>NW_027362763.1:165222634-166564634 GCF_046119375.1 Phyllobates terribilis
AGCCAACCAAGAGGTGGGGAAGTACGTGCAGATATCCTCTTCATAGAGGAAGAGGACTTCAACTCTAGTGTCACCTACTAGAAGTAGCAATTCTAAGGCTACGTTCCCATGATGAGTTTTTGGTGAGTTTTTTTTTTTTTTAAAAAATGCAAGTAACTTATTTTAGTTAATGGGTGCAGAAAATCTGCAACGTCA
Source organism: Phyllobates terribilis (assembly GCF_046119375.1). Lineage (NCBI taxonomy): Eukaryota > Metazoa > Chordata > Amphibia > Anura > Dendrobatidae > Phyllobates > Phyllobates terribilis. The sequence goes on from NW_027362763.1 coordinate 165,222,830, forward strand.
AAAACTGACCAAAAGCTCATTTTGGGAATGTAGCCTATAAGTTTTTATCGATCCTCTAACTAGTCTTGCAACATGACTTGGGATAATAAGCCAAAGCAGAATCTCTATTTCCATATAACACATGTTTCGGGGTGTTTGCCCCTCTTCGGTACAAAGCAAGCGGACTGATTTAGCTGAATGAGTGGCTTCTGAGTGGGGTGGAAGAGGTAAATCTTCTCATACTGGCACGGCACTCTCCACAAGGAGAGACTTTACCGCGTAGAGAAGTGTGAAACCTGTCTAGCTAGATGCACCAAATCCATATTACGGCATGCGCCATTCTGATACGTTTGGTGCATCTTTTGCCTGCCTGGCCTAGTTTTCTCCTCTCTAGAGTCCAGCCTGTTAATAATAAATCCCCCCCACCATCCTTATAACATAAAATGCACATTTCAGATGAAACTCCTATCTCCATGTGTAACGACGCCCGTTGACAGCTGCAGCACACGCGTTACAATCCTGTTAATAAAGCGACATTGTGCACTGTCTACATAATTAGCATTTCAAAGAGAAAATCCCAAATTGCAAAACTTTCAAGGGAAAGTCTGCTGATTTATTCAGGTCCGGTGAAGTCGGCTGACAGTACACTGGAAGGTTTATGACTAGATATTACCATTGATTTACGTTACTCTGTGTATTACGTCCCATTAGCGAGATGTAGTAATTTACAGTCGTGTTTTGGGATTTTACGCGTTATCATTGGTCTGTTGATTTGGCTTCCCTATAGTGCCGCCTTCATTATGTGGAGAGCCGTTCTTTGTCTGTGATTACTGTAATACTACCTCACAGCTTGCCAGCCGCTCACAGCTCATCTATTGTACCTTCCTAATGGTTTGTGTGCATTTACATACAGGAGCCTGCTCCGTGTGATTCTGTGAGATGGCCCGCTCCTTCTGCTCCTCTACAGTACCATGCCCTTTATTCTGCTTGTCGTCTCGCCGGCACATGTACGTCATGTAAATGTCAAGGCTCCTAAGAATTGTTTAATCTGTGTTTAGTATTTGACACGTCAATGTCAGGATACGCCTATCGTATGTTTTTTTTTTCTTTTCACCTAACTGTATAATACTTTTTATTATCTTTTTTTTTCTTCTCTTTTTTTCACCTGACTGTATTATACTTTGTATAATATTTAACCTGTTTTAAGATAAAAATAAATAAATAAATAATAAATTCTAAAAGGATTTACCGTACATTTAAAGGGGTTCTGCATATTTATTATATATTTTTAGAATGGTCTATCAAAACTTTGTTTATAGATCGTTCCACACCACATTCTCTCCTCCACGATGGAGGTCCCGAAGAAGTGGCTCCACACTTCCCAAGTTAGTTGAAAATGCATTTTGTAAGCCAGACAACCCATTTAAGCTTTCTTGGCATAGAGCGTTTTCAAGCTTTTTTTAAAAAGATAAAAAAACCCTCACATTTTCATATTCATGTATTTCAGCAATTTTTTCTTCTTGCATTGGGAACCCATTGGAGCTTAGTGTTGAGTGGTGGGGGAGAAGGAAAAGGAAGAAAAGCACAACCCAGAGTATGCTGCTGTTGGAACAACACTAAGAACCTTAAAAGGCAAAATTATTGCAAAAAAAAAAAACAATGCAAAAAAATTCCTTATCGACTCTCAGCCAACATTTGGCAACAGCAGGTTTTTTTTTTTTCATACAAGAAAAAAAATAGTTTGTTTGCTAATCCCAATTCTCAGCCATTTTGGATTATGTCCATTTTTAGTTGTACAAACAAAACAAAGTGTACCACCATCCATTTTTGCAAAAAATAAAGGCCTTGTGTTTTTTCTTTCTTGCCTTTAATTTTTTGCAAAAACGGATAAAGGTCCACATTGTGTTTTTGTTTTTGCAAGAAAAAAAGTGTGTACAACAGAAAATGTATATAATCTAAAATGGATGAGAATCGGGACTAGCAAACTGATAACAAAAAATAAACAATTTTTCTTCTTCTATACAAAAAAAAAAAAAAAATTTTTGAAGTGAAACTGCAGAGTAGAAGCTGCTAATCCTATTTTTGTTTGTATTTTGACTTAAATCTTAGTCAGGATCTGTCTCTAGAGGAACGCTGGTCTTTTCCTGGGGTAAATTGTACCATTTATGTCAGGAGCCCAGGCCTTCTGCTTTGACCACAAAATTGTTCCCATTTCCATGAAACATCCATATTATGATTTGGTTTTGCAACGTCGCGCCCCCCTTGGCCGGGTCTTGCGCGCGCGCGCGTGTGTGCTCCTGCTTCTACGAGACACAAGTTGCGGTCTATGATTGCTGCCTACAGCAGCGGGGCTTCTCTGGGGGGCTGCAGGGGCTTCTCAGGGGATCCCTTTTGCATGTGAAAAGCTCCAAAAACAAATGTCTCTTTCCTCCGAAGGGAACATCTGAGTTCCGCAAATTATAGGCATTGAGTTGATTTCGCTTCATAGTGACTATCTCCACCTGAGGATGCCTAATCACGTAATGACATAATGTGCCACGTGGGGAGCACAATGTGAACAGAACGACCCGTGGCCTCAATTTGTGGCCAATTTGGCTTTCAGCTGTTGCTTTTCAACAACGTGTTCAGTATAGTCACGTGTTTTTTTTTTTTGTTTTTTTTTTATATCTGTAAAAACAAATTTAACACTAATGTTTTTGGCATTCTTGTTAACAAGAAATACAACATTTTTGCATTAGTTTCAAAATTGTCATATGTTGATTCTTGCAGCGTTGTTACTGCTTTGTTTCCACCATTTTTTTTTTTTGTATTGTAAAATGCCTAGAAAATGCTCTGTTAACATATGAATTGCTGGCAATAGTCTGTGGCTTTACTGATGAAATTTGGGCGCGGAGTCCGGGCCTTGTCTGTTCATGGGATTATGGGACCACAATGAGATTTTATATTGGATGATTCATCCGCGCAGAACACAGCACTGATTTACCTAGTGATATATAAAGTGACTTCCACTAGTGAACGATTAGGTCACTTCCTTTAGCCACTTTACGGCTTTTGAAGCTTTACAGTTAAAAGTTGCACAAAAAGACTGAATATATCTAAAGAAAGTGGTTTTGATATTGCAGTGCACGTGTTCATTATTTTTAGTGTGAAGCCCTTTTTTAGGGGTTTTCAGGCGGAATCTTGGTCACCTTGGGGTGGTCATACAGCATTTCTACATTTCAGCAGCCTCACTCGATGTTCCCTGCTCAGTGCTATATGTCTTCCGGTCACCTTGGGGTGGTCATACAGCATTTCTACATTTCAGCAGCCTCACTCGATGTTCCCTGCTCAGTGCTATATGTCTCCAAGTACGGTAACTTTTTGCTGTGGAAGGATTTTCCTTGTTTCTACACTTAACCTTCCGATACCTTTTGTGAATGTCACCCACTCACACCCACCACAATGGAGCTGCGTATTGTAGCCTGTATGAAGGCTCCGGTGTGCATGTCAATGAGTAATCTGCGGCAGAACTGTGGATTCCCAGGTGCATTGTGGGATGTTTATTGCTGGTCTTGACCGTGATCCTTGCTCATATAAATATCAGCATGACGTGAAGGCCCGTCATATCACACGTGATCAGGTGGAGTGTCTGCTCGGCACGTAACCTGTAGTGCAGGTTATGTACAGTTATTATGGCCTCGGCTCCGATTATGGGGGCTTAGCTTGTATGCCCCACTATTATCTCTATAACTTTTATAGAAACCTTTGTCCGTGTTTGACTTTCTATTTTTAATTGCTAGGAAACCGAATGATGTCTGTGCGGCATATCGCAGGCCAACAGGCACTTGGCCATGTCCAGCACCCATAGACAATGAGTGGAGCGGCAGGCGGTGTGCATGCACAGCCATTGCTTCTTTATTCAAGCTGGGTAACAGAGCCCTGTTCTCAGGATCAGTTCTTCATTGCTCCCTTCAAAGAATTCATCAGCCATCTGCTCTGGTGCCAGGGCACATGGCACCTGGAGGCGTACTCTGCCAGGTTTCAGTTGGTGACATCTGTCGTACATAAATGGGTGGATGTGCACAATGCATGTATGGAGCAGGCTCAGGAGCTGAGCCTGCTCCATACAGAGCAGGTGCAGGCTGTGTGATACAGCAGGAACCTGAGAGTAACTGATGTGATCGGAGTAGCTCCAAGCAGTTTATCACTTAAGATACCTCTGTCATGGACTGTGGCATTTAAGAGCTTGGAAATGGGGGAACTTGTTCCTTCCAACGCCTATCTATGTCAATGGCATTTATCATGACAGCCGGGTTCTTCTGGAGGCCCCTGTCTGCCATGTTAATACATCTATGAACAGGTTAAAAGAAAACTGTTTAGCTATACAGTCGTTCTCCCATAGATGGACGTAGCTAGCTGCCGTAATAATCAGTGGTGCTCAGTCATTATACAAAAAATCACAAAGTCCCAAGTAGTAGCAGTGAAGATGATGCACTTACTACATTATGGAAAAAGCTCTATTATCTCATAGCAAGCAATAAAAATCAGATGGGAAGAGTACAAGCAAACAGTTGGCTACGGCCGTTCGTGTCTCCTGGCGCTTCTGCAGCCTACGGCCGTTCGTGTCTCCTGGCGCTTCTGCAGCCTACGGCCGTTCGTGTCTCCTGGCGCTTCTGCAGCCTACGGCCGTTCGTGTCTCCTGGCACTTCTTCAGACCTGTAGAAGTGTCAAGAGACATGAAACGGTAGTAGCCTGCTGTTGTTAGCCCGCACTCTCCCCATTTTTTCTTTTTTATTGCTTGCTATGAGATTATAAAGAAGATTTTCCCATGATGTAGTGAGTGCCATCATCTTCATTTCTACTTCTTGGTACATCTATGAAGCACAACCTCTGGGTGGGCTTTATAGGCGATTGCTGGTACAATACACTGCAATACTGTATTATTGCAGTGTATTTCAAAATTAACTACCCGGTTAGCGCAGGTTCAAGTTCCCATTTGAGGATCAATAAAAAAAATATAGACATTTTTTTTAAAAAGAAAAATATATAAAGGTTCATATCAGCACATTTTACTGGAATGTGAATAAAATAAAAAACATATTTGGTATATCCATTGTTGTAATTGTTCGATCTAGTAAACTAGAATATTTCATCCCATATGAAGAAAACAGAACTGAAAAAAATCAAAATTATTTTTATTGTCACATTGACCTAAAAAAAAACTATAGCTTTCTCCACAAAAAAGAAAATAATTTTATGAGGATTTGGTGACCAAAAATTCTTTTTATATCATTACTGATGTTTCTATTAATCATTTCCGTGATCAGGACTCCGATCTGTAGTATTATACCGATTTATTTAACCCCAGCTCACATCAGCTCCGTCACGCCATTTGTCAAGGATATCTGATGTAATTTCATGCCTGGCTATTACCATGTATTGTTTGACATGGGAAAGATTATTAGTGGCTCTATTAATCTTGTATGAGCCGGGCTGGATTATCCTATTTGGGAATGGCGTCTTTCCTTGGCGTATTTTAGCTCCTCGATGGTGTGTGTACTTCCTAAACAGTAACTTGTCCTTGTTAATGCCATCAAGGACATCAGATTAGTTAATATGAAGCCGATGTGGAATTTGCTGGATAAGATTACTCTGCAGTAACATATTGCTGTCACTTACAACGTATGGGAATTTATGGCCCCTTGATTGCTTAATTTCATGTTTATATAGTAGGTTTAAGTGAGAGCTAGGACGATCTTTAACTAGACTGTCCATGGACTAATTTCCACTATAATCTACTCCAATTACTGATTTAAATTTATAGCAAATCCTCAGGGAAGCGAAGTGCTGCCTTTTGGGTCTTCCCCCGTCCCTAAGGCGGCACTCTCTCAAAGGCGGCAGCTTGATAAAATCAATAAAGCTTTGCAAATTGTGGCACACAGCAGGCATGTGGCAAATTAGTGATCTAACAATCTGGTAGAGGGATTTATTATCAGACATTCATACCTTCCTTCACGACTCTTAAGCTTGCCGTACACATGAGAGCCGTGGCCGAGGGTTAGGGAATGTGCACGCAATGTCTTGGTCAGGAGGATTCCGCATGGGACTCGCTTGAGAAAGCTCTAAGTCTAAGCGCTAAAACTCCAAAAAAAGGAAAATGAACATGTGCACAGCACTGTCAAAATGACTTGCCGCGCTCATGTTCAGTCACCTCTTTTAATTGTTTCAGGCTTCGAAGCGGCCAACAGAAATGAGTACAAACAAACTTCAGAAAAGACTCTTCAAGGAAAACACTGCCAGTGTCTACATGAAGCGTCTTCTGTGTCAGAATCAAGGCAGGTACGCCGGTGTCTAAAAAATGTCAAGTGTGCATACCCTATATGTGGTTTTAATGGCGAGTGAGAAGAAAAGCCGCCGCCAGGACTGTCCGGCAGTGGCCATCTCCCCTGAAAACATGGATCGGACTGTGCAAATCCAACTACCTGTTCCTTCTCTCTAGCAAAATAATATGCTAGGAGAGAGTAAAGAGACCCCTAGACACATCAGATGAAAGGTGGCCAAACCTTTCTTGTATGGTTAGGTACGGGGGACTTGGGGTCCTCTCCTTTCCAGAGAATCCCGCTCTCCTCCAGGCTGTGAATTGGTGCTGACTTCATGGATATGGTCCTTCCTCCCTATGTATCTGTTGCCATATATTTTTTTTTATCCATATAAAGAAGTGATGACGCAATATCTTGTGCAGATAGATCTTGAGTATTTAGACTTTTTTTTTTTTTGTTCATTTGACATAACTTCTTGTGTTTTTCTGCAGGTGGCTTTAGGGTATGTTGCTAGAGGGAAAATCCACTTTGTGTTACAGTAGCCGTATTGAAGGAAATTTTGTGAAATCGAATTAACAAAAGCTGTGAAATGAAAATCCTTTGCCTTAAACCGGAGGTCGCTCTGCATTTGAAATCGGTGGCAAGTTGATTTATACTGCAGATTTCGCTGCACCCTTCCGCAACCAAACCTTTCACTGTGGGTTTTCAGCTGTGGAATCCCATGAGAACCAGTAAATGCACACTAGTGGATTTTTTTTTAAATTTCTCCAGCTCATTTCGCCTTATGCTTTGCAAAGGATGGGCCTGTAATAAAAATCCGCCGAAATAATTCGTAGGCCACAGATTTCTAAATCACAGCCGGTCAATACAAAACAATTGCACCAGAGAATTTTTTAAAGCCTCATCTGCTAGTTCTGTATTACACTGTATATATTTTTGTCGCTGTAAGAGATTGGAGTATTTGCAGCAGAAAAATCTGCTGCAAATCTGAAAGGAAAAAATAAGCGCCGTGAGCATGAGACTTCAGGTTTCTCACTCACTTTGCTAGTACTAGGAAATCCTTCATGTTTTGTGACAAAATTGCAACATGTGCACAGAGCCTTAGAGTAATATCTTGAAGGCTGTATTTGGTCTGCAGCGCTGTCCATCCATCAGGTCTCTCATAACAGGTAGCATTTTTTTCCCTGTTTTAGAAAATTAACCTTGTCTAAGATGTGAGGCCAATTGTGTACATATAGGTCTTTAAATAATTCATCCTCTACCGTCCTGGTCTATGATCCCTTTGTAGAAGACATATGGTTTATTGTCGTATCTTCATATAATTGCCTATGAATTATTCACAGTGTTCCTGTCAATGTTCGTTGCAGGAGATTGTCATCTTGTCATCTGGAGCTTCTCGAATAGTCATGAGAAGGTCTAAGACCCAACCTTCTGACTCTTGATCTGTTGGTATCTTATGTTTCGAGCTCAAGTCAAAAATATTGGTGGAAACTTTCTTTGGCCTCTTTGTCTATATTTTTTTGTTATTTTCTACTATTACTGGTTGTTCCCCGTATATAATGGAGTAAGTTTTCATTCACGTCAGATCACCGCTCTTTTACGATAATTATCCTGATTGACTTTTCTGTTAATTGGCTCTGTCTTTTATCTAGAGATGAAGCAGTTGGGCCCATACTGCTATCTCCGCGCAGCAGTTCTTGTCTTTTGTTTCGGAGTTCAGGGGGTTCCTTTAACATCCCATTGTTTTGATTTAATAATTTGCAGCATGTAACCAGCAGCATGGTTAATTCCATTTTTGCAATACAATTTCCTTCGCTCAGTCAAGGCTCCTGAGGTTGGACAGATGCAGCGTTACCAGCTGTGCAAGAAAACGTCAATTAGTATCATCTTGTTACCGGGTGTTTCTGGATCCCTATGCCATGGAAACTGGTTTATCACAGTGCTTACCAGATGGCTCCCGGTCTGCAGGGATGGCGCAGGAAGAGCTGCTAAGATTTCAACTCCCTTAGCATTACATTTCGCCATCCTTAAGGGGAATTTAATGCACAGGACCTAACATGTCCGGAGACAATGCCGTCTTACTTATTTCTCATTGAGCTCTGAGCTCATGTATGATAGCTTTCCAGGAAAGAAAGAGATGTAGTCACAACAAAGGAACCTGTTCAGATTTCATCCACTGGGGTGCGGGAGCCAGCCTGCACGGTTTATTGTTCTGTGCGCTGCTCAGGTTCCAGATATTAAATATTAGTTCTGGCTTCAACAATAGGAACTCTGGGTCTCGTATACAGTAATGGAACAGCTGTGTCCCCTGTATGTCTGGATACTTCTATGTCACTGGTGTCCTCTGTAGCAGGATGTGGAGGAGCATTATATAATGTAGCACTTGGCTTACTTTGCATCTTTCTAGGTGTTTAATCCACCGATCTTTCATCAGTGCCAGAGCTTCTCACAATAACTCCTAGTAAGTGTACGCCTCTTATGGGTTGAGGACTTAAGTTCTAGCATTGTATCCTGGCACCCAGACTGTTCTAGATCTTGCGTTTTAAGCCCATTTATTTTTGAGAACCAAAAAAAATGTAACAGAAAAACTGATTTAAACCATAGGTCACATTCTGCTGATGGCTTCCCTTTACTCGTCTGACCATACTGATGAAGAGGGAGTTTTACTTAAGAATTTCTCTTGATTTAGGTTGTTGTACTTGTAGTAGTATTTTTCGTTGCGAAGTGATTGCTGTATCTTATATAAAATGGGCCAGTTGATCCTTTCATTTGTAACACGGCTGACCACCTAGTGGCTAGTCCTTCTAGGTTACATTGCTCCATGATTTATGTACCCGCGTACACAGAGGGTTTCTTAGCAATAAGATGTGAAAGTGCAAAACCTACACCATGAGGTATCTATGTTTATGACTCCCCTACACTGGATGTGAAGTTGATTAGTGACAATGGCTCTTCAGTATTCACAAGTTATTGGTAAGTGCCCCCCACCTACACTCGTTAGCTTGTTATCAGATACAATGGGTGATTTTTGTGTGTTTTGGCAGGTCATTGTTTGTTTGTGTTAGTGGCGATCTTTGTGTTTTACGTTTGTGATAAGCCATGCTCATTTCTGTAGTATTTATTGGTACTCCCCCTGACATGCAAACACTCACTGACCTGACCTAGAAAGCTGAACATCTGAACTCTTCTGCTACTCCTTTTTTCTAACCCTTTCTAGTCCTACAGGGGCTGTAGACAAGTTTTGTGCTTCTCTCAAAAATTCAGGAAATGCTTGCTTTTGTGGTTGTAGCTGCCTGTTGTAGTTACCAGGTTATTTTAATGTATTTGGGGTGCCTCCAAGTTTTATTGGGCTACTCTTAAGGCCCCCACACCCATCAGATTGTTGTCCAAACCCACCGATGTTCACAGGTTTGGTCGATACTGTGTGTATGGGAGCCCCAGGCAAACCGTCAATTCACTTGTTCTCCTGGAAGAAAGCCGCCAGACACGTTCGGCAGCGGCTCTCTGAAAGTACACAAGCTTTCCCTGAGTATGGGATAATCGGCCAAGTTGGCTGCCAGCTGAACCATCGTCTTCCGAAGCATTGTTCAACCATCTGATGTGTATGGGGGCTTAATGTCTTCCATACGCATTAAAGTAATGTTGGTTGCACCCACCGATATCAAGGAATTTCGCCGACAATGTAATGTTTATGGGGCGCCGGCCAACTGATTGATCAAACATTTCCTATTTCGGACTGCCAATCACTTTCGCGCCAAGAGAAGCTGCCAGTCGATTTGTCTGGTGGCTTTTCCATACACAACGCAGGAAGGAGGCCTCCGGTGTATGGGAGAGCCAGCCAAGATGGCTGTCTGCTGAACGATCTGCCAAAGCATTGTCCAGCTAAAAGACAACTTAAGTGTATGGCCCACCTTATTGTACATTTTGCTTCTTATCTTCTCACCATAGTGCTCGATGGAAGTACTGGTAAATAAAGACAAATGATCAAATGGAGGAAATTTGAAAATGTGGTACATGAAATGTTCATGGAAGTCTTATGAACTTTGTTCCTCCACCATTGTTCTCCATTTTCTCATTTTTAGATAATATTATCTAGGAGCTTGATATAGCAGGCTTTGAAATGTTGTATTTCTGTAGAGCCTGGAGCATTTTAAAACTATGACCCTAATGTTTTTAGATAAGCTGCCTGTAATGATAGGTTACACAAACAAGTATGTCTGCCTAGGAGCCATTGACCTGCCAAAAATCCTTTCAGATATATTAAAGGAGAATTGTAACTTGACTAATGTTTTGTAACTTTTAAAGAAAGGCAGCGGGACATTGTCTGCCCTGCCTATCCGACCTCCACCTTCTCCTACGTTGCAGTCAGAACAAAAAGAAAAATGAAATTGCCTTGAGGCCGGTGGCATGAATTTCATGCCGAGTGCTGGGAATTGGTGCTTAAGGGGGTTTTCCACTTTCAGAGAAATGGACCCTAAACACTGGGAAATCACAGAAGAGGTGCTGGTCCCTCCCCGGCGTCAGTGCCTCTCCCCGCCACTGCTCAGGTCTGTGTTTTGGCTGCTCACATCACCTCTGCAGCCAATCACAGAGCTCGGCAGCTTATGCCGTCTACACTGGCACATCATCTGAGCTCAGTGATTGGCTTAAGTGGTGATGATGTCACCACTGCAGCAAAGATAGCAAGGCTTGAGCATTCACGGGAAGCCATCACTGGACCAGGGGAGGGTTAATACTTGCTCATGTTTTGATGCTTCAGGCATTTTCCTGAAAGTAGAACTCCCTTTTAACTACTAGGACTTATCTAGATCACAGGAGTGTGAGATCCAGTCTGGTCACCTCTCTTGGTGGTGCCTGTACTTAAGTGGCCAACTAAACTTACTCGGCTACTAGGTGCTGGGACAGGTTACTTGTTAGTGGAGATTTTCATTCCAGCCTCCCTAACTAGTTGCTGTCTGAATGCATGTTGACAGACTACTTTTTTAAAGGGTTGTTTATTGGGAGGAGGGGGGGGGTGTGCCCTTTTCACTTTTCAGTTCAATCTTTGGTCCTGGCAGGTAGGAATGAGCGGATTGATTCGTGAAACACCAGTCTAGGTCCGTGGTAGGTAGACAAGAGGCCTGCAAATGGCCTTCCAGTGTCCCTGGCGTGGCTTTTGATTAGCAACATCATCTATGCGTCATATCTCACAGATAGCACCGTAAACTCATGCCGCTCTAGAGACGCCTGAAAATAAGAGATTCACGGGCTCTCGTCTAGCGCTCGGGTACCACTGGCCTGGATGCCTTCTCATTGATCTGCTCCGGTCTACTGGCAGGTCTCTTTTCAGTTTGTGTCTGACGTGGGTCAGTGCTGTGTGTGGAGGGGGCTGGCTAAGTGATTATTTCACAGCTAGTCTGGTCTTTGGTCTTTGATCTATTGTATATTGATAGTTTGGTAAATCTCTCTGCGGAGTCTCATATAGTTACATCATTACGTCCTTAGTCCTTTTATTGAAAATTCAAGCAGACAACGTCTTCAACTTTATCATATTTTAAGTTCCTTTTGGGTGAATAAACTTTTGATAGTAAGAAATCAAAGCGGACATTCACCAGCTGGTGTTAGGTTGTCGAGATCTATGGTTTTAGATGAGAAGCTGCTGGGGGGGGGAAGGTCGTTGGTAGAAGACCTGCATTGGCACTCACATAGAGAGTCATCCGTACTGGTTGTGAACAGATGCCTGTACTACTGACCCAGCTGTTACTGCTGCAGAAGTATGGAAAGTGTTCTCCGTCTGACACCTTGATAACAAATTGATGCAGCTGTCAGTGGCGGGATGATGATGATGATGATGATGATGCACGGTGGTATAAATCAGCTGCTGTGAGCGAATATAAAAACTCGGGTTTTGCCAACATTTTTTTTTCTTCCCCCAGATACTTGAGTGTCGAACAAGAGAAACTTGTTTTAACTATTTGTCATGGATTTCTAAACAGTACTTCTAAATGTCCTAGAAAAGACATGACGAAATGGCTCGCATCCTGGGGTCTTGGGAAGTAATGGAGATAAACTTAGGCCTCCTTTAAAGGAGAATAATCGGACGAAAATATGAACAAAAAAAAAATTTAAATGTTTTTAAAGTTGTTACCGAGGCTTCAGTATTACATCTAACTATGGATCTAACTATTGGCGCCCGCTCTGATCATGTGGTTGAAGAGACTTTTTTTTCTTTAGTGACCAATGCATTGCTGCATTGTGCCATTGATGCTAATGGAAAAATGCTGCCACATCTACTCGCAGGAAAGGCGCTCTGATAGTCGGACCCCTACCAATCTGATATTGATGGCTCATCCAAAAGGATATGCAATTAATTTATAAATGGTTGGATAGTCACTTTAATATCTCTCTGCTAATTTCACTTCAAATTTTGTGAACACCAGGGCTGTGGAATCGGTAAGCCACGCCTCCGACTCCACGCCTCCGACTCCCTCATACATAGTTCATGTTTAAGTAATAAATTTACTGTAGCACAGATTAATCTCAGCTAAAAGTCTAGACCCTTAGATCAGGAATAGGACAGACATTTATGGGACATTTCATAACTTTCCCAAATTTGTATGGAAACATTTCCAGCATATCCTGCATTGAACTACTGTACCCAATTTATTATATATTTTAGGAGTTGGAGTCTGTCCATTTTATACCGACTCAGACTCCACCAAAATGGACACCAATCACGACTCCACAGCCCTGGTGAACACTCAAAATAAAAAATTATCCTCCCCAAAAAATTATCCCAGCACTTTATCCCTTAATACATGCATTAGGCTAAAGTTGAGTGAACCTACTTATAATGGCAGGATTAGCTGACAGTCTAATGTATACATGGGGGGCTTCCTAACTCTTCCTGGGCAGATGATTTCTAAGGGACAGAAGGATCCAGCTGTTGGGATTACAATGGCCAATCCTCTTGTTTTGTGCAAATATAAATGGAGGAGCTTGTCAGCCGCTCTTTCATAGAGAATACGGAAGCTCTTGGTCGTGCATTCTTGTGGTTGAGGTAGTCGGGAGAAGTTGGCTGTTGTCTCATCTGACTGCTGTCTTACTGTTAAGTGTGTCAGTCCAAAACAACTGGCTGCAGCAGAAGCCTCTCCCCTCTGCACTGTCCGCGGTGGGACAGAAAGATGAAGCCCCCTAGGTTGTTCTCCAGCCCCCCAAAAATGTAACAGATAAGCAGACTAACCTCTATGTTTTGATGTCGACCATTAGTCTAATACGGATGGGTGCCTGGGACAACTGATTGTTGGGGAAGGGGGAGGTAATGATCCGGCATGTCCGATTTCAGATTGCGAGTTCTTTTTGTTCTCCTAAGATAAGCCGCCACCGGACATGTCTAGCAGCGGTTCTCTTAGAGAACACAGGAGAGATCTGTGTGGGACACAGCCGAGATGGCTTTCAACTGATCCATAGTTTGGCCGACAGCCATCTAATGTGTGTTGGGGGTTTCAATGACTATTTCGGGAACGTACAGACAATCCTGGAGACTGGGAAACAAATGGTGGGAACGGTTTATGTCCTTTCCACATCTGTCAATTATTTCCAGGTTTGGTGTCCTTGAGAAGAACCTCTGACTCGTCCCTTTTGGTCATGAACAATATTCTCATGAACCATTTCTGTGGACCCAAATATTATCTGCTTCCTACAAGGCTGTAGTTGGTATAATATTTTTTGTACTTCTCAATGTACATTTTCTCTAGTCTTGATTTGCCTTTAAGACCTTCAGCCCCCCCCCCCCCCCCCCCCATGTCATCTGGTTTTCCCAAGTCTACACTAGCTGTATCCACTGGCCCTCTTAGTCGTTGCTCTATTTATCAGTCCCATTGTTTTTTTTTAATTTTTTTATTTTTGGAGTCTATACGTAGAATAAAAAAATAGTATTGATCTTGTTTGATGGGATGGATATCTCAATTTTCTGGTTCCTTATAAAATAAGTCCATAGCGCTGGCATTTTCTGCAAGGTCCTGATAATTTGGGTTCATCAGGAGTTTAGACTGTGGAGCGTAGTGCCGCAGAATAAATGTGCTGCAGCGGGAAATGAGCTGCCGCGCACAGAACTTGTTCGCTCGCTCGTGCCCTACTTTGTCTCAAGGCCATTCCAGCTTCTAAATGTTCTGCATTGTACAAGGTGTGAGACAATAGTCTGCGAGACTCCAGCCTGACTACGTGGGAGGCTTCACTGCTGTTTCTGCGGCTATCAAAATATAACCAAGAGACAAAATATGCATTCCTTCCCGTTTTGTGTGTTTCATGAATTTGCAAAACAACATTGAATCTTGCCAAAAATGAAGAAATGTGTATTCCTACTGCATAGCAGCTAATACTTACCAGTGGAGCTGGCACAGATTTTACACTTACAAAATGAGTCCATTTTAAATAGATGTGCAAATGCTTATCGCCCTTGGAGCGTTTAGTTGGACCTTCCGAAGGAAGGGGTTTGGGGCTTACATGTGGATCAAAAATCCATAGTAAAACTCTGACCTTAATGTGGGTTACCTGAAAGCATGGATGGTTGCTAAATCTCACTCTTTAGGTCTGGACCACCATACTCATGAGATGACAGCCAACAACTTGTTTGGGGGCCACTCAATGCTCCCAAGAGATTTCTTTGGGGAGATAATGGGTCCCTACCATATTTAAAGAGAATCTATATCACCAGTTTTTTTTTTTTTTTGCTACTCCTATCTGAGAGCAGCATGTTGTACGGGCAGAGACCCTGATTTCAACAATGTATTACTTACTGGGCTGCTTGCTGTCATTTTGATAAAATCCCTGTTTTCTCTACTGTGGATCTAGCAGTTCTCTGACTACTGAGCTCTGTAGAGCCCCGCCCACACCACTGATTGGCAGCTTTCTGTGTATTCTCTACATGGACAGAAAGCTGCCAATCAGTGGTGTGGGCGGGGTTCTACAGAGCTCAGTAGTCAGAGAACTGGTCGATCCACAGTAGAGAAAACAGGGATTTTATCAAAATGACAGCAAGCAGCCCAGTAAGTGATGTATCACTGGAATCGGGGTTTCTGTCTCTACATTCTGCTGCTCTTACATTAGGTGACTGTTGATGGATTGCCTTTCAAGCTTGACAGTTTGTAATTCTGGAGATGAGGTGGCGGACGGCCAAATGAATGCATTTTGTCGCACATTTCATATTGAACCATCGATCTGTGATCTATTGACTTGCGCTTGTACCTTTTTAAACCATTGCAGAACATGTCTTTTACTTCCTATTTTCTCCTAGGAATAGAGCTAGATTTTGTGCTCTGCACTTTCACCCCCTTTGGAGATGAGTTTATCTGATCACCGTTCTCCTGAAACATTCCCAAGGTGCCTTTTAGTATGTAACATCAGCTAGAGACCAGACATTTACGAATCCCACATTCCTTGGCCGTTTCTGAATTTCTCCCCCTCCTAGCCCCTCCGTTGGCTGTGCTTGAAGCTTTCCAGATATATAACGTAATTTCCAGCTCACCGTACTTAGAAAATTGGTGGCGGGTATGACACAGGAAAACAGTCATAAATTACTGCTTAATTGCTCATTGAGCCGACTCCTTAAGTGGCAGTAATGTGCTGCGTACACTTGTCAATCTCCCCATTGTCTCATTGTCACCACTTGTGAATCCTTGAGACTGTTACTTTCCCTTTCCAGATAATCTTCTATTGTGTTCTTGCTATAGGTCAGGAAAGGAGGATGAGGGAACAATGTCTTCTCGACAGCTAGGGCGCAGAGGCAGCATCCTGACTCTTAAGGCCCCGTCACACATAACGAGATCGCTAGCGAGATCATTGATACGTCACGGTTTTTGTGACGCAATAGCGATCTTGCTAGCGATCTCGTTATGTCTGACAGGTAGCAACGATCAGGCCCCTGCTGTGAGATCGCTGATCGTTACAAAGCTTCCTGGACCATTCCTGGGTCGTTGCGCTACCGCTGGGCAGTGTGCATCGCTCTATTTGACACCTAACCAACGACCTCGTTAGCGATTCAAAACTGAGACACGTAGGTGTGCATAAATTGGACTTTTCCGCACCCCTCGTCCCCGATTGGTGGTCTCTACAGCGTTCTCATTTTCCGCTGTGCATAAAGAAGGCAACAGAATAGCGATTCCATCCTTTGTTTCTGACCTCATGCTGGATTGCAGATCCTAGCAGAATTCTCAGGGCTGTTGATATCCGTTCATTCGACTGAGTCCTGATTTTGCGTAATTTTATGCACGCCTTTGTGACACAGTACAGTCCCTATCAAGGTGTGGATCGTTGAAATAGCTGCTGTGTGAAAGCGTCCCAACGACCGCCGAGATCGTTAGTTAGATCGCTGGGGCGGCCGAAATCGTTGGGAAGTTCTGCATGTTTGACAGCTCCCCAGCGATCACGAAACAACTCTCCAGCGATCCCAAAACCGTGATGTAATAACAATCTCGCTAGCGATCTCGTTATGTGTGACGGGGCCTTTAGGAGAAGTCGTTGTTTAATTTTATTGGGAAGTTTATTTTTTATTTTCCTCTATTATTATTTTATTTTATTTCTGAAACATGACATACATTTTTCTTCCACACATTGCACCAATAACTCAGTGTATAGGCTAGAATCAGTGCAAATAATTTTATGCAGAATTTCTTGCAAATTTGCCGGAGTCTGGACTTACCCTTTTTGGATGCCTTATTTGTTCTCGGAGCGTTTCACCAGAAATATCAGCAGTGCATTTGTCCCAGTTGTCCATGAGTTGTCCGGTATTGCAGCACATCTCTTTTGAAGTCCCTGGTCCGAGCTGTGGTAGTCACAATTACGGTGGATCAAATCAAATTTCCGTTCGAATTTCTTGGAATCGCCAGTAACTCAAATTTTTTTTTTTGCAATGTACACAAAGCAAAATTGTGTCCGGCCACAGTTTAAGGGCAAAAAAAAGGTTAAAAAAAAAAAAGTTCTACTTACCTCGCCTGTCCTGGCACTGCTGCTCTCTGCCCGGTTCATTTCTTTCTCCTTCCTTCCGGCTCCATCTTCACTCTTTAGTGACTCCAGTGCCGTCTAAGCCTAAAGCACCATGATCATGTCTGTGACCCAATGCCCTTACTTGATGCCTAGTTTGTTTTCGAAGAGTGAAGAGAAGACCGGAGTCAAAGTGCTGGAGTGAGCCAGTAGAGGACCTGGTGGACCACGACAGGTGCTGCGCAAGGTAAGTATAATGTCAATTAATTTTTATTTATTTTTTTTTTTGTAACCCCTCTGTGAAGAATATTCAAGACAAACCCATGTCAATCACTGTGCCCCGTTTGGCAGGTTTTAGAGAGATCTCCATGCACAGTGTAATTCAACCCTGCAGCTCGCAAAGGAGAGGGCCGACAGGCTGTGAGTGACAAATACCTGGCCGCAGCCGTGGAGCTACTGAGACCCCCTGTGGCTTCCAAGCCACGAGGCAAGCTTTGTGTAAGATACTATAATTTTAATGTCGAGTTATGGGAAAACGATACATGTGATAAACCAACCAGATTTTTGGAAACCTAACAGAATAGAATAGAGAATCTCACCATTCCTTTCTTCACCGCCCAGCAAGCAAGGATAGGGAGATATGCGGCACAGCCTTTCGGAAGCCCCTAGGGCCACTGTTTGGTATCCACACGTAGTAGGGGCCCGGCTGGATCTGATGACACCAGAACCAGCTCCCTAGGATCGTCCAGTAAGGAGGTATAGCCCATCCTAGTTTTTGGGAATTTATAGCTGGGAGAGAATAGGGGTGGAGACTTGGACTCAAACTGGGGGCGGTAGTGGGAGTGACCCAGAGAGTTTATCAGTTCCCTGCTGGCCGAGCCCAGTGTCTTTTTTTTTTTTTTTGCCTGGGGGGGCCGTGATGTTACGTCGTGTGGAAGGAGTCCGTTCAACAAGAGAGGGCCCACAAGCCTCCCACGTGGCAGCGTACCCTCACAAGACAGGCCTTTTCATCTACCTGGTAGTTGACTCGTAATGACTGCTTTATATCTTTTGTACCTATGCTATTGTGCTTGCAACTCTGACCATTGTGTATGTATAACCCTTATGTATATAGTGTTTGTCTAGTGTGCCCTTACGGCGATTAAATATATAATTTAACCTTGGGCTGTTCTTTTATCTCGATCTACGAACCTCACGTCCATTGTTCGGTCCAACGAACACGCTACCGGGCTGGTTTTTTGGCCCGATTAGAAGTCCATTATATCAAATAGAAACTGGTGGCAGCTCTCCCAGGCCGACCAGGCTCTGCTTCGGAGCCTCTCAGCCTGTCAGGGTTGTGGGCGAGTGTGGTGCCACCTCAGTGACTGAGTGGGCCACCTCTTCTCACTCCGATGCCTTCCTGTACCCTTGTGGACAGGGGGCGTCTGTGCATGACGTACCAATCTGACCTTACGCGTCCCTCAGGGGGGGTGTTTAGAATGTCACATTGGTGCAAAGGGCAGATCTATATCACGTGCTTTGTCTGACTTAATTGTGACGTCAGGTGGGTGACGGGGTGTGGATCCATCACAACTGGTGGCAACAGCTAGATTCTGCGGGGTCTCCCTGATGCCATTTCATCACACCCTCCATTTATTAGTTTCTGGTGTTTGGAGAGACTTCAGAGCACTAAGACTATATTTTACCTGCATTTCAATTTGCATCAAATTACTTTGATAACTTGACCATCCGATTTTGATCAAATTGAAGTTTAGGCAGACTTGCTAATATTTACCTACCACCCATGAACACTGTTTTTGAATGGACACCCTCATTTTTCTTGGGTGTTGCACACTGTTGAGTGAAAGCTAAGAAACAAAATTAAAGACTCCTTAGTCAAAAAAAATTGTAAGTGTAATTTTTTAGCATTGCTGAATGTTTTCATGTCGATTGAGAGAAAAAATGTTAAATCTTTTTTAGTTTTTTTTTTCGAATCTGTAAATCATCTGACCGCATTGATGGATATGTGGCTGTGAAGCATTAGGACAGAGGTAGGAAAGATCATCTTAATGCATTGACCAATAGCTCCCCCATCAACCCTCCCGTGAATTGGCTTTGATAATTGCATAGCTAGATTTCATTTCATCAAGCACTTAGATGATGTGGCGAGTTTCTTACGGATACTTTCAGGACAAGCGGCAGTAACTTCATGGTATCTTTCTTTCATATTATGGACCATTACTGATGGGTTATGTGCCTCCTGTGGCTGTTGCTGTTTGCTTGTGAGGACCAACAAGATGTCATTTTGAATTATGATGTCACCACGTGCTATTTACCGTAAATCCCTCGTGTACATTAGAAATCGGCCATATCTGTCATATTCATCACGACCTGTTGACCATCTTGTGTTCTTCCAGACAATAAGGTTCTGTCTGGCAGCGGTCCACTCCCCTCTCCCCATCCATTGAGTTTGACAGACTCCTTGCACCTTCTCTGCCCTTTTTGCTTCTTTTAGTTCAGGCTTGGGCTGAATAAAAACCTAAATAACTTGAGACAGACTGATCACTATGAATAGGCCGCACTTAAGACCTCCGTAGCAACCACTCTGTCTTAGATGACCTCTGGATTGGCACTGTGCATCAGAGTGGAGTAGAGACATTTTACACTAGTCAAGCCATGGCCGCTCCTGGCTCAGCCCATGTTGTTCTTCACATTTTCAGAAATTTTACTTGGGTGGTAACCATTTGGAGGTCTTAAGGCTCCCAATACATATTTGACTGAAGTAAGCTTAACCAGCTGAATCTACTAACCACCTAATGTGTATTGGGTCCTCCTGACTCTGCCCTGACAGATGATGTTGAAGAAGGATCTGGTAATTGGAATTTTAACTGATAATCCTTCTGTTCTTTCTGGAGAAAAGCTACTGCCATGGGAGTCTGACGATGAAGCCCCTATATATTAGGCTAATGTCAACCGATAACGACTGGTTCAGCCAAAAGTCTGTGTATGGGAGTTCCGGACTATTCATTGTTGGCGGAGTTAAGGATCTGGCATGTCCGATTTCTGACTGCCGATCCTTTTGTTTTCCTGGAGATGAGCCGAATTTCTGGCTGTGGCTCTTATAGAGAACACAGGAGCACTCAGACGAGCAAGCACTCCTGTCTATAGGAGAGACGGCCATCTAATGGGCATAAGGGTCCATGGGAACTCTGAGGAGTCAGGAGAGAGCGGTCAGTGCATCGATCGTTCGCTCAGCAGCTGTATAATGTGTATAGGGGCCTTTCCATTCCAGTGCTGAACACTAAAATGTATAATTAAATTCCAGAAAGGCACGGCACATCTGAAATGGTGCACATTGCGTTTCGGGTGTGTCAGCCACTTTGTACTGAGGCTCACTAATCTGTAATATGTCAGGCATTTTAGTGGCACTCCTCTGGTGATGGAGTGATCTGACCTGAAGTGTCGCATAATTGTAGGTATGTGAGCTGGATAACTATATTTTACGTGAAATAAGTTTTTCACCTAAGTTGGACAGCTGACTGCCGATCTCTCCCAACTCTAATGTACACGGGAGTAATCAGCTGAGCGCTTCTATGTTCTTTATGAGAGAACCTCTTGTAGCGCCATATGTCATGGAGAACAAAAGGGCGAGCCATTGGAAATCCAACTGGCCGGTGCCTTCTCTTCCCTCGACCTAATCGGTCAGGAGGTCCCCATACAAATTAGACTGTTGGACGACTTTAGAAGGGCCTTTAGAGTAGTAATTCCCTAAACTAATGGCCCTTTTGGGAGCACTTCCTTTAGACTTCAGAGATTGCTGGTATTTGCTTTACTTTATTTACATTGAATCTTGATCTAGCAGCGTTCAATATTTCCAGTAATTTCACAATATTTTTTGGCCTAGTGTGGATCCAGAAGGTTCCAATAAAATGTAGTACATGGGATGGCTCCAGCCTGCCCGATATGGAGCTGCTCCTTCAGCGTGGCGTTCCTCATTGCTTCATAGTAAGAGGTCCTGACCCCTCTCCATCTTGTCTTAATGGTACCCATAGCCTGCTATGGACTTGGCACCTCCTAGTGCATCCGATGTATATGGAAAAAGGCTTGATTGTCTCTGACTCCATGTGAGATTGTGGCATGTCCCATCACAGGCTTTATTACTGTAGTATTGCCTTTCATCAGGGCTGCTCCAGGAGGGAATGTCACATCTTATGGAGCTACTAATACAGTGGCACATGTTGCCTACTGAAGGTCAGTAATATGAACACGGGGGCATGTGGCATGTGTGTGTAAATGTTCTAATGTTTTTTTTTTTTTTTTGTTATATGATAGATAACTAGATTGTTTCCTGTGCAAAAACATGTGAATGTCAG
Organism: Phyllobates terribilis; assembly: GCF_046119375.1. NCBI lineage: Eukaryota > Metazoa > Chordata > Amphibia > Anura > Dendrobatidae > Phyllobates > Phyllobates terribilis. Next base: position 165,244,419 of record NW_027362763.1, read on the forward strand.
AATTGAGCCTTTCTTTATGAACTTCAATGTCTCGTAATATTTCCTTGAATCGTCGTCCCCTTCTGTAAAGGTGTTGGCCGCTGGGTGACAACCTGTTCTCCTACCTTAAAGCTGGTCATACACATGAGATGGCCTTCTCTATTCCCTCCCCCATACATATGAGCATTCGGTTTTTCGGTTTGGCCAAGCGCCCATGTGTTTTTAAAGGGGTGCGCAGAAAAAGCCGCCACCAGACACCTGGCAGCAGCTCATCTACCATGAAAACTGTCCGATTCCCTTTCCCCCCGACCTCATCTGTCGGGAAGAGTCAAGAGGCCCCCCCATACACATCAAATGGTCTGCTGGTCCCCCCAAAATTAGCTTAACTCCTTCCACATCAGTCAGCTCCCTCCCCAACTGCCTTCAAGTACTGAGCAGTACATTTGCTTGGTTATTGCAACAGTATGGAAGGTGTGGATGGGTCACGTTATGGTGTATGGAAACTACCAGAAAGAAAATTGGCAAAAAAGGTTTTAATTTACAAAATTGGCGTATTTGCCGGTGTGTGGTTTTAAATCTTGGCTCCATTCACCTCAATAGGACAAGCGGCAATACCAGGCACAACCTGTGGTCAGAGAGAAATTTTAATTATTTTGTGTGTTTAATATATATAAATATAATTTTTTTTATTATCATTATTTTTTGTACATATAAATAGCCATGCACTTAAGTGTCCTGCGTTGAGTTTAGTCCGTGAATAAGGCTTCCGCTAAATCCAACCATAAATGTTTATGCCTCTGATTATTTTGATAGATGTTAGTGCCTCGTTACATTAGTAAGGAGGCATAACATGTTCACTGATTAATTTAAAGCCCGGGTATAAATCTTGTTTACCCAGTGTAATTCTACAAATGACCAAACCTCTCTCTTCACTGAATGGCAGGAAGATCAATGGAGCTGTTAAGGCAGAGAATTAATTAGTCATTTACATTTCTTTTTTTTCCCCCATCCCTTGTTGTCCTGAATTGAATTTTCGCTCTGTATAATTCTGACTTTACAGTTTATTGGAAAGGGAATTTAGACTGACTTCCTAATCTGTCAATCGCTAATAGGCTGAGCGCTCCTGATCCCCTTTAGTAATTGATTTTGTCATTTTTTTTTTTTTTCCTCCCCAGTTTTATTAATAATTTTTTTTTCTCTTTTCCAATAATAAGAAAACTATTCTGCCACCATTTCCTTTACATTGTAAATTTATGGGTATAATGTGCCCCTGTTTCACCATCTACTATGGACATATTATTCCTAGCCACAGTAGTTTGGGAGCAGGCATATAAAAAATGGTGAATCCAGAACTGTAAAGTTTTTAAGGTATTTTTCACCAGATTAATCAAAATGGCATTTCACGTTTTTTAATGGTTTTCCCCAATGTGCTTTCTTTTTTCCAAATGATGAATTGTTCTACCACCACTGGATAACCAATACCATGGCCATAAAGCCCCAAAAAATAAAAATAAAATAAGTTGCAAGAGCAAAATAAATAATGAATAAGGGCATGTAAGTGGTGTTTGGAGCAGAAACTCCCCAAATCCATCTCAAAAACTCAAATGATTTTTTTCCCACTTTTTTTGGAGCAAACTCCCTCCCCTTTTTTTATTTTTTTTTATTTTTATAAGGGTTATCCTCCTCATTTGATGCATTTTCAGTACAGATTTGAAGCAGTGTTTTAATGCCCACAGTGGGCAGGAGATTTCTTAAAATCATGAAAACAGAAAAACAAACAGGCGAGCACGTATAAAAAACACGTAAAAAGGCGCAAATAGAATGATTGGGTGCAAAATAAAAGACAAAAGTAGACCACAAACAGGCGCAAATGCAATAATGGATCGGGGACTGAGTGATGCTTTGTTTACGGTTCTGGCTGATCTAAGGCACTTTTTTCCCCCCATCTTTTCAGAGACAATTAGATTTCCACATCTGTCACTTTTTTGGCTATGTCGCCCATGTGATTAGCGCTTTGGATCTAATCACTTTTATAACCAGCTCGTATAGGTGAGCACGTCTGGATGGAGCGACTGTGGCTTACACATTTCACACAGTGGAGACATTTTGGTTTCCTGGAACAATTAAGAACAAACCTTTATCCGTTTGTGAATTGCATTAGCCGACTATTACATGTATATGACCCTGGATACGACGGGGGGGGGTTGCATCCGTTTTAAAGGAAGCAAAATATCAAAGCAAGTTTGATGTTTTTTGCAGGTAGCAGACGGCACATTCACAGGATCAAATGCTTTTTATCTGTTGTCAAAATCGTTTTCTCCGGTACATATCCTGGAGATGAGGTCCCCGTAGTCCTTGCTCAGTGATCCGTGCATCAGATATTTTTTTTTCCAGTTTCTTCTGCATTAATAAGACCCCCGAGGTGGCAGCGACTGTCTGGGGAACATCTAAGACGTGTTGACACCTGTATGCCCTTAAGATGCCTCCTGGGCGGCGGTCTCTAGCCAGTTCCCTCATTACCGAAATGTTACTGATTGTTTTAAGTAAATCTGCGAGGACCAGCGATTGGAGGAACCTTTTCTTTGATTCTTTTCCTTTTATAAGAAAATATATTGAAGCTTCAACGGCTTCTGTACAGCATAAAGAAAAACTAATTACGTACCCTAACTAAAATGATGCCACCATTTATGCCCACCATCCATCCATCATCCAAACTGTTCTATAGTGATTATGAGCTGTTGGCTATAAGGAGCAGGGGAATATAGTTCTAGCTGTTATTTCTTTTTATTCATCCACTTTTGTAAATTATGAACGTTTTGAAATGCAATTTTTCTTTTTTTGTGTTTTTTTTTTTTTTTGAGAATGCATTACTTTTTAAAGGCCCCCACACACACATTTAGAGAAGCGAGTCCGCCAATTTCGTCGTGATCAGCCCACCATCTATATTAGGAAGCCTCATGACTGTCTCCCAACAGTAAGTATCACTTGAGGATCGAGCAGTAGGAATTCACACGATCCTTTTGTTTGGATGGATGATTAGCTGTCTATGTATCTGTGACGCCTCATGCTCGAAAAAGCCCTTTATTTTACCCTGGGTAATGGGGGACTCGGAGTCAGGTCCTTTGATGGAGAGATGGGGTGCAGCCGTGGCCCGGACCCGACCCGTGCTCAGGGCCGTCACATTAAAAAGGATGGTGTGGGCTTATCCGGGTTGAGTGGCTGATTTACGATTACGCCACCTGTGGCGCCTGGTGAAGGCCACCAGCGCCGCTGCAGTCCGCTGAGGCATGGTGTTATGGTGACCAAAGTTATTACTACTCCCCACAGGCAGAGCAAGGCCTCAGGGCAGAGGGACAGGATGGAGGGGGTAGTAGTAGAGGGGAACGGATGCCGCGTCGCACGGTGTGGCGCAGAATAAACAGTCCGGAGGCCATAGGGGTGAACTTCCAAGGCTTTACTCACTTTAGAGTTGGCAGAAGGAAGGCGACTCCCTGCTCCCCACGGAGCCCTGCGTTCACCAGTGACGGGGGTCCGACAACCTCCGAGTAAGTCCAGCATTCAGTCGGGACCCTACACCAGAGTGTTCCTGAACTACAGACCGAATCCTTTCCTGTCCGTGTGTGTGCAAATAGGCTGGGACTTCCTCTCAGAACAAGGGCACTGGTGGCAACTCTCTCCTTCCGATACCCGGTGGGATCCTCTGGGCCTACCGGGCTTTCCCAACCAGGACATGGAGTAGCAAGGTCGGGTGTCGGGGGCCGGTACCCCTCTTGCAGCCGGATTCCCTCTGAATATATCAGGTTGGCGAGGACAGGTGGCGTACACCGCTCCGTCTGCATCCTGCCTGGGATCCATTTGCTGTGGAACCACACTCTTGAGCTCCGGGCCTTCTTGGTCCTGGTCATTGGCCGGGTTGAGACATTCCTGGTCTGCAACCTGCCCCTCGTCCCAAGGCCGGGGTACGAGGGCTGTGTCTCCGACCTCTGCAGGTCCACACAGGGTCCACTATCAGGGTGGGAGATCACGACCTAACTACAGTCAAAGACCGCTTGATAGAAAAAAGACCAAGACCCAAAATGGCTTTTTATTAAATATGAAATTTAAAGTGTAACTAACTTGTAAGTCCTCCACCCTCACCCACTAACTGGTTCCCCAGTCTCCCTGTAACCAGGGGAGCAGCACCTAGTGCATACAAGCTCCCTCTGGTGGAGAAATGTGGTGTTGGATGCAAAGGTTGGGTCACGACTATCACACTGTTCTTACCTCAGAGGAGGAACACTACACTCCATTAGAGAAGTGCAGCATCCCTGTGGCGGTCGAACCCTCAGGGGCGCCACATATGGGTTCTGGCAAAAGCTTTCTCATAGAGATCCTAGGAGGTCTAGATTGAGCATTCAACCTCACGATAGTATGTGTAATGAGGGTCTTGAGGAGGGTCCGACACTCTCCTGACCGTTGATATCATTGGAGAAAAGGTTTGGGTAATTTTTTTTTTAACTCTTTCACCCGATCCTTTTGTTAAGGTAGGATTTGGCAATGACTTGCTCAACGCTCCCGAAAAGCTCGTGAGGCTCTGCCAAACTAAAGCGTAGAACAGGAGGCTCCAGAAACGACATTGAAGAGAGATTATACAAAAACATTGATTAACTCTTTAAAAAAATAGGGGAGTAAAATAGAAGCACCTGGCCTACGCCTTTTGAGCACTACGGCTTAGTGTTCGAAACGCGTAGGCTAAGTATTCGTCTTATTCCCCCTAATTTATGGGCCATGGACCCTTAGTAAGCACACCTGTGTCCTACAAATGTGGAAATAGGAAAAGTTGCCAGCTCTCCATATCCTGTAGTCCAGCATGCACAGAATAACGTTCTGACAAGATGTAAGGCTATAGAAGAAAGGGATACTCCAGCTTCTGGTGGTAAATGTTAAAAAACATTGAAAGTTTAATCAGGCATTTAAAAATCCATGACAGTAAAGTGGGGAGAAGGAAACAACATGGCGACGCGTTTCGCAACACAATGTTCTTCCTCAAGGCTTCAATGCATTGATTACCAGAAGCTGAAATATCCCTTTCTTCTATCTTACAAATGTGCCCATTATTATTCTACATGCTTGGGTTACTATTGTTTTTTATAGAATCCATAAGCTTGATGCCCTGTGCACCATACTCTCACATATGGGGTCCGCGTGGCTCGTGTTCTCCAGCTGTGCACGTTAAGGTGTAATATACCCCAACATTTAGCTGTTACTACAGTAATGGCGCCTATAGTCTGACAGTTCTCCAGCTTATTTAACAGCGGCATCCATGGTAGTGAATGAGTTACAGACAGGAGGGTCTCATCACAAACTAGTGGTGTGTGCCTAATCCCCCGTCAGGTGCGGTGCTAAATATAGGCTGATGTGTTGCAGGAACGATCTGATATAATTAATGCATCAGTGATAAGTATTGTTGCCCACTGCATCATGCCAACCCCGCTCCTTTACAGTGAACCTCTGGTTTGCAGACATGTTAATAGTTTTATAATTCCATAACTAGCAGTTTTCCAATTTTTGCAGCCATTTCTCCCCTAACATGTGCGGAGGATGTTATAAAAATTCCTTTACTATTACAACCCCTATTTCGAAACAGTTGGGGCGTTGTGTAAAAAGTAAAGAAAACAAGAACTCGTTGATTTTTGAAATCACTTATCTTATTTACAACCGAACATGGCCCATGTCAGAAGGTGACATTTTTCCCATGTTCTGTACTGACTAAAATCAATAACATTTCCAAATCATTGTGTTCTTGTTTTTACATTTTACACAGCATGCAAAATTTTTTGGGAAATGGGCGGGGTAAATCCACGTACCATAACATCACCATTATTGGGTATTCAATCAATTAAATCTATCTAGATTACTGTTAGATTAGTGAGGGTCTTACCCATTGTCAGAAGCTGGGATGAAAAATTACGTCCGCGAGGAGCGGGATTGAGCAGCCGGTCTCGCCACGCGCCTTTGTGAACCATTGTGGCAATGAAGAAGATGGCCAAGTTCAGAGCAGTGCTCGGCTAGCTTATCTTCAGTGCTGTAGACCTAAAACGGAGGGCAGGGTACGTGACCACTCCAGTCAACTTCTCCTGGGAGTGTTTTTTTTAGGTTGGGGTAGACAGGGAAGTCCAAGTCAACAAAGATCAGTGGGTCAACCAGGTATGTGATTGGCGAGCAAAGCTGGCCTTTCACATACGATAGCTGGTGGCTGAATGCTTGTCCAGACCTCAAATCTTTCCAGACTTCCCCACACACATGGATGTTATCTGTGTCAAGCATTCGTGTGTTTTCTGAAGGGGGAGCAGAGAAAATGCTGCCATCTCCCCTAAAAACAAAAGGTTTGGGCATTAAAATTCCACCTATCAGGGAGGATGTGTGAGGTGTCCTAATGCCCGATATCTGTGTTTTCAGCCAACTTTAGTCTACTGTGTACTGCGGCCTTAATATTTTATGCCTGTTTTGAGGCTCTTTTTAAACTTATGGACAACCCCTTTAAGTTATTGAAAAGTGATCAAAATAGAAGTGGCATGATCAGTACAACCAAATCTTTTGCATACATTCGACAGGCCACCTTGTGTGGGTTCTTGGTTAGGTTTTTCTAAATCCTACGGAGTATTTAACCATTTTGTGCTATGTTGGTGGTCAGTTTGTGTCCTTTTAAATTATGACTTTTCACAACAGCTCTTTATTAGATGCCATAAGTCACCGTGCTGTAAATTATCCATCCTATTATCTGAGGAAGGCGAGGATGGGAAAGGGGGTTCCTATTTAACGATGACTTTGGCTCTACTTTTTTCTTTAAGATTTTTCTGTTTTCAGTCACCTTTTTCTTGCTGTTTGTAACGTGTCTTTCATTTTGTCTTATTTTGTTACCATTTATACAAGTTTAATTTTTTTTTTCTTTAAGCCTTTTACGTTTAATTTAAGCTTTATGGCGATCGCTTTGTCCTTGGCTGTCAGTTCCTGTAAAATCAGCTTGCATTTCATGTGGATAAAATCAGGAATGCTTTTGAGAATCATTGAAATGCACTGGCCCTTCATTCTTCCAGTATTATAACAAGATTCAGCATGGAGACCTGGGAGAGCATTGTTCCTTAGTGGCGGACAAAGGGCATTGTCACATATTATTTATAACCTGGGGTTTTTATGCCGTGAAGTCTCCACAGGGAGCTGGGGGCATCCATTGTTTTCTTATACAAAATCAAGCTCCAGAGCCCGCAAGTCTTGGGAACATGCCACCTCATAGACTTCTGACGTGGCTGAAATGTGTAGGTATGCATCCATCTAGCTACAGGTTTGATGGGCTCATTCTTGTGGATTGACAGATAGCCGTCCCTTACCATTATGAGACATTCTTGCCACATTGGCATCAGGAAGCTGGATAGTTTTTGTGCACCCAAATCTGCTAGTCTGCTATCATGTTCAACTTGCATCTCCCTGCCTTCCCGAGAAACTAGGGTGCAAAGAAACCTTCTGGAATTGGTTTTGAGGAAGTTTTGGTTGATCTAACTTTATGGGAGTTTGGGAGGTCTTCCCTCCCCGCCTCCTTTTCCTCCTTCAGGAGTTTCCTGGATGTTTTAGGACAATATTTTTTTTTTTAACGGGCATGGAGCAATATAAAATATGTGCTTAAAACCTCCACCTATCATGAGCCATCTAAATTCTGTTTTCATATTTGGCAAAGGTTCCTTTTGGGCCAACTCTACCTTGAGTGTGACTGCTAATTGCATCACTGATTAAAAAAATCCAATCAGAAGGAGCAATAAAGTGATTCCTCCGGGGGCACACAACATTTTAATCTTGACTGTAGGAGACTCCCACTGAAGAACACTTGGATCGGCAAATTTTTTTTTTACTAACTTTTCCATGATTGGTGTTATTTTGTTTAAAAATAATCTATGCTACTAAAAATATATTTAATTGGAGTAATACCTGTTGGCCCAAGCTCTAGACCTTTCAGTTGCTAAAAACCCACAAGCTCCCACGCATCAATCACTTATCCTAAGGCTACGTTCACACGTTCAGTATTTTACATCAGTACTTGTAAGCCAAAACCGGGAGTGGAGGGGAAACAAGCAGGTGGGATGGTGAGCTTAAATTTTTGCCCACATCGTGGTGCGCTGAGCGCCTGTAGTTTGTCAGCACAGCATGATTGTTCACAAATGTGCCAAGTGCGATGGAAGTGCCCTGCACTGGTGATTAAATGACAAGCCACAACGAGTGGAAGAAAAGCTGGTCTAATATCAGCGCGTTTCGCAGTCACTTCGACTCCTTCAGGACAATCACAGAATATCAAGGAGTGAAGGACTCAGAAACGCGTTGACATTAAACCAATGTTTCTTCATCTCATCATGACTTGTCATCTACTCAGCAGTGGAGGGTACTTCCAGCTCCTTTGGCACATTTGTGAACATTTCCTTTGGAAGCTGCAGGGGCTGTAATTTATGCAATTCTAGGGGTTGTCTCTCGCACAACCCCATAAGGTGAGCACGCCTACCATTTGTTTTCTTTTTATTACTTGGACTTATTACTTGCACTTTTGTATTTTTTATCTAGACTGTTCAGAGTCCCTTTAAAATTGCGAACAAGCCATTGCTTTTCATTCTGGCGGCCTGCATAAGTCTACCTTGTTGAGTCTTAAAAGTACACTAGCTGTCTGAAATTGTTGCTGCCACTTGCTTCTAACAAGGAAACGTTTAAGCCAGTTTTTAATTGTCCAGTGCCTTAAGTCTCCATCCTTCTTATTCTAAAATGATTTGCCTTTATTAAGGTGCTGTGTACACTGCCTCCGCTGTGCACCAAATAAATATATTCTTCCATTATTCTTTCCCATGTGATTGTTAGATAGGCAGGCTGTGGGATAAGTACCCGGCTCTTATCTCCAGAAATGAGTTTCCACTTAAGCGTATGGGTCGGGGCTGAGTGCAGAACACTCCTCACAAAGTAATCTGTGAAGTACTCTCACACCGATAAGAGGATGAGCTGAGGCTGGGATGAGTAGTCACTTGGCATAAAAATGCACTCCAAATTAAAAGGAAGGATCTAGCAAGAAGGGCGCACAGTGTTTAAGGTGCAGCTTTCCTTTTAAGGTTTGGTGTTATGGGATGAGAGGGCGAATTCTAAGAAAATTATTGGTTAAAACACCTATACATCCACTAGGCAGTACTTTCTGCTGATGATAAACATAAAGGCCCCTATTACTTAAAACCGGCAATATTTAATTTTTTTCCGCTCGTTGCGATTAAGGGGCGTGTAAGTGTCAAACACTCGATTCATTGAGAGGTGACACTTTTTTTTAAAATTGGGAGCATCTGACAAGTGGCGTGCGCCTCCTAAGCTCCATGCCAGAAATGTTACTCCAGTGCATGATTGGAGTAAGATTTCTGGCATAAGGAACGTCACAGCTTGTCACGTCCCAGTCGTACTCCTGTCCTGTCACAGCTCCACCTATTGTGATGGAGCTGGAAGAAACAGGCGTCAAAACGCTAAGTTGCAAATTTTTGGTGCAACTAGGAGTTGTGCAAAAATTTTGCTACTTTTCAAAGCAATTTATGCCGGAATTCTGGTGACGATCCTTTGATAAGTTTGGGGACTAAGATTTCAGCTTCTTGTGACATCTCATATTGCATAGTTTGGATAATTTGGGCAGTCTTGTCAAGCAAGTATTTTCTGTACTTTTCAACTTCATTGGTTTACGGATATCTGCAGAATCTGCCCTTTACCAAGGAAGAACATTGAATATTAAGAACTGCTGCAGGGATGTCAAACTCAAACACACAGAGGGCCAAAATGAAAAACTTGGACAGAGTCGTGGGCCAAACAGTATACAGAATAATGGGCCCCACCTAGTCCTCCCTACAGAATAATGGGCCCCACCTAGTCCTCCCTACAGAATAATGGGCCCCACCTAGTCCTCCCTACAGAATAATGGGCCCCACCTAGTCCTCCCTACAGAATAATGGGCCCCACCTAGTCCTCCCTACACAATAATGGGACCCACCTACCTAGTCCTCCCTACACAATAATGAGACCCACCTACCTAGTCCTCCCTACACAATAATGAGACCCACCTACCTAGTCCTCCCTACACAATAATGAGACCCACCTACCTAGTCCTCCCTGCACAATAATGGGACTCACTTAGTCCTCACTACACAATAATGGGACCCACCTAGTCCTCCCTACACAATAATGGGACCCACCTAGTCCTCCCTACACAATAATGGGACCCACATGTCGTGTGCACATACCCTAAGGCCTCATTCAGACGTCAGTTTTTCTTATTTGAGTTCCATCCGTGTTTTTCACAGATAGTACTTTGCACCCTTTAATAGTCCATTGTGCTGTTCGCATGTCTGTGTATTTTTGCAGATTGAGTTGTCCGCACTAAAACACAGAGACGTCCAATTTTCACTCAAGCTCACCAATACAAGTCTATTGGTTTGTGGGGAAAAAAAGACACTCATGCCATCCAGGTGCCATCCAATTTTCATATTTGTTAGGAGAAACTTGAGGGTTTCTTATGCAAAAATAAAAACTGATGTGAAAACTGATACCCTGACCAAACACTGGTGAATATTGGTCTATTTTTTTTATTTTTATTTTTTTAAATCACTGACTTATCAATGAACTCTATGCTATTTCTCGGTGAGTACAGAGGGCCATTTCCAGTATGCTTTGATGCTCCTATGAATGACATGTCCTGTATTCATAGTGGATTGGTGGCCTTATATCGATTTATAATATCAGTATTCGGTCAGTATTTTTAATAAATGCGGAATTAGTGACTTGTTTCTATCACCCACTCCTGGTTTTGGCTCCCACTCCTGAGAAAAAATACTGACCAAATACTGATAGTGGGGCTGTGGCCTTGGGCTACGGCCCCACTATCAGTATTTTTTTAAGCGTTTACGCAGCTGCAATTCCGCCGCAGAAAATCTGCAGCACTACCAATTATTTAGCGTAATCGCGGCGTTTTTGCCACCATTGACTTGCATTAAATTGCTTAATATCCATATGACTACATGTGCACATGCGGATATTAAGCGATTCAATGTGCGTATGGTACCCGGGTCTGGAGAAGAGGAGACTCTCATCCAGACCCGTGTACCATAGAACCTGTAAAATATAGAATTTAAAATAATAAAAAAAACATACTCGCCTTCTGATGGCCTCCGGTCTCCTTAGTGATGTATCCTGGCTCCCCAGTGGGTCGCGATGGTCTAAAATATAATTTAGTCATGTGACGGGTCACGCGACCGCTGACGTCGGCGGTCGCGTGAACTGTCACATGACATGACTACATGACATCATGGAAGGTCCTTTTAGACCATCGCGAGCTACCGGGGAGACCGGAGAAGGAGACCGGGGGCCATCGGAAGGTGAATATAATGTTTTTTTTTTTTTTTTAACTAACTTGGTTACACTATATAAAATCCATGCCGGTTGCATGGATTTGTATAGTGTGACCAAGTTGTGAAGCACTTTTCCAAGTGATGCTAAAATCGCTTGGAAAGCGCTTGACACCCAGCATGCGAAATCGCATGTGCAAAACGCGTGACAACCGCTTGTCCCTGGCTGAAAAAACGCATGTAAAATCCAGAGCATTTCTGCATTGTGGGCACATAGCCTTATAGAGTCAAAAGACCAAAAGCTATTGCATTTGTTATCGCACACAAGTCGCATTGGGGGAATGCATGGATGAATTATCTCAAAAACTAAAATGAATTTAGCAAAAGTAATGGGATTTTTTAATTCAGCAAAATACCCTAAATCTATCCCAAAAAACTTTTTGGTATCTGAATTTTTTTTTCAGTAGACCTGTGTTATCAGCCTGTTCGTTGGGTGACCAGATACTTTATGCTGGTAAAACTATAATTTTTCTCAGCAGCACATCGATTATACAAATAGTTGAGTTGCTGCCAATATCCTGATATTGTATGAGGACAAACCGATCACATTCGCTTTGGCATTGTTAGACATGCCGATTTGATTTGTATATAGTCGACCAGGACTTGGTACGGTGCATTGACCAGCTAAAATTGGCATGTCTAAATGCTCCTCACCATTTTGTTGCTCTAGTACTAGGTCCTCTGGAGTGTCTGCACCTTTTTCATACCTATTGCTTGGCGACTGGCCATGTGTCCCACGTCTGCTTTAGTTGTCCAGGAGGCCTTCTTCTGACTAGGTGCTGCATTATGTCCTTTTAGATGTGTTTGCCCAGCAGACTCGTAGACGGCGTGTGCCGGGGACGCCATGATTTACACTGTGGAACATGTACATACAGTTTGGAACGCCGTGATTTACACTGTGGAACATGTACATACCGATTTTTCTTCTCATATGTGACAGACAATTGAGATGTTTGTTGTTTTCACACTGTTGAGCGCTGCTGAACTTTTTACCCTCATAATTCTTTTTTTTTTCTGTTCTTCCTTATGAGCTATAAAAACACCTCTTTCTACAGTCCTTTCATTTGCTGCATGTGATATTACCCCTCCGGGTGTGTAAAAGAATCCATTGAAGTCACATTTGGGGTTTTACTTTACTGACAGCAAATATGGTTTTGATGTCATTGTTTCCTTTTCTTGAAAGTGTCTTATATGGTCTTGAAAGGCAATTATAGTGAGGCGACATTCGCACGTCCGTGTGACGCCTACTTTTTTTTTTTCTTTCTTAGAAATAATTTCAATGATCCATACATTCGTCCTTTTTTTAAAAAAAAAAAAAATGTATCTGTGTTTGATCCATGAGACTTGAAAAAAATCTTTTTTTCATGGCTATAGTCAGCTTAAGCGCTCATTCAGATGAGGGCATAAATTAGATGTGCGCTGTCTGATTTGTGATCGCATAGCACACCGACGCGCGTTATTCAATAGGGGCTGTTCAGATGAACAGTTTTTGTCTGTCTGACTGTCCGTGAGGAAAAAATCTCTTTACAAGTCTTGGATGAGACTCACCCACTCAAGTCTATGGGTGCGTAAAAAAAATAAATCTGATCTCACACAACTTCCATGTGGCATCTTAATCTTACAAATGATATTATTAGGCTATGTTTACACATGTTTAGTTTTTCAGCATATTTTGCTGCAGATTTTTATGCAAATTTTCAGCTGCGTTTTGCAGTACCAACAAAGTCTGAGAAACCAGAATTCTCTGTTCACACATCTTGTGTTTTTTTTTTTTTGCTGCATATTTTGTGCCTTGGTTGGGTTTTTGGGTCTTTCAGCGTTTTTTCACCCATAGGAAGTAATGGGTGGTGAGAAAGCATCAAAAAACGCAGCAAAACCTGCTGCAGATTTCTGACTGAAAAAAAACCCACAACGTGTGTGAACATAGCCTTAGTCTATGAAACTATAGTTGGACATGTACAGTTTTTAATGTATAGGTATGAAAATTCATGTCACATGGACGTCATACAGACGTAAAAATTGTATACACGGGTGGCACATGGATGAAAATTGTCCGAGTTTTCTGGATGAAACGCAAATGATTTTTCATACGCCCATCTGCAGCTGCCTAAGGCTTATTTGACTGTTGGTGGTCTGCGTTTTCTGGCCAATTTGATGACCGGTAATCAAACACTATTGCATATTGATCACACAAGGTGTAAAATCCAAAGATTTACTGAGCAAGTGATTTATCTGTTATCTTGTGGAAAAGGGAAGCGTCACACCCCGCTCCTATACATTCCCTGAATGAGACTATGTGAAAGCTTTATAGGCCAGATATGTCAGATCGACATATGGCCTTCCATAGACTGTTATTTTTTTTTCCACAGCCAATGCTTTTTGTGGCAGGAATTTTTCAAACTACAGCAGCTGAATTAAGTATTGAACACCTCCTCATTTTTCTAAGTAAATGAATTTCTAAAGGTGCTATTGACATGATATTCTCTCCCGGTCTCTGTAACAATCCATCCAATCCAAACAGGCAAAGAAATCAAACCATAGATGTCCATAAATTAAGTTGTGTGTAATAATGAGAAATGACATAGGAAAAAAGTAATCATATAAGCTGGTTCAACTGATGGCCTGTAAAAAGGTGTCTCATTATCAAGGTGCCACACAAGAAACATCTCATAATGGGTCAAACCAGTGAGTTGTCTCAAGAACTTTGCAACCTTATTGTTGCAAAACATACTGATGGCATTGGTTACAGAAGAATGTCAACCCAATCTCCTGGTCTATAAGAATGGATTTCCTCAGCTGAGTCTGGATTTGGGACTACAGACAACTTGGTTCAACAGCCTTTTGGTTGTAGTCGTGGTACCTTTTACATTTTTAATTTTATGGCAAGCATATATATAGCATGCAACCTTGTGCAAACCTTGTTGCTGCATTCTTGAATCCAAGGGCAACCAAACTAGAAGTCACTAAACTAGATATTGCTTCCTTGACTGGTGGATAGGTCCATGCATTAAATTCATCACCACTTGGCAAACAGGTTCTCTTACCATTCCTCCATATGCCACCATCACCTTATTTTGACTTTTATAGTCTAGGTGCTTGTTCTTGTTAAATGTACAATATTGAGTAGTGCTCCCCTTTCTTCTGTATCTGCACAGTTCGTACAGTCATAGCCTGGAGGAGCAGAAGAAGGCAGCAGCCTTGACCACCATCTGCCTTTCAGCTACCTTCAGGTTCAGGAGTGGTTTACTTGATGTGGGCAAGCTGTTCTGGCCGTTTTAGAGCATCAAACAACTTTAGACTATTTGGGATCCTTGGGCAAATTCATTAAGAACACAGAATTATGGTCTATGTTGTGCTACTCGTGCCCATAATTCTGGGCAATCCCAAAAGCATACTTCAATTCCATTTACACTTCAGCATTCTTGCCTTCAACGAGCTTGAATGCATCAGTGCGTGCCGTCAGCTTCGCTTCCTGGGCTGATGGTTGAAGAGGCAGTGGCTGTCAGATTATTACCTCATTGAGGGAACCATGGCATAGTATTCCCCATTTTTGGTGATTATTTAGAGGAGTTTTTTTGTAGATGAATCCAGATCAAGAGTCTGTTCAAATGGTTTTACTGAGGATCTATATCTCTCTCAACTCCCACACACAAACTCTTGGTTTAGCCAAATAGGAATGTATTTGTAATGGGGAAAGTGGAGTGAGTTGCTGACAGATTTATTTCCTAAGAGAAGAAAATAATCTGATTTTAATATATAAGAATATAATTCCATTTCACCCACGCTACCCCGAACGTTATCTATTGGTGGAAAACAAGAAGGAACCGATACACCAAGGCTCTCCAAAATCTGTGTGTTTGAGTGACTTTCTAATGAGATGGGAGCCTTAAGATGAGGCATTGTTGGCTAATGCCCTTCTTCCTCAACATCATCATCACCTTGCTTGTGGTTAGTAACTGTATTAGACCTTTTTGCCATTTTATATCGTTCTTGGTTGGGTTAGGAAGGTTGTCTGTGCTGGTTCGGTAAAGGTTCATTCTCCATCGCCTTCTTGGGGTTGTGTTTCATTGATCTTCTGTGTAGTTAAACCTCCCGTCCACTACTACCATTTGTCATGTTTTATTTTTGGATAATGACTCTTACAGTATTGTGACTGCCAAGTGTCTCACTTGCTGATATTCGTAGACTTCAAAGGCCTTTCCCAGAATCTCTCAAAATAAAACCTGGGGCTCTTTTGGAGGGGTAGAATCCTGTCCTAAATTTCAGGATTATTCCTCTTGGCTTGATGTTTGGTGAACCATAAATATATTCCTTTCTCCCTCCAAAATTCACAGCCAGCGGGTTAAGTGATATAATGAATCACCCGTCTCAGCTCTCAGCCTCCAGGGCTTGTAAATGCAGATTAGGAACCTCTGTAGGGGAATCGCCGCTATGAAGAAGCAAGACAGTGGGAACAGAATAGGCCTGGCCTCGCCATTCACCAGCAGACCGGCTACAGTTCTTTAGAATGCAGATGAGTCCGCTCTGAATAATGCAGCGTGCTACAGATGTCAGTCCTCCTGATGGCCTCTTTCCAGATACCTCATTACACACCGCTCTGAAAGAGGGGCTTTTTTTTTTTCCTTTTTTCTCTCCTGTCTACTAACGATGCTGCATAAAATCGACAGATTCCGCATTACCATTTGTAGTTTTAATTTCTGTATCTGAAAAACATATCTTTACACCATATTGATCCTATTAATGGATGGGATTTTCATGCAGTAGCCAAATGTCCTCAAATTTATTTTCAATTTCTTGCGCAATTTCATTGTCACTGTTCATCATTCTTTTCACTGGTTTAAATATAGATATATAATATATACAGATATATATAGGGATAGAGATAGAGAGATATCTCATACTCTATATCTAGATAAAGATATCTCTATATATAGATTTACACAAATCATATATATCACACATATTATATATATCTATCTCTCTATCTATATATCTCCAATCTGTAACTAATTAATGGGGTTGTCCACTATTGGAAATCACTTTAGAAATGGCCCGGACACACCCCTAAGGCCACATTCACATGTTCAGTATTTTACCTCAGTATTTGTAAGCCAAAACCAGGAGTGGGTGATAAATACAGAAATGGTGACCTGTTTCTATTATACTTTTCCTTTGATTGTTTCTCACCTGGTTTTTGGCTTACAAATACTGAAGGTGTGAACTTGGCCTTAAAGTGTAAAAAGCCTCTGGACTGGGGACACTTCTCGGCTCTTGGCTTTGTGTCCTCCGCTGGTCTTGTGACATGAACTGAGACGTGACCGCTGCATGTATATATTAATATATAAATATATATTTTTTTGCTTTTTTAACACTTTACAGTATGGGGCGAGACAACCCTTACGATTGTTATCCCAGGAACTGCTGTGGCACAAGGTAAGTGTTGAACCAATTGTGAGGGGAAAAAAAACCCAGGGAATTAGTAATTTTAAAATAAAATCAAAAAATATTTCAACGTATAGGTGTAATCACTTGTGATTGTGGTTTGGTTCCAGTTTCAGACTAAATATTAATCAGAGAAATATCACAACACATCCGTGCGTCCTGGTCACTTAGTACACTATGGCTTAATTATAGGGCATAATTGAGATGCATCGTTGGCGGTAATGCACAATGGATGTCACTGAGCCACCGTGCTGCACATTTTGTGGGTTAGTACAAAATAACTGATCAAACCAATCCCAGGCGCTCAGTGCACCCTTGGTGTGGCCAAACAGTTTGGTGCACCTTTCCGCCTACTTGTTTTGCATCTATTTCCTCTTTGACTGACAGCTTTGTCTTTACAACCTAATAAAAGAATAAGCTCGCAGTGTTTTCTCTGGCGCCTTTTTATAATTGTTATACAATTCTTTTGAGAGCCACACAACTGCATGGCCACGTCCGTGCTATAATCCATACGGCTCCTAATACACAAAACCAATCTATGCGGTGGAAATGCCATATTTTGATCTGATTCTTGCCCATTAGCCTGGTAATTTAACCTAATTTGTCATCCAGAGCGGTGCCATACACAGCGAGTTACCTGAGCTGGGGAAGGTGTTGCATTACTGGGGCTTTTCAGTTTGTGGCTTGTGTGATACGGGATTATTAATTCAGCAGGACCATCTGGCGCTTTTCAGCACAGTCAGCACATGCAGTTTATTAATGTAGATTGCATATGATGAACAATAGCACTAAATCGAATCACTTGAATGGGTAGAACGTAACAGCTAGTAAGGTTAGGACCCACAGGACATCATTTCCATGTACCCCTGAGAGCCCTTTAATTCAATTTGTGCTCCTGCTATAGCTGGGATTCTGCAGCTAGATATCTAGCAAGACAAGTGTATGAACCATTTCTTGAAAACTTTTTGATATGTAGCGATCAGGTTTCATGGATATATATTATATTGTATTAGATTTTTATTTCCATATTTTGTACATGCAGTTTAATCTGCTGTCTTTCAAGTCCAATGTGGGGAAAAATGTTTATAAAAAAAAAAAAAAAAAGAAAAGCTTTTTTGAAAAAGGATAAAAGTGGCCTACACGATCCCACCATTCAGCACAGTGAAGCTGCTGCAATACTTTTCCCAGTCCCCACTCCTCTCCAGTTCCTGGAGATGCCCACTTAGGCAATTGCTTGCTGCGGCGTTAAACCACCCCAGCTAGTAATTGGCTGAGTGGGCATTTCCTGTGTGTCCACATGGGACCAGGAAACCAAGACTAGTCGGGACAAAATAAAAGGCATAAAGCTGGCGATACACATGGGATAGCGGTTTACCGAACAGCCATATCTCCCATCTTCCTTACGCACAAGCGCTCGTCTGCAGCTATCTCCCCTAAGCTTAACAAAATGGGGCCTTGTAATTCTAACTTTGCGATTCTTCTCTACCCTGGCATCAGCTGCCGGGGAAGAGTATGGAGGTCCTCGTACATATCAGATGGTCGGCCCCCCCTGAAATCTGAGTTTGGCATTCTTGAATCTAATGTGTATCGGAGCCTTTACATGAGCTGTGACCATTAGGGAATATTACTACCTTTTTAAAACCTGTTGAAGCCCCTTGAAAAATGTATGCAGAAGCAGTATGCAAATAGACAGATGATTAGTAAGACAGAAGTATCCTTTGAATACAGGATTCTCATAAAATAAATGGTTTATGCACCAATTATCAGAATTATTGCAGATATCAGCTCATCATCTAGGCAGTGGGGAGTTTTAGTACAGGAAAAAAAGACATCCATTCATGTTTAATTTCCAGAAATGATTAGGTCTTTTTTTCTTAATTGTTTTTAGTGCCTCGCTCAGGGGCATTGTCCAGTAATGCATTAATAAAATATAAAGGAAGCAATTTGTTGCTGTTCTTGATGCCACTTCTACATTAATATTTTAAACCTGTTCTAAAGCGGCATTTATATTTTACTCCCTTTACCTATTATTTGTAGCTACTATTGGGCTGTTTGCATCTTAAGCCTCCATACACGTTAGATGTCGGCCGCACCCGCCGATATCCGCTGGTTCGGAAGACACTCTGTGTATGGAGATGTCGGCCATCTGATTGTTGGGGGGAGACGTCGATCATACATGTCTGACTTCTGACTGCCAATCGCTTTGTTCTCCTGAAGATAGGCTGCCAGCAGAGATTTCTGTCTGCAGCTTTCTCATAGAGAACACAGGAGCGCTCGTCCAAATGAGCGCTCCTGTTTATGGATGAGCCGGCCGAAATGGCTGTCAGTGCATCGTTCGGTCCAAACTTTGTTCTGCTGATGTCCATCAAATGTGTATGGGGGGCCGTAGTAACTTTTGCTAAATAAAGTCAATCCCTTTCCTAAACTCCAGTTTTTGGTGTGGTTCTTAAATGTCCGACATTCAGCTGTTATCTCCTGGAGGGTATGAAGATTCATGTCTGACCATGCACAGATCAGACTGGATTATGGATTACTCTAACCTACCGGCTTTTTACAATTGTCTCATGGAAGTGAGAGGAATCTCGTAATGGGGCATATGGACTTTACCCAGGCTAGCGACAGAGGGTGGCTATCTAAATGGTCATTCCTTTGACCATCCTCTTCCCCAATTCTT
Organism: Phyllobates terribilis; assembly: GCF_046119375.1. NCBI lineage: Eukaryota > Metazoa > Chordata > Amphibia > Anura > Dendrobatidae > Phyllobates > Phyllobates terribilis. The sequence continues at coordinate 165,263,952 of NW_027362763.1, forward strand.
TACTCGGAACTTGCTTTTCTAGTTGTACTAAAGTTCTCTACAGTTAAGGTGATAAGTGGCTATCACATCCTTGGGACCACTTATCTATAAAGACAGAGAATAAAATCCAACCAGCTTTACCAAGTTGGAAACGCACAGTTTGGAGTTTTTATACATAAGGTTATTAGCAGTCTTCGAAATTTCATGACTACGACTGATATTATTCTCGACTTTTTACAAAATGTGTTCCTTACCCATTTGTGGCATCAAGCGGTGGATACATGTGACCCGTTTATTACTTTTAAAGACCAAAATATATACTTGGAGTTTTGTTGGCTGAAAGGTCAAACATTGCATTGTGGAGTCATATCCCCCTTCCTTCGTCTATACTACTCGTTCTTCCTCTCGTTGATGTATGTAACAAATGTATGTGTAGGGAATGGAGGTGGAAGAACATTGGTAGCGCATCAATTATGTAAAGGAAAGAGACTCTGAGCTAAAATGTAAATGGATTTAGTAGTGATGAGTTTGCTGTGATACATCTCTGCTTATACAAGTCAGGGTCTTATCCCGGAAAGTGGTCAGAATTTAAAGCAAGATGGGTTCATATCTTGGTCATGACCCACTTAGCTAGGAGGCGTGATAGTGTCCTGGGAGCAATTAGTGGAGTGAACCGCAGGCCAGCGTCAAGATGTGTTGAAGCAGCACTCTGTATTACACCGCAGATGAATCTCTCCTGTCATCTTCTATGCTTTGGCAAAAGCACAGTTGTAAAGTCTTTGTAGTGTAATGACACTGCTGCGATATAAGTAGCTTGGTGGCAGTGGTGGGACATTCGCAGATATCTCAAGACTGTTTCATGAGACTTCTAGGGAATGTGGGACTTTTGTGTTATTTTCCTGAACGTTACATATGAGATATGTGGCCATCTCAGCCGGTTCTCCTATATGAAGGAGCACTTGTTTGGCCTAGTGCTTCTGTGTTCTCGGAGAGAGAGCTGCTGCCAGACTTGTCTCCTGATGGCTTATCTCATGGAGAACAAAACAAAAGGATCAGCAGTCCAAAATCAGACCTGCTGGATCCTTAACTCACCTGACCATCAATTCGAGGGCTTACCTTATTGACTCTCATTAGAGTAGAAAACTTCTTCTTCTCTGGCTAATCTCCTGATTGCTATCCAGGGTTTATGGCACATTAAGATGAGTTTAATCATCAGATGGCTCTCCTTCCTAACTTCTTCATACTCTTGAACTTCCGTCATACACATTAGATTGTCTATCGTTTCTTGTGACTTCAATCATTACTATAAGACACATACAATTGAGCCAGCGTCTCCAGATACATGAGGAGACATGAAGGCCTGGGCTACATAGCAACTTTCGCTCTATTCCACTGGTATCTCACAGCACACTGCTGGTAATTGGGGAGGTCATATTGTGACCGGCAAGGTACTGAGACCATGATAAGCAAGTCGCAGAAAGGTTGAACCAATTGGGCCGTGTAGTCCCCGCTTGAAAGTAATTTTCAGACTGTGGAACAGTTTGTACTTGGCCCTGTTTTTATGTCCTTGCATTCCTTGCTTTAAAACATAGTACGTATCCTCAAAATCTAGCTGTAGTCTCAGGTATGAAAGGAATGGGAATAAAATCCAGTCCGAGTTTCTTGCACCACTCGGAGAAGGTGGAAATCTTTTTGGGGCAAATTTTTAAAATGACAAATGAAAGTATTTCTAAGATTCCCGTAGTTACAATTGAGGCATCAAAATAAAATGTAAAACAATAAATCTGGTCATGCATCCAGAAATGTGATTGAGTGTTCATATAAATCAGTGTTTCCCAAACCCCATCCTCACGGCCCCCCACAGGTCATGTTTTCAGGATCTCCCTACTTCAATCACCTGTGTAATACTATCATCAAGGCATCAGGAATTCTCCCACCTGTGCAATACTAAGGAGATCCTGAAAACATGACCTGTGGGGGGCTGTGAGGATGGAGTTTGGGAAACACTGATATAAATTCGGGTTTCTAGTGCGACTGTGGTGCCAGGCTGAGTTAAATGCAAAGAACAAGGGACTATATCTGGAAAAGCATGTTATTGTCCTCACAGATGGTTGTGTTCTTCCTGGCACAGCAATGTTTCTTTTTTTTTTTTTTTTTTTTTTTTAGGTGACTTAACCAAACATCGGTAACCTCCAATATGATCCCTTTTAAATTTGGAGTCCAGTGTATCACAATACAGTGCATGCTAACAATTTATTTATTGTGATACACTAGATTCCAAACTTAACTTTCCCGTTTCTGTAACCCTGGCGGTCAATTAATGTATCTCAATATGACCAGGTCTAGAAAAAAAAAAAAATAATAATAATTATATATTTTATTATTTATTTATATTTTTAAAATTATATTTTATATATATATATTACATACACACACATATATATGTATGTATGTGTGTGTGTGTGTAAAATATATATATATATATATATATATATATATATATATATATATATATATATATATATATATATATATATATATATATATATAATTTTATAAATAAATAATAAAATAATTTTTTTTTTTCCTAGACCTGGTCATATTGAGGTACACTAATACACATCCACATGACGCCATTTGTACCTGCACGAACCTTTGGGCTCATGCATTGTAAGTCTCCACTCCTCAGAGCTGACTGAGACATACAGTGATTTTTTTCCTGTTTCTCCTGGATTCATATGGAATCTACAAGGAAAGAATGCCTCCTGTTCCTTTCCCTGCCGTGTTACACATGTTGTCACCACAGGCTTTGTGCGCACAATTACAGGCAGGGCTGTGGAGTCTTGAGTTGGTATAAAATGGACCTACTCCTAAAATATATAATAAATTAGGTACAGTAGTTCAATGCAGTTTGTGATTTATTATTTTATCACTTAAACATGAGCCATGTATGAGGGAGTCGTGGAGTTGCAGTCGGAGTCGGTGTCATGGAAATTGAGGAGTCGAAGGTTTGGCTTACAGACTTCACAGCCCTGATTTACAGGACTGATACATGATTATTGTCACATCATGCAAAATTGAGCTACTTCTCGGTCAACAATGTTCCCGGACTTTAATAATCACAAATTCCTGTTAATACATTTCCAACCTTATAACTTTTTGGTCAATGCCTCTATTAAGAAGACATATTTTCGGGAATTTTTGTAACTCCCTGTGAGACATTGACCTTGGGGGTCCTTGTTCCAGGTCAAATAATTATTTTAATTACAACATCCTGCAGACAACAAGTCTCTTTTTTTTTTTTTTTTTAACCCTATGTGCTGCTTTTCTTGTGTTTCAGATCTTCATCTCATGTTTATTGATAGAAGCCATTGATCCATGTCTTCAGACAGGAAAGCTGGAGACCGTGATAAGGCTTTCTTCTCCTATAATAAGAGCGGGGAATGTATTTTGCCCCCTCCTGCATTGTGGACACGGCTCCACTTTACATGATCTCCATTTCATTGCCCATAACTGTGCAATCTATCTATTCAATTAGTATATTGATTTTTTTAATGACTTCATTACTGTATGAATGATTTACAACAAATCTCTAATTGGTTTTTCTTTTTCTTGCTCTCTTTTTTTCGTTTTTTCTTCATGGTTTTTCTGCCCGTGGGTTGGTTTTCTGTTGTTCTGATGAATTTCTACACCAGTAGGTAAGTAAGCCATGGATACTTTTTTTTTTTTCCAAAAATCTATATCTTGTCAAACTTGAGTAGAGTTCATTCTATTAATCCAGAAAGAAAATCCATAGTGTAGAACGGATCCTTCCATGACTTAGAGGGCATGTACCCTCAAATTAAAGGGTTGAAACCCCTGGCACAGTTGGGCTGTATTCATACATTGCACCTTTGCGGAGATCCCCTGATGCCGCTCCAGCAGGGGTGGCTGTATGTGCAGGGATGGATCTCCTGCTTACGTCGCTGTACAACCAGCCTGATGTTCTGCTCAAGACTGAATGTCCATCCCTAGAGGAGCTGTTTATGGTGGCTCTGTTGGTTTTCCCCTAGCTTTTTTGGAAAATTCATAGCTAAGAAATGACTGAAATTTTTACTTAATATTAATGACCATCACTCAATATTGGATTGGATCTGACAAAACTCTCACAGTGTACGTAGCTGTCACTCTTTTCGTTGGCAGCTCCTGGGTAGTGCAGATCAGCCCCATTTCACTTGACTAGAAGCAAATAACCGGGTGTAGCCACCAAGATAGTGTCCCGCTTGTCACAATCCCACCACTAGTAACAGCTGATTGATTGGTGGGGGTTCTAGAAGTCAGACCCCCACCGATCTGATATTCATGACCTGCTCTTTAAAAAAGCTGTTGAGGATTTTTATATAAAACTGGCTAAATCAACCTGTTAAATTATGTCTGGTCCAGAACTGCCATCCATTGTTTTTTTTTTTTTTTTTTTTTTAATATATATAAATAAACCTGACTACAGTGATGTCCCGTCAACACGACCGTTGCAGCCAATCAGTTGCTTCAGCTGTCCCTTGTGTCGACAATCTGTCATTGCTGCAAACAAGTGAACAAAAACCTCAGGGATGACTGAAGTGGCAGCCCTGGAACAGTGGCGGTGGTTTAAGCTTGTAAATAACGATTCTTTTCTTGTTTTCTTACTTAGTTTTTGCTCCCTTTTGTTTTTATCATGGCTAGCCCCTGCACGTCAATTTTATTTTTTTTTTTAAATGTCTTGAAAAAAAATCCCTGAGCTCTCCTGATTCTTCAGCTCTTTTCCGTTTTGTGCTGTGTTGCTCCGTTGCACAGATATTCACATTTGTTACTCTTGGAGCGATATGTGAAATCTCTGCTGATAATCTGAGCGTTTCTCTAGGGGCGTGCGCTTTCACCCCTCACAGATGCTGCCAATATCAGAGCTCGGTATCGGGTCTAGCAGTCTTGGATATTGCCGAGCTGTGATTTGCTTTCTTCTGTCCCTTCCAGAAACTGACAATGTCCCATAAAAGATTGTGAAGAAACACCCAGTTTGACTACAAGCAGAGATTTCACATACTGCTCTCCAAAAGCAACAAACGTGAATATCTCTACAATGGAGCGACGCAGCAAAAAACTGAAAACAGCAGCAGAATCGGGGGCGTAAAGGGATTTTTACAAGGTGTTTCCCTTCGGGTATTTTTGAACAAGTGACGTGTTCTTTAAAGCTAAACCCATTACTTTCGAACCATTTGCAAAATATAAAAGGAATAATCACGTACAGGACAAGTGGTTTTCTGTGAATTTTTGAATGACTGAACTGATTAAATTATTCTAATTTGTGGTTTGTGAAATAATAGTTGAACCAATGACCCTGGTGACCATCTCAATTCGAAGAATGGAGCGTCGCTTCCTTCTGGCTCACACAGTTTATAGATCTTCTGTGGTCATGATGGCAAGGTTGATCTTTCACTGTGGGTGGGTCATTAATGGTTGAAGTTTGGATTATTACAACGGGAACGTTTTGAGGATCTAGAAGCAGTGGACTATTAGATTTTTAACTGTATTTGCGTGATCCTTAAAAGTCAAGCACCAGCATCACACATAGATACGTTGCCTCTCTGGATTTGTCTGGCCTACCTGTTCTGTAATTCCATGTACTGACATCTATGGTGGGATTAATGGTTCTCTATGGGAAGCCCCATGATATTTTGGTACCACAAAGCTGATAATACACAGATATGGTATTTGTGCCCAGGGATTTCCTAGAGTATTTCTGGGAAATCCTTGCATTTCTTCTGCACATGTGGAAAATATTTTAGGAATTCAAGCCTCTTTATCCAGGGATTTTGTATTTTTCAGTCTAAACTTCTAGTCTATCTGTGGACGTTGAACTTGTTGGGGACAGGTGCATTAATAGCGGCTGCTAAATGAACCTTCTATATATATCTCTGAAAGAAGCCGCCTAATGCCAGAACCATCTCTTTACTCCTTAGATGTCAGGAAATCACATTTCCAAAACAAGGAACGCATCTGACAGCGGTAACGTTAATCAGACGGCATTCTTGTGTAACACACACCGGTATCGGGTGACAGGGTGCATCCAGAGGACATTAAACCCTTCCCGAATGTTGCAACGATTCACACAACTCGAAAAGCATGGATCTTCCGATTTGAAGACTATTCATTTTCTTATTCCTTTACGCACGGGTGGTCTTTTTTTTTTGGGGGGGTGGGGGGGAGATAAAGCGTCTTGGTCGCTTTCCCATGGCTCGAACGTGAACTAAGCAGAGAATGCTAAGAGTAACAATATAATAGAGCGTAGAATTAACCCACAATGCACAGCAGGCATCCCCATCCATCTCTTGACAAGTTGAACGGATGAAGGACCAGATCCAAAGTAAAGGAGGTCTTCTAAGAAATGCATGTGGTACTGAAATGAGGGTTTGCAGGAGCTTCCATCAGTTCTTGGTGAAGAACACACCTTTGTTACATGACTCCCAGTTTGGAGGGTACCGGTCATGCTCTCCTTTACGGGGGCACTAGGGAGGTGGTTTCATTTTTTTCTCTGGGAGAGATAATTTTCATTTTTTGAGGACTTAAGGAGTTAAGAGTTTGGAGAGACCTCTTGGAACTCTAAAGATCGATAGAAAAAAAAAAACCTCATAAAATATATCCGTCTCCTGCACATGGCAGCTGAATCCAAGTATTGATCAGTTGATTGGTTCATTATAAAGCATGGATTTTAACAAAGCACGAGGAACATGTCTAAAAATCAGGGTCGATTTAGCAATTGTGCAAGCTATGTATGGCTTCAAGAAGCTTGCGTCCATTTCTATAGGTTCACGAACCGTCATCAGCTTATAATTATTGCTTTGACCCCTTGAGCAATGGTCATGTAGTGGTTGTATGTCATCTGTCATCACTAGCCAATCTACAGGCCGCCAACAGGTGAATACTAAATTGTAGCTGCCATTTGCTGGGAAACGTCACGTTAATTCATCTCTGGTTGAGAAAGCATTGTTCTTCCTCTGACAGGAAAGGCCACTGCTGGTCATCAGAAGCGATCACTCGTCCACCGTGCATGGTCTGATGGGTGGCCCAGATGTCCCATTGGGTTTTTATATTTTTGTGTGTTGAGCTAACTAGGGACAGAACGGTAATAATAATCGTTATATAGCGTCAACATATTCCGCAGCACTGTACAATTCAGAGGGCACTTATTCAATGAGCCATTAAAGAGGAACGCATGTGCCAACAATTCGGGAAAAAGTTTTCATTTTTGTGCAGTAATTCTGTTAATCTTCTATAAAAAGGGCCAACAAATCTTAGTTCCTGGACGCAGTTTATTAAAGAAAGAAAATCCCTCTTTGTTAATCATCCCCAGATCCAGCAGCGCTGAGTCTCTGCCGCTACTCCTGTAGTCCATTATTGGCTGTGGTGCAGACTTCACGTCGACAGTTCTGCAGTCAATCACTGGTTTGCTACCATTCTGTTGATGTGACGTTGGCGCCGCTGCCATTACCGGACATCGGGAGCGGCGACATAAACTCCGTGCTGGACCCAGGGACTGTGAGTAAAGCATGGTTTGCTGTTTTCATAACAAGCTACCGATGGGGGCTAAGATTTTTTTGAAAGGGGGCATCCCCTTTAAGTAATGCATTCCAGAGGACTGGTGCAGCACGAGAAGAGTCCTGGAGATGGGAGCTGGAGCTTCTGATTAGTGAGGATGTTGTTAGTTCACTTCGAATCTAAATGTGATTATTCATTTTCACAAGATATTCACAATTCCTAGTTGTTTCTGCCTTTGCAGCCTCTTTGATAGTTCTGTGCTCCAGAAATGGCCACCTTAGAGGCATGAGGAGCACCCTGGAAAGTCTGTTTCACACCTCCTCCTCTCCCCCACTGGTGTGGGATGGACCAATGACGACGATGATGATGCGGTGTCCTTCCCTTAGTAGAGAAAAGGTTTGGGAGAAGTGGTTTTGACTTTCCACGGAGGACCTCACCCCCTGCAGTAGTTATTTTGAAGAAAAAAATTGGCTAACGTGATACCGAGGCTGCGGCTGTAGAACAGAGGGTACCAGGTTTGGTGACTAATGGAGTGAATCGATTTTGTAACAGTCAAATGAGTTGCAAATTTCCTGAGAATTTCAGAGTTGTGATTCAAAAATTTTCAAGAATCCCAAAAAATGGTGGGCAGCCGAACCGCTATGTGGATACAGATTTTATTACTTTTTGACCCCTTTTGTCTTCTCCATTTCTCATGTTTTGGAATCTGGAGAAAACTGAGCAAAGTAAGTGTCTTTTTGGGGCACTTAAGATTCGGACCAAATTTTATACAAATTGAATGTTCTGACCATTTAGAGGGATTCTGTTTTCACTGCTAAATGTACAAGGGGAATATACAGTCACATTCGGAGTCGGAGGTGGAGGGTCCTTTATCGTTGGCAGACCGGAGAGTACAGGTAGGGTGGTAAATAAGGAAAAGGAAGGTGATGACTGGTGGTGCCGCACCGTGCAGAATGTGGATGGGCAAACAGTCCAGTGACGGGCACAGGTCTGCACAATGGTTTGCATTGTGTGTAGGTGACACCTCCGCTTTTAATAGTCGTGGTTACTAGCACGCCACAAACTAGACCCGGTAGCTGTGTCGGTGGGTTGTAAATGCTGACTTTCCTTGCTTGTTTGTCGTTTGGAAGGTACCACCGGGAGATTATATTGACTTGTACCAACATCTCAAGGAGAGCTTTCAGAAGGAACCACGGCTCTGTTCCTCGGCACGTGCTCCCTCGGGGGATCCTTGCAGTTGTATTTGTTTATAGTTGGACTGACTGCAAATGTGAACGGCTTGGAGCCAGACAGGTATAAAATGCTCCTGGCTCCAGCATTGAGACAAGCCGCGTTCTGTCAGATTGCAGGAAAAAAAAAGAAACTCTTACAGGGGCTTTCATTAAAAAAAAGAGCAAAATAATAACAAGCATAGATATTTTTAAGAAGATTTTTCATGTCCTGTTTTGTCTCGTTGGATGTTTTGTGAATATTTGTAGAGATAACACAAATATTTTTTTTAGAACTAGAAAAGCTTTTATGTGGGATGATCACAGGACAACACCGGCTGCCTGGAATTTGTCTCCTGACTCCACAAAATTATAACAGCGTTTTATCGCCGAACCGTGACTCTGTGGAAAGTGTAATTGGAAGAGGAAACCTGCAAGTTTTTAATGAAGTATTGTCCCTTAATGGGATGGAAGTGGAGTGGTGGTGCTGGAGCCGGGGAGAGTGCAGAAGTGCTGTCGCTTACGCTCAGCACGCTCACCGCTGTATTAGGAGCATGCCGCTGCAGCATAGTCACCCGTGCTGGTCACGTGTCTGCTATCCCAACTCTGATCGCTGCAGAATCTGCATAAAAAACACCTATAAAACGAATGAATTGGAAAATTGTGTTGCCATTCATTTGGACTTTTTTCCCATTTCCGTCACCGTCTGCATATTGCAGTGTGTAGCAGCACATGGAGTGGCTCCGTTGGCTGAGGATAAACGCATAAGCCCATGGCTTTGCCACAGATTCTGGAATACCTTTTTACATTTTTTCGGGATGCTTTTACACCGTTTGAACATACCCTAAGGGCTCATTCAGACACTCGTGCAAATTGGTTCGAGCATGAATCGCAATGCATGGATTTGGCAATGCACAGATCACGGCCAGAGCATGATAGCCTCATAGAAATATATGAAGTTGTCAAGCTCCGGACTGGATGGCGGCAGCCGTTCTGTGCTTTTGCGTTCTGTGCTCAGACCTGATTTGCATGGACGTCTGAACGAGCCCTTACACGGCGTACAATGCATCATGAACCTTTCATCAGAAGGTTTTCACCAATTGTAAAGTTGTTTTTTGTAAAAAACAAAAAAAGCACACCTTTTTTTTGTCTTTGTATGAAATTGGGGCCATACGGTGCACAATATGTGCCTCTGTATGACACCCCGTAATGCATCTGTGCATAAAGCCGCAATCCCGGTAGTTTTATGGGCATCTAAATATGTCTACAATTTTCGGTTCCATTAGGATTCCAAATCTATTTATTTAAAATATCATCATCATTATTGTTGGATTAGTAGGTGTGAGGTAAAGGGATTGTCTTGCATCGGTCACTTGCTCATTGAAGGTGAGTGGCGCCAATGACGTTATGACTGTGACCCCACTTACTTGCTGAGACACATGCACAATCAGCAGGTATATTCCCCATGAGTCGTGTTCGTTAGATTAGGGCTCACACATCATTCATTCTAAGCGCACCCCTTAACTCCGCAGGTTTGTGGGGTCATAAAGTCATTGGCACCGCTTGCCTCCGATGCGGAAGAGAGCTGCGCAGGATCGCGCTTCTGTAAAGGAATTTTACTTGATCCAGCTATCCTAAATGTTTGTACTTCACAGGCGACTGCCAACGTCATATAGGATGGAAAGAAAATGGGTTTTAATATTTAAACCTATACTGCCATGGTATACACTTTATTTTCTGCTGGCACTAAATAATAGATGATGCCATTTTTATAGGGCAGAGTTGAGCTTCTATCGGTTTTATTTAGGGCAGAAAAGTCTTGATGCCGTGCCTTTTTTTTTTTTTTTTACTTTTATTTCTGTGTAGACATTTCATTATCAAAACTTTTCCTCATTTTGTTAGTTTCCATTCTCTAACAAAAAGTTTTTGCACTGTGAGCCTCTGTCGGATTTTCTGGCAGTCGTAAAGAGACACAAACCCGGCTTCAGTACCTTAAAAACATCAATGGTAGCCTGACGGTGTAAAGAACCGCAGGAAAAGACCCGTTCCATACAGATGAGGAGAATTCATCTCTTCCCGTAGAACCTCAGGACTTGCGGCTCTGGGATTTGTAGGATGTGTATCGTACGTTACCAGTTTACCATCCGCTCATCTGTTGTCACGAATCCGTCTCCAAGTTGCCGTTTCGCTATACCCTGCTGGGGCTGCGGCACTAAATTGGTACGGCTCTAAGAATGGAGATCACTGGCGGCTCTGTGCATGGCCTAGCGCTGCTTTGGAATGAATTAAAGAGAGTTTGTCACCGATAGCACACGACCCTCAGTTTGCCCTTCACAGCTTGAGGCCGAGCTATGAAAGGAGCAGCCGTGAGTAAGTTTCTCTTGCATTCTTTTCCATAGCTTAGTGCTTTCTCCTGACATATTGTTTGCTCTCTTCCCTCCTGTATAGTTTGATGCGGGAGCTGAAAAGATGGTGCTCTGTTCCCGGGAAAAAAAAAATCTCTGTTGCGTGAGCATATTGCTAAGTCTGCTACAGGGATGTTATGTAATCCACAACCGATGGTGATGTATGTGAGAACACAATGGTGTGACTTGTACAAAGTGTCCTATTCAGGTGATATATGCACAAAAACTTCTCTCTAGTCGAGAGATCCTAAATTTCACGAGCAACTCTGAGAACGACCCTCATAATTTATCAAGTTTTTAAAGGTTGGAAATGTATAACAATTAGTGTATGTTGGATCTTCTATCAGTTGGCCTGTCACACGGCAGATTTGTGGCACTTGTTTCCTGCCACCGTCCCATTCATCTGAACTGGGTTTGCAGAAATCCCCTCTCTAAACACCATGGAAAGGCTTTTCACCTGCAGAAATTTCTGCTTCAATAGTGGATTCTTTTGCAGTGGATTTTTTTTTTTTTTTTGCTGAAAATTTTTACTGCAATCACATGGATTTCTGTACGTTCTATTCACATGAGTGGGTCAGGTGTACAAATTACACATTGTCAGACACTCAATGGCATAAGTAGAATCCTATAAACTCTGCAGCAGACTTTGGATTGGGGCCTCCCAACCAAAAGCATAGTCAGCCGCAGTCAACACTCCCAGCCCCAATGCATTCATTTTTTTTTTATTTTACTCATTTATTGTATATAGTGCCATTAATTGCCCATTGAGACTCACAATCTAAATTCCCTATCAGTATGTCTTTAGAGTGTGGGAGGAAACCGGAGAACCCGGAGGAAACCCACGAAAACACGGGAAGAACATACAGACTTTGTAGATGTTATCCTTGGTGGGATTTCAACCCAAGGCTGCAAAGCCACAGCAATCATATCTCACCAGGAAATGTTGCCTCACTTAAGGCCCCTATACACATTGGATGGCTGTGGGCAAAACAATGCTTTTGCCGTCATCAAGGAGAACTATCCCATACACAAGTGCTTGATCGGATGAGCGCTCTTGAGTTCTCTAGAAAAAAGCTACCAGTATACATGCCCAATCGACGACTCCCCTGACAATCAGACAGCTCCCATGCACATTAGACTGTCTACCGAACCTGACGATGTCTGCGGGTTTTGCTGAAGTTAGTCTAATGTATGGAGGTCTTTAGTTTAATGCAGGAAAGTCCAGATCTCAACATCATGCATGGAGTGAGAAAGGTCCAAAGGCAGCACTGTTTCTGCCGAGATGGGCGTGCAGTCTCTACCCTATGGAGAGCTGCTTTACTACTAATCTGTGCCTGATTGTACGTCCACTAGGTAAGATTAGAGTGTGCTACAGCGGCTGCAGGTGGGTGTGCGGCTGTAAAACACCTTCCATCTATCAGGGCCAGCTCGCGGTAGCTCCTTTTGTGATTGCATTTATGTCGCTGCAAACACCGTTTGGTACAGAAATAACAAGTATGAGTTGAACATCCATGTTCTTTGGGAAGACAGTGAAGATGGCATCGAACTGGAATATTTGAGCTCCTATTTCAGTGATTTTTTTTTTTTAATGGCTATAATAGTTACCCCCAAAAATTGCAAGTGCAAAATGCATCTACATCTTTTTGGCATTCTGTTCCTTATGTTTATATTGTTGGGAAACGCACACTCTGGGAAGGTTGACGTAATAATATTATTGTATTGGGAAAAACACATTCATATATTGTTGGGGAAAACCCACTCTGGGAAGGTTGACGTAATATTAATTTCAGTGGAACGGGGACCATAAATGTGCGACAACCAATGTGAAGATCAATAAGGTGGGTGACCTTAAATTTTAGGTCAGAGGTAGATCTATTCTGCAAGGAGAAATGGAGAAAGAATTTGGGTATTTATGACTCTGATGTCGCATTATCGGTCGGCTACACAAGTGGAGGCTGCACCTATATATGTCGGTCTGGGTCTCTGAACGTTAAGCCTAGATTCCAGTCCCTGTATACAGCTGTCACATAAAGCCAGGACCCCCGGGAGGCTGAGCCTTTTATTGGACCGTCTGCACTGTGTTCCCGCCGCAGATTAAGCCGCTCTTATTTTTAGGAGGGTGTGTCCCGGAATTCTTGGCTAATGAAAAGTGACACGCTCCGTGTGCATGTCTGTGACATTTCCCAGAATCCCCGGCTTTAGCTGGGGCGCGTGGGCCTTTTAGGACAGGTGCCGTCAGGCTCCAGCTGATAAAAGGTTCAAGGGATATATTTGAGGATAGAGGAGAAATAATGGTATTCACATTCTCTCCCTTCTGTGTTTAGTTATTACATGGTTGATGTATCTGGAATAAAAGGGGGTCATGTGCTAAAAATATTCTATTCGTAAATTACGCAATTAAGTGTAATTTTCTGCAAGGAATTGCGCCATTCTCTTTAATAGATGCGCGCCATTGTCTTCTCTCGGCCTTGACTTTTCTTTAGTTGGTTGTGTTTTTTTGCCTCTTTTGTGATGGTTTTTATCATGGAGAAGAAGTAGAGCAAGAAAATTAGCAGCAGGTTAATTACCATGGCTGTGTTTGGAGGAAACCATCTGCTTGGTCATTAGTCCCGATCAGCAGTCATTAATTGAGTCATGTCTCATTAAGGATCCTGTATTATCTCGTCGGAGGCCTTGATGGAAGATTATTTCGCTACCACAGTTTTCTTATTTCCGCTTGATCTGCAGATGTTTAGTAAACATGCTGCCGTCCAAATAGTTTCAGTATATCCTGCTGTGTGCTGCAGGGAAGGATATACGGCAGAAATTAATGGACCATCAATTCTGAAATATTTCCACCACCGCTCATACCTGATCCCCCGACCTCCAGATGCATAAGAGTCTGCAAGTGAAGCCTTCAATACCAATAGTCCTGTACACATTAAGATATATAGAATATAGAACAGACTATAAATAAGGACTCATAATGGCTTAATCTCTTCCAAACTGTTGACTGTGGGTTTTTTGGGAAAAGCCTGGTCACATATCACATCATTGTATTTGTATGTACAACTGTGTACATGAGCCCAACCCAAAAAAATGCTCATGATGTGTATGCAGAAACTGTTCTCAGTGTTCTGTCCATCTGTATTTCTTAAAAGGCCTTATTCACATAGAGTAGGTTTTGCCTTGTGCTCGTTTTATTTTTTTTTTTTATTCCTTGCTATATTAAGAGTGGATTTCAAACAGATCCTGTGCATGAATGACGTATGAACATACATGGCGTTCCCAGGCCATAGGCACCCTGCATGCTGCTATATGATATTCTCTCCTAGCAGCATGGAACGTGGTAATATCTCTGTAAATTAATACCAAACACATCTTCTCACAGTATCCTGATGAGACAAATCCCCCTGTGTCTTGGGATCAAAACAAAAGCACGCAGGGGTAGAATATGAACCCATAGCGGTGCCATGTTCCATACAACATTCATTTATAATGGAGCCTTGTGCATAAGTCTAAAAGAAGAAACTTGAGGTATATTTTGTACCTTAGCCGTCTGTCCAACAACTGTTCTTTCCCTCATTCACAAAGGGTTTTCAAAGGCGAGAGGATAGAAAGCCATTGGTAGACATGCATTTAAAAATAAACTTGCTGATCCTTCTTTCCCATCATATGACATCTCATGAAGTAACAATAGATAAAGGGGCAGATTTATTGAAACTAAGAGCTCCTGCAGACGTTCATCGATCTTGGTCTGATCACGGACAGCTAATGCACGGACTGTCTGCAGGTCTCCTGACTGGAGCATGGCAGCCTCATAGAAATATATGAAGCTGTCATGCTCTGGTTGGGAGAGTCACATCTGTGCATTGTGGTCTGATCTTGGACCGATATTGCACGGACATCTGTATGAGCCCATTCTTCTGAAAATATGCCACATGTATAGAAGTGGTTCATGCTGCTGCAAAGATGTCAAGTTTAAGTTTACTACACCACCTACTGGTTGGCTTACTTTGGTCACCCTTTTTGGCGCTTTGTGTCGCAAGTAAAGTCATGCCATAATCACTTTTCAGCTAGGTCACTGCCCCCCATACAGAGTCTAAAACACTTTATAAATATGGTGCAAGTCAAGAGTCAAATGTTCTGTGCAAATTCTACTAGAATTCTGGAGCATTTAGTCTGATAATTATGCCACACCATGTGGTCTACCATTTCAGAGCAAATTTGTGGGTGCTGTTGACTTTAATGTGTGTGGGTGCCTTAACGTGTCTTCACTGGATAACCCCTTTATCACCCATTTGCAGGATAGTTGATAACTTATTGATTGGTGGAGAGCCCACCGTGGGGACCTGCACCGATCGGCAGAAGGGGGCACTTATGTATCCTAGTTAGAATGGAGTGGCAGTGCTCATGCTCGACCTCCCCGCTCCATTCATTTCCTATGGAGCTGCAGAGGGCTGTTTCTGTTTTTTTTTTCCTGCAGCCCCATGGAGAATGAATTGAGCGCCGTTTGGGCTAAAAGGCCCTCGATCTCTCATTGTTGGGACACCCACTGATCAGCAAGTTCTCCATGTTTTGCCTAATAATTACACATCAATAACGGCTCTGTTGGGCTTGACCTTTACATAGGACTGCATCCCAAATAGTATAAAAACATACAGAAACTGTTCCAAAAAGCACAGTGGAAAAGTCCTAACATATAAAATTAGAAAGTGTTCTAACCCGGCCAAAGATATAATGCAAAACTGTGTGTGTTTCATTGGCTTATTTGCAATTTAAAAAAAAAAAAAAAAAAAAAGTCAAGTTAATGTTTTAAGCTTTAAATAATTCTCTTCTTTACCCTGTCCTCCATTGCTGGTATGTGGGTAACATGGGCTGGCCGTGCAGTACGTGATGAGAATGCAGGAATGTATCTGACCTATGCACTAACCTTATTAAGGCATTGAATGGATTACTTCTTTCCAGGGTCACCTGTGAAGGTCACCAAGTTCATCCATGGTACTGCCTGGAAATGTAGCCTATGATCTGCAATTATTTACCCCCCCCCCCCCCCCCCCCCCCGGGTTATTGCAGAGGAAGTAAGAGAACATAAAGCAGAAGTCCTGTGAATCGTGATCTGCCAGAGAGGCGGCTGGGCAGAAATTGTACGGAGTGTATTCTATATACCAGCCTCCTCCCATTAGCATCGCCCCTGCATGTCCTGGCGGCCCGCTATTCTGAGACCACACTTATTTTGTCAGTTCCCTCCGGAGCGTGAATATACAGGTCCGGGTGCTGTCACTGATGGTTTATGTGCTGATCATCATTGTACGATCACTGGATGTCTCCATAATCTGCCGTTGGTCATTTACATAGTATTGGGATGTAATTTTGCATTTTCTCATGGTGCATTGTACATATAATGTCCAACTGAAACATGGCACCAGGTACCCAGTACAGAATACGCAGGCGGCTTTGGCATTGAACTGGGTGTTATTTGCATGTTCTCAAATTAATTTTTCTGTGTAATTTCTGAGGACTGAGACTCTCGCACTATTATTTTCCAGGATCACACAAGTCTACTCAGTGTCCGTAATAGACATGGACTGGCACCATTCATAAAAGTACATTTACTTACCCCAAACCTGCTATCTTCAATGGATGCGATCATGGAGATCAAAGTGCAACATAAATGTTTACTCCATAGCTATTCCGCTCCACATTTCCTCCAAATAAATGGGAATTACAATACTGGTGATTGCTGATGGCAAAGCGTCACACACAAGCCGCATTCTAGGAGCCCTTCTTTCTTGGGGGTCTTAAGTGTCATTTACACTTCAAGATCATTATGAGTGAGAGTATTAAAAACACTCTTTTTATGACTATTCTGCCATCTGTACAGGCTGCCGATCACATGAACGGGCAAAACGCTTGTTTATTGGGTGAAATGATCTCTTGTGGAGCACAAACTATCATCGTTCTCAGCTGCACTTCATCCCTTGTACACGGGACCTGCACTAATGAGAATAATGGCAGCCTGTGTGCTCAGAGCGGTCTGTTGCAGAGCGCTCAGAGCGGTCTGTTGCAGAGCGCTCAGAGCGGTCTGTTGCAGAGCGCTCAGAGCGGTCTGTTGCAGAGCGCTCAGAGCGGTCTGTTGCAGAGCGCTCAGAGCGGTCTGTTGCAGAGCGCTCAGAGCGGTCTGTTGCAGAGCGCTCAGAGCGGTCTGTTGCAGAGCGCTCAGAGCGGTCTGTTGCAGAGCGCTCAGAGCGGTCTGTTGCAGAGCGCTCAGAGCGGTCTGTTGCAGAGCGCTCAGAGCGGTCTGTTGCAGAGCGCTCAGAGCGGTCTGTTGCAGAGCGCTCAGAGCGGTCTGTTGCAGAGCGCTCAGAGCGGTCTGTTGCAGAGCGCTCAGAGCGGTCTGTTGCAGAGCGCTCAGAGCGGTCTGTTGCAGAGCGCTCAGAGCGGTCTGTTGCAGAGCGCTCAGAGCGGTCTGTTGCAGAGCGCTCAGAGCGGTCTGTTGCAGAGCGCTCAGAGCGGTCTGTTGCAGAGCGCTCAGAGCGGTCTGTTGCAGAGCGCTCAGAGCGGTCTGTTGCAGAGCGCTCAGAGCGGTCTGTTGCAGAGCGCTCAGAGCGGTCTGTTGCAGAGCGCTCAGAGCGGTCTGTTGCAGTGATTGTATTGTGCCGTCGGCTGGTCCATGTAAATGGACCCTTAGGCTAAGGCTAGACTATGACTTGATCAGCAGCAGATCTTGGACAAGTCACGTGAGCAAAGCCATTTCTGGAACTTGTTGTCAGTGACTAGTTTGGAACTGTAATTTTGCTGTTAAAAAAAAGCCAATTCGAGACAAGTTTCATGCAACCCGTAGTCACATGGGCCTCTCATTGAAGTTTATTAAAAGTGAGTTGCATTCACCAGTGACAGAAAAGCGAACAGATTTGGAAACCTTAGTGACCATAGTCCATGTATCAGTCGAGGTAGTTTGCAATATGACACCATAGGAGATTATTGGATGCGATGCAGCAATGCGACACAACATATCAGTGTTGGGTAACAATTATTGTCAGGTTCTAGCCTAAAAGATTGTGTATGTTTGTTTTTATTATATCAATTTCTGCAAAAGTGGAATGACAACTTACGGTATATGCTGCTATTAAGGCCTCCACAGGAGTTGTCACCTGTTGTTCCTAGCCTTCTTAAAGGGGTATTCCCATCTCCAAGATCGTATCCCAATATGTAGTAGGTGTAATAATAATAGCAAATACCTCCAATTAGAAATGTAGTATATTTCTTTCTGATTCGCTATGTCTCTTTCCTCATGTGCAGGGCATTGCAGGACCTTAGGAATCCATGGTTCCGTCCACTGATAAAGTGACAGTTAGCTAGTTGCTAGTGGTCGTAACCATGGATACCTAAGGTCCTACAATGCCCTGCACATGAGGAAAGACAGAAATGTAGTATAGTTTTCTTGATTCTAATTGGAGGTATTTGCTAATAATATTATTACTACACCTATTACATATTAGGATAGGATCTTGGAGATGGCAATACCCCTTTAAAGACCAACTGGTTACGTGTGCACTTGCTCCTTATTGCTATGTATTGGAATAGATTTGCTGCTCAGGACTCCAGAAAAGCATGGTGGCCACTCTTGTACTTTTTTTTTTTTTTTCCCCCCCTTCGCCTAAGAGGACTAATACATGGTTTCCTATATTTTATGGGAAAATTTGCTTGTTTTATTTCCTCGTGATGACTGTCGAGCTAAAGTGGACATTTACTGGATGAGTAATAATCCTAAAAATGTGCTGTGTTGTGCACATTCCAAGTTCTCTATCTCGTGAATGAGGAGAAAGTTGAGTTACACAATAATGAGGGTTGGTAGTTTGACCCCCGGACCAGCCCTCTTCCCCGTCACGCTCTTTGCTCTGATCATCTTATTGCTTTGTTCCTTGCCTAATGCATGGAGTTGTTCTGAAAGGACTACAGTCCATTAACCATTAGACGAGCCTGTCACACCTCAGACCCGGCACGAATACACAATGGAGTGTTCTGCATTCACCAGCCTTTGCCATTATCTGCCGCAACGTACAGATTGAATAGTCCTGGAACACGAAGTCTCATATTAAAATGCCATACATTTGAATAAATGGGCAGAGACCTATTAAGTAGTGATTAGGCCTCATTATATTCAGCGAGGCTTTTGCTAGAAGCTTAGCTGGGATTTCTAAAATATTCAGGGTTTTGGAATGAGAATATTTCGCTATTTGAGCTGAGATGTCAGGACGGCATCTCTGCTCAGTGACACAATGCACGTCTTAGAGGAACGCATCCCCACTGTGTAATGGGGAACCAAAAGTGCCAGATTTGTTTTAGGAGACCGTAGTGACAGATAAAGATTCCCCATAACACATACATTGTACATAAATTACTTGTTACTTTCTCTCCCACCAGTTCCTAGTCATGTCACTCATAGATGCTGAGAATAGTGACTGACAGCCAGGGTCCAGCGCTGGCTAACCTTCCAACATTGGAAAATGGGAATGGTTTCTAGCGGGGCAGTCTGAAAAATTAATGTATTAGTGCATGGAAGTCATTGTATATGGCCTGAGGTGTAGCCATCTCAACATTGGAGGCATGCATCTATTTTTTTTTTTCTTATTTTTTAATATCTATACTTATTTGTGTGTGATATATATATATCTATCACACACACACACATATCAGTACAGACCAAAAGTTTGGACACACCTTCTCATTTAAAGATTTTTCTGTACTTTCATGACTTTGAAAATTGTCCATTCACACTGAAGGCATCAAAACTATGAAATAACACATGTGGAATTATATACTTAACAAAAAAGTGTGAAACAACTGAAAATATGTCTTATATTCTAGGTTCTTCAAAGTAGCCACCTTTTGCTTTGATGACTGCTTTGCAATATTATAATTATAATATTGTGTGCGCACGCACACACTTAAATATAGTATATCATAACATATAGTGTGTGCATATATACGGATATGAGGCCATTAACTCGGGGCAGAAGATCCAATTGGGCCAGGAACTCCGTTCCATGTTTCACAAATGTATGCAGTAGTACAATGCAGAATGTGCTGTAAATGTTTTCAGAAGAATTTGGGAAAGTTATGAAATCTCCTATAAATGTATGTTCTGTTCCTGATCTAAGGATCTCGGATTTTAGCTGAGATGAATCTGTGCAGCACTTTATGTACACGCTCAGTAGTGAGGCCGTGCTGTGAAGTCGGTGTCAGGGAAATTGAGGAGTCAGAGGTTTGGCTTACTGACTCTACAACCCTGCCTTTCACATAGTTTTTTTTTTTTCTATGTTCAGTGGCCGTATACGCCCATTGGTGGCAGGCACCAAGATACAGTCTATCTTTTAATAGGCGTATACGACCAAAAATGATGCACGATAGAGAATATGATTACCCCGTGTGCACCATTATGACCCCTTCCACGCATCCCCTTTGGCAGAGAGTTGGGATTTAAGCCCCGACGGAGCCACTGAATGTAGCCACTAAACACTATGTGAAAGGTCCCCTATAGGTGTCTTTGGCTGTAAACGTTACTCCCAGCTGCAGGGTTATCACTTGGAGTCTGACCTGTGTAATATTTCCATGGAGTTTGCATATTCTCAAATTCGACTGACTGTTTTGCCATGTGCCTCATTTTACCAGGATTGTAATTTTTGGACAAGTCACGCACATTGTATATGTATGCAAGTCAATATACGGCTATAGGTGCTTATAAAACAGAATCTGATTTAACACATCTGTCATTTCAGACCAAACCTGTAGAACATCATGGTATTGCTCTCCCAAAACTACATAGAATTGCTATTGGTGCCAGTTTAAGATGTCCTGGAGCTGTCTTGATTAGGTACTCTGTAACTCCTTAACTCCTTCTCCCCACCCCCCCCACTTTTTTTTTTTATGTAGGTGGTTCCTCTTCATCAATATTCTGCCAGCACTATAGGTGCAGTAACGTCCCTTTTCCTCACTTCCCAGCATGCATTGCTCCCGCCATTCAGCATTAAACTGAAATCCCACCTCTTATGCCTGTATGCAGTCTCCCAGGAGAGCAGGGGAAGAGAGACATCAGAGATAATGAAATAAAGAAAAATTGTTTATTTAGGCTTTAAGAAAAGAGATTGGGAATAAGGCTGTTTGGATTGTCTCAGACGCCACTGTCCGTCTTGCGGAGCAAGCATGTTGATAAGCAGGCCCGTGTCGTTAGTACAGGCTGGTCCTAAAGGGGGCTGTGTTCTCGTAAAACAATTTGTGTACTTAATGGAATATTGCAGCATAATGGCTCCAACACAAGCCATAAAACCTCTCAGGAAGTCCTTTTATGACCGCCCTATTGTCTACTGCGGAATAATTGATTGTTTATTGAAGCAAGTGCTCGTGAATGACTTGTACTGTACGTGTAAAGCCGTCTTTTGTGGCCATGAATCTCAACTGGGTGCATGAACCCCATGGATGGAGACCTCAGACACGCTCCAATAGCCATTAACGCCCTGGTGCTCATGGCTCCGTCTGGCCGGAGTATGGAGAAGCCCTGAAATCGGCTGCGTATTCATACATGTATTGGGACCTTTTTCTCGTGAAATGCTAAGACCATTCTCCCCTCTTAGGGTGGGTTCACACATAGCGGCTCCAATATGTATTTAGGAACTCTCTAGTTTTGCCACAATTTTAGAACACTACATGAAAAACGCACCGTGGTGGCAATGTGTTAAGCCACTCAATAGACTCACACACTGGGAAAAGTCAGCTGAAGCCGCTGATTTTGGAGGATTTTGACATTTGTCGCATGCGTATGGGGACGAGTCAGACTGTCCCCAACAGTTGATGCTGGAGGAAGGAAGGGAGGATTGGATATGTTGAATTTCAACTCTTGATCCTTTTGTTCTCTTAAGGCAAAGTTCCCCAACTCCGGTTGTCAAGCATGACCAATAGGTCATTTTTTCAGAATTTCTTTATTATGTCCCAGGTGATAATTGCATCACCTTCACAGAACATACTAAGGAAATCCTGAAAACATGACCTGTTGGTGGCTTTTGAGGACTGGAGTTGGGGGAACAATGTCCCAAGGAATAAGCCACTGCCAGATGAGCGCACCATACACATTAGATGGTTGTCTGCCAAACAATCGTTCTGCCATACACTGGAGGGCTTGCTTTGCCAATTGCTCCTGTGTTCTTGATCAGAAAGCTTCCACCAGACATGTTTTGGTGATTCGTATCTACGGGAGAAACGGACGGCAGTCCAAATTTGGCCATGCTGGGTCCTTAATTTCCCCAACAATCAATTGTCTGGAGCCTCCATACATATTAGATTGTCGGCCAGGCCTGTCAGTATCAGCGGGTTCTTCTGGTGTTAGTCTAAGTTGTAGGGGGAAACTTGAGATGGCCATACACATTCAATAACGGGTAGCTGGATTCTCATTTGCGCCCCTTCAATACTCATGCACCATCACCCAATGTTTCAATAGGGGCAGGGGAAATCGTGGATTTTTCCATGCTGCTGCTAAGTAGAAATGAAGATCCAAAGCCAAGATCTGTATTGTGGTTTTTAATCGACGCGTTTCGAAGTACACAGTTCTTCCTCAGATGCAACCACATCTTGTTACCAGGTTAGTACCACCTAATATTTTTTATAATTTATTTTTTTTTCCGGGAAAGACCCTATTGCACTTTTCTGCTCCACAGCTCCTGTATATGTAATAATAAGTCTTCGACAATAAATGGCCTGTTCAGTCTTTTCAAAATTGTCAGGTTCAGATTTCTTTTCTCGAGTGTGTATGGGAGCCTTTGCACCCCCTTAGCAATGCAGAACTCGTACACACTTGCCGAAACTGAGCCTTCAGAGCAAAATGGGACGAGGTGCAGACGACTATTGAAACGTGAGTAACGGTACCATACAAAAGCTGCAGGAACGCATCTAACTAATTAGTCACTGATTGAGAATCGCTTGTTCTGCGCGGCTTCTGGGGGGGCTTTTATATGGATTATTAATAAATGCCTCCTTTTATTGACCAGCGATAAGTGCGCTCCTATAATGTTCTGAGCCCGATCTGTCCTGTGGAGCACAATATTGATGATCTGAGCAACAATGGACAAATGTCCCACATATTAATTGCATTAAAAGGTTATCCGCCACCAGGAGAATATCTCACATCGGCGTGTAACAATGCCTGATCCCTTCTGAAGCCGTGATCCAGAGGCTCGTGTGTATGACTCAGGCCACCATCGCTCTGGGTCTCTCACATAGTGGGGTCCGTGGTGAGGGGGCTGCAGGAATGCTGTTACATAGAAGCTGCAGGTTATTTACAGAAAAGTTATGTAGGCTATAAAACGAAATGTCTGAACAAACTCCTTGCATACCCCGTGGATTTCTGAACCGCTCGGCTTGTTGTTTTTCTTTGTCCCGCAGAATTCTCTATTGAAAATACAGCCATAATTCATTTTTATGGGCAAGTAAAGTGACCGAGGGCGGCCACTTACAAAAAAAATACATAGCCTGTCCCTCACCAGGGTAAAGAAACAGAATACAAGAGACTGGTGTGGAAGCAACCATAGAGGGGGCGTTTCTAATTATTTATACGCCGGAAAGTTCATTTTTTGGAATTGCATCTTTTTTATGGCCATTCTGAAGCAAACAATTTACAAACTAAAGAGGGTCGTTCCTCCGACCGCTGTCCCCCAACTCCCCCGTACACGTGCACTTATCTTGGTGGAGCAAGAGTGTTTTATGTTAGAGAGAGGAGAAAGCTGCTGCCATGTTCCTGCCAGCAACCTACATCTCCTGAAAACCTAAGGATCAGGGCTTGGGATGCCAACTGCTCGATCCTGCTCTCCCCAACACCATTACTCGGGTAGAGTCAGGAGACCCCATAGACATCAGATGATCGGCTTGGCCTGCCAAATTTGACTGGTTCAGCCAGCTTCTTTCACGTGTTTGGAGGTGGTCGCTGCAGATCTTTGCATCAATGACGTCTTGTCAATCTTGGTTGAAGCCAATCTCTTACCTCGTTCCTGACTCCTGTACAGCATATGACTACTGAGGCCGGTGATCCGTGGTCACGTGAATGATGGACATAGTGTCCTTGCCACAGGACCGGTTGACCTAAATGAAAGTGCCAGACATGTCCCTTGTGCTACGAAGCAGCTGAGCTCTTTAGGTAATTCTCATGTGTATTTGTGCATTACACTTGTGATATGAGAATATGGGAGGATGACTAGTCAAGACGGGATAAGTGGTAGTCATAGCCCATAAACCATGTTTTGGGAGGTGAACATCTTTAGGAAGCTTTGGAAAGCTACCTGCATTTGCTGAGAACTTCTTCAGATTACTTATGGGGGTTTGTGTCCTCTTCTTAAATGGGTAAGCTTGCAGAAACAATCGATTTTGCAATTTACTTCTTCTATAAAAAATCTCTGTTCACAAGGATAGAGGGATTTTTAATTCGGTTTACTGTCCGTTGCCTAGGTTACTGGCCACTGCTGAAGTTTGTGGTGGCTGGCTTCCTTTTTCAAGTTAGCACAGCGCTTACAAGCTCTTTCCAGTTGAGCTTGTAAGTGCTGCTATGAAGCTGGCTAGATCTGCTTATGTTTGCTATTTGTTTTTATGTGGTTATGTGTTAAAAAAAAACAAAAAAAAAAACACTTTCATGGTTCAAGCCCGCAAGGAAAACCTAAACTGCGTGTGCATGAGATTTCAGAAGTCTCATGCACTTTGCTGGTACAGTAAAGTTCAACGTTTTTTACCCTTGAAAACACGGCGTGTGAACAGGCCCTAATTGTTCTTTGCCTAACTGATCATTAAAAATAAATAAATAATAATTTGGGGAAATGGAAAACTGTGGTATTGAATCGAGGCACAGGAAATAAAATACTTCTAATTTACAATGATGTGAAGCAGAAAACCCCACGTTCATTGACAGGTAATATGGCTGTCTGCCAATAAACAAAAGCAAAATGTACAAGTAATGGTGGTTATACTGGTTTCTGCATTTCTTGTAATGGTTTCTATTTTAAGCAAGTTCAGATGGGGATAATGTTCTGGATTTTTGTGATTATTTACCAGAAGGAACAGCAAAAAAAAAAAAAATGTACATAATACTGCAGATTCATAAAAAGGAGAAGTTATAAAACAATACATAATAAAAAGTCAAATAACACAAAACTTTCCATACAACATAATTATAGGAACTTATTATACACACAGGGGAGAGTCTCCATAACTGGAACAGAACTTCGATAAAACCTCTTTGTTCACATAAAGTTTGTTGTGCAACGCAAAAAAAAATAAAAATCATTATTTCAGGTTTGTTCTGTATCAAAAAGAACCTGAGTTATCATGTAACAATTTCCTTTTAGCACATACAATACCAGTCGTTAACAATAATCCAAAATGGACTAGAAGGTAGAAGACTTGCATGCCTAATAGAATAAAGTTGACTAAATCTGTCAATTTTTGTCGGGATCAACTCGACATCTCAGATGGCCGTATAACTCTGACGAGGATCGCAACGCAATGCTCAGACTGGCCGACTGCT
The DNA here is from genome assembly GCF_046119375.1 of Phyllobates terribilis. Classification (NCBI taxonomy): domain Eukaryota; kingdom Metazoa; phylum Chordata; class Amphibia; order Anura; family Dendrobatidae; genus Phyllobates; species Phyllobates terribilis. The sequence continues at coordinate 165,289,634 of NW_027362763.1, forward strand.
CTTCCGACCCAAGCATGACAGCCTGTATTTCTATGCAGTTGTCACGTTTGGGTCGGGAGAGACTATTGAAACCAGAGCTTTGTGTTGCGATCTTAGTCAGGGTCTTGCTAATCTCTTTGCTCAACTATGGTTGAAGGGATTGTCCAAGACGTTTATATTGATGGCTTATCTTTGATATGTCATCAGTATCCTATTGGTGAGGCGTGCTACATCCAGCAGCCATGCTGATAAGCCTTTCCTGGTGCCAACAACTGCTGGCCGTGCTCAGTAGTACAGTGTACCTACGCAGCTCCGTCCACTGCATAGTGTACACTGATGTGCAGTACCGGACTCCGGCCACTATACAGTTGACTGAGCTGTGCTGTAAAGCTCCACGACTGAGCACATCTGAACGGCACCAGGAATAGTTGATCTGTGGGGTTGCCGGATGTCGCAACTTCACTGATCAGATGTTGATGACCTATGCCGAGGATAAGCCACTAATATGAAAGTCCCAGACAACCCTCTTAAACCTAAAACATATTGTACAGTTGTGATGTCTTCCAGAGCTGCGCCCAGTCTTTGTAGAAGCTGTGGCAAATAGTGAGGTTGCTGAGATGCTCACTGCTTCACCTTCATTTTTGTGTAATATTACATGGTGTTTTTAAACGTGATAATACTGTGACTAATTCAAGAGTAACATCGACAGCTGTAAAATGCGTCCAGCCTGTTGAGCATTTTTCATAGGTTATTTATGCATGCTATGTTAGATCGGCTCACTCGGTTGCTCAGAGGTAGTCACAGGAGCGCTTTCCGTTTAAGTCTTCTGCTGGTTTATTAAACATGCTGCATAAACCCGATCACAATTAAATAAACATGCACGGCCCTTCTGGCATAATGGGAAAAACAAAATGGCATACAGTCAGTGTGTCTGCGGGGTTTGTCGTTCAGGGAAAAAAACACAAGGTTCAACTGTCTTTTACATGAGCACAGCTCTGGAGATCTCCTCTCCAAAGACACCAAACACTGAATGGGTTCAAAGGCTCCATATTTACCTTCTGGACCACACCCTCGGGGGAGATATAATGAACAGCCTCCCACTCACTCTTTAGCTGTTCACAAAAACCCAGCTCTTATCATGGCTGATTAACCCCTCTCAGCACTTAGTATGCTGGAACATTTTTCCAGGTTCAGATCACTGAGGCTAACATCCTGAGTGATACATATCTCCATATCTCCCCTCCAGGATTTTACCAGTGACCTTCTCACAATGCATAAACACAATAAAGAGTATACACTTGAAGAAGTGGAAGGGACATCCACGAAACGCGTCTGTTTTTAGCTTGTCAAAGGAATAAATCGATCACAAAAGGACTGGATCCTGTATAATCTAATTTAACAGAGGAGCTTGGAATTAGTGACACCTTTCATCATTCTTCCACAATAATAGGCACAGGTATGTTTTTTTGGAAGTTATTTAGAAAGCCAATCTGTGGCATGTGGACACATAACGACCAATAAATAGCCTTTCAGAGGGTTCACTATATGGCGCGGTGTAACAATAATACATGCGGTCATTTCTTTTACATTCCACAACAGAGGAACCTTTGTGTTTTTATACTTTTGAAATTACATTTTCTTTTCAGTTATTTCCATTCTGTTAGTGATCTTTAAAGGGAAAAAAAAATTACATGCACACGATAGAACCTTTTATTACAAGAGTCAAGAAGTCTTTTGGCTTTTATATGTAAATAATGTAAGAGCCGGGCATGTGGCATCTTACTGAAAAGAAAACACATTATTCTTGCAGTGTGCACAAGCACTTATATTAAAATCACTGTAATTTGGTCTTTTGATCTTTGTAATGCTAAAGCTTCTCTAATTTAATACCAGTCACGGAAGGGGCAAAGTTGGCATTCAGATTTAGTGCCATAGTACAATAGTGTTATATATAAATGGGAACAATCTGGCATCTCTGCTTGTTTTCTTTCTTTAAAACCTAAAATTTCTTTTGTGCAAACTTTAGGATTCCACATGGTGTACAGTGATTGCAATTTTCCTTATTAAACCTTATAAGATGTTCAAATCACATGATGGAGCCCAGACTTCTCTCCCCACCACCCCCTTATATCCTATTGTGTATGTATGTGCTCCTTTAAAGAAATGTATTCCTGTAATATTGCATTGTGTATCCACCAGCTTAAAACTAAATTGTTGATGTTTTGACCTCTGATGAAACACAGCAGTGGTCGTCCATGCAGAGTGCTGCTCTGTCAGTCCGGATGGTATATAGCGGAGCACTGTACTCTGCTTCCTCGCTCCCACAGGCTTAGAACGGAGTGACAGCTTTCCACAGTGAGATGTGCCCAGCTATAGTTATACAGATCATTACAAATGGCAAGTTACTGAAGAGCAAAGCATAAAGGGCTAATGCACAGGAAAGGCCGCAGGCTGTGCAGCGTGCTGCAGCATTCATGTCACAAGCCGTGTGCAAGCTCCAGCCTAGTGAAGTAGAGGGGATTGGTCGGCTATAGCTTTACAGGGTTTGTTCAACATCTTGTGTTTCAAATAATAATAATTTAGTACTAAATTGAGACATATTCACCCCATCTAATTCCCTTCAGCAGTCAGAGGAACATCCTATGATCTCTTGGTTCAGTCACCTTAATTCTGCAGTCAGTCGCATACCTCAATGGGAGAATGGGACATCATCGCTTCCTTCTCCATCATGGTGCAGAGGTCGTTATATTGTTTTAAAAACCATCCTTGCCATTTCCTATTTCCTTTTATAGAGATGAATTATTTTGAAAGGCACAGGAGAGGCCGCATGCTGTATCCTGTGCAGCAGCCTGCATGTCACAAGCCATGTGTAAAACCTCAGCCCAGTGAAGCTATAGCCGGACTAAACCAACGTAAAGGGAATCGGTCACCTGGTTTTTGCAGCATGATGTAGGGGCTAGGATTCTGATTCCAGTGATGTCACTTTATTGGGTGCTGCGGTTTTGATTAAATATGGTTTAGCTGCTGCAGATCTGCCAGTTCTCTGAATGCTGAGCTCTGTATAACCACGCCCATAATACTGATTGCAGCTTTCTGCCTATGCACAGTGTACACAGAAAGCTGCCAATCCGTGTTGGGGGTGGGGTTATACAAAGCTGATGAATATGGAGGAATACCTGGCAGCAGGGTTACTAGTCCTCTAGTGATAATCTCCTGCTGATTAAAGTGATTTCATAAAAACTACTCTAAGCAGCCCAGTAAGTGACACATCACTGGTATCGGGGTCTCTGTCTCAACATTATGCTGGTAACAGATTTCCTTTTCTATTATGTCTTGAGCTGATTTGTGCCTTGGTCACCTGTCTCCTGTGATCTGACGCTCCAGGATTATTCTTAGTAGTAGGATTGTAGGAGGTGTAATTAATCCCATTATCCCAGTGCACTTTATACCTTCCCTCCGGTACACGGAGGTGGAATTGCAGTAATGAAGCGTTGACATCGTCCTCACATTCCTCTCTCGTTTATTGGGCATAAGTGTATACACAACTCCTATATTTAGTTTCTGCATTTTCTTACTGTGGGAGTGTTGGTAATTAGACAATATTTTATTTTAATTAGCATCAAATCATGTAGTAACGACTTTAATCTTTTTGGAGCCGGGGCTGGGCTAGTCTGGATATTCCTGTAAACACAGCTGTGCTGGGTAGAAGGTGGCTGCAGGGGATGTGAGGATGCTAATTACATATGCCAATTTTATCTCTGGTGCTCAGTAACCCCTCCATGTCCAGCAGGGCGGCGCGGAGAGCCGGAGCCATGGGCAGCAAAAGGGGAACAAAATATCCGAGGGGCAGACGGAACTCCAATAGAAGGCAGAAAATTCACTTTGTTGTGTCTGTATTTTTACTGTGTGTAAAAGCCCTTTAGGGGGGGGGTTTCATAAAAAAAATAATTCTATTATAGGGGGGGCGCACTAATCATTACTTCTCTCCATGTATGGATCTGCCTACGTTTGTATTACATGGATGACCATTCCGACACATGACGTTGGGGATAGCGGTTTCAGGGGATGAGCACAAGGGACATTTTGAAGCTCTACGGCTCGGAAGAGGCTGCGATCTCTGTACAAAGTGTGGAGTGTGGTTACGTCTCTATCCGCTGCATGTTACACTGACGGCACAATGGATGATATTATCAGAAATCACATCCATGTTCTGCAGAGAAAATCCTCATCACACATTGACCTGAGCTGCAGAATTAAAATATGCATCATGTCCACTTACGCCACTTATTTCATGTGAGAAATCCACAGCATTTTGGGCAATGACATTGGATTTCGCTGCAGAAACGTCCCTTGACAGCATGCCACAAACTAACTTCTCCCTATGCCTGAGATTAAAGATAATATAATTCATAATAAAATACGAATAAAAATATATATATATATATATATATATATATATATATATATATATATATATATATATAGATATATATAGATATATATAGATACATATAGATACATAGATATTTAATATATTTTATTTTTTTCATTGGTTGGAAACAACCTATTGCAGTAACAAAATTACTATTTTTAACAAAGGCTCATTTTTTAGTTGGGTTTTCCTTCCGACTCAATAACTACTGCCATAACCACAACTTTTTTTTTTATTTTCAATAGATTTTTATTTATTTTTCCAAGAAAAGAAACCACAACTTTTGAAGGTTACTCTGTATGTAAGTTATTAATTGTAACTGGTCTGGGAGGTGGAACCTCTGAGCTACTATACAAGGGGGCGGTCCTTGTAAGGGAGCGGGTGGCGACCAGGGAAGACGGGCAGGCAGTCACAGCAGGTGACCGGGGTAGTCTCTGGATGAACGGGCAGGGGGTCACGGCAAGTGACCGGGGCAGTCTCTGGATGAACGGGCAGGGGGTCACGGCAAGTGACCGGGGCAGTCTCTGGATGAACGGGCAGGGGGTCACGGCAAGTGACCGGGGCAGTCTCTGGATGAACGGGCAGGGGGTCATGGCAAGTGACCGGGGCAGTCTCTGGATGAACGGGCAGGGGGTCACGGCAAGTGACCGGGGCAGTCTCTGGGTAAAGGGTAGGTACGACCTGTGATGGCTGAGCCTCCAGGTAGGCTAGCAGGCAGATGGTAGATGTGTGCTCCCAGGTGAGCAAGCGAGAGTCTCTGGATAAACGGGTGGTCACAGCATGTGACGGCGGAGCCTCCAGGTAGGCCAACAGACAAGCAGCAGATGAGCGCTCCCAGGTGAGCGGGCAGGAGTCTCTGGAATGGCAGGTGGTCACAGCACGTGACGGCGGAGCCTCCAGGTAGGCCAACAGACAGGCAGCAGATGAGCGCTCCCAGGTGAGCGGGCAGGAGTCTCTGGAATGGCAGGTGGTCACAGCACGTGACAGCGGAGCCTCCAGGTAGGCTAGCTGGCAGGTAGCAGATGTGCGCTCCCAGGTGAGCGGGCAAGCTGGTCCATAGACAGACTGACAGGAGTAGGAAGGCAGACCGTCGGACCTCAGGCTAGCAAGCAGGTAGGAGGAATGTCAGGCAGGAAACAGACAGCAAACTGGCAGGTTTCTGGCAGGTAACTGGCAGGTAACTGGCAACGGGACCTGAGGGCTGAAGCAGAGTAGTGAACAGTGCAACAACATTGCTCGGGCACCTCCATTTTGGAGGAGGTGCCTTATATATGGTGAAGTCCTCCGGCCATTGGCTGGGGACTCCTTAGGACGGCGCGCGCGGCCCCTTTAAGAGGGAGGGAGCGCGCGCGCCCTAAGCACAGTGGCCGGGAAGGAGCGCACGCTGCCAGCAGAGCGGGAGGAGGACGCTGGGCTCGGAGCAGAGGGGTGAGGGGAACAGCGTCCCTGCCTAGCAAAGGGCAGGGACGCCGGCGCTACAGTACCCCCCCTTTAGGCCCCCCCTTTTTTAGGCCAGAGAGAAATTTAGCTAGGATGAGAGGGGCATGGATGTTCTCCCGGGGCTCCCACGTTCTCTCTTCAGGACCAAACCCCTTCCAATCTACTAGAAAAAAGGTCTTCCCTCTTAACCTTTTGGTGGCCAGAATGTTCTCTACCTCAAATTCGTTTTCAGCGGAAACCGGAGCAGGAGGCGTACCTGTAGACTTGGAAAAAGAGTTAAGTACCACAGGTTTGAGGAGAGATACATGGAAGGAGTTAGGGATCCGCAAGTTGGCCGGGAGTTTCAATTTATAGGCCACCGGGTTGATCTGACTGATGACCTCCAGAGGACCGATGAACCGAGGCCCTAACTTATAGGAAGGAATCTTGAGCCGGACATACTTGGACGAGAGCCAGACCTTATCCCCTGGACGGAATTGAGGAGGATCCAGACGTTTTTTGTCAGCATGTCTTTTCATACGCTCGGATGACAGAAGGAGTGCGGATTGGGTACTCTCCCATATGGAGGAAAATTTGTTAACAAGAGATTCCGCAGCCGGATTGTCCACCGAGGTGGAGACGGGAAATGGGATCCGAGGATGCTGACCGAAGACAACAAAAAACGGGGATTTGGAGGAAGATTCGCTCTCGTGATTGTTGTAAGAAAATTCGGCCCATGGCAGGAGATCCACCCAGTCTGAATGGTGGGCATTAACGAAGTGCCGGAGGTAACTGGTCAGGTTCTGATTGATCCGCTCCACTTGACCATTAGACTGTGGGTGGTAAGCGGAGGAGAAGTCCAGGGTGACGTCTAGCAGTTTACAAGTGGCTCTCCAGAAGCGTGAGGTGAACTGTACCCCACGATCCGACACGATGTGGAGGGGCAGGCCATGAAGACGGAAGATGTGGCGGATAAAGTCTTTAGCCAGCTCGGGTGCAGACGGGAGGCCTGGCAGGGGAACGAAATGAGCCATCTTGGAAAAGCGGTCAGCGACCACCCAAATGACCGTACAACCGGCAGAGACGGGGAGATCAGTTATAAAGTCCATTGCTATATGCTGCCAGGGGGCAGCAGGTACTGGGAGCGGAAGGAGGCGACCGGCTGGCAGATGTCTCGGAACCTTGTTGCGGGCGCAGGACACACAGGCAGAAACAAAGTCTATTACGTCCTTGTGCAGGGTAGGCCACCAGTAGTGCCGGGTAATAAGCTGGAGGGTCTTTTTCTGACCGGCGTGGCCAGCTAGTTTAGACGAGTGACCCCAGTGTAGGATCTTCTCCCGATCAGGTACTGATACGAACGTCTTACCGGGAGGGAGACTATTTAGACTCACGGGAGCCACCTGCATTACTCTGGCGGGATCGATGATGTGTTTCGGTTCTTACTCGAGATCAGACACCAGAAAGGATCGGGACAAGGCGTCCGCCTTGATGTTTTTGTCAGCCGGGCGAAAATGAAGAATAAAATCAAAGCGAGCAAAAAACAAGGACCACCGAGCTTGGCGCGGGTTAAGTCTCTGGGCATGCTGGAGGTAAGCCAAGTTCTTGTGGTCAGTGTAAATTATTACCGGGTGAAGAGCCCCTTCGAGCAGGTAACGCCACTCCTCCAATGCCAGCTTGATGGCCAATAACTCTCTATCTCCTATGGAATAGTTGTGCTCAGAAGAGGAGAAGAGTTTGGAGAAGAAGCCACAAGTTACCATTCTCCCGGAAGAAGATTTTTGGGTAAGTACCGCTCCGGCTCCAGAGGAGGAGGCGTCAACCTCCAGGAAGAACTGCTTGTTGCCATCTGGGCGATGCAGCACCGGGGCGGAAGAGAAGGCCTGTTTTAAGGAAAGAAAGGCCTCCTCTGCTTCGGGCGGCCACTCTCTGGGATTAGTGCCCTTACGGGTGAGCGCGGAAATTGCGGCAGTCCGGGAAGAGAAGTGCGGTATGAAGAGGCGGTAGTAGTTGGCGAAGCCCAGGAACCGCTGAATGGCCTTCAACCCCTCCGGTCGGAGCCATTTCTCGATGGCAGACAGTTTCTCTGGATCCATTCGTAGGCCGGTCTGAGAAATAATGTAGCCCAAAAACGGAAGCGAGGTCTGCTCAAAGAGGCACTTCTCATATTTAGCGAAGAGGTGATTCTGCCTGAGCCTGAGCAGGACCTGACGAACGTCTCTCCGGTGAGTCTGGAGATCCGGAGAGAAGACCAAGATGTCGTCCAGGTACACCACTACGCAGGAGTAGAGAAGGTCCCGGAAGATGTCATTGACCAACTCTTGAAAGACGGCAGGAGCGTTACAGAGACCAAAGGGCATTACCAGATATTCATAGTGGCCGTCCCGGGTGTTGAATGCAGTCTTCCATTCATCCCCTTGACGGATATGGACCAGGTTGTACGCCCCACGGAGGTCCAGTTTGGTGAAGATTCTAGCCCCCCTCAGACGATCAAATAATTCTGGAATGAGCGGAAGGGGGTACTTATTCTTCACCGTGATCTGGTTAAGGCCTCTATAGTCTATACAGGGACGGAGAGAGCCGTCCTTCTTTTTTACGAAAAAGAAGCCTGCTCCCGCCGGGGAGGTAGATTTCCGGATGAATCCCCTGGCCAAATTCTCCTCAATATATTCGGACATCGACCGGGTCTCAGCAGCGGACAATGGGTAAATACGCCCACGGGGAGGCGTAGTACCGGGTAACAGGTCGATAGGACAGTCGTATGGTCTATGAGGGGGTAATGTCTCTGCCTCCTTTTTATTAAAGACATCAGCAAATGACCAATAGGGAATCGGAAGTCCAGGTAGATTAGTTGGGGTAGGAGAAGGACGGGCGGGATGAACAGGAACCAAACAAGTCTTATGACAGTCCTGTCCCCAGCGAAGGACTTCTCCGGTCTGCCAGTCAAGCACGGGTGCATGTCTCTGGAGCCAAGGTAGACCTAGTAAGAGGGCGTGAGAGAGTCCAGGCAGAACATGAAAAGAGATGCTCTCAGAATGCAGCATTTCCCACCTGCAAAGTTACGGATTCGGTGATGAGTTGGATGGGACGTGGTAAGAGGCCCCCATCCACAGCAGCGACAGATAATGGTATAGCCAGAGGTTTGGTGGGAATGCGGTATTTTTCTACCAGGGCCTGTGAAATAAGATTCCCGGCCGCTCCAGAGTCAAGTTGGGCTAGTTCGAAATAACGATTCTCCCCGCAGATAATTGAGACTGACAGCAGCAGAGATGGAGAGGATTTATTCTTGTCTAGGTCGACCTCTCTGAGCGAACCTAGACACAGGCGTTTCCCGACCTCTCCGGGCAGGTACGGATCCGGTGCTCCTTACTGCCACAGTAGAAGCAGCTCCCCTCGGCACGGCGTAAGTCCTGACGGGTTTTGACCATCTTGGTCTGGTCGACCTGCATAGGCTCAGGAGAGTGTACCTGGGGAGAAACGGAGGGAGTGACGGATTTCTGAAAAGTAGGAGCTAGACGTGGAAACCTCCTCTCACGGGTGACTTCTTTGGCACGCTCCTGGAACCGTAGGTCAATCCGGGTGGCAAGAGTTATTAGGTCATCGAGAGTGGTAGGAATGTCTCGACCGGCAAGTTAATCTTTAATACGGCCGGACAGACCCTCCCAGAAGACAGATACCAGAGCGCCGTTATCCCAGGCCAGCTCCGAGGCAAGGGTACGGAACCGTATGGCATATTGGCCCACGGTGAGACTTCCCTGACGGAGGCGTAGCAGAGATGATGCGGATGAGGTCTTCCGTCCAGGTTCGTCGAAGACTTTCCGGAAAGCCGTGAGAAAGGCAGGCAAGTCGGACACCAGGGGGTCTCCTCTCTCCCATAGAGGATTTAGCCAGGCCAGGGCCTCCCCGGTGAGATGGGACATGATGAAGGCAATTTTGTCCCGGTCGGAGTTAAACTGGTGGGACAGGAGTTCAAAGTGCAGGGTGCACTGATTTAAAAAGCCCCGAGCCTGAGCGGAGTCGCCTCCGAAGCGAGGAGGTGCAGAAAGCCGGGGTCCGGGGTAGGATACCATAGTATTGGTGGGCAGCGGAGCTGCCGGATTGCGAGTCATGGCACTGGCGGAGGTTGCTGGCGGAGCAGTCAGAGTGTCCAGGCGAGAATTGACATTCCGCAGGTGACCCAGGATGGACTCCTGTTGGGACCTCTGACGGGACAGTTCATGACACAGGTCCGAGAGTGAGGGAGCTTGGGTGCCACCGGGTTCCATGGCCCGAGCAAACTGTAACGGGTCTGGGAGGCGGAACCTCTGAGCTACTATACAAGGGGGCGGTCCTTGTAAGGGAGCGGGTGGCGACCAGGGAAGACGGGCAGGCAGTCACAGCAGGTGACCGGGACAGTCTCTGGGTGAACGGGCTGGAGGTCACGGCAAGTGACCGGGGTAGTCTCTGGATGAACGGGCAGGGGGTCACGGCAAGTGACCGGGGCAGTCTCTGGATGAACGGGCAGGGGGTCACGGCAAGTGACCGGGGCAGTCTCTGGGTAAAGGGTAGGTACGACCTGTGATGGCTGAGCCTCCAGGTAGGCTAGCAGGCAGATGGTAGATGTGTGCTCCCAGGTGAGCAAGCGAGAGTCTCTGGATAAACGGGTGGTCACAGCATGTGACGGCGGAGCCTCCAGGTAGGCCAACAGACAGGCAGCAGATGAGCGCTCCCAGGTGAGCGGGCAGGAGTCTCTGGAATGGCAGGTGGTCACAGCACGTGACGGCGGAGCCTCCAGGTAGGCTAGCAGGCAGGTAGCAGATGTGCGCTCCCAGGTGAGCGGGCAAGCTGGTCCATAGACAGACTGACAGGAGTAGGAAGGCAGACCGTCGGACCTCAGGCTAGCAAGCAGGTAGGAGGAATGTCAGGCAGGAAACAGACAGCAAACTGGCAGGTTTCTGGCAGGTAACTGGCAACGGGACCTGAGGGCTGAAGCAGAGTAGTGAACAGTGCAACAACATTGCTCGGGCACCTCCATTTTGGAGGAGGTGCCTTATATATGGTGAAGTCCTCCGGTCATTGGCCGGGGACTCCTTAGGACGGCGCGCGCGGCCCCTTTAAGAGGGAGGGAGGGCGCGCCCTAAGCACAGTGGCCGGGAAGGAGTGCGCGCTGCCAGCAGAGCGGGAGGAGGACGCCGGGCTCGGAGCAGAAGGGTGAGGGGAACAGCGTCCCTGCCTAGCAGAGGGCAGGGACGCCGGCGCTACATTAATACTAATTATTTTATAAATGATTTTTACTTTGCCCGGCATGGTGGGACAATAATGGACGAGGGCAAGCTCAAGTATTAAATTCATGATCAGCTGCTTTATTATTGGACGTTATGTAGGTAATGACCTTCGTGGAAGGGGTCTGATCTATAATTTTCCATCTGCTGAGATATTTGGCCTTGACTTCCAACCCATCAACACTTTATCAATCGTCTTATGATTTAGCCCTCAGTGGAATATTGCATTGCTAGATAATGATATTACCAGATCACGCCGCGGTCACAGCTCAGTTGTTGACCTGTTTGTCCTGACGTGCAGAATGCTTATATACAGCTCTGTAATGTAACTTCTCACTGTTCACAAGATATCAGTTTGCGGTTGGTGAATGGAAACAATTTTTTTTACTTTTGCTTACATAAAATAAGTACGAATTAGGATCTTAAGGTATATGGAAATCGCCTGCTATTCCCCTTTTATTTCTAAGTAGTTTGAGAAGCAAATATTCTCCATTTATTATAGTTGTCACCAATGGGTCTATTAAAATTATATCCACTAAATAACTCCCAAAAACCTAAGCATTGGAGGTTGACCTACCCACTACACCCAGCACTCCTTTCCTCGTTCATATGCATGCTTTTTTAGGTGCTCTGTAAATTGAGTCAATGGCCCCGATTCATAAAGACCAGTCTTCATTAGCGGGCGTGGGGGTGGAGTGCGAGGTGCATGAATTATTAAGAGGCAATCACCCCTTAAAGGGTTTGTTTGGCCCTACAGTGATTGCAGACTTGTAAATCCCCATATCACAATTATGTGATACACATGCAGTCACATGCCAACTAGATGTGCGCGGCCTCTCTCAATACAAGTGTATTGAGCAAGGCCAAATAAGTCTAGTCGGAATGTTGCCGGAAGTATGCAAATCACATACTTGCCATGATATGACTGCCCACTCCCGGCGCTGTCACTGGAGAATCCTTGAGGATTCACAAGTCTGCACTCAGTGTCTGCAGACTTGTACATTAAGGCCGGAGAACCCCATTAATGAATCAGTCGAGGGGCGTGCGCCCCCCCGTGCTGCTAGTTACTACGTTAGTGTCGTTGTTCCTTATATAATCTTTAAAGAAATATTAAAACCGAAATGAAAAATTAAAGAAGAAATATATGTTTTTCTCCCTGTTAGTCTGCAGCATTTTCTGCATGATCCCAAAACAATAAGATTTGTAGAAATCCTCCAGATGAACAGAGGTTACGAGCCCACTGATCAGCTCCAACTTTTGGCTGGAGGCAGATTGAAATCACACCCCCTTTATAAAGGGGAGGAGCTTGGTGATTTTCCTACCGCTGCAAAGGCCGATGTAGGTGGGGTTTCTGCTGCAGTCAGTTGACTTATAGTCTCACACAGGACAATGGAGGAGAGGGGCCATGGCTGATCTCTGGAGAAATAAAGAAATCTTCTCTAGGTCTCCATTTTATTTAAACCTGAGACACCATATAATCAAAGAAAAGGAGGCAATTGATGGAGGAAGTGCTGGGATTTTAATTTTTTTTGTATACATTTTGCGTGTTATATTTAAACCGAGTAGCTCCTCAAATCGGGGCTGTTCTACGGATTCTGGATCAGTTATTATTTTTCTTTTCTGTCCTTTCGTTCCAAAGTTATGCCCCCTGAAAATAAAAATTTCCCTTCCACTAAGTGGGTGTACACTAAAGATTTGCAGTGGGCGAGGCCTCCTTTTGATTGGCCGGCATCAGAGGAGAAAAAGCATACGCCCACAGAGAGCTTCTGTAGAACATCCTGTTGGTTGAAGGGAAAATTTGCATCTTTATTTTTGGGGGGCATAACTTTGGAACAGAGGGGCACAGAAGAAAAAGAAAATCGGTACCAGAATCAATGGAGCAGCAGCAAGTGGTGGAGGTACCTGGATTAAATTTAAGAAATCCAGTGACCGGTTCACTTTAAGGTTGTTTGCGAGCCCAGAAAATCCGATTTAAGACAACATAATCCAGTTTTGGGCAAACACGCAGCTGTACTTCATAACCTCCTAGTGACATTCTCCTTTCTTGAAGGCGACATGTAAATTTATGAGAATACAATGTGTGTGATGAATCCTGAGTGCTGTTTAATAAGGATCGCTGCTGATAGAATATAATTAACACTCTGTAGATAAAACGGCTGGTGCCGTCGGCCAAGGTGGAGGATGGGCCTTTTTACGTCTGGATAATGAATACAGTTAATACCGAATTTATCACAGATCACATTTACTGGATTTCATTATACAAATGGAGGACTATTATAGATCAGTCTCTTTCGGTTATTATGGATGGGGGCACAGCCCATGTATGCGGGTCACGTGGGGAAGGTGCCTCCATATAATCTGATTACAGTGCCGGAGACTCTATGATGGATGACTTACTCATACTTGGAATTCCTGAGACTGCTAATTGATGGTCTGCATGCTGGGACAAATTTAGACAGCTACCTCCGCTCTTGGCCGTGCCAGGAATTATGGCAGAGTGCTTTCCCTTTTGTCTGTTTTTTGTGAGTAGATGTCATGATATGTTTGTTTAGTCTTAAGATGCCCATTTGTCCGGAGACTGCTTTAAATATTTAAGGTTGGGACCACACTGTGCGCATTAGCGGAGACTCGTCGTCTTACTTGGGTGTCTATGATATAAATACAAGTTTGGCACAGCGCACTCTATACCATAAGCGTCTCGTCTCGTCGTAGACACATAGTTACTATATTAATATTATATATCTGCGTCTATTCACCTGTCTAGTCGGCTTCCCTCTATCTCTAGATCAATTCTTTGTCCTCCCGTCTTGTGTATACAGCCTTGGCACATTTTGGGAGGATTAGCCTGCTTCCTGTGCGGAGATATACAGCATAAGGCCTCATTCAGTTTTTTCTAATGGATAGAACATTATTATCTATGGGGCTTTTCAGACGCCAGGTTTTTTTTTTTTCTAGAAGCATGGATGAAAAATGGCAATACAAGTCTCTGGGTTCTTTACAAATGCATACAGCACACGGATGGCATCCGTGTACAATACATGTGCTGTCCATGATTAACATTGAAAAGGATACTTGTTATGTATATCCCTATCACATGTAAAGCGCCATGGAATAAATGGCGCTATAATAATAAATAATAATAATAATAATAATACCAGACGCTTTGTAGTTTATTTATCCATGTGTGAAAAAAACACTGGCGCGCTGCACCAGCCGGCCGACTACACACGTACCATTTCTTTTTACTATCTTGAAAAAAACACTGATGTCTGAATGAGGCCTAATGTATTCAAAAGAGAATAACCCTTTAGCGTATATGATAGGGAATAACTTAAAGGGGTATTCCCATCTCCAAGATCCTATCCCATCATGTAGTAGGTATAATAATATCAGCAAATGCCTCCAATTAGAAATGTAGTATAGTTTTTCTGATTCGCTATGTCTTTTTCCTCATGTGCAGGCAATACAGGACCTTAGGTATCCACGGTTACGACCACTAGTAACTAGCTAACTGTCACTAGATCAGTGGTCGTAACCATGGATACCTAAGGTCCTGAAATGTCTGCACATGAGGAAACAGACATAGTGAATCAGAAAATTTATACTGCATTTCTAATTGAAGGTATTTGCCAATATTATTATTATTACACCTACTGCATATTGGGATAGAATGTTGGAGATGGAAATATCCCTTCAATGATTTCTCACTGTTGAGAATTCTCCCAGCGATACCAAGGACTTGGCTCTGCAGAGTCCTGTCTTGAATGCAGAAGAGTGCGCATGTTCGACTTCCACTCCATTCATTGTTAATCAGATTTCCGGATAAAGATGAACACAGGACTCGGCTATTTTTGGCCTCCTCCCGCCATTCTCTTGCCATCCAGTGTGAAGAGCTGGTCATCGTTATGCTGTCTCTTTTGCTTAGTTGTGTGTACAGAGCCAAGTAGTGCCGTGGTGAGATTGAGGAGGAAGGTCCTGGCAGGATAGTACCACGATTTCTCTTATAAGGTCTAGAGAAATCAATAGTTTAAAGCCTGAAAGAGGAGGTTGTGTTTTGTTTTTTTGACTGAGGGTTAATCGCCCCTATTCCCCTGTTGTATTGAAACCGTTCATCCAGATTGATGACTGGCAAGGTGATAAATGTCAGAGTTCGTTCCGCTAACCTCTCGCACCATTACATATGTGTATACTATTCTGTGTAAAGATGTGACTTGTTTATCTCTTTGCGCAGATAATTTTCCGGTCTCTTCCTGTAAATAGCGGTATACAGATTAGACACGAGTGCTTAACATGTTTATTAGCAGCTGGCGGAGATTCCCGTCTGCAAGCTCTCTCTGCTTGTAGCTTCCATGCTATGCAGTCACTTGGAGCGAGAGGTCTGCGGTTGGGTTCTGCTCTCTCCACGTTCAGCCTCTAGACCTCGCCAATTTCCAGTGTCCTGAACCACTTCACTCTCATTTGTATTATCGCTGCTCGTTATGTTTCATGGAGGATCTTCTCGGTGCTTTTGTCTCATGCAGATCTGCACAGAGCACTTGGCCAGCGTTGCGTATTGTCATGTTCCACACCCGGCTCGTCTCATCCCAGGCTTTCCAGCCAACTGGCGCTGCATTCCCTTGTTTTTTGGACACACTTTCTTCCCAGAAAATAATCTAATCTCACAACTATGTTTGACATCTGGCTTTCGCTAAATCCATAATTAGGAGTACGGGTGTGAACGTCTCCATGGGATTTTCTTTCTACATCTCTGAAAACACTTCACTTGCTGATTGACCTGTATGAATTGGAGTTCTACTTGATGTTTTACTGCATAGGAGGTGATTTTTTTTTTTTCACTTTTAGTTTTTAAGGAGCCACGGTAGCGTGATGGATGTTATAATAGAGAGGTTGACTGTGCAAAAACACCATCTAGTCCAGTGTTTCCCAAACTCCAGTCCTCACGGCCCCCAACAAATCCCACTTTAAGGATTTCCTTAGTATTTCACTGGTGAGAAAACCTATGGCCCTTTCTGATGCCTTGATAATTATTCCATCACCTGTGCAATACTAAGGAAATCCTGAAAACATGATCTGTGGGGGGGTCCTGAGGACTGGAGTTTGGGAAACACTGTTCTAGTCCATCAAGTGTGCACTGAGATGTTCAGCCGCATCTTGTAATGTTTGTGACGTTATGGGTAGAGGGTGATATCCATTTGTGGATTCGAAAGGGGAAACTTGAACTAACTACTACTGCTATATATGTATGTAGGGTACACAGGCGGCGTGTGTCTCAGACTTCTGATGGTAGCCCTTTCGTAGAACCTAAACACCATCCATAGATGGACTAGAGAATGGGTTTCTCGCCAAAGACTCATATTGGACCTGCTGATTTCTGCAAGTCTGGCTTGCGGCACCCTCGTCAAAATCTGCTCTTGCTGGACATATCTGGAGCAGGACACTCTACCAGCCAGGTTACAAAGCGGCTCTCAAAGATGTCGTGAGTAGATTGTTCGTCTTTGGTGGCCATATGCCCCAATAGGTCATACAATGCAACTGCTCCAGTATATTACCCAAAATTAACACAACTCAACTGGAAATAAAATGGCGGAAAATTATTTTTAATTTAATGGCCGTAAAAGACTTGTGATGTCTGGTGGTGGTGGTGGTGGTATTTCAACTGAGCACACAAGGATCGAGCAGGTTGAAATCCATCATGCTTGATCCTTCCATCCTCCAACATTTGTCATCCTGGAAAAGCCGAGTTACCTCCATACACATATGGTGATTGGCCAACATTAATCTAATGTGTATGACCAGATTTGTCGGCCCCACACACATTAGATGGTTGTCTGCTGAACGATCATCTGGCTGATAACAATCTCTGACTTCCGCAAAGACTCTTCCGGCAGCAGCTCATCTTCCTATTATATTTAAACTGTTGGCCGATCCTATAGATATTAGCAGGTTCTGCCAATTTTTCCTGAAGAAGTAAGCCTATATGCACACGTTTGGTTTTTGGTGTCTCAAAACCTGCTGCAAATATTCGTGTCTTTGTAGGAAAAACGCTGCCTTACTTTTTTCATTTTTTACTCATTTTCACTTGCGTTTTTTTTTCCCCCCATTTATTTTGAATGACTGAAAGAATTGACATACTGCAGATTGAAAAAACGCACTGCAGCTGAAAATGTGCAAAGGAAAAAAATCGTATCGGGTGTCTGAGATTTTAGAAATCTCATTGGTTTTGCTGGTACTGTAAAATATGCAGCTAAAAAGGCAACATGTGAACAAGCCCTAAAGTAATACATATTACGCAAATTACCCTCTAACATGTTAGTAGACCTGGTCAAGAACCTTGTATCACAGAGATCTTGTGTACGCATAGGGCATTTTTCTCTTTACCTTTTTTGAGGGGATAATGGGTGACTGCTAACAATCTTCGATATCGTTTTGTGAGGTGATAGAACTTGAGATCCTGGTGGTCATTATGTTCCTGGGTGGTACGGGAGTCCTTCTGTGGGTTGTGGGTGCCAGGTGCATTCGGGGTCGTGCTCATGTTCTCCACTTTACAAGAATGCTGGGTTTTAAAAATAACCTCATAAGAACTGGTGGTATTCGGAGATCTTCAGGCTGTGTATTCACACACTTGAGGGGTAATTAACTTTAGAGGACTGACCTCTACCCCTCCATTTGTTTATTTCTAAAGATGGCTACACACATCGCAAGTCTGAGCCTTTTTCCTCCTCCATCTGTTCTTACTTACTGTTGGATGTCATGAGGTCTGCGGAGTCAAATGAGATAATTAGCACCTACTGTGATTGCAACTTCTGAACTATTCACTTATGGGATGTTACATTGCTGGAAACAGGAGACACAATGCGGCTGCAACTCGACTGTGAATTAAAAAAAAAAAGTTTGCTTCTAATTATGATTCACTGAAATCTTTCAATTACCGTAGACTTTCCAGTCTAAATGATTACTATCAGTCCTTAAATAATCTCTGCAGACTTTTAATTGGAATATTTATGTGATGACCCCATACATGTCTACAAATGTTTGCCATTACACCCAGTAAATACTTTAAATTGCACCATAATTAAAATGTATGATATTTGGTTTTGCAATGTTCTTCATCCGTCAGCAGAGCTATGAGCAATCAGCGCAGACACTTTGAGAATCAAAAGATGGAAGAAGTTTCTTTAAAGTCGCTGCTTATTTTCTCTAGGATTTTCACTTCAGTCTTTTAACCCCTTCGGCACTTTGCGGAGCCAATTACTTACCCATTAGTGTAGATTTATGGGGGAGTCTCTATTTTTAAGAGTATATTTATAGTCTCAGGTACTCTTAAGGTAACTGGTCATAAGATATCCCCTTGCTTTTCACCTGCCCTATGTTATTCTCCCTAAAAAAGACATTATCTAAGAGTGATTCAACCTCGGCATACCTAATGAAATCCACTCTTCTCCCACACTAGGCAAATAAGTGCTGAGCGGTCTAAGGCTATGTTCACACACGTTGTGTTTTTTTTTCTCCTGCAAATCTGCTAACTTTTCTCTGTCAGGAAAACAGCTGCGTTAAAAACAGAGGTTTTGGTGCTTTTTTTGCTGCATTTTTTTCAGGGCTGTGGAGTTGGTAAGCCAAACCTCCGACTCCAACTCTGACTCCTCAATTTCCATGACACCAACTCCAACTCCGACTCCCTCATACATGGCTGATGTTTAAGTGATAAATACTGTAGCACAGATTCATCTCCGCTAAAAGTCTAGACCTTTAGATCAGGAATAGGACAGACATTTCTAGGACATTTCATAACTTTCCCAAATTCTTCTGAAAAAAATATTCCCCACAAACTGCATTGAATTTCTGTACCCAATTTATTATATATTTTAGGAGTTGGAGTCGATCTATTTTATACCGACTCCACCAAAATGGACTCCGACTCCACAGCCCTGGTTTTTTTGACCGCCCATTACTTCCTATGGGTGAAAAAACGCTGCAAAAACGCAGGTGCATTTTCTGCTGCAAAAACGCTGAAGAAGTGACATGCTCTATTTTCCAAAAACACAGCAAAGTTACAAAATATGCAGCAAAAAAACGACAACGTGTGAATAGAGAATTTTGGTTTCTCATAGACTTTGTGTCACGGGTGTGTCGCCACGAAGATCGTCACGATTACACAGCCTGACTTCTCGCAGCTGACTTTTTGGTGCTTTGTGTTTTTCGGCAGTGAGGGAGTTAATTCTCTCTCTCTGTGCTAGACGAGGTCCAGCCTCGCCCAGCTGCAATCAATGCTGCTGTAGTGAGACTCCTTCAAATGCCTGCTGGTCTGTTAGGGAAGTGTCGGTGAAAGCATTTCATGCGGTCTAACAGAGCGGATCGTGGTATTTGGAGTTTCAGAGATAAGTGTATTTGGAGCGTTTTTTCCCTTCCTCGCTTTATCATTTATCTCCTTTCCCGTTGGTGTTCCCTCTGTTGTAGTTGTGTAGTTTTTGTATGCAAGGTGGTTTTGGTTTTTCCCTTGTACTGTCTCGTTCGTCTAAGTACTGTGTGTGGGCATATTATTACTTGTCCCCTTTTGTTGTGATCGGGGTCCTTCTCAGGACTAGATTACTTAGGTGCAGGGATCCTCAGGAGGTAGGGGTTACGCTGGCGGCCTGGACCTCTGTACCTTTAACAGTACCTCCAGGTTGAGGGATTAGTCAGGGCCCCAGCTTAGGGTCAGCTTAGGCCCCCTACCTCCAGTATACAGAGACAGCGTGACACTTTGCTGGTACAGCAAAATACAGCTGAAAATTTGCATAAAAACCTGCAGCAAAATACGCTGCAAAGCCCAACGTGTGTGAACATAGTCTTATGGCTGTGTCTGTACCACATCCTTATCTGCCCTAGAATAGAGCTCCTTTTGCCTGTAAATGATGTGCAAGACCGCCTCTGTCTGCCACACAGAGTTGTATCATGCTGTCTTTGTTCTATCTATCACTTGCCCTCGCCCCCTGCGCCTTCTCTCGGCCTCGCCCCCTGCGCCTTCTCTCGGCCTCGCCCCCTGCGCCCTCTCTCGGCCTCGCCCCCTGCGCCCTCTCTCGGCCTCGCCCCCTGCGCCCTCTCTCGGCCTCGCCCCCTGCGCCCTCTCTCGGCCTCGCCCCCTGCGCCCTCTCTCGGCCTCGCCCCCTGCGCCCTCTCTCGGCCTCGCCCCCTGCGCCCTCTCTCGGCCTCGCCCCCTGCGCCCTCTCTTGGCCTCGCCCCCTGCGCCGCCTCTCGCCCTCGCCCCCTTGCGCCCTCGCCCCCTCCCTCGCCCCCTGCGCCTCCCCTCGCCCCCTTGCGCCTTCTCTCGGCCTCGCCCTCGCCCCCTCTGCCCTCTCTCGGCCTCGCCCTCGCCCCCTCTGCCTTGTCTCGGCCTCGTCCCCCGATTTGTAATGCAAATCTAGTTAGTGATCGCAATTGGTTGCAATTTTTGAAGGCTGCACAAGCAAAGGAAGTTTGGGAAGTTGTGTCTACTTCATTTCCAGCTGAGGAACTTGATTAGTTTGGTTTCAAATAGAAATGTGTCTGCCAAGTTCAGGAGTCCCTGTCATTACTGTGACCTTGAATCAGTCCCGGGTCACCTTGCAGCTGTTGTCTGGCATGTGCGGAACAGTTTGTGGTTTTTCTTTATCAGGCGATGTGGACAGGTGCTCACTAGGAGTTGTTCCAACTGGCAATGAAATCCTGGGAAAATGTAGGCACTACTTAATTGGTTGTTTCGGTGGCATACTTCACAATGCTTAGGAAACTAGTATGGGCATCTGAACAAGCCCAGATTTATAGATCTATTCTTTAAGTAGCCATAAGGTCCTAAATTCTTAAATGCAAGTTGTTGTTTTATTTTTTTGTTCCATTTAAAGGATTTTTTTAGCCATTCCTATAGGCCCTTTCCACATGGGAGGATGATCTTCCGCATAAGCGTTCATAGAATGTTAGTTTCTGATCATATTAATGATTGTCCTGTAACCCACAGTTTGTAGTGGCCTCCACAATAAGCTTTCATGAGGGCTTATGTCAGGAAGACCAAGAGGCTTGTCATTCCAAAATCAGACATGTCTTGTTTTTGACTCCCCTGACAACCAATTGCCCATACACAATAGACTGTCTTCCAAACCCTTTGTTATTGGCGAGTTTGGCCGACATTAGTCCAGTGTGTATGGGGGACTTGAGCTGAGTGACGTGACTTGCATCCCCCAACTCTATGCAAAGTGATAACTGCATGACATTAAAGAAGGTTGTACAGAGTAGCTGATGAATGTCTGATCGTTTGGTTGGGGCCCATCACTAGAGTGGGGCCCTAATTTCTCCATTGTACAGGGGCTTTACTAGAGCGGTGGTCCTGCATGCGCTCTGCTGTTTCATGCAATGTCTATGGCACTGAATGATCGGGGCCAGCACTGTATAACGACGGTGGCCACAGCTGTGTCCAGAAAATCTGAATTGGAACTAGTTTGACATAAGAGAGTTGTACAGGTAGTGTTTAAACACATAGGCTGCGGGCAGTGCAGGCTTCTGCTGGTGCAATAAGAATCAAGATCATGGTCAACCACAGCAGATGACATTCAGTTCTATCGGCCTCCTAAACCTCAACCAAAGCCACTGGCATCAATAATAAATGGCCACTAAGCTGGTCTCCAGGAGGCGATGAGTGGTAGATGGAGGAAAGTGATCACAGACCAAGCACATACTTGTGGTTGGAGGACGGAGGCGGATAACGAGGAGACTGAAGCCTGGAACAAGTGATCTGAGCTAAAACGTACAAACCCCCGATGAGTGACGTGACCTCATTGTGGTACTGGTTTAATGTCTGCCTATTGGATTACTTTCTCATTCCTTAGGACTGTCCTTGTGGATATGTTGGTATATATTCCACCACTGTGTTGTGTGGTTGGTAGAAGATCTGTTACTAATAAGGGAATTATATCCTTATATCAGCTATTCTCTAAATAGTATATTCTGCTGGTTTCTAAGAACTGGAATTGTAAGAGTAGGTAGGGTAACCCTTGAAAACCCTCCAATCCAGGGGTCCCTGCTGATCCCATCCATCATCCACAGGACTGCTGCAGCTGATGACTGCCAGTCATATACCGTACATTTAAATATAATTGGGTGCCGAGGCCACTTAAAGGGGTTGTCTCCGGATGCTACCTTCAGAAGTGCACCTCTCCGCAGTCTCAATGGCATCCTGCTTGCTGGGGAGCGGTGGACTTCTGATGGTAGACCGTTCGGGCTGGCTTCATGTTTGTAACGCTGACCTGAACTCTGTGCTTTTTGACGCTGCTAGCAAAGGCAACTTAGCCTCTGCAGCATTGGGAGAGTGCAGAGACACTAAAGCTGGCCGGACCCAGCTATATGGCCAGCTTCAAGGCCGCACTTACAAGCTTTAAAGCAAACTGCTTGCAAGTATGTGATCCTTGCCTAGGAAACTTGCCACCACTGATTAGACTGCAGAGGTGGCTGGTGCTCTAAGCAACAAACTGTAAACCAAAGGATCTGTCTTTGAGAACGGAGTGGATTTTTAATGAGCACATTGCAAAGTTTGCCTTTCCGCTTTTTCCTTTCATGCACACTTGCAAATGTACTCATTTTTAATAAGACGAGACAACCCTGCTAATAGATGGTTGTGCCATCACCACGGCAGGCCCATGAGGACCACCAGAACAGGGAATTGTTTGCAGGGTAAGTAACGTCTATTTCTTTATTTTATAGCATTCACTACTGTATTGCAACGCTCAAAAAATACTGGAAACATTATTTAGCGTTGGAATATTTTCGGAAAAAAAGGGACGCTACGCTTTTGTGAGAATATTCCCACCATTAACTATTCTCCTCTCGCTCTCGGTATTGTATATTTTATGAGGTCAGGAGGTCCCAGAACCTGTTAAATATGTCAGTGCACTAATTCCAGGTTGCTATGGTTGAGCAGAGAAAAGCGACTTGATTGACAAATGGAGTTGATGGGACCCCAAGAGAAGTGACATTTTTGTCATGAAGTCCTTGCCTTTGACTGCTGACTTTGCGGTTAGCCTACGCCGTAATTGATGTGTAGAAACCACTCTGCTGTTGAGCAGCTCAGAAACTCTGAACCTGACCAGTTATACAGATCGCTATGTGGTGGACAATCCCTCCTAATGCCATAGGTGGAACTAAATGCATTAGCTCACTGGGGGGGTTTACCTGGAAACAGAATGATGAAAAAGGTTAACTTATAACCTTTTTCAGTAAATCTAATTTCCACGGCTCCAGAGAATTTTCAGGCATGAGGCATTGTGGAAAGACTGAATAGTAACGTATCGTCTAACCAGAAGAGAACAGTGCTTCCAACAAACTTTACATAAATCGATAGTGTAGGCGAATATAAGATCTTTTCCGAGAATTCTGCTTCTTTCTCTACTCAAGTTCCGGAGACAGGTATCAATTCTGGTGTGGGAGTGGGGAGGGGGTAGCTCAAATCCTTCTTGCTCAAGACAGGATGGACTGTAGGACAGTGAGGAGACAGGTTACACCTTTTATTGTATTCTAGAGTGGGGGTATGACGAGCAGAGGGAGATTTAAAGATCGTGCTGAGCTTTCTAACAAGTCCTGAAAACTGGATTCACATCTACACTACTCAGTACTGCTATTTTAATATCCTTCATGCTGATGAGTGCTAACTAAAGGAATGATGAGCAGGAATCCCTCTTTGTGTGTTATACTGTGTATGGTAGACATAGCCTCTAGTCTCCACCCACCAGCTCAGAGTCAATTGTAAATTAAGAGATGTATCCTGGTTTGTCACTATAATGGCAAGAAAGTGTTATTTCTCTTATATACATATAGGATAGCTTGTTCTGAAAAGTTTATTGAAAGTGCAATGCAAGAAACTGTGTACCTAGAAATGACGACTAATTTAATGATCTTGCTGATCAGTTCCATTTTCGGCTAGTACCCTGATGAAGACGCGTCCCAAGAGTCAAGGGGGGATGAGGCTTAGTAATATTTGGTCGTATTTTAGACAAGGCAGTAGGGGAGGCTTCTGCTGCAGTGAGTTGTCTTATAGCCACACACAAGACAGTGAGGAGGGAGGACATGACTGTGCTCCTGAGATGCAGAGAAGGGGTCTTCATATTTTTCTCATAATAGGAGTAAAAATTGGATCAAAGCAATGGAAGCAATTAAGAGAAAGAAGTGGTGGGATATCTTTTTATGCTTTGACAGCATAAAAGAGCACTCCCAATAAAAATGTATACATTTGGCCCAGTGGAGCATCTGAGGGGGGCAGAGAGTGACACACAAGAGAATCCCTATATCATCCATGGCCTTCTTAGGACTATGTATTTTTCCCATGAATGGTCCCTTCTTTCGGTATACTTTAAATACACGCTACTATAGAAGAAAATATAAGAAGGGTATGTATCTTCTGAACGGGCCGTGCTCCTGCCAACTTAAAGGGGGTGAAAGAATAGAGAAGGCTGCAGCCGATCAGAGGCCACTGATTGATTGCAGTGGTCATCTGACATAATGTCACATGACTGCCCAGAGAGACATCTTTGAGATTGCTAGTGTTTGTCACCAGGCCAGAAGGTAAATATGTACCTTTTTTTTTTTTTTTAAAGCTCCAGACCTCAGAAAATAAATACTGGACAATCCCTTTAATTACAATGAGGACACTACGGCTATCTCATGTGTCCCAAGGGAGAATAAACACTTTCTTTGATCATACTGGGGAATGGCGCACGTTTTTGGAATGTATATTGTGGAGCCACAGTTGGGGTTTGTGCCCACTGGCATCAAACAAGAGAAATTAAGTGCTGCCGCCATTGTGATACCTTATATGATACTGTTAGGCCTTATTCATGTATTGCTTGAGTATTTTTTTTTTTTTTTTTACATTTTTTTATTTGATGCATTTTTGCAATCACAAAACGTGAATAGTCCTTTGGGGTCAGAATTATTGTAGATTTGCTAGTTTTCCACCAAAAAAAACAAACTTATTACAAATCCCACTGCGTTGGCCGTATCTGGTATTCCTTTTGGAGATCTTTTGGGCTGAGAATCTACAGTATAAAACATTTTTTTTTTTTTTTCCCTCTAGAACAAGTCCTTCAGAGAACCATATAGCAAGGGACAAGTCTGTATACGTGCTCTGTATGCAGCAGCCAGAATGGATAATGTTGAATGCGCCTGTTAATTTCCTCTGTCTCCTCTGTAAACCCCCCTCCTCTTAAACTTCCTCTGCTTCATGCTGATAAATGAGCTGTTTCAGCCGCCTGGGCTCTGCACACCTTCATGCATTCATCAGGCTGAGTGGCTGCACAATAAGCCACACTCCACTACTTAAACTGTTGTATAACTGTGTTAGTTCTGCAAAATCCAGTGTAAAAAGCAGCTCCTCACCTTTTCACTTCAAAGGCAGAAGAAGAGTATCATGGCTCATTTAATCCCAGCTACACACCAGCCTTAGAAACTGGGAGACGAACCAAGATTTAATTGTAGGTTGGAAAAGAATGGTGCCAGCCGAAGAGACATTGGCTCAGAGCAGCATATGGGGGGTGTCGTATGTACACAGACTGTGTCCCAGGAGTGTGCACAACACCCGCTCTTATAGCGAGAATACTGCATAGGGGAGCACACAACGTCACCTCTTATAGCGAGCATACTGCATAGGGGAGCACACAACGTCACCTCTTATAGCGAGCATACTGCATAGGGGAGCACACAACGTCACCTCTTATAGCGAGCATACTGCATAGAGGAGCACACAACGTCACCTCTTATAGCGAGCATACTGCATAGAGGAGCACACAACGTCACCTCTTATAGCGAGAATACTGCATAGGGTAGCACACAACGTCACCTCTTATAGCGAGCATACTGCATAGGGGAGCACACAACGTCACCTCTTATAGCGAGCATACTGCATAGGGGAGCACACAACGTCACCTCTTATGGCGAGAATACTGCATAGGGGAGCACACAGCGTCACCTCTTATAGCGAGAAAACTGCATAGGGTAGCACACAACGTCACCTCTTATAGCGAGCATACTGTATAAGGGAGCACATAATGTCGCCTCTTACAGCGAGCATACTGCATAGGGTAGTGACGCACCCCTGGGCCTGTGTCGCGCAGCGTTGCGCACGCGGGAGCTTACCCGGAGCCGGATCTGTTGAGGGTTGTAGTCTCGTGGCGGTGACCCGGTCCGTGCCCAGGGAGTCAGACTAAGTGGCGCTGTATTAGCGGTAGATGTTGGACGACTACGCCACCCGTTGAATGCAGCGAAGGAGCTGCCGCTGCAGGGCAGACCGCTGAGGCCGGTGGTAGGATTGTGCAGCGTGATAGTACCACCCCCAACGGGAGGGGTATGGCCTCAGGGCAGCCGACGTGGATGATGGGGGTAGCAGGAATCACTCAGAGACGATGCGGTGTAATTCAGGGTCTTTACTGGTGATAAAGATAGACCCTCCCGGAGTACTGGCTAGCGATCGGGGCCTGGTCAGTCCTTGAGCAGATGGGATCTCCCCTGGCCAGGCGGAGTTGTAGGCCTCCCAAACTGACTGTACTCTTCTGGCTACCTTGCTAGAGGCGGGTATAAGTAGCCCACGTCCCTGAGTGTACCTTGTGGTGCTCACCCGTATGGCCGGTGACTCGGGGCCTTCTAGTGGCGTCCGCTCCACGACGGCGGTGCTGGTCCCACGCGTGTGACCGTGCCTTCGGGTTTCTTGGCCAGAGGACCTGAAATCCCCTGCCGGGCGGTTTCTGCTGCTGGGTAAAGATTAGTCCCCACAGCCTCGGACTCCGGGTCCGGTGATAGCTTCTCAGTCAGGGCGAGCTCTGCAGCTGCCAGCCCCTGAGTCCTTATAGCACTGCTCCCACAGAGCTCCTGATGTTCTTTTCCTAGATCTGCTTCTCTTCTCTGTCTCTACTTCTTCTCTACTCACTAACCCTGCCTCAGCCCTAGGTTTATATAGGGGAAGTTCTTCCCCTCCCAGGACTGGGCAGGAGGTGTGGCATGCACAGGATTCCTGACTAAGAGACCTCCCACCTGCTCTCAGACATAACATTGCTGTTACTGTGGAAACCAGACCCCTGGGGTGCCACATTCCCCCCTAGTGAAATTTAGTACTCCGGGACTAAACATATTTTTAAACATAACAAGGTATAAACAATAATAGTACAATAAGAAAAACATATAAAGATGGTCACGGCGTGTCCGCAACCGGGTGCAGTTTTTGAAGCAAAGCAAGGTGTCCATTTCACCAAAACAGGGAGACGTAACCAGGTAGGGGTCTGTCCTGCCCCGAGTCCTTAACAGTCTTTAGTCCGTCCTGGGTTACGCTCCAACTATACACAAAGGATTCCCGGTAAATCCACCAAAGACTCCTGTTAATAACTAGAAACACAAAATTATACACAAGCAACAATAACAGATAAACATTAATAAAATAACTTAAACACTTAGATCCTCCAACGTGCGGGTAACTGGCCTCTAGTGGCCCTAGTGGACCTACGGAGCTGACTGTCTAGCCCTGAACTACAGGGTGTAGGAGCTGTCAAGGGTAAACTGGGCAGCTGTCTACCGGCTCTTTGGCTCACTAGGGGTACGGCAGGCTCACTATAAGCAGAGGGTTGATCCTCCTGTTCTGCTTGTGTGGAGTCTTCTGCCTCCTGGACCGGCTGCTCTTCCAGCTCTACCTGTTGCTCCGTAGGCACTTGGGATGCTGGTTGGAGGAACGTGAGGACGGGTACCACAACTGCACCATTGACTTGAGTCCAGGACCGAGGGAAGTCTCCGAGCACAGTACTAACCATATCTTCCCTTTCCTCTACGGGTCGATGGTCTTCTTGTTCCTCTTCAGGGTTCCGTAGCTGTTCAGGACACTTCTTCAGGTGATCCCGGGATACAATGGCTATGGTCTCCCCTCCGTCAGGGTCGGTCTGCTTAATGGCTCTCAGGGCCTCTTGTAGGTTCAGGGCATAGTCCCTTATACTCTCATGTGCCCGCTGTTTGCACCCGTAGAATCTAAGCTTGATCTCGGCTGAGGTGCGGGTATCAAAGGTGTCCCTCAGCCGGGTTAGTATCTCTGCGACAGTCCTCCTCCCAGGTGGCCAGGACTTTACCTCCCTTTGGGCTGCCCCGGTTAATTGGGCCACCAGGATGCTCACTTTTTGCTCCTCTGTGAGGGGATACACCTGGAAGAGGCTATCCAGCTTTTCTCTAAAGTCATGCAGGGTATGTGACTCCCCTGAGTACTGGGGTAGCCAGGCTGCCCCCGGGATATAGGGCATGGTGAAAGGCATGACCGCAACAGCGGTGGCGCTGGCGGGGGTTGAAGCGGTGAAGCTCTCCTCCGTATCCGACATCCTTCTCCCCCCTAGTGGACCGTGGCCTACCTTGCGATGATCCTCTTCCGTAGGCCGCGGCTCCGCAGTGGATCGTCAGGGTTGAGGACCTTCCGTCGCGCTCCTGTGACGTCGGCGTCTGCTGGGCTCCTTCCAGGACCTTACGCAACGTCCGGACGTGAGGCGGGGCTTCAGTTCTCGCGCGCTTTCGGAGTCCACGCCCCTCTTCTTCCCGCGCGGCGTCTTCAAGATGGCGTCCAACGGCGGGAAAACTCCACGGATGGCGGGAAGAAGGCAGAAGATGGCGCCGGATGGCGGGAAAACTTCGCGGATGGCGGGAAGGAAGCGGAAGATGGCGCCGGATGGCGGGAATCTTCACCACAGGTAAGTTTGAACAGTCTTTTTCGGGCACGCAGTACCCGGTGGTTGCGGGCACGAGATCCTGCCGACTACGCCAAAAGTTGACGCACCCCTGGGCCTGTGTCGCGCAGCGTTGCGCACGCGGGAGCTTACCCGGAGCCGGATCTGTTGAGGGTTGTAGTCTCGTGGCGGTGACCCGGTCCGTGCCCAGGGAGTCAGACTAAGTGGCGCTGTATTAGCGGTAGATGTTGGACGACTACGCCACCCGTTGAATGCAGCGAAGGAGCTGCCGCTGCAGGGCAGACCGCTGAGGCCGGTGGTAGGATTGTGCAGCGTGATGGTATCACCCCCAACGGGAGGGGTATGGCCTCAGGGCAGCCGACGTGGATGATGGGGGTAGCAGGAATCACTCAGAGACGATGCGGTGTAATTCAGGGTCTTTACTGGTGATAAAGATAGACCCTCCCGGAGTACTGGCTAGCGATCGGGGCCTGGTCAGTCCTTGAGCAGATGGGATCTCCCCTGGCCAGGCGGAGTTGTAGGCCTCCCAAACTGACTGTACTCTTCTGGCTACCTTGCTAGAGGCGGGTATAAGTAGCCCACGTCCCTGAGTGTACCGTGTGGTGCTCACCCGTATGGCCGGTGACTCGGGGCCTTCTAGTGGCGTCCGCTCCACGACGGCGGTGCTGGTCCCACGCGTGTGACCGTGCCTTCGGGTTTCTTGGCCAGAGGACCTGAAATCCCCTGCCGGGCGGTTTCTGCTGCTGGGTAAAGATTAGTCCCCACAGCCTCGGACTCCGGGTCCGGTGATAGCTTCTCAGTCAGGGCGAGCTCTGCAGCTGCCAGCCCCTGAGTCCTTATAGCACTGCTCCCACAGAGCTCCTGATGTTCTTTTCCTAGATCTGCTTCTCTTCTCTGTCTCTACTTCTTCTCTACTCACTAACCCTGCCTCAGCCCTAGGTTTATATAGGGGAAGTTCTTCCCCTCCCAGGACTGGGCAGGAGGTGTGGCATGCACAGGATTCCTGACCAAGAGACCTCCCACCTGCTCTCAGACATAACATTGCTGTTACTGTGGAAACCAGACCCCTGGGGTGCCACAGTAGCACACAACGTCACCTCTTATAGCGAGAATACTGCATAGGGGAGCACACAACGTCACCTCTTATAGCGAGCATACTATATAGGGGAGCACACAACGTCACCTCTTATAGCGAGCATACTATATAGGGGAGCACACAACGTCACCTCTTATAGCGAGCATACTGCATAGGGGAGCACACAACGTCACTTCTTATAGCGAGCATACTGCATAGGGGAGCACACAACGTTACCTCTTATAGCGAGCATACTACATAGCGGAGCACACAACGTCACCTCTTATAGCGAGCATACTGCATAGGGGAGCACACAACGTCACCTCTTATAGTGAGCATACTGTATAGGGGAGCACACAACGTCACCTCTTATAGCGAGAATACTGCATAGGGGAGCACACAACGTCACCTCTTATAGCGAGCATACTGCATAGGGGAGCACACAACGTCACCTCTTATAGCGAGAATACTGCATAGGGGAGCACACAACATCACCTCTTATAGCGAGCATACTGCATAGGGTAGCACACAACGTCACCTCTTATAGCGAGCATACTGCATAGGGGAGCACACAACGTCACCTCTTATAGCGAGCATACTGCATAGGGGAACACACTGCATAGGGGAGCACACAACGTCGCCTCTTATAGCGAGCATACTGCATAAGGGAGCACACAACGTCGCCTCTTATAGCGAGCATACTGCATAGGGGAGCACACAACGTCGCCTCTTATAGCGAGCATACTGCATAGGGGAGCACACAACGTCACCTCTTATAGCGAGAATACTGCATAGGGGAGCACACAACGTCCCCATTTTATAAGCAGCACAGAAATGAATTTGGGCATTAGCAAGAAGCAGTCTGCGTTTGTCGTGTTTACTTTACATTTGTAGGAATATAGATATCTAGGGGGTACTCGCTCTATTTAGCAGATCCATCTAAAAATACATATTACAAGACACAGCTCCATGGGAAAAAAGTATGCAAATGAACCATCCCATGAAAGGAAGAAAATTGAATGTAGTGGTAACTTTAAGTTAATGTCAGACCCCTTAACAAGCCTTTATCTCCAATAGCTGGCAGCACTAGTGAGATGCTTCTCTTCCTTATAGAGGAGAGCTCATTTATGTACCTTTTTTCTCATTAAATATTACCTAAAAGACTCCATAATTTTTACGAGGATCTCCTAAACTAGGATCGGTGCACCCCCTCAGCTGTATTAAAGGCATATCATGAAGTCTACACATGCACTGCTTAGTACTGATGAGGGGCAAGTTTGAGTGAAGGATGGACACCTACCTTAGACCCTTACTTTGGGCTTCTGGCTCAGAAGTTTGGGGTAGATTTGAGGGCTTATTTCTTTGGAGACTGCATCTTTGTGTTTGGCATATTGCACTTTTTTTTCACTTTGTTGATGGAAGCAAGTACTTGGTCTAGAGATGGGTTTCTGGTTTGTCTAACTTCTGAAGTCCTGTTGAAGGACCCATTTAAAGAGTTGGAAATCAATTTATAGGGTACCTACACTTCAATAAGTATCACTAGAGAAAAAAAGTCTTTCTTCTGAAGGAGAGCTAATTTGTATGGAAAAGAAGCATCACTTTAGGATGGTTTCACACGGTCCATGTTCAGTCGTTGCTCTGATTAAAATGTCCGGCCCAACAACTGGATCTTCTGACTTAAGTTGGTTATCTCACATGCGTTAATGAAGTAGTTTGCTCAGGTCAGGAGACCTGGTACATGAACAGGGTATTGTGACCCGAGCACTGACCGTGAACACGGACTATGTGAAACTGACTTTGCAAGATTGATATCTAGGAACGACCTATATTTAAGATTTTTTGACTGTTCATGTACTGTAGACTGATATATTCTGAATGTTTCCTTTTTTTTTTTTTATCTTCAGGAAATTCTACTATATAACCTTGTTGAGAGATCCCGTCTCAAGGTACCTTAGTGAATGGAGACATGTCCAACGAGGAGCCACCTGGAAGACCTCACTTCACATGTGTGATGGAAGGACACCAACACCAGAGGAGCTGCCATCCTGCTATGAAGGGACAGACTGGTCAGGATGCACTTTGCAGGAGTTTATGGAATGTCCTTACAATTTGGCCAACAATCGGCAGGTGAGAATGTTGGCGGACCTCAGTCTTGTAGGCTGCTATAATATGTCCTTTACTCCTGAAAAGAAGCGAGCTCAGCTTCTTCTGGAAAGCGCCAAAAAGAACTTGAAGGATATGTCCTTTTTTGGTCTTACGGAGTTCCAGAGAAAAACTCAATATCTCTTTGAGAGGACTTTTAATTTGAAGTTTATCAGGCCTTTCATGCAATACAACAACACTCGAGCTGGTGGGGTTGACTTGGACAATGGCACTATCCAAAGGATCGAAGAGCTTAACGATCTTGACATGCAACTGTACGACTATGCAAAGGACCTCTTCCAACAGCGATATCAATTTAAGAGGCAGGTAGAGCGAATGGAGCAACGAAAGAAAAATCGGGAAGAAAGACTTCTCCAGCGGTCCAACGAGGCCTTTGCCAAGGATGAGGCAGAGGACCAAGTACGCTGGCCTACAGAAGACTACATGAGCCATATAATTGAGAAATGGTAGCTGGGCATGGATTTTTATACTACTGGAGAAACTGGTTTCACATTTGTTATTCTGTATTGTATAAAATACCGAACATTATAAATGAAAACACTTTTTATTTAATGTTTGTAGCACACAGCTGAAAGCTTCAGTAACTGTTCATCCGTATGTAGGAGCGCGTCTCTTAATGTAGTGAGAATGTGACCGCACAATGTCAACAATGCTATATGTTTTATTCACACTAGGGAGTCATTACTGCATTAACTGTTTTTTTCTTTTTTTTCCTTCTTCTCAAATTCTCAAGGACAACTAATGAACTAATAACAGTGGTATGTTTAATAGCCTAAAACACATTCTTGCTTTTATAACCCTTAAAGAAACCCACATGTTGGCCAAAGACAGCAATTAGCAGCGAGGAAATTTCATTGTATGTGACTTTCCGTTCAGAAAGTTTCCGAAGACACATGTACAATTGTACAACACGGGTGACTGGATTCTAGAAAATGAATTCAATTTATCGATCGCATTATCGTTCCTTTAAAACCGCCACGAAAAGAGGTTTTCGATTATCTGTTCCTTCACATCCCAGATTGTATCTATGCAAAATAGTTTGATGGAAGTCTCCCCAATGTCCCCTATACGCCAACCCCACTCTGCTAAGCCATGTGCACATGTTGCGTATTTGCAGCTGATTTTTCTGCAGGAAAAACGCTGTTTAAATCGCCATGTTTATGATGCGCTAAAAGAATTGACACGGTGCAGATTTGAAAAAATGCTTTGTAAGTGAAAAATAACCGAAATCTCATTCACTTTGCTGGTTCTGTAAAATGTGGCTTTGTTCCCGTAGCATAAATGCGCAGCAAAAACGCAGCATGTGAACAAGCTCCTTAAGTCAATAGTATTTTTTAACGTGTACCTTCCAGGTTGAATTCAGTCCTATCTGCGACAGCATGAGGTCCTGAATTAATTTACATACAGGTTTGTGGGAAAGTGTTCAGTATACCTTTTATTAAAGGGATTGTACGGGTTTGGGATCAAAGTCTGCAGTCAGTCACTCTGTGACTGCAGACTTGAATCTTCATAGTACGCACATTGCATGCTGTCAGGATTCTCTGGTGCCGGCAGGGAGAGCAGACACTCACATGTATGCAATTTACATACGTACGGTCATGTGTCGACTAGACATGGACTGAGCGTGACCATGCACGTCTAGTCAGAATGTGCAAGTCATACATGTGGTCACATGACCTGCTCTCCTTGCAGGCATCGGATAATCCTGACCGTGTGCGATGCAAGCTCTAACGATTCAAGTTTCCAGTCACATAGTGACTGCTGATTTTAATCCCAAAACTGGACAGCCCCTTTCATTATAATTTTTGCTTTTTCTGGGTTTAGGAGTCCAGTGGGTGGTTCTATCCAATGATTGACAGCTGTCTTTATACTTTCTCAGTGACAGCCTTGTATCGTTCCACCCACTGGACTCCCAAGCCCTGAATGAGGAGTGGTTGAAATTATTAAATTACTAGTAAAATTGCATTATTTTATAGTATTTAGTTGTATTTTTATGAGCCAAATTTTGAACTAATCATATCCAGTGCGGACACTTTGCCTTGATGGTTTCCAAGATGTAAAGGCCACTCTTGTTGGTAGGAAGAACTAAATAATCCACATGGAATTTCCAGATGTTTTGAAAATCCCAAAATTATCAAAATGTTCCATTTTTGTATACAAGAGGGAAGAGTTAGGACCTCCAATGAGAAGCCTAAATTGTTCATATGCAAACACGTAAAAAATCAACACGGGGAGATCTCATAATATTAAATTCTTTAGGACAAGAGAAACCTGATCTGGAAACAAAAATGAGTCCAAAAATTTTTTTTTTCAGCAGACAAAAGAAAGGTTCGCACTACACTGGTCTGGTGTCTAGCTTGGCACTTTGTCCAAGGGCAGTGTTCACTCTTGTGTCAGCAATCATGTGCCCTGGCATCCCGGGCTCCTCTGCCCCCCCCCCTGGCATCCTGGGCTCCTCTGCCCCCCGTCATCCCGGGCTCCTCTGCCCCCCCCCCCGGCATCCTGGGCTCCTCTGCCCCCCGTCATCCCGGGCTCCTCTGCCCCCCACCCCCCCCCCCCTGGCATCCTGGGCTCCTCTGCCCCCCACCCCCCCCCCCTGGCATCCTGGGCTCCTCTGCCCCCCACCCCCCCCCCCTGGCATCCTGGGCTCCTCTGCCCCCCGTCATCCCGGGCTCCTCTGCCGCTCTTTAGGCCCCTGCCATGTTAATACATCACGAGGGCTTAGTAAGCAGAAAAAGCACCCAGGATGCCGGACCAGGGTAGTGCAAATGTTTTTTTTATAGTTTGATTGCAGTCTTTTGTCGTAAGAGTTTCCGCTAGAATATATAGAATGATTCAGGATATTTTTTTTTGTAAAGGGACTATATGAACAGATATAGTGAGATTCTTCACCTGTGCATGAATGGAGATCACTTAAGACCTCATTACACATTAGACTAAAATCGGCCAAACCCGATGATACCTGCAGGATCGGCTGGCGGTCTAGTGTGTATGAGGGGCCCGTCTGACTCTTCCCTGACGACCGGTCCTGTTGTTCTCTGGGAGAGGAGTCGGCCAAGTGTTCCTGCGTTCTCTACGAGCGTGCCACTGTCCGAGTGTATGGAGGAGTCGGGGGATCGTGTGGTTGACAGCTATCTTCTAATGTGTGTAGGAAGGGTAGGGTGGGGGGGGGGGGTATTAAGGTCTAAACCTAACATTTCCCATAGCAGATAAAATCTTCATGGTATCGACTCCGGTCAGTCTGAGACATTAATTCTGATGGATTATCCGAGAAGACCATTGGCCTGGGCTAGGCTCCCAGTGTGGTGTTATGCCAAAAAACTTTCTCAATAAAATGTGTAGGGGATTCTACAATATTTACTTCCACTGACTGTCATGTGTCATATGCTACAGTATAACATTTAAAAAAAAAAAAAAGTTGTAGAAATGTGACCAAAGTTGGAAGCACTGATATGTGCAGAAGTAGGGATACAGTTTACATAATAGCTGAATTATAATCATGGTATCTTCTGCACGGTTTCCTTGAATACACCTTATCTATGTCATCGCCCCAAAGAAATTCCATCTGGGTAAAGGCCCCGTCACACTTAGCGACGCTGCAACGATCCCGACAACGATACGACCTGTCAGGGATCATTGCTGCATCGCTATGTGGTCGCTGGTGAGCTGTCAAACAGGCGGGCTCACCAACGATCAGGGGAGCAGCGACATCGTGGAAAGAATCTTTCCACGATGTCCTGCTCCTGGTTACCAGCCTGCTGAAGCAGGAGCAGGCTGGTAACCATGGTAAACATCGGGTTACAAGGGGCAAACGCGCTCCTAGTAACCCGTTGTTTATCATGGTTACCACTCTGCTACAGTGAGCGGGAGGTTACCGCTCACTTTAGCAGGCTCGTAACCATGATAAACAGTGAGTTACTAAGTGCGCGTGTGCCCCTAGTAACCCGATGTTTATCATGGTTACCAGCCTGATCGCTGCTCCCGCTGGTCACACACAGCGATGTGTGCTGACCAGGGGGAGGGCACCGACCAAAAAATGGTCCAGGACACTTTGCAGCGATCAGCAACCTCACAGCAGGGGCCTGATCGCTGCAAAGTGTCACACATAGCGACATCGCTGGTGAGGTCGCTGTTGCGTCACCAAAACCTTGACTCGGCAGCGATCTCGCTATGTGAGACGGGGGCTTTAGGTCTAATGCCCATTGTGGCCTTGTTTACTTATCCAACTAATATAATAAAAAAAAAATTATTGATGCTGTATATGTAAAATTCTTTTTTTTTTTTGCATTTAATGCTTTGTTGCACAGACCACACTCAAGCCCCTAATTAAACATATCACTGTTTTTAGTGTGTGAAGACTCAATAAGCTGAAGACTAGTCCTGGTGAAGGACACAGCCCCACCTAGTGGCGGAAGTTGGAACTGCAAGTAAAGCACTTAACGTTCATGAGAATTGTAATTGTGTTTATAGCATATTTCAGCCGTGAGCGTCTAGAATCACAAAATTTAAGATGAACTTGTGCTAACGTAGCAGGTTTTTTTTTTCTTTGTAATGAGAACAGCAGCATTTGTTTATTTCTGTTCTCCTCCTAAGCAATGTGAGGGGGTCGCTCATTGTAATAAATTATAATTTCTATTGATGAGCATGTCTGAATTTGGTAGTCTGTTTCATTTCCCACAACACCACATACCATACCCAAAATGCCTTTCAATGTCTTTTTCCAGAAGGTTCTATGTAGAATTAATTCACTTGGCAGATTTGTTGCAAAAATTTCCCTTTCATAGAACTTTCAGAATTTGCAAATTGATTTGGCTGCAAAGATGCAGATTTATGCAACAAATCCACCAGGTGTGAATATACTCTGAACCGTCCACTTCTGCTGCATCGCTCCCCCCCCCACTGTTTCTAATGTTGCATACCCCACATTCTAAAGCCATTTATATCACTGTGAATCACACTTGTCATGTTCTTTTAATAAAGTTTTATGCATAATTCTGTCTATGTACAAAGAGGTCACAGTTGTCTTGTATGTTTAAATACTGGAATTCAGATTATGGCTGCTTGTTTATTTGGAAAGATTTTACCTTAAAGGAATCTGTCAGCAGGTGTTTGCTATGTAAGCTGACAGCAGCATGATGTAGGGGCAGAGACCCTGATTCCAGCGATGTGTCACTTAGTATACTGTGTGCAGCAGGTATTCTAGAATCACAGATTTCTCTGCTGTAGATCTAGCAGAGCTCTGTTGTTGAGCCAAGTATAATCCCTCTGATTAGCCGCTTTCTGCCACTATACATTGTACACAGTAAGCCGCCAATCAGTGCTGGGGGTGTGGTTGGACTAGGAGGCACGAAGCCAGTTGTCCTGTCGTGATAATCTCCTGCTGATAAAACACTGATTGTATTGAAACATCAACACACAACCCAGTAAAGGCTCCCATACACATTACCCGCCGATATCCATGGATTTGGTTGACAGTCTAATACATATGGGGCTGTCGGATTTTAGACTGGCGATCGTATTGTTCTCCCTGAGATAAGCCGCCAGCCGAAATGACAGTCATCAGCTTTCTCATAGAGAACACAGAGGAGCGCTCGGCTGAAGAGTCGGCTGAGATGACTGTCAGCATCGTTCTGCCAACAGTCTAATGGCCAGACATAGTAACATATGGCTGTAATCAGGTTATCTGCCTCTACATCATCCTGCTCTCAGATTACATATCAAAAACTTACTGACCGATTTCCTTTAAAGGGGTTTTCTGGGTGGGTTCACCATACATTTTAGAATTGCCGAATCCTGACAGTGTGCAATGTGCGTGACTGTAAGTAAACGATTTGCATGCTTGCTGTCACATGTCGACTAATATTGCAAAACTAAACAACCACCTCCAACATTAGAGAAAAGAAAAAATAAACCCAAGTATATTCAAAACAGCAAATCTAGCAGAAAGGAGCCACCATAATTAGATATGTCGTCTACCAATACGGGCGCTCATCTGCTGGACATGGAGATATATAAAATGCAATGGAAAATGGTTATGTGCCAGTGACAATCCTAATGAACCTTGATTAACCCCATACATATGTCCTGCCTGGCCACAGAGGTTTGCTCCCTATTAAGACGACAGAGAACGCTGTTGGCACATATTTGATCAGAATATAGTAAGATGTCGAAAGAGAACCCTGTGCTACAGACGGAATAGACATTGGGCCCCCTATTGTATTGTGTACAGGTTACTAGAGATCCAGTATCACCATTACTAATCGCCTATTTCCAATATTGCATAAATTGGACAAAGTCTAATAAACAGATACAGTACGCTTTCAGTTTCCTGAAGGGCAGGTCAGACTTATCTCTCCGCATGACCCCAGATATAGGCACATTCAGGGCCACCGCCTTTCAAATCTACAGCAAGTCAATTATTTCAGTGGTTTTTGTATTTTTTTACTCATTCAAATGAATGGGGGAAAAACTAGTACAAAAGCGTGTGTTTTACGCAGCGTTTTCCTGCTATCACTCCAGATTTTTTCTGCTGCAAAACACAACTGTGTGAACATAGCCATAGTTTCTACTGTGGTCACCGAGTGATGGCAGCAGAGACTGCACAGAAGTGACAACTGTTGGTGTTGGAGCACGTTCATCATGGGCGACGTCACTTCCACGCTATAATTTTGTACCCGAGTCCATTTGCCGCCTTCATCTAGACGTGGGCAGAGCTGGAAGCGACGTCATTCCTGCAGGCGAGTCTTTACTTGTGCTCCTTGTGGGACATGCGCTGTACAACACGTGCATCTCCACTTCAGGGGTCCTCAGAGGGACAGAAGTGATTTGGCCAGCCTCTGAACCCGTCTCCTGAAGAACCCCAGCTTGGCGGCTATGTGATGTAGAGACCATGTCTGACCTGCCCTTCTGGGTGTCGAAAGCACATAGTACCTGTTTATTAGATTTTGTCACACTTATGTAAAGGATGGCGATTAGTACCTGGGTTGCCAACCGTCTAGAAATACCAGAACACCATAAAAATACGCAGAAATTTCTATAGATTTTGACTAATCATTTTGCCTTCATACCAGAATTCTGGGCTGTAGACACTTACATTTTAAAACTATAATAAATCATGTTTGTAAAAAGTGTCTGTCCGTGATTTTTTGATAAGCCGTCCACAAAAAATAAAAAGTCAAGTTGGCAACCCTGATTTCGTACTCGCAATAATGCATCCCTAGTAGTAATATGTATAGATTAATAAAGGACCTAATGTTCATTGCATACGTACATATAGATAATCCAGTGTTCTCTCTCACCAGCTTTTACTATATGCTGATCAAATAGGGGCAATACCCAAAACTGCACAATGGCTGCCGTAAAAAGAAATAACTTTTACAGCTTATATTCATGGGTAAAATGCGTCTTCAGTGAATACAAACTTTCCAATTACTGACAGATGGCAGTTAGTGCTCATAAAGTTCTATGCAACTTGCAGCAGAATGTCTGTCTCTGCTTTTAGCTCCCCCTCCCCTCTCCATAGAATGTTAGGAGCCACAACTGACCGATCCGTCCTGGAGGAGAAAGCAGATCTCTCTGGTAAGATCGATCACACCGTTATTTATTTTCATGTGTACTATTGATTTATTATCTTTATTTTTTAAGTTACTCTGTTGAATCGTGGAAAGTTCTGAACCAAAACCACATGTCTGAATAAACTCTTAGATCCTCCATACCATACCCACTATAATAGATAACTAACCTACATGACCGCTGTCCCAAATTAACCTTTTCAGAAACAGTCCTGGAAAACTTGTGGTGTCCCAAGTCAAAAAATGTGCGTGTCCTGGTGGGATAGGGGTAGGGGTAAAGTGTCCATAAATTGCTTAGACTCGTGTTGGTAACTATTAACTTACCTGTCACTAATGTACATTTTCTTAAAGAAAAATGGTGGAATTTCCTTTTAAGTTTCTCGGTAAACATGTATTTCTCATGTGTTACAGTTGACCTGGCAACGCGGACATCTACTGCCCTACCCCATATTATTGTCCAACCCGTACAGTACAGACCAAAAGTTTGGACACACCTCATTTATAGATTTTTCTGTATTTTCATGACTATGAAAATTGTACATTCACACTGAAGGCATCAAAACTATGAATTAACACATGTGAAATTATATACTTAACAAAAAAGTGTGAAACAACTGAAAATATGTCTTATATTCTAGGTTCTTCAAAGTAGCCACCTTTTGCTTTGATGACTGCTTTGCACACTCTTGGCATTCTCTTGATGAGCTTCAAGAGGTAGTCACCGGAAATGGTTTTCACTTCACAGGTGTGCCCTGTCAGGTTTAATAAGTGGGATTTCTTGCCTTATAAATGGGGTTGGGACCATCAGTTGTGTTGTGCAGAAGTCAGGTGGATACACAGCTGATAGTCCTACTCAATAGACTGTTAGCTGCTTTTTTCTTGCCATAATACAAATTCTAAGTAAAGAAAAACGAGTGGCCATCATTACTTTAAGAAATGAAGGTCAGTCAGTGCGAAAAATTGGGAAAACTTTGAAAGTGTCTCCAAGTGCAGTTGCAAAAACCATCAAGCGCTACAAAGAAACTGTCTCACATGAGGACCTCCCCAGGAAAGGAAGACCAAGAGTCACCTTTGCTTCGGAGGTTAAGTTTATCCGAGTCACCAGCCTCAGAAATCGCAGGTTAACAGCAGCTCAGATTAGAGACCAGGTCAATGCCACACAGAGTTCTAGCAGCAGACACATCTCTTCAACCACTGTTAAGAGGAGACTTTGTGCAGCAGGCCTTCATCGTAAAATAGCTGCTAGGAAACCACTGCTAAGGACAGGCAACAAGCAGAAGAGACTTGTTTGGGCTAAAGGACACAAGGAATGGGCATTAGACCAGTGGAAATCTGTGCTTTGGTCTGATGAGTCCAAATTTGAGATCTTTGGTTACAACCACCATGTCTTTGTGCGACACAGAAAAGGTGAACGGATGGACTCTACATGCCTGGTTCCCACCGTGAAGCATGGAGGAGGAGGTGTGATGGTGCTTTGCTGGTGACACTGTTGGGGATTTATTCAAAATTGAAGGCATACTGAACCAGCATGGCTACCACAGCATCTTTCAGCGGCATGCTGTTCCATCCAGTTTGCGTTTAGTTGGACCATCATTTATTTTTCAACAGGACAATGACCCCAAACACACCTCCATGCTGTGTAAGGGCTATTTGACCAAGAAGGAAAGTGATGGGGTGCTACGCCAGATGACCTGGCCTCCACAGTCACCAGACCTGAACCCAATTGAGATGGTTTGGGGTGAGCTGGACCGCAGAGTGAAGGCAAAAGGGCCAACAAGTGCTAAGCATCTCTGGGAACTCCTTCAAGATTGTTGGAAGACCATTTCCGGTGACTACCTCTTGAAGCTCATCAAGAGAATGCCAAGAGTGTGCAAAGCAGTCATCAAAGCAAAAGGTGGCTACTTTGAAGAACCTAGAATATAAGACATATTTCCAGTTGTTTCACACTTTTTTGTTAAGTATATAATTCCACATGTGTTAATTCATAGTTTTGATGCCTTCAGTGTGAATGTACAATTTTCATAGTCATGAAAATACAGAAAAATCTTTAAATGAGGTGTGTCCAAACTTTTGGTCTGTACTGTACATGACCCCGCAGGAGCCCTCACACAGGACGGTTACCTTACTTGGCCTTGTCACGGGTGCGTGAATTAGACTTTGCTCTTGCGTGCAGATCCCTTTCATCGCCCTCACTGTTCACACAATTTATAGTTTTGACACCTGATGCAAGAAGAGT
The DNA here is from genome assembly GCF_046119375.1 of Phyllobates terribilis. NCBI lineage: Eukaryota > Metazoa > Chordata > Amphibia > Anura > Dendrobatidae > Phyllobates > Phyllobates terribilis. The sequence continues at coordinate 165,331,466 of NW_027362763.1, forward strand.
GGATGGGGTCTATTAAAAGAAGAAGCCGCTCCTCATTTTACAATGTGTTCAGAATGGGATCGGCACATTCTTATCCCTTCACAATATCACATCTAGTTCCTGAATCAACAATTGCCTCAATAGATGATACATAATCACACACAGTTTTAATCCCAGTTTGAAGATGTCCATCTACATCTAACAAGTCCAAGCAGGAGAAAGGCAAAAGACAAAATAGAATTGCATTTAACACTGGTCCATTCACAGGAAGCCCAAAAGAACATTCACCCAGCATTCTGACTGATTGCATGTACTATATACTGTGTTCAGCTTAAATGAGTACACACTCTTTGAAATGTAAGATTTTAATCAATATCTCACTGAAAACCAGGACAATTTCTAACATTGTTACAAGACTGAGTTTCATGGAACATTTGTTTAACATATAAGTAAGGTTAATATAAGTTTCATTACAAAATTTTGTTTTACTCAAATTAGTTTATGCAAAAATGGAATATATCCCACATCAAATACTACTACATCTAGTATCTTATATGACCGCCATGATTTTTAACCCTTTTACAACCCAAGGTGGTTTGCACGTTAATGACCAGGCCAATTTTCACAATTCTGACCACTGTCACTTTATGAGGTAATTACTCTGGAACGCTTCAACGGATCCCCCTGATTCTGAGACTGTTTTTTCGTGACATATTGTACTTCATGATGGTGGTAAAATTTCTTCGATATCACTTGCGTTTATTTGTGAAAAAAACGGAAATTTGGCGAAAATTTTTCAATTTTCAAAATTTGAATTTTTATGCCCTTAAATCAGAGAGATATGTCACACAAAATAGTTAATAAATAACATTTCCCACATGTCTACTTTACATCAGCACAATTTTGGAACCAAATTTTTTTTTTTTATTGGGGAGCTATAAGGGTTAAAAGTTGACCAGCGATTTCTCATTTTTCCAACGAAATTTACAAAACCATTTTTTTAGGGACCACATCATATTTAAAGTCACTTTGAGGGGTCTTTATGACAGAAAATACCCAAAAGTGACACCATTCTAAAAACTGCACCCCTCAAGGTGCTCAAAACCACTTTCAAGAAGTTTATTAACCCTTCAGGTGCTTCACAGAAATTTTTGGAATGTGGAAGAAAAAAATTAACATTTAACTTTTTTCACAAAAATGTTACTTTAGACCCAATTTTTTTTATTTTCGCAGGGGTAACAGGAAAAAATGGACCCCAAAATTGGTTGTGCAATTTCTCCTGAGTAAGCGGATACCCCATATGTGGGGGAAAACCACTGTTTGGGCGCACGGCAGGGTTCGGAAGGGAAGGAGCGCCATTTGACTTTTTGAATGTAAAATTTGCTTGAATAATTAGCGGACGCCATGTTGCATTTGGGGAGCCCCTGATGTGCCTAAACAGTGGAAACCCCCCACAAGTGACACCATTTTGGAAACTAGACCCCTTAGAGAACTTATCTAGATGTGTGGTGAGCAACTTGAACCCCCAGGTGCTTCACAGAAGTTTATAACATTGAGCCGTAAAAATAAAATTTTCACATTTTTCCCACAAAAAATGTTTTTCAGCCCCCACTTTTGCATTTTCATAAGGATAACAGGAGAAATTGCACTATGCAGTTTGTTGGGCAATTTCTCCTGAGTTAGCAGATACCCCATATGTGGGGGAAAACCACTGTTTGGGCGCGCGGCAGGGTCCGGAAGGGAAGGAGTGCCCTTTGACTTTTTGATTGTAAAATTTGCTTGAATAATTAGCGGATGTGTCCCTGATGTGCCTAAACAGTGGAAACCCCGCACAAGTGACACCATTTTGGAAACTAGACCCCTCAGGGAACTTACCTAGATGTGTGGTGAGCACCTTGAACCCCCAAGTCCTTTACAGAAGTTTATAACATGGAGCCGTGAAAATAAAAAAAATCAAACTTTTTCCACAAAAATGATGTTTTAGCCCCAATTTTTTTATTTTCACAAGGGTAAGAGGAGAAAATGGACCCCAAAAACTTTTGTGCAATTTCTCCTGAGTACGCCAATACCGCATATGTGGCGAAAATACAGTGTTTGGGCGCACGGCAGAGTTCAGAAGGGAAGGAGCACTGTGTGACTTTTTGAACGCAAAATCGTCTGGAATCGAGAGCGGACGCCATGTCGCGTTTGGAGAGCCCCTGATGTGCCTAAATAGTTGAAACCCCCCACAAGTGACCCCATTTTGGAAACTACACCCCTCAAGGATTTTATCAAGGGGTATAGTGAACATTTTGAACCCAGAGGTATGACACAGAATTTGATGACATTAGGTCATCATATTGAATAAGTTGTCATTAGTCTTGAGCGCAAGTGCTCGCTACTTGAGTTTGCATCGGGTACTCAGGTATGAACCATGTATCACGGGTGCTCAAGAGAAATGCTCGAGTCCCCGCCCGCATGTTTCACGGTTATTAGACACCCCTAAAAAAACCATGCGGGGATCGCTCGTGCATGGCAGGCAATCCCCGCGAGGTTTTTTTGGCCACGAAGCATATGGGGCAGAGATTCGAGCACCCGCGATACTCAATGCATACCCGAGCACCCGATGCAAACTCAAGTAGCGAGCACTTGCGTTCAACACTAGTTGCCATATCGTCTTTTTTTTTTTTTTTTTTTACTTTTGAAAAAAAAAAAACAACCCTAGCCCAACCCTGACCCCAACCCTAACATTAGCACAACCCTAACCCCAACCCCAGCGTTTATTTTTTACGCCGTTCCTAGTGCGGTATAAGTGATTAGACTACTTTATTCTTCAGGTCGGTGCGACTACAGAGATACCAGATTCATATCAGGTTTTTATGATTGACAGCTGTCACACACTAAAAGACACATATTTTGTAAAATCTAGTTTTTGCATCGCCATATTTTGAGCAATAATTTTTCCAGATTTTGGCCGACTGAGTCATGTGACGGCTTGTTTTTTGCGGGATGAGTTGACGTTGTTATTGACGCTATTTTCAGGCACGTGACATTTTTTGATCGCTTTCTATTCCAGCTTTTGGGTGGCAGAATAAACAAAAACCAACAATTCATTAATTGATTTTTTTTTAATATTTTTATTCTACTCCACGTGTGGTAAAATTGATAAGGTAGCTTTATTCTTCGAGTCAGTACGTTTACAGCGGTACCACATTTATATTGTTTTTCTATGTTTTGGCGCTTTTACACAATAAAAGCTATTTTATAGAGAAAATTATTTTTTTGCATCGCTTTATTCTGAGAGCTATAACTTTTTGATTTTTCGGATGATGGAGCTGTATGGCGGCTTGTTTTTTGCGGGACAAGACGTTTTCAGCGGTACCATTTTTATTTATATTCGTCTTTTTGATCGCGTGTTATTCCATTTTTTGTTTGGCGGTATGATGATAAAGCATTGTTTTTTGCTTCGTTTTTTTTACCGTGTTCACTGAAGGGGTTAACTAGTAGGACAGTTTTATAGGTCAGGTCGTTACGGACGCGGCGATACCAAATATGTGTACTTTTATTGTTTTTGGTGTTTTTTTGTTCATAATATTTATTGATGGGTACATTATATTATTTTTGGTGGATTATTATTATTATTTTTTTTTTTATATATTTTTACAATTTTTTTTTCACTTTCTGAGAGTTTTTTTAACTTTTTTACTTTGTCCCACTGTGGGACTTTCACTTTTTTTATTCTGATCGCCTGCATAGCATAGGGATGGAGCACCATCCCTGTGCCATGCAGGCAGTCAGCGCTGCACAGTGAGAAGATTGTTTGGTCATGCACTGTGCATGACCAAACAATCTTCCTGCTGTCTGGTGACCCGGATGTTGTCATGACGACATCGGGTCGTCATGGCAACACCCGGGAAGCCGCGGCAGACAGCGCTGGAGGCCGGAAGAGGAGGTGAGTATCGCGATCACCTCCCCTTAGCCACCGCAATCCTGCGATCGACGCATTGCGGGGGTTAATGTGCCGGGAGCGGTGCGGGACCGCTCCCTGCACATAGTACCGGGTGTCAGCTGTGACAATCAGCTGACACCCGGCGGCGATCGCGCCCGCACAGCCTGTGTGCACGCGCGATCGCGATGACTTACTAATACGGGTCAGGCTCTTAAGTCCCAGGGCACAGACGCGTATTAGTACGTCATGGGCTTTAAAGGGGTTAAGGACAGTAGCAAGTCTTCTAGGCATGGAAAGGACAAGTTAGTGACATATTTCAGCATCTTTTTCCATTCTTCAAGAACGACCACTTTTCGGGCGTAGATGCTGGATGGAGAGTGATGCTCAGCTTGTCTCCACAGAATTTCATATAGGAGTTTGGTTGGGTTCAGATCAGGAGAAACTTGGCCACTGAATCACTTTCACTCAGTTCTTCAGAAATGCAACAATTGTGTGTTTGGATCATTGTTATGATGGAAATGTGCACGTCTACCAAAGGCACAGAGTGATGGGAGCATCTTCTCTTTCAACATAGAGCAGTACATCTGTGAATTCATTATACCATAAATGAAATGTAGCTTCCCGACATATGGACACTGCCACAACCATGTTTCATTGTAGGCACCATGCATTATTCCATGTACTCTTCACCTTTGCTACACCATAGAGTTTTGAAGCCACCAGTTCCAAAAAAACCTTTAAGATGGTCTCATCACTCCAGAGTATAAAGTCCCAGTAGCCTTCATGTTTTTCAGTACAGGCCCTGGGAAATTGTAGATGGGCTTTAGGAGAGGCTTCCTTTGTGGACGACACTCATGTATGCGATTCCTCAGAAGTGTATGCCGTTTTGTGACACTCATCCCAATTGTTTTTCTACTTCTTTAGCTAACTGTAGTGAACTTGCAGGTCCATTTTCTTCAACCCTTCTCATCAGAAGACACTTCTGTTTAGTTGGTAACTTCAGTGGTCGGCCGGACGAATATGAGATGATTGCAGTTCCATCTTTGTTAAATTTTTGTATCACTTTTGCTACATTATTCTGACTGATAAGTAAAGGTTTGCTGATCTTTTAGTTTTCCTTTTCAGGTCTTGTGAACATTTCTCTTTTCATGTGGTGCCATTGCTCACATCATGAAAAGGGAAGGGGTTTTCTTTGTTAATAGTTACACAGCAAATCTTACTTGCACATCAACTTTTACAGGTTGAAGGAAAATATAAGATATATATATATATATATACACACACAAATTATATTCAAAATGACTTGTCTCCAGTTGTTTCATTTTGGGGTTCACACTAGTGTTGAGCGATACCTTCCGATATCCGGAAATATCGGATCGGATTGGATCGGGCCGATACCCAAAAAGTATCGGATATCACCGATTCCGATACCGGAAACCAATGCAAGTCAATGGGACACAAATATCGGAATGAAAATAAACCCTTTCTTTCCTTGTAGGTTAATTCTACATGAAGGAAAACAACTAACAATAATGTAGAATGTATTGGGGGAGGTGGTTGCCCAAATCGATGGGAACAGTGCTCACAGTGAAACATGAAAAGCCGGCAATTCAGCAGCGGCATACACCGGTACCCGACAATTTATAACAGAAAGAATAGAGCTTCACACATAGATTAGATAGATAGAAACATGTCAGTCACATATATAAGAAGTACAGTGACAGTGTTGCTTACTGTACTTGTCATTTAGTGTAAAGGATTTATTAAAAAAAACATTAGTGTTTTCATGCACCGTCTCTTTAAAAAAGCCGGCCGGCAATTCAGCAGCGGTACCCGACAATTTAGAAGGAATAGAGCATCACACATAGATTAGATAGATAGAAACATGTCAGTCACATATATATGAAGTACTGTGACAGTGTTGAATACTGTACTTGTCATTTAGTGTTAAAATAAAGGATTTATTAAAAAAAAAAATTGGCGTGGGGTTCCCCGTAATTTTAGTCTCTAGCGGAGGTTAAGCAGACGGCTGGGGCAGATGTTTGAAGCCTGGGAAGGGGGTAATACCCACGGAGTTTCCCAGGCTATTAATATCAGCCCCCAGCGGAATACCTAGCCTTTACTGTCTATTAAAATGGGGGACCCCCCCCAAAAATAAAATGACGTGGGGTCCCCCCTACTTTAATAGCTAGCAAAGGCTAGGCAGACAGCTGGGGGCTGATATTAATAGCCCAGGAAGGGTGCCATGAATATTGGCCCCCTCCCAGGCTAGAAACACCAGCCGTCAGCCGCCCCAGAAATGGCGCATCCATAGGATGCGCCAATTCTGGCACTTAGCCTCGCTCTTCCCACTGCCCTGTAGCGGTGGCAGTGGGGTAATAGGGTTGGGGTTGATGTCAGCTTATAATGCCAGCTGACATCAAGCCCAGGTTAGTAATGGAGAGGCGTCTATAAGACACCCCCATTACTAACCCCATAGTCAAAGTAAAAAAAACCCCACAAACACCCAGAATAAAATCCTTTAATTGAAATAAACACACAATTCTTTATTGTTCTAAATTAAACCATACTTACCATCACGCCCATTCCAGCTGAAGCCAACGATCTCCTGCAATAAAAGAAAAATAATAAAGCAACATCATCCTTACCTTCCCATGGTTCCCAGGACAGATTCAGCTCTGCTACATTCACATGACAGGCTGGACCGCAGCAGAACGCTGCCATCCAGCCTCTCATCCCGCGGACACTGAGAAGCGCAGGCATGCTTGCGCTCCTCAGTGTCTGGCTGTGACGGTAAGGATGAGGTTGCTTTATTATTTTACTTTTACTGCAGGAGATCGTTGGCTTCAGCTGGAATGGGCGTGATGGTAAGTATGGTTTAATTTAGAACATTAAAGAATTGTGTCTTTATTTCAATGAAAGGACTTTATTCTGAGTGTTGTGGTTTTTTTAAATACTTTACTAGAAATTCATGGCGGTCATGTCTAATATTGGCGTGACCCCATGAATTTCGGGCTTAGGGCCAGCGGATAATACAAAGCTGGCCCTAACCCCTTTATTACCCAGTGAGCCACCGCACCAGGGCCCTGGATGAGTTGGGTACCGCGCCAGAAGATGGCGCTTCTATGAACGCGCCATTTTCTGGGGTGGCTACGGACTGCAGTTCACAGCAGGGGGGGCCCACAAAGCTTGGGCCTCCCTGCGCTGTGGATTCCAGTCCCCAGCTGCTTAGTTGTACCTGGCTGGACACAAAAATAGGGCGAAGCCCCACGTATTTTTTTTTTTTTTTTTACTTATTTCATGAAATTCATGAAATAATAATAAAAAAAGGGCTTCCCTATATTGTTGTGTCCGGCCAGGTACAATTAGGCAGCTGGGAGTTGGGGGCAGCCCGTTCCTGCCTGCTGCACCTGACTGGCATACAAAAATATGGCAAAGCCCACGTCAAAATTTTTGGGAAAAATTAATTAAAAAATAAATAATAATTTAGGGACTGCATCTTTATTAACTCCTCAAATGTCATTTAGTGTTAAAATAAAGGATTTATTAAAAAAAAAATTGGCGTGGGGTTCCCCGTAATTTTAGTCTCTAGCGGAGATTAAGCAGACGGCTGGGGCAGATGTTTGAAGCGTGGGAAGGGGGTAATACCCACGGAGCTTCCCAGGCTACTAATATCAGCCCCCAGCAGAATACCTAGCCTTTACCAGCTATTAAAATGGGGGACCCCCCCCCCCCCAAAGAAATGACGTGGGGTCCCCCCTATTTTAATAGCTAGCAAAGGCTAGGCAGACAGCTGGGGGCTGATATTAATAGCTCAGGAAGGGTGCCATGAATATTGGTCCCCTCCCAGGCTAGAAACACCAGCCGTCAGCCGCCCCAGAAATGGCGCATCCAGCCAATTCTGTCGCTTAGCCTCGCTCTTCCACGCTGCCCTGGTGCGGTGGCCGGGGGTAATAGTGGTGGGGTTCATGTCAGCGCCAGCTGCCATGAAGCCCAGGTTAGTAATGATGGGCATCTATAAGACACCCCCATTACTAACCTACAAAGTGTTAAAAAGAAAACACACACTACACCCAGAAAAAAATAATTTATTTGAAATAAAACACACCATTTTATTTAATTCTTAGTTTACTAAAAAAAAATAGTTACCTGTCCACGTTCCTGCGCTGATCTCCCATGCACAGCTGTCACATCTGGAGATGGTGACAGCTGTGCATGGCAGCTATAACCTCACGCTGCCGGGAACACGTCCGCTCCCGGCAGCGGGAGCCACTGACTGAGGTCACCGGAGTGCATTCAGGCAGCGCAGCTCCGGAGACCTCCTTTACGGCACTGCTGTACCGTGGGAATTTCTCACGGTACAGCAGGGCCGTAAAGGAGCTAACCGGAGCAGCGCTGCCTGAACTCCGGCGAACCCGCTCATGCAATGACGGGGCTGCTTTACAGCCCCATTATTCTAGTGGCGGCAGCGGTTCAGAGCGGTCGCATTCTATGTGGCTGCTCTAAACTGGAGATCTTCGTGGGACACTCGTGGACTACTACGGAGGGGTAAGGATAAGGTTGTGGTTTATTATTTTACATTTTATTACAGGAGATCGATGGCTTCGGGGAATTAGGTGTCTAGGTGAGTATAGGTGTAGTTTTTTATTTTTTACTTTATTTTAGGTGGCGATCGGCGGGGACAGGTAATGTATAAACTAATTTATTGTAGGTAACCACTTGCCACCAATGACATGTATTTAAAATTTATTGGGGACCAAAAAAAACATGTATAGGGGCAAAAATAGCACATGGGGCAGTTTAAATAGCAGGATCAGGCTGATGGGAACTACTGCTCCCATCGAGCTGATCCTGCTGGCACGAGTGGACGGGGGACAGACATAGGCCGATGGGAGTAGTAGTGTCACATCGGCCTATGTCTGCCTGCACGCACACACCCGCAGACATCGCACACCCACAGACATCGCACAGACACCGCACACACACCCACAGACATCGCACAGACACCGCGCACACACTAATCATGACGGGCTGATGGTCTGGGAGGTGAGGCTGACCTGTGCGGCCGTGAGAAAGTTCATGTGAGTTCATGCAATGCAGTCAAGCATGAACTCACATGAACCCTCTGAGGGCACCTCGGCTACTTCAAATGAACAGCTGATCGGCATCACCTGATACCTCAGCTGTTCATTTGAAATAACCGGCGGGAAAGCGCAGCACAGAACGGGAAAGCCGGCGGTGAAGTCTTTTCACTGCCGGCTTCCCCGCCCGGGTCCTTCGCTCCCCGCTCCTTGGTGCTGTGCTCCCCGCTCCTTGGTGCTGTGCTCCCCGCCCGGTCCTAACTTACGATCAGGATGGGGGGAGCGGAGGATCGGGGTGGGAGGCTGCGGGGAAGCAGTATGGGGCTGTGTGATTGTTTAAAAGCCGGTGGCTTTTTACCGCCCGCCGGCTTTTAAACAATCAGGAGAATTCTTTCAAGCTGGGATGGCGTTCTGATGACAGGCTGGATCGCAGCTGAGCGCTGCCATCCAGCTTGTCATCCTTCAGAGACACTGCAGAGTGCAGGCATTATGGGAACTTCCGATTCCGGTATTCGATATTGTAAAAGTATCGGAATTAAGTATCGGAATTCCGATACCGCGAATATCGGCCGATACCCGATATTTCAGTATCGGAATGCTCAACACTAGTTCACACCCTTTATCAGATCAGAAGACAATCAAATGTGCATTACATTTTGACACACTGGGCTTGGTGGTTGGACAATAACAGGAACAGTTTTTAAGCTTGACCATTACACAGAGTCAAACAGCTTGGCAGTTCCCGCAACGAGTATTTGGAGCCAGAACAGCATTTAAGGAGTTGTCCACCTTTGGGACCTTTCACTAAATTAGATCTGGTGTCCAGTTCAAACAGTGACTGAAGAACGGAATATTTATTTTTATTTTCTTAATTTTGCCTCTCCATTTTTGAGATATTAACAAAAGTTATCCTATTAGAAGAAAAAAAAACGTTGCTAACTCCAAGTGTGTGTTATTATTTAGTATTCACTAGAGGTGTGCACTTCTCCCTGTATGAGTTGCCCAATCATAAACAGGCAGCAACACAGCAGAAAAAGAACACCCCACCACCATAGCTTAGGTTTCTCAATGTGTGAGATGTAATGGTACAGCTCTGATCTCCTGGTCTAACCTCCTGCATGATTAGGAAGTGGTGAGAGATTGAGAACACAATTAACACCTTTTTATATAAAGTCCCGGTGGGGGAAGGGGCAGTACAGCTGAATTTAGCTGTGTCACATTACAAACAGACTTGCCAGTGGAAAAGCCAAACTTCACATGCCAGAAATGCAAGCTTGTGTCCCTGTTGGAGGAAAAGTTGCGAAATCTAGAAGAGAGGTTAACTACCTTGAAAATCATTAAGGAAGGTGAAGAGTTCTTAGACAGAGCAGAATTATCTCTTCATGATTCAGAAAGAGAAGAAATTCGAACTGCACCTGACAAAACAGAGGAATGGAAGCATGTGACCCAGAGAAGCAGGAGGATCGAGAGGCAGTCAGCACCTATACTGCTCAGGAACCAGTACCAGGCTCTCACTCAGGAGAACCATGAAGAAATACAGCAAAATAAGACTTTGCCAGCAATGAATAACCTTGTAAGCCCTCAGAATCCTCCTGGATGGAGAAAGAAGAATGTTGTGAAGAAAAAACGGAGAGTGGTGGTCATGGGGGATTCCCTGTTAAGAGGAACAGAGGCCGCTATCTGCAGACCAGACATAACCTCAAGAGAAATGTGCTGTCTTCCAGGAGCAAAAATTAAAGATGTGTCTGACAGGATATCAAGACTCTTCAGACCTACAGATCACTACCCATTCCTGCTAATACATGTGGGGACAAATGACACCGCAAGAAAGGACCTGGAAACCATCTGCAGTGACTTTGAAGACTTAGGCAAGAAAGTGAAAGAATTGGGAGCGCAGGTGGTCTTCTCATCCATCCTCCCAGTGGATGGCCATGGAACAATGAGGTGGAATAAGATTCTACAGGTGAACAACTGGCTACGTCGATGGTGCCGTCAACAAGGATTTGGATTTCTGGATCACGGAATGAATTACCTATACGATGGACTACTTGCTAGAGATGGGGTGCACCTTACGAAGACTGGAAAACATGTATTTGGAAGTCGCCTTGCTACACTCATCAGGAGAGCTTTAAACTAGAACAATGTGGGAAGGGAAGCAAAAGGCCAGAAAAAGCCATACAGCTGACAAATACTATTGAGATCTCTGCTACTGGAAGTGGAAAGGAAGAACAAAGACAAAACAATTTAAATAATAAAAATATGGGAGGAAGAGAAACCAATCACAAACTAAAATGTTTTTATACAAATGCACAAAGCATGGGCAACAAACAAGGAGAATTGGAACTACTAACGCAGGAAAAGGAATATGATGTCATTGGAATCACTGAAACTTGGTGGGACGATACACATGATTGGAATAAAAGGCTAAAAGGATACAACTTATTTGCAAGAAACAGACTTGATAAACGAGGAGGAGGTGTCGCATTGTATGTTAGAAAAGCGTATATCTGCACAGAGATTGAAGCTTCAGAGACTGGGAGTTCTGTGGAAACTGTTTGGGTAAGAATACAAGGAGAGAACAACTGAAAGGACACCATTGTAGGCATTTACTACAGGCCACCTGGGCAAGCTGAAGATATGGATGAACTCTTTATGTATCAAATGACCAAGTTCTCCAAAAAATATGACGTAGTGGTCATGGGAGATTTCAACTATCCAGACATTTGTTGGGAATCTCTCTCAAGTAAAACTAACGGGTCAAGCAAATTCTTATCCTCTCTTGCTGACAACTTTATCTTCCAAAAGGTAGGGGAGAAAACAAGGGGATCTTCTACTTTGGATCTAATCCTTATAAACAGGGAGGAAATGGTTGAGGAGGTAAAGGTGGCTGGGACACTAGGAGGCAGCGATCATGCTATTATAGAATTTTGGATAACTAGAGGAGGAAGACATGCGAAGACTCAAACTTCAAGGTTAGATTTTAGAAAGGCAGATTTTAAGAGACTCAGAAAGAGAATAGGAGGGATCCAATGGCTGGATGTCCTTAAGGATAAAAATGTCCAGGAAGGATGGGAAATTTTTAAAAATGAGATTCTCAAAGCACAATCGTTAACAATCCCGAAAAGTAGGAAGAATGGGAAGCATTTAAGGAAACCAGGATGGATGAACACAGAACTTAAACACATGCTAAAAAGAAAGAAAGAAATGTTTATTAAATGGAAAGAGGGAGGCATATCTAAAGAAGATTATAATGCAGTCTGCAGATCCTGCAGGGCACGTATCAGGTTAGCTAAAGCTGACAATGAATTAAGGCTTGCAAGAGATGTCAAAAGCAATAAAAAAGGATTTTGGGGGTATGTCAAAAGTAAAAGAAAAGTCAAAGATGCTATAGGATTTTTACAGGATGAAAATGGAGAAATGGTAAGAGAGGATGTTGAGAAGGCCGAACTTTTTAATTCCTATTTTGCATCTGTTTTCTCTCAGAAAGAAAATGTAACATCAACTGATCTTCACTGTCCTTTTAAAGGAATAGAGGAATCCAAGTTATCTGTAAACAGAAAGATTGTGAGGGAATATTTAGCTAACATAAATGAGTTCAAGTCTCCAGGTCCAGATGAATTACACCCCAGAGTACTGAAGGAGATCATAGAAGAAATTTTAGAACCACTCTCCATAATCTTTGAAAATTCTTGGAGAACAGGAGAAGTCCCAGAAGACTGGAGAAGAGCAAATGTTGTTCCTATCTTCAAAAAGGGGAAGAAGGTGGACCCAGGGAACTATAGGCCGGTGAGTCTGACTTCTATACCAGGAAAGATCTTTGAACAAATTATTAAACAACATGTATGTAAGTACATGGATAAGAATGAAGTGATTAACCAGAGTCAGCATGGGTTTGTAACTAACAAGTCATGTCAGACTAACTTAATTTCCTTCTATGACAGAATCACTGACTGGGTGGATCAGGGAAATGCTGTAGATATAGTATATCTTGACTTCAGCAAAGCATTTGACAAAGTATCTCACACCATCCTTAATGAAAAAATGACCAAGTATGCAATGGACCAGGCAACTGTTAGGTGGATTCATAACTGGCTTAGTGATCGGACTCAAAGGGTGGTTGTAAATGGCTTCACATCCAGCTGGATGAATGTCTCAAGTGGGGTACCACAGGGCTCCGTCCTGGGACCTGTATTGTTCAACATCTTTATCAATGATTTAGATGAAGGAATTGAGGGTAAACTGATTAAATTTGCTGATGACACAAAGCTAGGAGGGATAGCTAATACTAGAGAAGAGAGAGAGAGGATTCAAAAAGACCTAAATAAACTGGAGCAGTGGGCAGCAACTAACAGAATGGTTTTTAACAGGGAAAAATGCAAAGTACTACATCTGGGCAATAAAAATGAAAAAAGCATATACAGAATGGGAGGAATAGAGCTAAGCAACAGTACATGTGAAAAAGACTTAGGTATACTAATAGATCATAGACTGAACATGAGTCAACAGTGTGATGCAGCAGCAAAAAAGGCAAATACAATTCTGGGATGTATTAACAGAAGCATACAGTCTAGATCACGTGAAGTCATTATCGGTCTTTACTCCTCTTTGGTCAGACCTCATCTGGAATACTGTGTACAGTTTTGGGCACCACATTTTAAAAAAGACATAGACAAACTGGAGCAAGTTCAGAGAAGAGCGACCAGAATGGTGACTGGTCTGCAAACCATGTCCTATGAGGAACGGTTGCAGGATTTGGGAATGTTTAGCTTGCAAAAAAGAAGACTGAGAGGAGACTTAATAGCTGTCTACAAATATGTCAAGGGCTGTCACATTGTAGAAGGATCATCTTTATTCTCATTTGCACAAGGAAAGACTAGAAGCAATGGGATGAAACTAAATGGGAGGAGACACAGATTAGATATTAGAAAAAACTTTTTGACAGTTAGGGTGATTAATGAGTGGAACAGGCTGCCACGAGAGGTGGTGAGTTCCCCTTCAATGGACGTCTTCAAACAGAGGCTGGACAGACATCTGTCTGAGATGATTTAGTGAATCCTGCTTTGAGCAGGGGGTTGGACCAGATGACCCAGGAGGTCCCTTCCAACTCTACCATTCTATGATTCTATGATTCTAAACACTTTTATCAGCTTTGCTTCTCTGTCACAACAGACATAAGTGTGACTCATCTAGGGACAGGCAGTGTGGGGGAAGGGACACTGCAGCAGACCTGACAGTGCTATGAGAAGGGAGCTCATAGAAGGGTTTGTAATGTGACACCGTTAAACTCAGCTGTGGTGCCCCTTCTTCCACAGGGACCTTACCTGAAAGGTGTTAGTGATCAGTGTTCTAATCTCCCAGTACTTTCTAATCACGCAGGAGGTTAGATCAGGAGATCGTAGCTGTGTCCTTACAGCTCGCACACTGAGAAATCTAAGGTATGGTGGAGGCGTTTCCTTCTTCTGCTGTGATGATGCCTACTTATCACTGGGCAGGACATCTTATACCAGGAGAAGTACACGCTTCTAGTGAAAAATATTTGATAACCCCCACTTGGACTTAACAGAAGTTAACTTGTTAAGTTCCAAATAAATTGATTCCTAATATCTCCACAATCGAGAGGCAAAATAAAAAAGAAAAAAGTTTTATTCCTAATAAATATTTTTTAAAAGGTAAGTGCAGTTCACGACGGGCCCATTTATGACTTTTGCTGTTCTTTAAATCTGTCAGGCCCTGCCCTCTAATGCCGGGGTATGCTCGGAGTTGTACTTTTGCAACATTTGGAAAGTGGCAAGTTGGGGAACATCTAATGCCTAACACTTTATTCATTGCACCATATTCTATGCATACATACTGCTTCATTGTATCTGATGTTTATTTTTATATTTGTTAGTTTATGTATGTGTACTGTAGACATTATTCTCTTGGATTTTCTGGTTCTTCTCTGATGAATGCTGCAGTTTTCGTCCGTCTGGAAGAAAGCCTGCTTATTATGGAACAATAAACCTAAAAATATGAGGTACACAAATTCCGAGCAAGGTCTGTAACCGAGGATATGTGAAAGTATTAATGCTCATGAATGAGAAAAACATCTCAAAAGCAGCCACAATAGAGACCTTCACTGCGCGTTTTATGGCTCATCCATCAAAATCTCCTAATAAAATGTCTGAATGGCTTCTGTATGTTGCCTGAGCTAGACTGCATACATATATTAACATTACTAAGCGAAGTCGGCCTTGAATATAGGAGCAGGTTTATCTATTGGGTAAAATGGGTCATGATGGAAATTATGTTAATGTACAAGTAAAAAAAAGCAAATCTGCCAGTCTCAGTAATACAAATGTCCTTGATTCTTTGATATTGGATGTTTAAAAGGAGAAATATATATAATATATATAGTCCTAAAATACACATCTTAAATAATGGTACAGTAATATATTTGATATGGTTTTAAAGGAACAGTCCAGGAGATATACCATGTCTTGACGTCACAAACAATGGTTCATATCAGAAATTGATTGCTGGCTGATTAATCAAAATTAATGTTTTTTTTGTGTAAAAATAGCTTTGCAGACAATATTTGTGGTGGCAGAAGCAGTGGGTGTCCCTCAATGTGCATTTTTGGGGTGGCTTAGAGTGGACCTGTCTTGCTGCCACTTTCTGTTCTTAGAATTCTGCATTGTGCCGTTCCTCCGTTATTCCTTCTGAACATTTACAAACACATTGACAACTGGGTGTTGACCACTTCTATGGGAGTGTCCGTGACCGCCGCAGTGCATTGAGCAGTGATGCACGTTACCGCTCTATTCACACAGGGGACTTTGGGACCCCTGCACTCGTGATTGGTGTGGTCTCTGCTGTCGGACCTTCAGTGATCATACATTTATCACCAGCGGGTTGTTTATAGGACAATATTCTTAAGAACAAGGTAGTGATCTACATAAGAGTGGTAAATTTTAGTGACAGATTTTATTCCCATAGTAGAAGGAGAAGCATTATAGGAGCTTGATATCGAGCAGCTGCCGGCCTCCCCCATGCTGTCCATATGAAGACACAGATACCTTTGGCCTGATATATTTATATTCCTATATATCTACAGACAGAAGACATTTTTTTTAGTTCCTAATAAAGACATGAGCTGCGGCCAAGTCCTCCGCTACCTCCCTGAAGAAATGATGTGTGCACAGAGTCAGATAATTCAAGGATGCCTCCGCCTGACCCTGTTTTTCTGCTTCTTTCCTCTGTTCCAGCTGAATGCGCTCCGAGCACTGGATGTGGAGCCAAGGGAATCACGCTACCCTCCACGCCTTCCATCACCATCTCCTCACCAGTGATTGTAGTGTGGGGTCTACAGGTGGAGGGGGTCGCACTAAAGCTGAAGAGGGACTGCTGTCATCATGCCCGACTTTAAAAATAATATTCTTTTAATGATAAAAACATTGTTCTTTTATCCATTAGCTTCTGAGCCGGAAAGTGGGATGAGCAGACCCTCAACCTTTACACACACCATTTATCCGGCTATATAGCACCTCCAAGTGTAGCACAGACCAGAGTAACATTAACCCCTTGACTTTAGGAACGCAAAATTGTCTGGAATAGATAGAGGGTGCCATGTCATGTTTAGAGAACCCCTGATGTGCCTAAACAGTGGAAACCCTCCACAAGTGACCGCATTTTGGAAACTGCATCCCTCAAGGAACGTATCTAGTGATGGTGTGGTAAGCACCTTGAACCCACAGGTGCTTCACAGAATTGGATAGCACTAAACTGTGATAGCCCCAAATTTTTCAATTTCACAAGGAAAGCAGGTGAAAATGGACCCCAACATTTGTTGTGCAATATCTTCTGAGTACGCTGATACCCGATATGTGGGGGAAAACTACTGTTTGGGCTCATGGTAAGGCACTGAAAGGAAGGAGTGACGTTTTGGAGTGTAGACTTTGATGGAATGGTCTGTACGCGCCATGTTGAATTTGGAAAGCCCCCGATGTGCCTAAACAGTGGTAATCCCCCAAAAGTGAAACTACACCCCTCAAAGAATTTATCTAGATGTGTGGTGAGAATCGGGACCCGAAAGTGCTTCATGGAATTTTATAACGTTGAGGCGGGAAAATAAAAAAAAATTACATTTTTCCCACAAAAATGTTGCTTTAGTCCCAAATTTTTAATTTTCACAAGGATAGCAGGAGAAAACAAATCGTACAATTTGTTATGCCATTTCTTCGGTGTACACCAATACCACATATGTGTTCAAAAACTACTTTTGGAGGCACAGTACAAAGCTCAGAAGGGAAGGAGTGCCATATTATAGCACAAATTTTGTTGTTATGGTTTGCAGGTGCCATGTCACATTTACAGAGCCCCTGAGGTGCCAAAACAGCAGAATCTCCCAAAAGTGACCCTATTTTGCAAACTAAACCCCTCAATGAATTCATCTAGGGGTGCAGTGATCATATTGACACAACAGGTGTGTCACAGAATTTTATGCATCTCATTTACTGCATTGTAGTGCCCAGCTCATCCTTCTGGAGACACATACCCCATAAATTAGACAAGCTCTCATCGCAATAGTACTGACAAACGTGGACGCTAAATGTGGTTTAGGCACACTGGGGCTCAGAAGGGAGGGTGGCATTTGAATTTGGGAGTGGAGAATTCGCTGAATTTATTTTGGGTGGGAATGAGCCATTTTGCTTTTTAAGAGCCTTTGTGCTACTAGTAACGTGGAAGCCCCCTATATTTCCTTTGACAGATGATGGACCTGAGTGGGGACTTGCTTTTTTGTGGATTGAGTTGAAGCTTTTATTGGGAACATTTTACATAACGTTTGGGATCACGTTTATCCTGCGCTCTACGCTGAGCACTTACTTTGGGGTTTCCATCTAAATCTCTGAATGACGTAATTTAGGTGACACCCCCCAGGGGATCCATTCACTATAATGAGGCAGCAGAGTTACTCTGGACTCACTCTGTTCAGCGTTGTTCTTCTTTTTAGAGGTGCACAAAATTGTGGTCGACCGCGCTTTTATGCACACCTAAAGAGACAGACATCGTCGGATCATAGGCCAGACAGCGTCCAGTCTCTCCATCTGCCTCATTATAGGGAATCATCTTCCGTCCCAATCACGTATTTCAGAGATTTACACCAAGCGTAACCACTCAGCGTAGAGCGCAGCATAAATTTGTGCCGAGCCATACTGCGTTCTTTGGGAGGCAGAATGAACAAATCAACAGCAGGTGAAGAATTGGTTTTATTTATTTTTTATGCCGTTCACCTTGTAGTAAAATTGATAAGGCAGCTTTATTCTTTGGGTCAGTAAGATTACAACAATACCAGATTTATGCCTTGCGTTTTATGTTCTTCTGAGAGCTATAGCTGTTTTACTTCTTCGCTGATGGCGGTCTGGCAGCTTGTTTTTTGTGGAACAAGATGCTGTTTTCAGCTATACCATTTTTATTTACATTCGGCTTTTTGATTGCGTTTTATTCCACCTTTTTTTTTTTTTTATGGTGTTCACTGAAGGGGTTAATTAGTGGTACAGTTTTATAGATTAGGTCGTTCTGGATGTGGCAATGCGAAAATATGTGTACTTTGTTTATTTTTGTTTTTACATTAAATATATGTATTTATTGGTACAATATTTTTTCATTCTTTTTGTGATTTTCTTTTTTTTATTTTTTCAATTTTTAAAAACTTTTTTTTACCCTGTCATTCCATGGGACATCAACTTTCCCTGTCCTGATCACTGAGTTAATACTCTGCAATGCTTCTGCATTGCAGGGCATTAGCTCAGCGCATCGCAGGCAGGGAGTAATGTGTCAGGAGCTTACAGGCCATCGTACCTGGTAGTGATGGGTAAAATGCGATTTTTTGGTGAGCCGGCTCTTCATTTCCTATTACCTTTGGCTTTAAATTTGAAGCCAAATTCTGGTATGTTTTAACCCATGATTAGTAAAAATCTACACATGTGCCAATATTATGACATAAAACAGAATAGTTTCCAGAATAACCAGATTTTATATTATTTGCTGTAAAAACTTTAACAAACACAAAATGAACATGCAAAATAGCAACAAGATACTAATTATCAGTGCCACATTTTAAAGCTACCTTCACACTTGGCGAGTTCGCTGTGGGCTGTCTGCTGCAAACAGTCTGCAGCAAAACTGCAGTGTCAAATGTCGCATCTGCATCCAGGCGGATTTAGATAAGGAATTTGCTGCGGAATTCACCCGTCCATTGACTGCAATGAATTTCGCATCTCGGATATTCTGCACATATTCACATGCTGCTGCTGAAGCCAATTTCACACCTCATGTCAGATTCTGAATTTTTCCACGAAGTGAGAATGTGTTTTGGATAAAAACCATTGCCACTGTTGGCTTCTGTAAATGCCATGGAATTTCCACGCTGATGATCTGCATGGAAACTACACTGCAAATCCACAAAGTGTGAAGGCAGCCTAAAATTGTCTTTAGGGCCCATTGGATAGATAAACTAAGTGCCATAGCTTGGATGGACTGATTCAGTTTATTTCCTCTGTTATTATCTGTTTTGGAAAAGACTGTTTTTTTGGTGTCCCATCAAGGACCAATGTCTTTTGCCATCACTAATATAATGTCATTAAAGGGGTTGGATCACATGGGCATTAGTGCCATTAATTGAAGAGAACTTTTTAAAATAGGTATATTCTCCATATACTTATTTTAAAAATTCTGCTTCAATCCTGCTGGTATTCCATAAAAACCTATGTAACTGTTTACATGGGTTTCCATGGAAGTTGTCCTGTGCCGGAGCCCTATTCAGCAAAAGACACACAGGATGCGACCATGTTGTCGGCCAGCGCTCGCTGACTGACCGCATGGACCATGCAGCACCCGAGCCTGCGATCCAGTGATGCTCAATCCAGAGATGGTATGTTTGCAGAGGAGATCCTTATCTGCCCTGCCCATATGCATCGCTGGATCATTTGTTCTCTTCCATTCAAGGGAATGGGAGAGAACAAGGGACGCACATTTACATCCGCTGTTTCTCCCTCGCTCAGCGAGGATTTACAAGCTGGCGGTAAATAACTATAATCAGGCTAAATCCAGATGTCAGTGTTCCTTTAATAAAGTGCCTGACTACTGCCTGACTGCTGCTTGCTTGTCACAGATTGGAGGGGGGCGGGGCTGTGAGTCAGTGCTATGTGCAGGAGGAGCAGGCATTCTCAGTCTCCTGGATAAGATCAGAGTGACTACTGCCGGGAGGGAGGGGCGAGGACTGACTGTGGAACCTGAACTGGCAAAGAGCTGTTTAAATTTCAATTGGCTCCCTGCCAGGAGCCGACTCATATCATTCACTATAAAGAGCCGGCTCGTTCAGGAGCTACCCATCACTAGTACCTGGGTGACCTCGCAGCCATCTCTAGCTTTCAGCTGAGTGCATTTGTAAGAGGGGAATGGGATTCTAAAGAATATTCTTCACACTTCTACAATATTGCTAGGCTGGGTTTATACTGCCACTGCAGGCCCAGCTGTACCCCATATCATGTTTAGGATCCCATTCCCCTCTTACAAAAACACTTCCCTGATGAGGCCTCATTACTGAGTTGAAAATGCATCAGGAGGGATATTTTTGTAGGGGCATTGCTATTCCTACTTAGGATATACACTTGGGTACTGCCCTTGTAAGAGCGGGAGCTACACTGGGCACAACAGGGACTATAGGGCAAACGTTCATAACTTGTGTGGCTTTGTCTTACTTATCCAGCGGTGGACGGTGCATAACAGAGAAGACATAGGTGAGACCGAACCTTACTTTAAGGGCACTGTGATTATTCAGCACCTTATTAATATTGCTGTGCACATAATTTGTGTGAATATATGTTATTGAGCACCGTATTAATAATATTGCTATGTACATAAATATTAGTGTGACCATATGTTGTACGTCTTGAGCTCAGTTCCTTTAAATTATTGTGAGTATAATTTTAACTACAATTCTTAAAAATTATATTTTATTGATAATCTATATAAATCCTTCCGCTTTATATGAAAACCCCCCTCGGAAGTGATAATAGTGCTATTTTGGATTAATGATATGAGGCTTGATCAATGGACGTTAGAGCAAAGAGGGAGTCATCCACATTTAAAACAATTTGCCCCCTATAGGTGCAGATATGCCCCCCAGGATGAGCTTTGGAGTTCTATTCTTAATGAAAAGATTCAGTTGTTTCCATTTCATCTGAAGAAAGGTAAGGGACTTTGTCCAGAAATCTCATTTCCGTATCAGGTGAAACTCTATGGAAAGAGAATGTACGAGTCGCCCGGTCAAAAGACAACTTGACTTCATTCTTCATCTTTTTCAAGGAGGCTTGAAGAAATCTCTGCCACAAAATAACTACTCCCCTTCCTGTAGGGGGCTGAAGGAAGGATTCATTATTATAAAAGCCTTATAGTAGGTAAGATCACTAGCATCAGCCAATGGAGTATTTCACTTCTTACAGGCTAAATGATGGCTTTTCTGTTGGGAACATATGCTTGGGAGGTGTGTGCCCAACAATGTGCAGTCAGGATGGATGCCAAAGCATCAGTCCACCATAGGGACCCGTTGTAAAGAAACATAAACCGCATGGCCCTCTGTATAGGAAACCACAATACAATACAATTAAAGGTTATCCTGCCAGACGGAGGCAGCAAGGACACACTTTTAGCCTACGTCTGGCGAATGTTCACCTATGGCAACATTACAATATGTCAGGAAAAGCTCCGGACATATACTGTAAGCGAAGAGCACAAAGTGTGCACCCAGCCTATAACATCTAAAAAAGAATAATATAAAGCAAATATATGAACCATTATTAGAACAACTAGATGGTGGCCCGATTCGAACGCATCGGGTATTCTAGAATATGTATGCGGCCGACCGGGCGCAATTAGCAGAGCGGTGTTTAAATTTGGCGCCAAAATCGCTGATTGGTCGCGGCCGGCAACCGCGACCAATCAGCAAAGCGGTGTTTAAATTTTTCGGCAATATCGGTGATTGGCCGCCGCCCGCGACCAATCAGCGAACCGTGCTAGTGAGGACTGGAGAGCGTGTTTAAATTTGGCGCCAAAATCGCTGATTAGTCGCGACCAATCAGCAAAGCGGTGTTTAAATTTGGCGGCAATAATGCTGATTGGTCGCGGCCGGCCACCGCGACCAATCAGCAGAGCGTTGTTTAAATTTTCCGCCCATATCACTGATTGGTCGCGGTCGACGCCCGCGACCAATCAGCGTCGTATTAGTGCGGACCGGGGAGAGGCGCTGCTTGTGCGGCTACTTCCGCTGCGAGAAGCTGGGAGATGAGCGGCTGCTCGCAGCAGAAGCATCCTGACCGGCGGCGCCGCTCCCTGCTCCTCCGTTCACACTTGCCCTCCGGAGATCAGCGGGCCAAGCCGCTGATCTCCCGACGTTAGCCGCATGGAGGTGAGCGGCGCCGCCTGTCGGGGTACTTGTGCTGCCAGCAGCGGGGAGATGAGCGGCTAGCGCCGGTCATCTCCCTGCTGCATTGCCGCTGACCTCCGTCCGGCAGATGAGCCGCTAACAGCCGCCATCTTTTTCTGAAATTCCGCGTTGCTGATTGGCTGCGGCCGGACCAATCAGCGACGTGGGATTTCCTGGACAGACAGACAATTATATATATAGATGTTCTCCCCGTGTTTGCAAGACTTTCCTCCGGGTTCTCCGGTTTCCTCCCACACTCCACAGACATACTGATAGGGAATGTAGATCGTGAGCACCAATGGGAACAGTGATGATGATGTTACTATATAAGTAAAATAAATAAATACAATGGGGAGCATAGAGAGTGTAATGATCACAAACTGCCACAAGATGTCAGCAGTCCCCAGTCATGTCGCTAACACATTACAGCGCAAGTTCCAATCCAGCAATGGAAAAACACCGAACAGAACATGTCCCGGTCACATGCTCTGTTTTTTTGTTAACGATATTGGTGGAAACATAATAGAAATAAGTGTCTGTTTTTCCCGATTATTTTATGACCACACAGGACCAATAATATACATTTACAATTGGTTCCCCATTCTGTAACAAATATTTTTATATATTGAACTTTTTTTTTTTCTTACTGGGCATTTTTATTTTTTTCCCCATTATATTTATTTTATACATTGCACCCCTCATAAGGTAATAAAAGACCCTTGGGGGGAGGATATTTAAATACTGAAATGTTTTTCGTTTCATCCTATTTCCCTTGTAGCTGGGGCAGGTATATTAGTCCCAGTTACAGGGGAAATGCAACATTCTGTGTGTGTCACCTATGAGCCAGCAGCTCCTACTCCCTCCCTATACGCAGCGATCACGTGACTCCTGTGTATGGAGGATGAAGCGCCATCATCGAATCCTATTACTTTATACACAGCACTTCTTTAGTGATGGAGAAGGCACAGACAGTAATAAACTTTGGCTTTCTATGGCAGCCATATCCACACTTTTGCAACTACACAATGGCTAGTAGCTGCTCTCCTAGGCAGTGACATTTTAGAAAATGATTGCAGAGTAGGAGCAAGACCACCCTGATGTTTAAAGTGTATGGGTGGTCCAGAAGTAGTTAATACAATTGCTTTGTCCCTAGACTGTATCATGTTTACACCGGGTCAGTGAGGCCAGGCTTCCTTCTCCCATTGCTTCACTGCCCGGCTCACCTACCCATTGTAGGCGTCTTTGGCGGTCAACATGGTTGATCTCACAAGCCAATGACTGAGCAGTCCTATATACAGCAGTCACTGCAGATTGGGGAGGGGGGAGTACTTCTCGTATCATAAGATTTATAACCAATACATGATCCAGTACATTCTTTTTCCCAGCAGGGGGCAACTATAATGGGTGCATGCTCTTGGGCTATTGAGCCTAGGAGGGCCCCAAAGGCCTATATGAAAAGACCAATACTGTTACAGAGCTGTGCTAGTGCCCTGTTGATAGAATTTGCATTGGTATAAGCTGTACGTTATACCACTGGTTCCTAGTAGCCAATGGCAGTATATTAACCCTTTGTCAACATTTGCTGAATGTGCGCACGTACCGTATGTTATACAGTAGTCGCCTGTGACTGAAGCGAGATCTGATCGTTAGGCCTTGGCCCCACTATCAGTATTTGGTCAGTATTCGGTCAGTATCTTTTCTCAGGAGTGGGAGCAAAAACCAGGTGAGGAACAATCAGAGAAAAGGTATAATAGAAATGTCACCAATTCTGCATTTATCACCCACTCCTGGTTTTGGCTCCCACTCCTGAGAAAAAATACTGACCGAATGCTGACCAAATACTGATAGTGGGGCCGTGACCTAGTAGGTCAATTTCTTAAATGCCGGAGTCTATTGTGAAAGTGGCATTTAAGGGGTTCAGATTGCACCAATGGCATTGTCATTGCAGCGGGGGACTACTGAAGGAAAAGAAAAAAAATAAATGATTCATTCAACCCCCAGTTTCCCAAAATGTAAAACAGCAAATTCTAAAAAGTAAAAAAAATAACATTTGACCTCACCGGGTGTGTAATTGGCAGAATTAATCTTTGCAGATGATAGAAATGATGTTTATTCAACACATCGCTCCCCATAAAAAGAGGAATCAAAAAAATCAAAAGGATGTATGGACCCAGGAAATAATATCAACAAGAACAGCTCACCCCACAAAAAAACAAGCCTCCTACAACGTGAAAGGCCAAAAGGTTATAGTGTATGGCAACTAAAGCGCAATACCACCCCCACCCCAAAGTCTTTTTTTTTTTTTTTTAAAAAGACAAAAAAAAAAAAAAAAAATGAATACATTTATTATCATGATCACATCGAACCACAGAACTAAACTTAGCAGGTCATTTTTACCACAAAATAAATGTTGTGAAAGCCGAACAACAAAACAATAACAAGGACAAGATAGATTGGTTTTATTTCGATTCCACCCCATTTTTTTTTTCCCTATTTTTTCAGCACGTCGTATGGTATAAAGTGAATGGTGCCATTGAAAACTACAACTTGTTCTGAAAAAAAAACAAACTATGGGGATGGAAAAATAAAAAGTTATGGATAATAGAAAAAAGGTAAGAAAAAAAAAAGTATAAAACTATACACAAAAATGTCCCCAATGGGTGAAGTTGAGAAATCTGCAATCTGTGCTGCAGCAGCTTTTCTGTGGGATGTGATCAGACAGGATCGCTCACCGTGCACATGGATCAGCCCTGGGAGCGCTCGCCCTCATGGCCCGTAAACCGGTGGTCCTTTCTTGGTAGGTACTGACCGCTCTATACTGGGACTGACACACGAGCTGCCGGTACGGAGATGACCGGAGCCAGGCGTTTCGCCATCTCGGCTTCATCAGTCACCCAGATTCTTTCACTTCATCTCTCCAGCTCTCAACTCATCAACTGACTAAGCCCTAGCTGTAGCTGCCTAAGGCCACGTTCACACGTTGAGTATTTGGTTAGGTTTTTGCTTCAGTACAATACTGAGGCAAAAACCTAACCAAATACTGAACGTGGCCTCATTCATCCGCTCCCCTCACACCTGCCACCGCACCCACGTGACCAATCGTCTTAATATCAGGGTCAGTGGTGAATTTTGTGACAGTCGGCTGTGTTCACACTGCTTTTTTTTCTGGTGGTCAAAAACAAGTTTTTCAAGTGGAAAAAGCTTCAGGAAATGGCGACTTTTTTTTTTTTAAAATGTTTATGCCTTTTTTGTTATTTTTCTTGGGTGTTTTCTGTACACTGTTTTTTTCTTTTTAAGGGGGTGATTTTCTCACATTTTTTTGACATTCATTAAACAATGAATAAAAAACTTGTTGTTTTTTTTCAAGCTGAAAATGCTGAGAAAACAGAAGAACACGGCACAGGCGACTTGTTGATTTATTTCAGCTTTCTCATTGACTTCTATTGATTTGTATGGAGCGGCTTCATAGCGGAAAACGCCTGAAGAATGGAGCGCCCACTACTGATAACCGCGAGGTGTTTCTGGAAACCTGACGCCATTAACGGACTGAATACGCCACCAACAAAGTCGCCTTTACATAGCAGTGAATAGGAAGATTCACGTGTTTTACAGAGCAGATCTCCTCAGAAAATACCTAAAAACACAACCTTGTGTGAACATGGCCTAAGGGTATGGGCATAAGGAGGTTTTAGTTTTAAAGATCTTCTAAAAGTAAAATCCTGAAAAATCGCTCAAAAACGTTTGAAAGAGCCTCTCCAGTCATGTCTATGCAATGATGACTTTCCTGGTCACTTTTGCTTCAGCTTTTGGGGAAAAAAAAACACCTGGTGAGTGCAGATCGCTTCTCTGAAGCATCTCCTGATGGGATCTGCTCTAAACTAAGCACTGGCCAATCAGAAGCCTGAAAAAAATCGCACTTTCTAAAAACGCTTCTAGAAACTCAGGGGATTAAAAACTCCACCAAAAATTCCACACAGAAGGAGCGTTTCCTGAACCGTTTTTCTATTTGAATAATGCCATAGTTCTTACCGGCGCCACAATCTCCTCCCACAGGCGCCGCTCACCTGTTTCTGTCTCAGTGAGGAGGATATTTTATTGGGAGACCAAACCTCCACTCCCACTGTCCAGTCCACAAGCTACAGCAGTGAGGACACAGCGGTGACATACCATCTTCCCTCTGGTAATGAAGCGGCGCTAAGTCTCGTCACTACAACTCTGGGCAGCGCCATCTTACAAACGGGCATCATTTACCTCACGGGATAAATATTACACAAGCGGGAATCTCCAGAATAGCGCTACTGACATCAGAGAAGCCGCCTGTGTTACGTATGGAGGGAGGGAGAGGGTGCAGGTGCCTCAGTGAAGCCGCATATCCATTCTGCCCACAGATAAGATGGCCGCCGGCTTACACCGAAGACGTCATCTGTGCACAGGGAGGCGGAAGTCATGCTCTGCAGGGGGCGGGGCGCTGCTAGAGGGAAGCGGAGCCGGTAACCGTGAGTGTGAGTGTGAGTGGGGTCCTCATTATGTGCAGGTGTGCGGTAACTGAGGGAAGGGAGAGAACGGCACTGGCGGGGATAGGTCACAGCTCACGGCCGTCCCCGGGGACAGGTTCATATCTAGTGTTCATGTCTGGTCATAGTGCATCCAGTAATACAAGGAAGGGCCCTGCCGGGAGCCCAGGGTGTACCATCTCATACACTATAGGGGGGGGGGGGGATCTATTGTATACCATGCCATATACTACAGGGGGGGGGGGGGATCTTGGGTATACCATGCCATATACTACAGGGGGGGTATCTAGGGTATACCATGCCATATACTACAGGTGGGGTATCTAGGGTATACCATGCCATATACTACAGGGGGGGTATCTAGGGTATACCATGCCATATACTACAGGGGGGGGGGATCTAGGGTATACCATGCCATATACTACAGGGGGGGGGGGGGATCTAGAGTATACCATGCCATATACTACAGGGGGGGGGGATCTAGGGTATACCATGCCATACACTACAGGGAGGGGGGGGATCTAGGGTATACCATGCCATACACTACAGGGGGGGGATCTAGGGTATACCATGCCATATACTACAGGGGGGGGGATCTAGGGTATACCATGCCATATACTACAGGGGGGGGGATCTAGGGTATACCATGCCATATACTACAGGTGGGGTATCTAGGGTATACCATGCCATATACTACAGGTGGGGTATCTAGGGTATACCATGCCATATACTACAGGTGGGGTATCTAGGGTATACCATGCCATATACTACAGGTGGGGTATCTAGGGTATACCATGCCATATACTACGGGGGGGGGGGGTATCTAGGGTATACCATGCCATATACTACAGGGGGGGGGGGGATCTAGAGTATACCATGCCATATACTACAGGGGGGGGATCTAGGGTATACCATGCCATATACTACAGGTGGGGTATCTAGGGTATACCATGCCATATACTACAGGGGGGGTATCTAGGGTATACCATGCCATATACTACAGGGGGGGGGGTATCTAGGGTATACCATGCCATATACTACAGGGGGGGGGGATCTAGAGTATACCATGCCATATACTACAGGGGGGGGGATCTAGGGTATACCATGCCATACACTACAGGGAGGGGGGGGATCTAGGGTATACCATGCCATACACTACAGGGGGGGGGGGATCTAGGGTATACCATGCCATATACTACAGGGGGGGTATCTAGGGTATACCATGCCATACACTACAGGGAGGGGATCTAGGGTATACCATGCCATACACTACAGGGGGGGGGATCTAGGGTATACCATGCCATATACTACAGGGGAGGGGATCTAGGGTATACCATGCCATACACTACAGGGGGGGGGGATCTAGGGTATACCATGCCATATACTACAGGGGGGTATCTAGGGTATACCATGCCATACACTACAGGGGGGGGGGGATCTAGGGTATACCATGCCATACACTACAGGGGGGGGGATCTAGGGTATACCATGCCATATACTACAGGGGAGGGGATCTAGGGTATACCATGCCATACACTACAGGGGGGGGGGGATCTAGGGTATACCATGCCATATACTACAGGGGGGGGGATCTAGGGTATACCATGCCATATACTACAGGGGGGTATCTAGGGTATACCATGCCATACACTACAGGGAGGGGGGGGATCTAGGGTATACCATGCCATACACTACAGGGGGGGGGATCTAGGGTATACCATGCCATATACTACAGGGGAGGGGATCTAGGGTATACCATGCCATACACTACAGGGGGGGGGGGGGGATCTAGGGTATACCATGCCATATACTACAGGGGAGGGGATCTAGGGTATACCATGCCATACACTACAAGGGGGGAATCTAGGGTATACCATGCCATATACTACAGGGGGGTATCTAGGGTATACCATGCCATACACTACAGGGGGGGGGATCTAGGGTATACCATGCCATACACTACAGGGGGGGGGATCTAGGGTATACCATGCCATACACTACAAGGGGGGGATCTAGGGTATAACATGCCATATACTACAGGGGAGGGGATCTAGGGTATACCATGCCATATACTACAGGGGGGTATCTAGGGTCTACCATGCCATACACTACAGTCATGGCCAAAAGTTTTGAGAATGACACCAAAATTATATTTTCACATGATCTGCTGGCCTCTGGTTTTTATTAGTGTTTGTCTGATGTTTATATCACATACAGAAATATAATTGCAATCATATTATGAGTACCAATAGGTTATATTGACAGTTAGAATGAGTTAATGCAGCAAGTCAATATTTGCAGTGTTGCCCCTTCTTCTTCAAGACCTCTGTAATTCTCCCTGGCATGCTCTCAATCAACTTTTGGACCAAATCCTGACTGATAGCAGTCCATTCTTGCATAATCAATGCTTGCATTTTGCCAGAATTTGTTGGTTTTTGTTTGTCCACCCGTCTCTTGATGATTGACCACAAGTTCTCAATGGGATTAAGATCTGGGGAGTTTCCAGGCCATGGACTCAAAATCTCTATGTTTTGTTCCATGAGCCATTTAGTTATCACCTTTGCTTTATGGCAAGGTGCTCCATCATGCTGGAAAAGGCATTGTTGGGCGCCAAACTGCTCTTGGACGGTTGGGAGAAGTTGCTCTTGGAGGACATTCTGGTACCATTCTTTATTCATGGCTGTGTTTTTAGGCAAGACTGTGAGTGAGCCGATTCCCTTGGCTGAGAAGCAACCCCACACATGAATGGTTTCAGGATGCTTTACAGTTGGCATGAGACAAGACTGGTGGTAGCGCTCACCTCTTCTTCTCCGAATAAGCTGTTTTCCAGATGTCCCAAACAATCGAAAAGGGGATTCATCAGAGAAAATGACTTTGCCCCAGTCCTCAGCAGTCCACTCCCTGTACCTTTTGCAGAATATCAGTCGGTCCCTGATGTTTTTTCTGGAGAGAAGTGGCTTCTTTGCTGCCCTCCTTGAAACCAGCCCTTGCTCAAAGAGTCTGCGCCTCACAGTGCGTGCAGAAGCACTCACACCAGCCTGCTGCCATTCCTGAGCAAGCTCGGCACTGCTGGTAGTCCGATCCCGCAGCTGAAACAGTTTTAAGATACGGTCCTGGCGCTTGCTGGTCTTTCTTGGGCGCCCTGGAGCCTTTTTGACAACAATGGAAGCTCTCTCCTTGAAGTTCTTGATGATGCGATAGATTGTTGACTGAGGTGCAATCTTTGTAGCTGCGATACTCTTCCCTGTTAGGCCATTTTTGTGCAGTGCAATGATGGCTGCACGTGTTTCTTTAGAGATAACCATGGTTAACTGAAGAGAAACAATGATACCAAGAACCAGCCTCCTTTTAAAGTGTCCAGTGATGTCATTCTTACTTAATCATGACTGACTGATCGCCAGCCCTGTCCTCATCAACACCCACACCTGTGTTAATGGATCAATCACTAAAACGATGTTAGCTGCTCCTTTCAAGGCAGGACTGCAATGATGTTGAAATGTGTTTTGGGGGTTAAAGTTCATTTTCTGGGCAAATATTGACCTTGCAAGTACAGTAATTGCTGTTAAGCTGATCGCTCGTTGACATTCAGGAGTATATGCAAATTGCCATTACAAAAAATGAAGCAGTAAACTTTGGAAAAATTACTATTTGTCTCATTCTCAATACTTTTGGCCATGACTGTACAGGGGGGGGGGGATCTAGGGTATACCATGCCATACACTACAGGGGGGTATCTACGGTATACCATGCCATACACTACAGGGGGGGGGATCTAGGGTATACCATGCCATATACTACAGGGGGGTATCTAGGGTATACCATGCCATATACTACAGGAGGGCATCTAGTGTATACCATGTCATATACTACAGGGGGGCATCTAGGGTACACCATGTCGCATACTGCAGGGGGGCATTAGGCTATACCATGTCGCATACTGCAGGGGGGCATCTAGGCTATACCATGTCGCATACCGCAGGGGGGCATCTAGGCTATACCATGTCGCATACCGCAGGGGGTCATCTAGCCTATACCATGTCGCACAATGCAGGGGGGCATCTAGGCTATACCATTTCATATACTACAGGGGGGTATCTAGGTTACACCATCTCGTATACTACAGGGGTTATCTAGGTTATGTCAGATCATATACTACAGGGTATTATTAGATCCCAGGCTAAACCATGTCATATACTGCAGATGGGGTATTAGATCCTAGGTTATACCATGTCTTATACTACAGGGGAGCATTAGAACCTAGAGTGTCAGATAACAGCCAGGTGGGTCGCCCAGATCCCACCACTGCCACCAGTTATCAGGGATAATAGCTGTGGGGTCACACAGAACCCACCACTGTTACCACATTGCCACAGATGACACCGGAGAGATCACACAGGTCCCACCACTGTCACCAGTATGTCAGGCGAACACAACTCCACTTCCCCCAATAGTCAGGATAATTACGCAATTGACCGATTAACAGAGGAGGCCGCGGCTGTTTCCCCTACTAGGTCGGTTGTTGGGGAACTCACAGTGAGCTTATGGTATATACAGTTAGGTCCATATATATTTGGACAGAGACAACATTTTTCCAATTTTGGTTGTAGACATTACCACAATGAATTTTAAACAAAACAATTCAGATGCAGTTGAAGTTCAGACTTTCAGCTTTCATTTGAGGGTATCCACATTAAAATTGGATGAAGGGTTTAGGAGTTTCAGCTCCTTAACATGTGCCACCCTGTTTTTAAAGGGACCAAAAGTAATTGGACAGATTAAATAATTGTAAATAAAATGTTCATTTCTAGTACTTGGTTGAAAACCCTTTGTTGGCAATGACTGCCTGAAGTCTTGAACTCATGGACATCACCAGATGCCGTGTTTCCTCCTTTTTGATGCTCTGCCAGGCCTTCACTGCGGTGGTTTTCAGTTGCTGTTTGTTTGTGGGCCTTTCTGTCTGCAGTTTAGTCTTTAACAAGTGAAATGCATGCTCAATTGGGTTGAGATCAGGTGACTGACTTGGCCATTCAAGAATATTCCACTTCTTAGCTTTAATAAACTCCTGGGTTGCTTTGGCTTTATGTTTTGGGTCATTGTCCATCTGTAGTATGAAACGACGACCAATCAATTTGGCTGCATTTGACTGGATCTGAGCACACAGTATGGCTCTGAAGACATCAGAATTCATTCGGCTGCTTCTGTCCTGTATCACATCATCAATAAGCACTAGTGACCCAGTGCCACTGGCAGCCATGCATGCCCACGCCATCACACTGCCTCCACCGTGTTTTACAGATGATGTGGTATGCTTTGGATCATGAGCTGTACCACGCCTTCGCCATACTTTTCTCTTTCCATCATTCTGGTAGAGGTTGATCTTGGTTTCATTTGTCCAAAGAATGTTCTTCCAGAACTGTGCTGGCTTTTTTAGATATTTTTTAGCAAAGTCCAGTTTAGCCTTTTTATTCTTGATGCTTATGAGTGGCTTGCACCGTGCAATGAACCCTCTGTATTTACTTTCATGCAGTCTTCTCTTTATGGTAGATTTGGATATTGATACGCCTACCTCCTGGAGAGTGTTGTTCACTTGGTTGGCTGTTGTGAAGGGGTTTCTCTTCACCATGGAGATTTTTCTGCGATCATCCACCACTGTTGTCTTCCGTGGGCACCCAGGTCTTTTTGCATTGATGAGTTCACCAGTGCTTTCTTTCTTTCTCAGGATGTACCAAACTGTAGATTTTGCCACTCCTAATATTGTAGCAATTTTTCGGATGGGTTTTTTCTGTTTTTGCAGGTTAAGGATGGCTTGTTTCACCTGCATGGAGAGCTCTATTCACAGCAAAACCTTCCAAATGCAAGCACCATACCTCAAATCAACTCCAGGCCTTTTATCTGCTTAATTGAGAATGACATAACGAAGGGATTGCCCACACCTGTCCATGAAATAGCCTTGGAGTCAATTGTCCAATTACTTTTGGTCCCTTTAAAAACAGGGTGGCACATGTTAAGGAGCTGAAACTCCTAAACCCTTCATCCAATTTTAATGTGGATACCCTCAAATGAAAGCTGAAAGTCTGAACTTCAACTGCATCTGAATTGTTTTGTTTAAAATTCATTGCGGTAATGTCTAGAACCAAAATTAGAAAAATGTTGTCTCTGTCCAAATATATATGGACCTAACTGTACACCTCAGATTCCAGCGCATGGAATATATGTATATACAGTACAGACCAAAAGTTTGGACACATCTTCTCATTTAAAGATTTTTCTGTATTTTCTTGACTGAAAATTGTACATTCACACTGAAGGCATCAAAACTATGAATTAACACATGTGGAATTATATACTTAACAAAAAAGTGTGAAACAACTGAAAATATGTCTTATATTCTAGGTTCTTCAAAGTAGCCACCTTTTGCTTTGATGACTGCTTTGCACACTCCTGGCATTCTCTTGATGAGCTTCAAGTGGTAGTCACTGGAAATAGTTTTCACTTCACAGGTGTGCCCTGTCAGGTTTAATAAGTGGGATTTCTTGCCTTATAAATGGGGTTGGGACCATCAGTTGTGTTGTGCAGAAGTCAGATGGATACACAGCTGATAGTCCTACTGAATAGACTGTTAGAATTTGTATTATGGCAAGAAAAAAGCAGCTAAGTAAAGAAAAACGAGTGGCCATCATTACTTTAAGAAATGAAGGTCAGTCAGTGCGAAAAATTGGGCAAACTTTGAAAGTGTCCCCAAGTGCAGTTGCAAAAACCATCAAGCGCTACAAAGAAACTGGCTCACATGAGGACCGCCCCAGGAAAGGAAGGCCAAGAGTCACCTCTGCTACTGAGAATAAGTTTATCCGAGTCACCAGCCTCAGAAATCGCAGGTTAACAGCAGCTCAGATTAGAGACCAGGTCAATGCCACACAGAGTTCTAGCAGCGGACACATCTCTTCAACAACTGTTAAGAGGAGACTTTGTGCAGCAGGCCTTCATGGTAAAATAGCTGCTAGGAAACCACTGCTAAAGACAGGCAACAAGCAGAAGAAACTTGTTTGGGCTAAAGAACACAAGGAATGGACATTAGACCAGTGGAAATCTGTGCTTTGGTCTGATGAGTCCAAATTTGAGATCTTTGGTTCCAACCACCGTGTCTTTGTGTGACGCAGAAAAGGTGAACGGATGGACTCTACATGCCTGGTTCCCACCGTGAAGCATGGAGGAGGAGGTGTGATGGTGTGGGGGTGCTTTGCTGGTGACACTGTTGGGGATTTATTCAAAATTGAAGGCATACTGAACCAGCATGGCTACCACAGCATCTTGCAGCGGCATGCTATTCCATCTGGTTTGCGTTTAGTTGGACCATCATTTATTTTTCAACAGGACAATGACCCCAAACACACCTCCAGGCTGTGTAAGGGCTATTTAACCAAGAAGGAGAGTGATGGGGTGCTACGCCAGATGACCTGGCCTCCACAGTCACCAGACCTGAACCCAATCGAGATGGTTTGGGGTGAGCTGGACCGCAGAGTGAAGGCAAAAGGGCCAACAAGTGCTAAGCATCTCTGGGAACTCCTTCAAGATTGTTGGAAGACCATTTCCGGTGACTACCTCTTGAAGCTCATCAAGAGAATGCCAAGAGTGTGCAAAGCAGTCATCAAAGCAAAAGGTGGCTACTTTGAAGAACCTAGAATATAAGACATATTTTCAGTTGTTTCACACTTTTTTGTTAAGTATATAATTCCACATGTGTTAATTCATAGTTTTGATGCCTTCAGTGTGAATGTACAATTTTCAAAGTTATGAAAATACAGAAAAATCTTTAGGCTATGTGCCCACGATGCAGAAATGCTGCATATTTTTTACGCTTCTCCCAGGCAGGAAAAACGCATGCTTTTTTTACATGCGTTTTTCCCGCCAGATAGAAGCATTTGTCAAGCGTTTTTGCATGCGGGTTATCAAGCGCTTTTCCAAGCGATTTTAGCATCACTTGGAAAAGTGCTTGACAACTTGTTCACACTATATAAATCCATGCAACCGGCATGGATTTATAGTAGTGTGACCAAGTTAGTTAAAAAAAAGAATAAGAATGGTAAAAAAATAAAGTTTATACTCCCCTTCCGTTGTCCTCCCGGTGTTATCTCCGCTGCGCCCGGCGTGTTGCACTGCTCGCGGTGTTGTGAAGGACCTGCGGTGACGTCATTGAGTCATGTGATGGGTCACATGACTCAGTGATGTCATGGCAGGTCCTTCACAACAGCGCGAGCAGTGCAAGAGACCGGACGGAGCGGACAAAACACCGGGAGGACATCGGAAGGTGAGTATAAACTTTATTTTTTATTTTAAATTCTTTTTTTTTTTTTACAGTTTCTATGGTACCCAGGTCTGGATGAGAGTCTCCTCTCCTCCAGACTTGGGTACCATCCGCACATAGAAACGCATAATATCCATGTGTACATAAACGCTTGGAAAACGCATAGTGGGCACATACCCTTAAATGAGAAGGTGTGTCCAAACTTTTGGTCTGTACCACACACACACACACACACACACACACACACACACACACACACACACACACACACACACACACACACACACACACACACACACACACACACACACACACTACGGTCACTTCCAACTCCTTAATAGCAAAATGAACTACTAGCTGCCACCACCAATCGTTTATACAGGCTGATTGGACACCCTTTACAGGTAGCGTATGGCTTCAGGGGTGCGGTTTATAGAACAAGAGCTACACAGCTATTCAATTTTCTATATTCAATCCAGAAAGCTAGGCAGTGATTATAAAGATATACAATGATTATATAAAATGGGAACCAAACAATGCGGTGTGTACATTTACATGTAATAAAAAGGAATAGCAAAAGAAAACTAATAAACCTATGTCACGGAAATGGCTCAGAGCTTAGCGGAGGGAGATACTCCATAGGAAACCGGACAGAACCACAGCAGCTGTACCTTCCAGGACTGACAAATGACCAAACCCAATTTCTTCTTTTTATTAGATCAAGCTTACGCCCACATACCTCCCCTTGGCGAGCTCTTGTGGGGGCTGGTTGTGGGATGTGCTAGGTCTTTCAGAATTTTATGAGATCCCCAACTTACAGGATATCTTCGCCCCTGGAGGTCCTGTCATATTTCCTATCGCAATTTTACTTTTATATCGAGATGAAACCTGGCCTGGATAGCATCATCCATCAGGACATTATTAAGTTGGAGGGGTTAGAATGGCCTGACGGTGATGTGAGTGAATGCGTTAAGTTCGCCCCTTTGCTACAACGCCGGAAATATATTTCCCATGAATATCAGATCGATGTGGATCCCAATATTCATCACTGACCACTGGCTCCAAAGTGTCTCAAAAAGATTCTTTGATCAGAGGAAGCTCTTTGGTTGGGAAAAGTACATCCCCGTCTCTGCGTAGACAAATCTCAGACTTGGTGTCTGTTTCCTGTGAAAATTTCTCTCTGTAATTACATGGTCCCTGCAAGAGGCCACTACTTCAATGGAGATGGAAGTGTCTGCTCTCTCACTTCCCCTGTTATTAGTTTCTCTTTCCCTCAGCCACAATTAATCCCATATGTTCAATGTGAGGCTGATATGTTCCCTCTCTGGAGAAGTCTTATGGATTTTTAATTTTCCTCTATGACCCTAGAGTATACCATGTCATATACTACAGGGGGATATTAGATCCTAGGCTATACCATGTCATATACTACAGGGAGTATTAGAACCTAGGTCATACCATTTAATATACTACAGGGGGTATTAGGTGTAGGATATACAGTGTCATATACTACAGGGGGTATTAGATCCTAGGGTATACCATGTCAAATACTAGAGGGGGTATTAGAACCTAAGGTATACCATGTCATATACTATAGTGGGTAGTAGAACCTAGGATATACCATGTCATATACTACAGGGAGTATTAGATCCTAGGCTATACCATGTCATATACTACAGGCGGTATTAGAACCTAGGATATACCATGTCATATACTACAGGCGGTATTAGAACCTAGGATATACCATGTCATATACTACAGGGGTATTACAACCTAGGGTATACCTTGTCATATGCTACAAGGGGGTATTAGATCCTAGGCTATACCATGTCCTATACTACAGGGAGTATTAGATCCTAGGATATACCATGTCATATACTAGAGGCAGTATTAGAACCTAGGTTATACCATGTCATATACTACAGGGGATATTAGAACCTAAGGTATACCATACGTTACAGATCCAGGTGGTGGAACCTCTGTCCTGCGGTGCAAGGAGGGACCAGAGGGGCGTAACTAAGTGCCTACTCGGACTGACCAAGGTCGCACGGCGGCTCAGTCGACTCCGTGAACCCCGGGAGGGACCAAGCAGAGGGATCAGGTGCCACTCTGGGACCGACCTTGTATGAGAGCAGGTGACTGCCACGGGTCAGAAGGCAGGAACTGACCGGTACAGCGGAAGAGCACGGCAGGCAGGCAGACTAGTGGTCCTGGTAGTCAGGCAGGCTGATAGCCATACAGATGCTCCGGGTAGGCAAGCTGGTGGGCAAAACAGATAACAGGCAGGTGCTTCCAGGTAAGCAGACGGGCAGAGCCCATAGACAGACTGGCAGACTGGACGGTATACCATGTCATATACTACTGGGGGTATTAGGTTTAGGTTATACCATGTCATATACTACAAGGGATATTAGATCCTAGGATATACCATGTCATATACTACAAGGGATATTAGATCCTAGGATATACCATGTCATATACTACAAGGGATATTAGATCCTAGGATATACCATGTCATATACTACAGGGAGGTATTAGATCCTAGGATATACCATGTCATATACTACAAGGGATATTAGATCCTATGGTATACCATGTCATATACTACAAGGGATATTAGATCCTATGGTATACCATGTCATATACTACAGGGAGGTATTAGATCCTAGGATATACCATGTCATATACTACAAGGGATATTAGATCCTAGGATATACCATGTCATATACTACAAGGGATATTAGATCCTAGGTTATACCATTCCATATACTACAGGGGATATTAGATCCTAGGGTATACCATGTTATATACTGCAGGGGGTATTACAACCTAGATAATACCATTTAATATACTACAGGGGGTATTAAAAGTTAGGTTATGCCATGTAACATAGTGCTAGGGGGGTATCAAGTGTTTTTCCTCCCCTCAGAGCTAGATACACATCTACACTGCTCAGTACTGCTGTGTATTGCCCTCCATGCTGCTGCTTCTCCCTGTTTGCTGTATGTTGAGTGAGGAGCAGGACGCCTCCCTGTGTGCTGTGTTCTGTAGGGGAGACGCCATAGCAGCTGCTCTCCTCTCACCAGCTCAGAGTGGATTGCAGCTTATTCTGAGAAGTTACCTGTACAGTTACCCTATAAAGGATATGTACATCTTTTTCTTTTTTTTTAACTCAAGTTCTTACAGATTGGCTAAAAATCTTTTACCTTGAATATATTACAAATGTTGCACCTTTTCGGGCCTCTATGTTGCTTTTTTATTTGTAAATTCTTTATTTAGCTCTTTCTGATGCTACCTGGAGATTGAGTTTTGGGAGAATAGTCAGTGAGCTCGTCAGGGAGTTTTTGACTATTTGAAAAACAAAATGGTTTGTTATCCGGGAGAGACTACCTCTGCTCCGCATGTTCGGCAGCTTTTGCAGTGATAACAGATCATTTTGGGACCCCCTTACCCCACAGTAATCAGAGAAGATGCATTAGTGGGGGTTATCCTGATGGTAAAACCTCCTATTAATGTACAGCCCCCTCGCTGCAGGGTCCGGCCACACTGCTCCTGACATGTTGGCACTAAGTGCTATTTTTTACAGTCTTTACAAAGGGGTGGGGCTGACAGATCCTCGGGGGCGTGTCTTAAGTATACACTTCATATTCCTTGGCTCTGCTAGCAATCATCCTCTGTCCTCTCTCGCAGCAGTATGGCGGCATTGTGCTTCATCTTGGCCTCTTGCCTGTGTTTCTCCTTGGTGAATGCAGATTCCAAGGCCGTGACCACGTCCCTCACCACAAAGTGGCCTTCTACGTCGCTGCTGCTGGAAGCCAGGTAAGACCCGGGGCTCCTTCCGTTATAGAAGTGAAAACTAAGAAGAAGGAAGCCAGTTGTCATCTTGTCCCCGCGGCGTGAGTGCTCACCGTGCAGAACAAACCTTCGCAGTGCTGCAGGCTGTGTACCCAGGGGGTGTCGCCCTGCTGCAGATCTGGCTGCTCCGCAGCTTCCTGTATTGGGATACTCCTGTTTCCCGCTCTGATACTTCTGCATTGGGAGCCAGGTCCTGTAGTATCTCCCCAGTCCTGTACATATCGCCCCCACTGCTCCTCCCCTCCTCCACACCGTACATATGTCTCATTTGCTATTTCATACACCAGATGGGGAAAATCCACCAAATATTTCACTTACAAAACTGTATCCGTGCCCAGCTTGTTATGTGTTTTGCCTAATGTTTGCCTGTGATGGATCCTTAAAGAGCTTGTCCATTACTTTATCATTGATGGCTTATCCTTAGGATAGGTCACCAATGCCTGATATGTGGGGGTCCGACACCCGGCTCCCCCGCCGATCAGCTGTTCTTTGTGGCCTTGGTACTATCAGTAGACGGAGCAGCTCCGCAGCTTAGCACTTACGGCTACCGCCGGAACAGCTGATCAGCGGGGGTTCCGGGTGTCAGACCCCTACAGATCTGGCATTGGAGATCTATCCTAAGGATAAGCCATCAATGGTAAAGTAATGGACAACCCCTTTGAGTAGAAACGAGCTGTATCATTTAGTTATTTCCCACTCGGATGTCAGTGATTCCACCAGTTCTTCGTGAATTCATCGGCTGCATGAACATAAAGGGGAGCAGCCCAATATGAGACTTTCTGCCCCTCTCCACAAACATTGGGATATTACCCAATGATATAATGTCAGGGTCCTCAGACTAAAAGGTAGAAACAGACTAGGAGGCAGATTATGGGACATTGTGCCAAATTCTACCATAAAGTTAATATGTAATCACGGGCACTGATTTGTTACCGATTTTAAACAACAGTGAAATCTTCACCCAGTCGTGATACTTTAGATGGGAATTTCATTATAGAAATGCCGAAGATTTTATCTCTTGCAAGAGGTGAAATCCAAAGCAAAAATTGACATTATCCACAGAAGTGATCAGATTGTCTGGATTATCGGAGGGTGACATAGAGGAACATTACGTTGTGCAGCCGCGCTTCCATTGTAATCCTTGGCGCTGGTTCGTATCCTGACCATGATCTGTCTTTTATTTCTTAGTGAATTTCTGGCTGACGATGGATCGGACACATTTTGGACATTTGTGGATGAGAACCAACAAGTGGATGATCGGGGTAGGAGCACCGAGTGCCAGATGTGTGTTTTTTTTTTTTCTACCAGCATAAAATCTATGTGTGCACAGTTACTGCTCCTGACATGAAGCGTCGCAGGGATACGGTGACAGATCTATCTGTAGGATGGGTCGCCAATATGTGACTGGTTGTGATCTGCCACCTGTCACCCCGGGTGTCTGCGGTGGCACCGCTCCGTACACTGTGTCCAGGCTGTTCTGCAGAGTTGTAGGCCCCATAGGTTTGATGCTCAGCGATCAGTAATGGCGTATCGTAATAAATCCGCTCCAGTAACGTCACTGACGAGCAGTTCTGATCTCTTCCTAATTTACACTTTTAGGTTCCGACTCGGCCAACTACGATCTATTGTTGAAAAGTGCCAGTCGCCTCCTGTCCGCCGTCCAGCAGAGTCTCCTTAGATTCGCTCTGTCTCTGCGCTCTTACTCCTCCACCGTCCAGACCTTCCAGCAGGTTAGTATCTAGTTACGGTAGGTGTACAGGACTTGGAGCCGGTGAATCTTTGCAGAACTGGGCAGTAATGCTGTTCAGGAGTCTGGGAAAGCTCAGTAAAAAATACTGTGGTTGCCACCCAACTTTCCCTAAACTTTTTTAGTACAAGTTGGAGCCTGGCGCTGTGTGATCAGTGCAGACTTCTCGGCTTTGTGATTGAAATAAAATCACTTTGATTTCAGATTGCTTTGGATGAGGCGCCCCCTGCTGGCTGTAAAGCTTTTGTCGTGGTTCATGGGGAGAAGACCTGCGATCTAGACCAGTTACCATCACTTCTCAGCAGAGCTGCGGAGAGGTACAGGATGCATCCATATTGGGGACTACACAGGAGTTGTGCTGATCACTACCTGCTTTGTAAATGAAGCCCCTCTGACCATCACATGGGCTTCTGGGGTCTGTATTTCTGCGCTGGGGTTCACAGCAGCCAGTTCAGGTGATTTTTAGAGGGGCTATATGTAGATGATGTTACTTCGAGGGAAGAGTAGTATAACGGGTAAACGCTAGAATCGGGATCCGGCAATGGAGTCCAGTGCAGCACACGGACATGGAGATTTCTACTCAGCTGTAGGACCCTTCCTATACGTTGTCCATATGTTAATACATATGCTTTGCCCTTTTAAATAGTGAGTCATAGAGTGTGTACAATGGCCCATGTCCAATTTTATGGTCCTTAGTTTTTCCACTTTAAGTCAGGTGAGGGGCTGGGACTTGAGACCCCCACTGAGTGCTCAGAAGACTATTAGGATCCTGCACTGAGCCCCTATACTGCTCTGTGCCCCACGCCTGGGCGGGAGCTGAGCCCCTATACTGCTCTGCGCCCCATGCCTGGGCGGGAGCTGAGCCCCTATACTGCTCTGTGCCCCACGCCTGGGCAGGAGCTGAGCCCCTATACTGCTCTGTGCCCCACGCCTGGGCGGGAGCTGAGCCCCTATACTGCTCTGTGCCCCATGCCTGGGCGGGAGCTGAGCTCCTATACTGCTCTGTGCCCCACGCCTGGGCGGGAGCTGAGCCCCTATACTGCTCTGCGCCCCACGCTTGGGCGGGAGCTGAGCCCCTATACTGCTCTGCGCCCCACGCCTGGGCGGGAGCTGTGCCCCTATACTGCTCTGTGCCCCACGCCTGGGCGGGAGCTGAGCCCCTATACTGCTCTGTGCCCCACGCCTGGGCGGGAGCTGAGCCCCTATACTGCTCTGTGCCCCACGCCTGGGCGGGAGCTGAGCTCCTATACTGCTCTGTGCCCCACGCCTGGGCGGGAGCTGAGCTCCTATACTGCTCTGTGCCCCACGCCTGGGCGGGAGCTGAGCTCCTATACTGCTCTGTGCCCCACGCCTGGGCGGGAGCTGAGCTCCTATACTGCTCTGTGCCCCACGCCTGGGCGGGAGCTGAGCTCCTATACTGCTCTGTGCCCCACGCCTGGGCGGGAGCTGAGCTCCTATACTGCTCTGTGCCCCACGCCTGGGCGGGAGCTGAGCTCCTATACTGCTCTGTGCCCCACGCCTGGGCGGGAGCTGAGCTCCTATACTGCTCTGTGCCCCACGCCTGGGCGGGAGCTGAGCTCCTATACTGCTCTGTGCCCCACGCCTGGGCGGGAGCTGAGCCCCTCTGTGCCCCACGCCTGGGCGGGAGCTGAGCCCCTCTGTGCCCCACGCCTGGGCGGGAGCTGAGCTCCTATACTGCTCTGTGCCCCACGCCTGGGCGGGAGCTGAGCTCCTATACTGCTCTGTGCCACAGGCCTGGGCGGGAGCTGAGCCCCTCTGTGCCCAACGCCTGGGCGGGAGCTGAGCTCCATGCTTCTGCAGTCTTTTGAGCGATCACTGGGGACGTATAAAATGTTAACCAGTTAAGGGCTGGGCCACTTTCCTCCGTTTCTCATTGGGTTTTGGGTTTTTATCGTACATGCTTTTTAATGGCTCTTTAAAAAATGTTCTTGCTCCAATATTCAAATAATCTTTGCCCTCTTTGGGGCATAATTTTAGGTCCTTTTTTATATTCCTTTTTTTTTTTTATATCTGAGGGAAATAGCTAGAAAAAATAGGAAGGATGTGTCTGTTTTTCACTTTAAGGCCACGGCCCCACTATCAGTATTTGGTCAGTATTCGGTCAGTATTTTTTCTCAGGAGTGGGAGCCAAAACCAGGTGAGGAACAATCAGAGAAAAGGTATAATAGAAACAAGTCACCAATTCTGCATTTATCACCCACTCCTGGTTTTGGCTCCCACTCCTGAGAAAAAATACTGACCAAATACTGATAGTGGAGCCGTGGCCTAATTTTATTTTACTTTTCAACCACAAAGGACTGCTAATTTTTTTTTTTTTAAGTTGTGATCCCCTTTCTGTTGAAATTTATTTTTTATATGTTGGACTTATTTTTTTTAATTGGGGTGGGGCTAGAAACAGAAATGAAGTTTGGCAGTGTCACATTTATTTATTTTTAGAGTTTTGTGGTGTTTTTTTGCATTTATTTTACACGCTGATTTTTCATTTTTGCGTTTTTTTAGTTTTTTAATCTCCTTGTTCCCAGAGTTATGACTTATTTATATTTCCATCAATGTGGCCGTATGAGGGCTTGTTTTTTTCAGGACGAGATGTACTTTTGAACGACACCATTGGTTTTACCATATAGTGCACAATGCAGATTTTACCAATATTGATGTAAAATACTGAACGTGTGAACGTGGCCTTTACCTCAGAGTTGAGAATTTTGATAATCACTGATCAATTCTGGAGCAGAAAGAAGCAAATTTCTCTGATAACATATATTACAAAGTTGCCTATTTTCATGTGTATTATTGATTTATGAGATAAAAATTAAGATGAAGGTTACACTTTAAGTTACTTGTCTAAGATTTCAACTACAAATATGACTTTATTGATATTATCTACAGTTTAGCTAGACAAATACACATTTTTAAGGTGGTAATTTGTGGGGTTTCTTCCACAACTTTTTGTTTAAATCAAGTAAATATATGTTTTAAAAAATGTAATACTTTATTCAATTTTCTTTACCACTATCTGTATTAAAAAAAATAAATAAAATAAATAAAAAAAAAAAAAAATATATATATATATATACAGTACAGACCAAAAGTTTGGACACACCTCATTTAAAGATTTTTCTGTATTTTCATGACTATGAAAATTGTACATTCACACTGAAGGCATCAAAACTATGAATTAACACATGTGGAATTATATACTTAACAAAAAAGTGTGAAACAACTGAAAATATGTCTTATATTCTAGGTTCTTCAAAGTAGCCACCTTTTGCTTTGATGACTGCTTTGCACACTCTTGGCATTCTCTTGATGAGCTTCAAGAGGTAGTCACCGGAAATGGTTTTCACTTCACAGGTGTGCCCTGTCAGGTTTAATAAGTGGGATTTCTTGCCTTATAAATGGGGTTGGGACCATCAGTTGTGTTGTGCAGAAGTCAGGTGGATACACAGCTGATATTCCTACTGAATAGACTGTTAGAATTTGTATTATGGCAAGAAAAAAGCAGCTACGTAAAGAAAAACGAGTGGCCATCATTACTTTAAGAAATGAAGGTCAGTCAGTCTGAAAAATTGGGCAAACTTTGAAAGTGTCCCCAAGTGCAGTTGCACAAACCATCAAGCGCTTCAAAGAAACTGGCTCACATGAGGACCGCCCCAGGAAAGGAAGACCAAGAGTCACCTCTGCTTCTGAGGATAAGTTTATCCGAGTCACCAGCCTCAGAAA
Organism: Phyllobates terribilis; assembly: GCF_046119375.1. Lineage (NCBI taxonomy): Eukaryota > Metazoa > Chordata > Amphibia > Anura > Dendrobatidae > Phyllobates > Phyllobates terribilis. The sequence goes on from NW_027362763.1 coordinate 165,376,078, forward strand.
TTGCAGGTTAACAGCAGCTCAGATTAGAGACCAGGTCAATGCCGCACAGAGTTCTAGCAGCAGACACATCTCTTCAACCACTGTTAAGAGGAGACTTTGTGCAGCAGGCCTTCATGGTAAAATAGCTGCTAGGAAACCACTGCTAAGGACAGGCAACAAGCAAAAGAGACTTGTTTGGGCTAAAGAACACAAGGAATGGACATTAGACCAGTGGAAATCTGTGCTTTGGTCTGATGAGTCCAAATTTGAGATCTTTGGTTCCAACCACCGTGTCTTTGTGCGACGCAGAAAAGGTGAACGGATGGACTCTACATGCCTGGTTCCCACCGTGAAGCATGGAGGAGGAGGAGGTGTGATGGTGTGGGGGTGCTTTGCTGGTGACACTGTTGGGGATTTATTCAAAATTGAAGGCATACTGAACCAGCATGGCTACCACAGCATCTTGCAGCTATTCCATTCGGTTTGCGTTTAGTTGGACCATCATTTATTTTTCAACAGGATAATGACCCCAAACACACCTCCAGGCTGTGTAAGGGCTATTTGACCAAGAAGGAGAGTGATGGGGTGCTACGCCAGATGACCTGGCCTCCACAGTCACCAGACCTGAACCCAATCGAGATGGTTTGGGGTGAGCTGGACCGCAGAGTGAAGGCAAAAGGGCCAACAAGTGCTAAGCATCTCTGGGAACTCCTTCAAGATTGTTGGAAGACCATTTTCGGTGACTACCTCTTGTAGCTCATCCAGAGAATGCCAAGATTGTGCAAAGCAGTCATCAAAGCAAAAGGTGGCTACTTTGAAGAACCTAGAATATAAGACATAAGACAAAAGGTGTGTCCAAACTTTTGGTCTGTACTGTATGTGTGTATATAAACTTATCTATACACACACACACACACACACACACACACACACACACACACACACACACACACACACACACACACACACACACACACACACGATACGGAAAGTATTCCGACCCCTTTAAATTTTTCACTCTTTGTTTTATTGCAGCCATTTGGTAAATTCTAAAAAGTTCTTTTTTTTTCTCATTAAAGTACACTGTGCACCCCATCTTGACTGAAAAAAACAGAAATGTAGACATTTTTGCAAATTTATTGAAAAAGAAAACTGAAATATCACATGGTCATAAGTATTCAGACCCTTTGCTCAGTATTGAGTAGAAGCCCCCTTTTGAGCTAGTACAGCCATGAGTCTTCTTGGGAATGATGCAACAAGTTTTTCACACCTGGATTTGGGGATCCTCTGCCATTCTTCCTTGCGGATCCTCTCCAGTTCCGTCAGGTTGGATGGTGAACGTTGGTGGACAGCCATTTTCAGGTCTCTCCAGAGATGCTCAATTGGGTTTAGGTCAGGGCTGGGCCAGTCAAGAATGGTCAGAGTTGTTCTGAAGCCACTCTTTTGTTATTTTAGCTGTGTGCTTAGGGTCATTGTCTTGTTGGAAGATGAACCTTCGGCCAAGTCTGGGGTCCATAGCACTCTGGAAGAGGTTTTCATCCAGGATATCTCTGTACTTGGCCTCATTCATGTGTCCTTCAATTGCAACCAGTCGTCCTGTCCCTGCAGCTGAAAAACACCCCCATAGCATGATGCTGCGACCACCATGTTTCCCTGTTGGGATTGTATTGGGCAGGTGATGAGCAGTGCCTGGTTTTCTCCACACATACAACTTTTTGGTGATAATTCTAAGCGGTATCTTCGTCTCATCAGGCCAGAAAATCTTATTTCTCATAGTCTGGGAGTCCTTCATGTGTTTTTGAGAAAACTCTATGCGGGCTTTCATATGTCTTGCACTGAGGAGAGTCTTCCGTTGGGCCACTCTGCGATAAAGGCCCGACTGGTGGAAGGCTGCAGTGATAGTTGACTTTGTGGAACTTTCTCCCATCTCCCTACTGCAGTGGTTCTCAACTCCAGTCCTCAAGACCCACCAACATATCATGTTTTCAGGATTTCCTTAGTATTGCACAGGCAATAATTCCATCACCTGTGCAAAACTAAGATAATCCTGATAACCTGATCTGTTGGTGGGTCTTGAGGACTGGAGTTGAGAACCACTACCCTACTGCATCTCTGGAGCTCAGCCACAATGATCTTGGGGTTCTTCTTTAGCGCTCTCACCCAGGCTCTTCTCCCACGATTGCTCAGTTTGGCTGGACGGCCAGGTCTAGGAAGACTTCTGGTGGCCCCAAACTTCTTCCATTTAAGGATTATGGAGGCCACTGTGCTCCTAGGAACCTTGAGTAATGCAGAAATTCTTTTGTAACCTTGGCCAGTTCTGTGCCTTGCCACAATTCTATCTCTGAGCTACTTGGGCAGTTCCTTTGAGCTCATGATTCTCATTGGGTCTGACATGCACTGTGAGCTGTGAGGTCTTATATAGACAGAACTTGATTTGGAAAGGCAAACACCCATCAGTTTAATTAAACACAGCTGGACTCCAATGAAGGAGTAGAACCATCTAAAGGAGGATCACAAGGAAATGGACAGCATGTGACTTAAATATGAGTGTCTGAGCAAAGGGTCTGAATACTTGAATTTACCAAATGGTTGCAATGAAACAAAGAGTGAAAAATTTAAAGGGGTCTGAATACTTTCTGTACCTACTGTATGTATATGTGTGTGTATGTATGTATATATATATCTATACAGTACAGACCAAAAGTTTGGACACACCTTCTCATTTAAAGATTTTTCTGTATTTTCATGACTATGAAAATTGTACATTCACACTGAAGGCATCAAAACTATGAATTAACACATGTGGAATTATATACTTAACAAAAAAGTGTGAAACAACAGAAAATATGTCTTATATTCTAGGTTTTTCAAAGTAGCCACCTTTTGCTTTGATGACTGCTTTGCACACTCTTGGCGTTCTCTTGATGAGCTTCAAGAGGTAGTCACCGGAAATGGTCTTCCAACAATCTTGAAGGAGTTCCCAGAGATGCTTAGCACTTGTTGGCCCTTTTGCCTTCACTCTGCGGTCCAGCTCACCCCAAACCATCTCGATTGGGTTCAGGTCTGGTGACTGTGGAGGCCAGGTCATCTGGCGTAGCACCCCATCACTCTCCGTCTTGGTCAAATAGCCCGTACACAGCCTGGAGGTGTGTTTGGGGTCATTATCCTGTTGAAAAATAAATGATGGTCCAACTAAACGCAAACCGGATGGAATAGCATGCCGCTGCAAGATGCTGTGGTAGCCATGCTGGTTCAGTATGCCTTCAATTTTGAATAAATCCTCAACAGTGTCCCCAGCAAAGCACCCCCACACCATCACACCTCCTCCTCCATGCTTCACGGTGGGAACCAGGCATGTAGAGTCCATCCGTTCACCTTTTCTGCGTCGCACAAAGACATGGTGGTTGGAACCAAAGATCTCAAATTTGGACTCATCAGACCAAAGCACAGATTTCCACTGGTCTAATGTCCATTCCTTGTGTTCTTTAGCCCAAACAAGTCTCTTTTGCTTGTTGCCTTTCCTTAGCAGTGGTTTCCTAGCAGCTATTTTACCATGAAGGCCTGCTGCACAAAGTCTCCTCTTAACAGTGGTTGAAGAGATGTGTCTGCTGCTAGAACTCTGTGTGGCATTGACCTGGTCTGTAATCTGAGCTGCTTTTAACCTGCGATTTCTGAGGCTGGTGACTCGGATAAACTTATCCTCAGAAGCAGAGGTGACTCTTGGTCTTCCTTTCCTGGGGCGGTCCTCATGTGAGCCAGTTTCTTTGTAGCGCTTGATGGTTTTTGCAACTGCACTTGGGGACACATTCAAAGTTTCCCCAATTTTTCGGACTGACTGACCTTCATTTTGTAAAGTAATGATGGCCACTCGTTTTTCTTTACTTAGCTGCTTTTTTCTTGCCATAATACAAATTCTAACAGTCTATTCAGTAGGAATATCAGCTGTGTATCCACCTGACTTCTGCACAACACAACTGATGGTCCCAACCCCATTTATAAGTCAAGAAATCCCACTTATTAAACCTGACAGGGCACACCTGTGAAGTGAAAACCATTTCCGGTGACTACCTCTTGAAGCTCATCAAGAGAATGCCAAGAGTGTGCAAAGCAGTCATCAAAGCAAAAGGTGGCTACTTTGAAGAACCTAGAATATAAGACATATTTTCAGTTGTTTCACACTTTTTTGTTAAGTATATAATTCCACATGTGTTAATTCATAGTTTTGATGCCTTCAGTGTGAATGTACAATTTTCATAGTTATGAAAATACAGAAATTTCTTTAAATGAGAAGGTGTGTCCAAACTTTTGGTCTGTACTGTATGTGTGTATATAAACTTATCTATACACACACACACACACACACACACACACACACACACACACACACACACACACACACACACACACACACACGTATGTTGTAACTTCCAGTCTGGCTTCTCGGCCTTATACTGTTACTGGGGGTAGGTCTATGCATCTTTTATCATATATGGAGTTAGACTTCTATATATTACATAGGATCTTACTATGTGTGGCGACCTGCCGGCTTTGGTGGCAATATACTCATGTACCGCACAGCGGATGGAGGTCTCTGGTCCCTGATTTTTTTTTAATTGATTTCCCCTTTGTAATTCATAATACTTAGTTTTAAAAAAGTTTTTACTTTTATTATCGAACTCTAAAAGCAAAATTTCTGAGCGGGAGACAGGCATGCAGGGGTCCTGGAGGAGCGCACAGAGTGAGGGACGGACTTTATAGAAAGCATAGTCTGTGATTGTTCTTGCATCCACACTTAGTGATTGTGTGAGCCCCTGTCTCCTGAGCTGCACACCTTTCGGGGGGGAATGGGGTAGTTCTGAGCAATCGTTGGGGGCCTTTCGAATTGGACTCCCACTGATTTTTTTGTAATTACTAGGGCAATGGAATATGTGAAAGCATTAGAAAGGTTTAGTTATTTTTAAATTAGGCCTAGTGATCAGTTTGAAAAGTGCAAGATTTTTTTATATCTATAAATGTGAAAAATTAAAACTAACTAGTATTTAAACTAAATATAAGGTAAAAAGGAGGAATGACAAGAAGGCAGCGTTTTGGCTGGCAGCTCTCTTGTGTGTGCGACCATACTGCTTTGTGTAGTGTTTTGAGCCTGCAGAATGGAATCTTGTGGTTTTTATTCATATTCTGGTGTTTCTGTTGCTTCATTGGGGGACACAGCAAACCATAAGTGACACTGGGCAATAAAAAAGTTGAAATGACCTGTGACTTACATGCTGTGTGCTGTCACTTGTACAGGCCAAAGCCTTTCCTGTTTAAGGGGGACCACCGTTACCCTGGATCGTCACCCGACAGTCCCGTCGTCATACTATACGGGGAGATCGGCACCAGAGAATTTTCAAGTTTCCACCAACATCTATCGGAAAAGTCCCGAGCTGGGCAGCTGGTGTATATCCTCCGGCACTATGTCGCAGTAAGTAGATCTAACTGCCCTCTATTTGTTTTTCTGTAAGTAATTTTTCATCCTTGTCACAAATTTATTTTTTTTTACAATTTTTTTTTTCCATTTTATCATATTTTAATGCAGTTTATTGCTGTTTATTCCTAACCAGTTTCAACGCTTCTGTAGACATTATGTATCTCAAGTATGGTGCGTTGTGTGCTCAGGGAAGGGTCTCACCACTGTATCACGGATGTATTTAGTTGTCAGTAACACGGCTGCCATCCTAGGTATATTGTGACCTGAACTAAGGACATCATATATCCCAATACCGGCCGTGTGCTCAATGTGCACGCTAATGGAGAAATCGGGGGTAATGACTGTGTAAGTCTGAACCATATGGTAACGTCGGGATCGGACAACAGTCTGATGATTCTTTTTTTGTCCCTGGAGATAATCCGCCACGTATGGAGACCACCAAGGCGCCTGCCAAGTGCTCCTGTGTTTGGTGAAGTCGGGAGAGATGGCTGCTGTCAGTCAAACGATCGTTCAGCCAGCGGTTATCTAATGTGTATGGGGGCCTCTAGGGTCTTTTTACATTTTCAGATAAATCGAGAACTCCGTCATCAGTAGTTTAGTAACCATTATGGAATGCAATTATTATCATAAGGGTTTAGTTTTAATGATCATTTGTTTGATCGCTTTCCTCCTCTCTTATACATATCTGCAAAATGTGTCACTTAATCAGATACGATTAACGACAACTGAGCCAATTATCATTTGTGATTGAATCACAGGACGGTCAGACAGTGCGGCAACCATGCAGTGAAGCAAAGTAAAGCAGCAGTCGGCCATTGTGGTGGCCGTAACCTTAAGCTGCATTGACTCTGAAAGACTATCGTGAACGAGCATTCTTATGATCAACCACGAACAAGTAAAAAGCTTGTTCATCATCTGGGTGAAATGATCCTTAATGCAGCGCAAAAGATCATCATTCTCGGCGGCGCATCGTCTTGTGTAAACAGGACTGACACGGCCAAAAGCTATGGCTGCCTGTGTGCAATGAGCGATCTGGTATAGATCTATTACATATCGTCCAGTGGGCATCAGTAGCCGCTGTCTGCCTATGGAAGCCTGCTATTAAACGACAGCCGATCTGTAAATGCTTCCTGGTCTGTTAGTGCCGCTGGTCCGTCCGTATAAATGGACTTTTAAACACTGATTGACTGGAGTATAGTAAAATACAATGAATCCGTCTTCAGACTTGACTTTACTCAGAAATGAGAATATTGCATTGGACGTGACATGCTTTTGATGGCCTAGCAGACGGGGCACTGCAATGTTGTGTAACGTCATTCTCCCTTTTGTTCCCTTAGAGTCCACAAGCAGAAAAGGTCTTCCTCTCCGGCTATGGTGTGGAATTGGCCATCAAAAGTACAGAATATAAAGCAAAGGATGACACCCAAGTGACGGGTAACCTTCCCATGTTATTTTAGAAAACAAAGTTCCAAATTCTGAGTTTCATGGGGGGTGAAAGCAGAGCACTACCCACTTCCTCAGCTCCGTTTAGTGTTGGGGCTCTGGCGCTCTTAACTTGTTGCCAGCGCATGGCTAATGAGGCGATCAGTGGTTATGTGACATACCTCTGGCGGCACAGCTCAGTGCACAGCCATGATGAGGGTGCATATGGCACGTAACCTGTGCTGCCACTGATTGACTGCAGCCATCCCATAGTAAAGCCTCGCTCAGACTGGCGTGGTTTCGGTGTGTGATCTTGAGCGCAGTGGACTACACGCATACAAATGATAGTCTATGTTATAGCGCACATGTATGATTTTTCACAGGGACCTTAGGTCTGTGTGTAAGAAATTGCAATATGCACTGATCTGGCCTGTCTGCCTGTTTGTCTATCCATCTGTTTGTAGTTGGTGTGAATCGATATTCGCAGGACCAGGTACATCGGCCACGTCAGTCATCTGTGGCTGTTAGACGGGAGCCTTGAGAATTGCCTCTTTCCTGACGGCATCCATGTCTTCTTTTGATTAGCCGTTCTAGCGTGATGTCACATGTGCATTGTGCTGCAATGTAGACGTTGCACCAAGCTGGCCAATCTGGAGAAGAGACACAGATCCCGCCACAGATCTTATTTGGCCAATGGGCGTGCCTAATAAATTGATTAGCAACAACCGTGTGTGTGCGTGAGTGCGTGCTTACACATATTGTCTCTTTCACAGTCATGGCCGAAAGTGTTGGCACCCTTGAAATTATTCCAGCAAATTAAGTATTTCTCCCAAAAAATTATTACAATTACACATTTTGTTATACACATGTTTATTTCCTTTGTGTGTTTTGGAACAACACAAAGAAACAGAAAAAAAAGGCAAATTGGACATCATTTCGCACAAAACCCCCAAAATGGGCCAGACAAAATTGTTGGCACCTGTACTGTCCTCACTAGTGTTGAGTGAGTATGTTCTGTCCGAGTATGCTCGGGCCGAGCTCCGAGTATTTATAGCTGCTCGGTGATATGGTTGAATCGCTCCCGTGTGCATGATTTGCTACTGTTTGACAGTTTTATTACATGTGAGGAATGTGTAAGAAATAGACAATCCTCACATGTAATAAAACTGTCAAACAATTGCAAATCATGCACACGGGAGCGATTCAACCATATCACAGAGCAGCTGTAAATACTCGGAGCTCGGCCCGAGCATACTCGGCGAAAGGGTTAACAGTACGTACAAGGAATTCAGGAGAGTAGATTTTATCTGTATTTTATTCTTCTCCTCCAGCACACAGCATAACATGTTTCTCAGCAGACTAGAAACCAAAACTAAACTAAAACTCCCCAACTCACTTCCTGTCTCTAACTCCCCAGTCACAAGACTTCCTTTTCTTAAAGAGACAGATCTAAACATTATACATTACATTATCCCTCTTTTTTTTTTTTTTTTCTTTTATACTAACAACCTAAGAAGAACATTTATAATGCAACAGTGCAAAAGCATGTCCAAGAAAGAAAAAAAATAATTATATCTCTTCAATGAGTCTCGATGGAGCCCTTCTTTCTCGTGTAGGGTAATGTCTGTGTTCATTGGGGGTGTCCATCGCCAACGGATCTGCTACCTCCTGTTGGCCCTCTCCACCGTCAGGTAACAAATCTTCCATCAGTGGGAGCCCATTACCATTATTCTGCGGTATGATTTTAAAATGTGAGGAATTTCTGGTTATGGAGTGTCCCTCCCGCTCAACCGTGACCATGTTGCCTTTTCGCTCAGTAACATTATATTTTGCAGGACTATATACAGCTGTAGTTTTGTTGGTTGATCTTTGATGCACAACAACGATATCACCTCTTTTGATGGCACTTGGCTGTACCCTTCGCCGTCTGTCTGCATAATGTTTCATGGCTTGCTTGTTAAAGAAATCCGTTGATCGCACTGAAGAGTCACTTGGTAAGGGATGGCTGGTCACATCAGGGATCCGTATACGAGGCGTTCTGCTGAACATTAGATGAGATGGAGCAGCATTAGTGGTGGAATGTGGAGTATTGCGGTAATTGCGCATGAATTTGTATAATGACTGTTTCAGTGGAGTGTGCTCCAGACTAGCTGCCTTGATTCACTTCCCCATAGTGCGCATGAAACGCTCTACCATTCCATTGGCTTGCGGCCAACAAGGTGTGATTTTTCCTGTGGCAGAACCCCAAGTATTCAGAAAATTGTGTGAACACCTGTCCATTGAATGGAGGTCCATTGTCTTTTTTGACCACTCTTGGAATGGCATATGCAGAGAAAATGTTGTCCAGTTCTGGTATGACACTATTAGCAGACGTTGTAGAGATGAATGAAATGACAGGGTATCTAGAATATTCATCAATTGTTACTAGAATGTATTGGCCATTTGGTAATGGTCCATATATGTCGACTGCCACTTCCTCCCAGACAGCAGTGGGTAACGGAGACATTTGTAATGGTTCTAAGTTTGATGATGGAGTAATTAGTTGACAAGTGGAGCAGTGTCTAATCTTCTCTTCCACCAATTTATCCATATTTGGGAATCACACCTTTTCTCTGAGTAACTTTTTTGTGCCAACAATTCCTAGATGACCTTTGTGTGCTATTTGTATGACTAAGTTGCGCAAGGCCTTAGGTACAACCACTTTGGTACCTCGAAGGATGAGGTGTTCTTCAGTGACTGACAATTCCTCACTTACATTTGAGAATAATTTTAATTCTTTCAGATCAATCCCAGAAGTGGGAAATTTTGCCTTTTGAATTTCATGATACCTTCGATTTTGAATGATTTGTATTAAGGCACAGAGTGTCTTGTCACTTGTTGTTGTATTCACAAACTGATCAACAGAAAGTGCTTTTGGCACTGCGTGAGCCGCAACAAAATGTATGTATTCTTCAATGGAGGAAAGTAGAGGTAGATCATCATTCGTAGGATGTCTTGAGAGATAATCAGCCGGATTACTGTATTTTCCAGGTTTGTGAACAATTTTATAATTGTAGTCCTGTAGACGTAGATCCCATCGTTCGATCCATGCAGGCATTTTAGCTCTGGGATTTCCAAAAATTGTGAGGAGGGCTTGATGATCTGTGACAATGGTGAAGGGAGCTCCATAGAGAAATAAGTGAAAGTGTTCACATCCCCAGACAACTGCCAAGATTTCTTTTTCAGGTTGTGAATATTTTCTTTCAGCGTTTGTTAAGCTTTTACTTGCAGAAGAAATGATGTGGGGATTTTGATTGTCATCCTTGTATTGCGCTAAAATGGCACCTAGTCCCACGGGACTGGCGTCCACAATCGGTTCGGTTCGAAGAGCTGGCCATGGTTGTTGTTGAGCAGAGTTCGTTCTTAATTGTGTCAAAAGAGGCCTGACAGTCTTGGGACCATTGAAAAACACAGCTTTGTTTTGTAAGTTCCCTTAATGGAGTGCTGATTGTTGAAAAATTTGGAATGTATCTAGCACAGTAGCTTGCCATTCCAAGAAAAGAGCGCACCTCGCTGGCATTCTGTGGAATTGCGGCTGCTCTGATAGATTCCACTTTCTTGGGATCAGGTTATACTCGTTCCGCCGAGAAAATGTGACCATAGAACTCCAATGAACTTTTATCAAATTCGCATTTCTCTTTGTTTAACCACTTCCCACCAGAGCCTGTTTTTGCCTTCGTGACCGGGCCAATTTTTTCAATTCTGACCACTGTCACTTTATGAGGTAATTACTCTGGAACGCTTCAACGGATTCCCCTGTTTCTGAAATTTTTTTTTCATGACATATTGTACTTCATGATAGTGGTAAAATTTCTTCGATATCACTTGCGTTTATTTGTGAAAAAATCGGAAATTTGGCGAAAATTTTTAAAATTTTGCAATTTTCAAACTTTGAATTTTCATGCCCTTAAGTCAGAGAGATATATGTCACACAAAATAGTTAATAAATAACATTTCCCACATGTCTACTTTACATCAGCACAATTTTGGAACCAAAATTTTTTTTTGTTAGGGAGCTATAAGGGTTAAAAGTTGACCAGCGATTTCTCATTTTTCCAACAAAATTTACAGAAACATTATTTTAGGGACCACATCTTATTTGAAGTGACTTTGAGGGGCCTTTATGACAGAAAATACCCAAAAGTGACACCATTCTAAAAACTGCACCCCTCCAGGTGCTCAAAACCACTTTCAAGAAGTTTATTAACCCTTCAGGTGCTTCACAGGAATTTTTGGAATGTGGAAGAAAACGATGAACATTTAACTTTTTTTCACAAAAATGTTACTCTAGACACAATTTTTTTATTTTCACAAGGGTAACAGGAAAAAATGGACTACACAATTTGTAGTGCAATTTCTAATGAGCGCGCTGATACCCCATATGTGAGGGAAAGCCACTGTTTGGGCGCTCTGCAGGGTTCGGAAGGGAAGGAGCGCCATTAGACTTTTTGAATGTAAAACTTGTTTGAATAATTAGCAGACGCCATGTTGCATTTGAGGAGCTCCTGATGTGCCTAAACAGTGGAAACCCCCCACAAGTGACACCATTTTGGAAACTAGACCCCTTAGGGAACTTATCTAGATGTGTGGTGAGCACCTTGAACCCCCAGGTGCTTCACAGAAGTTTATAATATTGAGCCGTAAAAATAAAATTTTCGCATTTTTCCCACAAAAAATGTTTTTCATCCCTTAATTTTGCATTATCATAAGGGTAACAGGAGAAATTGCACCATGAAATTTGTTGTGCAATTTCTCCTGAGTACGCCGATACCCCATATGTGGAGGAAAACCACTGCTTTGGTGTACGGCAGGGTTCGGAAGGGAAAGGAGCGCTATGTTGGCTGGGATAGGTTGCAGACCCCATGTCACATTTGAAGAGTCGCTGACATGCCGAAACAGCAGAAACCCCCACAAGTGACCCCATTTTGTAAACTACACCTCTCAAGAAATTCATCTAGGGAAGTAGTGAGTATTTTTTAATTTTTAAATTTATACCATTGGGCAGTGAAGAAAACATAATTATATTTTTACCACAAAAAAATGTTTTACCCTCAGATTTTACATTTTCACACAGGGCAATGGGTAAAAATGGTGCCGAAATGTGTCACACAATTTCTTCTAAAAGTGGCAATACCCCATATGTGGCTGTATCGTACCGCTCAGCCATATGGCGAGATCTGGGGGGGACGGAGCGCTATTTGACAATTGGAGAACAAATTATTGTAGAATAGGCATTTGGATTTGGGAGCACAAAATTTTCTGAATTTCTTTTGGGGGGCAAGGGCCATTTTGCTTTTCCAGAGCCTTTCTGCTACCAGTAACTTGGAAGTCCCTTATATTTTTAACAGATGACGGACCTGAGTGGGGACTAGCTTTTTTTGAAGACTAAGTTGAAGCTTTTATTGGGAACATTTTACGTAACATTTATCCGGCGCTCGAGGCTGAGCACTTACATCGGGGTTTCCATCTAAATTTCCAAGTGATGTAATTCAGATGAAACCCCTGCGGGATCCATTCACTGTAATGAGGCAGCAGAGTTACTCTGGACTCCGTCTGGCCTCTGTTTAGTGGTGTCCTTTTTTTTCAGAAGTGCACAGAACTGTGGCCAAACGCACTTTTATGCACGCCTAAAACAAATGACACCGTGGGATCACAGGCCAGACGGCATCCACAATGGCCTATATCTGCCTCATTACAGGGAATCTTCCGTCATGGGTTCCGTCTGAATCACGTATTTCAGAGATTTACACGGAAACTCTGGTGTAAGTGCTCAGCGCAGAGCGCAGGATAAATGTGAGCAGAGCCTTACTACAATCTTTGGGAGACCTAATAAATCAGTAGCAGGTGAAGAATTGGTTTTATTTATTCTTTACGCCGTACCTCGTGCGGTACAAGTGATGAGATTACTTTATTTTTCGGGTCGGTGCGATTACAGAGATACCAGATTTATATTGGGTTTTTATGACTGGCACTTTTTTTGCAAAATCTAGTTTTTGCATCGCAATATTTTGAGAGCTATAATTTTTCCATATTTCGGCTGACAGTCATGTGATGGCTTGTTTTTTGCGGGACGAGTTGACATTTTTATTGGTACCATTTTTGGGTACGTGACATTTTTTGATCACTTTCTATTCTATTATTTTTGGGAGGTAAAATTAACAAAAAACAACAATTCAGGAATTGTTTTTTGAGGTTTTTTTTTATGCCGTTCTGCGTGTGGTAAAAGTGATCAGGCAGCATTATTCTTCGGGTCAGTACGTTTACAGCGGTACAACACTTACTGTATATTTTTTTATGTTTTGGCGCTTTTACACAATAAAACCATTATTTTTCTTGCATTGCTTTATTCTGAGAGCTATAACTTTTTTATTTTTCGGCTGATGGAGCTGTATGGCAGCTTTTTTTTTGCGGAACAAGATGAAGTTTTCAGCAGTACCATTTTTATTTCCATTTTGCTTTTTGATTGCATTTTTTTCCACTTTTTGTTTGGCGATATGATGAAAAAGCATACTTTTTTGCTCCGTTTTTTATTTATTTTTATTACGGTGTGCACAGAAGGAGTTAATTAGTGTGACAGTTTTATAGATCGGGTTGTTTCGGAAGCGGCGATACCAAATATGTGTACTTTTTTTGTTTTTGCATAAATATACAATATATATATATATATATATATATATATATATATATATATATATATATATATATATATATATATATATATATATATATTTATTTATTTATTGGTTTAATATTTTATTTATTTATTTATTTTGTGATTTTTTTTTTAACAGTTTGAAAACATTTTTTAGACTTGTTTTTACATTTTTACTTAGTCCCTGTATGGGACATTAATTTTTATTTTTCTAATCACTGTTCTCATGCAATGCAATAGACATGTATTGCATTGCATGAGAGCTCTGCTGACAGTTTCACACTGTCTCCTCCTAGACTTCAGCTGCAGGCTGAGCCTAGCAGGAGACCATATATGGCCAATCCGGAGGCGGTCATGTGACCTCCGGCTGCCATGACAACGGTAGGTCCTGGAAGACATCAGGGGGCCGTCGGAGAGGTAAGTGCACGACCCCCTCTCCTCTCACTATCTTCTATATGCCGCGATCACTATAGATCGCGGCATATAGAAGATAGCAAAGGGTTAACATCATTGGGACCTGATCCAATCAGGTCCCGATGATGTCCCCTGTCAGAGCTACTGCCCTGCACTGCACCCGCAGCGCTTGCAGGACCCTGGGGGTCCTGAGAGCTGCGGGTCCACCGACCATTCATAAACGTCAGCGCTGCACAGAGCCCAGGCAGTGCCGACGTTTATGTACAGTGGGCGGTCTTGAAGTGGTTAAAGTGAGTCCAGCAGAGAGCACGCATTCGAAAATGGCATATAGAGCACGATTGTGTTCAGCTTGAGTTTTCCCAAAAACTAATATGTCATCACTGTAATTAAAAGCATTTGGAATGTGTTGGATGACGCTTCTTATTGTATCTTGAAAAATTTCCGCTGCTGAGCCGACCCCAAAAGTCAATCTCTTGTATCTTCTGAGACCCACATGGGTGGAAAATGTTGTCAAGTATCTGGATTCTGGACTCAGTTCCAATTGATGATAGCCCTTATTGAGGTCGAGCTTTGAAAAGACTGTTTCTCCATTTAATAAGTGGATGATGTCATCAATCGTGGGTGAGATATGTCTTTCTCTCTGAATAGCGGTGTTGGGCAGGCGCATATCAACACACAGTCTCACCTGCTCTGGAGTCTTTGGTTTTGGAACTACCACAAGTGGAGAGCCCCATGGAGTGGGACCAGTAACAGTTTCAATAACATCCTCATCCATGAGCAATTGGAGTTCCTTTTCTACCTTCTTTCTCAGGTGAAATGGAATACGCCTGTGAGCCTGGGCTACTGGACGGACACTGTCATCCACATGAAGATGCACTTGAGTCCTTTAGTTTTCCCAATCCACTAAATAGGGAGGGAAAGCTGTTCACCATGGCTTGTACATCCAGATCCGCAGGGTCGGTTATGGTATGAATAATCTGGATGAGTCCTAGTTTTAAGGCAGTGTGATAGCTGGGAAGACAGCCTCCCCATCCGTGCAATGTATGAAAAGTGGTTTTCTGCCTGTTTTCTTTATGGCTAAGTTCAGTGTCAAATTGTCCCTTTGTAACTATAGGTGTTTTAGATCCGTATGGAAAGATCTTAGTATGCACTTGCTGTAGGACTGGCTTTGTTTTCAATTGTTCATATGCATTGCTGTCTATGATATCCACTGAAGCTCCTGTATCTATTGTAAAGGTGATATCAGTGTTGCAGAGGGCGAGCGTGATACAGGGAGACTGTACAGAGCCAGTGACAGAGGTACTGAACACATAATTCTCAGCCACAGACATTTCTTCTATATCCTGATTCACCATCTTTACATTTGCGGGCTTTGTCATAGGTAGAGGAGACTTGTTGTGCGCTGACTTGCAGACAGCTGCAAAATGGTTCCCTTTTCCGCATTTACTGCATGTTTGTTCCATAGCTGGACATCTGTTCAGGGGGTGAGGGATATCTTGTCCACATCTATAGCATTTCTTCTGTTTCGGGGCTTGCTTGTCTTGCGTACTTTTATGTTTGAGATTATACACATGTAAATTATCCCCATTCTCCTTGGCGGTGGCCTGATGATCTGCTATCTCTATAGCATGGGCCATTGTGAGCAAATTATGCAGAGAGAGATCCTGCTGCAAAGCTTTACGTCTTATATTATTAGACGAGCAGGTGACAATTACTTGAGCTAGAATTTCATCATCTACGTCCGTAAATGCACATCCATGTGCTATCTCTTTTAGCCATGTGACATAGGTGTCTATGGATTCTTCTGGAAGCTGCTTAGCAACCCTGAACTTGTATCTTTCATATCTGATGTTTTGTTTGGGGTTGAAGTAGTCAGTGAGAGCTTTGGCGCAGTTGCTGTATGTGTCTGTCACTGCTGCAGGTAACATGCTGTATATGTCATAGACCCCTGTGCCCGCGCAATGCAGGAGCACGGCTCTCTTTCTTTTCTCCTCTTTTATGTCCATAGCTTCCAGAAAGTTCTCAAACTGGTTTAGCCATTTTCTCCAGTTATGAGAGAGATTAATGACATCAGTCATATCAAACTGTGGGAATGTGTGCAAGTAGTCAGCCATGATGGAGTCTCTCAGTGACGCGGACGTGTGAAGCGGTAAAGTAGGGGTCAGTACTCACAGCAGCAGGTGATTCAATCCCATCCTCGTCGCCAGTTGTAGTGTCCTCACGGTACAAGGAATTCAGGAGAGTAGATTTTATCTGTATTTTATTCTTCTCCTCCAGCACACAGCATAACATGTTTCTCAGCGGACTAGAAACCGAAGCTAAACTAAAACTCCCCAACTCACTTCCTGTCTCTTAACTCCTCAGTCACAAGACTTCCTTTTCTTAAAGAGACAGATCTAAACATTATACATTACAGGACCTAACCAAAATTGTGGGTAAATAACTTTGTTTCAATCATGTGATGCTCGTTCAAACTCACTAGTGGCAAGTAACACGTGTGGGCAACATGAAAATCACACCTGAAACCAGATAAAAAGGGGAGGAGTTGACTCAATCTTTGCATTGTGTGTGTGTGCCACACTAAGCATGGAGAACAGAAAGAGGAGAAGAGAACTGTCTGAGGACTTGAGAACCAAAATTGTTGAATATCCACAATCTCAAGGTTACAATCTAATCTCCGGAGATCTTGATGTTCCTTTGTCCACGGTGCACAACATAATGAAGAAGTTTACAACCCATGGCACTGTAGCCAATCTCCGTGGATGGCAGAGAAAAATTAATGAAAGGTTTCAATGCAGGATAGTCTGGATGGTGGATAAGCAGCCCCAATTAAGTTCCAAAGAAATTCAAGCTGTCCTGCAGGCTCAGGGTGCATCAGTGTCAGAGCAAAGTATCCATCGACATTTGAATGAAATAAAACACTATGGCAGGAGACCCAGGAACAGGAAGACACCACTGCTGACGCAGACATAAAAAGGCTAGACTGAAGTTTGCCAAAATGTACGTGAGCAAGACAAAATCCTTCTGAGAAAGCTTCTTATGGACAGATGAGACCAAGATAGAGCTTTTTGGTAAAGCACATCATTCTACTGTTTAACCGAAAACAAAATGAGACCTGCAAAGAAAAGAACACAGTACCTGCAGTCAGATATGGTGGCTATTCAAAAATGTATTGAAGCTCGTTGATGGTTATAAGATTGATTTCAGTTATTTATTCCAAAGGGTGTGCAACCAAATTTTTTTAGTTGAGGGTGCCAACAATTTTGTCCGGCACATTTTTGGGGTTTTGTGTGAAATTATGTCCAATTTGCCGTTTTTTTGTGATGTTCCAATACACGCAAAGCGAATAAACAAGTGTACAACAAAACATGTGTGATTGTAATAATTCCCTGGGAGAAATAAGCTACAACGTGGCTAATTATGACCATGGCTCACTCATTCCGCCATTTCCTCTCTATTCTAGGTAACAGTGTAAATGCCACGGTGGTTGGAGACAATGATCCGCTGGACGAGGTTCAAGGTTTTCTCTTTGGGAAGCTCAGGTACACGTCGTCTTCATTTTCTTCGATAAATGGAGCAGGTTGGAGGGAAGGGGCTTCCTACATGTATGAGATGAGCCGCCAATCCTTTGTATACCACTTCCCACCTACTTGTTTCCCCTCTATCTACCCCCCCTTATTTGATTGACAGCTCAAGCTTCATAAAGCCAGAGAAGGGAGGAGATAAAGGGAAAAAAAGCAAGTGGAAGGTGTATATAAATGATTGGCCGCGCCATGGTGCACCGAGCGCCTGGAATTTGAACAATCATTCTGTGCTGACAGTCCCTTTAAGTGGGATATACTGTATATTAGTATGTATGTAATTAACCATGTATATGCTGGCCTGATTCTTGCTCCTTTTCCCAATCTTGCGCTCATTTCCTTGCCTGCACGCCATGTTCTCAGTCTTTTACTTTACTGTCACCAGTGCAAAGCCACATCTGATTTATTAGCAGTTAGTAATATCCTTACAGCTTGGGAACATGTCCACAGGTCCCATTGTCCTGATGCAGACTTCATACATGTTTGTTATGGGGATTGTCCACTTTTGGGTATATTTTATTTGCTTTATTAAATGCAGTTAAGTCTAAATATCTTTTTTTTGTCATTGGGTTTCATTTAAAATGTTGCCTCATTTACCTTTCACAGTCTCTGTGTTGTATTTTCTATTGCTGGCAGCAGAATGAGTTTACCGAGTATCCATCAGTGAGCTCGTTTCACAATCTTATGGGAGAATATGTAGATCTTTTATCTGGCCCTCTCAGCTGATTGATGCCAGCAAACAAAAAAGCCAAACGGTGCAACATTGTTTATGAAACCCAATTGCAAAAATGATTTTTAGCTCCAAATACATGCATTTAAGATTTAAAAAAAAAAAAAAAATTAAAGGCCCCAAATGGGGACATTCTCTCTAAGTGTCCTTGTCTTATATAATTTGGCAACTGATTTGACTGCTGCAGTCAAAAATGTCCCTAATTATTCTTAGTTTCCTCATGTATTCTGCAGTTGCAGTTTGACTTTCACTTTAAATGTTGAAATTATTACCTATAGAACAAGGGTTTTCTTTGCAGGCAGCTGTATCCGGAGCTACAAGAGCAGCTGAAGGAACTGCGGAAACATTTGGTAGAAAGCACCAACGAGATGTCCCCTCTGAAGGTGTGGGAGCTGCAAGGTACTGTAAACGACATTCTGTCTGTAGAGCTCTGTTCACACTGCTATCACAGCTTCCCTTTTTTCAGAAGGATGTCAGAAATTCCAATGAATTGCTATCCCCCTTGTGAAGATCAGAGATTGTGGTTTTAATAATCACCTAGGCAGGTTAACAATGCAACAATATTTTTTTCTTCACATCCATGGTAATGCAGCAATTCCAGGTAAATGGCCAAAATACAGTTCTCTCAGTCCTCAAGATCCCCTCCCTGGGGCGGTAGTTCCACTGCTTTTGTGCCAGGCGATACTCACTGTCCCCCAACTTTTGGTTGGCCCACAGATTTCATATTTCCAGCCATTATAGTCTGTAGCCACAGTCCACGATCTTCCATATGACAGATAAAATAGAAGCAAAGGTATCCAGCTGCAACAGTCCTTTTAAGAAAGTTTATCAAATCCAGACGACAGATCCCACAACTGTAGCACGTTTATCCAGCCCAGTCGGCAGCCTAGCTTTACTCCTTAAGCCATCGATCTATCCATGGTCCAGGTCCTCAGACTAGATCCTATCCCTTCGACATCGTTCCACCAACTCCCCACTAAACATGTGGCATCTTTCCTCCTTCACTGGGATCAGCCCCCTGAATGGGCAGAACTGTTCTCACCCCCTCCCCTAAACCTATGTGTGCATTAGCGGAGGTATTTTTCTCAGGCTGAACCCATCACCTGGGCCTGCATGTGAGATTCCCTGTGGTGACTGCTCTGCCGGATCTACTTTCAACACTCACACAATGGACCTAGTCGCTATTTGAACAATGGTTAGAGGCTCCTGAGATACTGATGAGATTACTGGAATGTTGAACACTTTACAAGTGAAATTAGTTCACATACTGACAAAAAGCAGAATAATAGAACACAGCAAGAAATCTCTAATAAAACACAACAATAAGATCGACGAAAATCGGTGCTCCGTTCTGGAAAAGTCTTTAGTAAATGGGCAGCTCATCACACCCCTTATATCAGGTTGGTCGGGGATTTCCACTCTCGCCGGTCCCACCGATCAGCTGTCTGAAGGGGTCTCAGTGGCCCTGGGATGTCGACACACAAGAGGTCGCTGTTGGCTGAGACTTCCATTACACACGAACGCTTGATTTGGCTGCCAGAAGTGTGGGCAAGAGAAAGAGCCGCTGCCCCACACTTCTGGCAGCGGTTTATCTGCCCTGAGAAGAAAAGGATCAGGTGCTTTAATTAACCTCTTTGACCAGGGGATTTTTTGCGCTTTGTTTCCTTTACCCTTCTTCCAAGAGCCATTACTTTTTTTTTTTGCTAGACGAGTTTTTATTTTTACCGTTCAGTGACATAAGATCATTCTCCATGTCAGCACAATTAACGTGATCCCAAATGTAATTCGTTTTTACTTTTGCTTAAGTGGTGAAAAAATCTTTGTAATCTTGTAAAAAAAAAAAAAAAAAAAAAAAAAAAAAAAAAAAAAAAAGCAAAATAAATTCTGCCGCAATATTCTGAAACCCATAACTTACTGATATTTCAGTTCGGAGTATTGCGAGGGCTTGTTTTTTTTGTGCGTGGATCTGACGTTTTTATTGATACTTTTTTTTGGGCAGATAAAACATTTTGATTTCTTTTTAGTGAAGTTTTTTTGCGTAGATGTGGCAACAAAAAAATTAAAATCTGCAGTAAAACTGTAAAATAATGTCCTCCAACAAAGTAGAGCCATAGGCTGGGCTTTATGGGCGGATGACAGCAATAGAGGCCACCAGCAGACTCCCGGCTCCAGTGGTAACACATGAATTCCCCCGCGTTCGCGTATTGGGTGATCATTGGGAGCCGGTGGCAATTGTGTCATTTAAATGCCGCTCTCAATTACTGACAGCGGCATTTAAATTGTTAAACTGCTGCAAACTGGGCACACTCTGGTCGCTGCAGTTACATAAGCAGCATAACACAATCTGCCTGGTACCGTGCAGGCTCATGTGGTTGTGAAGGGGTTAAGTTGCCCAATCCTTCACTCCATTGGTATTGAACCCGAGACTGTAATATAAAGGCCGCATATTCAGGGGATCTGATTGTATAGCCTTAATATATTTCTTCCTAATTAATGTTTTCTTTCTTGTAAGATCTCAGTTTCCAGACGGCGGCTCGTATCCTGGCCGCTCCTTCTTCAGAGGCTCTCCTGGTGATGAAGGATCTCAGCCAGAATTTCCCCACAAAGGCCAGGTACCGTAACCTCATCCATCTGTTGTAGGACAATTCTCATGGTTATTTTTCTCACTTGTAGTAATAAATAAGATTATGTTCCATGTGGTTAATATCTACAAGATGGATGTGCTTATACTCTGTATTTTATCAATAGGACATTAACCAGGACTGTAGTGGACTCTGCCATGAGGATGGAGGTAGAGGAGAACCAAAAGGTAAGTTTTAATTAGCTGTTTGTCTGATTGCAAAATTAGGTTCCATATACTAATGTGTCAAAAATTACAAAAAATAAATATATTTGTGAGGGCTGTGTTATTGAAAAATATAGTCAAGCTAAACTTCATGATCTGGTATGTGACCTTGAGACCAGCTGAGTGGCAATATGGCACTACATTTTTCTAATGCCTTGTTAGTGCTCAGACCCGCTAATCTAACGTTGATTGCATATCCGAGTAATATGGCATCAATATCTGTACAAAGATCGCCCCATTAAGATTTGCTAAGGATTTTTCGGCAGTGTTTCTGCAGCCAAATCCACAGAAAAATCATGCATTAGGCCCGGTTAACCACATTCTGTTTCACCCTCTGCGCTTTATCAGGGGCTCAATTTCAATGACTAATTTTATGGCTCTTTTCTGTCACTCAGTACTTTAAGGGCACCTTGGGGCTGCAGCCTGGAGACTCGGCTCTGTTTATTAATGGACTGCACGTTGATCTGGACAGTCAGGATATCTTCAGGTAATGGAAGCGCAGAAAGACATAAGACCTTGCTAATTTTTTTTTCATTATGCGTCAAGGAGAAGGCAAATATATTTTGGGTTATTTACAACTCCAAGAGCAATGAATCCATAATTTAAGCAGTGTTTGTATTAGACAGGTACTTCATTGATCAGGTGAGATATGTCAGCTAAACCCACCACATATCTAATGTATATGGGGGTGTCCTGACACTCCCCGATGGCAAATGGATGGCAGTATTGAGCATGTTAAAATAGAAAGAGACGTTAGCTCACCCATATATCGAAGATCGATGCAGAGGAAGCTGCCGCAAAGATTAGAAATAGGAAAAAAGTTCTATCATCTAAATCTTCATAAAAACTCTCTACATTATAGAAAAATATTAAAAAATTCACTAGTCCGTAATCAACTGGATTACAAGCAAACGCGTATCAGACTGCTGTCCTTAGCCATTGCGGCAGTGACTATGGACAGCAGTCTGAGATGCGTTGTTTGCTTGTAATCCAGTTGGGTACGGACTTGGGACTTTTTTTAAAATATTTTTCTACACTAAAAAGTTTGTATGAAGATTTTGATGCTGGAACTTTTTTGCTATTGAGCATATTGGATTTTATTTTACTTGATCCATTCTTCTAATAAGAGATAAGAATAAACCGGAGGTGGTGGAGTTTGAGGGAAAAGCCTCCAGCCTGATGAGTTTTTGGATCACTGCTATAAAAGGTGGCACCTGTAAAGGGGATGTCTGGGCTGAAATGAAAAGTTTGCAGTCACTGTATGTGGCTTCAGACTGCCGAATCGTCAGTGTGTGATGTGCGCATTCTCGTGATTCCTCTTTACTCATCGTGCTGGTGAACAGTCACATGACAGTATGTCTGTGATTTGCATACTTACAATCACTTGCCAACTAGACTCCTGCTCTCCTTTCAATTCTTTAGCATTGAGAGAATCCGGGTGAGACTGTGGCACGTGACCACCCACCCGCACGGGAAATACAGTGGAATCATGACACATCACACTCTGTAACTATTTGTCAGTGTGCAGTCACATAGCGTACCTGCAGACTTTTAATTTCAGCCAGACAACCCCTTCAAGGCTATTTTTTTAAGTGTCTTTTTGGAATTTTTTGCGGCAACTTCAGTGCCAAGACCTTTAAAATAAAGATATTTTGATGTCCCCTGATGAAGCATTTGTGAAACGCGCATCAGGTGTTTGGTGGCTGAGCCTTTTATTTTTATTTTTTTGCAGTTTATGTGACCTACTTTGCAGAGAATATATTTTCTTGGTACTTCAATATGCTCATTAATTGCACCTATTTGTCAATTATACATATATCTTTTTTGAGCATATCTATTAATTTAATATTTAGGCGTTTTTTTGGGTCACCCATCAAATTTTCTTGTGCTTGTTCCACTGAGCATCAACATACTTCTACATATGTATACTTTCTATCTAGTAAAAGGTTTTTAGTTTTACTTTAAAAAAAAATAAATACTTTGGTCCTTGCACATTTTTTGCTATATTGGTTTTTGTCTCATGACTGTGCTTTTGGCTCCTATTATTTTGCTTGGGGTTATAATTTTTCTTCGTGTATATATAAACTGAAGTCATCAGAAGGAGGGACTACTAGAAGAAGCTCTAATAGGCGAAACATGTGCACAGCAAGTGTTTTTTTACAATGCAGCGCATATGTTCATTCTTTCTAGAAAAAAATTTGAAGCCCTTTTTCAGGCAGGTTCCTGAGTGAACTCGTCTGAAAAAGATGCCATGTGCACGTACCCTAAGATGTTCTTCTAAAAAAAATTGACTTTATAGGAACGTCCCAGCTCACATTCAGTTGCATAAACCTGGAGAAAGCTTTATACTGTATATATGCGGAGTGTGACGACATAGTGCAGCTCACCATCTGATCAGTGCAGTGTTCACCTCATGATTCAGTTTCTTTTTTTTATTGCAGCCTGTTTGATGTCTTGCGTAATGAAGCTCGGGTGATGGAAGGTCTCCACCGCTTGGGTATCGAGGGCTCAGCCCTCCATGATGTTCTCAAGCTCAACATCCAGCCGACTAACTCTGACTATGCTGTGGATATCCGCAGTCCTGCTATATCGGTAACTCCTCTCATATTATATAGGAGTCTTCACCCTATAATAGTAAGGCACAGAACAGATATATACTTATATCACTCCATTACTACATGTGTTGTGGAGCGGCTTCCATTCTCCACCTCTCCATAACCTGACCCCACAGATTTCCAGCTTACATCGGCATGTCTGGATTCATGGCCGTGCTGTCCTATGGAGGAGCGACAGTTCTGTATGCCCCAAGCCTTATCACTAATAAGCCTCGTTTCTGCCCCTGTCTCTGGCCGCAGACTCGATGAGCCGGTGTTCGGTTTGGGCAGGGGGGTCCCATTTCTTCCTTTTAGATCAGGTTCTGTCTCTTCATGTGGGATCTGATGGGACGTGGAGGCTGCATCCAATCTAAAAAGAGGAACAGATTCTTTCTTTTTCTTTAAACTTGTGATCGCAATGGATATTTTCTGTTTTTTTGGTGATATTTTAATTTGGATAACATAGGACACAAAGGTTTCTGAATAATGTCAATCACAAGCGTTGAATTCACTTCCCGCTGGGTGCACTTTGTATGAATAGAGAAGAAAAGTGCCAGCACCCATACGGCCCATTAAAATGTCATGCTTTTATTCTTGTACAATTAAAACCATCGGTACAGCTTCCGATATAGTCCCATAAATCGGGTGCCAGCACTGACGCAGTTGGGGCCAGTGATGATGTTATTGTAATGCTACAACTAACTTATCCCTGTTACAAGATGGCGCAGCTATTCGGATGCCTGACCCCCGCTCCATTCATTCTCTGGTGCTGCCTGGAGGAGCCGAGCACAGTGAATGGCAGCCCCATGGGCAATGAATGGAGCGGGTGCATCGCAGCTCCATTCTAACGGGGATAAAAGTGACCCCTTCTGCCGATCAGTATATGCCCCAGCAGTCGGACCCCCAACAATTAACAAGTTATCACATTTCCTATCAGGTGGATGTTGATGTTCATGTACTGCTCCGAGGCGCCACACTCATCTTCTACTCAACAATCAGTCTCGTGTAGATTTAGGGGTTACTGTGACCTCTGATACTGATGGCTTTAATTGTACAATAATTAAAGCAAGACATTCCAATGAGCTGTGTAATTAAGTTGGTATAAATGGGTGAAGTGTAGACATTTTGACTCTACAGTAGCTTAGCTTCAACAATATTGTTGGTCCAGATTAAAGCACATGTAACATCGGCAGGTTCTCTGCACAAACAAGGAAAACTGCAGCTCACCCAAGTAGGATATCCTAATTGCTTGGAAGCGTAGTCTGGTAAGTGTCCTTGTAGATAAAGAAGCTAATCCAGCAAGGAAGATCCTTAAAATTCTTAGTATTTCATGTCCATTGAAATCCCATCCATCTCATAGATAACCGCAGACACATTTCAGACTCCTTCTTTACTCATCTTCTGGAGTGAACACTCAGCCTCACGCTCTGCTTTCCTGCTTCCTTTGCAGTGGGTGAATAACCTTGAGCTGGACGGGAGGTACAACTCCTGGCCTTACAGCGTTCAGGAGCTGCTCCGGCCGACCTTCCCCGGAGTCATCCGGCAAATCCGCAAGAACTTCCACAACTTTGTAAGTGATTTTGACTTTTATTCGGCTTATTAAAGAAAATCAATACTATGAAAAGGGAATTATAATCACATACGAGGAATAATACTATCAGAAAGACGTCTAAAGGTGAGCCCTGACCCCTGGAATAGATGGGCGTTGTACCCATTTGGCCTTTAGCTTATTACAGTTTTATGAAAGCTTCTGCAATATTGGATTCTCAGATTGGGCAAAATTGCAGAATTTATTGTTTTATTTTCCATCTATAGATACATATGGCATATTGATCAGATTAAGTAATAAATGTCTTCTCCGTATGGGTGGAAATGCTTGAGATGCCGAATATACCGTTCCGGTGGTGTTAAAGTGAATAATACCTGTTTGCACTCCATTATAGAGGATGAGAGTTAGGCTGCGTTCACATCTTGCAACAAGGGAACGTTGTTATCACTGTGGCTCTCCGAAGTCGCATTTTTCCAAAATACCGAAAAAAAAGCACATATAATTTTTGAAGTGATTTCACTTGACTTGTGCCCAAACTAAAACTATTTTTGCAGAGATTTCACTAAAATTCCATAAAAAAAAAAAAGCTGTTTTATCAGAATTCTGGAAATTGCAGCAAAGACAACAACCAGCATAAAGCTGCACCACGGTCACAAGGTCAGAGCGAAGCTTTGTGGAAGCTGCCGTAATAAATGACAGGGCTTTTACAGCTTGGTCCCTGCATTATTTTTGTGTTTCTCCCCAGGTTCTTTTCATTGACCCGGAGCAGGAGTCTACGTCTGAGCTGATAAATGTAGCCGAGATGTTCCTCAATAATCACATACCTCTCAGGTCAGTTCTTTACTAGATCTGTCCACATTAGTGCGTATTATTTTGCTTTGTGATTATTACTTAGAGGGATTGTCCTGTCCAGAAAACCCCCTTTAGTAGAGCGGATAGATGTTATAGAGGGCTTTCTGATACTCAGCCTGAGTGGAGGGGAAATGAATGGCCGCACTAAACTGTATGGCAGATAGGAGATGGAGAAGCCGGAGCTTTGCCCGATAGTTGTCAGCTTCATTTACATGGGCATTTGTGTTCACAATCTCTATTGATGGCTACTTCATTAGTACCATTAACTTGGTTTGATTCCTCTTTTTGTACAAGTGAATACAACCTATTCAAGACTTCTGTTAAAGGGAAACTGTCAGCCAATTTTTGTTATGTAATCCGAGAGCAACATAATGTAGGGACAGATAACCTGATTCCAGCAATGTGTCACTCACTAGGCTGCGTGTTACAGTTTCAGTACAATCAGTGTTTTATCAGCAGGAGATTATCAGTACAGGACTAGGTGTCTCGTGTCATGTAGTCCTCCTGCTCTGTGTAATCCCGCCCCCACTACTGATTGGCAGCTTTCTGCCAATATACAGTGTACAGCCAATCAGTGGTGTGGGCGGTGCTATACACAACTCAGCATTCAGAGAACTGGTAAATCTGCAGCAGAGAAATCTGGGATTGCATGAAAATGACAAAATGCAGAACAGCAAGTAATACATCGCCGGAATCAGGGTCTCTGCCCCTACTTCATGCTGTTCTCCAATTACATAGCAAAAACATGCTGACAAATTCCCTTTAATATTGTTTTCGTGACTAATCTGTGGTCTGACTTGTTTAGGGAATGTGTTACTGTGGTTCTCATCAGTTTTTGTAGGGATGTGCCAGGTCCTTCTTGGCTAGAGATGCTCTTTGTACCCGCTCGCTGCTAAGGGTCTGAATAGACCACCCTATTTAATTAGCTCAGGACTCCCTTGAGTGCCATTTAATAAACTACTTTTTCTAAACCAGACCATCCCCTCTAAAGGTAACAGGCTTGTTACAAAAAAAAATAAATATCTAAAAATAAAATAATAATCAACTCTGAAGGTCGTGCATTCTTTCACCACCAGAGGGCGCCTCATGTTGTGTTTCTTGCAGGATTGGTTTGGTGTTTGTTGTGAATGATGAGGAGGAGGTGGACGGCTTCCAGGACGCCGGTGTCGCTCTCCTGAGGACTTTCAACTACGTGGCTGATGAAGAGGATAATTATGACGCTTTCCAGATGATTGTATCAGTAGGTTTTCCTTTTTTTGTATATTTTTTTTTTATATAGGAATTGCAAAGAAATACTGTCTGCACCGTGTTTGGAATTGTAACACTCTCCTTGATAAGTCTAGTGCGTAGTTATGGCGGCTTTAACATATACATGGGCATTTTGTTGTCTTTGTAGTATAAATGATGACCAAGAAGGCAGAAGCATTAATCGCTGCTTTCTTTGGGGATTCTCCGCATTGGCACCCTGGTTAGCCTCCTGCAGCCGATTACTACGCCGGGCATGGATGTTCATCAGTCACACCATGCACATATTAATGTCCTCAGAACCCACGCATTTCGGGTGCGACTGGTGGATCAGCTAATATGTATGGGGGTCCTAATTCTTTCCTGGCTGCAAATGTTTGGGGAAAAGATGCATTGGGCATGTTACATTTTACTATACCTGATCCTTTGTTCTCAAGGGAGAGAAGCCAACGCCAGAGGTGTCTGGCAGCGGATTATTACAAAGTATTGTGGGTTTTTCTTATAATATATTGATTTTGTCGCGTAAGGTCCAGGATGAGAATGATGAATGGGGACATTTTTGCATAGAAACCCATCTGAATGAGGCTTCCTTAAAGACTATGGACTCCTTTGACTTGGAATAAATGATTTTTACGTGTACGAGTGGTTACCTTTTAGTTATTACCCATTGAGAACTCCTGCTCGCCGGTCTGTGTTGGTTGAGGGATTCGGGTGGAATTGGCTTTTGTTCGTCAGCTCTTCGAATGTTTACGGCTAACTTTAAAACCACGTCAAATTGTCTTTTTCTCTGATTGGGAACTGTTTAATTTTCTCTCATGTAGATCTACAGCAAGGTGCGGACTGGTGAGAGGCTGACGGTGAAGCATGTCACCAGCGTGCTGGAGGAGAAGTACCGATACGTGGAGCCCAGCAGCATTCTGGGCCCGGACTCCGCTTATGACCAGAATAGAAAGGTAACAGCGACTAATAGTGCTGCTGAACTGTGCGAAATGCAGAAAGTGAGAACTTTCAGACTGGACGGGACCCGATCTAAAGAGGTGAACCCTCACAAGCTCTCAGCGTAGGATGAATCGTGGGAAACCCCGCTGAGCACTAGGACAGAAGAAACCACATGACTGAAAGTAGACAATGGTTGTCTGTTATCACCACCATTCTTATGATCCTGAATTTGGGGAATATGGGCAATGCATTTAAGGTTGATTTTAGGAAATAGGGCAGGTGATTGTGTACTGATCATTTATTAGAGATGAGTGAATCCATTCTCAGGACCCAGGTCCAGCAGCCAGGACTATAGTCCATGACCCCTGGACGGGAGCCCTGAGAACCGCTTCCTACCTGCCGCCATCCCTCACTTGTCTCGCTGTTAGCCGGCTCTGGACGACGTCACTGTTGCAGCATGATGAACACATGATGTCGCGCCAGTCCAACTACTTAAAAGGGCAGCCGACAGGTTGTAGGAAGTTCACAGGGCTCCCGTCCAGCAACCACGGACTACTGACCTGGCTGATGAACCAGTGCCGTGTGAAATTATTCCCTCATCTCTATCATTTATTCATACAGAACTCTGTCTCGGATAGTGAGGCTTTTAGTTTGGATCTATCTGTAACATGATGGTAACTGTCCGGCTCCCATTTTCCACAGGAGGGGAAGCAGTACTTCCTGCAGACCGGACTGTCCCCGCTTCCTGTGGTCCTCTTCAATGGAATACCGTTTCCAAAAGACCAGCTAGATCCTGATGAACTGGAGACCGCCACAATGCACAAAATCCTCGAGACAACTACAGTTTTCCAGAAAGCTGTGTATCTGGTGAGTCTCGTGATCTTTCATGTGACCGTAGACACTTGTGCCACCCTCGCTTCAGGGTGCGATGACCGAGTCCGGACCTTCACTTATTGTCTTCTGGAATTCCATCATTGTTTCATAAAAAAAGCATCTGGAGAGTGATTCCTGCGGTGTTATTGCACACTGCTGGCTAATATGACGCCTCCCGGACTGATTGGGGGAATTACACTGTCCATTCGTGGCCATAACACTTGTGTGCAAATAGGAGACACGGCCGTGCCTCTTGCTCAGTAAGGCCAGGAGGATGCATGTCGGTGGTATACCACAGACACTTTTCTCTGATGTTTAAGGATGTCATCCATGTAAGAGATGACCTCTATCCCCCTGAAACACAGAACGTGCCATAGCGGCAGTAATGTCCTTTGTGAACACGCAGGGAGCTGTAGTCAGCCTGAAAGGGAGGGCCACAAGCTGAAAATGGGACTGCGTGACTGCGAAGCAGAGAAACTTCTGGCACCCTGGAAAATTGGGATGTGGAGATGGGCATCCTGTATGTCCCCTGAGGAGAGAAATTCTCCGGCTTCAAGGAGGCAGCAACTAAGTAAAGTGACTCCATCCTGAATCCTCAGAACTTGTTCAGCAATTGTAGGTCCAGAATGAGACGGACTGAACCATCCTTCTTTGTGGCTGATAAAAAGGTATGAATAAAAACCTATGCACCGTTCCTGAGTAGGAGCCGGAACAATGACGCCTGATGGAGAAGAGAAGAAATGTCTTGCAGGGTGTCCGTGGAGGGCGAGATTGAAATAAAACATCTCGTGGGGGAGTAGAGAATTCTATCTTGTATCTTGAGGACATAATTTCTATAACCTAGGCGTCAGAAGAATACAGAAAGTAAAGAATACATCAGACCCGTGTCTGCCTCCTCAGGGACACTAAGAATAAAGAAAGTAATGAATACATCAGACCCGTGTCTGCCTCCTCAGAGACACTAAGAATAAAGAAAGTAATGAATACATCAGACCCGTGTCTGCCTCCTCAGAGACACTAAGAATAAAGAAAGTAATGAATACATCAGACCCGTGTCTGCCTCCTGAGTGACAATAAGAATAAGGAAAGTAATGGATACATCAGACCTGTGTCTGCCTCCTGAGTGACAATAAGAATAAAGAAAGTAATGAATACATCAGACCCGTGTCTGCCTCCTCAGTGACACTAAGAATAAAGAAAGTAATGAATACATCAGACCCGTGTCTGCCTCCTCAGTGACACTAAGAATAAAGAAAGTAATGAATACATCAGACCCGTGTCTGCCTCCTCAGTGACACTAAGAATAAAGAAAGTAATGAATACATCAGACCCGTGTCTGCCTCCTCAGAGACACTAAGAATAAAGAAAGTAATGAATACATCAGACCCATGTCTGCCTCCTCAGAGACACTAAGAATAAAGAAAGTAATGAATACATCAGACCCATGTCTGCCTCCTCAGAGACACTAAGAATAAAGAAAGTAATGAATACATCAGACCCATGTCTGCCTCCTGAGTGACAATAAGAATAAGGAAAGTAATGAATACATCAGACCCGTGTCTGCCTCCTGAGTGACAATAAGAATAAGGAAAGTAATGGATACATCAGACCTGTGTCTGCCTCCTGAGTGACACTAAGAATAAAGAAAGTAATGAATACATCAGACCCATGTCTGCCTCCTGAGTGACAATAAGAATAAGGAAAGTAATGGATACATCAGACCCGTGTCTGCCTCCTGAGTGACACTAAGAATAAAGAAAGTAATGAATACATCAGACCCATGTCTGCCTCCTGAGTGACAATAAGAATAAGGAAAGTAATGGATACATCAGACCTGTGTCTGCCTCCTGAGTGACACTAAGAATAAAGAAAGTAATGAATACATCAGACCCATGTCTGCCTCCTGAGTGACACTAAGTTAAAATGAAACAAGTTAACAGTCCATTAAAAGTTAAAAAACCTAATGGACTTTTATCTTGTTTCAATAAACTGACATTTTTTATCCAGTCGGTTGTAACGGAAACTACCCTCGTTTTTCTCTCTGTCAGCTGTAATCACCAGCAGGTTTGGCACCCACTGGTTTCTAATCACAGCAATGGATTCATCTATGTTACCAGCGTGAACAGCTCTAACCCTCCCCCTCTCTCCGACCTCCTACACTGAGGAATATTGGTGGGTTCTTAGGACTCTAATGAATTATGTTGGCAATCAGAGAGCTGTGCACGGTTTGAGGGGTTTATTTAGCGTTTCATTGTACATTACTGACATCTTCTCATTATGCTTGGAATCTGCATGGAGCTGAACACACTTTATACACTTTTTTTTTTAGGGAGAACTGACCAACGATCACGATGTTGTGGATCACATTATGGCTCAGCAAAACGTAGTTCCCCGGATTAACCTGCGGATCCTGGACATGGACCGGCAATACCTGGACCTCACGGCCATCAGTAAGTCACTACATACATTTCTATAATGCATTGAGTTAAGTGTCTGGGTAAAAGGACCTGGATTTAGTGGAGCGGCAATTTCTGATTTATTA
The DNA here is from genome assembly GCF_046119375.1 of Phyllobates terribilis. Taxonomy (NCBI): domain Eukaryota; kingdom Metazoa; phylum Chordata; class Amphibia; order Anura; family Dendrobatidae; genus Phyllobates; species Phyllobates terribilis. The sequence goes on from NW_027362763.1 coordinate 165,407,804, forward strand.
TAATTTATGCCAGAATTTATAACACAAATGTACAAGTGCTCATAGCGGACATAGATATTTGCCTGGCCTACACACAGCCAAATTCTTTGTTCTGAAAGCGCTCACCTTTAGTAATATTTGTAGCATGTATTGATCGATTCCTCACTTGCAGTCATTGAATTGTAACCAGATTCTGAAGATTTATCTTGTATTTAGTGCTTGTGATACATTTTTTTTAATAAATCCCAGCATCTAGTAATATATTATCTCTCCCGTATTCATTATGATCCTGCCCGTTCCTCATGATGACTTCTGTGCTTCGCAGATAACTTCTTTGTGGATGATTATGCCAGATTTAGCGTATTGGACTCGGATGCGAAGAGCGCAGCCATAGCCAACAGCATGAACTACCTGACTAAGAAAGGTAAGAGAAGAGGCGTCTGTAGCCATGGAGCCATTGTCAGTGAGCACAAAGGTGGGGTCTTCTATTAGTAAAGTGGACAGAGAACTGCGGATAGGACCACAGTGATGGGGGACCCCTGGGATCAGGAGTACTTACAGAAAGAACCGGGGTCTTTAGTGCCCATATAATACCGAGCACCTCCAGGGCATCGAGCCTGAGCACAGTGTAACAAGTCATTTTATAGGTAATATCACAATGTGACACAACCAGAAAATAGCTTTAATCCGTATAAGTAGAAGTTCACTGTCTGTATGTTCTCACTGACGGCTTTTGTCACCTGTGGTTCCACCATGAACGTTTGTATCTGTGGGTCGGGGCCATTCTTTGATTTCTCTCTCATGTCTCCTCTACTTCTTTATCTCTTTGTCTGGTCCAGGAATGTCCTCCCGGGAGATTTATGGTAATCCCAGCTCTCTTTTTCGTGTTTCCTAGTTCTGTGCATGGTTTACTTCACCTGGTACCGTTATGTGCTAATTTTACAGGATATAAAATAAATGTATTATATGGACCTAAAATAGTGTAATAGTTTATTTAGTTTCTTTTCCTCCATTATCCTGCCACACTGAGGGACGACCCATTATTTACCGCCTTTTCCTCCATTATCCTGCCACACTGAGGCACGACCCATTATTTACCGCCTTTTCCTCCATTATCCTGCCACACTGAGGCACGACCCATTATTTACCGCCTTTTCCTCCATTATCCCGCCACACTGAGGCACGACCCATTATTTACCGCCTTTTCCTCCATTATCCCGCCATGCTGAGGCACGACCCATTATTTACCGCCTTTTCCTCCATTATCCTGCCACACTGAGGCACGACCCATTATTTACCGCCTTTTCCTCCATTATCCTGCCACACTGAGGCACGACCCATTATTTACCGCCTTTTCCTCCATTATCCTGCCACACTGAGGGACGACCCATTATTTACCGCCTTTTCCTCCATTATCCCGCCACACTGAGGCACGACCCATTATTTACCGCCTTTTCCTCCATTATCCCGCCATGCTGAGGGACGACCCATTATTTACCGCCTTTTCCTCCATTATCCTGCCACACTGAGGCACGACCCATTATTTACCGCCTTTTCCTCCATTATCCTGCCACACTGAGGCACGACCCATTATTTACCGCCTTTTCCTCCATTATCCTGCCACACTGAGGCACGACCCATTATTTACCGCCTTTTCCTCCATTATCCCGCCATGCTGAGGCACGACCCATTATTTACCGCCTTTTCCTCCATTATCCTGCCACACTGAGGCACGACCCATTATTTACCGCCTTTTCCTCCATTATCCTGCCACACTGAGGCACGACCCATTATTTACCGCCTTTTCCTCCATTATCCCGCCATGCTGAGGCACGACCCATTATTTACCGCCTTTTCCTCCATTATCCTGCCACACTGAGGCACGACCCATTATTTACCGCCTTTTCCTCCATTATCCCGCCATGCTGAGGGACGACCCATTATTTACCGCCTTTTCCTCCATTATCCTGCCACACTGAGGCACGACCCATTATTTACCGCCTTTTCCTCCATTATCCCGCCATGCTGAGGGACGACCCATTATTTACCGCCTTTTCCTCCATTATCCTGCCACACTGAGGCACGACCCATTATTTACCGCCTTTTCCTCCATTATCCCGCCATGCTGAGGGACGACCCATTATTTACCGCCTTTTCCTCCATTATCCTGCCACACTGAGGCACGACCCATTATTTACCGCCTTTTCCTCCATTATCCCGCCATGCTGAGGGACGACCCATTATTTACCGCCTTTTCCTCCATTATCCTGCCACACTGAGGCACGACCCATTATTTACCGCCTTTTCCTCCATTATCCCGCCATGCTGAGGGACGACCCATTATTTACCGCCTTTTCCTCCATTATCCTGCCACACTGAGGCACGACCCATTATTTACCGCCTTTTCCTCCATTATCCCGCCACACTGAGGCACAACCCATTATTTACCGCCTTTTCCTCCATTATCCCGCCATGCTGAGGCACGACCCATTATTTACCGCCTTTTCCTCCATTATCCCGCCATGCTGAGGCACGACCCATTATTTACCGCCTTTTCCTCCATTATCCTGCCACACTGAGGCACGACCCATTATTTACCGCCTTTTCCTCCATTATCCCGCCACGCTGAGGGACGACCCATTATTTACCGCCTTTTCCTCCATTATCCCGCCATGCTGAGGGACGACCCATTATTTACCGCCTTTTCCTCCATTATCCCGCCATGCTGAGGGACGACCCATTCTGCAGCAGCCATGCAGGTCAGGGGGTGTGACAACACACCATATAACAAGGTGATCGAGGAAAATAAATGTACATTATTTATGGCCTTTATTTTATATCTTTCAGATTTTCTTTAAAGCGAATCCGTCAGCTGATTTCACAATAAGAACTGCTTATAGTATAAAATGGCTCTCTTAGACCTAATGAGGCTGGTGTATTTACTTTGACAATCAGTGTCAGAATGCTTATATATGTAAATCAATCTCTATTTTCCTAGCCTGATTGACAGCTCCTCAGTGTCCTTCCTCCCTGCTGAGGTTTCACACTGCTCAGTACAAGCTGCAGCTGTCAGTGGGTGGGCGGAGACTGAGTACTCTTGAGCTCTTCAACTCTTTAGAAGGACTCCTAAAATGTTCATCTTAATATCAGGTTTATTCAGCCATACTGTCTGGCTTGTAAAAGTAATTACACCAGCCTTGTCAGGTCTAAAAGATCTCTGTAATAATGTATGCAGTTTTGTTTTGTGAAATCTGCTGACAGATCCGCTGTAATGTGCATGCCGCTCTACATTTACTACCTGCATGTGGTACCTCTGAACTCTCCTTTCTCTGCATGACGCCTAACCCGGGCACTTTCTCTTACGCCGTTGGGAAGGTGCAGATTCTGGCATCTTACTATTACAGACATAAGTTGTTTGCTAAACACGGCGGACACAACCGGCGCCCGACACGTCCCGTCACCTTACAGTTGGGTCTGTCGAGTTCTGCCGAGATGTCTATTGTCTTGATAGGAAGAATAGTGCTGCTGTGATTTTCTCGTTAATAATATTGGAGGATGCATGACCGTGGGTATACGCCCTGCCGCTAGGAGGCTGACACTAAGTAGTAAAGATGGGCTATCCATTTTCCTTAGACATCAGGCAGCTCGCTTTAAGCTTAAAGGGATTGTTACCATCTTCATAGATGGCTTGTATCAGATAGTCCTTGTATAAACCAGCACTTTTGCAACTTACTGCTTCTTACAATTTGCAGCCTTTCTTGAAATCGTAACACTTTTCTTTTGTTTACAGCTCGTTGCCCAGGAGACCGTCCACCGCTGTTATCTAGCTTGCAAACACTGCAGGTTTAGGAGGTAGCCCTGCGCTCCAGCGATCCTGGCCAGTTTTAAAAAAGGGCTTACAAGCTCAATAGACAGCGTGGTGGTCGGTCTCCAAGGCAACAAGCTGTAAACAAAGGAAAAGTGTTAATATCTCAAGAACAGCTAAACATTTTAACCCCTTAAGCCCCGCGGGTGGTTTGCACGTTAATGACCGGGCCAATTTTTACAATTCTGACCACTGTCACTTTATGAGGTAATTACTCTCGAACGCTTCAACGGATCCCCCTGATTCTGAGATTGTTTTTTCGTGACATATTGTACTTCATGATTGTGGAAAAATTTCTTCGATATCACTTGCGTTTATTTGTGAAAAAAACGGAAATTTGGCGAAAATTTTGAAAATTTTGCAATTTTCAAAATTTGAATTTTTAAGCCCTGAAATCAGAGCGATATGTCACACAAAAGAGTTAATAAATAACATTTCCCACATGTCTACTTTACATCAGCACAATTTTGGAACCAAAATTTTTTTTTGTTAGGGAGCTATAAGGGTTAAAAGTTGACCAGCGATTTCTCATTTTTCCAACAAAATTTACAAAACCATTTTTTTAGGGACCACATCACATTTGAAGTCACTTTGAGAGGTCTTTATGACAGAAAATACCCAAAAGTGACACCATTCTAAAAACTGCACCCCTCAAGGTGCTCAAAACCACATTCAAGAACTTTATTAACCCTTCAGGTGCTTCACAGGAATTTTTTGAATGTGGAAGAAAAAAATGAACATTTAACTTTTTTCACAAAAATGTTAATTTAGACCCAATTTTTTTTATTTTCACAGGGGTAACAAGAAAAAATGGACCCCAAAATTTGTTGTGCAATTTCCCCTGGGCACGCAGATACCCAATATTTGGGGAAAAAATACTGTTTGGGCGCACGGCAGGGCTCGGAAGGGAAGGAGCGCTATTTGACTTTTTGATTGTAAAATTTGCTTGAATAATTAGCGGACGCCATGTTGTGTTTGGAGAGCCCATGTGTGCCCAAACTTTGGAGCTCCCCCACAAGTGACCCCATTTTGGAAACTAGACCCCCCAAGGCACCTTTCTAGATGCATAGTGAGCACTTGGAACCCCCAGGTGCTTCACAAATTGATTCGTAACAATGAAAAAGTGAAAAAAAAAACACTTTTTCATTTGTATGAATCAATTTGTGAAGCACCTGAGGGTTCCAAGTGCTCACTATGCATCTAGATAGGTGCCTTGGGTGGTCTAGTTTCCAAAATGGGGTCACTTGTGGGGGAGCTCCAATATTTGGGCACACAGCGGCTCTCTAAATGCAACATGGTGTCCGCTAACAAATTTAACGCAAAATTGGCTCAAATTGTTAGCGACACCATGTTGCGTTTGGAGAGCTGCTGTGTGCCCAAACATTGGAGCTCCCCCACAAGTGACCCCATTTTGGAAACTAGACCCCCCAAGGCACCTATCTAGATGCATAGTGAGCACTTGGAACCCCCAGGTGCTTCACAAATTGATTCGTAACAATGAAAAAGTGAAAAAAAAAACACTTTTTCATTTTTATGAATCAATTTGTGAAGCACCTGGGGGTTCCAACTGCTCACTATGCATCTAGATAGGTGCCTTGGGGGGTCTAGTTTCCAAAATGGGGTCACTTGTGGGAGAGCTCCAATGTTTGAGCACACAGGGACTCTCTAAATGCAACATGGTATCCGCTAACAAATTGAATGGAAAATCGGCTCAAATTGTTAGCGGACGCCACATTGCGTTTGGAGAGCCCCTCTGTGCCCAAACTTTGGAGCTCCCCCACAAGTGACCCCATTTTGGAAACTAGACCCCCCAAGGCACCTTTCTAGATGCATAGTGAGCACTTGGAACCCCCAGGTGCTTCACAAATTGATTCGTAATAATGAAAAAGTGAAAAAAAAAACACTTTTTCATTTTTACGAATTAATTTGTGAAGCACCTAGGGGTTCCAAGTGCTCACTATGCATCTAGATAGGTGCCTTGGGGGGTCTAGTTTCCAAAATGGGGTCACTTGTGGGGGAGCTCCAATGTTTGGGCACACAGGGACTCTCTAAATGCAACATGGTATCCGCTAACAAATTGAATGGAAAATCGGCTCAAATTGTTAGCGGACGCCACATTGCGTTTGGAGAGCCCCTCTGTGCCCAAACTTTGGAGCTCCCCCACAAGTGACCCCATTTTGGAAACTAGACCCCCCAAGGCACCTTTCTAGATGCATAGTGAGCACTTGGAACCCCCAGGTGCTTCACAAATTGATTCGTAATAATGAAAAAGTGAAAAAAAAAACACTTTTTCATTTTTACGAATTAATTTGTGAAGCACCTAGGGGTTCCAAGTGCTCACTATGCATCTAGATAGGTGCCTTGGGGGGTCTAGTTTCCAAAATGGGGTCACTTGTGGAGGAGCTCCAATGTTTGGGCACACAGGGACTCTCCAAATGCAACATGATATCCGCTAACAATTTGAGCCGACAATTTGTTAGCGGATATCATGTTGCATTTGGAGAGTCCCTGTGTGCCCAAACATTGGAGCTCCCCCACAAGTGACCCCATTTTGGAAACTAGACCCCCCAAGGCACCTATCTAGATTCATAGTGAGCACTTGGAACCCCAGGTGCTTCACAAATTGATTCATAAAAATGAAAAAGTGTTTTTTTTTTCACTTTTTCATTTTTACGAATCAATTTGTGAAGCACCTGGGGGTTCCAAGTGCTCACTATGCATCTAGAAAGGTGCCTTGGGGGGTCTAGTTTCCAAAATGGGGTCACTTGTGGGGGAGCTCCAAAGTTTGGGCACAGAGGGGCTCTCCAAACGCAATGTGGTGTCCGCTAACAATTTGAGCCGATTTTCCATTTAATTTGTTAGCGGATACCATGTTGCATTTAGAGAGTCCCTGTGTGCCCAAACATTGGAGCTCCCCCACAAGTGACCCCATTTTGGAAACTAGACCCCCCAAGGCACCTATCTAGATTCATAGTGAGCACTTGGAACCCCAGGTGCTTCACAAATTGATTCATAAAAATGAAAAAGTGTTTTTTTTTTCACTTTTTCATTTTTACGAATCAATTTGTGAAGCACCTGGGGGATCCAAGTGCTCACTATGCATCTAGAAAGGTGCCTTGGGGGGTCTAGTTTCCAAAATGGGGTCACTTGTGGGGGAGCTCCAAAGTTTGGGCACAGAGGGGCTCTCCAAACGCAATGTGGTGTCCGCTAACAATTTGAGCCGATTTTCCATTCAATTTGTTAGCGGATACCATGTTGCATTTAGAGAGTCCCTGTGTGCCCAAACATTGGAGCTCCCCCACAAGTGACCCCATTTTGGAAACTAGACCCCCCAAGGCACCTATCTAGATTCATAGTGAGCACTTGGAACCCCAGGTGCTTCACAAATTGATTCATAAAAATGAAAAAGTGTTTTATTTTCACTTTTTCATTTTTACGAATCAATTTGTGAAGCACCTGGGGGTTCTAAGTGCTCACTATGCATCTAGATAGGTGCCTTGGGGGGTCTAGTTTCCAAAATGGGGTCACTTGTGGGGGAGCTCCAATGTTTGGACACACAGGGGCTCTCCAAACGCAACATGGCGTCCGCTAACAATTTGAGCCGATTTTCCATTCAATTTGTTAGCGGACACCATGTCGCGTTTGGAGAGCCCGTGATGTGCCTAAACAGTGGAGCTCCCCCACAAGTGTCCCCATTTTGGAAACTATACCCCTCAAAGATTTTATTAAGGTGTATAGTGAACATTTTGAACCCAGAGGTACGGCACATTATTTGTTTACATTAGGTCATCATATTGAATAAGTTTTCATTATTCTTGAGCGCAAGTGCTCGCTACTTGAGTTTGCATCGGGTACTCAGGTATGCACCATGTACAGCGTGTGCTCGAGTGACATGCTCGAGTCCCTGCTCCGCATGTTTCACGGTTATTAGACACCCAAAAAAAAACATGCGGGGATCGCTCGTGCATGGCAGGCAATCCCCGTAAAGTTTTTTGGCCGCGAAGCATATGGGGCAGAGACTCGAGCATGTCACTCAAATACCCACGATACTAAATGCATACCAGAGCACCCGATGCAAACTCAAGTAGCGAGCACTTGCTCTCAACACTAGTCGCCATATCGTCATCTTTTTTTCTTACTTTTGAAAAAAATCCCAACCCCAGCCCTAACCCTAGCACAACCCTAGCCCCAGCACAACCCTAGCCCCAGCACAACCCTAGCCCCAGCACAACCCTAGCCCCAAACCCAGCCCTAACCCTAGCCCAATCCTAACTCAAGAGTTTATTTTTGACGCCGTTCCTTGTGCGGTATAAGTGATTAGACGACTTTATTCTTCGGGTCGGTGTGATTACAGCAATGCCAGAATCATATGGGGTTTTTATGACTGACAGCTGTCACACACTAAAAGACGCATTTTTTGTAAAATCTAGTTTTTGCATCGCCATATTTTGAGAGCTATAATTTTTCCAAATTTTGGCAGACAGTCATGTGACGGCTCGTTTTTTGCGGGATGACTTGACGTTGTTATTGGTGCCATTTTCAGGCACGTGACATTTTTTGATCGCTTTCTATTCCGATTTTTGGGAGGCAGAATAAACAAAAACCAACAATTCAGGAATTGTTTTTTTTTTTTTTTTTTTATTCTGTTCCGCGTGTGGTAAAATTGATGAGGCAGCTTTACTCTTCGGGTCAGTACGTTTACAGCGGTACCACATTTGTATAATTTTTCTATGTTTTGGCGCTTATACACAATAAAAGCTATTTTATAGAAAAAAATATTTTTTAGTATCGCTTTATTCTGAGAGCTATAACTTTTTTATTTTTCCGGCTGATGGAGCTATATGGCGGCTTGTTTTTTGCGGGACGAGATGACGTTTTCAGCGGTATCATTTTTATTTATATGCGTCTTTTTGATCGCGTGTTATTCCACTTTTTGTTTGGCGGTATGGTGATAAAGCATTGTTTTTTGCTTGGTTTTTTTTTTTTTTTTTTTACCGTGTTCACTGAAGGGGTTAACTAGTGGGACAGTTTTATAGGTCAGGTTGTTACGGACGCGGCGATACCAAATATGTGTACTTTTATTGTTTTTTTTTTATTTTTTTTATAATAATATTTATTGATGGGTACATTATATTTTTATTTTTGGTGTATTATTTTTTTTATTTTTTTATAATATTTTTGCACATTTTTTTTTTTTTTTTTTTTTTTTTCCACTTTCACACAGTTTATACACTTTATTACTTTGTCCCACTCTGGGACTTTCACTTTTTTTTTTCTGATCGCCTGCATGGCACAGGAATGGAGCACCATCCCTATGCCATGAAGGCTGTCAGAAGTGCACAGTGTGAAGATTGCTTGGAGATGCACTGCGCATGTCCAAGCAATCTTCCTGCTCTCTGGTGACCCGGATGTTGTCATGACGACATCGGGTCGTCATGGCAACACCCGGGAAGCCTTTGCAGACTGCGCTGGAAGCCGGAAGAGGAGGTGAGTATCTGCGATCACCTCCCCTTGCCCCCGCAATGCCGCGATCGACTTCGATCGACTTCGATCGCAGCATCGCGGGGGTTAATGTGCTGGGAGCGGTGCGTGACCGCTCCCTGCACATAGTACCGGGTGTCAGCTGTGACAATCAGCTGACACCCGGCGGCGATCGCGCCCGCACAGCCTGTGTGCGCGCGCGATCGCCATGACGTACTAATACGGGTCTGGCTCTTAAGTCCCAGGGCACAGACGCGTATTAGTACGTCAGATGTTATTAAGGGGTTAATAAGCAGTAAATTGCAAAATTGCTTTTATTTACAAGCACTATTATCCGACAGTGTCCATTTATGAAGATGGGAATATAACCTTTTGATGTCCGAAGGAGGCAGACACTCCATGTTATCAGGTTTGCAGTATAACCCACCAGGAAGAGGCAATGCTTTTCACTACCTAGTGTCAGCCTCTTAAAGGAAATCTGTCAGCATAAGTTAGAGGTTAAAACCCTGGAATCAGCGATGGGTCACTTATTAGGCTGTGTGCTGTTGTTTCCATACAATGACGGTTTTATCACCAGGAGATTATCACTGCCCGGACTAGCCGCCTTGTGCTTAGAGGTCCGACCACGACCCCTCCTGTGATAGGCAGCTCCGTGTCTATAGACCATGTACACAGAGAGCCTGGTGTGGGCGGGGGCAGCTTTCTCAGCTCTGCTACATCTCTAATTGTGTGAGAACAGCTTCACCCAGTAAACTATGTGACACATCACTGGAGTCAGGATCTCTTTTCCTACATTATGCTGCTCTCAGATGAAGTCGCAAGCACCTGCTGACATTCCCTTTAATAGCAGGGTGTGTGACCACATTGATGCGTCCCCCGTGTACTACGAGAAGGGGATCCTGCTGTAAGTCCAACAATCCATATTTTCTCATAAATGTGACAGAATCTGCAACGGAGCCTCCAATCCAGAAGTGAACGCAAACTAACAACCCATGTGAGATCTGTGCTGGCCGCCATATTGGCTTATATCCACCTTTCCCAGATACAGATCTCACACGGTTTCAACTTTCCACACCTACTTCATAAGTGTCACCTGCTTAATTCCATAACGGGGGGGACATTAATCTGCTCCTATCATGGCTGTGTACAAGTATCGGCCAGTGCTGCCCGTCTACCTGGTGCCGTGTCCGCCCGTGTGGCCGGCTGTCATGCCTCCTTTACTCCCTGCACTCCATCTTCCCCTCCTAACTCTTGCTCTGTTTGGTGCAGATGACTCTTTTGTTAGACCGGTCACATTTTGGATTGTGGGAGACTTTGACCAGCCCTCCGGACGTCAGCTGCTGTATGACGCCATTAAACACCAGGTAAGGTCTGACCTGCAGACGGATTGCAGCAATACGTGTGTACGGCATAAGTGGGACGTAGAGGCGAACTGCTGCTGACATAAGGAAACGTGCCTGGAAGGGTGTCATAGAATTACTGTGCGCGTTATTAAAGATTCACAATAGAAACTAAACTCCTTATTAAATAAATGTCTCTGACCTGATGGGCCTGTTGGATTTGCTTTGAAAACATACATCAGAGCGGCTGTATAATCTTTTGTGAAAGTTTTTTTTGGCTTAATATTAAAAGGTGAATAAAATGCTCTGTTTAACTTGAGGACTGTACAGACATTCTGATCTAGATTTTTCACAGCAAGTACACCAGCCTTGTCAGGTCTAAGAGATCTACTTAATGCTGTGTAAAGTTTGGCAAAAAAAGCTCCTTTTTAAGGAAAGAAGGATCAAACATGTTGGATATCAACATTGCTTCCCCATTGTAATAGACGTGTATGCCCAGCTGATCCAGGTGTGCATGTCTATAGGCCGACTGGGAGTGATTGATCTCATCTGTTTGGCTCAGCTGATCTGGGTGTGCATGTCTATTGTCACGCAAGGTGTGGGAAAGACTAAGTGCAACATGGAGGGAAGAGGGGGAAGAAGCCCAGACACAAGGGAAAGGTGGAGTGGAGATCTAATAACACCCTGCCTACCCTACCGTCCCTATTTAGGTTCCACACCTATCGCCAAGCAGGAACCTAAACCCTGTATGTCCCTAGAGCTTGGCCGTAGAGAGGTAGGAGGATGGGGTGAGTACTGGTCAGGCCCCACTACAAACTAAAGACAACAAGGTAGACAAACAGGATAAATTTCGCTTGAGCAGACACCAGAGGAGTAACGCCAACTGGCCTCCAAGGGCACCAGAGAAGAAGCTCGCCGACTGCTAGTGCTCCAAGCCTGCACAAAGGTACATAGAAGTATCACCGGCGACTACCTGCAGCAAACTGAGAGTTTTTAACTCCTATGCAAGGGTGTGTCAATAAGCAGCAGGAGGGAGTTCGCCGCTGGGTCTTGAAGGGAGAAAAATTAAGGCGTCTGCAATGCCAAGCGCAGTGACCTTCTACAGCCAGATCTAGAGCAACTGTCTAGAACACCTGACACACCCGTGACATCTATAGGCCGGCGGGGAGTGATCGCTCTCATCTGTTTGGCTCAGCTGATCCAGGTGTGCATGTCTATTGGCCGGCGGGCAGTGGTCGCTCTCATCTTCTTGTCTCAGCTGATCCGCGTGTGCATATATATAGGCCGTCGGGGAGTGATCGCTCTCATCTGTTTGGCTCACAGCTTATGAGCATGACCGGCTTTACATGTCCGCCATCCAGTGCCGTGTGAAGACCAGCTCTTGTGTGAGACGGCCTACTGTAATCTACTGTATGTTCTGAACATTTCCAAAGACTTAAAGCGCACCTGTCAGCAGGATTGTGCACATTAAACCACATACACTGTTAGGTGGGCGCCGTTACACTGAGTAAAATGATACCTTGATGATGAAATCCGTCTTGTGTTTTTTTTATAATCTTTATTTTCATTTCTGCCATAATGATATGCTCGTGCTCCGCGGCGGCCTTTGGGGAGGGGCTGTAACTGGTGCTCTCATTATATATTCCTATCTCTGCCTTCTGACAGGTCACTGTGTTTTCAGTGACCTGCCTACTATTTTAAATATTGCCTGTGTAATTTCTGTTCAAAAGTGAAAATTTACATCCCCCAATATGGCCGCCGCGCATGCGCAGTAGCATCTTTTGGTTGCTGAGATGCTACTGCACATGCGCGGGCGCCATTTTGCTTAAGGAAAAATAATTTGGGTGCAGCAATATGGCGCTGCGCATGCACAGTAGCATCTCGGCACTCGAGAAATGCTACTGCGCTGGCGCCGCCATATTGCTGCAGGCAAATTTCTTTTTCCTGAAGCAAAATGACGCTCGCTCATGCGCAGTAGCATCTCAGCAACCAAAAGATGCTACTGCTCATGCGCGGCGGCCATATTGGGGGATGTAAATTTTCACTTTTGAACAGAAATTACACAGGCAATATTTAAAATAGTAGGCAGGTCACTGAAAGCACAGTGACCTGTCAGAGGCCAGAGACAGGAATACATAATGAGAGCACCAGTTACAGCCCCTCCCCAAAGGCCGCCGTGGAGCACGAGCATATCATTATGGCAGAAATGAAAATAAAGATTATAAAAGAACCATTGGACGGATTTCATCATCAAAGGTAACATTTTACTCAGTGTAACGGCGCCCACCTAACAGTGTATGTGGTTTACTGAGCACAATCCTGCTGACAGGTGCCCTTTAAGGGTATGTGCACACGATGCAGAAATGAAGCAGAAAATTTCTGCATCATTTCTGCATCTCCCTGGCAGAAAAAACGCATGCAGATTGTGCATGCGTTTTTCCTGCAGAATACATGCGTTTCCGCATGCAGATTGACAAGCGCTTTCCAGGCGATGTTAGCATCACTTGGAAAGTGCTTGATAACTAGGTCACACTATATAAATCCATGCAAACAGCATGGATTTATACAGTGTGAACCGAGAGAGTGTATATACTTACCTCCGATGGCCCGCGCTGTCCTGCTCACTCCGTTCTCCCGGCTGCCGGCAACTTTGAATTGAAAGACCTGCCGACGTCAGCGTCACGTGACCCGTCACATGACTCTGACGTCACCGCAGGTCCTACAACTCACTGCAAGTGCCGGGAACCAAGCGGGAGCGCTGCGCGGGCCGACAGAAGGTAAGAATACATTTATTTTTTATTTTATTCTTCTTTTTACAGCTTTTTTAATGGTACCTGGGTGTGGATGAGACTCTCCTCTCCTCCACACCCGGGTACCATCCGCACATTAGAACGCACCAATTACGCAAGTACAAATGCTGTCTTGCGGAATTGGCGCGTTCTAATGCAAGTCAATGGCGGCGAAATCGCCGCGTTTCCGCAAAATTAATTGACATGCTGCGGATTTTTGACCGCAGCGTTAACGCTGCGGAAAAATCCGCATCATGGGCACAGCACATGCGGATTTCCATTGGGGAACATTGCTGCCCTTCTACCATGCGTTTTTCATGCGTTTCCGCGGCGTTTACGCAACTGCAAAAACGCCGCGGAAACGCATGAAATACGCATCGTGTGAACACAGCCTAAAGGGGTATTTTCAAGTTTCAAACTTATCCGCTATCCCATAACTTCCTGATCGCTGGTGGTTCTATCACTGGGATCCCCATCTATCCTGAGAACCAGGACTTTAAAAAAACGTATGTGAATGGAACAGTGGTGGCTCATGTGTGCTGCCACTCCATTCATGCAGTGCCAGACCATTCGAGTGCTGCGATCGGCTATTTCTGGAGTGGCAGTGTGCTTGATCGACCACTGATCTATTTACATGGGACTCAGGATCTGTGGGGATCCCAGTGAATAAGAGATTATTCCGTATCTCCTGGTTAGGGGATAACTTCCAAACTTGAGAATTCCCTTTAAACGAATACAGGTAATGGGGATCCGGAGACTTTTCAGCGGTGCTCTCTTAGGAGACCTCTTTTAGTAGTGATGTGCCAGGACTTGTTCTGGACTTCTGTCAGAAATCTCAGTGATCTGCAGCCCCTTCCCAACCTTCAACTGCTGATAACAGGAAAGAATAGAATTCATTCAGGTGTACATCTAATGGTGATAGGATATAATTGCAGGCAGTGTACTGGTTGGTAACAATCCACATAGTTAGCATCCTGTTTTTTAATTTTCTTTTCTAGAAATCCAGCAACAATGTAAGAATTGGCATGATCAATAATCCCAGCCAGGATCCATCTTCTGAGACCACGCGCATCGGCAGGGCTATCTGGGCCGCTCTCCAAACCCAGACCGCCAACAATGCCAAAAACTTCATTACCAAAATCATCAAAGAAGAGAACGCGGGGGCGCTGTTAGCAGGGCAGGACATTGCAGAGTTTGCTGTTGGGGTACGTTCTTTGGACACATGTAATGTACATGAAGCACATTTACACCATCCGTGTATGGCCGGGCCGGTATTGCCCTTATGACGTGACTTCATGTCTCTGTGCTGTTCACTATCAGTGTATGGCCCTTATGATGTGACTTCATGGCTCTGTGCTGTTCACCATCAGTGTATGGCCCTTATGACGTGACTTCATGTCTCTGTGCTGTTCACCATCAGTGTATGGCCCTTATGATGTGAGTTCATGGCTCTGTGCTCTTCACCATCAGTGTATGGCCGGGCCGGTATTGCCCTTATGACGTGACTTCATGGATCTGTGCTGTTCACCATCAGTGTATGGCCGGGCCGGTATTGCCCTTATGACGTGACTTCATGGCTCTACTCTCTTCACCATCCGTGTATGGCCGGGCCGGTATTGCCCTTATGATGTGACTTCATGGCTCTGTGCTGTTCACCATCAGTGTATGGCCCTTATGATGTGACTTCATGGCTCTGTGCTGTTCACCATCAGTGTATGGCCCTTATGATGTGACTTCATGGCTCTGTGCTGTTCACCATCAGTGTATGGCCCTTATGATGTGACTTCATGGCTCTGTGCTGTTCACCATCAGTGTATGGCCCTTATGACGTGACTTCATGGCTCTGTGCTGTTCACCATCAGTGTATGGCCCTTATGACGTGACTTCATGGCTCTGTGCTGTTCACCATCAGTGTATGGCCCTTATGACGTGACTTCATGGCTCTGTGCTGTTCACCATCAGTGTATGGCCCTTATGACGTGACTTCATGGCTCTGTGCTGTTCACCATCAGTGTATGGCCCTTATGACGTGACTTCATGTCTCTGTGCTGTTCACCATCAGTGTATGGCCCTTATGACGTGACTTCATGGCTCTGTGCTGTTCACCATCAGTGTATGGCCCTTATGACGTGACTTCATGTCTCTGTGCTGTTCACCATCAGTGTATGGCCCTTATGATGTGACTTCATGGCTCTGTGCTGTTCACCATCAGTGTATGGCCCTTATGATGTGACTTCATGGCTCTGTGCTGTTCACCATCAGTGTATGGCCCTTATGATGTGACTTCATGGCTCTGTGCTGTTCACCATCAGTGTATGGCCCTTATGATGTGACTTCATGGCTCTGTGCTGTTCACCATCAGTGTATGGCCCTTATGATGTGACTTCATGGCTCTGTGCTGTTCACCATCAGTGTATGGCCCTTATGACGTGACTTCATGGCTCTGTGCTGTTCACCATCAGTGTATGGCCCTTATGACGTGACTTCATGGCTCTGTGCTGTTCACCATCAGTGTATGGCCCTTATGACGTGACTTCATGGCTCTGTGCTCTTCACCATCAGTGTATGGCCCTTATGACGTGACTTCATGGCTCTGTGCTCTTCATCTTCCTCCTCAGGGTATGGATGTCAGTCTCTTCCGTGAAGCCTTTGAGTCTCCCAAGGTGGATTTTATACTCTCCCATGCTGTTTACTGCCGCGATGTCCTAAAGCTGAAGAAAGGAGAGCGAGCCGTTATCGGCAATGGAAGAGTAAGTATTTGTGTGATAGAAGGTGATGGATCAATATGTTTTTTCTTCTGATAGTATCAAATACTTGTATTGTTGAGGCTTTTGCTCTACTTTTTCAAAACAAAGGTCTATTCCCATATAGTACATTAACAGCATATCCACATGGTTTGCCACAGATGTATATTAGACATGGGTTTCACCAATGGGACCCGCATCTAAAATAGGGGCCCCGCATAACAGAGGAGTGGTCGGAGATCCCATACAAATGAATGAGGATGGTGTCAGCTAATCTGTGAAGGTTGCAGTCACCCGTCTGCATTTGTAAGGGAGGTAGTCATGATTGGATAACCCCTTTTCACATGCTGTATATCTAATTTCAGGGTGGCCAAGGCATTAGTCAGTCATGTATTTAATATAAAAAAAGAGGCAAGAACATTGGCAGTGCTGCAACACTGCTGTAGCATCAGTCCGGAAGCAGATTATGGCAGAAAATGTATCGGCAACCAGATCAACAGTGCATGGCTTGTGGAAAGTGGTGCAAAATACAAAACTGGAGGATGGAAAAAAGCGGCACTCACCACTGGTATGTGAAAAACGGGCAACTTTAATAGGTTGTTACATGAGAAGTGAAAAGAAGGGATGAATGAGCGACAGCTGTTTTGTGTAAATTACTCCTCTTCTGGAAACGTCATCCCTTGTTGCCTCTCCTCATGTGATGACTTAATAAAGTTGCCGCTTTTTCCCGTACCGGTGGTGTGCCGCTTTTTTTTTTCCCATACCGGTGGTGAGTGCCGCTTTTTTTTTCCCATACCGGTGGTGAGTGCCACTTTTTTTTTCCCATACCGGTGGTGAGTGCCACTTTTTTTCCCTATACCACTGGTGAGTTCCGCTTTTTTCCCCCCATACCACTGGTGAGTGCTGCTTTTTTCCCCCCATACCACTGGTGAGTGCCGCTTTTTTCCCCCCATACCACTGGTGAGTGACGCTTTTTTCCCCCCATACCACTGGTGAGTGCCGCTTTTTTCCCCCCATACCACTGGTGAGTGCCGCTTTTTTCCCCCCATACCACTGGTGAGTGCCGCTTTTTTCCCCCCATACCACTGGTGAGTGCCGCTTTTTTCCCCCCATACCACTGGTGAGTGCCGCTTTTTTTCCCCCATACCACTGGTGAGTGACGCTTTTATCAATGTATTTGATATCTTGGATAATCTTTGACACTTTTCTCATGTGTCATGAAACCATGCTGTGAAGTTATGGATTACACTTGTAAATACACCTTTGGTGACCAGACTTTCTTCTTTTCTGATTTTTTTTGTGGACTTTTTATTCTATGTTTTCTATGTAGATTATTGGACCGCTGAGAGATGGTGAAATATTTAATCAAGATGACTTCCACCTTTTGGAGAACCTAATTCTAAAGACATCTGCACAGAAGATCAAGTCTCAGATCCAGAAGCTTGGCGTGGAGGAGGATCAGTATGTCCTCCATGTATTCTGTCCGATCACACCTTGCCTGTAGTCTCGTTGTGGTAGTTCTGTGATCCCAGGATGTCAGTGAGATGCTGATGCCCCATGTAACGTTGTCCTTTCCTTTCTGCAGTGCCAGCGATCTGGTAATGAGAGTGGATGACCTTCTGTCCTCTCAACCAAAGGGTGAGGGAAGAGTTGACTACGTGCTTACTGAAGACCAGCACAGGTACAGTGTCATCCCCGAATACAGCATTTATACCCCTCTGTATAGTGAAATGTGCCAGTACCCCCAGGTAATAACCATGCCATGTTTGGTGCCATAAGACCCCTCCTCACTCTGGGCATCGTGGCGAGGTTGAGGGTGGATCTCCTTTCTGGCAATGCATGAGACAACTTCAGAGAATCCAGATTTTTTTTTTTATGTTTTAGTAGTTATAATGAATTTCTGCATTTTCAGTGCCGTTAAGATAAGACCTAAAGAAGGCATGATGTACTTTGAGGTGATGGCTATTGTGGACCCTGTGACGAAAGCGGCACAGAGGATGGCACCGTTACTTTTGGTACGTTCTTCATGTTTAAAGCTCAAAAAGCCGTAAAGGGGACCTCCAACCGGGTGTAAATTTTTGCTTTCTGTCATTGCAGGTTTTGAATCAAATCGTAAATATGAACTTACGGGTGTTCATGAACTGCCAGTCCAAGTTATCGGAAATGCCCCTGAAGAGGTAACAATGACTTTTTCGCAGATCACATTTTTCCAATAGAACTAAAGCGAGTTGGCAGCGAGCTGATCAGCATTTATAGGGCCATTAAAGGGAGTCCTGAAAATTGCCAAGAAAGTGCGTTCAGCTATTTTCAGACCTCCCATAGTAGTTCGTGGAGAAGGGCACTCATGTGTGTCCTCCGTTCCATCTAGAGCGATCTCCAGAGAGATGCAGGTGCCAGGTCTTACCTGACAATTATGTGCCATAAATGTCGGAGATGGAGATACCACCTAAAGGCGTTTTGTGTGTTGGATATTCCCAAGGTTTATGCTCTTTTTCGATGTTTAACAAAAGTTCGGGAATTGCCAACAATCATCCGATATTAGCTAGTGCCAGAGGTTTAATATTACACAATCCTATGGGCACCTATTCAAAGCAGTGACCTCCAAGAACACCACTGATGTCCGTGAGTACCTGCCAGACTTTGCTTTTTTCTGCCATACCAAGAAAATGAACATTTACGTTGTATTTCCCTGTAAGCGAAATTCTGTTCAGTGATGTTCCTCTTAGCATAACCCCTTATCTGGGGCAGATCCATAATGTCCAAATCATGCAAACCCTTTAAAAAGGAGCTTTCCTGGGGTCAAACCCCTCTCGTTTAGGTCATCTATCAGACTCCGTTCACCTTGGAGTCTATGTTTACTGTATGTGGCAAACTTATCCAAAAGCCTCCATCCATGTGATGGAGGAGTGTGCCCTTTTTGGCCTCTGTCATGCGGGTATATGTCGGTATACTGCTGTATGATTTGGAACAGCGTAGTAGAGTTTTCTCTGTTATAAGTTTGGAGATGTCCAACGTACAACTTGTGATGTGATCAGAGCTTTAGATATATTAATGCGTCCAGGCCGGCACAGACATATTTCTGTGATGGTCCTTACAGACGCTCTCTAGCAGGTCGCGTGTGGAACTAAAGGTAGAAGTGACGTTTTGCAGTTGGGATCTACGAGCCCTGTTTCTGCTCTACGGAGGGCGGCACCCTCATGGCCTACATGGTGTTACTTTGTGTAGCTTTGGCATCTTGCACCTGTTGCCACTAGTGCATTTTCCATAGAGCAGCAGTGATGAGGTGGATCCACAAAGCCTCAGATCCAGGTGGGCACACGGACCCCCAGGAGCTGGTGCAGCAGGCAGGAAGGCACGTGAGGATCAAGGACTTGGCACACGCAGGAAACTCAGGAATAATAGTAGAGGTGAAGTGGAACAAAGAAAGGATGAATGCAAAACGGAGTCCAGCAATAGTTTGTTTGCTGCAACAGGTGGGTTAATGTGAGATGGCTGAGTGAAGGATAACCTGCTGAGCTGGTGGAGCACACCAAACACAGGACACCAGACCCTTAATGGTAAGAAACAGGTGTGTGCCTTAGTGGGCCTTAAATAGGCCTAGGGAGATGATGTCGTTGAGCCACGTGGGTAACTTGCAAAACCCGACGTGGAGCACAACAGAGGGCAGCGGACCCAAAGGAAGCAAGCTGAGCCCGGGAGACAGACTGATTATACACGCTGATAAAATGGTGAATGAAATCAATGTACTGTGCACATGAGGACAGTAATCCCTATCAGCACGGGGACTTCTCAGTACAGTATCGCTGTCCTTGGCGGATACATGGGATGGATCTTTTCTCATGCTTCTATAGATCATGTAACTGAGCCCAACTCCTGCTACTCAGGAGCAAAGTATAGACTGGAGCGGCGGAACATCACGTCACTCCGGCCTAAATAATTTCTACCAACCGCTTAGTATTACGTGTAACAGTAACGGCGTCTCTCTGTTTTTCAGCTTTTACCGGTACGTGTTGGAGCCAGAGGTTGTCTTCACCTCCGACCATAAAGTAGCACCAGGTCCTATTGCCAAGTTTTTGGACATGCCCCAGTCCCCGCTCTTCACTCTGAGCCTGAATACCCCGGACAGCTGGATGGTGGAGTCGGTGCGGACGCCGTATGACCTGGATAATATCTATTTGGAGGAGGTAATGATACAATGCACCAATTCGGCCACTGCTTACACTAAGCTGATTAACGTGAATAATGGTGCACCGCATCCAAACACCGGGAATGCGGCACGTCGCATTACTGCGCTCTTTACTGTTTAGTTTTCCTTTATAAATTCCTATTTTGGAGGAAATAGACATTTTGACCGCCATAAACATTGTCTTAAATGTAGAATATACAGTTGTGCTCAAAAGTTTACATACCCCGGCAGAATTTTTGCTTTCTTGGTCTTGTTTCAGAGAATATGAATGATAACAAAAAACTTTATCCACTCATGGTTATTGGTTGGGTGAAGCCATTTATTATCAAGCTACTGTGTTTTCTCTTTTTTTAAATCTTAATGACAACCAAAAACATCCAAATGACCCTGATCAAAAGTTCACATACCCCAGTTCTTAATACCATGTATTGCCCCCTTTAACATCAATGACAGCTTGAAGTCTTTTGTGGTAGTTGTGGATGAGGTTCTTTATTTTCTCAGATGGTAAAGCTCCCCATTCTTCTTGGCAAAAAGCCTCCAGTTCCTGTAAATTCCTGGGCTGTCTAGCATGAACTGCACGCTTGAGATCCCCCAGAGTGGCTCAATGATATTGAGGTCAGGAGACTGGGATGGCCACTCCAGAACCTTCACTTTGCTCTGCTGTAGCCAATGACAGGTCAACTTGGCCTTGTGTTTTGTATCAGTCATGTTGGAACGTCCAAGTACGTCCCATGCGCAGCTTCCGATGATGAGTGCAAATTTGCCTCCAGTATTTGCTGATAACGTGCTGCATTCATCTTTCCTTCAAATTTTAGCAAGTTTCCTGTGCCTTTGTAGCTCACACATCCCCAAAACATCAGCGATCCACCTCCGTGCTTTACTGTAGGAATGGTGTTCCTTTCATCATAGGCCTTGTTGACCTCTCTCCAAATGTAACGTTTATGGTTGTGGCCAGAAAGTTCAATTTTGGTTTCATCACTCCAAATTACCTTGTTTCAGAAGTTTTGAGGCTTGTCTCTGTGCTGTTTGGCGTATTGTAGGCAAGATACTTTGTGGCATTTGCACAGTAATGACTTTCTTCTGGCGACTCGACCATGCAGCCCATTTTTCTTCAAGTGCCTCCTTATTGTGCATCTTGAAACAGCCACACCGCTAGTTTTCAGAGAGTCCTGAATTTCAGCTGATGTTATTTGTGGGTTTTTCTTTGCATCCCGAACAATTTTCCTGGCAGTTGTGGCCGAAATTTTTGTTGGTCTACCTGACCGTGGTTTGGTTTTTACTGAGCCCCTGATTTTCCATTTGTTAATCACAGTTTGAACTCTGCTGACTGGCATTATCAATTCCTTGGATATTTTTTTGTATCCCTTTCCTGGGTTATACAGTTCAACTACCTTTTCTCGTAGATCCATTGACAATTCTTTTGCTTTCTCCAAGACTCACAATCCAGAAATGTCAGTGGCTGGATGAAAAATACAAGAGTCTGTCTGGATCCCAGAAACTCAGCTTTTATGCACACACACTGATTACAAGCAAACAGGTCACAGGTGAGGATGTTACCTTTAGTAGCCATTCAAACCCATTTGTGTCAAATTCTGTGCATGTTCTCAGACCAAAATCACAAGAGTATGTGAACTTTTGATCAGGGTCATTTGGATGTTTTTGGTTGTCATTAAGATTTAAAAACAATAGTTTGACAATAAATGGCTTCACCCAACCAATAACCATGATTGGAGAAAAAGTTTTTTTTATTATCATTCGTATTCTCTGAAACAAGGCCAAGAAAGGAAAAATTCTGCCGGGGTATGTAAACTTTTGAGCACAACTGTATGATCCCTCTCTGTGACTGTGCATGCTCCTATGTATGATCCCTTTGTGACTGTGCACGCTCCTGTGTATGATCCCTCTCTGTGCCTGTGCACGCTTCTATGTATGATCCCTCTCTGTGACTGTTCATTCTCCTTTATGTATGATCCCTCTATGGCTGTGCATGCTCCTGTGTATGATCCCTCTCTGTTGCTGTGCACGCTCCTATGTATGATCCCTCTCTGTGGCTGTGCACGCTCCTATGTTTGATCCCTCTCTGTTGCTGTGCACGCTCCTATGTATGATCCCTCTCTGTTGCTGTGCATGCTCCTATGTATGATCCCTCTCTGTGGCTGTGCACGCTCCTATGTATGATCCCTCTCTGTAGCTGTGCACACTCCTATGTATGATCCCTCTCTGTTGCTGTGCACGCTCCTGTGTATGATCCCTCTCTGTTGCTGTGCACGCTCCTATGTATGATCCCTCTCTGTTGCTGTGCACGCTCCTGTGTATGATCCCTCTCTGTGGCTTTGCATGCTCCTTTATGTATGATCCCTCTCTGACTGTGCACGCTCCTATGTATGATCCCTCTCTGTAGCTGTGCACACTCCTATGTATGATCCCTCTCTGTGACTGTGCATGCTCGTTTATGTATGATTCTTCTCTGTGGCTGTGCACGCTCCTATGTATGATCCCTCTCTGTAGCTGTGCACACTCCTACGTATGATCCCTCTCTGTGGCTGTGCACGCTCCTATGTATGATCCCTCTCTTGCTGTGCACGCTCCTATGTATGATCCCCCCCCTGTGACTGTGCATGCTCCTTTATGTATGATCCCTCTGTGACTGTGCATGCTCCTTTATGTATGATCCTTCTCTGTGGCTGTGCACGCTCCTATGTATGATCCCTCTCTGTGACTGTGCATGCTCCTTTATGTATGATCCCTCTGTGACTGCATGCTCCTTTATGTATGATCCCTCTGTGACTGTGCATGCTCCTTTATGTATGATCCCTCTGTGACTGTGCATGCTCCTTTATGTATGATCCTTCTCTGTGGCTGTGCACGCTCCTATGTATGATCCCTCTCTGTGACTGTGCATGCTCCTTTATGTATGATCCCTCTGTGACTGCATGCTCCTTTATGTATGATCCCTCTGTGACTGTGCATGCTCCTTTATGTATGATCCTTCTCTGTGGCTGTGCATGCTCCTATGTATGATCCTTCTCTGTGGCTGTGCACGCTCCTATGTATGATCCTTCTCTGTGGCTGTGCATGCTCCTATGTATGATCCTTCTCTGTGGCTGTGCACGCTCCTATGTATGATCCTTCTCTGTGGCTGTGCACGCTCCTGTGTATGATCCCTCTGTGGATGTGCACGCTCCTATGTATGATCCCTCTGTGGCTCTGTGCACGCTCCTGTGTATGATCCCTCCCGGGCTGTGCATGCTCCTGTGTATGATCCCTCTGTGGATGTGCACGCTCCTATGTATGATCCCTCTGTGGCGCTGTGCACGCTCCTGTGTATGATCCCTCTGTTGCTGTGCATGCTCCTGTGCATACTCCTGTGTATGATCCCTCTGTGGCTGTGCATGCTCCTATGTATGATCCCTCTGTGGCTGTGCGTGCTCCTTTATGTATGATCCTTCTCTGTGGCTGTGCATGCTCCTATGTATGATCCTTCTCTGTGGCTGTACACGCTCCTTTATGTATGATCCCTCTCTGTAGCTGTGCACGCTCCTGTGTATGATCCTTCTCTGTGGCTGTGCACGCTCCTGTGTATGATCCCTCTGTGGATGTGCACGCTCCTATGTATGATCCCTCTGTGGCACTGTGCACGCTCCTGTGTATGATCCCTCTGGGGCTGTGCATGCTCCTGTGTATGATCCCTCTGTGGATGTGCACGCTCCTATGTATGATCCCTCTGTGGCGCTGTGCACGCTCCTGTGTATGATCCCTCTGGGGCTGTGCATGCTCCTGTGTATGATCCCTCTGTGGATGTGCACGCTCCTATGTATGATCCCTCTGTGGCGCTGTGCACGCTCCTGTGTATGATCCCTCTGGGGCTGTGCATGCTCCTGTGTATGATCCCTCTGTGGATGTGCATGCTCCTATGTATGATCCCTCTGTGGCGCTGTGCACGCTCCTGTGTATGATCCCTCTGGGGCTGTGCACGCTCCTGTGTATGATCCCTCTGTGGATGTGCACGCTCCTATGTATGATCCCTCTGTGGCACTGTGCACGCTCCTGTGTATGATCCCTCTGGGGCTGTGCATGCTCCTATGTATGATCCCTCTGTGGATGTGCATGCTCCTATGTATGATCCCTCTGTGGTGCTGTGCACGCTCCTGTGTATGATCCCTCTGTGGATGTGCACGCTCCTATGTATGATCCCTCTGTGGCACTGTGCACGCTCCTGTGTATGATCCCTCTGCTGCTGTGCATGCTCCTATGTATGATCCCTCTGTGGCTGTGCACGCTCCTGTGTATGATCCCTCTGTGGATGTGCA
This sequence comes from Phyllobates terribilis, assembly GCF_046119375.1. Taxonomy (NCBI): domain Eukaryota; kingdom Metazoa; phylum Chordata; class Amphibia; order Anura; family Dendrobatidae; genus Phyllobates; species Phyllobates terribilis. The sequence goes on from NW_027362763.1 coordinate 165,432,498, forward strand.
CGCTCCTGTGTATGATCCCTCTGTTGCTGTGCACGCTCCTGTGTATGATCCCTCTGTTGCTGTGCACGCTCCTGTGTATGATCCCTCTGTTGCTGTGCACGCTCCTGTGTATGATCCCTCTGTTGCTGTGCACGCTCCTGTGTATGATCCCTCTGTTGCTGTGCACGCTCCTGTGTATGATCCCTCTGTGGATGTGCACGCTCCTGTGTATGATCCCTCTGTGGATGTGCACGCTCCTATGTATGATCCCTCTCTGTTGCTGTGCATGCTCCTATGTATGATCCCTCTCTGTTGCTGTGCACGCTCCTGTGTATTATCCCTCTGTGGATGTGCATGCTCCTATGTATGATCCCTCTCTGTTGCTGTGCACGCTCCTGTGTATGATCCCTCTGTGGATGTGCATGCTCCTATGTATGATCCCTCTCTGTTGCTGTGCACGCTCCTGTGTATGATCCCTCTGTGGATGTGCATGCTCCTATGTATGATCCCTCTCTGTTGCTGTGCATGCTCCTATGTATGATCCCTCTCTGTTGCTGTGCACGCTCCTGTGTATGATCCCTCTGTGGATGTGCATGCTTCTATGTATGATCCCTCTCTGTTGCTGTGCATGCTCCTATGTATGATCCCTCTCTGTTGCTGTGCATGCTCCTATGTATGATCCCTCTGTGGTGCTGTGCACGCTCCTGTGTATGATCCCTCTGTGGATGTGCACGCTCCTATGTATGATCCCTCTGTGGCACTGTGCACGCTCCTGTGTATGATCCCTCTGTGGATGTGTATCATCACCCATGTCCTCTTTGGTTGCAGGTGGACAGCATTGTAGCAGCAGAGTTTGAGCTGGAGCATCTCTTATTAGAAGGCCATTGTTTCGACGTTTCCACCGGACAGCCACCTCGTGGTCTCCAGTTTACTCTGGGGACAGCCACCAATCCTGTGATTGTGGACACCATTGTCATGGCCAATCTTGTAAGTAGCGGTGCCTTGTAAGTGGGCAGTGGCTGTGCCACCATGGTATTACCGCTCGGTTACCTTCACGCGCTGTGCCTGGTGGACAAGTGCCTTTAGTTAGATGGTTGTTGGGATAAGAGAACTATAACCCCCTCTTTATTAATGGTCTCTCAGTTTGTTTAGAATAGAGTACTAATTTGGCCAGCAGGTGGCAGCATCGCATAGTGAAATATAAAGGCTCATTCAGACGTCTGAGATTAGGCACCAATGCACGGACTGGCCGCAGTTCCCTGACCTCATGTATTTCTATGAGGCTGTCCCGCTCGGGTCTGGAGAGCTGCAGCCAGTCGTTTCATTGCCGTATGATCTAGGGCCAGTGTGCACGGACGTCTGAGTGAGCCCTAAGGCAGTTTGATTGCTCGTCTTGCACAGTACGTAGTGTACATACTCTGTATGGACAAAATTATTGGGACACAAGTTTTAATCACTGAATTCAGATTGTTTATTCAGTCCCACTATCACAAGTGTAGATCATGCCGTCTGCCTTTATCAACATTTGTGATAGATTGGCTTGTTCTAGAGAGCTCACTGATATCTGCGTGGTCCTATAATGGGAGCCACCGGGGTAAGGCTTAGTGCCCACGATGCAGAAATGAAGCAGAAATTTTCCTGAGCATTTCTGCATCTCCTTGGCAGAAAAACGCATGCGGTTTTTACATGCGTTTTTGACGCTTATTTGCATGCTTATTTTCCATGCGTTTTTCCAATGCATTGTATAGGCAAATACGCATGCAGAAACGCACAAGAATTGGTCATGTCCGTATTTTTTCTGTGAGTAAAATCTGTGCAGAAAAGATACGGACCATGTACACAGCACTTGCAGAATGTCATAGGAAGTCATGGGATAAGGTATGCAATGTGTTTCTGGAGCGTTTACGCACCAAAATACGCACCAAAAACGCATCGTGGGCACATAGCCTAACAAGTCAGTTGGTGCATGTTTTTCCCTCCTAAATAATCCACCATCATCTTTGAGTGATATTAGTGAAACGTGAAAGCATTTATGAACTACGGAATCTAAGCCACAAAGTGGAGACCACGTAACGTTACAGAGTGGGATCACCGAGCGCATACGAGTCACCAATGCTCTGTTGACTGCAGAGTCCAAAGCCCCTCTGGAATTAACATCAGCAAAAAAAACTGTACTCCCTCTGGGAGCTGGATGACCATGGGTTTCCAGTACTTTGTATGCTGCATACAAGCCTTACATCACCAAGCACAACGCCGAGTGTCAGATGGAGTGAAGTAAAGCAGCCGCCACTGAACTCTGGAGGAAACATGTTCTGTACAGTGACAGATCCTACTGCTGCATTTGGCATCTGATGGACAACGGGTCCAGGTTTTGCGAATATCAGGAGATCTGCATTGTGCCCGCTGTACAGTTTAGTGGAGGAGGAGAATGCTACGGGGATGTTTCTCAGGGTTCGGCCTCTTAGTTCCAGTGAAGGGAAATCTTCATGGTCCAGCATAAGACCTTTTTAACAGTTGTAGCTCCTAACTTTGTGGGAACAGTTTAAGAAGTTTTTTTCTGTTCCTCAATGTACAATCCATAAAGACATGGTTGGGGAGAGTTTGGTGTGGAAGAACATGACCGGCCGTGCACAGCCCGGACCTCAGCCCCATCCTACACCTTTGGGATGAACTAGAGTGGAGATTGTGACACCGGCCCTATCCTCCATCAGTGTCTGACCTCAAAAATGTTCTTCCAGATAAAAGAGCAAAGATTTCCCCAGACACCTCCAAAATCTTGAAGAAAACCTTCCCAGATGAGCGGAATCTGTAATATCTGCAGAGCGATATTATTACCTATGGATTTCTGATGGGACATCATATAGGCTTCTGTGGGAGCGATGTGAAGGGGGCACATACTTATGTCTGTATACTGTGTGTCACAAGAGGCTGCACTATGTATGAAAGTTACGGGGTTGTCGCACCATGTGTGAAGCCGTCAGAGCAGAATTTGACCTTTCCTCTTCCTTTTTTTTTTACTTTTAGGGTTATTTCCAGTTAAAAGCCAATCCTGGGGCGTGGGTTCTGCGCCTCCGGAAAGGCCGCTCCGAGGATATCTATAATATATACAGGTACGATGCCGAATTCTGGCTACTAGTGTTTGCTAGTCTATGTTCTGTATGGCGGTATCCACATCAGGCAATGACTCGGATACTTTTCTCTTGCAGCCATGATGGAACAGATTCTACCGCCGAGGACGAAGAAGTAGTCGTTGTTCTTAATGATTTCAGGAGCAAAACCATTAAAGTCAAAGTAAGTCACGTGCCGCAGTTCTCTATTATTGCAATAAACATTTCTATTGCATTTGCCTCACAATGGACTCAAAGCGCATCTGTCATTTATTGAGTATGGGTTCTGCCAGGACGCCATTAAAGCGCTTTCATCCCCCCACTATGGCAGGCACAGTAAGGCAATACCTCCTGTTTCCTGCATCTCACTTGTCTGCGTCACTGTATAGAATGGGACAGTATGAGCATGGTCATTTCATTATTAGAGGGCAGGGGACTTGATGGCGTTTAGCAGCAATATACACACAAATAAGGCTGTGTATACGGCTCCTCTGTTCCTGTGTGGGGGAGGGTCTGTTCTTCTTTTCCTGGAGATTGTTAGCCTATGTTCACAAATTGCTTTCTTGCTGTGCTTTTTTCTGCAACCAAAACCTGATCTCTTGAGAGTAAATAAGCTGCAGCCAAAATGCAGGTCTTGCTGCTCTTCTTGGTGCTTTTTTTGCTGCGATTCTCAGGATCCCGACGTTCAGCTTTGCTTCCATCTTGCAGGCATGAACAATACAAGGTGTTAGGTCACCAATGCAAGGCGTATGTGAAACCATAAAACAATTTTTTGAAAAAAAGGCAATTTGATCAACTTATTTAGTGGAAAAGATTTTTTTATGTTTACTAGGGGTAAGGTATTGTTCACTTTTAACACACGTCATTAATTTAATTAAATTATGCTTGGAGTAAAGACAAGCAAAAGGATAAAAAAATATTTTAAAGCAAAATGTTTGGATTCATGTATGAAGCGCAGCCGTGAACTAAGGTTATTTGAATTCATGAAAAAATACACAATTGCAAAGTAAAAACAGCAGGGTTGGGCATTGTTTACTGTCACACTTTTTGGTAGGGCATTGAATTGGTTGGGCATTGTTTACTGTCACACTTTTTGGTAGGGCATTGAATTGGTTGGGCATTGTTTACTGTCACACTTTTGGTAGGGCATTGAATTGGTTGGGCATTGTTTACTTTTACGCTAAGGTAGGGCATTGAATTGGTTGGGCATTGTTTACTTTTACGCTTTGGTAGGGCTTTGAATTGGTTGGGCATTGTTTATTTTCACGCATTGGTAGGGCATTGAATTGGTTGGGCTTTGTTTATTTTTACTCTTTGGTAGGGCATTGAACTGGTTGGGCATTGTTTACGTTAACACATTACTAATTTAATTATCACTAATTTAATTAAACTGTGCTTGGGAGTGGAGAGAAACAAAATGATTGCTTTAAAAAAAATAATGTGCAAATTACATTACAATAAAAAAATACTAAGATCCATGTTCATGTGACAATATCAAGATATTATGGTTTATACTTGGGAAAATCACAAAAATAAAAGGGTTTCACATCCTGCTGTATCTGTATTGTTTTCATCAAAAACTGATAGCGTATTTGCGACGCTTTTACATTTTTTCATTGCTTTCTATGAGTGAAAAAAACGCTGCAAAAACAATGAAAGAAGTGACAGGCTGCAGTTTTCCAATTCAGTCAGTGAAAAAAACAAGTGTATGCAGGAGATTTCTGAAATCTCATTTTTACTGGTTTTGTGAAAAGCAGCTTTAATTTGCATAAAAAAGCTGCAAAGATGCAATGTGTGAACACTGCTTTTGTATACTTGCACTTTTTTTGTTCAATAAAGTGGGTTTCCCATGAAAGACACTTATCACCTGTCTGCAGGATGGGTAATAAATGTCTGATCACTGTAGGCCTCACTTCCAAGACCCCCACGATCACTAGGTATTGAGTGGAGCTTCATGGTCACACATGATTGCTGCTGTTCCAATAATGTCCATGGGCTGACGGAGAAAAACAAAGTAACCTAGAGACCCTGCATTGAGCAGCAGTCATCCTCAGCCATGCTGCTCCATTCATTCCGAGCTGTAGTGAGGGGCATCGGTTGTAGTGATCATTGTCCCTTTTGGTGGGACCCTTAGCAGTCAGGCATTTATCACCTTTTCTGTGCATAGGTAATAAATGTCTTTAGTGGGAAAACCTCTCTCTTCCTCAATATGGCAGCTCCCGGGGAGCCCAATGCTGCCTGTAACCTCAACATTCAGTCCAGTGGGATTTCTGCTGACTCCAGTCCCATCAGATTTCCATTACGTATGGTGATGTAAGTAGAGGAGTCCTACTGCAGAGGGATGGGGGGATCCTAATAAAGCCAATAGGATCCATTAATTTCGGAGGACTTGACAGTAAACTCATCACAGCCGGAGTAATGGGTCTAATAACCTGTGTGACTGTGAAGGACGGCTAACCTCTATCCTATGTGTAAATAGGTGCAGAAAAAGCCAGAAAAGATGAATGAAGATCTTCTCAGTGATGGGACGAATGAGAATGAGTCCGGCTTCTGGGACTCCATTACATGGTATGTTCAGCAGTGTGGACCTGATGGATCCAGTCTGTGCACCAGCACCTCGGGTCTACCAGGGTAGTATTATAGTATTCGATGTAGCTCCTTAAATGTTCCCGCGAACCACAGGAGAAGCCCCTTAAACGTTATGTCCTCCGCCCGCACTGAAATTAACTGCTCTGCATATGAGGTTGTATATTGTAAGCTGTCAAACTCCCCAAAACACACGTCTGGTGTGCCTTTTATCCTCAGTCATGTGACAAGGCCCTTTAATGGGTGGATATTGACTTTTAGGATATCTGCTTCTATTAGGTTGCACTAACCTAATGGAAGCAGATATCCTGTCCTAGTCCTCTGAAGAGGCAGCCTGCATGGCCAGAGATGAGGTCAGGTTATTTGCCCCGTCCTTTCATCCTGTAGGCAGGTAGCCCACTGCCAGAGGAGCTTACTCTGCTCTCCCCATAGAGAGCACATGACCATCCAGGCGACCCGTTATCTAAGCTGTAATCGCACCGTAGTGGGCTTCTCCGGAAGAGGAGCGGACGTGAAATGCTCAGCAGCCATACATGAAGCTAGTAGCAGCTGATCAGCGGGGCTCTGGGTCCTGTACCCCACTGATCTCATACTAATTTCCTATCCCGTGGATAGGAAGTCTTCAGTACTAAATACCTATACTGCCCCGTTAAGTTTCCACTGTCTATAAATGAGGATTAGTAAACCAGCCCAGGTGTAAGCAGTCACAGGCCTGGTGACTGTCTCACGTCATCTCACGCTGAGTGTGCTGTCTCTCATTAGGGGGCTGACCGGAGGACAGAAGCAGGAGGAGGGGAAACCAGATAGAGAAGACGTCCTTAATATTTTCTCCCTGGCCTCCGGACACTTGTATGAGCGCTTCCTCAGGTGAGTTTAAGGCTGAATATATATTTTGCATTGACTTTTTGCCATATGCGCTAGGAAAGACCCCGGGGTGCTCGTCCGTGTGTCCTCCATCAGCCGGGTGCACAGAAGTATATAACATGGGCAGGCTATGGACGGTGTGTCACTTACAGTGACATACATTGGGGATATACTGTAGACAGGGTGAACAGGACAGCGTGCGGGCAACGGGGGTATTCCATCTACAGCTTGTCTATACTCAGATCGCATGATAACTCTGAGATCTGTCTTCTGCCCACAGGATCATGATGTTATCTGTACTGAAGAACACAAAGACACCGGTGAAGTTTTGGTTTTTGAAGAACTATCTGTCCCCTACTTTTAAGGTTTGTGTTTCATGGGTAATTTTAAGGTGGAAATCTTTAAAAAATAAATGACCTACTAGATTCTTTTCCTACATTAGTACTGTCCGTACACTGCACAATAATATCTTATAATCTTATATACGAGTATATTAAAGGTTATTCCAGAGCCTCTCACTTCTCTACCACATTAAAGGGGTTGTCCGGACTTAGGTTACAAGTCTACAGTGACTTTATGGGACTCCAGACTTGTTAATCCTCAAACGCGCTGTGAGGATTCTGCGGTACTGAGGCCGGTAGCGGTGGCCACATGACCACAAGTAAGTGATTTGCATACTTCTGGCCACATGCCGACTAGCGTGTCCTGCCTCGTTCATTACACTTGCATTGAGTGAGGCCGCACACAACTGGTCGGCACGTGACCGCATGTATGCAACTCATAAACTTGCGATCACACGCTACTGCTCCCGGCATCGGAGAATCCTCACAGTGCACAGTGTGCGCACACTATGAGGATTCACAAGTCTGCAGTCACATAGAATGATTGCAGACTTGTAGCCTTAGGCCGGACAACCCCTTTAAAGAGGTTGTCCACTACTTTATCATTGATGACCTATCTTTAGGATAGGTCATCAATGTCTGTTTGGGCTCCGACACGACACTCCCTCCGGTCAGCTGTTCCCAGTGTCGGTGCCAGCGGTTGCCCTATTGATCTGAATAGGAGGGGGATGCGCAGTACCCTGCCGCGGCCACTATCAGGAGACAGAGCAGCTCCGCAATAAAGCAGTTTCAGCCTCCGTCATTGATAACAGCTGATCGGCAGAGGTGCCGGGTGTTGGATCCCAACTGATCAGACATTGATGACCTATCCCTTTTGAGGTGATCAGCAGCAGTGATGTCTTTGCTGGTCCTGTAGACCTGATGTCACCTACGCTGCTCCTCTTCCAATGTGGAATAACCTTCAGCAATCACAGAACTAGGAGACTGCAGGTGGAATACTGATTATTTATATAGATCACCAAACTCCAGACTAAATCTAAGAAATATTTATTCTAAGGCACTCATTATTCCTTATCAAACACTCCTCCGCTGCTGCAGAACTTCTTTTAGAAAGGAGATATGGGAGCTTCTCAATTATCATTTGTTAAATGAATAATATTAAGTGCCCCCATCCTTTTTTATAAAGAAGTTCTGCAGCCGCTGTAGTTTTATGTTATGCAGCAGCTGGTTAATGCACGCTGGATCTGCTGCAAAAACACTTAACTTCTGAATCCGAGCATCTTGGAGGGAAGCCCCCTACACCTTCCCCTGTGCTGTGTTAGTATTTCAGCCTGTACTCCGTACATCCTAGTGTGGTGCTGAGCCGCCCGGCTTGTCTGCTCTCTTCATTGTGTTTACGCCTCCTATCCTAATCCGCTGTTTCCCCTGTACCGGCCTGTGCTCCTCCGATGCTGCGGAGGCAATGCTGCCCCTGCTTGCTGCATGTGAGATCGCACAGCTCGGGTCAGCGGTGTGACTGTCACCGGGGTCACACTGTCAATCCTTCAGAAGCTCACCCTCCTCGGGAGGCGGGGGACCTGTGTGTACTTTAAAGTTTTTTCCAACTACATTAAAATGTATTGCCAACAGCTGAGAATGGTATAGAATAACAGAAGTAATACTCCCTTTCCCAACCCCCTGGCTGCTTCCTCTTCCTCCTGCAGTTTTTGTTTGCCAGGGATGATCAGTATTGCCGATGTGTGCAGGAACTAATCACTGGCTGTAGCTGTTACAAGACAAAATTGCAGCCAGTGATTGGCTGCAGCAGTCACATTTAGTATCAATCATTACTGGAGCCATGTGAATAAGACCAGTGACTTGTCACCATGTAAGGTCTTAGTTAAAAGTATGGAAAGCCCTTTTAAGACAGAAAAACAAAACACTTTGCCTGCTAGATCTGTACTGCAATTCTAGTGCACATTTTCCTGCATTATTCTGGTGTGAATACGTCTTTACCAGTAAGCAGAACATTTTTTATTATTTCTAATTTTTCTATGTTATTACACGGTCCCCCCCCTCGTCACGTACACGCCCCCCCCCGTCGCGTACACGCCACCCCCCCTCGTTGCGTACTTGGTCCCCCCCTCGTCGCGTACTCGGTCGTCCCCCTCTCGTCGCGTACACGGCCCCCCCCCCCTCGTCGCGTACACAGCCCCCCCCTCGTCGCGTACACGGTCGCCCCCCCCCCCTCATCGTGTACACTGTCGCCCCCCCCTCGTCGCGTACACGGTCGCCCCCCCTCGTCGCGTACACGGTCGCCCCCCCTCGTCGCGTACACGGTCGCCCCCCCTCGTCGCGTACACGGTCGCCCCCCCTCGTCGCGTACACGGTCGCCCCCCCTCGTCGCGTACACGGTCGCCCCCCCTCGTCGCGTACACGGTCGCCCCCCCTCGTCGCGTACACGGTCGCCCCCCCTCGTCGCGTACACGGTCGCCCCCCCTCGTCGCGTACACGGTCGCCCCCCCTCGTCGCGTACACGGTCGCCCCCCCTCGTCGCGTACACGGTCGCCCCCCCTCGTCGCGTACACGGTCGCCCCCCCTCGTCGCGTACACGGTCGCCCCCCCTCGTCGCGTACACGGTCGCCCCCCCTCGTCGCGTACACGGTCGCCCCCCCTCGTCGCGTACACGGTCGCCCCCCCTCGTCGCGTACACGGTCGCCCCCCCTCGTCGCGTACACGGTCGCCCCCCCTCGTCGCGTACACGGTCGCCCCCCCTCGTCGCGTACACGGTCGCCCCCCCTCGTCGCGTACACGGTCGTCCCCCCTCGTCGCGTACACGGTCGTCCCCCCTCGTCGCGTACACGGTCGTCCCCCCTCGTCGCGTACACGGTCGTCCCCCCTCGTCGCGTACACGGTCGTCCCCCCTCGTCGCGTACACGGTCGTCCCCCCTCGTCGCGTACACGGTCGTCCCCCCTCGTCGCGTACACGGTCGTCCCCCCTCGTCGCGTACACGGTCGTCCCCCCTCGTCGCGTACACGGTCGTCCCCCCTCGTCGCGTACACGGTCGTCCCCCCTCGTCGCGTACACGGTCGTCCCCCCTCGTCGCGTACACGGTCGTCCCCCCCTCGTCGCTTACGCTGTGTCCCCCCCCCCCTCGTCGCGTACGCGGTTCACCTCGTCGCGTACGCGGTTCACCTCGTCGCGTACGCGGTTCACCTCGTCGCGTACGCGGTTCACCTCGTCGCGTACGCGGTCCCCCTCTGTCGCGCACCCGGCCCTCCCCCTCGTCGCGTATACGGTCCCCATCCACCCCCGTCGTGTGTACAGAACTACCTCCTCCCCCCTCCCCCCGTCACGTACACCGTCTCCCCCGTGCAGCGATTGTACTGTAATGATGGGATCTCTGGGAACAATTTTCCACTCATCCACCGTGTGTTTTAACCCCTCCAGAATTTCATCCCTTACATGGCGGAGCAGTACAACTTCCAGTATGAATTGGTGCAGTACAAGTGGCCCCGGTGGCTGCATCAGCAGACGGAGAAGCAGAGGATAATATGGGGCTACAAAATCCTCTTTCTAGATGTCCTTTTCCCACTGGCTGTGGATAAAATCCTCTTTGTAGATGCTGACCAGGTAAGACACATACACTGTAAATTACTCTGTCACCTTCTAACATAGATAAGCGGGCCGAGACGCCACACATTACTAGTGAAAAAGTGACAAATTTCCCAATTAAATGTCAAGGGAACATGACTGGGGGCTCTTTCTCTCTATTAGTTGAGGGCAGGAGGCCCCTTGTATCATATAACCAAGCAAAGGTCTTAATTTACAAGCACATGGTCACGGTTATTTCAACTTTGCATGGATTTGATAGCCCAGGCACATATAAAAAACAATGTAATATATTCAGAGAGAAATGTGGTGCTTTCTCCACTTATGAGCCACATCTTTTCTCCCCTGCTATCATCAACTCCAAGATAGAAAAAAAATTCCTGTTCAAATCCATCCTTGTCAAAATAGGACAGACTGCTGCTCACTGAAGTATCAGGTTACATCTGCCAATTAAAGATTGTGGCGTGAGAGAGGGGTAGAGATACTTGCTAAGATAGTGCTGCTGTTTTCTAGTAAATGTTTCATCTCACCCAGCTAGATTCACAGCTGCACAGCTTAATATTGCTGTAAAATATCCACACATTGCCACTGCTGCTTATACAGGAGAGCAGGAATCATGTCTGTATGTGCTGTGTATATCAACCAGCATAGCAGCTGCTCTCCACCCACTAGCACAGAGACGACTGATCACTAGAGACAGAGCCTGCAGAGGGGGAAATTGGTGAGAAAGGCAGGATACAAGTCATATAATGGGCAGACATGGTGCTATTCCTCATGTGCACACAGGACAGTCACCTGAAATGATAGGTACTCTTTACATTATATACATGGTGCTGTTTTCTCCTCTTTGTAGATTGTACGCACCGATCTGAAAGAACTCAGAGACTTCAATCTGGACGGAGCGCCTTATGGCTACACTCCATTCTGTGATAGCCGGAAAGAGATGGATGGGTATCGTTTCTGGAGGTCTGGCTACTGGGCCAGTCACTTGGCTGGACGGAAGTACCACATTAGGTAGCCGTCTTTATTACTTATTTGTATGACTCATATTGAACTTGCAAATGGGACAGTCATCTGATTCTTTTTTTCTCTTTAGTGCTTTGTATGTTGTGGATTTGAAAAAATTCAGGAAAATTGCGGCAGGAGATCGTCTAAGGGGGCAGTATCAGGGGCTGAGCCAAGACCCCAACAGTCTGTCCAATCTGGACCAGGTTCGTGCAGTAGTAGGATATTAGAAGGAGGTCGGGGAGAGGGGGAGGGTTAGAGCTGTTCACGCTGGTAACATAGATGAATCCATTGCTGTGATTAGAAACCAGTGGGTGCCGAACCTGCTGGTGATTACAGCTGACAGAGAGAAAAACGAGGGTAGTTTCCGTTACAACCGACTGGATAAAAAATGTAAGTTCATAGAATCAAGTTAAAAGTTAAAAACCTCAACACCTGACACATTTCTGGCTTACTAGGACCCCCTTACATTTTTTTATCTAGTTGGTTGTGCCGGAAACTACCCTCGTTTTTCTCTAGTAGGATATTAGGGCAGCCTGTTGTAAATTACACCTTCATTATAATGTTCCAGAGAAGCTTCTAGGTGCATGTTCACTTACTAAATGATTCGGGAATACACGTAATACCCATTACACCCATGCTCACTTCACAGCGAGACCGCTCACCCATTTAGGAGTAGATATGGGAGTTGTAACGGTATGTAACATGGTTAGGACAAAAGTAAATCATGTAAATGCAATTTTTTGCCATGTTCAATATCTCTGCGTGCCATAAGTGAATGTTTGTTTACAGGAAAAAGATATATCTTTGTACCATGTTAGCCAGTAGATAAAAAAATATTAAGATTTGAGATTCTAAGTGGTTGATACCTTTTTAATGGCTAACTGAAAAGATAGTAACAAATTGCAAGCTTTCGAGACTACGCAGGTCTTTTCATCAGGCATTTTCATCAGGCTTTCAAGACTACTCGGGTCTCTTCATCAGGCATCAATGCCTGATGAAAAGACCTGCGTAGTCTCGAAAGCTGGCAATTTGTTACCATCTTTTCAGTTAGCCATTAATAGGTATCAACCACTGAGGACTCTCAAATCTTAATATGTTAGTTTGCTGCAATGTATCGGTGTAAACAATCAATACAGACCATAGACTTTTGCCGCTGATGAGTTTAGCTCTCGAGTTTTTTCTTGGCCGAATATGATTGTAGCAAGCCTGGTGTACACAAGATCTAAGTCTCTGGATGTAAATAGCAGTGTTCCTGTACATGAACGAAAACATGGATCTTCACCCCTTCACGACCAATGAAATAGATGTATGTGTCCAATACGGGCCCACACACTGAGCCCGCATCTTTTACCACACTTGATAGCTGATTTAATGAGCGATCAAGTGCCTCTAACAGCCATGGGTGGAAGGAAGTGCGTCATTGATCCCGCCTATAGGCGCGCCCACCACGTGATTGTGGTGCGCCGATGGGTTGTCCTGACAGTCGGGGGTCTGCTGAAGACCCCGTACCGGTCATCACGATTCTCCTGTGAACAACGGACTGTGGTCGGCATGTATATTAGATAGTAATTTTTTTCAGCAGCAGATGGAAGGAAGGGAGACACAGTCATTACTAGTGGGTAGGCGGAGCCCACATAGGATAGAACACCTCAGATTAAAAAAGAGTGTTGTCCGGCCCCTCCAGCTTGGGCTCCTCCTACTCCAGCTCTCCAGTCTAAAATTTGAGGTCACAGAGGATGGTCGCTGCTGGAAGCAGCTCCTCAGAAAATTTTTTTATTTTTATCGGACAGAGACTTGGACCCCCGTGGTCTTGAGGTCTCAGGGGTCTCAGCGCTGCTGGACCCCCACCTCTCCCTTGGCGGATCTGCATTACCCTTTGAGAGAGGTCCCTGCAGAACCCTGCCGGCCCCGGGGGATGAGGGATGCTTCCCTGGCGGGGACGCAAACCGCGCATCTGGGGTCACTGCGTTCTCCGCCCTGGGGGGAAGCTTGGGCACAGCGCCACAAATCCCTGGGGGTCCCTGTGGCGCTCAGCTGGGTGAGTACTCAGCATGTTAATGTGTTTTGAGTGCTTCAGCGGCTGCTGCGGCAGCCGCTGCTACATGTATTCAGGTGGTGACTTGTGTTTTTTTGTCCGCAGGTGGATGCCTGCAGGACATGGAAGCGGGGCAGGAGCGGAGGAGTCGCGCGCGCTTTTTTTGAAGCCGGCGGGGGGCGTGGCTTCGCGCTTTCGCGGGCAGGAAGTGCTCTGAGCGCGCTTTCTCCTGCCCCTCCTCTTCCGGCTTCTCTCTCCTCACAGCGCGGCGGCCATTACTGAACGGCTTCCATCGGGCTCCTCACTCTCCTCTCCTCCCGACAGACCGAAGGAACACTGCACCGCGGCCAGCTGGGTGAGTCGCTTCTGCCTGTCAGGGCAGAAGCTTAACCCCTCACCCCCTCAGCGCAGGGCACCTTTCTGAGGCACAATAAGGTGGCAGACTGTGCTGTCCTGCAGCTATTACCTCATATAGAGGTTCCTTTTTTTGTCTGGGGCTCGCACATCCTTTTCATTTCACAGAGGTTGTGGGGAGTCTGCGACATTAACCCCTTATTAGGCGGTTATCCCTTAATTGGGGGTCAGCTGGGGTAGCTCTCTCTTTAAGAGCTTTAACCCTTCAGCTTTCTTTTAAGAAACCACACTGTCCTACTTACTGACTGGTTTAACCTGCCATATACTGTGTGAGGGCATGTCAGATCAGGGTCCAGGAGGTGCGGACCGTCTCCCAGGTCCGCTACAGGATCAGTCTCGCGTGTCTGACACGCAGGAGTCCTCGACGGCGTCAAGCGCAGCGGTCGGGGGTTTCGGTGATGGGGCAGTGGACAAAATGGAGGCCCTTACTCGTTCTAGTGATGGCCTGTCTGACCTTCTAGGTTATTGGGTGTCAGCTAGATCCTCTCATGGCAGGAAGCGCCACAGGCCGGTACTGCCCTCCCCGCGCAGCGACTCGGAGATCTCTGTTATGGAGGGTTCCCCTTCAAGCTCAGATGGGGAGATGTCCGATTCGGATAAGGAGGATCGGCAGGGGCACTCTGCCTCTTTTTTGGGCCGTGCAGAGGCTTTTATTGGAGCCATGAGGGAGGCGTTACAGTTTCCGGAGGAGGTAACTAGACGTCCTGGTAAGTCGGCCCGGATGTTTCAGGAGTCGCATAGGTCGCGCTTGGCATTACCATCTCTGGATGAGCTTAATGGGGCAGTGGAGAAGGAACGCCTGTGTCCAGATAAACGTTTTCAGGGGACACAGTTTTTTGAGGCACTGTATCCGTGTTCCACGGAGTTGATTGATAATTGGATTCCTTCTCCTGAAGTGGATGTCCCTTTATCCCAGCTGAGCAAATCCTCATTACTGCCTGTTAAAGGGAAGGCGAGTCTGCAGGTTCCGCTGGACAGAAAAACGGAGATGGCGGCGAAATCCATCTACGAGGCCGCGGGTCATGGATTCAGAGCGGTGCTAGGATCCATGTGTGCTTGTAAAGCTTCCCTAAGCTGGTTGGACCGTCTACGGACGGCGTGGCATAGATGGGCTTTTCAAGTTGTTGGAGGATGCGGCCCGATATGGCAGTGATGCAGGTTTGGATACCGCGTCACTGCTGTCCAGGGCGCAATCCTCGGCGGTCACAGTCAGAAGAGCACTGTGGCTCAGACAGTGGACCGGGGACGCGGTTTCCAAGCAAGGTTTGCTATCTTTAGCTTACAAGGGTGGTCAGTTATTTGGATCTGACCTCACGGAGCTGATTGTCAAGGCAAAGGCAAAAGAAGCGGCCTTACCACAGCGAAGAACTGTGGCTTCTGCGTCGGGCAGGCCTAGTGCCGGTAGTAGTCGGCGGCCCTTTCGGTCCAGGGGACGGTCCGGTCAGCCCTCTTGGGGATCGGGTCGTCTCTCTTTTTCAGGAAAAAAGGCTTCTCAGAAATCCCGCACTCCCTGGAAACAGAGCTTCCGTCAAGACAAGCGGGAAGCTGACAAAAAGCCCGCTAAGGCGGACTGACGCCAGGTTTTCTCTCGAGGGCTCTCGAGTGGGGGGTCGCCTGCTCCAATTCGAATCGACTTGGGCGTCCCGCGTTTCGGACGCCTGGGTGACGCGGGTTGTGTCAGCAGGCTACTTCATAGAGTTTCTTTCTCGACCCCCGGACAGATTTTGCCGATCTCGCATTCCGTCAGAGCCCGAGCTAGTTGCCGCTCTACGGCAGGAGGTCGATTCCCTTCTGCAGAAGGGTGTGGTGGTACCGGTTCCGCCGGAGGACCGGGGAAGAGGGTTTTATTCAAACCTCTTTGTGGTCCCCAAAAAGGAGGACAAATTTCGCCCCATTCTGGATCTCAAAAGATTGAATCGGCATGTCCGCACCCGGAAATTCCGCATGGAGTCGCTTCGCTCGGTTGTGGCGGCCCTGTCGCAGAACGACTTTTTGGTGTCAATCGACATTCGCGACGCTTATTTGCATGTTCCCGTCGGAAGGGCCCACCAACGCTTCCTTCGTTTTGCCATAGGTCAGGACCATTTCCAGTTTGTGGCCCTACCATTCGGGTTGGCCTCGGCGCCCAGAGTCTTTACAAAAATTCTGGCACCCCTCATGGCGATCCTTCGAAGACAGGGGGTTACGGTTCTTCCCTACCTGGACGACCTTTTGATTGTGGCGTCCTCAAAGGAGGAGGCGGTGACGGCTCGCAATCTATCCCTTCAGCTCCTGGAGGACTTCGGGTGGCTGGTCAATTGGAAGAAGTCGTCTCTGGAACCGTCGCAGTCAATCCTGTTTTTGGGGATGCATTTCGACACGGTACGAGCAGTGGTGTCCCTGCCTCCAGACAAGCAAGCAAGTCTTCTTCGACATGTACAGGTTATGAAGTCTTCGACAGCAATGTCCCTTCGAAGGTGTATGCGCCTTTTGGGTTTGATGGTGGCGTCAATGGAGGCACTTCCGTTTGCCCAATTTCATTCCAGGACTCTCCAAATGCTCATTCTGAACCGTTGGGATCGATCACAGGCTTCGCTGGATCGCAGTGTCATCATCTCCCACAGGGTGCGAGAGTCTCTAGAATGGTGGTTACGTCCGGAAGCGTTATCCCTGGGGAAGTCCTTCCGAGGTGGTCGGTCATAACCACCGATGCCAGCCTGTCAGGCTGGGGGGGTGTCTGGAACGATCTCTGGATTCAGGGAGTATGGTCGTCGGAAGAGTCTGTCCTGCCGATCAACATCCTGGAATTGAGGGCGATTTTCCTTTGCCTCCAACACTGGACGGTCCCTTTAAACGGTCTGCCAGTCCGAGTGCAGACAGACAACGCGACGGCGGTCGCGTATATCAACCATCAAGGTGGAACGAGGAGCTCCAGGCTCATGATGGAAGTGTCTCGGATCCTGGTATGGGCCGAGGCCAAGGTGCCAGCCATCTCTGCGATTCACATTCCGGGAGTTCAGAATATCACGGCGGACTTCCTCAGTCGCGAGAAGGTGGATCCCGGAGAATGGAGTCTTCACCCAGAAATTTTTGCACAGCTGTGCTCCCGTTGGGGAACTCCTCAAGTGGATTTGATGGCATCAAGGTTCAACACCAAGTTACCGACCAGGTACAAGGACCCGAAGGCTGTGGCGGTGGATGCTCTGGTGGCTCCGTGGGACCAATTCGAGCTAATCTATGTGTTCCCGCCGATATCCTTACTTCCTCTGGTGTTGCGTCGGATCAGACTGGAAAGAGTCCCGGCTATGTTAGTAGCCCCAGACTGGCCAAGGAGGACGTGGTTCTCGACGCTGGTGTCGCTTCTGGCTGCACCTCCACTTCCTCTCCCTCTTCGCCCGGACCTGTTAACCCAAGGGCCCGTTCGTCATCCGGACCTGAAGTCTCTGCGTTTGACGGCGTGGCTCTTGAGACCGAAATCTTGACTCGTCAAGGTTTTTCAGCCGAAGTCATTGCCACTCTGCGAGCTGCCAGGGGTCCTGCCACTACTAGGATCTATCACAAGACTTGGGAGGCCTTCTTTTCATGGTGTTCGGGTTCTTCAAGGAACCCGAGGATTTTTTCCATTCCCAATTTGTTGGCCTTTTTGCAGTATGGCCTGGACAAGGGTTTGGCAGTTAGCACTCTGAGGGGTCAGGTTTCTGCTTTGTCCTTGCTGTTTCGGAAGGCTATCGCCTCGCGTAGGGACATTCGTTCCTTTTTTCGCGGGGTAACCCGTCAGTTTCCACCGCGGAAGGCGCTTGTGTCCCCTTGGCGGCTCAATCTGGTCTTGGAGGCTCTTCAACATGGGCCTTTTGAGCCTATGGACTCCGTTAGCCTTTCTTTGCTTTCTTGGAAGGTTGCCTTTTTAGTGGCAGTCACCTCTTTGAGAAGGGTTTCTGAACTGGCGGCTCTTTCTTGCTCGCCTCCTTTTCTGGAGTTTCTCCCGGATCGCGTGGTGCTTCGCACACGGGGCGACTTTCTACCTAAGGTGCTGTCACAATTTCATGTTAACCAGGATATTGTGTTGCCCTCGCTCTGTCCGGAACCGAGGAATGCGAAGGAACGGGCCTTGCACTCATTGGATTTAGTGCGGGCTTTGAAGTTCTATTTGTCTATTACTCAAGGTTTTCGGAAATCGGACTCTGTTTGTGATTCCAGCAGGTCGTCGGCGTGGTCAACGAGCTTCCAAGGACACTATAGCTCGATGGATTCGGTCGGCCATTTTAGAGGCTTACCGACTCAAGGGCGAATCTTGTCCAATTAAGATTCGAGCTCACTCCACGAGAGCTGTGGGTTCATCGTGGGCTTTTCATCAAGGGGCCTCGGCAGCTCAACTCTGCCGGGCGGCTACCTGGCGCTCCGTCCACACTTTTACAAAGTTTTATAAGGTGGACGTCAGTGCTTCCGCTGATGCAGCCTTAGGACGTAGGGTCCTGCAGGCGGCTGTAGTTTAAGTTATCGTTAACTTGTATTTAGCGCTAGTTGCGCATTTTTCTAGGTTGTTGGGATTCTGCCTCTGTTGGTTTTTTCCCGCCCTTAATTTTTGGACTGCTTTGGGACGTCCCACTAGTAATGACTGTGTCTCCCTTCCTTCCATCTGCTGCTGAAAGACGGATTTTGGTAAGACCTTACCTGTAAAATCCTTTTCAGCGAGGGAAGGAAGGGAAACACAGCTCCCTCCCATGGCAGAAGTGTGTTGTTGTGTTTTCAGATGCAGCGTGACCCTTCTCTGATAGCGATTATCTGGGCTGAGGTCGGCCCCTTAAGGCTCTGTTCCAGCATTGCCAGCTCATCGCAGTGGTCAGGTCCAGTGAGTAGTACCTGGGACTGTGTGGTTTTTCTGTTATATGCATAACCTGTCTCTTGTTTTTTCTCTGAAGTTCTTCAGAAGGGGTTATGTTGCTCCGCTGGTGATATTTGCTCTTCCTTAGCTTGTGTACGGACTGGAGAGCTGGAGTAGGAGGAGCCCAAGCTGGAGGGGCCGGACAACACTCTTTTTTAATCTGAGGTGTTCTATCCTATGTGGGCTCCGCCTACCCACTAGTAATGACTGTGTCTCCCTTCCTTCCCTCGCTGAAAAGGATTTTACAGGTAAGGTCTTACCAAAATCCGTCTTTTATACTTAGTAGTGCTGAAGCCCTGCTATGTATAACATAGGCGATCAGATGATCCCTGCTCCAAGTCTCCTAAGAAGACTATTAAATACAGTAAAAAGTAAAAAAATAAATAAAGTTTAAAAAAAACCACAAAAGTTCAAATCCCCCCACTCTCTTTTGCCGCATAAAGCCATAAAATAAAAAATGCACAAATTTGGTATCGGAAAAAAAAAATCGAAATCCCTGAATAACATTTTTTTTGGTCATCACAATAAAATGCAATAAGAGGCGATCAAAACATCATATCTACCCCAAAATGTTATTAGTAAAAAGTCAGCTCAGGGCGCAAAAAAAAGCCATTACCCAGCCCCAGATCCCCAAAAATTAGAACGTTATGGGTCTCGGAAAATGGCAACCAAAGCAGAAAAAAATATTTTGACAAATTTCAGAATTTTTTTTCACCACTTAAAAAAAAAAATGACACATGTTTGGTATCTGCGTACTCGTACCTGGGAAATCATATTTCTCGGTCTGTTTTACCATATAGTGAACATGGTAAATAAAAAAAAAAACCATTGTAGAATTGCTCTTTTATTTGCAATTTCACCGCACTTGGAATTATTTTCCCGTTTTCCAGTGCACTATATGGTAGAATGAATGGTGCCATTTACAAGTACAACTCGCCCTGCAAAAAGCAAGCACTCATATGTCTATGTTGCTGGAAACGAAAAAAAGTTATGGCTCTTGGAAGAAGGGGAGGGAAAAACGAAAATGAAAAACTGAAAATCGCCCTTGGTGGTTGAAGGGGTTAAAAAGGGTTGTTTCGTCCAGTTTGGGAGCCCCCTTTATGGGTCGGAGCAGGGAGTTACTAACAAGCAGTTCTTGCTCTGGCAGGTTTTGATCTGCCCATATGTTACATGGACGGCTACTGCAAGGGAAAGGCTTAACGGGTCAGGGTTTTCCCAGGACAATTGTTTTTTTTTTTGTTTTTTTTTTATATATTTTTATTAAGTCAAAGGTTTGTACACAGCACACAGAGACATGAGCTGATCCTTTGTTGGGGAAAAAACAGCTTATTTATTAATGAGCATATTTTACGTTATCTAACAGCTATCCCTTTCCTAACAGAACTGTGTCAGATTCTCTCTAGCACACTTGTGTGCATTCACTAAATAGAAGTAATGGAAAAATGTCATTCATAGATCTTAACTTGGTGGTGGGATAGGGATGCTTCCAATTAATTGTCCCTTCATATACCAGCTAGTGAATTGAAAGCAAGAATGAAGAGCTTGTCTCATAGTTAGCAGTAAAGAGGTATAGAAAATAAAAATGTTGTTTTTCTTTGTTTTTAGTAACCGTCCTTTTAATTTTCTAAATAGCATACATGAAAATAATCAATTTTGTAAGATATCTTATCTGAGATATCTGCTTCTTTCTGCTCCTAGATTGATCTTTTACTCTCAATTTGTGAGTAACATCTGCATTCATTGACAATTCATTCATTGACAATTGGTGCTTTTAAGATTCTATGGAGATGGGAGAGAGAAGGAAGGAGGAGCTAGAGGCAGACACAGAAATTGTGCTGCAAGTTCGCCTGAACCAACAATGACATTTCTCAATAGAAAAGAAAAACAGGGGAAGACACGTACAATAGAACAGTTGCATGTCCTAAATTGCAACAATGTAATGCTCTCCATAGAACTTTTTGAGCACCAACTGTCACCTCCTAATTTGTATTCACTGTATCTAGTAAAATATATTAGTTTCTTATCTTTACGTGTACGATTAATTTATGGATAAAAGAAAAAATGTAAACAACGACTACTCTTTTTTTTATATTTCCTTTCTATTATTTCCTTTTTCACCCGATATTACCTAAAAGTAAGAAAGAAAAAAATTAAACTGACATAAATATTATATGCCACATGAAGTAAGGCAAAACATTTTTCAATAATCAAGAGGATAAAAAAAATTACAACTTTTAAAATCACACGTGTTGGGAAAGAAAAATCGTCTGGTCATTGGGAAAAACGGCCCAGTCTTGATCTGCTTAACACTGATCAGTTTTACCATAGTTACATTTTTGTATTTTTTTTTATAATTTGT
Organism: Phyllobates terribilis; assembly: GCF_046119375.1. Classification (NCBI taxonomy): domain Eukaryota; kingdom Metazoa; phylum Chordata; class Amphibia; order Anura; family Dendrobatidae; genus Phyllobates; species Phyllobates terribilis. Next base: position 165,453,644 of record NW_027362763.1, read on the forward strand.
TTTTTTCTTCTCTTTTTCTTTTTCTTTCAGGATTTGCCAAATAATATGATTCACCAAGTGCCTATCAAATCCCTGCCGCAGGAGTGGCTGTGGTGCGAGACGTGGTGCGATGAAACATCCAAGAAAAAAGCCAAAACTATAGATTTGGTGAGTGGGTTTTGATGCAGGTAAAGGGGGAGATAATTAATATTTGATGTTGGCATACATGGTGTCTTAGGCAGCATAGCATCTGATGTCTGCCATCCCTGCCCCAAAGATAATTATTCACATCATCAGCGTCTTCATTGTGCTTTCTATTGTATAGTGCAATAATCCAATGACAAAGGAGCCAAAGCTACAAGCCGCGGTCCGGATTGTCCCGGAGTGGCAAGACTATGACCAAGAAATCAAGAAGTTGTACAGACACTTTCTGGAGGAGACTTCTGAACCTCTGGTGGATCAGCCCGATGTCATCAGACCTCAACCTACACAAGGTAAATGGCAGAAATCGTAAGATTACATTGATTGATGGCTGACATAACAAAAAAACACCTGATGACAAGCTGGTGGTAAAAAACAAAAATGGACAAAAAGTTGAATCCTCAGACAATTGAAAATGGCCTTTTTTACCATGAATAAAGGACATGGATGGGTGAAAAAGACCTCTTAGCTTTATAATAATGTTAATCTAAGTGGAACGTTTCTCCTTGTGGAGAGTGGCAAGCCAAGCCTGGAATGTCAGAGTGAGGAGACTTATGCTTCATGCATGCTCCTCTCCTACCAGAGGAGCATGCATAGCGTATTAGTCTCCACACTCTGACATGCCAGGCTTGGCTTGCCACTCTCCACAAGGAGTAACCTTAATCTTTAGATCCCAGTCTTAGCCTCTCACCTAAGCAAATCAGATCTCATACTTTGCACTGACGAGGGGCAACACCCCGAAACACCGTGCCTGCAATTTGAGATTCCAATTTGGCCTTTATCCTAAGTAGTGATGAGCGAGCATGCTCGTTACTCGAGATTTACGAGCATGCTTGGGTGTTTTCCGAGTATCTTCAGCGTGCTCGGGTGTTATGTTTTCGTCACTCTGTGCTCATGATTTGCGACTGTTTCACAACTTTAATACATGTGAGGAATGCCTGTTTTTTTTAGGCATTCCTCACATGTATTAAAGCTGTCAAACAGTCGCAAATCATGAGCACGGAGTGATGAAAACATAACACCCGAGCACGCTGAAGATACTAGGAAAACACCCGAGCATGCTCGCTGAAAGGGTTAACAGAACATACTCGCTCATCACTAATCCTAAGTCATATGGCAAGGCTCGTTAAATGATCGATATTGACTTTTAGAATTGCTGCTTCCAGTAGGTGGCGCTAGAGATCAAGTCCTCCACCTCTCTGAAGAGACAATTTGCATAATTAATATTAATATACTGCATTACAACAACCCCTTACAGAGTTCTCAAAGTGTTCGGACCCCCAGCGATCAGTACGGTATCACCTAATCTGTGCATATGAAAGGCGTGAGGGGAAAATGGTCCATCCACGCGTTTCATATTTTACTTCAAGTCAGCAGTTAAAACTGAACCCACGAAATAATCATACGTAGTCTGTAATATCAAACATGGCGAGTTCAACAATTTCCTCCACTTATTGCACTAATCTGCCCATAGGGGATAACTGATAAAACCCTCTTACAGGGTTTATATTAATTTATCAACTTTTTCTGCAGGAGCATACCTCTTTGCTTCCCTTCTTGCCGAGGTTTGGTGCCCTAGTGATAGACTGATCGTTTGGACCGACAGTATCATCGCACCGCTGGCCCGAACTTTACCTTTGCAGTAGCTGAGGCGCACAGGGGCACTAAAGCTGTCTGCATGCAGCGGTCAGGTCAGCGCTTACCAGCTGTATTGGAAAGGGCTTGTAAGCGCTGTGCTTCTTGCCTAGGAGACTGTCCACTGCTCATAGACTGCAGAAGTGGCCGGTAACCTAGGTAATGGGTAGGAAACAAAATAAAAAATCCCTCAATTTCTTGAGAACGGAGAGTATTTTAATCAGAACCAATTACAAAAACTTTGCAATTTGAACCATTTATAATGAGTGTAACCTTTAATAACTTTTGTCTGGAGTACCATAAAGAAATAATCTATATTCATGTACTTTTTCCTCTTCTGCAGATCACAAGCCTCATGAGGATTTATGATTCACAGGCGTCTTCAGAAAATTAGGACTCAAAGATATTTTTTCTATTTTTTTTTTTTAAACACAAATTGAGAGATTACGGGGAATTTTACTTTTGATTTTACAGAATGTCTGAAAAACTGCTGAATGGTTTGTGGTATTCGGGGTATTTATATTCTGGGCGATGACTGAATGCTTTTTTCTTTTTTTTTTGTGTACCTTTAACTGAAGGATGCTCCAAAAATGGAAAGAAAAAAAACAACCACAAAGAGCTGAAAAATGGAGAGCTTCATCTGCTCCCCCAAACCCGCTATGTGATTAAACCACTAAACCCGTTAACATGTGTTTCCATGACCTCCTTTATCTATATGGCGGGGAAATAAAAGGATCACATAGGTTCACATGTGGTCCGAAGTTATGGCAGCTTATTGCAGAGGGGATTAAATATGGATAGCGACCTCCTCCGTAATCAATTTCTTTCTTGCTCCAATGCATGAAAAAACCCCAAAAATAAAACTTATTCAAATAGTCTTAATTTAAACAAAAACGTTGTGTTTACAGCTCTTGCGCAGAACTATGCGCAACCGTGGTAACAGACAACATGTTAGTGTGTTACTGCAGTCATATCTCCGACCATATGTCCCATACATCCTTCTATGTAATTGGGAAATGAATAAAAAAAAAAAAAAAAAAAAAAAGAAAATGACTGCATGATCAGACTACACAAAGGTTGTTTGTAGTCTGTAACCATGGAGACATATAGATTTGTAAACAGTTGTAGATGTAGACATTTCACATTGCAGTGACTGGGACACCAGAATAACTCCACCTGCGGAGTCCTGATCCCCTGTTTTCACCAAAGAAGCCATAATGTACCGTCCTGGGGACTTGTACTTGCTTGTTCTCCACTTTTATGACCTCAGGATATAAGGTTGACCAGTCAGAAGGATTTTGTTGGCGATCCCCTGATCATTTGTGTCACTGAGGGATGATGTGTGAAGCTCCCGCTTCAGACTATTACATATGGGATTGTCATGTAATTTTCTGATTTCTCCGTATTAAAAAAGCAACCTCATTTATATAAGAAATAATATTGGGTTTCCTCAAAGGACTTGAAGGGGGGTGTATAACCAAGTATGTACCTCCAGGTCATAATGTCACCAAAGGCAAAATATATGTGTACGTAGATCTTCAGAGAGTAGCCATATCTCAATTAGGAGAAATGGTTTGTTGTTTTACCGTCACATCTCCCCCTCTTGCCCTTGGGATTTGTCTGGTATTACAGCTTTTCCCATTCACTTGGAATAGGAATGATCAGTAGGGGACCCTTTCTGGACCTCAGACTACCTTCACTATTGCATTTCCAGCAAGGTAAACCTCTCATAACACCCAGGATATACGCTAACATAAAAAGTAGTAACCAAAAGGTGGATAATCCTTTCTTTTTTCTCTACTTGAAGGCATGTTTTTGAAAAAATCATCTTTGCAATTGGATTATATTAAAATTTTGCAACGTTTTGCTTTTAAAGGTGTGAGGTAGCGCTAATGATCATGTTGAGGGGCACTCACTTCACCGGGTCAATTAAAGCACACATGCAACGTTTTCCGGTAATATGAAGTCCAGCAGTTTATTACACATAACATAACATAGTCCATCTCTGTGGCTTGCAGGAATGTTACACATGTAATATCCTAGAGCCTTTTCAGTGGCAGCCATGCCCGCTTGCCTTCAGATACAGACTTCAGCAAGATAACAACATCAATCCATATAAAGCACCGTTTTTACCTTTGCTGGGTCTTAGCTGCTTCTGTCAACTCTGTTATGCCAAAACTGTGGTTTAAGGCTCCCCAGATGTGGTCTCCAAGCCACGTGCCTTCCAGGGCTAATGGTGTCCCAGACAGAGGGATCACGTCTCTTGCCCTTCCCCCGTTTAAAAACCACCAGGATTTATATATCCTTCTGTGCGCACAGGAGCTGTGATGATGTCACAGTCATGTGATCAGTCACCTGAAGGGGAGGTACGTGGTCAGCCAGAACACACCCCCTGAGACATTTTGGACATGCAGCAAGCCCCCTCCCCCTCTTGTTCAAGCCCATGGTATTGAACACGTGATATACACAATCACATTATAACCCACGGTTCACACCATATACTTGACGTTTGCACTGCCCAGTCCCTGGAACATTAGTCATCAGCATTAGCCCATTCCTTAGGGACCTACCATCCGTCATTGTCACTAATTTCGGCAAGTCACATTTCCGAGTCGTAAGCTTGTCACACCTCCCACGCTCCCAGCGGTCGATACAGCCGTGCGACTCACTTGCCCTTGTATCTAAGGTCAGGTCCAACTCCGTACTTAAAGGGTTTTTAATGAGTTTTTGAACTGATGATCCATTACAGAAGTAATAATCTTATTATGTCTAAATGATGGTGGTCTACCCGAGCTTCCCTGTCCCTCCTCACTGCATGGCCTCCGTGGTGGAGCACAGGTCCTCTCCCTCCATTCAGTGTCTACAGGGCTGACGGAAAGTGCAGTGCCTGGCTGTTTCTCTCAGCCCTGTTGGCGTGAAGTGGCAGGACACGTGCTTGAACACTGCTTTATGCAAAACTCTACTCAAGGAGGAGAAGGGGGCTTGGAGCAACTTAATTTGGATTAAGTTTGGGCTAAATAACAGGGGACAGTATCCGCTCTCCAGCACATTGCACTAAGATTCTTTGTGTTAGTGTTCAGTATTTTATAAGGTAATGATCTGTATTGCTGAAGCTGTATACACCAGAAAAGATAATAGTGATACTGTCTAATATGCTTCTGATAATTGTATTAAAATATAATTTTCAACCTGTATCTTCAGGAGCGCACTGCTCCCCTGCCTCCGACTTCCAGCTTGCTGAGGATGGGGGAGCTGTGCTCTCCTGATGACTGCCAGTTCATGTCTGCGGAATGGCTAAGCTGCTGGCCCAAACTGTGCGCTCTCCGATGTGGCAAGCAAAGGCAGCTCAGGGTCCGTGACTCCGCAGGATCCAACCATCCAGCCAGCTTCATTTCAGAGCTGCACTTGCAAGCTCATTGCTATAAAGCTTGTAAGTGCTGTGCTCCGTGCCCAAGACGCTGGTGAATGAGCCTTTTGTTGACCAGCGGCATGTTTATACGGGTAAAGCGATTGTTCTTACTGAACGCTTATTTGTTGTTTGTCCATGTGAAATGTCCTTTATATGCTTTTCCGAAGACTGTGCACTCTGCACAGTTAGTAAATGGCTGACCCCTGTCACGTGGTGTCATAGTATGGAACAAATGACTAGTTTTTATAAGGAGTAATGGATTAATCAAGGACACCTTGATTGGGCGTGATGGGGCGCTTGTACCACTTTAATTGTGCACCTTTAATATCTATGGCTAGGATTAGGGATCTGGTCAGGGAGAAGGATTCAATGTTATAAGAAGATAACATTTAAAGGGATTGTCCAGGGTATATCTTTTTTCATTTAGCCTGCTTAATCTGGAAAATAAAGGAAATTGCAGTATTTTTGTTAAACGAGGGGCTTTACTGTAATGGTGTAAGCTTGAGCGCCAGGGCAGTGTTTGCACGCAGCGGTGCTCTGGTAAGGGAGTACCGTAAGGAGGGAGTCAGGGTTATTTTATTTTTTTACAAACCTTGTATTGCAAAGCCATACTTTAAATATAAGAGCCTCGGATCTCCTACTGCAGCTCCATCTGATGCAATAATCCAAGATATTGGTTCCCAATTGCTTTCAGGGATGAGTTGCACCAACCAGGTCGGGCGTACACCTCCATACGCTGCCGTGCAGGCTCCGCCATGTGCATGAGGCCTTACTGATGGGTCCTTATACTGTAGGTGGGTAGTGTTCCTCTCTGCGCGGAGACTTGCATGTCATTGGCCAGTAATGTCTATCAGATTCCAAGCCAAAACTGCTTTGTCAGGTTTGTCTAGAAATCGCATTTAACCAGATTAACCAAAACCATTAGGAATCCCCAGGAAATGTCCAATCTGGGTCTCTTCATGGCTTTCTGGAGATCACCATGTAAGGTGACGATCCTGGAGTAAAGGTTTTCACACATTTATGTCTGTATTTTGTGTAGATGTAAGGTTGCGGTTGTCTCCGTCCATCTTCAGATGTCACTTGGGAGACCTTACCTGGACGGTGCGGACGGACTGGATCATGGCTGATGCCTCCCTCTGTTTTCTGTATAGGAGATTTATAATAATTGTGTGTGAATTTTGTACTTTGCTCTGATTCCATTTGATTAAAACATTTTGTTTTTGCTATTTCTGTCTGTGCTCCATCACTGATCTGTTCACTGTCTACACAAGGATTTTGCTCACCGAGCCGGTTAATATTGTACGTTCACTTCCAAAGCAACAAACTATACTGTAGGAACAGAAATAATAACTGAAGGATAAAAAAATAATGGGACAGCCTAGACGACCGACATTACCAGCATTGTTATCCACTCTAGTTTCACTGGGGAGATGAACGTACTAGTTAAATCTTTAAATCTACAAATAATAATTGGAAAGTTGCATCACATCGATTATCATCCCAGACAACCAATCATATAACTAAGCAAGCAACAGATATAATCAGTGCGCCTGCCCATACACATAAGACGAATGTCAGCCAAACTCGCCCATATTGACGGGCAGCGGCTACAGGGAGAAAATGAAGTTATATTTTCCCTGAAGCCGCTCGCTTTCAGTCATCGTGGTGGTGCAAGAAGCAGTTTGTCATCACTCACTATACAACGAGTGCACTGTAATCACTCCCCACTACATTGATTGATAGCCTGCTGTGTACACACAGAGAGGGTTGTCAGTGTGCCAGGGAATGATTACAGCACAATGACTAACAGCACCTCCAGTGCCACGATGACTGGAAGCCAGCGGCTGCAGAGAGAAAAGAATGTATTTTTTTCCCTGTAGCCGCTGCTCCAGACAGGCAGATATGAATTACAAACTATTTACCTGCAGATTATCACTACATCTGTAATTAATGGCTCCGTTCAGAAGTCCCCAGATAGAAGCCATGAAAGAAAACATTGCGATCCTATCAACTGTTTATTTAACATTCCTTCTGAATTTCTCGTGGTTATTTCAGTCCATGCTGTGTGATGCGAACCTCAATTGTATGTCGATTACATATTTTATTACATTTTTAACACTACGTAGCCAATTCTGGATCTCCATTGTTTTCTTATTAAGTAAGAGGAGGATTATTATTCAGCTGCAGTGACATAAAACAGACTGCGGTCAGCGGAATAGTAGCGGTTTATAGAACACTGCAACTGCTTTTCTAATGAGAAATCACAAAGCCTCAGACTCCTGCCGGCTGCAATACTTGTCCCTGTTTGGGATTAAGGCGGCATTAGCATCACAAACACTTTCTTTTCCAGGTATCCCGTGCCACGCAATCAGGTGACAGTGACATGGCGGGACAATTACTGCCTACCTGCGCAGCCGAGCTCACACAATAACACACCGCAAATACCTAGTGCGCGGAAGCTCGAATTGTGACATTCATCTAATGAATATAATGGAAGTACATTTAATGCTCACATTTTCTTTCACAAGCTGAAGTGTAAAATAACAGTATTTCAAGAGATGAGGAGTAAATTATAGACTAGAAACATCTGATGGCTGCTGGATGGGAGAAACAATGAATCCTGAGAGGTGCACATCGATAAATGAAGGTATACCACCCTCAAAGCAGGATATTTATAGTCAAGATGTGGATTGTTGGGTTGTGTGCGCACAGGTTTTTGGAGCAGGTCTGTTTAAAAAAAAAAAAAACACCTGAAAAATCACTTCAAAATTGTTTGAAGGACCTTCCCCATTCATTTCCATTGTAAGACCACTTTGCGGTTCATATGTTCGGTCTTTTGAGTGTTTTTTCCTCTTTAAGTATTGATGGTCGCCTGGTGGGAAAAAAAGTGTATGACACTTCCTTGAAGCGGTTCCTAACAACATCTGCTCCAAACTAGGCAATGTCCAGTCAGAAGACTGCAAAAAATGGTCCAGGAAAAAACCAAAACATCAGGAAATGAAAAAATCTCCAAGACATCTTTTTCAGGTGGGACCGTTTCAAAAATGCACCTGAAAAAATGCCCTGAAAAGGCTCAAAAGAATGAACATATACATTTCTATGTTAAAAACTACTTGCTGTTCATAGGTTGAGGCTTTTGAGCGTCTTTTAACGGCTTCAGGTTTCCAAAGACGTCAAGTACCTAAAAGAAGTGACCGGTCCATTCTTAGGGACTATTGCACTCTGAAGAAGGACCATGCTTTACAATACAAGTCAATTGGAACGCTCAAAAGACACGTCCTCCCTGTTTTTGCCTCAGAACTTGAGTCCAGAAAACGCCAATAGAAGAAAAACTACCCAAAAAATGCTAAAAAAAATTTTAAAAAACCATCGGCGGTCAATAATTTGAACCATGCTCAGGAAAAGATGCAAAAATTGTGCATACGCTAGATACTATTAGACCAAGCAGTTGCTATATAAGGCTGTTTTAGAAAGAGGGACCCAAGTCATGGTCCCTTCCCTTTTTCCATTAGGGTGCAGGACTCCCCACCAGGGTTGTACAGCTGATCTTTTTTTCTGGACAAATTATGAAAAAAATCACAACAGACAAATCAAAGTAAATTACCAGCAGTGTTTTATGGATACTGCAAAAAAGAAGTATCTTATTTTTACAGACCGTATAAGAATTTTTAGATACTTGCCAACCTTTCTCCACTTCTTCAAAGACTGATTTTTGGTAGTAAACATTGGGGGCGAAGAAATGGCCAAAGGGTCATAGGAAAGGGGTAAACAGCAGAACATTCACCTGGACCGTAGAGCCATTTTAAAGAGGGCCCAGTTTTATTTTTGTTACGCCCCCTCCACCACTTGTTAGATGACAATTAGCCGATCACAGTGTCCCCCACTGTGTCCACCAGTGACCTGTAGAAACCTGTAAAAAAAACCTGCAAACAGATATTCCAGCCCAAGCTGACTGCACTGCATTCCACACTTATTTTGGACTATTAGATTTTGTATCAAAATCAGAATTTTTTTGTATGTCACTCCACAAATTCTCAATCAGATTGAGGTCTGGGGATTGGGCTGGCCAATTCATAACATCAATCTTGTTGGTCTGGAACCAGGATGTTGCCAGCTTGCCTGTTTTTGGGGTCATTGTCCTGCTGAAAGACCCATTTCAATGGCATTTCTTCTTCAGCATAAGGTAACATGACCTCTTCCAGTATTTTGATATATTCAAACTGGTCCATGGTGCCTTGTGTGCGATAAATAAGGACAACCCCATAGTATAAGAAACATCCCCAAACCATTATGCTTGCACCTCCATGTTTTACACTCTTTACAGTGTACTGTGGCTTGAATTCAGTCTTTATGGGTTGCCTTTAGACCCAATAAGAACAGTTTTGCTCTCATGTGTCCATAGACTGTTGCATCATTTCTCTTTAGGTCAGTCAATGTGTTCTTTGGCAAGCTCTAACCTTTTCAACATGTCTTTTTTTCAGCCATGTACTTTGAGGGTGTCTTGCAAATAGTTTGTCTTCTGATGATTGCAGTACTCACAGGTAACTGAAAATCTTCTTTGATCTCCATGGAGCTAATCATTGGATGCTTCTTTGCCATTCTATCTATGCGCATGGTAGTATTCCCTACCATGTGTTTTGGGTTTTGTTTGCTATTTTAAAGCATTGGTAATCGTTTTAGTTGAGCAGCCAATTATTTTCTGCACTTCTTCTTTGTATGTTTTCCCCTCTCCAATCAACCTCTTGATCAAAGTCCTTTCTCCTTTCGTACAATGTCTAGAACGACCCATTTTACTCACTGAGCAAGGGCTAAAACCAGCAGGTACAACATTTACTGCCCTCATTCTTTAAATAAAGGCCATAGGTCACAGCTATTTCTTCACAGAATGAATGGCCTCACTAATTGAACTCTGCACTGCTATTAATTAGAACGCCTCCCTTTCATTAAATTACTCGATTACACCCAATTAGCAGCATACTTGTTATGCCTGTTGAGTCTGTTGGTTGCAAATACTCGCTTACACCTAGTTATGATTTTTTTTCCATGCTGTATGATCTTTTTTTGCCAAAAACGGTAATTAAACACATTAGTGATGTTAGACTATTATTTTGCACATAACTGTATATGCACTATAGAGCAGTGTTCCCCAACTCCGGTCCTCAAGGCCCACCAACAGGTCATGTTTTCAGGATTTCCTTAGTATTGCACCTGTAATTATCACCTGTGCAATACTAAGGAAATCCTGAAAACATGACCTGTTGGTGGGCCTTGAGGACCGGAGTTGGGGAACCCTGCTATAGAGGACTAACCAGTTTCTCTCCTCCTGTTAAGTTTTTCTAGACTCCTACAGGGTACAGGACCTTAGATCTCATGACCCCGATGTCACCAAAGGCCATGCTGCACTTTTCACATCAGAAATTGCACTGATAATGCAGGACCGATATTATCAGTCGAGTTTCTGATTACAAATGCCAGTTTGTCTCCCTACCACCACCAACGGCGGTGTAAGCTGCGGTTTACAGCCTGGTCGCAGACCTCATCCCGACTCAACACATATATGCCTATGATGCTTTTGAGTCCAGGTCAGAAGACCCATGGCTAGTTCACGCAACCCGGTTTGTATTCAGACTGTTAAACATGGATGTGAGAAGCCTTAAGCAGAGTCGTAGCTATGATTTCCTTCACACGCAGTAGCTCTGTATCTACATTTTTGGCCATTGTTTTCTGGTATTCTATTGATACCCAGCACTTGGGACACCTTCCCTTACTCATTATAATTTTTAACCGTCTTATGGAAATTTGGAATTCCATAAATTATATTGTAGATTGATGGGATTTGAGGTGACTACCTTCTAAATGGCCCTGATTGCAGAGATCATGGATGCCCTTTGGCTTTTACAACCTGTTCAAGCCACATGGGGCACATCATAACCTCCTTATGAAGGGACCACCACATATGGCCCAGATTTGTGACAACCAAATTTGTGGTATTATACAGTGGGGAAAAAAAGTAATTGACATCATAGGTAGACCTCAACTATGAGATACAAAATGAGAAAACAAATCCTGGAAATCACATTGTCTAATTTGGAAATAATTTTTTTTCAAATTTTGGTGGAAAATAAGTATTTGGTCAATTACAAAAGTTCATCTCAATACTTTGTTATATATCCTTTGTTGGCAATGACAGAGGTCAAACGTTTTCTTTAAGTCTTCACAAGGTTGGCACACACTGTTGCTGGTATGTTGGCCCATTCCTCCATGCAGATCTCCTCTAGAGCAGTGATATTTTGGGGCTGTCGCTGGGCAACACTGACTTTCAACTCCCTCTAAAGGTTTTCTATAGGGTTTAGATCTGGAGACTGGCTAGGCCACTCCAGGACCTTGAAATGCTTCTTACGAAGCCACTCATTCGTTGTCCTGGCGGTGTGCTTGGGATCATTGTCATGCTGAAAGACCCAGCCACGTTTCATCTTCAATGCCCTTGCTGATGGAAGGAGGTTTGCACTCAAAATCTCACGATACATAGCCCCATTCATTCTTTCATGTACACGGATCAGTCGTCCTGGTCCCTTGGCAGAGAAACAGCCCCAAAGCATGATGTTGCCACCCTCATGCTTCACAGTAGGTATGGTGTTCATGCAACTCAGCATTTTTTCTCCTCCAAACATGACGGGTTGTGTTTCTACCAAACAGTTCTACTTTGGTTTCATCTGACCATATGACATTCCCCAATACTCTTCTGGATCATCCAAATGCTATCTAGCAAACTTCAGATGGGCCCGGACATGTAATGGCTTAAGCAGGGGGACACATCTGGCACTGCAGGACTGGAGTCCCTGGCGGCGTAGTGTGTTACTGATGGTAGCCTGTGTAAAGTTGGTCCCAGCTCTCTGCATGTCATTAGGTACCCCCGTGTGGTTCTGGGATTTTTGCTCACCGTTCTTGAGATCATTTTGACCCCATGGGGTGAGATCTTGTGTGGAGCCCCTGATCGAGGGAGATTGTCAGTGGTCTTGTCTGTCTTCCATTTTCTATTTATTGCTCCCACAGTTGATTTCTTCACACCAAGCTGCTTGCCTATTGCAGATTCAGTCTTTCCAGTCTGGTGCAGGGCTACAATTTTGTTTCTGGTGTCCTTCGACAGCTCTTTGGTCTTCACTATAGTGGAGTTTGGAGTGTGACTGTTTGAGGTTACGGACAGGTGTCTTTTATACTGATAACAAGTTCAAACAGGTGCCAGTACTACAGGTAATGAGTGGAGGACAGAGGAGACTCTTAAAGAAGAAGTTACAGGTCTGTGAGAGCCAGAAATCTTGCTTGTTTTGTAGGTGACCAAATACTTATTTTCCACCAAAATTTGAAAAAAATTTCTTTCCAAATCAGACAATTCAGGATTTGTTTTCTAATTTTGTCTCTCATAGGTGAGTTCTACCTATGATGTCAATTACAGGCCTCTCTCATCTTTTTAAGTGGGAGAACTTTCACAATTGGTGGCTGACTAAATACTTTATTTCCCCATTGTAATATGTATGGAATTGTCATTTGGTCACAGTCAGATGGTATTATTTGAGCACGGGATGGTGGGGTTTACATTCTGTAGCACGCTTCTAGGAACGGTAGTATATTATTATTGAAGTGTATAGTGTACAATCGAGATTATACAGCATGGTCAGTCACCCAACAGTAAAAAAAAGTGTTATCTGATTAATGTACACCTCTGATATATGGGAAACATAATGTATGGCGCTTTTTTTTTGGCGCTCCGTGTCATAGAAATGGAAGATACCACCAAGGGCATTGACCTATGTAAGGCAGATGATTGGAAGTCTTTTAGTATTGATTGTAACATGCATACACTTTCTGATACTTTCTTTTTCCTGAGGCTCAGACTTGCACCTCATCTTACGGCTGTTACCATTCTGTTATTTCCTTGTCTTGGATTTTCGTTAATTACGGCTCATTTGCTTCTGCTTTCACGAATTCCACCTTGGCGGAGGACTGTAAGGAGAGGGCAGCCTGCAGCTGGGAGGTGTCATCTGTAATTTAAAGTTTATATTAAATGGAAATCGTGCTGCGGGTTAAGATTTCCCCGGGGACGTTACTTAATAGTGCAAATCAAACTGATATTTAATAGTCGCAAAGATCCATCTGTGTCTGTCCTGGTAATTGATAACTTCTCCTGGGTGCTTTCCTGATCATTTAACATGTAATGTGGCAATAAAGGGATCTTCTGTAAAGTGTAATGTTCCGTTAGATATAGAAATGTACATCGTATATGCATCTTTGGCTTAGATGAAGTGCGCTCCTAGAAGGAGCGAGGTTTTATTGTAGAGCAATATCCTGAATGGATCAGATATGTATTTTTATTATTAGTAACTGGTAATGTAACGATATTATTGTCACTTAATATCTTCATATATGTATAAGGAGAAAATTGTGAAGAGCTGGAAGCTGTAAGCAAAAAAAGAAGTCTGGATAGAAGTGGTCTTCATGGAAGAATTGTGTCTAAAAAACCAAAACACAGGGAAAAAAACAGTAGGTGCTCTGGACGAAAGAGTTAAAATATGAAGAATTTTGTTGTAACAGAAAGCAGTTTGTTTGCCAAATGACTGGATAGCAATAATAATGAGTGTCTGCAGGAACAGAGAAGCATGGTGGAGGATTCCTGGAAGTTTGGGGCTGCATTTCAGCAAATGGAGTTGGGGATTTGGTCACAATTAATGATGTCCTGAATGCTGAGAAATACAGGCAGATACTTATGCATCCTGCAATACCAACAGAGAGGCTTCTGATTGGCTCCAAATATTTATGTATATATAGCTGCATAGGCACAATTTCTTCAACACAGTCAGAGACTACGTTCCCACAATGAGCTTTTGGTAAGTTTTTGACGCGTCACATTTTCTCTGCATTAAAATCGCAGCGTCTTACAGTTTCGGCAAAGTGGATGGGATTTATAGAATTCTCCTGTTCACTGTGCTTTTATTTTCTACTCAGTGTAAACTGACCTGCGGTGCATGTTTCAAATCCGCAACATATCAATATTTCTTGCGATTACGATGTGTTTTCTGTGTAGATTTTCCTCGTAGACTTTGTCAGGGGAACAGCCGGGAGATCATGCAGATCCCAACGCTACCACCAATATGTCAAGGAATACTACAGGGAGATCACGCAAATCTCCCAGCTGGTACCAATTTGTCAGGACCAACACTTCGCTGCCTCCAATCGTCAGGACAATTCCGCAATTGACTGACGAGTGATGGCTGTTTTTGCTACTAGGCCAGTTATTGTGGAACTCAAAATCAACGTATAGTATATACACATCTGATTCCAACTCATGGAATATATATACATATGCACCCCGGTACGGTCACTGCCAGAAATAACAAACTAAAAACTAGCTGCCACCACCAATTGTTTATATAGGCTGATTGTACACCCGTTACAGATAGCGTATGGCTTCAGGGGTGCAATGTATAAGGGAAAGAAGCTATTAAATTTTATATATTTAATCCGAAAAGAAGGCAGTGTTGATAAAAATTTACAAAGATGTTACAAAATGGATAAAACAATATAGAATATACAATCTCATAAAATAAAAAGGATAAACAAAAGAAATGTACTAAACCTGTGTCACGGAAATGGCACAGACCGTAGTGGAGGTAAGAACTCCTTTTTTAAGGAGAAGTACAAAACCACAGCAAACTGTGTCTTCCAAGACTAGTGATGGCAAAACCCCCCAAAAATCTGCTTTTATTGGATAAAAACCATGCCCACATACCTCTCTTTGGTGAGCTCATATGGGGGCTTGTCATGGGATGTGTCTAAGGTCCCAAAACGTAAGGGTTCTCCAACTTTCAGGATATCTTTGCCCCTGGAGGTACCAAGAGGGAGATATTAATGTCATATTTACTATAATGATTTTAGCTTTCCATAAATAGGAAACATGGCATATATATTGCCATCCATCTGTCAGATTGTAATTTGAGAGTGATGCAGCGAGCGCCTAGTGATGTAAGTGATATTTGCCACTTTGTTGCTGTAACATCCCAGGCGGCATGCTGGCATGGCTTACCATCTCCCACCATGCAAGACCGCCAACTTACCTACCAGTCCAGGCTGTGCTCTGTACTCCTCTGATTGCTGTGTGCATGTCTGTTGTCTGCTGGCTTAGGACGGCGGTGCTGGTACTTCCTGATTCTTAAAGTTACAATGTGCGCAGTCCTAATGCGTCCCCAGCCTATTGGTGTGTGTCACTTGATACTTAAACCTCCCCCACCCAGTGGGAGGTGCCTGAGCAACACTTTCTTTCAGTGTGTTCTGTGCAACTGGGAGTTGCCAGGTCCTGTCCTGAAACTTGTTTGTTTCCGCCACCCTGGGGGCTGAGTACCCAGGCCGTTACCTGTATCTGTGACTTCTAGTCTATTCCCGCCACCCTGGGGGCTGAATGCCCAGGCTCGTTCCTGTATCTCGTTCCTGTGTCAGTTCCTGTCTGAACTGTGTTCTAGCCCGTTACCTGTTTGTCTCTATGTCCGATCCATCCCTTTTCCTGCAGTGTATGAACCAGTACCTAACTCCTACTCATTGTCTCTGCCCTTCTGTTTGTGAGTTTTGTGTCCACTCGCTACTTCATAGCAAGTACCTTGTGTGTATCTGGTTCTGCTTGTCCCGTTTCTCTGCCTCCGTATCTACCTTTTGTGTTTTAGATATCTTCCGGTGTTTCCCAGTCTGTTCCATGTGAACAGAGCCCTGTCCTGTCTGCTCCGCTCCAGTGGCTCTGCTCTGCTCCGCTTGTCCATCGCTCCTGCGGCTCTGCTCCACTTGTCCTCCACACCTGTAGCTCTGCTCTGCTCCGCTTGTCCTCCGCACCTGCGGCTCTGCTCTGCTTGTCCTCCGCACCTGTGGCTCTGCTCTGCTTTTCCTCCACAGCTGCGGCTCTGCTCTGCTCCGCTTGTCCTCTGCAGCTGCGGCTCTGCTCCGCTTGTCCTTCGCACCTGTGGCTCTGCTCTGCTCCGCTTGTCCTCCGCACGTGCGGGTCTGCTCTGCTCTGCTTGTCCTCCGCACCTGTGACTCTGCTCTGCTCCACTTGTCTTCTGCACCTGCGGCTCTGCTCTGCTCCCCTTGTCCTCCGCACCTGCGGCTCTGCTCCTGTATTCCAGTCTGTACTGGTCCCTATCCAGCCTGTTTTCCTACCTGCCAGTACTGCCTGTCTGCATACCAGCCGTACCTGCATGTACCCGCCTGTCTGCATACCAGCCGTGCCTGCCTGTACCCGACTGTCTGCATACCAGCCAAACCTGCACATTCCTGCATTCCCCAGTGTGGGTCATCAGCTGTGACCGGGGTCTGACCTGGAGTAGCACCTGGGCCACCTCCCACGTCCCCCCTTGGACCACGAAGTCGATTAAGCCACCGTGTGTTCGTGGTCAGATCTGGTGAAGCCCCTAGTCATGCCCTTCCAGGCACTCCCTGGTTCGTGGCCCAGTGAGACCACTAACCACGCTCACACCAGTCAGTCCGGGCGTGAGCGTAACAGTTGCAACACTGAAAATATGTCTGTCATATCTTTCATATCTATGCCATTCATAAAAACCCCAATATTGATAACTGGATTCTGAACTCAAGCAGTCTGCTTGCTGCCTTTTGGACACAGGGAGTCCAAGGATCATAGGTCATATCCACAGGCCATATATCTGTCGCCTTCCAAATGCTTCTGGAATTGCCTGGAATTTGTGTCTGCGATCCAACAGATGACCAACTTTAAATACCTGTTGGCTCATGTGGGGGTTAGAGTGCTAGATTTTGTTCCATTTAATTCATGATGAAGCTATGCTTCAATGTTCCCTATGAGACCTATGAGATAGCTTTATAGATTTTACAATTACATCTATGAAAGACTTGCATTAGATGCAGAAAAAAAACTCTCTAAACAATAGAGTTGGCAAGTGAATGGGCTCTCACATCCAAATCTGCGTCGCTGTCAGGTCTCCCTGCATTCCACAGTGGTTGGCTCCCCCTGCTGGCCAGAAGCTTTATCAATCGCACGGAGTTAGTGTGAGCAGAGTGGTACTGCGACTCGATGTGTGTGTGAGAGCAGATTGTCTGTTCAGAGAGGAAGGGGACTAGAACTCTAGTGTCACCTAGTGGAAGTAGCAATCCTAAAAGTCAATAAAATAAAAGCCAGAACCAGAATCTCAATCTCAATTTGCAGACACTGTGTTTCAGGGTACTGCCTCTAGTCAGTGCAAAGTATGAGATCTGGTTTGGCTGGATGAGAGGCATCTGACCGGGATCCAAGGGATAATGTTTCTCCTTGCGGAGAGTGACATGTTGAGCATGTTAAGGTGAGGAGACTTTTAAACCGCAATGCTCCTCTGGGAAATATGCAAATTGTCTCTTCAGAGAGGAAGAGGACTAGAACTCTAGTGCCACCTATAGGAAGTAGCAATCCTAAAAGTCAATATAGACTCTCTAACGACCCTTGTCACATGACTTAGGATAAAAGTTAGAACCAGAATCTCAAGTGACACTGGGACCCTATCTGTGTGTACGAGCTACAGTGCAAAGCAGCTGGAAAGGCGAGGGACCTGACAGCGACGAAGATCTCTGTGCGAGAGCCCATCCACCGTCGACACTTGCCAGCTGTAATTGTTTAGGATCTAGTGAGTACAATTTTTGGGGTTGGTGTCTTGCTTTCTTTTGGGGGTGTCTGCTTCCTTCAATTAAGGGTCCTGCTGTATTCTTTAACTTTTTTAGCTGCCTGGACACTTTCTCATTGAACTGCAACTAGGGCTTATTTTTGGAGTAGGGCTTATATTTCAAGCCGACTCCAAAAAGTCAGAAAATTCCTGCTAGAGCTTATTTTTGGAGTAGGGCTTATATTCGGGGAAACAAGGTAGCTCTGTTCCACTTGCTTTGTAAACCGCACCCCTGAAGCCATACGCTACCTTTACCTGGTGACCAATTGGCCAGTATAAATTCTTGGTGGTGGCAGCTAGTAGTTCATTTTTTATTGTGGAGTTGGCAGTGATCGAATAGGGGTGTGTGTGTGTGTGTGTATGTATGTATATATATATATATATATATATTATATTCCATGCATTGGAATTGTATGTGTACAGGGTCGATCTGGGCTGGCGGGATACCGGGAATTTTCCCGGTGGGCCCCGCCCCCTGCTGCAGAGGAGAGGGGGGAGAAGAGAGCACAAAAAAAAATCCTGCGGTTTTAAGGGGCACGGGCCTTTTAAAAGTGCAGGCACAGTGTATGCAGGGACGCATGCAGGGACGCATGCAGGGACGCGCGCACGCGGCGTTCATTACCTAAACCACCGCGGCGCACGTCCCAGTGAAGCAGCTGAAGCTGCGCGTCTCCCTTCGCCGGCCGGCGTATGAAGTCATCGTCATGCGCCTGCTGTGAAGGAGGCGTGCAACTCAGGAGAAGGAGGACACCGCACGGGAGCACAGGAAGGTAAGAGGTGTGTGTGTGTAATGGTCTGGGCCCCTGGCTGGACACACAAGGGGTTAGCCGACTGGACACACAGGGGGGGCCCAGCCGGACACACAAGGGGGGGCCCAGCTGGACATACGAGGGGGAACCCCGGCTGGACATACGAGGTGGAACCCTGGCTGGACACACGAGGGAGGGCCAAGCTGGACACACGAGGGGGGAGCCCTGGCTGGATACACAAGGGGGGCCCTGGCTGGACACGCAAGGGGGAACCCTGGCTGGACACACAAGGGGGGGCCCAGCTGGACACACAAGGGGGAGCCCTGCCTGGACACACAAGGGGGAGCTCTGCCTGGACACACAAGGGGGGACCCTGGCTGGACCCAGGCAAAGGGGGGTGGACAGGATGGGTCTATGGGGGGCAGGCTGGACACATGGAGTCCAGGATGGATATATGGGGGGGTGTCAGGATGAATATATGGGGGGGAGGCTGGACACATGGAGTCCAGGATGGATATATGGGGGGGGCAGGCTGGAAACATGGAGGGAAGGATGGATATGTGGGGGGGGGGCTAGGATAGGTATATGGGAGGGGGCAGGCTCAATACACGTGTGCTAGGATAAATATATGGAGGGGTCACACTGGACAAATGGTGGCCAGAAGGGATATATACAGGGGGGTGTCAGGATGGATACATGGAGTCCAGGATGGATATATGGGGGCTGCAGGCTGGAAACATGGAGGCAAGGATGGATATGTGGGGGGGGCAGGCTGGCCACATGGGGGGCTAGGATGGATATATGGGGGGGAGGGCAGGCTCGATACATGTGGGCTAGGATAAATATGTGGAGAGGCCACCCTGGACATATGGGGGCCAGAAGGGACATATGGGGGTGCCTGGCTGGACAAGGGACTTAATTACTGTTTGGGGGCCAGATTGAGGAACATACTTTATTAGTTTATGGTGGCCAGTGGGGAACATTATTACTTTAGATTCCAATTATTATTACATTATTACTTCTGTAATATAATTTACTTTTTAGGAAACTGTTTTCCATGGGATGGGACAAAAGAGAAGTCTTGTTACTGTGCAGGATGGCACTATGTTGCATTTTTTCTTCAACTGGTGTAGTGTAGAAGTCGGGGGGGGGGGGGGGGGGAGTGGGAATATTCTCTAGAAGAGATCAGTTATTGGTAACTGTGTGTTATTTTCTGCAGAGACGATTCCTGGCTGGAAGAAGTGATGGCCGTCTGTACCTGATGAAGAAGAAAAGCGAAGATGAAGGACTTCACCTAGAGACGTCACTGGTGAGTCAGTGTATTACATGTACACTTACACTACACACGTGGTCAAAATTGTTGGTACCCCTCGTTTAATGAAAGAAAAACCCACAATGGTCACAGAAATAACTTGAATCTGACAAAAGTAATAATAAATTAAAAATCTTTGAAAATGAACAAATGAAAGTCAGACATTGCTTTTCTGCTTCCACAGAATTTTTAAAAAAATTAACCTCATGAAATAGGCCTGGACAGAAATGATGGTTCTTCTTAACTTAATATTTTGTTGAACAACCTTTTGAGGCAATCACTGCAATCAAACGATTCCTGTAACGGTCAATGAGACTTCTGCACCTCTCTACAGTTATTTTGGCCCACTCCTCATGAGCAAACTGCTCCAGTTGTCTCGTGTTTGAAGGTTGCCTTTTCCAGACGTCATGTTTCAGCTCTTTCCAAAGATGCTCAATAGGATTTAGGTCAGGGCTCATAGAAGGCCACTTCAGAATAGTCCAGTGTTTTCCTCTTAGCCATTCTTGGGTCATTATCCTGTTGCAAGACCCATGACCTGCGACTGAGACCAAGCTTTCTGACTCTGGGCAGCACATTTCTCACTAGAATCCCTTGATAGTCTTGAGATTTCATTGTACCCTGCACAGATTCAAGACACCTTGTGCCAGATGCAGCAGAGCAGCCCCAGAACATAACAGCCTCCCCCATGTTTCACAGTAGGGACAGTGTTCTTTTCTTGATATGCTTCATTTTTCCATCTGTGAACATAGAGCTGATGTGCCTTGCCAAAAACTTCCATTTTTGTCTCATCTGTCCATAGTACATTCTCCCAGAAGCTTTGTGGCTTGTCAACATGTAGTTTGGCAAATTCCAGTCTGGCTTTTTTATTATTTTTTTTTTCAACAATGGTGTTCTCCTTGGTCGTCTCCCATGAAGTCCACTTTGGATCAAACAATGATGGATAGTACGATCTGACACTGATGTTCCTTGAGCTTGAAGTTCACCTTTAATCTCTTTAGAAGTTTTCCTGGACTCTTCTGTTACCATTCATATTATCCGTCTATTTGATTTGTCATCAATTTTCCTCTTGCAGCCACGTCCAGGGAGGTTGGCTACAGTCCCATGGATCTTAAGTTTCTGAATAATATGTGACACTGTAGTCAAAGGAACATAAAGCTGCTTGGAGATGGTCTTATAACCTTTACCTTTAACATGCTTTTCTATAATTTTCTTTCTAATCTCCTGAGACAACTCTTTCCTTTGCGTCCTCTGGTCCATGTTGCGTGTGGTACACGCCATGTCACCAAACCTCACAGTGAGTATCTGTAGCCCTATATACAGGCCCACTGACTGATTACAAGATTGTAGACACCTGTGATGCTAATTAGTGGACACAACTTGATTCAACATGTCCCTTTTGTCACATTATTTTCAGGGGTACCATAATTTCTTTCCAGGCCTATTTCATCAGTTTAATTTTTTTTTAATTCTGTGGAAGCAGAAAAGCAATGTCTGACTTTCATTTCTTCATTTTCATAGATTTTTAATTTATTATTACTTTTGTCAGATTCAAGTTATTTCTGTGACCATTGTGGGTTTTTCTTTCATTAAACGAGGGGTACCAACAATTCTGACCACGTGTGTATATAGTATATACAGAGCTCCTGTGTATGTCACTGGTGATCACTGTATTACGTATACACTATATACAGAGCTTCTGAGTATAATGTCACTGGTGACCACTGTATTACCTGTACACTATATACAGAGCTGCTGTTTATAATGTCACTGGTGATCACTGTGTTACCTGTACACTGACACTATATACAGAGCTCCTGTGTATAATGTCGCTGGTGGTAATAACAGTGTTGTTAGTATTGTGGTTTGTATTCATGATCAGTATTGTAGTATTTGGTCACTTTCGGGTGGTAATATGTGGTCTGGTCATGGCGTGGCCGTATTTGTTCCTTGTATGTGGTATTATTCGGTGACTATGTGGTGGTAATATGTGATCTAGTCATGGTGTGGCGATATTTGTCCCTTTTGTATGTGGTATTATTGGTGTTGATATAGTGAACTGTGTTGTGTATGGCAGTCATTTTGTTCTTGCTGATATTAACTAGGAAAAGATTTTTTTCCATTAGGCCCCAGCCCCACCATTAGTATTCGGTCAGTATTTTTTCTCAGGAGTCGCTGCCAAAACCAGGAGTGGATGATAAATGCAGAATTGGTGACTTGTTTCTATTCTACCTTTTCTCTGATTGTTCCTCACCTGGTTTTGGCTCCCACTCCTGAAAAAAAATACTGACCGGATACTGACCAAATACTGATAGTGGGGCAGCGGCTTTAGAGATTAAATACTTGGACCAGAGCAGCAGAGATGCACTTACAGGGGTTCTCCGGTGAAAACAAGTAATCACCTCTCCACAGGATCAGTGATAATATTGATTGGTGGGGGTCTGACTGCTGAGACACAATTGGCAGAATGTGGAGCTTTTCTCCCCATTAGACTGGAGCGGCATGTGAGATGCGACCACTGATCCATTCATTCCCTCAGTGGCTGTGAGCGCTGCTCTTTTTTGGAAGCCCTCAAGAGAATGAATGGAGCTGCGGTCAGACGTCCCACCTGCCGCTGCATTTTAAAATGGGGATAAGTGTCCTGTCAGGGACAAACGATCAATAAGTTATCACCTATCCTGTAGAGCCCATGGATCGGTGATAACTTGTTTTAACCAAAGAACCCCTTAAATGCAACCTACCGTAATTGTACATCCCAGTTAGTGTCGCACAGTAGATGTGCAGGAGCCGCCAGTCAATGCTCCACTATAACAGGGATAGCGGATAACAGATATTTGCATATGGCTGTAGGTGGCCCCTAGAGTCAGTTCTCCCTGTGGGCCCCAGACACCCCAGTCTGACCCTGGATGTGTATATACCATACGCTCACTACTATGCATTCCAAATAAAAGGCCTAGTTGTGGAAGCAGCCTCGGTCTCGTCCATCACTCGTCAGTCTATTGTGTAAGCAACTGTGCCAAGCACTGCCACATCTATGGTAGTATAGAATAGACAAATATTACAAATTACAGGAACACTTTTAAAATTGAACTTTTTTTTTACTTCTTTTGATATTTCTCCTTTAAGATTAAAACAAGGACGACATGATCGCCGCCATCAGTCTTTATTGTGACACCATATTCTAAGCTTCTTTTATCCTTCTCTGAAAGGCTTTCTGTACTAAATGAATGAAATGTACCACCATAATAACATTACATTGCATCCATTGTATTAAAATATTGCTTTTCCTTCTAATTAAAAAAAAAAAGATCTCATTTATATTTGCCCTTAGATTGGCCTCGCTTCTTTGAGAAGTGCATTAAATGAAAATTTCATCAATACACAATATAATAATGTACATGGCGAATATTAATTCATTTCGGGGCCGATCTATCAGAAAATCAATGTGCCCATTTCCTGTAATGTCTTGTTCTGTAGAGGCGGGTGCAGGACCATTTAGTTTCATTATTGTTCTGGGATAATTGTAACAAGATCCCGCACCACATTCGTTGCCGTCCTAATGTAATTGCTGACGAGACGCTTGGATAATGATATGTGTGGCCGAGTCTTGTTACTTTTATATGGTATTTGATAGATGACACAGAAGTTCACTTCAATATTACTCCAAACGGGGACAAACAAGAATGATCCCAAAGTGTAATGCATTGTAGTATATGAACAGATGGGGGCGCTATGTGTCCTTACATAGTACATAACACTGCATATCTAATTAACGTCAATAAGGTATTCAGAGAGTCATTTACCGAAAAAAATGAATAAAATATCCTGAAAATAAAAATCCTCAAATTGCCTTTGTGTTAAAGAGAGTCTTTTAGCACAAAACAGGTGGCAAACATGGCGATCTGCGGCAATTTATTTTACGCTAAGCCATTACCTTAACAAAACCCAGTCCTTTTTATGTGCCCACACAGAAATATTGCCCTTAATGATGCCCATTAGTGTTCCCAAAAGGTACTACTCTCATAGCCCTCACAGTGCCCCCCACACACAGTATGATGCCTCCACTATACATTCCTTCACACGGTATGATGCCTTCACTATACATTCCCCCACACACGGTATGATGCCTCCACAATACATTCCTCCATACACAGTATGATGTCTCCACAATACACATTCCCCCACACACAGTATGATGCCTCCACTATACATTCCTCCACACGGTATGATGCCTCCACAATACATTCCCCCACACACGGTATGATGCCTCCACAATACATTCCTCCATACACAGTATGATGTCTTCACTATACATTCCCCCACACACGGTATGATGCCTCCACAATACATTCCTCCATACACAGTATGATGTCTCCACAATACACATTCCCCCACACACAGTATGATGCCTCCACTATACATTCCTCCACACGGTATGATGCCTCCACAATACATTCCCCCACACACGGTATGATGCCTCCACAATACATTCCTCCATACACAGTATGATGTCTCCACAATACACATTCCCCCACACACAGTATGATGCCTCCACTATACATTCCTCCACACGGTATGATGCCTCCACAATACATTCCCCCACACACGGTATGATGCCTCCACAATACATTCCCCCACACACGGTATGATGCCTCCACAATACATTCCTCCATACACAGTATGATGTCTCCACAAAACACATTCCCCCACACACAGTATGATGCCTCCACAATACATTCCTCCATACACGGTATGATGCCTTCACTATACATTCCCCCACACACGGTATGATGCCTCCACAATACATTCCTCCATACACAGTATGATGTCTCCACAATACACATTCCCCCACACACAGTATGATGCCTCCACTATACATTCCTCCACACGGTATGATGCCTCCACAATACATTCCCCCACACACGGTATGATGCCTCCACAATACATTCCTCCATACACAGTATGATGTCTCCACAATACACATTCCCCCACACACAGTATGATGCCTCCACTATACATTCCTCCACACGGTATGATGCCTCCACAATACATTCCCCCACACACGGTATGATGCCTCCACAATACATTCCTCCATACACAGTATGATGTCTCCACAATACACATTCCCCCACACACAGTATGATGCCTCCACTATACATTCCTCCACACGGTATGATGCCTCCACAATACATTCCTCCACACACGGTATGATGCCTCCACAATACATTCCCCCACGCACGGTATGATGCCTCCACAATACATTCCCCCACACACGGTATGATGCCTCCACAATACATTCCCCCACACACGGTATGATGCCTCCACAATACATTCCCCCACACACGGTATGATGCCTCCACAATACATTCCTCCACACACGGTATGATGCCTCCACAAAACATTCCTCCATACACAGTATGATGCCTCCACAATACATTCCCCCACACACGGTATGATGCCTCCACAATACATTCCCCCACACACGGTATGATGCCTCCACAATACATTCCCCCACACACGGTATGATACCTCCACAATACATTCCCCCACACACGGTATGATGCCTCCACTATACATTCCTCCACACGGTATGATGCCTCCACAATACATTCCTCCATACACAATATGATGCCTCCACAATACATTCCCCCACACACGGTATGATGCCTCCACAATACATTCCCCCACACACGGTATGATGCCTCCACAATACATTCCCCCACACACGGTATGATACCTCCACAATACATTCCCCCACACACGGTATGATGCCTCCACTATACATTCACTCCACACACAGTATGATGCCTCCACTATACATTCCTCCACACGGTATGATGCCTCCACAATACATTCCCCCACACACGGTATGATGTCTCCACAATACACATTCCCCCACACACAGTATGATGCCTCCACTATACATTCCTCCACACGGTATGATGCCTCCACAATACATTCCCCCACACACGGTATGATGCCTCCACAATACATTCCTCCATACACAGTATGATGTCTCCACAATACACATTCCCCCACACACAGTATGATGCCTCCACTATACATTCCTCCACACGGTATGATGCCTCCACAATACATTCCCCCACACACGGTATGATGCCTCCACAATACATTCCTCCATACACAGTATGATGTCTCCACAATACATTCCCCCACACACAGTATGATGCCTCCACTATACATTCCTCCACACGGTATGATGCCTCCACAATACATTCCCCCACACACGGTATGATGCCTCCACAATACATTCCCCCACGCACGGTATGATGCCTCCACAATACATTCCCCCACACACAGTATGATGCCTCCACAATACATTCCCCCACACACGGTATGATGCCTCCACAATACATTCCTCCACACGGTATGATGCCTCCACAATACATTCCCCCACACACGGTATGATGCCTCCACAATACATTCCCCCACACACGGTATGATGCCTCCACAATACATTCCCCCACACACGGTATGATGCCTCCACAATACATTCCTCCACACACGGTATGATGCCTCCACAATACATTCCTCCATACACGGTATGATGCCTCCACAATACATTCCCCCACACACGGTATGATGCCTCCACAATACATTCCCCCACACACGGTATGATGCCTCCACAATACATTCCCCCACACACGGTATGATGCCTCCACTATACATTCCTCCACACGGTATGATGCCTCCACAATACATTCCCCCACACACGGTATGATGCCTCCACAATACATTCCCCCACACACAGTATGATGTCTCCACAATACACATTCCCCCACACACAGTATGATGCCTCCACTATACATTCCCCCACACACAGTATGATGTCTCCACAATACACATTCCCCCACACACAGTATGATGCCTCCACTATACATTCCTCCACACGGTATGATGCCTCCACAATACATTCCCCCACACACGGTATGATGCCTCCACAATACATTCCCCCACACACGGTATGATGCCTCCACAATACATTCCCCCACACACGGTATGATGCCTCCACAATACATTCCCCCACACACGGTATGATGCCTCCACAATACATTCCCCCACACACGGTATGATGCCTCCACTATACATTCCCCCACACACGGTATGATGCCTCCACAATACATTCCTCCACACACGGTATGATGCCTCAACAATACATTCCTCCATACACGGTATGATGCCTCCACTATACATTCCTCCATACACGGTATGATGCCTCAACAATGCATTCCCCCACACACGGTATGATGCCTCCACAATACATTCCTCCATACACAGAATGATGTCTCCACAATACACATTCCCCCACACACAGTATGATGCCTCCACTATACATTCCTCCACACACAGTATGATGCCTCCACTATACATTCCTCCACACGGTATGATACCTCCACAATACATTCCCCCACACACGGTATGATGCCTCCACAATACATTCCTCCACACATGGTATGATGCCTCCACAATACATTCCCCCACAAATGGTATGATGCCTCCACAATACATTCCCCCACACACGGTATGATGCCTCCACAATACATTCCCCCACACACGGTATGATGCCTCCACAATACATTCCCCCACACACGGTATGATGCCTCCACAATACATTCCCCCACACACGGTATGATGCCTCCACAATACATTCCCCCACACACGGTATGATGCCTCCACTATACATTCCTCCACACACGTTATGATGCCGCCACAATACATTCCTCCACACACGGTATGATGCCTCCACAATACATTCCTCCACACACGGTATGATGCCTCAACAATGCATTCCCCCACACACGGTATGATGCCTCCACAATACATTCCTCCATACACGGTATGATGCCTCCACAATACATTACTCCATACACGGTATGATGCCTCAACAATACATTCCCCCACACACGGTATGATGCCTCCACAATACATTCCTCCACACACGGTATGATGCCTCAACAATACATTCCTCCATACACGGTATGATGCCTCAACAATACATTCCCCCACACACGGTATGATGCCTCCACAATACATTCCTCCATACACGGTATGATGCCTCAACAATACATTCCCCCACACACGGTATGATGCCTCCACAATACATTCCTCCACACACGGTATGATGCCTCCACAATACATTCCTCCATACACGGTATGATGCCTCAACAATACATTCATCCACACACGGTATGATGCCTCCACAATACATTCCTCCATACACGGTATGATGCCTCAACAATACATTCCCCCACACACGGTATGATGCCTCCACAATACATTCCTCCACACACGGTATGATGCCTCAACAATACATTCCTCCACACACGGTATGATGCCTCAACAATACATTCCCCCACACATGGTATGATGCCTCCACAATACATTCCTCCATACACGGTATGATGCCTCAACAATACATTCCTCCATACACGGTATGATGCCTCAACAATACATTCCCCCACACACACTATGATGCCTCAACAATACATTCCCCCACACACACTATGATGCCTCAACAATACATTCCCCCACACACGGTATGATGCCCCAACAATACATTCCTCCATACACGGTATGATGCCTCAACAATACATTCCTCCACACACGGTATGATGCCTCAACAATACATTCCTCCACACGGTATGATGCCTCCACAATACATTCCCCCACACACGGTATGATGCCTCCACAATACATTCCTCCATACACAGTATGATGTCTCCACAATACACATTCCCCCACACACAGTATGATGCCTCCACTATACATTCCTCCACACGGTATGATGCCTCCACAATACATTCCCCCACACACGGTATGATGCCTTCACAATACATTCCCCCACACACGGTATGATGCCTCCACAATACATTCCTCCATACACAGTATGATGTCTCCACAATACACATTCCCCCACACACAGTATGATGCCTCCACTATACATTCCTCCACACGGTATGATGCCTCCACAATACATTCCCCCACACACGGTATGATGCCTCCACAATACATTCCCCCACACACGGTATAATGCCTCCACAATACATTCCCCCACACACGGCATGATGCCTCCACAATACATTCCCCCACACACGGTATGATGCCTCCACAATACATTCCCCCACATACGGTATGATGCCTCCACAATACATTCCTCCACACACGGTATGATGCCTCAACAATACATTCCTCCATACACGGTATGATGCCTCAACAATACATTCCCCCACACACGGTATGATGCCTCCACAATACATTCCTCCATACACGGTATGATGCCTCAACAATACATTCCCCCACACACGGTATGATGCCTCCACAATACATTCCTCCACACACGGTATGATGCCTCAACAATACATTCCTCCATACACGGTATGATGCCTCAACAATACATTCCTCCACACACGGTATGATGTCTCAACAATACATTCCCCCACACACGGTATGATGCCTCAACAATTCATTCCTCCATACAAGGTATGATGCCTCAACAATACATTCCTCCACACACGGTATGATGCCTCCACAATACATTCCTCCATACACGGTATGATGCCTCAACAATACATTCCTCCACACACGGTATGATGCCTCAACAATACATTCCCCCACACACGGTATGATGCCTCAACAATACATTCCCCCACACACGGTATGATGCCTCAACAATACATTCCCCCACACACGGTATGATGCCTCAACAATACATTCCCCCACACACGGTATGATGCCTCAACAATACATTCCTCCATACACGGTATGATGCCTCAACAATACATTCCTCCACACACGGTATGATGCCTCAACAATACATTCCTCCATACACGGTATGATGCCTCCACAATACATTCCTCCATACACGGTATGATGCCTCAACAATACATTCCTCCATACACGGTATGATGCCTCAACAATACATTCCCCCACACACAGTATGATGCCTCCACTATACATTCCCCCACACACGGTATGATGCCTCCACTATACATTCCCCCACACACGGTATGATGCCTCCACAATACATTCCCCCACACACGGTATGATGCCTCCACAATACACATTCCCCCACACACAGTGTGATGCCTCCACAATACACATTCCCCCACACACGGTATGATGCCTCCACAATACATTCCCCCACACACGGTATGATGCCTCCACAATACATTCCCCCACACACGGTATGATGCCTCCACAATACATTCCTCCACACACGGTATGATGCCTCAACAATACATTCCTCCATACACGGTATGATGCCTCAACAATGCATTCCCCCACACACGGTATGATGCCTCCACAATACATTCCTCCATACACGGTATGATGCCTCCACAATACATTCCTCCATACACGGTATGATGCCTCAACAATACATTCCCCCACACACGGTATGATGCCTCCACAATACATTCCTCCATACACGGTATGATGCCTCAACAATACATTCCCCCACACACGGTATGATGCCTCCACAATACATTCCTCCACACACGGTATGATGCCTCAACAATACATTCCTCCATACACGGTATGATGCCTCAACAATACATTCCTCCACACACGGTATGATGTCTCAACAATACATTCCCCCACACACGGTATGATGCCTCAACAATTCATTCCTCCATACAAGGTATGATGCCTCAACAATACATTCCTCCACACACGGTATGATGCCTCCACAATACATTCCTCCATACACGGTATGATGCCTCAACAATACATTCCTCCACACACGGTATGATGCCTCAACAATACATTCCCCCACACACGGTATGATGCCTCAACAATACATTCCCCCACACACGGTATGATGCCTCAACAATACATTCCCCCACACACGGTATGATGCCTCAACAATACATTCCCCCACACACGGTATGATGCCTCAACAATACATTCCTCCATACACGGTATGATGCCTCAACAATACATTCCTCCACACACGGTATGATGCCTCAACAATACATTCCTCCACACACGGTATGATGCCTCCACAATACATTCCTCCATACACGGTATGATGCCTCAACAATACATTCCTCCATACACGGTATGATGCCTCAACAATACATTCCCCCACACACAGTATGATGCCTCCACTATACATTCCCCCACACACGGTATGATGCCTCCACTATACATTCCCCCACACACGGTATGATGCCTCCACAATACATTCCCCCACACACGGTATGATGCCTCCACAATACACATTCCCCCACACACAGTGTGATGCCTCCACAATACACATTCCCCCACACACGGTATGATGCCTCCACAATACATTCCCCCACACACGGTATGATGCCTCCACAATACATTCCCCCACACACGGTATGATGCCTCCACAATACATTCCTCCACACACGGTATGATGCCTCAACAATACATTCCTCCATACACGGTATGATGCCTCAACAATGCATTCCCCCACACACGGTATGATGCCTCCACAATACATTCCTCCATACACGGTATGATGCCTCCACAATACATTCCTCCATACACGGTATGATGCCTCAACAATACATTCCCCCACATACGGTATGATGCCTCCACAATACATTCCTCCACACACGGTATGATGCCTCAACAATACATTCCTCCATACACGGTATGATGCCTCAACAATACATTCCCCCACACACGGTATGATGCCTCCACAATACATTCCTCCATACACGGTATGATGCCTCAACAATACATTCCTCCACACACGGTATGATGCCTCAACAATACATTCCCCCACACATGGTATGATGCCTCCACAATACATTCCTCCATACACGGTATGATGCCTCAACAATACATTCCTCCACACACAGTATGATGCCTCAACAATACATTCCCCCACACACGGTATGATGCCTCAACAATACATTCCCCCACACACGGTATGATGCCTCAACAATACATTCCCCCACACACGGTATGATGCCTCAACAATACATTCCCCCACACACGGTATGATGCCTCAACAATACATTCCTCCATACACGGTATGATGCCTCAACAATACATTCCTCCATACACGGTATGATGCCTCAACAATACATTCCTCCACACACGGTATGATGCCTCAACAATACATTCCTCCACACGGTATGATGCCTCCACAATACATTCCTCCATACACGGTATGATGCCTCCACAATACATTCCTCCATACACGGTATGATGCCTCAACAATACATTCCCCCACACATGGTATGATGCCTCCACAATACATTCCTCCATACACGGTATGATGCCTGAACAATACATTCCCCCACACACAGTATGATGCCTCAACAATACATTCCCCCACACACGGTATTATGCCTCCACTATACATTCTTCCACACACGGTATGATGCCTCAACAATACATTCCTCCACACGGTATGATGCCTCCACAATACATTCCCCCACACACGGTATGATGCCTCCACAATACATTCCTCCATACACAGTATGATGTCTCCACAATACACATTCCCCCACACACAGTATGATGCCTCCACTATACATTCCTCCATACACGGTATGATGCCTCCACAATACATTCCTCCATACACGGTATGATGTCTCCACAATACACATTCCCCCACACACGGTATGATGCCTCAACAATACATTCCTCCATACACGGTATGATGCCTCAACAATACATTCCCCCACACACGGTATGATGCCTCCACTATACATTCCCCCACACACGGTGTGATGCCTCCACAATACATTCCTCCATACACGGTATGATGCCTCCACAATAAATTCCCCCACACACAGTATGATGCCTCCACAATACACATTCCCCCACACACAGTATGATGCCTCCACAATACACATTCCCCCACACACGGTATGATGCCTCCACAATACATTCCCCCACACACGGTATGATGCCTCCACAATACATTCCCCCACACACGGTATGATGCCTCCACAATACATTCCTCCACACACGGTATGATGCCTCAACAATACATTCCTCCATACACGGTATGATGCCTCAACAATGCATTCCCCCACACACGGTATGATGCCTCCACAATACATTCCTCCATACACGGTATGATGCCTCAACAATACATTCCTCCACACACGGTATGATGCCTCAACAATACATTCCTCCATACACGGTATGATGCCTCCACAATACATTCCTCCATACACGGTATGATGCCTCAACAATACATTCCTCCACACACGGTATGATGCCTCAACAATACATTCCCCCACACACGGTATGATGCCTCAACAATACATTCCCCCACACACGGTATGATGCCTCAACAATACATTCCCCCACACACGGTATGATGCCTCAACAATACATTCCCCCACACACGGTATGATGCCTCAACAATACATTCCTCCACACACGGTATGATGCCTCAACAATACATTCCTCCATACACGGTATGATGCCTCCACAATACATTCCTCCATACACGGTATGATGCCTCAACAATACATTCCTCCATACACGGTATGATGCCTCAACAATACATTCCCCCACACACAGTATGATGCCTCCACTATACATTCCCCCACACACGGTATGATGCCTCCACTATACATTCCCCCACACACGGTATGATGCCTCCACAATACATTCCTCCATACACGGTATGATGCCTCCACAATACATTCCCCCACACACGGTATGATGCCTCCACAATACACATTCCCCCACACACAGTATGATGCCTCCACAATACACATTCCCCCACACACAGTATGATGCCTCCACAATACACATTCCCCCACACACGGTATGATGCCTCCACAATACATTCCCCCACACACGGTATGATGCCTCCACAATACATTCCCCCACACACGGTATGATGCCTCCACAATACATTCCTCCATACACGGTATGATGCCTCCACAATACATTCCTCCATACACGGTATGATGCCTCAACAATACATTCCCCCACATACGGTATGATGCCTCCACAATACATTCCTCCACACACGGTATGATGCCTCAACAATACATTCCTCCATACACGGTATGATGCCTCAACAATACATTCCCCCACATACGGTATGATGCCTCCACAATACATTCCTCCACACACGGTATGATGCCTCAACAATACATTCCTCCATACACGGTATGATGCCTCAACAATACATTCCCCCACACACGGTATGATGCCTCAACAATACATTCCCCCACACACGGTATGATGCCTCAACAATACATTCCCCCACATACGGTATGATGCCTCCACAATACATTCCTCCACACACGGTATGATGCCTCAACAATACATTCCTCCATACACGGTATGATGCCTCAACAATACATTCCCCCACACACGGTATGATGCCTCAACAATACATTCCCCCACACACGGTATGATGCCTCAACAATACATTCCCCCACACACGGTATGATGCCTCAACAATACATTCCCCCACACACGGTATGATGCCTCAACAATACATTCCTCCATACACGGTATGATGCCTCAACAATACATTCCTCCATACACGGTATGATGCCTCAACAATACATTCCTCCACACACGGTATGATGCCTCAACAATACATTCCTCCACACGGTATGATGCCTCCACAATACATTCCTCCATACACGGTATGATGCCTCCACAATACATTCCTCCATACACGGTATGATGCCTCAACAATACATTCCCCCACACATGGTATGATGCCTCCACAATACATTCCTCCATACACGGTATGATGCCTCCACAATACATTCCCCCACACACGGTATTATGCCTCCACTATACATTCTTCCACACACGGTATGATGCCTCAACAATACATTCCTCCACACGGTATGATGCCTCCACAATACATTCCCCCACACACGGTATGATGCCTCCACAATACATTCCTCCATACACAGTATGATGTCTCCACAATACACATTCCCCCACACACAGTATGATGCCTCCACTATACATTCCTCCATACACGGTATGATGCCTACACAATACATTCCTCCATACACGGTATGATGCCTCAACAATACATTCCTCCATACACGGTATGATGCCTCAACAATACATTCCCCCACACACGGTATGATGCCTCCACTATACATTCCCCCACACACGGTATGATGCCTCCACAATACATTCCTCCATACACGGTATGATGCCTCCACAATACATTCCCCCACACACAGTATGATGCCTCCACAATACACATTCCCCCACACACAGTATGATGCCTCCACAATACACATTCCCCCACACACGGTATGATGCCTCCACAATACATTCCCCCACACACGGTATGATGCCTCCACAATACATTCCCCCACACACGGTATGATGCCTCCACAATACATTCCTCCACACACGGTATGATGCCTCAACAATACATTCCTCCATACACGGTATGATGCCTCAACAATGCATTCCCCCACACACGGTATGATGCCTCCACAATACATTCCTCCATACACGGTATGATGCCTCCACAATACATTCCTCCATACACGGTATGATGCCTCAACAATACATTCCCCCACATACGGTATGATGCCTCCACAATACATTCCTCCACACACGGTATGATGCCTCCACAATACATTCCTCCATACACGGTATGATGCCTCAACAATACATTCCCCCACACACGGTATGATGCCTCCACAATACATTCCTCCATACACGGTATGATGCCTCAACAATACATTCCTCCACACACGGTATGATGCCTCAACAATACATTCCCCCACACATGGTATGATGCCTCCACAATACATTCCTCCATACACGGTATGATGCCTCAACAATACATTCCTCCACACACGGTATGATGCCTCAACAATACATTCCCCCACACACGGTATGATGCCTCAACAATACATTCCCCCACACACGGTATGATGCCTCAACAATACATTCCCCCACACACGGTATGATGCCTCAACAATACATTCCCCCACACACGGTATGATGCCTCAACAATACATTCCTCCATACACGGTATGATGCCTCAACAATACATTCCTCCATACACGGTATGATGCCTCAACAATATATTCCTCCACACACGGTATGATGCCTCAACAATACATTCCTCCACACGGTATGATGCCCCAACAATACATTCCTCCATACACGGTATGATGCCTCCACAATACATTCCTCCATACACGGTATGATGCCTCAACAATACATTCCCCCACACACGGTATGATGCCTCCACAATACATTCCTCCATACACGGTATGATGCCTCAACAATACATTCCCCCACACACAGTATGATGCCTCAACAATACATTCCCCCACACACGGTATTATGCCTCCACTATACATTCTTCCACACACGGTATGATGCCTCCACAATACATTCCCCCACATACGGTATGATGCCTCCACAATACATTCCTCCACACGGTATGATGCCTCAACAATACATTCCCCCACACATGGTATGATGCCTCCACAATACATTCCTCCATACACGGTATTATGCCTCAACAATACATTCCCCCACACACGGTATGATGCCTCCACAATACATTCCCCCACACACGGTATGATGCCTCCACAATACATTCCCCCACACACGGTATGATGCCTCCACTATACATTCCTCCACACGGTATGATGCCTCCACAATACATTCCTCCACACACGGTATGATGCCTCCACAATACATTCCTCCATACACAGTATGATGTCTCCACAATACACATTCCCCCACACACAGTATGATGCCTCCACAATACATTCCCCCACACACGGTATGATGCCTCCACTATACATTCCCCCACACACAGTATGATGCCTCCACTATACATTCCTCCACACACGGTATGATGCCTCCACTATACATTCCTCCACACACGGTATGATGCCTCCACAATACATTCCTCCATACACGGTATGATGCCTCAACAATGCATTCCCCCACACACGGTATGATGCCTCCACAATACATTCCTCCATACACGGTATGATGCCTCCACAATACATTCCTCCATACACGGTATGATGCCTCAACAATACATTCCCCCACATACGGTATGATGCCTCCACAATACATTCCTCCACACACGGTATGATGCCTCAACAATACATTCCTCCACACACGGTATGATGCCTCAACAATACATTCCCCCACACACGGTATGATGCCTCCACAATACATTCCTCCATACACGGTATGATGCCTCAACAATACATTCCCCCACACACGGTATGATGCCTCCACAATACATTCCTCCACACACGGTATGATGCCTCAACAATACATTCCTCCATACACGGTCTGATGCCTCAACAATACATTCCTCCACACACGGTATGATGCCTCAACAATACATTCCCCCACACACGGTATGATGCCTCAACAATTCATTCCTCCATACACGGTATGATGCCTCAACAATACATTCCTCCACACACGGTATGATGCCTCAACAATACATTCCCCCACACATGGTATGATGCCTCCACAATACATTCCTCCATACACGGTATGATGCCTCAACAATACATTCCTCCAGACACGGTATGATGCCTCAACAATACATTCCCCCACACACGGTATGATGCCTCAACAATACATTCCCCCACACACGGTATGATGCCTCAACAATACATTCCCCCACACACGGTATGATGCCTCAACAATACATTCCTCCATACACGGTATGATGCCTCAACAATACATTCCTCCACACACGGTATGATGCCTCAATAATACATTCCTCCATACACGGTATGATGCCTCCACAATACATTCCTCCATACACGGTATGATGCCTCAACAATACATTCCTCCATACACGGTATGATGCCTCAACAATACATTCCCCCACACACAGTATGATGCCTCCACTATACATTCCCCCACACACGGTATGATGCCTCCACTATACATTCCCCCACACACGGTATGATGCCTCCACTATACATTCCTCCACACACGGTATGATGCCTCCACAATACATTCCTCCATACACGGTATGATGCCTCCACAATACATTCCCCCACACACAGTATGATGCCTCCACAATACACATTCCCCCACACACAGTATGATGCCTCCACAATACACATTCCCCCACACACGGTATGATGCCTCCACAATACATTCCCCCACACACGGTAT
Source organism: Phyllobates terribilis (assembly GCF_046119375.1). Taxonomy (NCBI): domain Eukaryota; kingdom Metazoa; phylum Chordata; class Amphibia; order Anura; family Dendrobatidae; genus Phyllobates; species Phyllobates terribilis. The sequence goes on from NW_027362763.1 coordinate 165,491,762, forward strand.
GATGCCTCCACAATACATTCCTCCATACACAGTATGATGTCTCCACAATACACATTCCCCCACACACAGTATGATGCCTCAACAATACATTCCCCCACACACGGTATGATGCCTCCACTATACATTCTTCCACACACGGTATGATGCCTCAACAATACATTCCTCCACACGGTATGATGCCTCCACAATACATTCCCCCACACACGGTATGATGCCTCCACAATACATTCCTCCATACACAGTATGATGTCTCCACAATACACATTCCCCCACACACAGTATGATGCCTCCACTATACATTCCTCCACACGGTATGATGCCTCCACAATACATTCCCCCACACACGGTATGATGCCTCCACAATACATTCCCCCACGCACGGTATGATGCCTCCACAATACATTCCTCCACACGGTATGATGCCTCCACAATACATTCCCCCACACACGGTATGATGCCTCCACAATACATTCCCCCACACACGGTATGATGCCTCCACAATACATTCCCCCACACACGGTATGATGCCTCCACTATACATTCCTCCACACACGGTATGATGCCTCCACAATACATTCCTCCACACACGGTATGATGCCTCCACAATACATTCCTCCATACACAGTATGATGTCTCCACAATACACATTCCCCCACACACAGTATGATGCCTCCACAATACATTCCCCCACACACAGTATGATGCCTCCACTATACATTCCTCCACACACGGTATGATGCCTCCACTATACATTCCTCCACACACGGTATGATGCCTCCACAATACATTCCTCCATACACGGTATGATGCCTCAACAATGCATTCCCCCACACACGGTATGATGCCTCCACAATACATTCCTCCATACACGGTATGATGCCTCCACAATACATTCCTCCATACACGGTATGATGCCTCAACAATACATTCCCCCACATACGGTATGATGCCTCCACAATACATTCCTCCACACATGGTATGATGCCTCAACAATACATTCCTCCATACACGGTATGATGCCTCAACAATACATTCCTCCACACACGGTATGATGCCTCAACAATACATTCCCCCACACATGGTATGATGCCTCCACAATACATTCCTCCATACACGGTATGATGCCTCAACAATACATTCCTCCACACACGGTATGATGCCTCCACAATACATTCCTCCATACACGGTATGATGCCTCAACAATACATTCCTCCACACACGGTATGATGCCTCAACAATACATTCCTCCACACGGTATGATGCCTCAACAATACATTCCCCCACACACGGTATGATGCCTCCACAATACATTCCTCCATACACGGTATGATGCCTCAACAATACATTCCCCCACACACGGTATGATGCCTCAACAATACATTCCTCCACACGGTATGATGCCTCAACAATACATTCCCCCACACACGGTATGATGCCTCCACAATACATTCCTCCACACACGTTATGATGCCTCAACAATACATTCCTCCATACACGGTATGATGCCTCAACAATACATTCCTCCACACACGGTATGATGCCTCAACAATACATTCCTCCACACACGGTATGATGCCTCAACAATACATTCCCCCACACACGGTATGATGCCTCAACAATTCATTCCTCCATACACGGTATGATGCCTCAACAATACATTCCTCCACACACGGTATGATGCCTCAACAATACATTCCCCCACACATGGTATGATGCCTCCACAATACATTCCTCCATACACGGTATGATGCCTCAACAATACATTCCTCCACACACGGTATGATGCCTCCACAATACATTCCTCCATACACGGTATGATGCCTCAACAATACATTCCTCCACACACGGTATGATGCCTCAACAATACATTCCCCCACACACGGTATGATGCCTCAACAATACATTCCCCCACACACGGTATGATGCCTCAACAATACATTCCCCCACACACGGTATGATGCCTCAACAATACATTCCTCCATACACGGTATGATGCCTCAACAATACATTCCTCCACACACGGTATGATGCCTCAACAATACATTCCTCCATACACGGTATGATGCCTCCACAATACATTCCTCCATACACGGTATGATGCCTCCACAATACATTCCTCCATACACGGTATGATGCCTCAACAATACATTCCCCCACACACGGTATGATGCCTCCACTATACATTCCCCCACACACGGTATGATGCCTCCACTATACATTCCCCCACACACGGTATGATGCCTCCACAATACATTCCCCCACACACGGTATGATGCCTCCACTATACATTCCTCCACACACGGTATGATGCCTCCACAATACATTCCTCCATACACGGTATGATGCCTCCACAATACATTCCCCCACACACGGTATGATGCCTCCACTATACATTCCTCCACACACGGTATGATGCCTCCACAATACATTCCTCCATACACGGTATGATGCCTCCACAATACATTCCCCCACACACGGTATGATGCCTCCACTATACATTCCCCCACACACGGTATGATGCCTCCACAATACATTCCCCCACACACGGTATGATGCCTCCACAATACATTCCCCCACACACGGTATGATGCCTCCACAATACACATTCCCCCACACACGGTATGATGCCTCCACAATACACATTCCCCCACACACGGTATGATGCCTCCACAATACATTCCCCCACACACGGTATGATGCCTCCACAATACATTCCCCCACACACGGTATGATGCCTCAACAATACATTCCTCCATACACGGTATGATGCCTCCACAATACATTCCCCCACACACGGTATGATGCCTCCACAATACATTCCCCCACACACGGTATGATGCACTCACAACCTCCCACTTACATTAACGTGCCTCTTACACAATACATTCCACCTCACAAACACTATGAGTCTCCACAGCCTCCCCTCAGTATGGTGCTCTTTACACACTACTCCCCCCACACAGGATTATAGCCCCTACCCACAGGATGGTGCCACTTACACACTACATACCCTCCACAAAAACAGCATGATGCCCCCATAGCCCCACCAACAGTATGATTCCACTTACACTACATCCCCCCACACACAGTCTGATGCCTCTTGCTGCACATAACACATCTGCATCTCTGGCTGCTATGGGCATAAAAGGGGACAAACTTATGGTGTGGCACCCATGCTCCCCTGACCTCTACCCCATTGAGAACCTCTGGAGCATCATCAAAAGGAGTGTCTATGATGGCGGGAGGCAGTTCACATCTAAGCAACAGCTCTGGGAGGGTATTCTGTCCTCATGCAAAACAATTGGAAGCAGAAACCATCCAAAACCTGACAAATTCAATGGACGAGAGAGTTCAGAAGCTCCTTTCGAACAAGGGGTCCTATGTGCAAATGTAACATCACCTAGAATAAAGTTTTGAGTTGAAAACTGTTTGATTTCAGTTGGTAATAACCTGCTAATGCTTATAATTTCAAAAATGACCATTTTTTTGTTCTTCATTAAAATGAAAAGGTTGAAAACTCTGCTGTGCATAATAATTTGGAACATGCATTTTGAGTGCAGTTTGAGTGTTTTATTTTTTTAAATATACTGTTATCATAGGCAGTTTGTACAAAAACCTTTCAATTGTACTCTAATAGTTATTTGACTGGAAAATTACAATGACTGCAATTCATATAGGTAATTTGGGAAAATCTGAGAAAATATTATTTGCTTAATAATTTGGAACACAGTATATATAAATCCATGCAACCGGCATGGATTTATATAGTGTGACCGTAAAAGAATGGTAAAAAATAAATAATTACCTTCTGATGACCTGCCAACGTCAGCGGTCGCGTGACCCGTCACATGACTAAATTACGTCACGGCAGGTCCTTTTCAGACCATCGTGAGCTGCCGGCAGCCAGGACGCATCGGATAAAGACACAGGGGGCCATCAGAAGGTAAGTATAATATTTATTTTTTATTTTATTCTTTTTTTTTTTTACAGGTACTATGTTACCTGGGTCTGGAGGAGAGTCTCCTCTTCTCCAAACCCAGGTACCATCCGCACATTGAAACACATGGATTCTGCATGTACAGATGTAGTGATGTGGATTACATGCGTTCCAATGCAAGTCAATGACGGCGAAAACGCCGAGCTTCCGCAAAATAATTGGTAATGCTGTGGATTTTTCCACAATGATAATTCGCAGCGGAAATTTCCGCAGCATGTGCACAGCACATGCGGATTATCATTGGGGAACATGGCAGACCTTCTACCAAGCATTTTTTAAGCGTTTCTGCAGTGGAATTGCTTAAAAAACGCATAGTGGGCACACAGCCTAAAAAAAACTATTATAATTAATATTGTGCCAAATTAATTTCGCGTGAACTATCACATGATCTATCACAGGGGATCATGTGACATGTGATACATCAGGTGTGTGTGTGGGGGGGGGCCCGTGCCTTCTAAACTGCCCGGGGCCCTTGCTACTCTTAATCCACCCCTGCCCACCACACAGTATAATGACCCTTCAGCCCCCATACACAGATGGTGACACTTACACACTACATCCCCAACACACAGTATCATGCCCTCCACAGTTATCACAATGTGCTTGGGAGTAATTTCATCATTCTCATTCTGTAATGAGTGGTGACTGTACTAGCTCACTGCACCACTTTAATGACTGAAAGAGAGCGGCTACAGGGAGAATATAACTTATAGTGACTGTGTCAGCACAGAATGACTGTTCAAACAAGTACAGGCGCTCAGTGCACCATAGCGTGGCTAAATATTTCAGTGCACCTTCCCACATTCTTGTTTTCAATCAGTCTCCACCACCCTCCTCTTGTTTGATTGACAGCTCTGGTTTCATAAAGCGGAGATAGATGGAAAACAAGCAGGTGGGAAGGTGTTTATAAATGATTGGCCACATCAAGGTTGCAACGAGCGCCTGTACTTGGTTTGAACAGTCATTGTATGCTATAACAGTCCATTTAACTTTCTCCCTGTAGGTAAACTATACGGCTGTGTGCATGTGATGCATTCCCAATGTCTAGCAGTATTTTTCATTGACATGATGAAAAACATATGTATAAAATGGCAATCACCTATTTCCTAGGACGTTATTTCCTATAAAGCTGGCCTTTAATAATATAATTTAATGTATAATTTATTAATACAATTCTAGCATATTATCTCATGTCTGGATTGTTCCTAGTCAGCCATTGTGATAAGGAGAATTCGGGGCATTTATCACTCTTTTTTAATAGTTTTTCCCGGTATCATTAGCCACATATCAAATCTATTTTATTTAGTAACCGAAAGATAACATAATGTAATTCCCTATGACTTAGTATCACCATATGTGTGTAAATACTTTTATGCCCAAAAATGACACAAGTATTCTCGGAGTGATAACTTTATTGGCTAATCAGAAGAAATTGCAACATCACCTTATTATCAATAAGAAAAAGAAACTTGACAGACTCAGGAAGAAAGCAGGTCTCAATGTAGTTGAAAGTATTGCCTGAAGAAGGGGCCTCTGTGCTCTGAAAGCTTGCATATATAAATATTTTTTTTCTGATTAACCAATAAAGGTATCACTCCGAGAATACTTGTGTCATTTTTGGGCATAAAAGTATTTACATTGATTTTTTTGGCTAACACCGTACCACAATATAACTTTGTATTCCTTATCACCATATGTGTAACAACTTTAGAGTATATGCAATTAATTTAGATCAATGTAATAAAAAAATAAAAACCTGGAGGAATTTTGTGTCAACGCAAAAATTATACTTCTGGAATGCGACCATAATGCAATCTGACTAAAATTGACCTAATCTTTAAGAGATTAAAGGCATATTGCGAACCAAATAACCCATCTAACCCTGATTTTGGATGAGACTTGCAGTTGCAGACAGCTGTTTCAGGGTTCTTGACTCTCATCAGTGCAATATGAGAGATTGGTTGGATGGGGAGAATCCTTCGATGGATAGTCAAAGTGATAAAGTTTCTCCTTAAAGAGAATGTGCCGTGATTTTTTTTTTATTAATAATTATTGATTATATAATCATTTATTTTAAAGCTAAATAAAATGTTGTATTTGTGTTTATCTATTATTTTTTTTACATTTTAACATAGCCATGAAACATGTTATGGATTGCTACATTTGTACAAGATCAGAACCACAGTGAACACATGAGTGCAGCACCAGAACCGCTATCAGTACATGAAAGCAGTATCAGAACCACCACGATTACATGAAGGCCGCACCCGAACCACCATCCGTACATGAATGTAGTGCCAGAACCAAAGTCAGTACATGAAAGCAGTGCCAGAGCCAAAGTAAGTACATGACTGCAGTGGCAGAACCAAAGTGAGTACATGAATGCAGCACCAGAACCACTGTCAGTACATGAATGCAGAGCCAGAAATACCATCAGTACATGAATGCAGCACTAGAAACACTTTCAGTACATGATTTCAGCGAAAGAAAAACAATCAGTACATGTACGCAGCACCAAGCTTCGTACAGCAACCAATTGTAATGTCAGGTCAGCCCCCACATACATTTGTTTTGTATGAGCCTAAAATTCGCAGTATGTCTTTAACAATAGTAAGGAGATGCTGGGAGTTGTTTTTACCAGCCATCATCAAACTGCAGACCATGCAGGAACCATAGCACTGATGAGATGCAGGCAGGATCACAAATAAACATTTGCATACAGGTACCTTGTAGATGACATCTTCTGACATTGGAGTCGCTCTCATCCCTTTTTTTTCCATGTAGCACAGATATCATGATGAGATTTCATGCGCAGAGCTCATTTCTCCAGACTTCCCTTTTCTCCATCTTCAGCAGTACTTCCCGACATGGTGCCCTTAAAAATAAAAGCATAATTTTGCTGTCCCATAAATAAAAATATGTCCTATGTTCTGCTCCTGAATAAATATTTGCCCTTAACTGTGCATCCAGCACAAAATACCGCCCTCCCACACACTGCCCTTCTCCAAAATATCCCCCCACACTGCCCCTTTCTATAATAACCCCCCCACAGTGCCCCACTCCAAAATACTCTCCCCCCATCCACACACACACACACACACACACATACACCGCCACAATATGGAATATTATCATTGTTTCGGGTTCCACAACAGGGGACATTATCAATATGTGGGGGTCAAATCTCGCCAAGACTCACGCCGAGCCGAGGGAAGCTGTTTATATTGTGGCAGTAAAGAGCACTTCATCCGTTCTTGTCCGGAGAAGCCGGGAAACACCAGTGTCTAGGACCGCTTGGAGAGGTCGTCCTAGACAAAAGTAAACCCTCTCCGTCCCTGACTTTGTCTGTCTCAATCTTTTGGGGAGAGAACCGTCACTTTGAACTCGCCCACCTGGATTCTGGCGCTGCTGGAAATCTCATTTCCCAGTCCCTGGTGGAAAAATACCGTATTCCCACCAAATCCCTGGCTGAACCACTGTCCGTCTCCTCCGTGGATGGAAGACTCCTTCCGGTGACCATCCTGCTCGTCACTGAACCCATAACCCTGCAGGTGGGAATGCTGCACTCTGAAAAGATCTCCTTCCATGTGCTCCCCGGACTCTCTCACTCCCTATTGCTAGGTCTGCCCTGGCTCCAGACACATGAACCCGTGTTGAACTGGCGATCCGGTGAAGTACTCCAGTGGGGTCCGGACTGCCATAGGACCTGCCTGGTTCCGGTTCGTCCACTACCCACTCCAGCTAATCTACCCGGTCTTCCGGCTCCTTACTGGCCCTATGCAGACGTCTTCGGTAAAAAGAAAGCAGAGACATTACCACCTCATAGGCCATATGATTGCCCGATCGACTTGGTACCTGGCGCCACTCCACCCCGTGGGCGTATTTATCCGTTGTCTGCGGCTGAAACCCGGGCCATGTCTGAGTACATAGAGGAGAATCTAGCTAGGGGATTCATCCGGAAGTCTACCTCCCCGGCTGGAGCCGGATTCTTCTTTGTCAAAAATAAGGATGGCTCGCTACGCCCCTGTATTGACTATAGAGGACTCAATCAGATCACCGTTAAAAATAAATACCCCCTGCCACTTATCTCCGAGTTGTTTGATTGCCTTAAAGGTGCCAGGATCTTTTCCAAGCTGGATCTACGTGGAGCGTATAACCTGGTCCGTATCCGTCAAGGAGACGAGTGGAAAACGGAATTTAATACCCGGGACGGACACTATGAGTACCGTGTGATGCCCTTCGGCCTCTGCAATGCTCCCGCCGTCTTCCACGAACTGGTCAATGACATCTTCTGTGACCTTCTTTACTCCTGCGTGGTGGTATACCTGGACGATATCTTGGTCTTCTCTCCGGATCTTCCCACACACCGGAGGGATGTTCGTCAGGTCCTGCTTAGGCTCAGGCAGAACCACCTCAATGCTAAATACGAGAAGTGCCTTTTCGAGCAGACCTCTCTTCCATTCCTGGGCTATGTTATCTCCCAGACAGGCTTGCGAATGGATCCCGAGAAGCTCTCTGCTGTCCTAAAGTGGCCCCGTCCGGAGGGGTTGAAGGCGATACAGCGATTCCTGGGCTTCGCCAATTACTATCGTCTCTTCATACCACACTTCTCGTCTCGGACTGCTCTCATATCTGCGCTCACCCGTAAGGGGGCAAATCCCAAGGTATGGTCGCCCGAAGGTGAGGAAGCCTTCCTTTCCTTAAAGTAAGCCTTCTCCTCTGCCCCAGTTCTGCACCGTCCTGACTGCAATAAACAATTCTACCTGGAGGTTGATGCCTCCTCTTCCGGAGCCGGAGCAGTACTTACCCAAAAATCTTCTTCCGGCAGAATGGTAACCTGCGGCTTCTTCTCCAAAATCTTCTCCTCTTCTGAGCGCAACTACTCCATAGGAGACCGAGAATTGCTAGCCGTCAAATTGGCGCTGGAGGAGTGGCGCTACTTGCTTGAAGGGGCTCTATACCCGGTGACCATCTACACTGATCACAAAAATCTGGCATATCTCCAAAATGCTCAGAGACTTAATCCTCGCCAGGCCCGGTGGTCGTTGTTTTTTGCCCGCTTCGACTTCATACTTCATTTCCTCCCGGCGGACAAGAACGTCAAAGCTGATGCCTTGTCCCGGTCCTTCCTGTCCTCCGATCAAGAGGAGGAGCCTACACACATCATTGACCCCTCCAAGGTGATGAATATGGCCCCCTTGGATCTGACTAGTCTTCCACCCGGTAAGACGTTTGTAGCAGTACCAGATCGGGAGAGGTTTCTTTGCTGGGGACATTCTTCTAAACTAGCTGGCCATGCTGGCCAAAAGAAGACCTTCCAGCTTATTACCCAGCATTACTGGTGGCCTACCCTGCGTAAGGACGTTGTGGACTTCGTCGCGGCCTGTTCATCCTGTGCCCGTAACAAAGTTCCCAGACATCTACCAGCTGGCCATCTACTGCCCCTTCCCGTACCTGCTGCTCCATGGCAGCACATTGCTATGGAGTTAATCACTGATCTTCCTGTTTCTGCCGGTTGTACAGTCATGTGGGTGGTCGCTGACCGCTTTTCTAAAATGGCCCACTTCATTCCCCTGCCTGGTCTCCCATCTGCACCCGAGCTGGCTAAAGACTTTATCCGCCACATCTTCCGTCTCCATGGCCTACCCCTCCACATCGTGTCGGATCGTGGGGTTCAGTTCACCTCACACTTCTGGAGAGCCACATGTAAGCTGCTAGACGTCACCCTGGATTTCTCCTTCGCTTACCACCCACAGTCCAATGGTCAAGTGGAGCAGATCAATCAGATCCTCACTAGCTACTTCCAGCACTTTGTTAATGCCCACCATTCTGATTGGGTGGATCTCCTACCATGGGCCGAGTTCTCTTATAATAACCATGAGAGCGAATCCTCTTCCAAGTCCCCGTTCTTTATAGTCGGTGGCCAGCATCCCCGGATTCCAGTTCCCGTCTCCGCTTCTGTGGACAACCCTGCCGCGGAGTCTCTTGTCAGCGAATTTTCTACTATTTGGGAGAGTACCAGGTCCGCTCTTCTTCAGTCCTCCGAGCGGATGAAGAGATATGCTGATAAAAGACATCTGAATCTGCCTCAATTCCGTCCAGGAGACAAGGTTTGGCTCTCTTCCAAACATGTGCGGCTCAAAGTACCCTCCTACAAGTTGGGTCCTCGATTCATCGGACCCTTCGAAGTCCTCAGGCAAATTAACCCAGTGGCCTACAAATTAAAACTCCCGGCCACCCTACGCATTCCCAACTCCTTCCACGTATCCCTCCTCAAACCCGTTGTCCTTAACACTTTTTCCGACAATCCAGGTACTCCTCCTACTCCGGTTTCTGCTGAGGACGTCTTTGAAGTGGAGAGTATCCTGGCCACCAAGAGGGTAAAAGGGAGAACCTTTTTTTTGGTGGATTGGAAGGGGTTTGGTCCTGAGGAAAGAACTTGGGAACCCAGGGAGAACATCAACGCTTCGCTTCTCCTTGAGAAATTTCTCTCTGGCCTTAAAAACCGGGGGGCCTAAAGGGGGGGGTACTGTTGCATCGGCGTCTCTGCCTCCTGCTAAGCAGAGACGCCGTCCCTCTCACCTTCCTGCCCAGCGCGCGGCGTCCTCCTGCGCTCCTTCACTCGCTGCTGCCAGCGCGCGCTCCTTCCCGGGCACTGTGCTTAGGGCGCGCGCGCGCTCCCCCTCTCTTATAGGGACCGCGCGCGCCGTCCTAAGGAGTCCCCGGTCAATAGCCGGAGGACTTCCCATATATAAGGCACCTCCTCCAAAATGGAGGTGCCCGAGCAAAGTTGTTTGCACTGTGTCTGATCTGTGCTTCAGCCCTCAGGTCCCGCTGCTAGCCTGACTTCTCGTCCTGCCTGCCAGCCTGTTATCTGCCCGTTACCTGCCGAGCCTGCCAGCCTGCTCACCTGGAGCGCTCACCTGTTACCTGCCTTGGCTATCTGTCCGCTCACCTGGGAGCATCCGCCTGCCCTGTCTGTCAGACCGCTCACCTGGGAGCGCCCACCAGTTACCTGCCTGTTACCTGCCTCATCTGTCAGACCGCTCACCTTGGAGCGTCCACCAGTTACCGGCCTGTTACCTGTCTCGTCTGTCTGCCTGCTCACCTGGGAGCGTCCACCAGTTACCTGCCTGTTTCCTGCTGTGTCCATCAGCCCGCTCACCTGGGAGCGCCCACCAGTTACCTGTCAGTTACCCGCCTCGTCTGTCTGCCCGCTCACCTGGGAGCACCTGCCTGTTTCCTGCCTGGAGACCCTGCCGTCACTTGCTGTGACCACCTTCCTGGTAAACCTAAAGACTGCTACTTGCCCTGCTTTCTCGAACTGTGACCACCTGTCAGCTACCAGAGATTTCCGCCTGCTTGCCATGTCCATCCGCCATACCGGTCAGTCCCAGCCATCTGACCCGTGGGAGACACCTGCTCTCTTACAAGGTCGTCCCCAGAGTGGCACCTGGTCCCTCAGCCCGGATCCTCCCTGGTCACGGTGTCATTAGCTGCCGTACGACCAGGGTCGGTTCGGGTGGATACTTAGTCACGCCCCTCTGGGTCTCTCTTTGCACCTCGGCACAGAGGTTCCACCATCCGGACCCGTAACAGGAGTCAATAGTTATTTATCTGTGACTCTGCCAGCCATGCCAGAAAAAACAGAAGATTACCAAAAAAGGCCTTGTTGTGAAACCCATCCTACACAGTGAAATGAATTCTCGTGCTCAAGTCGATCTCATTGACATGCAATCCAATTGTGATAATGATTTCAAGTTCATATTCGTCTATCAAGACCACGTCACTAAATTTGTTCTTCTACGTGCTTTATGCACTAAAAGAGCAGAAGAGGTTGCGTACCATCTCCTTGACATTTTTTTCCACTTTTGGTGCCCCGTGTATTCTGCATTCTGATAATGGGAGGGAATTTTGTAACAAGGTCATACAGAGTTTGTGCGCGATGTGGCCTGATATGAAAATAGTGCATGGTAAACCAAGACACAGCCAGTCCCAAGGCTCCGTGGAAAGAGCAAATCAAGACATTAAAAACATGTTGTCAACGTGGATGGAAACAAATAAGACACCCAAGTGGTCTGAGGGCCTTCGCTTTGTACAAGCAATGAAAAATAGAGCATACCATGAGGGAATAAAATGCTCACCCTATGAAGCTATGTTCGGAGTACCAATGCAGATGGGTCTAGCTACCTCCAAAATTCCTAGTGATGGGATCAGAAATCTCTCTTCAGAAGAAGATCTTGAAAAAATGTTTGTTGGTTTGCAAGAGGAACCTAGTGATCCGACATCACCAACAGAAGCCGAAGGGTCAGATGAATCTAACTTTCATCACACGTCAGCACTGACAGCAGCAGAAGCTTCGGATGAATCCAACTGTCATCAGCTGTTCACAACGGAAGGAGAAGCTTTGGACTTATCCAACTGTCCGCACACCTTAACAGCATATGAAACTGCACCAATTTTGCCATCCAAGAATAATGAAGACCTAAAAGAAAAAAGTGTCGAGCCAAAGCCTTCTAAGAAAGATGGAGAACTTCATGATGATCAGCAACCTGACGTTTTGATTTCGCATACAATCAATAGAAGAACTGGTGCGGTCAGAAGAGTTCAAAAAGCTGCAAGAGAAGGACTTGAAAAACAGGCCAAGAAAATGTTGAAATGTTCCAGTCAAAAATTACCCGAACCTAACATTGGACAGAACATCAGAATCAGAATTCCAGACGTTGACCGTTCAAAAATGGACCCTAAGTCGATCATTGCGATTATTATAAAAAAAGAAGATGACTTCACTTAAAGATCACTACTTACCGGAGGCTACCGGAGGCTTCCCAGGTCTCGTCGGCCGGCCGCATCCTCCTTCTTCCGGGTCACATGACTGCATACGTCACCACGAAAGTGACAGGTGCATAAGTCATGTGACACGAGTTGTGTCACATGACTTACGCATGCGTCACTTGCGTGGTGACGTATGCAGTCATGTGACCCGGAAGGAGAATGCGGATGACGAGACCTGGGAAACCTCCGGTAAGTAGCAATTTAGCTTTATACCTGTCTGCCCTGCACACTCGCACCATCCATGCCTTCCGATAATGCATGAAACATGCATTATCGGAAGGCACGGATATATCCGACAGATATCGGGATTATCCGCATCCATACAGCCCGTTATCCGCTCGGATAACGGGTCTGGACGGATCTATCCGCTTATCCCTAGTCACAATTACAGAATTACATAGTTTTGAACTTGCGTTATTCTTGTATTTGCGGTAATTTGTCATTTTTGAGAAGTATTTTCCTACATAAATGTTTCCTATTTGAATTCAGAATTACATAGTTTTGAAGTTGCGTTATTCTTGTATTTGCGGTAATTCGGCATTTTTGAGAAGTATTTTCCTACATAAATGTTTCCTATTTGAATTCAGAATTACATAGTTTTGAAGTTGCGTTATTCTTGTATTTGCGGTAATTTGTCATTTTTGAGAAGTATTTTCCTACATAAATGTTTCCTATTTGAATTCAGAATTACATAGTTTTGAAGTTGCGTTATTCTTGTATTTGCGGTAATTTGTCATTTTTGAGAAGTATTTTCCTACATAAATGTTTTCTATTTGCATTTTCCTATTTGTATTTGTTCGTTTGCATTTGCATTTTGAAGAATAAAAATATTTCTAACGATTAATGCCTTCATCAGAGTCGGAAATTGCGTTTAGTTAACTTTTACCACCATCATCTGCTGGTAAGAGTCAGAATTCTGTGACTCAAAGTTACTTTTTCCCAACACATGCTGGTAGTTACTTTTACCAACACATGCTGGTAAATGTAAAGATTTACCAATTCGCCCAGGTAAAAGTCCAAAATCGTTCGTTTATATGGAATACATCTGACTTTTACCAACGCTGTTGAGAAATGTTAAGATTTACCAAGACTTCACCGGTAAAAGTCCAATTTTACTTTTCATTTTGAGATTTTACCGACGGCCTCGGTAAATGTCCAGATTGACCGGTAAATCCTAGGTTTTACCGACCTTCTGACTTTTACAGTAACGTAAATGTCCAGATTGACCGGTAAATCCTAGGTTTTACCGGCCTTCTGACTTTTACAGTAACGTAAATGTCCAGATTGACCGGTAAATCCTAGGTTTTACCGGCCTTCTGACTTTTACAGTAACATATATATATATATGTTACTGTAAAAGTCAGAAGGCCGGTAAAACCTAGGATTTACAGGTCAATCTGGACATTTACCGAGGCCGTCGGTAAAAGCTCAAAATGAAAAGTAAGATTGGACTTTTACCTGTGAAGTCTTGGTAAATGTTAACATTTACCGTCGAGCGTGGTAAAAGTCAGAAATATCAGGTGTGAAGATGGAACATCTGACTTTAACCAAGCGCAGTTGGTAAATGTGCACATTTACCACGGCTTCTTGGTAAATGTAGCTGAGAAGGGTGTAATAAAAAGTGTAAGCCACCGCGGGAAAGGTGTCTGATTAGGCAGATACGGCGAGGAAATGGAGGACACAGTGTTCAAAGTTTTTATAAATGTAATAAGAGTAAATGGGGAAAATATGGTAATAATAATGAACAAAATCTGCTACCTGTAAGGTATCTGCTACCCTGTAACGTATGTACGTTCTATATATACAGATGTCAATCCTGACTATCCTATGATTATTGTTCCGATCATACAAAAAGTGCCCACTTCCCGCTAACATACAACCACTAACCCCACACTAAAATATGCAAAAGAGAACGTCCTATGAATCTTAGGGTATCAGTGTTCCGCAGCACCCTCTCACAAAAAGTTACAAGAAGTACACACGCTGCCGGTGTAGTAGTGTATAAATTGTCCTGTACTTAGCTTCCTGTAGAGCGCAGAGTTCAAAGTCTTTCCAAGGGCCCCTTGCAAGGTGGACGCTAACACCGCTCACACGATTTACCGTTGGCGCGCCAATGTGGTAGAACCAGAGGATATGCAGAAAAGCTCTGAGCCTGAGTTGCTGGGTGCCATGAACGGTCTGTTCCACCCGAGCACCGTAGTCTCTGATCAGGGGAATCGGAAGACAGCGCATTCCGAGAAAAGGCTGTAAGGAAACAGCGCAACAGCCCTGTCTGGGCTCAGTCTAGTCAGCACAGCACCAGTCCTCTCACTCTCCCTAAAATAGCTCCTGCCTCAAGTCCTAGTTTCCTGGGGTTCTCTTCTTAGATTGCTGCCCAATCACTGCCTGAAGAAAATCACTAACTCATCAATGGCAGTGTTAGACCAGTAGATGGTGCTGTTGTACAGTCTTTCACACAAT
Organism: Phyllobates terribilis; assembly: GCF_046119375.1. Taxonomy (NCBI): domain Eukaryota; kingdom Metazoa; phylum Chordata; class Amphibia; order Anura; family Dendrobatidae; genus Phyllobates; species Phyllobates terribilis. The sequence continues at coordinate 165,507,054 of NW_027362763.1, forward strand.
GCTGAGTAACCCTATTACAAAAGAACATGGGATTCTTGCCAAGCAGTGTGGGTAAATGGGCGTACTTCCTGTTTGTGTCCTCATGCTGGACGACTGCCTGAGTGTTTTGCAAGCTGCACATGTGACACCCCAGGGGTCTGGTTGCCACAGTGATAGAGATATTACGTCTGAGAGCAGGTGGGAGGTCTCTTGGTCAGGAATCCTATGCATGCCACACCTCCTGCCCAGTCCTGGGAGGGGAAGAACTTCCCCTATATAAACCTAGGGCTGAGGCAGGGTTAGTGAGTAGAGAAGAAGTAGAGAAGAGAAGCAGCATAGGAAGAAACAACAGGAGCTCTGTGGGAGCAGTGCTACAAGGAGTCAGGGGCTGGCAGCTGCAGAGCTCGCCCTGACTGAGAAGTTATCACCGGACCCGGAGTCCGAGGCTGTGGGGACTAACTCCTACCCAGCAGCAGAAACCGACCGGCAGGGGATTGCAGGTCCTCTGGCCCAGAAACCCGAAGGCACGGTCACACGCGTGGGACCAGCACCGCCGTCATGGAGCGAAAGCTACTAGAAGGCCCCGAGTCACCGGCCATACGGGTGAGCACCACACGGTACACTCAGGGACGTGGGCTACTTATACCCGCCTCTAGCAAGGTAGCCAGAAGAGTATCGTTAGTTTGGGAGGCCTACAACTCCGCCTGGCCAGGGGAGATCCCATCTGCTCAAGGACTGACCAGGCCCCAATCGCTAGCCAGTACTCCGGGAGGGTCTATCTTTGTCACCAGTAAAGACCCTGAACTACACCGTACCGTCTCCGAGTGGTTCCTGCTACCCCCATCATCCACGTCGGCTGCCCTGAGGCCATACCCCTCCCGTTGGGGGTTATACTATCACGCTGCACAATCCTACCACCGGCCTCAGCGGTCTGCCCTGCAGCAGCAGCTCCTCAGCTGTACTCAACGGGTGGCGTAGTCGTACAACATCTACCGCTGATACAGCGCCACTTAGTCTGACTCCCTGGGCACGGACCGGATCACCGCCACGAGACTACAACCCTCAAGAGATCCGGCTCCGGGTAAGCTCCCGCGTGCGCAACGCAGCGCGACACAGGCCCAGGGGCGCGTCAACTTTTGGCGTAGTCGGCAGGATCTCGTGCCCGCAACCACCGGGTACTGCGTGCCTGAAAAAGACTGTTCAAACTTACCTGTGGTGAAGATTCCCGCCATCCGGCGCCATCTTCCGCTTCCTTCCCGCCATCGGTGGAGTTTTCCCGCCATCCGGCGCCATCTTCAGCCTTCTTCCCGCCACACGTGGAGTTTTCCCGCCATTGGACGCCATCTTGAGGACGCCGCGCGGGAAGAAGAGGGGCGTGGACTCCGAAAGCGCGCGAGAACTGAAGCCCCGCCTCACGTCCGGACGTTGCGTAAGGTCCTGGAAGGAGCCCAGCAGACGCCGACGTCACAGGAGCGCGACGGAAGGTCCTCAACCCTGACGATCCACTGCAGAGCCGCGGCCTACGGAAGAGGATCATCGCAAGGTAGGCCACGGTCCACTAGGGGGGAGAAGGATGTCGGATACGGAGGAGAGCTTCACCGCTTCAACCCCCGCCAGCGCCACCGCTGTTGCGGTCATGCCTTTCACCATGCCCTATATCCCGGGGGCAGCCTGGCTACCCCAGTACTCAGGGGAGTCACATACTCTGCATGACTTTAGAGAAAAGCTGGATAGCCTCTTCCAGGTGTACCCCCTCACAGAGGAGCAAAAAGTGAGCATCCTGGTGGCCCAATTAACCGGGGCAGCCCAAAGGGAGGTAAAGTCCTGGCCACCTGGGGGGAGGACTGTCGCAGGGATACTAACCCGGCTGAGGGACACTTTTGATACCCGCACCTCAGCCGAGATCAAGCTTAGATTCTACGGGTGCAAACAGCGGGCACATGAGAGTATAAGGGACTATGCCCTGAACCTACAAGAGGCCCTGAGAGCCATTAAGCAGACCGACCCTGACGGCGTGGGAGACGAGGACAGGCTGTTGACTGAACAATTTATAGAGGGTTTATATTGCAATGCCCACCGAACCCAGTTGCGGGCAATGGCCTTACAGGACCCTCATCTGGGATTTGCACAGTTCAAGGACAGAGCCATCCGGGTGCTTCGAGAACCGGCACCAGGTGGCGTTGTGACCCACAGACGCCCCACTACCACTTACCACCAGGAGGTGGCGCCCTTGTCAGCAGGGCCTGTGGGAGCTGATGCGCAGGCTTTGAACAATGACCCGGCTCCAGACCTGCACCATCAGGTCCAAGAGCTAGCTAAAAGCGTTGCTGCGCTAACCCGAACTGTGCAGTCTTTACAGGTTTCCACTCCAGGGAAGATCCAGCTGGCATCCGGACCGGAGGACATCCCGTGGCGTCGACCAAGGAGGACCCCACCGGCCAGAGGAAGACCCAGCGACCGATACAACGAGGACGGACGACCCATCTGCCGCCGCTGCAATCAACCCGGACATATGGCAAGGTACTGTCCTTTAAACTGGCACAACCTGGGGTAGAGGGCCAACCCCCAGGAAAACGATCACCAGGCCCATCGAACTGGCGCGACAAATATGTGGGAGGACGTCCAGTCTTACCCGTGGTACTGGATGGCATTCCTATGAGTGCCCTACTGGACACCGGGTCACAGGTCACCACCATCCCGTACGTGCTCTTCAAGCAGTACTGGAATGACTCGGATATCACCCGCTACCCTGACGACGACTTGAGTATCATCGCCAGCAATGGTCAGCCCGTGCCACAGATTGGATTTAAAGAGGTGACCATTAAAATCGGTAGAGTCGAACTGGCAGCACAGGGACTGATCATTGTAGACATTGACAAACACGAGAGTCACCCAAAGATAACTCTAGGAACTAATGTAATTGAAAATTGTCTTGCAGAGGTGATTTTCCTTTTACAGCAGGTTGCCAAGAACGCCAGCTCCGGCCAGCAGCGAGTGCTCCAGAAAGAGATCCGGGCACTGATGCGACGGCAACAGCTAGAACTCTCCGGTGGTGAGATTGGTAGCGTGCGAATGTGTGACCCTTTCCCTATTGCCATGCCCCCGAAAAGTGAAATGATGATTTGGTGCCGGGCAGCTATTGGTCTGAGAGGTAGAGATTACCAGGCAATGGTAGAACCAGTTTACTCAGACAGTAGGCCCACCATTTTGACAGCACGGGGGGTGGTCAATGTACGCCATGGGAGGGTGCCCGTTCGCATAATAAATATCGGGAAGAGGGAAGTGTACCTGCCCCGGTATGCCACGCTAGCCAAATTGTATACCATCAATCAAGATTCCATACAGTCCGTAGAACCCTTGCCTCCATCTTCCCCGGAGGAAGGTAACGGCTCTCAGAAAACAATGGAGGACTGGTGTCAGCAACTACATTTGGGTACTGACTCCACTCCCTCACACCAGAAACAGGGAGTCTATCGGGTGGTTCAAGAGTACGAGAGAGTGTTTAGTAAACACCCGTTAGACTTCGGGCGAGTCAAGGGGGTAGAACACCACATCCCCACGGGAGACCATCCTCCCATAAAAGAGAGGTATCGACCCGTACCCCCTGCACACTACCAACACGCCAAGGGGATGCTTAGAGACATGAAGGAGGCTGGGGTGATCAGGGATAGCTGTAGCCCCTGGGCAGCTCCACTAGTCTTAGTCAAAAAGAAAGACAACACCATGAGGATGTGTGTAGATTACCGGAAAATCAACCGTATCACACACAAGGATGCGTACCCCTTACCAAGGATAGAGGAGTCTTTGGCTGCTTTAAGATCTGCTAACTTCTTCTCTACCTTGGATCTCACTAGTGGGTACTGGCAGGTTCCTGTAGCAGAGGCGGACCGGGAGAAGGCCGCATTCACCACCCCGATGGGACTTAGCGAGTTTACCTGCATGCCGTTCGGACTCTGCAACGCACCAGGAACCTTCCAACGATTAATGGAGTGCTGTCTGGGCCACAGAAACTTCGAGACGGTCTTGTTGTACTTGGACGATGTCATCGTATATTCCAAGACGTATGAGGACCACCTGAAACACCTGGCGGAAGTGTTCGAAGCTCTGGCAAGCTACGGCCTAAAGGTGAAACCCTCCAAGTGTCACCTCCTGAAACCAAAGGTGCAGTACCTGGGACACGTGGTGAGCGCTGATGGAGTGGCTCCCGACCCTGATAAGATCACCGCAATTAAGGAATGGCCAAGTCCCTCCAGTGTAAAGGAAGTGCGGCAGTTCCTCGGGTTGGTAGGCTATTACCGCAGATTCATCCCCGGTTTCACCAAAAAGGCAGCTCCTATGCAGGACCTCCTGATAGGCCAGTCCCGGAAGGCCAAGAACCAGAAGCCACCCTTCAGATGGGAGAAGTTAGAAGAAGAGTCCTTCCGCCAGCTGAAGATGGCCCTCACGGGGGATGAAATCCTGGCGTACCCTGATTACAGCCAGCCCTTTTTCCTCTACACCGACGCAAGTAACATCGGGCTAGGAGCCGTGCTGTCCCAGATCCAGCAGGGGAAAGAACGAGTAATCGCTTACGCCAGCCGAAAACTGCGACCCACCGAGAGAAACCCTGAGAATTACAGCTCATTTAAGCTAGAGTTCCTGGCAGTGGTGTGGGCAGTCACCGAACGCTTTAAGCACTACCTCGCTTCTTCCCGGTTCACCGTGTACACGGATAACAACCCGTTGACACACCTGGACACGGCAAGACTCGGTGCCCTAGAGCAGAGATGGATGGCCCGTCTGTCCAACTACGAATTCACAATCAAATACCGGGCAGGACGCTCCAATACCAACGCGGACGCCCTGTCCAGGATGCCAAACCTACCGGACGTAGGAGAAGATCCAGAGGGACTGGAAGAAGTTGAACTCCCCGCGTTCCACCGTCATGGGACTATCCAGTATTCCCATCGGGTAAGGAGTAAGCAAGCCGCTACGTTTAACCCCTTGCCTCACTACAACTGGGAGGAAACGCAAGACAGTGACCCTGCCGTCCGACTGGTGAAGGAGATGCTGACTCGGCCAGATTCTCGCCTTGACCCAGACGCTCCGGAGGAAGCCAAGCAACTGTGGGCTGAGAAAAGTCGACTGTTCCTTTACAAGGGGAAGTTGTGCCGCAGAATGGTTAACTCCCGGACGCATGAACTAATCTGGCAAGTAGTGGTGCCACGGAGAGACGCAGCCATGGTGATGGAGGCATACCACGACGGGGCTGGACACTTCGGATGGAAGAAGCTGGAGTTCCTGCTGCGCGGGCGGTTCCACTGGGTAGGCATGAGGGGAACCATCGAGAGGTGGTGCAGAGACTGTGGCCCGTGCAACCTAAGAAGGAAGGACCGTGCCAGTCAGAAGACTCCCCTGCAGTCCATCGTCACCCGGCAGCCGTTGGAACTGGTAGCCTTGGATCATGTAAAACTGACCCCAAGCAGAAGTGGCTACGTTTACGCACTAACCATCGTGGATCACTACTCCCGGTTCTTGGTTGTCGTCCCCGTCAAGGACTTAACAGCTCGAACAGCAGCTAGAGCCTTCCAGCAGCACTTCTGCCGTGCACACGGGTACCCGGACCAAGTGCTGACGGACCAGGGACCTGCCTTTGAAGCGGAGGTTTTCCAGGAATTCTGCAATCTGTATGGCTGCCGGAAGATAAGGACGACACCCTATCATCCGCAAACTAATGGACTTTGTGAGAAAATGAACCAGGTGGTAATGGATCTTCTGAAAACGTTGCCCCTGGAAGAACGCAGTCTGTGGCCTGAGAAGCTGCCCGATCTGGTGGACCTATACAACCACATCCCGGTAGGTTCCACCAACTGTACCCCGGCTTACCTGATGAGGGCAAGGCCTGGTAAGCTACCTGTTGACCTGGAGATGGGAGTCCTGACACCCGAGGACACTTCACCAGAAGCAGACTGGGACACAGAGAGGCAGCAGCAGTACCGGAAAGTACAGGAGAGCGTGGAGCGAAGTCTCTGTCAAGCTAGGGAAAGACAAGAGAAAACTTACAACCAGTATGCTCCCGCTGTTCCCCTGGTACCCGGAGAGCAGGTCTTGAAGAGGAAAAGGCGGCTCCACAAGTTGGACGACCAGTGGGAGAAGGACCCGTACATCGTACTGCCCTCAAGCCACGACAACCCAAACGTCTGTACCATCAGTAAAGACGGAGGGGAAACCACAACCATTGTATCCCGGGATCACCTGAAGAAGTGTCCCGAACAGCTACGGAACCCTGAAGAGGAACAAGAAGACCCTCGACCCGTAGAGGAAAGGGAAGACATGGTTAGTACTGTGCTCGGAGACTTCCCTCGGTCTTGGACTCAAGTCAATGGCGCAGTTGTGGTACCCGTACTCACCCTCCTCCAACCAGCATCCCAAGCACCTACGGAGCAACAGGTAGAGCTGGAAGAACAGCCGGTCCAGGAGGCAGAAGACTCCACACAAGCAGAACAGGAGGATCAACCCTCTGCTTATAGTGAGCCTGCCGTACCCCTAGTGAGCCAAAGAGCCGGTAGACAGCTGCCCAGTTTACCCTTGACAGCTCCTACACCCTGTAGTTCAGGGCTAGACAGTCAGCTCCGTAGGTCCACTAGGGCCACTAGAGGCCAGTTACCCGCACGTTGGAGGATTTGAAATGTATAAATTGTTTTATTTGTGGTTACCTGTTTTTCTTGTTGCTTGTAAATAATTTTGTGTTTCTAGTTATTTTTAGGAGTCCTTGGTGGATTTACCTGGAATCCTTGTACAATTAGTTGGAGCGTAACCCAGGATGGACTAAAAGACTGATAAGGACTCGGGGCAGGACAGACCCCTACCTGGTTACGTCTCCCTGTTTTGGTGAAATGGACACCTTTGTTTTCTTCAAAACTGCACCCGGTTGCGGACACGCCGTAACCATCTTTATGTGTTTTTCTTATTGTATTATTATTGTTTATATCTTGTTATGTTTTTCTAAAAATATGTTTAGTCCCGGAGTACTAAATTTCACTAGGGGGGAATGTGACACCCCAGGGGTCTGGTTGCCACAGTGATAGAGATATTACGTCTGAGAGCAGGTGGGAGGTCTCTTGGTCAGGGATCCTATGCATGCCACACCTCCTGCCCAGTCCTGGGAGGGGAAGAACTTCCCCTATATAAACCTAGGGCTGAGGCAGGGTTAGTGAGTAGAGAAGAAGTAGAGAAGAGAAGCAGCATAGGAAGAAACAACAGGAGCTCTGTGGGAGCAGTGCTACAAGGAGTCAGGGGCTGGCAGCTGCAGAGCTCGCCCTGACTGAGAAGTTATCACCGGACCCGGAGTCCGAGGCTGTGGGGACTAACTCCTAGCCAGCAGCAGAAACCGACTGGCAGGGGATTGCAGGTCCTCTGGCCCAGAAACCCGAAGGCACGGTCACACGCGTGGGACCAGCACCGCCGTCGTGGAGCGAAAGCTACTAGAAGGCCCCGAGTCACCAGCCATACGGGTGAGCACCACACGGTACACTCAGGGACGTGGGCTACTTATACCCGCCTCTAGCAAGGTAGCCAGAAGAGTATCGTTAGTTTGGGAGGCCTACAACTCCGCCTGGCCAGGGGAGATCCCATCTGCTCAAGGACTGACCAGGCCCCAATCGCTAGCCAGTACTCCGGGAGGGTCTATCTTTGTCACCAGTAAAGACCCTGAACTACACCGTACCGTCTCCGAGTGGTTCCTGCTACCCCCATCATCCACGTCGGCTGCCCTGAGGCCATACCCCTCCCGTTGGGGGTTATACTATCACGCTGCACAATCCTACCACCGGCCTCAGCGGTCTGCCCTGCAGCAGCAGCTCCTCAGCTGTACTCAACGGGTGGCGTAGTCGTACAACATCTACCGCTGATACAGCGCCACTTAGTCTGACTCCCTGGGCACGGACCGGATCACCGCCACGAGACTACAACCCTCAAGAGATCCGGCTCCGGGTAAGCTCCCGCGTGCGCAACGCAGCGCGACACAGGCCCAGGGGCGCGTCACACATACTGCTCAAAGCTGCATAGCCAACTGCCTGTCAAAGCTGCACAGGCACTAGCTGATTGTCAGATCATGAATGAGGAAATGAAAGATCGTTTTTTGGAGCTCTTGAATGAAGTGGTGGAGAAAAAGTGAGATAATAATTTTTATCTCACGGACGATAAATACGAGAATATATTGAAAGAAGTGAAGGAGGCTAAGGTGGCGGTACCTAAACAGAGTATTCACTACAGGTGTTTGAAGAGGTACGACATCATGACCGTCGGAAGTGATGAAAAGTTAATTGCACCAATCTCGTGTGAAAAAGACAACGTGTTGCATTACGCTCGGTGTCCAGAACTCTTTAGTGTCATTCATAATGCGCACATCAGTACCGGCCACGGAGGGCGGACCAGGATCCTAAAGGAGGTGAACCGTAAGTTCAAAAATGTCACAATGGAGTCAATAGTTATTTATCTGTGACTCTGCCAGCCATGCCAGAAAAAAACAGAAGATTACCAAAAAAGGCCTTGTTGTGAAACCCATCCTACACAGTGAAATGAATTCTCGTGCTCAAGTCGATCTCATTGACATGCAATCCAATTGTGATAATGATTTCAAGTTCATATTCGTCTATCAAGACCACGTCACTAAATTTGTTCTTCTACGTGCTTTATGCACTAAAAGAGCAGAAGAGGTTGCGTACCACCTCCTTGACATTTTTTCCACTTTTGGTGCCCCGTGTATTCTGCATTCTGATAATGGGAGGGAATTTTGTAACAAGGTCATACAGAGTTTGTGCGCGATGTGGCCTGATATGAAAATAGTGCATGGTAAACCAAGACACAGCCAGTCCCAAGGCTCCGTGGAAAGAGCAAATCAAGACATTGAAAACATGTTGTCAACGTGGATGGAAACAAATAAGACACCCAAGTGGTCTGAGGGCCTTCGCTTTGTACAAGCAATGAAAAAATAGAGCATACCATGAGGGAATAAAATGCTCGCCCTATGAAGCTATATTCGGAGTACCAATGCAGATGGGTCTAGCTACCTCCAAAATTCCTAGTGATGGGATCAGAAATCTCTCTTCAGAAGAAGATCTTGAAAAAATGTTTGTTGGTTTGCAAGAGGAACCTAGTGATCCGACATCACCAACAGAAGCCGAAGGGTCAGATGAATCTAACTTTCATCACACGTCAGCACCGACAGCAGCAGAAGCTTCGGATGAATCCAACTGTCATCAGCTGTTCACAACGGAAGGAGAAGCTTTGGACTTATCCAACTGTCCGCACACCTTAACAGCATATGAAACTCCACCAATTTTGCCATCCAAGAATAATGAAGACCTAAAAGAAAAAAGTGTTGACTCAAAGCCTTCTAAGAAAGATGGAGAACTTCATGATGATCAGCAACCTGACGTTTTGATTTCGCATACAATCAATAGAAGAATTGGTGCGGTCAGAAGAGTTCGAAAAGCTGCAAGAGAAGGACTTGAAAAACAGGCCAAGAAAATGTTGAAATGTTCCAGTCAAAAATTACCCGAACCTAACATTGGACAGAACATCAGAATCAGAATTCCAGACGTTGACCGTTCAAAAATGGACCCTAAGTCGATCATTGCGATTATTATAAAAAAAGATGACTTCACTTAAAGATCACTACTTACCGGAGGCTACCAGAGGCTTCCCAGGTCTCGTTGGCCGGCCGCATCCTCCTTCTTCCGGGTCACATGACTGCATACGTCACCATGAAAGTGACAGGTGCATAAGTCATGTGACACGAGTTGTGTCACATGACTTACGCATGCGTCACTTGCGTAAATGATGGTCCAACTAAACGCAAACCGGATGGAATAGCATGTCGCTGCAAGATGCTGTGGTAGCTATACTGGTTCAGTATGCCTTCAATTTTGAATAAATCCTCAACAGTGTCACCAGCAAAGCACCCCCACACCATCACACCTCCTCCTCCATGCTTCACGGTGGGAACCAGGCATGTAGAGTCCATCCGTTCACCTTTTCTGCGTCGCACAAAGACACGGTGGTTGGAACCAAAGATCTCAAATTTGGACTCATCAGACCAAAGCACAGATTTCCACTGGTCTAATGTCCATTCCTTGTGTTCTTTAGACCAAACAAGTCTCTTCTGCTTGTTGCCTGTCCTTAGCAGTGGTTTCCTAGCAGCTATTTTACCATGAAGGCCTGCTGCACAAAGTCTCCTCTTAACAGTTGTTGTAGAGATGTGTCTGCTGCTAGAACTCTGTGTGGCATTGACCTGGTCTCTATCTGAGCTGCTGTTAACCTGTGATTTCTGAGGCTGGTGACTCGGATAAACTTATCCTCAGAAGCAGAGATGACTCTTGGTCTTCCTTTCCTGGGGCAGTCCTCATGTGAGCCAGTTTCTTTGTAGCGCTTGATGGTTTTTGCAACTGCACTTGGGGACACTTTCAAAGTTTTCCCAATTTTTCGCACTGACTGACCTTCATTTCTTAAAGTAATGATGGCCACTCGTTTTTCTTTACTTAGCTGCTTTTTCCTTGCCATAATACAAATTCTAACAGTCTATTCAGTAGGACTATCAGCTGTGTATCCACCATACTTCTGCACAACACAACTGATGGTCCCAACCCCATTTATAAGGCAAGAAATCCCACTTATTAAACCTGACAGGGCACACCTGTGAAGTGAAAACAATTTCCAGTGACTACCTCTTGAAGCTCATCAAGAGAATGCCAAGAGTGTGCAAAGCAGTCATCAAAGCAAAAGGTGGCTACTTTGAAGAACCTAGAATATAAGACATATTTTCAGTTGTTTCACACTTTTTTGTTAAGTATATAATTCCACATGTGTTAATTCACAGTTTTGATGCCTTCAGTGTGAATGTACAATTTTCATAGTCATGAAAATACAGAAAAATCTTTAAATGAGAAGGTGTGTCCAAACTTTTGGTCTGTACTGTATACACACACACACACACACACACACACACACACACACACTCGCATATATATATTTACACACACACACACACACACACACACACACACGCGCATATATACACACATTATATATATATGTGTGTGTATGTATGTGTAGATAATATATATATATATATATATATATATATATGCACACATACACTGTATATAGATATAAAGCATATATATATGTAAATAATAATAAATAATAATATATATATACACTTGCACTGCACACATATATACACATGCTGCATATATATATATATGTGTGTATATATGTGTATATATATATATGTATATATATATATATATATATATATATATATATACACACACACACACACCACACATATACACTACATATATGTTTACATACAGTTCTCACATGCACCATACACTCATGCAGGCACTTTTCACATATATGCAGACATTTCACACATGTAAACATGCAAGATCACTGCAGTTAGCTAAAGAAGTAGAAAGCCAAAGAGGGATCAGCGTTTCTCATGACACAATACGGTGTACACTGCACAGGAATGGCATGCATGGATGTCATCCATGAAGAAAGTCTCTCCTAAACCAATGCACAAAAAAAGCCCACCTACAATTTGCCGGCGCCCATGCTGAAAAATATGAAGACTACAAGGACTCTATACTCTGGAGTGATGACACCAAGATGGAACTGATGGCTTCAAAACTGTATGGAGGTGAGGAGTACAAAACAAAATGTATGGTACCTACAGTGAAACATGGTAGTGGCAGTATACTTGTGTACTGCTGGTGTCGGGGACCTAAATTTCATTGATGGTATCATGAATTCACAGATGTACTGTTCTATATCATTCTGTGCTCTTGGCAGACATTTATTTCTATGACATGACAATGAAACACACATCTAAGGCCACTACTTCATTTCTGAAGATCAGGGTGATTGTGATTCAGTGGCCAAATGTCTCCTGATCTGAACATCTTTGAGGAATTCTGAAGAGACAAATTGAGCATCATTCTCCATCCAGCATCCAGGCTCTAAATTAGGTCGTTCCTGAACAAATGAAAAAAGACAGATTTTGCAATATTTCAACAACTTGTTCATTCTATGTCTAGAAGACTTGGTGCTGTCCTGAAAAATCATTGAGGACCTCCCTAAATCTGATATCTCCCTCTCCGTGTGTGGGACCACAATAACGTCGAGCCAGCAACGCGTTGTCTGGGCGTTGTGTTTGACTCCAATCTTTCCTTCACCTTCCATATACAATCTCTTTCCCGCTCTTGTCGCTTGCACCTGAAGAACATCTCTAGAATCTGCCCCTTTCTCACCTTGGAAACAACAAAAACCCTCACTGTTGCCCTGATCCACTCCCGCCTTGACTACTGTAACTCTCTATTAATTGGCCTCCCCCTCACTCGACTTTCCCCTCTCCAGTCCATCCTTAATGCTGCAGCCAGGGCCATCTATTTGGCTAATCGTTACTCAGACTCCTCCACTCTGTGCCGCCAGTCATTGCACTGGCTGCCCATGAATTATAGGATCCAATTTAAATTGCTTGTTTTCACCCACAAAGCTCTCCACAGTGCGGCACACCCCTACATCTCTTCCCTCATTTCTGTTTATCGGCCTACCCGTTCTCTACGCTCCGCAAGCGACTTTTGACTAACATCCGCACTAATGCTTACCTCCCACTCCCCGCTTCAAGATTTCTCCCGAGCTGCACATATTCTTTGGAATGCTCTACCCCAAGAAATGAGAATTTTGCAGGTGTAGAAAATGCCTTTGACCTAAATAACGCAACGTTTTTTCAGTGCTTTATTGCTAGCATGATTATTTGCTACTTCTCTTAGAAAATCAGGGATATTCGTTGGAAATCTTTTGAGGGTAATTTTTGCAGATTTGCAGATTGTGGGGGTAATTTTTTACCAAACCTACGGATCTGTGATTGTGATATCAGCATATCATGTAAAATAGTCATGTATAAGTATTTACAAAATGAGATGGTGGTAAACAATTCCAGTTAGTTGAATCACTGAATGTTTTAATGTTTAAAGGAACCCTAAGGGTATGTTCACACTGAGCTTTTTGAGGAGTTTTTGGAAAAGAAACTGAGTGGAAATTCTCCAAAATCCTCCTTAAAAATTCAAAACTTTTCAAAAACTATGAAGGGGTGTGCTGGAGTCGTATATTCATGGTTCATTAAGGATGTGTGCACACGTTACGTAGTTGGTGTAGAAATTTCTGCACCATTTCTACATCTCTTGGCAGTGAAAACACTGCGTAAAATAGTCACTTTTTTATGTGGTTTTTACATGCGATATTAGTGCAGATTTTTCCCTACGCATTAGTATGAGTGAAATCAGTAGCAAAAACGTGGAGCGAATTGACATCCTGCAGATTTAAACTTGTTCCAAATCTGCAAGGCAAAAATAAGCAGCGTGTGCATGAGACTTCAGGGTTCTCATTCACTTTGCTGGCATCAGGAATTTCTCCGGGGTGCCGCACTCTCTACACTGCGGCCGAGCACTACCAAAATGCTATAGAACATTCAGAATAACCCTATAACTGCAGGTTAATAGCATTATTGGACCAGACAGGTTCCCATTAAATATTTCAAAAGTCAATACTCGTAGCAGCCATTTCCAACTTTGTGGTCTCTTGATGGGCCTGGGCTTGTGCCACCACTGTACTCTGCTACACACTGTTGCTGCTCTCTTTCTTGGCCCACACTCACACCCATTACTTCGCGTCGTTCCACAAGGCCCACCTGTCCCTAAGTCTCAAACTGGTTCTCTAGTGCCCTATTTTAACGCACTGTCCTGGAATTCCTGGGCGGTTGGCAACCCTCTCTCCTTACCACCCCTAAGCTAACTGTCTTATTCTTCTTGGGGCCACGTCTCCTGGCTGCCGGATCTTGACTCTCAGTACATCTGTTCCTGTTTCGAGTACTGCTGTACTCCATCCTTTAGGACCCATCATCAGTAATCTAGTAACCATAACTATGACCCTCAAAAAAGGCGTTCAAGTCACTCTTAAAATCTTTCAATGAATACACAATGATGACACCCTGTCGTGGAGAGCTCAATAGTTTCCCTGATCTTACAGTAAAGAATCCCCAAAACCTTCTTTGAACCCACTCATGCTTTCTTTTACACAGATGTCCAAAACTGTACAGAATATTTCAGGGGTGGTTTTACCAGCCCTGGCATGGACTTATGGCCAGTGCACTAGTCTATGCTATAATTGTCTGTTAATTTATAGCAATATATAGTAGGTGTAATAATAATTGATAATATCATAGAATCATAGAATCATAGAATGGTAGAGTTGGAAGGGACCTCCTGGGTCATCTGGTCCAACCCCCTGCTCAAAGCAGGATTCACTAAATCATCTCAGACAAATGTCTGTCCAGCCTCTGTTTGAAGACGTCCAATATCTCCAATTAGAAATGTAGTATAGTTCTTCTGATTAGCTATGTAGCTTACCCCATGTGCGGTGTATTGCATTAGCTTAGGTATCCATAGTTATGACCACTAGTAACGAACTGTCACTATGAATGGTCGCAACCATGGATACCTAAGCTACTGCAATGCCCTGCACATGGGCTAAACAATATAGTGAATCAGAAGAACTATACTACATTTCTAATTGGAGGGGTTTGCTAATGTTATTATTATTATTATTACACCTACTACATATTGGAATAGGATCTTGGAGATGGAAATACCCCTTTAAGTCTGTCTATTGTTCTGGTGACAGAGAGGACAGGCTGAGATTGTGAATGGCAGACAGAGGTTATTCAGGGGTTTGCTTTCCTTCATATTGTATCATTTGCAGAGGGCTGTTGTGTAGTGAGCAGGAGCCATGCTAGCTCCTGAATTGTGCGCGGCACCAGGTTGCACAGGGAAGATTGACTCTGTGACTGTCCTGGGTGAGGAGACCATTTGTCTGTAAATGAAAGGAGAAAGAGACCACCTTGCTAGAGAGTGTCTCCCTGAGAAATTAGAGCAGCTAGGGAAGCAAGGCGACTGCATGATGCCTGAATTAGGTGTAACAGCCAAAGTCTGGGTGAGCAGAACTGAGAGAGAATATTATGCTCATAGTGAAGAGCAACACAGAGAAGCAGACCTCATTAGGAGGAGTGGTTCAGTCCCCAAACCATAGACAGCTATACTGAGAGCCAAGGTCTAGCAGCTGGAGACAGGCAGCAGTGGTCATCTTGAGGAGGAGAGCCAGACTTTTCGCTTGCCATTGGTTGGAGATAGGAGAGGACCTTCCTAGGACTGTTAGGACATGCCAGTAAAGTGAGAAGACCTGAGCTGAGGGAGACCACTGGGGAGTAACTGGTTGAACATGGGTCTCGCTAAGACATGGAAAATGATCTGCGGCAGTCCAGGACAGTGTACAGGTGGTGGTGTACTAAAGACACCATGAAGTGGGAAATATGTGTTGTAGTTTGAAGCATTTAAAGTATCAGACTGGATGTGATCATACCCAGAAAGTGAGTTCACAGAGGTGTTTGAAGAGGATTTAGAAGACTACAAAATCTATTTCACAAACACGCTTTGCATACACTTCCTATTGAATTCAAAGGAAATAAATCTTGATGTTCCTACTATGAGTTTTTGAGCACTTTTTCCTGCGTCGTTTTGAGAAAACCTGGCATGCCACTTCTTTGCAGATTCCATCTGAAATCTGATCCAAACTTGACAATGTCAAGTGAACGGTTGCCAAAAGCCATGTGGTAAAAAAATATTCCAAAAATTTCTACAAAAATGCTTGAAAACTTTGTCCCAATCGCTTCAAAAAAGCTTCAGAAAAAGAATAAAAAAAAGGGTGCTCCTACAAACAAACAAAAAATGCAGCGATTCCTGAAGTGGTTTCCTTTTGAAAACCGCACCAGATTTTTCTGTCTCAAAAAAAACTCTGTGTGAATACACCCTTAGGCAATAAGGACATGCAGTTTTTTTGTGTGCCAAAAGTTAAGACGTAATCCAACAAGAAGAAAACATAAAGTCCTACCTTTATGATTTGTTTTGTAGCAACTTCTGGTATTTGCTCCAAAACTACATCAGATTTGATTCCTCTACAGCATATTTGATTACAGCCTAAGTAGAGGGAATGGGGGCATGATTTTCGGGTCAAATTAAAGAACCGATGGCTGCTAATAAAAGCCGGTAGCAGGCCACGTTCCCTGCCACACATCGTCATTATCAGGGGGCCAGCTGCTACTAGAAACTGGGAGCAGGCCATGTTCCCTGCCACACATCCTCATTATCAGGGAGGCCAGCTGCTACTAGAATCTGGGAGCAGGCCACGTTCCCTGCCACACATCCTCATTATCAGGGAGGCCAGCTGCTACTTGAAGCCGGGAGCAGGCCACGTTCCCTGCCACACATCCTCATCATCAGGGAGGCCAGCTGCTACTAGAAGCCGGGAGCAGGCCACGATCGTTGCCACACATCCTCATTATCAGGGAGGCTAGCTGCTCCTAGAAGCTGGGAGCAGGTCACGTTCCCTGCCACACATCCTCATTATCAGGGAGGCCAGCTGCTACTAGAAGCCGGGAGCAGGCCACGATCGTTGCCACACATCCTCATTATCAGGGAGGCTAGCTGCTCCTAGAAGCCGGGAGCAGGCCACGTTCCCTGCCACACATCCTCATTATCAGGGAGGCCAGCTGCTACTAGAAGCTGGGAGCAGGCCACGTACCCTGCCACACATCCTCATTATCAAGGGGACAGCTGCTACTAGAAGCTGGGAGCAGGCCACGTTCTCTGCCACACATCCTCATTATCAGGGAGGCCAGCTGCTACTAGAAGCTGGGAGCAGGCCACGTACCCTGCCTCACATCGTCATTATCACGGAGGCCAGCTGCTACTAGAAGCTGGGAGCAGGCCACATACCCTGCCACACATCCTCATTATCAGGGGGCCAGCTGCTACTAGATGCTGGGAGCAGGCCACGTTCCCTGCCACACATCCTCATTATCAGGGAGGCCAGCTGCTACTATAAGCTGGGAGCAGGCCATGTTCCTTGCCACACATCCTCATTATCAGGGAGGCCAGCTGCTACTAGAAGCTGGGAGCAGGCCATGTTCCTTGCCACACATCCTCATTAACAGGGAGGCCAGCTGCTACTAGAAGCTGGGAGCAGGCCACGTTCCCTGCCACACATCCTCATTATCTGGGCGCTGGCTGCTACCAGAAGCTGGGAGCAGGCCACATTCCCTGCCACACATCCTCATTATCAGGGGGCCAGCTGCTACTAGAAGCCGGGAGCAGGCCACGTTCCCTGCCACACATCCTCAGTATCAGGGGGCCGGCTGCTACTAGAAGCTGGGAGCAGGCCACGTTCCCTGCCACACATCCTCATTATCTGGGCGCTGGCTGCTACCAGAAGCTGGGAGCAGGCCACGTACCCTGCCACACATCCTCATTATCAGGGGGCCAGCTGCTGCTAGAAGCTGGGAGCAGACCACGTACCCTGCCACACATCCTCATTATTAGGGAGGCCAGCTACTACTAGAAGCTGGGAGCAGGCCACGTTCCCTGCCACACATCCTCATTATCAGGGGGCCAGCTGCTGCTAGAAGCTGGGAGAAGGCCATGTTCCCTGCCACACATCCTCATTATCAGGGAGGCCAGCTGCTACTAGAAGCTGGGAGCAGGCCATATTCCTTGCCACACATCCTCATTATCAGGGAGGCCAGCTGCTACTATAAGCTGGGAGCAGGCCATGTTCCTTGCCACACATCCTCATTATCAGGGAGGCCAGCTGCTACTAGAAGCTGGGAGCAGGCCATGTTCCTTGCCACACAACCTCATTATCAGGGAGGCCAGCTGCTACTAGAAGCTGGGAGCAGGAAACGTTCCCTGCCACACATCCTCATTATCTGGGCGCTGGCTGCTACCAGAAGCTGGGAACAGGCCACGTACCCTGCCACACATCCTCATTATCAGGGGGCCAGCTGCCACTAGAAGCCGGGAGCAGGCCACGATCCTTGCCACACATCCTCATTATCAGGGAGGCCAGCTGCTCCTAGAAGCTGGGAGCAGGCCACGTTCCCTGCCACACATCCTAATTATCAGGGAGGCCAGCTGCTACTAGAAGCTGGGAGCAGGCCACGTTCCCTGCCACACATCCTAATTATCAGGGAGGCCAGCTGCTACTAGAAGCCGGGAGCAGGCCACGTTCCCTGCCACACATCCTCATCATCAGGGAGGCCAGCTGCTACTAGAAGCCGGGAGCAGGCCACGATCGTTGCCACACATCCTCATTATCAGGGAGGCTAGCTGCTCCTAGAAGCTGGGAGCAGGCCACGTTCCCTGCCACACATCCTCATTATCTGGGCGCTGGCTGCTACCAGAAGCTGGGAACAGGCCACGTACCCTGCCACACATCCTCATTATCAGGGGGCCAGCTGCCACTAGAAGCCGGGAGCAGGCCACGATCCTTGCCACACATCCTCATTATCAGGGAGGCCAGCTGCTCCTAGAAGCTGGGAGCAGGCCACGTTCCCTGCCACACATCCTAATTATCAGGGAGGCCAGCTGCTACTAGAAGCTGGGAGCAGGCCACGTTCCCTGCCACACATCCTCATTATCTGGGCGCTGGCTGCTACCAGAAGCTGGGAGCAGGCCACGTTCCCTGCCACACATCCTCATTATCAGGGGGCCAGCTGCTACTAGAAGCCGGGAGCAGGCCACGTTCCCTGCCACACATCCTCAGTATCAGGGGGCCGGCTGCTACTAGAAGCTGGGAGCAGGCCACGTTCCCTGCCACACACCCTCATTATCTGGGCGCTGGCTGCTACCAGAAGCTGGGAGCAGGCCACGTACCCTGCCACACATCCTCATTATCAGGGAGGCCAGCTGCTGCTAGAAGCTGGGAGCAGACCACGTACCCTGCCACACATCCTCATTATTAGGGAGGCCAGCTACTACTAGAAGCTGGGAGCAGGCCACGTTCCCTGCCACACATCCTCATTATCAGGGGGCCAGCTGCTGCTAGAAGCTGGGAGAAGGCCATGTTCCCTGCCACACATCCTCATTATCAGGGAGGCCAGCTGCTACTAGAAGCTGGGAGCAGGCCATATTCCTTGCCACACATCCTCATTATCAGGGAGGCCAGCTGCTACTATAAGCTGGGAGCAGGCCATGTTCCTTGCCACACATCCTCATTATCAGGGAGGCCAGCTGCTACTAGAAGCTGGGAGCAGGCCATGTTCCTTGCCACACATCCTCATTATCAGGGAGGCCAGCTGCTACTAGAAGCTGGGAGCAGGCAACGTTCCCTGCCACACATCCTCATTATCTGGGCGCTGGCTGCTACCAGAAGCTGGGAGCAGGCCACGTACCCTGCCACACATCCTCATTATCAGGGGGCCAGCTGCCACTAGAAGCCGGGAGCAGGCCACGATCCTTGCCACACATCCTCATTATCAGGGAGGCCAGCTGCTCCTAGAAGCTGGGAGCAGGCCACGTTCCCTGCCACACATCCTAATTATCAGGGAGGCCAGCTGCTACTAGAAGCTGGGAGCAGGCCACGTACCCTGCCACACATCCTCATTATCAGGGGCCAGCTGCTACTAAAAGCTGGGAGCAGGCCACGTTCTCTGCCACACATCCTCATTATCAGGGAGGCCAGCTGCTACTAGAAGCTGGGAGCAGTCCACGTACCCTGCCTCACATCGTCATTATCAAGGAGGCCAGCTGCTACTAGAAGCTGGGAGCAGGCCACGTACCCTGCCACACATCCTCATTATCAGGGGGCCAGCTGCTACTAGAAGGTGGGAGCAGGCCACGTTCCCTGCCACACATCCTCATTATCAGGGAGGCCAGCTGCTACTAGAAGCTGGGAGCAGGCCATGTTCCTTGCCACACATCCTCATTAACAGGGAGGCCAGCTGCTACTAGAAGCTGGGAGCAGGCCACGTTCCCTGCCACACATCCTCATTATCTGGGCACTGGCTGCTACCAGAAGCTGGGAGCAGGCCACATTCCCTGCCACACATCCTCATTATCAGGGGGCCAGCTGCTACTAGAAGCCGGGAGCAGGCCACGTTCCCTGCCACACATCCTCAGTATCAGGGGGCCGGCTGCTACTAGAAGCTGGGAGCAGGCCACGTTCCCTGCCACACATCCTCATTATCTGGGCGCTGGCTGCTACCAGAAGCTGGGAGCAGGCCACGTACCCTGCCACATATCCTCATTATCAGGGGGCCAGCTGCTGCTAGAAGCTGGGAGCAGACCACGTACCCTGCCACACATCCTCATTATTAGGGAGGCCAGCTACTACTAGAAGCTGGGAGCAGGCCACGTTCCCTGCCACACATCCTCATTATCAGGGGGCCAGCTGCTGCTAGAAGCTGGGAGAAGGCCATGTTCCCTGCCACACATCCTCATTATCAGGGAGGCCAGCTGCTACTAGAAGCTGGGAGCAGGCCATATTCCTTGCCACACATCCTCATTATCAGGGAGGCCAGCTGCTACTATAAGCTGGGAGCAGGCCATGTTCCTTGCCACACATCCTCATTATCAGGGAGGCCAGCTGCTACTAGAAGCTGGGAGCAGGCCATGTTCCTTGCCACACATCCTCATTATCAGGGAGGCCAGCTGCTACTAGAAGCTGGGAGCAGGAAACGTTCCCTGCCACACATCCTCATTATCTGGGTGCTGGCTGCTACCAGAAGCTGGGAACAGGTCACGTACCCTGCCACACATCCTCATTATCAGGGGGCCAGCTGCCACTAGAAGCCGGGAGCAGGCCACGATCCTTGCCACACATCCTCATTATCAGGGAGGCCAGCTGCTCCTAGAAGCTGGGAGCAGGCCACGTTCCCTGCCACACATCCTAATTATCAGGGAGGCCAGCTGCTACTAGAAGCTGGGAGCAGGACACGTTCCCTGCCACACATCCTAATTATCAGGGAGGCCAGCTGCTACTAGAAGCCGGGAGCAGGCCACGTTCCCTGCCACACATCCTCATCATCAGGGAGGCCAGCTGCTACTAGAAGCCGGGAGCAGGCCACGATCGTTGCCACACATCCTCATTATCAGGGAGGCTAGCTGCTCCTAGAAGCTGGGAGCAGGCCACGTTCCCTGCCACACATCCTCATTATCAGGGAGGCCAGCTGCTACTAGAAGCCGGGAGCAGGCCACGATCGTTGCCACACATCCTCATTATCAGGGAGGCTAGCTGCTCCTAGAAGCCGGGAGCAGGCCACGTTCCCTGCCACACATCCTCATTATCAGGGAGGCCAGCTGCTACTAGAAGCTGGGAGCAGGCCACGTACCCTGCCACACATCCTCATTATCAAGGGGACAGCTGCTACTAGAAGCTGGGAGCAGGCCACGTTCTCTGCCACACATCCTCATTATCAGGGAGGCCAGCTGCTACTAGAAGCTGGGAGCAGGCCACGTACCCTGCCTCACATCGTCATTATCACGGAGGCCAGCTGCTACTAGAAGCTGGGAGCAGGCCACATACCCTGCCACACATCCTCATTATCAGGGGGCCAGCTGCTACTAGATGCTGGGAGCAGGCCACGTTCCCTGCCACACATCCTCATTATCAGGGAGGCCAGCTGCTACTATAAGCTGGGAGCAGGCCATGTTCCTTGCCACACATCCTCATTATCAGGGAGGCCAGCTGCTACTAGAAGCTGGGAGCAGGCCATGTTCCTTGCCACACATCCTCATTAACAGGGAGGCCAGCTGCTACTAGAAGCTGGGAGCAGGCCACGTTCCCTGCCACACATCCTCATTATCTGGGCGCTGGCTGCTACCAGAAGCTGGGAGCAGGCCACATTCCCTGCCACACATCCTCATTATCAGGGGGCCAGCTGCTGCTAGAAGCTGGGAGAAGGCCATGTTCCCTGCCACACATCCTCATTATCAGGGAGGCCAGCTGCTACTAGAAGCTGGGAGCAGGCCATATTCCTTGCCACACATCCTCATTATCAGGGAGGCCAGCTGCTACTAGAAGCTGGGAGCAGGCCACGTTCCCTGCCACACATCCTCATTATCAGGGGGCCAGCTGCTGCTAGAAGCTGGGAGAAGGCCATGTTCCCTGCCACACATCCTCATTATCAGGGAGGCCAGCTGCTACTAGAAGCTGGGAGCAGGCCATATTCCTTGCCACACATCCTCATTATCAGGGAGGCCAGCTGCTACTATAAGCTGGGAGCAGGCCACGTTCCCTGCCACACATCCTAATTATCAGGGAGGCCAGCTGCTACTAGAAGCTGGGAGCAGGCCACGTTCCCTGCCACACATCCTCATTATCTGGGCGCTGGCTGCTACCAGAAGCTGGGAGCAGGCCACATTCCCTGCCACACATCCTCATTATCAGGGGGCCAGCTGCTACTAGAAGCCGGGAGCAGGCCACGTTCCCTGCCACACATCCTCAGTATCAGGGGGCCGGCTGCTACTAGAAGCTGGGAGCAGGCCACGTTCCCTGCCACACATCCTCATTATCTGGGCGCTGGCTGCTACCAGAAGCTGGGAGCAGGCCACGTACCCTGCCACATATCCTCATTATCAGGGAGGCCAGCTGCTGCTAGAAGCTGGGAGCAGACCACGTACCCTGCCACACATCCTCATTATTAGGGAGGCCAGCTACTACTAGAAGCTGGGAGCAGGCCACGTTCCCTGCCACACATCCTCATTATCAGGGGGCCAGCTGCTGCTAGAAGCTGGGAGAAGGCCATGTTCCCTGCCACACATCCTCATTATCAGGGAGGCCAGCTGCTACTAGAAGCTGGGAGCAGGCCATATTCCTTGCCACACATCCTCATTATCAGGGAGGCCAGCTGCTACTATAAGCTGGGAGCAGGCCATGTTCCTTGCCACACATCCTCATTATCAGGGAGGCCAGCTGCTACTAGAAGCTGGGAGCAGGCCATGTTCCTTGCCACACATCCTCATTATCAGGGAGGCCAGCTGCTACTAGAAGCTGGGAGCAGGCAACGTTCCCTGCCACACATCCTCATTATCTGGGCGCTGGCTGCTACCAGAAGCTGGGAGCAGGCCACGTACCCTGCCACACATCCTCATTATCAGGGGGCCAGCTGCCACTAGAAGCCGGGAGCAGGCCACGATCCTTGCCACACATCCTCATTATCAGGGAGGCCAGCTGCTCCTAGAAGCTGGGAGCAGGCCACGTTCCCTGCCACACATCCTAATTATCAGGGAGGCCAGCTGCTACTAGAAGCTGGGAGCAGGCCACGTACCCTGCCACACATCCTCATTATCAGGGGCCAGCTGCTACTAAAAGCTGGGAGCAGGCCACGTTCTCTGCCACACATCCTCATTATCAGGGAGGCCAGCTGCTACTAGAAGCTGGGAGCAGTCCACGTACCCTGCCTCACATCGTCATTATCAAGGAGGCCAGCTGCTACTAGAAGCTGGGAGCAGGCCACGTACCCTGCCACACATCCTCATTATCAGGGGGCCAGCTGCTACTAGAAGGTGGGAGCAGGCCACGTTCCCTGCCACACATCCTCATTATCAGGGGGCCAGCTGCTACTAGAACCCGGGAGCAGGCCACGTTCCCTGCCACACATCCTCATTATCAGGGAGGCCAGCTGCTACTATAAGCTGGGAGCAGGCCATGTTCCTTGCCACACATCCTCATTATCAGGGAGGCCAGCTGCTACTAGAAGATGGGAGCAGGCCATGTTCCTTGCCACACATCCTCATTATCAGGGAGGCCAGCTGCTACTAGAAGCTGGGAGCAGGCCATGTTCCCTGCCACACATCCTCATTATCTGGGCGCTGGCTGCTACCAGAAGCTGGGAGCAGGCCACGTTCCCTGCCACACATCCTCATCATCAGGGGGCCAGCTGCTACTATAAGCCGGGAGCAGGCCACGTTCCCTGCCACACATCCTCATTATCAGGGGGCCGGCTGCTACTAGAAGCTGGGAGCAGGCCACGTTCCCTGCCACACATCCTCATTATCTGGGCGCTGGCTGCTACCAGAAGCTGGGAGCAGGCCACGTACCCTGCCACACATCCTCATTATCAGGGGGCCAGCTGCCACTAGAAGCCGGGAGCAGGCCACGTTCCCTGCCACACATCCTCATTATCAGGGGGCCAGCTGCTGCTAGAAGCTGGGAGCAGGCCAGGTTCCTTGCCACACATCCTCATTATCAGGGAGGCCAGCTGCTTCTAGAAGCTGGGAGCAGGCCACGTTCCCTGCCACATATCCTCATTATCAGGGAGGCCAGCTGCTACTATAAGCTGGGAGCAGGCCACGTTCCCTGCCACACATCCTCATTATCAGGGGGCCAGCTGCTACTTGAAACCGGGAGCAGGCCACGATCCCTGCCACACATCCTCATTATCAGGGAGGCCAGCTGCTACTAGAAGCCGGGAGCAGGTCACGATCCTTGCCACACATCCTCATTATCAGGGAGGCCAGCTGCTCCTAGAAGCTGGGAGCAGGCCACGTTCCCTGCCACACATCCTCATTATCAGGGAGGCCAGCTGCTACTAGAAGCTGGGAGCAGGCCACGTACCCTGCCACACATCCTCATTATCAGGGGGCCAGCTGCTACTTGAAGCTGGGAGCAGGCCACGTTCTCTGCCACACATCCTCATTATCAGGGAGGCCAGCTGCTACTAGAAGCTGGGAGCAGGCCACGTACCCTGCCTCACATCGTCATTATCAAGGAGGCCAGCTGCTACTAGAAGCTGGGAGCAGGCCACGTACCCTGCCACACATCCTCATTATCAGGGGGCCAGCTGCTACTAGAAGCTGGGAGCAGGCCACGTTCCCTGCCACACATCCTCATTATCTGGGAGGCCAGCTGCTACTAGAAGCTGAGAGCAGGCCACGTACCCTGCCACACATCCTCATTATCAGGGAGGCCAGCTGCTTCTAGAAGCTGGGAGCAGGCCACGTTCCCTGCCACATATCCTCATTATCAGGGAGGCCAGCTGCTACTATAAGCTGGGAGCAGGCCACGTTCCCTGCCACACATCCTCATTATCAGGGGGCCAGCTGCTACTTGAAACCGGGAGCAGGCCACGATCCCTGCCACACATCCTCATTATCAGGGAGGCCAGCTGCTACTAGAAGCCGGGAGCAGGTCACGATCCTTGCCACACATCCTCATTATCAGGGAGGCCAGCTGCTCCTAGAAGCTGGGAGCAGGCCACGTTCCCTGCCACACATCCTCATTATCAGGGAGGCCAGCTGCTACTAGAAGCTGGGAGCAGGCCACGTACCCTGCCACACATCCTCATTATCAGGGGGCCAGCTGCTACTTGAAGCTGGGAGCAGGCCACGTTCTCTGCCACACATCCTCATTATCAGGGAGGCCAGCTGCTACTAGAAGCTGGGAGCAGGCCACGTACCCTGCCTCACATCGTCATTATCAAGGAGGCCAGCTGCTACTAGAAGCTGGGAGCAGGCCACGTACCCTGCCACACATCCTCATTATCAGGGGGCCAGCTGCTACTAGAAGCAGGCCACGTTCCCTGCCACACATCCTCATTATCTGGGAGGCCAGCTGCTACTATAAGCTGGGAGCAGGCCATGTTCCTTGCCACACATCCTCATTATCAGGGAGGCCAGCTGCTACTAGAAGCTGAGAGCAGGCCATGTTCCTTGCCACACATCCTCATTATCAGGGAGGCCAGCTGCTACTAGAAGCTGGGAGCAGGCCACGTTCCCTGCCACACATCCTCATTATCTGGGCGCTGGCTGCTACCAGAAGCTGGGAGCAGGCCACTTTCCCTGCCACACATCCTCATTATCAGGGGGCCAGCTGCTACTAGAAGCCGGGAGCAGGCCACGTTCCCTGCCACACATCCTCAGTATCAGGGGGCCGGCTGCTACTAGAAGCTGGGAGCAGGCCACGTTCCCTGCCACACATCCTCATTATCTGGGCGCTGGCTGCTACCAGAAGCTGGGAGCAGGCCACGTACCCTGCCACATATCCTCATTATCAGGGGGCCAGCTGCTGCTAGAAGCTGGGAGCAGACCACGTACCCTGCCACACATCCTCATTATTAGTCAGGCAAGCTACTACTAGAAGCTGGGAGCAGGCCACGTTCCCTGCCACACATCCTCATTATCAGGGGGCCAGCTGCTGCTAGAAGCTGGGAGAAGGCCATGTTCCCTGCCACACATCCTCATTATCAGGGAGGCCAGCTGCTACTAGAAGCTGGGAGCAGGCCATATTCCTTGCCACACATCCTCATTATCAGGGAGGCCAGCTGCTACTATAAGCTGGGAGCAGGCCATGTTCCTTGCCACACATCCTCATTATCAGGGAGGCCAGCTGCTACTAGAAGCTGGGAGCAGGCCAGGTTCCTTGCCACACATCCTCATTATCAGGGAGGCCAGCTGCTACTAGAAGCTGGGAGCAGGCAACGTTCCCTGCCACACATGCTCATTATCTGGGCGCTGGCTGCTACCAGAAGCTGGGAGCAGGCCACGTACCCTGCCACACATCCTCATTATCAGGGGGCCAGCTGCCACTAGAAGCCGGGAGCAGGCCACGATCCTTGCCACACATCCTCATTATCAGGGAGGCCAGCTGCTCCTAGAAGCTGGGAGCAGGCCACGTTCCCTGCCACACATCCTAATTATCAGGGAGGCCAGCTGCTACTAGAAGCTGGGAGCAGGCCACGTACACTGCCACACATCCTCATTATCAGGGGCCAGCTGCTACTAGAAGCTGGGAGCAGGCCACGTTCTCTGCCACACATCCTCATTATCAGGGAGGCCAGCTGCTACTAGAAGCTGGGAGCAGTCCACGTACCCTGCCTCACATCGTCATTATCAAGGAGGCCAGCTGCTACTAGAAGCTGGGAGCAGGCCACGTACCCTGCCACACATCCTCATTATCAGGGGGCCAGCTGCTACTAGAAGGTGGGAGCAGGCCACGTTCCCTGCCACACATCCTCATTATCAGGGGGCCAGCTGATACTAGAAGCCGGAAGCAGGCCACGTTCCCTGCCACACATCCTCATTATCAGGGAGGCCAGCTGCTACTATAAGCTGGGAGCAGGCCATGTTCCTTGCCACACATCCTCATTATCAGGGAGGCCAGCTGCTACTAGAAGATGGGAGCAGGCCATGTTCCTTGCCACACATCCTCATTATCAGGGAGGCCAGCTGCTACTAGAAGCTGGGAGCAGGCCATGTTCCCTGCCACACATCCTCATTATCTGGGCGCTGGCTGCTACCAGAAGCTGGGAGTAGGCCACGTTCCCTGCCACACATCCTCATTATCAGGGGGCCAGCTGCTACTATAAGCCGGGAGCAGGCCACGTTCCCTGCCACACATCCTCATTATCAGGGGGCCGGCTGCTACTAGAAGCTGGGAGCAGGCCACGTTCCCTGCCACACATCCTCATTATCTGGGCGCTGGCTGCTACCAGAAGCTGGGAGCAGGCCACGTACCCTGCCACACATCCTCATTATCAGGGGGCCAGCTGCCACTAGAAGCCGGGAGCAGGCCACGTTCCCTGCCACACATCCTCATTATCAGGGGGCCAGCTGCTGCTAGAAGCTGGGAGCAGGCCACATTCCCTGCCACACATCCTCATTATCAGGGAGGCCAGCTGCTTCTAGAAGCTGGGAGCAGGCCACGTTCCCTGCCACATATCCTCATTATCAGGGAGGCCAGCTGCTACTATAAGCAGGGAGCAGGCCACGTTCCCTGCCACACATCCTCATTATCAGGGGGCCAGCTGCTACTTGAAACCGGGAGCAGGCCACGTTCCCTGCCACACATCCTCATTATCAGGGAGGCCAGCTGCTACTAGAAGCCGGGAGCAGGCCACGATCCTTGCCACACATCCTCATTATCAGGGAGGCCAGCTGCTCCTAGAAGCTGGGAGCAGGCCACGTTCCCTGCCACACATCCTCATTATCAGAGAGGCCAGCTGCTACTAGAAGCTGGGAGCAGGCCACATACCCTGCCACACATCCTCATTATCAGGGGGCCAGCTGCTACTAGAAGCTGGGAGCAGGCCACGTTCTCTGCCACACATCCTCATTATCAGGGAGGCCAGCTGCTACTAGAAGCTGGGAGCAGGCCACGTACCCTGCCTCACATCGTCATTATCAAGGAGGCCAGCTGCTACTAGAAGCTGGGAGCATGCCACGTACCCTGCCACACATCCTCATTATCAGGGGGCCAGCTGCTACTAGAAGCTGGGAGCAGGCCACGTTCCCTGACACACATCCTCATTATCTGGGAGGCCAGCTGCTACTATAAGCTGGGAGCAGGCCATGTTCCTTGCCACACATCCTCATTATCAGGGAGGCCAGCTGCTACTAGAAGCTGGGAGCAGGCCATGTTCCTTGCCACACATCCTCATTATCAGGGAGGCCAGCTGCTACTAGAAGCTGGGAGCAGGCCACGTTCCCTGCCACACATCCTCATTATCTGGGCGCAGGCTGCTACCAGAAGCTGGGAGAAGGCCACTTTCCCTGCCACACATCCTCATTATCAGGGGGCCAGCTGCTACTAGAAGCCGGGAGCAGGCTACGTTCCCTGCCACACATCCTCATTATCAGGGGGCCGGCTGCTACTAGAATCTGGGAGCAGGCCACGTTCCCTGCCACACATCCTCATTATCTGGGCGCTGGCTGCTACCAGAAGCTGGGAGCAGGCCACGTACCCTGCCAGACATCCTCATTATCAGGGGGCCAGCTGCCACTAGAAGCCGGGAGCAGGCCACGTTCCCTGCCACACATCCTCATTATCAGGGGGTCAGCTGCTGCTAGAAGCTGGGAGCAGACCACGTACCCTGCCACACATCCTCATTATTAGGGAGGCCAGCTACTACTAGAAGCTGGGAGCAGGCCACGTTCCCTGCCACACATCCTCATTATCAGGGGGCCAGCTGCTGCTAGAAGCTGGGAGAAGGCCATGTTCCCTGCCACACATCCTCATTATCAGGGAGGCCAGCTGCTACTAGAAGCTGGGAGCAGGCCATATTCCTTGCCACACATCCTCATTATCAGGGAGGCCAGCTGCTACTATAAGCTGGGAGCAGGCCATGTTCCTTGCCACACATCCTCATTATCAGGGAGGCCAGCTGCTACTAGAAGCTGGGAGCAGGCCAGGATCCTTGCCACACATCCTCATTATCAGGGAGGCCAGCTGCTCCTAGAAGCTGGGAGCAGGCCACGTTCCCTGCCACACATCCTCATTATCAGGGAGGCCAGCTGCTACTAGAAGCTGGGAGCAGGCCACGTACCCTGCCACACATCCTCATTATCAGGGGGCCAGCTGCTACTTGAAGCTGGGAGCAGGCCACGTTCTCTGCCACACATCCTCATTATCAGGGAGGCCAGCTGCTACTAGAAGCTGGGAGCAGGCCACGTACCCTGCCTCACATCGTCATTATCAAGGAGGCCAGCTGCTACTAGAAGCTGGGAGCAGGCCACGTACCCTGCCACACATCCTCATTATCAGGGGGCCAGCTGCTACTAGAAGCTGGGAGCAGGCCACGTTCCCTGCCACACATCCTCATTATCTGGGAGGCCAGCTGCTACTAGAAGCTGAGAGCAGGCCACGTACCCTGCCACACATCCTCATTATCAGGGAGGCCAGCTGCTTCTAGAAGCTGGGAGCAGGCCACGTTCCCTGCCACATATCCTCATTATCAGGGAGGCCAGCTGCTACTATAAGCTGGGAGCAGGCCACGTTCCCTGCCACACATCCTCATTATCAGGGGGCCAGCTGCTACTTGAAACCGGGAGCAGGCCACGATCCCTGCCACACATCCTCATTATCAGGGAGGCCAGCTGCTACTAGAAGCCGGGAGCAGGTCACGATCCTTGCCACACATCCTCATTATCAGGGAGGCCAGCTGCTCCTAGAAGCTGGGAGCAGGCCACGTTCCCTGCCACACATCCTCATTATCAGGGAGGCCAGCTGCTACTAGAAGCTGGGAGCAGGCCACGTACCCTGCCACACATCCTCATTATCAGGGGGCCAGCTGCTACTTGAAGCTGGGAGCAGGCCACGTTCTCTGCCACACATCCTCATTATCAGGGAGGCCAGCTGCTACTAGAAGCTGGGAGCAGGCCACGTACCCTGCCTCACATCGTCATTATCAAGGAGGCCAGCTGCTACTAGAAGCTGGGAGCAGGCCACGTACCCTGCCACACATCCTCATTATCAGGGGGCCAGCTGCTACTAGAAGCAGGCCACGTTCCCTGCCACACATCCTCATTATCTGGGAGGCCAGCTGCTACTATAAGCTGGGAGCAGGCCATGTTCCTTGCCACACATCCTCATTATCAGGGAGGCCAGCTGCTACTAGAAGCTGAGAGCAGGCCATGTTCCTTGCCACACATCCTCATTATCAGGGAGGCCAGCTGCTACTAGAAGCTGGGAGCAGGCCACGTTCCCTGCCACACATCCTCATTATCTGGGCGCTGGCTGCTACCAGAAGCTGGGAGCAGGCCACTTTCCCTGCCACACATCCTCATTATCAGGGGGCCAGCTGCTACTAGAAGCCGGGAGCAGGCCACGTTCCCTGCCACACATCCTCAGTATCAGGGGGCCGGCTGCTACTAGAAGCTGGGAGCAGGCCACGTTCCCTGCCACACATCCTCATTATCTGGGCGCTGGCTGCTACCAGAAGCTGGGAGCAGGCCACGTACCCTGCCACATATCCTCATTATCAGGGGGCCAGCTGCTGCTAGAAGCTGGGAGCAGACCACGTACCCTGCCACACATCCTCATTATTAGGGAGGCAAGCTACTACTAGAAGCTGGGAGCAGGCCACGTTCCCTGCCACACATCCTCATTATCAGGGGGCCAGCTGCTGCTAGAAGCTGGGAGAAGGCCATGTTCCCTGCCACACATCCTCATTATCAGGGAGGCCAGCTGCTACTAGAAGCTGGGAGCAGGCCATATTCCTTGCCACACATCCTCATTATCAGGGAGGCCAGCTGCTACTATAAGCTGGGAGCAGGCCATGTTCCTTGCCACACATCCTCATTATCAGGGAGGCCAGCTGCTACTAGAAGCTGGGAGCAGGCCAGGTTCCTTGCCACACATCCTCATTATCAGGGAGGCCAGCTGCTACTAGAAGCTGGGAGCAGGCAACGTTCCCTGCCACACATGCTCATTATCTGGGCGCTGGCTGCTACCAGAAGCTGGGAGCAGGCCACGTACCCTGCCACACATCCTCATTATCAGGGGGCCAGCTGCCACTAGAAGCCGGGAGCAGGCCACGATCCTTGCCACACATCCTCATTATCAGGGAGGCCAGCTGCTCCTAGAAGCTGGGAGCAGGCCACGTTCCCTGCCACACATCCTAATTATCAGGGAGGCCAGCTGCTACTAGAAGCTGGGAGCAGGCCACGTACACTGCCACACATCCTCATTATCAGGGGCCAGCTGCTACTAGAAGCTGGGAGCAGGCCACGTTCTCTGCCACACATCCTCATTATCAGGGAGGCCAGCTGCTACTAGAAGCTGGGAGCAGTCCACGTACCCTGCCTCACATCGTCATTATCAAGGAGGCCAGCTGCTACTAGAAGCTGGGAGCAGGCCACGTACCCTGCCACACATCCTCATTATCAGGGGGCCAGCTGCTACTAGAAGGTGGGAGCAGGCCACGTTCCCTGCCACACATCCTCATTATCAGGGGGCCAGCTGATACTAGAAGCCGGAAGCAGGCCACGTTCCCTGCCACACATCCTCATTATCAGGGAGGCCAGCTGCTACTATAAGCTGGGAGCAGGCCATGTTCCTTGCCACACATCCTCATTATCAGGGAGGCCAGCTGCTACTAGAAGATGGGAGCAGGCCATGTTCCTTGCCACACATCCTCATTATCAGGGAGGCCAGCTGCTACTAGAAGCTGGGAGCAGGCCATGTTCCCTGCCACACATCCTCATTATCTGGGCGCTGGCTGCTACCAGAAGCTGGGAGTAGGCCACGTTCCCTGCCACACATCCTCATTATCAGGGGGCCAGCTGCTACTATAAGCCGGGAGCAGGCCACGTTCCCTGCCACACATCCTCATTATCAGGGGGCCGGCTGCTACTAGAAGCTGGGAGCAGGCCACGTTCCCTGCCACACATCCTCATTATCTGGGCGCTGGCTGCTACCAGAAGCTGGGAGCAGGCCACGTACCCTGCCACACATCCTCATTATCAGGGGGCCAGCTGCCACTAGAAGCCGGGAGCAGGCCACGTTCCCTGCCACACATCCTCATTATCAGGGGGCCAGCTGCTGCTAGAAGCTGGGAGCAGGCCACATTCCCTGCCACACATCCTCATTATCAGGGAGGCCAGCTGCTTCTAGAAGCTGGGAGCAGGCCACGTTCCCTGCCACATATCCTCATTATCAGGGAGGCCAGCTGCTACTATAAGCAGGGAGCAGGCCACGTTCCCTGCCACACATCCTCATTATCAGGGGGCCAGCTGCTACTTGAAACCGGGAGCAGGCCACGTTCCCTGCCACACATCCTCATTATCAGGGAGGCCAGCTGCTACTAGAAGCCGGGAGCAGGCCACGATCCTTGCCACACATCCTCATTATCAGGGAGGCCAGCTGCTCCTAGAAGCTGGGAGCAGGCCACGTTCCCTGCCACACATCCTCATTATCAGAGAGGCCAGCTGCTACTAGAAGCTGGGAGCAGGCCACATACCCTGCCACACATCCTCATTATCAGGGGGCCAGCTGCTACTAGAAGCTGGGAGCAGGCCACGTTCTCTGCCACACATCCTCATTATCAGGGAGGCCAGCTGCTACTAGAAGCTGGGAGCAGGCCACGTACCCTGCCTCACATCGTCATTATCAAGGAGGCCAGCTGCTACTAGAAGCTGGGAGCATGCCACGTACCCTGCCACACATCCTCATTATCAGGGGGCCAGCTGCTACTAGAAGCTGGGAGCAGGCCACGTTCCCTGACACACATCCTCATTATCTGGGAGGCCAGCTGCTACTATAAGCTGGGAGCAGGCCATGTTCCTTGCCACACATCCTCATTATCAGGGAGGCCAGCTGCTACTAGAAGCTGGGAGCAGGCCATGTTCCTTGCCACACATCCTCATTATTAGGGAGGCCAGCTGCTACTAGAAGCTGGGAGCAGGCCACGTTCCCTGCCACACATCCTCATTATCTGGGCGCAGGCTGCTACCAGAAGCTGGGAGAAGGCCACTTTCCCTGCCACACATCCTCATTATCAGGGGGCCAGCTGCTACTAGAAGCCGGGAGCAGGCTACGTTCCCTGCCACACATCCTCATTATCAGGGGGCCGGCTGCTACTAGAATCTGGGAGCAGGCCACGTTCCCTGCCACACATCCTCATTATCTGGGCGCTGGCTGCTACCAGAAGCTGGGAGCAGGCCACGTACCCTGCCAGACATCCTCATTATCAGGGGGCCAGCTGCCACTAGAAGCCGGGAGCAGGCCACGTTCCCTGCCACACATCCTCATTATCAGGGGGTCAGCTGCTGCTAGAAGCTGGGAGCAGACCACGTACCCTGCCACACATCCTCATTATTAGGGAGGCCAGCTACTACTAGAAGCTGGGAGCAGGCCACGTTCCCTGCCACACATCCTCATTATCAGGGGGCCAGCTGCTGCTAGAAGCTGGGAGAAGGCCATGTTCCCTGCCACACATCCTCATTATCAGGGAGGCCAGCTGCTACTAGAAGCTGGGAGCAGGCCATATTCCTTGCCACACATCCTCATTATCAGGGAGGCCAGCTGCTACTATAAGCTGGGAGCAGGCCATGTTCCTTGCCACACATCCTCATTATCAGGGAGGCCAGCTGCTACTAGAAGCTGGGAGCAGGCCAGGTTCCTTGCCACACATCCTCATTATCAGGGAGGCCAGCTGCTACTAGAAGCTGGGAGCAGGCAACGTTCCCTGCCACACATGCTCATTATCTGGGCGCTGGCTGCTACCAGAAGCTGGGAGCAGGCCACGTACCCTGCCACACATCCTCATTATCAGGGGGCCAGCTGCCACTAGAAGCCGGGAGCAGGCCACGATCCTTGCCACACATCCTCATTATCAGGGAGGCCAGCTGCTCCTAGAAGCTGGGAGCAGGCCACGTTCCCTGCCACACATCCTAATTATCAGGGAGGCCAGCTGCTACTAGAAGCTGGGAGCAGGCCACGTACACTGCCACACATCCTCATTATCAGGGGCCAGCTGCTACTAGAAGCTGGGAGCAGGCCACGTTCTCTGCCACACATCCTCATTATCAGGGAGGCCAGCTGCTACTAGGAGCTGGGAGCAGTCCACGTACCCTGCCTCACATCGTCATTATCAAGGAGGCCAGCTGCTACTAGAAGCTGGGAGCAGGCCACGTACCCTGCCACACATCCTCATTATCAGGGGGCCAGCTGCTACTAGAAGGTGGGAGCAGGCCACGTTCCCTGCCACACATCCTCATTATCAGGGGGCCAGCTGCTACTAGAAGCCGGGAGCAGGCCACGTTCCCTGCCACACATCCTCATTATCAGGGAGGCCAGCTGCTACTATAAGCTGGGAGCAGGCCATGTTCCTTGCCACACATCCTCATTATCAGGGAGGCCAGCTGCTACTAGAAGATGGTAGCAGGCCATGTTCCTTGCCACACATCCTCATTATCAGGGAGGCCAGCTGCTACTAGAAGCTGGGAGCAGGCCATGTTCCCTGCCACACATCCTCATTATCTGGGCGCTGGCTGCTACCAGAAGCTGGGAGTAGGCCACGTTCCCTGCCACACATCCTCATTATCAGGGGGCCAGCTGCTACTATAAGCCGGGAGCAGGCCACGTTCCCTGCCACACATCCTCATTATCAGGGGGCCGGCTGCTACTAGAAGCTGGGAGCAGGCCACGTTCCCTGCCACACATCCTCATTATCTGGGCGCTGGCTGCTACCAGAAGCTGGGAGCAGGCCACGTACCCTGCCACACATCCTCATTATCAGGGGGCCAGCTGCCACTAGAAGCCGGGAGCAGGCCACGTTCCCTGCCACACATCCTCATTATCAGGGGGCCAGCTGCTGCTAGAAGCTGGGAGCAGGCCACATTCCCTGCCACACATCCTCATTATCAGGGAGGCCAGCTGCTTCTAGAAGCTGGGAGCAGGCCACGTTCCCTGCCACATATCCTCATTATCAGGGAGGCCAGCTGCTACTATAAGCAGGGAGCAGGCCACGTTCCCTGCCACACATCCTCATTATCAGGGGGCCAGCTGCTACTTGAAACCGGGAGCAGGCCACGTTCCCTGCCACACATCCTCATTATCAGGGAGGCCAGCTGCTACTAGAAGCCGGGAGCAGGCCACGATCCTTGCCACACATCCTCATTATCAGGGAGGCCAGCTGCTCCTAGAAGCTGGGAGCAGGCCACGTTCCCTGCCACACATCCTCATTATCAGAGAGGCCAGCTGCTACTAGAAGCTGGGAGCAGGCCACATACCCTGCCACACATCCTCATTATCAGGGGGCCAGCTGCTACTAGAAGCTGGGAGCAGGCCACGTTCTCTGCCACACATCCTCATTATCAGGGACGCCAGCTGCTACTAGAAGCTGGGAGCAGGCCACGTACCCTGCCTCACATCGTCATTATCAAGGAGGCCAGCTGCTACTAGAAGCTGGGAGCATGCCACGTACCCTGCCACACATCCTCATTATCAGGGGGCCAGCTGCTACTAGAAGCTGGGAGCAGGCCACGTTCCCTGACACACATCCTCATTATCTGGGAGGCCAGCTGCTACTATAAGCTGGGAGCAGGCCATGTTCCTTGCCACACATCCTCATTATCAGGGAGGCCAGCTGCTACTAGAAGCTGGGAGCAGGCCATGTTCCTTGCCACACATCCTCATTATCAGGGAGGCCAGCTGCTACTAGAAGCTGGGAGCAGGCCACGTTCCCTGCCACACATCCTCATTATATGGGCGCAGGCTGCTACCAGAAGCTGGGAGAAGGCCACTTTCCCTGCCACACATCCTCATTATCAGGGGGCCAGCTGCTACTAGAAGCCGGGAGCAGGCTACGTTCCCTGCCACACATCCTCATTATCAGGGGGCCGGCTGCTACTAGAATCTGGGAGCAGGCCACGTTCCCTGCCACACATCCTCATTATCTGGGCGCTGGCTGCTACCAGAAGCTGGGAGCAGGCCACGTACCCTGCCACACATCCTCATTATCAGGGGGCCAGCTGCCACTAGAAGCCGGGAGCAGGCCACGTTCCCTGCCACACATCCTCATTATCAGGGGGTCAGCTGCTGCTAGAAGCTGGGAGCAGGCCACGTTCCCTGCCACACATCCTCATTATCAGGGGGCCAGCTGCTACTAGAAGCCAGGAGCAGGCCACGTTCCCTGCCACACATCCTCATTATCAGGGAGGCCAGCTGCTACTAGAAGCCGGGAGCAGGCCACGATCCTTGCCACACATCCTCATTATGAGGGAGGCCAGCTGCTACTAGAAGCTGGGAGCAGGCCACGTTCCCTGCCACACATCCTCATTATCAGGGAGACCAGCTGCTACTAGAAGCTGGGAGCAGGCCACGTACCCCGCCACACATTCTCATTATCAGGGGGCCAGCTGCTACTAGAGGCTTGGAGCAGGCTACGTTCTCTGCCACACATCCTCATTATCAGGGAGGCCAGCCGCTACTAGAAGCTGGGAGCAGGCCACGTACCCTGCCTCACATCGTCATTATCAAGGAGGCCAGCTGCTACTAGAAGCTGGGAGCAGGCCACGTACCCTGCCACACATCCTCATTATCAGGGGGCCAGCTGCTACTAGAAGCCGGGAGCAGGCCACGGTCCCTGCCACACATCCTCATTATCAGGGGGCCAGCTGCTACTAGAAGCTGGGAGCAGGCCACGTTCCCTGCCACACATCCTCATTATCTGGGCGCTGGCTGTTACTAGAAGCTGGGAGCAGGCCACGTTCCCTGCTACACATCCTCATTATCAGGGGGCCGGCTGCTGCTATAAGCTAGGAGCAGGCCACGTATGCTGCCACACATCCTCATTATCAGGGAGGCCAGCTGCTACTAGAAGCCAGGAGCAGGCCACGTTCCCTGCTACACATCCTCATTATCAGGGGGCCAGCTGCTGCTAGAAGCTGGGAGCAGGCCACGTTCCCTGCCACACATCCTCATTATCAGGAGGCCAGCTGCTACTAGAAGCTGGGAGCAGGCTACGTTCCCTGCCACACATCCTCATTATCAGGGAGGCCAGCTGCTACTATAAGCTGGGAGCAGGCCACGTTCCCTGCCACACATCCTAATTATCAGGGGGCCAGCTGCTACTTGAAGCCAGGAGCAGGCCACGTTCCCTGCCACACATCCTCATTATCAGGGAGGCCAGCTGCTACTTGAAGCCGGGAGCAGGCCACTTTCCCTGCCACGCATCCTCATTATCAGGGAGGCCAGCTGCTACTAGAAGCTGGGAGCAGGCCACGTTCCCTGCCACACATCCTCATTATCTGGGCGCTGGCTGCTACCAGAAGCTGGGAGCAGGCCACGTTCCCTGCCACACATCCTCATTATCAGGGAGGCCAGCTGCTGCTAGAAGCTGGGAGCCGGCCACTTACCCTGCCACACATCCTCATTATCAGGGAGGCCAGCTGCTACTAGAATCTGGGAGCAGGCCACGTTCCCTGCCACACATCCTCATTATCAGGGGGCCAGCTGCTGCTAGAAGCTGGGAGAAGGCCACGTTCCCTGCCACACATCCTCATTATCAGGGAGGCCAGCTGCTACTATAAGCTGGGAGCAGGCCATGTTCCTTGCCACACATCCTCATTATCAGGGAAGCCAGCTGCTACTATAAACTGGGAGCAGGCCATGTTCCTTGCCACACATCCTCATTATCAGGGAGGCCAGCTGCTACTAGAAGCTGGGAGCAGGCCATGTTCCTTGCCACACATCCTCATTATCAGGGAGGCCAGCTGCTACTAGAAGCTGGGAGCAGGCCATCTTCCTTGCCTCACATCCTCATTATCAGGGAGGCCAGCTGCTACTAGAAGCTGGGAGCAGGCCATGTTCCCTGCCACACATCCTCATTATCAGGGAGGCCAGCTGCTACTAGAAGCCGGGAGCAGGCAACGTTCCTTGCCACACATCCTCATCATCAGGGAGGCCAGCTGCTACTAGAAGCCGGGAGTAGGCCACGTTCCTTGCCACACATCCTCATTATCAGGGAGGCCAGCTGCTACTATAAGCTGGGAGCAGGCCATGTTCCTTGCCACACATCCTCATTATCAGGGAGGCCAGCTGCTACTAGAAGCTGGGAGCAGTCAACGTACCCTGCCTCACATCGTCATTATCAGGGAGGCCAGCTGCTACTAGAAGCTGGGAGCAGGCCACGTACCCTGCCACACATCCTCATTATCAGGGGGCCAGCTGCTACTAGAAGCCGGGAGCAGGCCACGTTTCCTGCCTCAGATCCTCATTATCAGGGGGCCAGCTGCTACTAGAAGCTGGGAGCAGGCCACGTTCCCTGCCACACATCCTCATTATCAGGGGGCCAGCTGCTACTAGAAGCCAGGAGCAGGCCACGTTTCCTGCCTCAGATCCTCATTATCAGGGGGCCAGCTGCTACTAGAAGCTGGGAGCAGGCCACGTTCCCTGCCACACATCCTCATTATCAGGGGGCCAGCTGCTACTAGAAGCCGGGAGCAGGCCACGTTTCCTGCCTCAGATCCTCATTATCAGGGGGCCAGCTGCTACTAGAAGCTGGGAGCAGGCCACGTACCCTGCCACACATCCTCATTATCAGGGGGCCAGCTGCTACTAGAAGCCGGGAGCAAGCCACGTTTCCTGCCTCAGATCCTCATTATCAGGGGGCCAGCTGCTACTAGAAGCTGGGAGCAGGCCACGTACCCTGCCACACATCCTCATTATCAGGGGGCCAGCTGCTACTAGAAGCCGGGAGCAGGCCACGTTTCCTGCCTCAGATCCTCATTATCAGGGAGGCCAGCTGCTACTATAAGCTGGGAGCAGGCCCTGTTCCTTGCCACACATCCTCATTATCAGGGAGGCCAGCTGCTGCTAGAAGCTGGGAGAAGGCCACCTTCCCTGCCACACATCCTCATTATCAGGGAGGCCAGCTGCTACTATAAGCTGGGAGCAGGCCATGTTCCTTGCCACACATCCTCATTATCAGGGAGGCCAGCTGCTACTATAAGCTGGGAGCAGGCCATGTTCCTTGCCACACATCCTCATTATCAGGGAGGCCAGCTGCTACTAGAAGCTGGGAGCAGGCCATGTTCCTTGCCACACATCCTCATTATCAGGGAGGCCAGTTGCTGCTAGAAGCTGGGAGCAGGCCACGTTCCCTGCCACACATCCTCATTATCAGGGGGCCAGTTGCTACTATAAGCCGGGAGCAGGCCACGTTCCCTGCCACACATCCTCATTATCAGGGGGCTGGCTGCTACTAGAAGCTGGGAGCAGGCCACTTTCCCTGCCACACATCCTCATTATCTGGGCGCTGGCTGCTACCAGAAGCTGGGAGCAGGCCACGTACCCTGCCACACATCCTCATTATCAGGGGGCCAGCTGCCACTAGAAGCCGGGAGCAGGCCACGTTCCCTGTCACACATCCTCATTATCAGGGGGCCAGCTGCTGCTAGAAGCTGGGAGCAGGCCATGTTCCCTGCCACATATCCTCATTATCAGGGAGGCCAGCTGCTACTATAAGCTTGGAGCAGACCACGTTCCCTGCCACACATCCTCATTATCAGGGGGCCAGCTGTTACTTGAAACCCGGAGAAGGCCACGTTCCCTGCCACACATCCTCATTATCAGGGAGGCCAGCTGCTACTAGAAGCCGGGAGCAGGCCACAATCCTTGCCACACATCCTCATTATCAGGGAGGCCAGCTGCTCCTAGAAGCTGGGAGCAGGCCACGTTTCCTGCCACACATTCTCATTATCAGGGAGGCCAGCTGCTACTAGAAGCTGGGAGCAGGCCACGTTCTCTGCCACATATCCTCATTATCAGGGAGGCCAGCTGCTACTAGAAGCTGGGAGCAGGCCACGTACCCTGCCTCACATCGTCATTATCAAGGAGGCCAGCTGCTACTAGAAGCTGGGAGCAGGCCACGTACCCTGCCACACATCCTCATTATCAGGGGGCCAGCTGCTACTAGAAGCTGGGAGCAGGCCACGTTCCCTGCTACACATCCTCATTATCAGGGGGCCAGCTGCTACTAGAAGCTGGGAGCAGGCCACGTTCCCTGTCACACATCCTCATTATCAGGGGGCCCGCTGCTACTAGAAGCTGGGAGCAAGCCACGTTCCCTGCCACACATCCTCATTATCTGGGAGGCCAGCTGCTACTATAAGCTGGGAGCAGGCCATGTTCCTTGCCACACATCCTCATTATCAGGGAGGCCAGCTGCTACTAGAAGCTGGGAGCAGGCCACGTTCCTTACCACACATCCTCATTATCAGGGAGGCCAGCTGCTACTAGAAGCTGGGAGCAGGCCACGTTCCCCACCACACATCCTCATTATCTGTGCGCTGGTTGCTACCAGAAGCTGGGAGCAGGCCACTTTCCCTGCCACACATCCTCATTTTCAGGGGGCCAGCTGCTACTAGAAGCCGGGAGCAAGCCACGTTCCCTGCCACACATCCTCATTATCAGGGGGCTGGCTGCTACTAGAATCTGGGAGCAGGCCACGTTCCCTGCCACACATCCTCATTATCTGGGCGCTGGCTGCTACCAGAAGCTGGGAGCAGGCCACGTACCCTGCCACACATCCTCATTATCAGGGGGCCAGCTGCCACTAGAAGCCGGGAGAAGGCCACGTTCCCTGCCACAAATCCTCATTATCAGGGGGCCAGCTGCTGCTAGAAGCTGGGAGCAGGCAACGTTCCCTGCCACACATCCTCATTATCAGGGAGGCCAGCTGCTACTATAAGCTGGGAGCAGGCCACGTTCCCTGCCACACATCCTCATTATCAGGGGGCCAGCTGCTACTAGAAGCCAGGAGCAGGCCATGTTCCCTGCCACACATCCTCATTATCAGGGAGGCCAGCTGCTACCAGAAGCCGGGAGCAGGCCACGATCCTTGCCACACATCCTCATTATGAGGGAGGCCAGCTGCTACTAGAAGCTGGGAGCAGGCCACGTTCCCTGCCACACATCCTCATTATCAGGGTGGCCAGCTGCTACTAGAAGCTGGGAGCAGGCCACGTACCCCGCCACAAATTCTCATTATCAGGGGGCCAGCTGCTACTAGAAGCTGGGAGCAGGCCACGTTCTCTGCCACACATCCTCATTATCACGAAGGCCAGCTGCTACTAGAAGCTGGAGCAGGCCACGTACCCTGCCTCACATCGTCATTATCAAGGAGGCCAGCTGCTACTGGAAGCTGGGAGCAGGCCACGTACCCTGCCACACATCCTCATTATCAGGGGGCCAGCTTCTACTAGAAGCTGGGAGCACGGCACGTTCCCTACCACACATCCTCATTATCTGGGCGCTGGCAGCTACTAGAAGCTGGGAGCAGGCCACGTTCCCTGCCACACATCCTCATTATCAGGGGGCCGGCTGCTGCTATAAGCTAGGAGCAGGCCACGTATCCTGCCACACATCCTCATTATCAGGGAGGCCAGCTGCTACTAGAAGCCAGGAGCAGGCCACGTTCCCTGCCACACATCCTCATTATCAGGGGGCCAGCTGCTGCTAGAAGCTGGGAGCAGGCCACGTTCCCTGCCACACATCCTCATTATCAGGAGGCCAGCTGCTACTAGAAGCTGGGAGCAGGCTACGTTCCCTGCCACACATCCTCATTATCAGGGAGGCCAGCTGCTACTATAAGCTGGGAGCAGGCCACGTTTCCTGCCACACATCCTCATTATCAGGGGGCCAGCTGCTACTTGAAGCCAGGAGCAAGCCACGTTCCCTGCCACACATCCTCATTATCAGGGAGGCCAGCTGCTACTTGAAGCCGGGAGCAGGCCACTTTCCCTGCCACGCATCCTCATTATCAGGGAGGCCAGCTGCTACTAGAAGCTGGGAGCAGGCCACGTTCCCTGCCACACATCCTCATTATCTGGGCGCTGGCTGCTACCAGAAGCTGGGAGCAGGCCACGTTCCATGCCACACATCCTCATTATCAGGGAGGCCAGCTGCTGCTAGAAGCTGGGAGCCGGCCACTTACCCTGCCACACATCCTCATTATCAGGGAGGCCAGCTGCTACTAGAATCTGGGAGCAGGCCACGTTCCCTGCCACACATCCTCATTATCAGGGGGCCAGCTGCTGCTAGAAGCTGGGAGAAGGCCACGTTCCCTGTCACACATCCTCATTATCAGGGAGGCCAGCTGCTACTATAAGCTGGAAGCAGGCCATGTTCCTTGCCACACATCCTCATTATCAGGGAAGCCAGCTGCTACTATAAACTGGGAGCAGGCCATGTTCCTTGCCACACATCCTCATTATCAGGGAGGCCAGCTGCTACTAGAAGCTGGGAGCAGGCCATGTTCCTTGCCACACATCCTCATTATCAGGGAGGCCAGCTGCTACTAGAAGCTGGGAGCAGGCCATGTTCCTTGCCTCACATCCTCATTATCAGGGAGGCCAGCTGCTACTAGAAGCTGGGAGCAGGCCACGTTCCCTGCCACACATCCTCATTATCAGGGAGGCCAGCTGCTACTAGAAGCCGGGAGCAGTCAACGTTCCTTGCCACACATCCTCATCATCAGGGAGGCCAGCTGCTACTAGAAGCTGGGAGTAGGCCACGTTCCTTGCCACACATCCTCATTATCAGGGAGGCCAGCTGCTACTATAAGCTGGGAGCAGGCCACGTACCCTGCCTCACATCGTCATTATCAAGGAGGCCAGCTGCTACTAGAAGCTGGGAGCAGGCCACGTTCCTTGCCACACATCCTCATTATCAGGGAGGCCAGCTGCTACTATAAGCTGGGAGCAGGCCATGTTCCTTGCCACACATCCTCATTATCAGGGAGGCCAGCTGCTACTAGAAGCTGGGAGCAGGCCACGTACCCTGCCTCACATCGTCATTATCAAGGAGGCCAGCTGCTACTAGAAGCTGGGAGCAGGCCACGTACCCTGCCACACATCCTCATTATCAGGGGGCCAGCTGCTACTAGAAGGTGGGAGCAGGCCACGTTCCCTGCCACACATCCTCATTATCAGGGGGCCAGCTGCTACTAGAAGCCGGGAGCAGGCCACGTTTCCTGCCTCACATCCTCATTATCAGGGGGCCAGCTGCTACTAGAAGCTGATAGCAGGCCACGTTCCCTGCCACACATCCTCATTATCAGGGGGCCAGCTGCTACTATAAGCTGGGAGCAGGCCATGTTCCTTGCCACACATCCTCATTATCAGGGAGGCCAGCTGCTACTAGAAGGTGGGAGCAGGCCACGTTCCCTGCCACACATCCTCATTATCAGGGGGCCAGCTGCTGCTAGAAGCTGGGAGAAGGCCACGTTCCCTGCCACACATCCTCATTATCAGGGAGGCCAGCTGCTACTATAAGCTCGGAGCAGGCCATGTTCCTTGCCACACATCCTCATTATCAGGGAGGCCAGCTGCTACTATAAGCTGGGAGCAAGCCATGTTCCTTGCCACACATCCTCATTATCAGGGAGGCCAGCTGCTACTAGAAGCTGGGAGCAGGCCATGTTCCTTGCCACACATCCTCATTATCAGGGAGGCCAGCTGCTACTAGAAGCTGGGAGCAGGCCACGTTCCCTGCCACACATCCTCATTATTTGGGCGCTGGCTGCTACCAGAAGCTGGGAGCAGGCCACGTTCCCTGCCACACATCCTCATTATCAGGGGGCCAGCTGCTACTATAAGCCGGGAGCAGGCCACGTTCCCTGCCACACATCCTCATTATCAGGGGGCTGGCTGCTACTAGAAGCTGGGAGCAGGCCACGTTCCCTGCCACACATCCTCATTATCTGGGCGTTGGCTGCTACCAGAAGCTGGGAGCAGGCCACGTACCCTGCCACACATCCTCATTATCAGGGGGCCAGCTGCCACTAGAAGCCGGGAGCAGGCCACGTTCCCTGTCACACATCCTCATTATCAGGGGGCCAGCTGCTGCTAGAAGCTGGGAGCAGGCCACGTTCCCTGCCACATATGCTCATTATCAGGGAGGCCAGTTGCTACTATAAGCTTGGAGCAGGCCACGTTCCCTGCCACACATCCTCATTATCAGGGAGGCCAGCTGCTACTATAAGCTGGGAGCAGGCCACGTTCCCTGCCACACATCCTCATTATCAGGGGGCCAGCTGCTACTAGAAGCCAGGAGCAGGCCATGTTCCCTGCCACACATCCTCATTAACAGGGAGGCCAGCTGCTACCAGAAGCCGGGAGCAGGCCACGATCCTTGCCACACATCCTCATTATGAGGGAGGCCAGCTGCTACTAGAAGCTGGGAGCAGGCCACGTTCCCTGCCACACATCCTCATTATCAGGGAGGCCAGCTGCTACTAGAAGCTGGGAGCAGGCCACGTACCCCGCCACAAATTCTCATTATCAGGGGGCCAGCTGCTACTGGAAGCTGGGAGCAGGCCACGTTCTCTGCCACACATCCTCATTATCACGAAGGCCAGCTGCTACTAGAAGCTGGAGCAAGCCACGTACCCTGCCTCACATCGTCATTATCAAGGAGGCCAGCTGCTACTGGAAGCTGGGAGCAGGCCACGTACCCTGCCACACATCCTCATTATCAGGGGGCCAGCTTCTACTAGAAGCTGGGAGCACGGCACGTTCCCTAACACACATCCTCATTATCTG
Organism: Phyllobates terribilis; assembly: GCF_046119375.1. Classification (NCBI taxonomy): domain Eukaryota; kingdom Metazoa; phylum Chordata; class Amphibia; order Anura; family Dendrobatidae; genus Phyllobates; species Phyllobates terribilis. The sequence continues at coordinate 165,551,732 of NW_027362763.1, forward strand.
GGCGCTGGCAGCTACTAGAAGCTGGGAGCAGGCCACGTTCCCTGCCACACATCCTCATTATCAGGGGGCCGGCTGCTGCTATAAGCTAGGAGCAGGCCACGTATCCTGCCACACATCCTCATTATCAGGGAGGCCAGCTGCTACTAGAAGCCAGGAGCAGGCCACGTTCCCTGCCACACATCCTCATTATCAGGGGGCCAGCTGCTGCTAGAAGCTGGGAGCAGGCCACGTTCCCTGCCACACATCCTCATTATCAGGAGGCCAGCTGCTACTAGAAGCTGGGAGCAGGCTACGTTCCCTGCCACACATCCTCATTATCAGGGAGGCCAGCTGCTACTATAAGCTGGGAGCAGGCCACGTTTCCTGCCACACATCCTCATTATCAGGGGGCCAACTGCTACTTGAAGCCAGGAGCAAGCCACGTTCCCTGCCACACATCCTCATTATCAGGGAGGCCAGCTGCTACTTGAAGCCGGGAGCAGGCCACTTTCCCTGCCACGCATCCTCATTATCAGGGAGGCCAGCTGCTACTAGAAGCTGGGAGCAGGCCACGTTCCCTGCCACACATCCTCATTATCTGGGCGCTGGCTGCTACCAGAAGCTGGGAGCAGGCCACGTTCCCTGCCACACATCCTCATTATCAGGGAGGCCAGCTGCTGCTAGAAGCTGGGAGCCGGCCACTTACCCTGCCACACATCCTCATTATCAGGGAGGCCAGCTGCTACTAGAATCTGGGAGCAGGCCACGTTCCCTGCCACACATCCTCATTATCAGGGGGCCAGCTGCTGCTAGAAGCTGGGAGCAGGCCACGTTCCCTGCCACACATCCTCATTATCAGGGAGGCCAGCTGCTACTATAAGCTGGAAGCAGGCCATGTTCCTTGCCACACATCCTCATTATCAGGGAAGCCAGCTGCTACTATAAACTGGGAGCAGGCCATGTTCCTTGCCACACATCCTCATTATCAGGGAGGCCAGCTGCTACTAGAAGCTGGGAGCAGGCCATGTTCCTTGCCACACATCCTCATTATCAGGGAGGCCAGCTGCTACTAGAAGCTGGGAGCAGGCCATGTTCCTTGCCTCACATCCTCATTATCAGGGAGGCCAGCTGCTACTAGAAGCTGGGAGCAGGCCACGTTCCCTGCCACACATCCTCATTATCAGGGAGGCCAGCTGCTACTAGAAGCCGGGAGCAGTCAACGTTCCTTGCCACACATCCTCATCATCAGGGAGGCCAGCTGCTACTAGAAGCCGGGAGTAGGCCACGTTCCTTGCCACACATCCTCATTATCAGGGAGGCCAGCTGCTACTATAAGCTGGGAGCAGGCCACGTACCCTGCCTCACATCGTCATTATCAAGGAGGCCAGCTGCTACTAGAAGCTGGGAGCAGGCCACGTTCCTTGCCACACATCCTCATTATCAGGGAGGCCAGCTGCTACTATAAGCTGGGAGCAGGCCATGTTCCTTGCCACACATCCTCATTATCAGGGAGGCCAGCTGCTACTAGAAGCTGGGAGCAGGCCACGTACCCTGCCTCACATCGTCATTATCAAGGAGGCCAGCTGCTACTAGAAGCTGGGAGCAGGCCACGTACCCTGCCACACATCCTCATTATCAGAGGGCCAGCTGCTACTAGAAGGTGGGAGCATGCCACGTTCCCTGCCACACATCCTCATTATCAGGGGGCCAGCTGCTACTAGAAGCCGGGAGCAGGCCACGTTTCCTGCCTCACATCCTCATTATCAGGGGGCCAGCTGCTACTAGAAGCTGATAGCAGGCCACGTTCCCTGCCACACATCCTCATTATCAGGGGGCCAGCTGCTACTATAAGCTGGGAGCAGGCCATGTTCCTTGCCACACATCCTCATTATCAGGGAGGCCAGCTGCTACTGGAAGATGGGAGCAGGCCACGTACCCTGCCACACATCCTCATTATCAGGGGGCCAGCTGCTACTAGAAGCTGGGAGCACGGCACGTTCCCTACCACACATCCTCATTATCTGGGCGCTGGCAGCTACTAGAAGCTGGGAGCAGGCCACGTTCCCTGCCACACATCCTCATTATCAGGGGGCCGGCTGCTGCTATAAGCTAGGAGCAGGCCACGTATCCTGCCACACATCCTCATTATCAGGGAGGCCAGCTGCTACTAGAAGCCAGGAGCAGGCCACGTTCCCTGCCACACATCCTCATTATCAGTGGGCCAGCTTCTGCTAGAAGCTGGGAGCAGGCCACGTTCCCTGCCACACATCCTCATTATCAGGAGGCCAGCTGCTACTAGAAGCTGGGAGCAGGCTACGTTCCCTGCCACACATCCTCATTATCAGGGAGGCCAGCTGCTACTATAAGCTGGGAGCAGGCCACGTTCCCTGCCACACATCCTCATTATCAGGGGGCCAGCTGCTACTAGAAGCCGGGAGCAGACCACGTTCCCTGCCACACATCCTCATTATCAGGGAGGCCAGCTGCTACTTGAAGCCGGGAGCAGGCCACGTTCCCTGCCACACATCCTCATTATCAGGGAGGCCAGCTGCTACTAGAAGCTGGGAGCAGGCCACGTTCCCTGCCACACATCCTCATTATCTGGGCGCTGGCTGCTACCAGAAGCTGGGAGCAGGCCACGTTCCCTGCCACACATCCTCATTATCAGGGAGGCCAGCTACTACTAGAAGCTGGGAGCAGGCCACGTTCCTTGCCACACATCCTCATTATCAGGGGGCCAGCTTCTGCTAGAAGCTGGGAGAAGGCCACGTTCCCTGCCACACATCCTCATTATCAGGGATGCCAGCTGCTGCTAGAAGCTGGGAGCAGGCCACGTACCCTGCCACACATCCTCATTATCAGGGAGGCCAGCTACTACTAGAAGCTGGGAGCAGGCCACGTTCCTTGCCACACATCCTCATTATCAGGGGGCCAGCTTCTGCTAGAAGCTGGGAGAAGGCCACGTTCCCTGCCACACATCCTCATTATCAGGGAGGCCAGCTGCTACTATAAGCTGGGAGCAGGCCATGTTCCTTGCCACACATCCTCATTATCAGGGAAGCCAGTTGCTACTATAAACTGGGAGCAGGCCATGTTCCTTGCCACACATCCTCATTATCAGGGAGGCCAGCTGCTACTAGAAGCTGGGAGCAGGCCATGGTCCTTGCCACACATCCTCATTATCAGAGAGGCCAGCTGCTACTAGATAGTGGGAGCAGGCCACGTTCCCTGCCACACATCCTAATTATCTGGGCGCTGGCTGCTACCGGAAGCTGGGAGCAGGCCACGTTCCCTGCCACACATCCTCATTATCAGGGGGCCAGCTGCTACTAGAAGCCGGGAGCAGGCCACGTTCCCTGCCACACATCCTCATTAACAGGGGGCCGGCTGCTACTAGAAGCTGGGAGCAGGCCACGTTCCCTGCCACACATCCTCATTATCTGGGCGCTGGCTGCTACCAGAAGCTGGGAGCAGGCCACGTACCCTGCCACACATCCTCATTATCAGGGGGCCAGCTGCCACTAGAAGCCGGGAGCAGGCCACGTTTCCTGCCACACATCCTCATTATCAGGGGGCCAGCTGCTGCTAGAAGCTGGGAGCAGGCCAAGTTCCCTGCCACACATCCTCATTATCAGGGAGGCCAGCTGCTACTAGAATCTGGGAGCAGGCCAAGTTCCCTGCCACACATCCTCATTATCAGGGAGGCCAGCTGCTACTAGAAGCTGGAAGCAGGCCACGTTCCCTGCCACACATCCTCATTATCAGGGATGCCAGCTGCTACTATAAGCTGGGAGCAGGCCATGTTCCTTGCCACACATTCTCATTATCAGGGAGGCCAGCTGCTACTAGAATCTGGGAGCAGGCCATGTTCCTTGCCACACATCCTCATTATCAGGGAGGCCAGCTGCTACTAGAAGCTGGGAGCAGGCCACGTTCCCTGCCACACATCCTCATTATCAGGGAGGCCAGCTGCTACTAGAAGCCGGGAGCAGGCAACGTTCCTTGCCACACATCCTCATCATCAGGGAGGCCAGCTGCTGCTAGAAGCCGGGAGTAGGCCACGTTCCTTGCCACACATCCTCATTATCAGGGGGCCATCTTCTACTAGAATCTGGGAGCAGGCCCCATTCCCTGCCATACATCCTCATTATCAGGGAGGCCAAATGCTACTAGAAGCTGGGAGCAGGCCTCGTTCCCTGCCATACATCCTCATTATCAGGGAGGCCAGCTGCTACTAGATGCTGGGAGCAGGCCAAGTTCCCTGCCACACATCCTCATTATCAGGGAGGCCAGCTGCTACTAGAAGCCGGGAGCAGGCCACGTTCCCTGCCACACACCCTCATTATCAGGGAGGCCAGCTGCTACTAGATGCTGGGAGCAGGCCACGTTCCCTGCCAGACAACCTCATTATCAGGGAGGCCAGCTGCTACTAGAATCAGGGAGCAGGCCACGTTCCCTGCCACACATCCTCATCATCAGGGAGGCCAGCTGCTACTAGAATCAGGGAGCAGGCCACGGTCCCTGCCACACATCCTCATTATCAGGGGGCCAGCTGCTGCTAGAAGCTGGGAGCAGGCCAAGTTCCCTGCCACACATCCTCATTATCAGGGAGGCCAGCTGCTACTAGAATCTGGGAGCAGGCCAAGTTCCCTGCCACACATCCTCATTATCAGGGAGGCCAGCTGCTACTAGAAGCCGGAAGCAGGCCACGTTCCCTGCCACACATTCTCATTATCAGGGAGGCCAGCTGCTACTATAAGCTGGGAGCAGGCCATGTTCCTTGCCACACATTCTCATTATCAGGGAGGCCAGCTGCTACTAGAATCTGGGAGCAGGCCATGTTCCTTGCCACACATCCTCATTATCAGGGAGGCCAGCTGCTACTAGAAGCTGGGAGCAGGCCACGTTCCCTGCCACACATCCTCATTATCAGGGAGGCCAGCTGCTACTAGAAGCCGGGAGCAGGCAACGTTCCTTGCCACACATCCTCATCATCAGGGAGGCCAGCTGCTGCTAGAAGCCGGGAGTAGGCCACGTTCCTTGCCACACATCCTCATTATCAGGGGGCCATCTTCTACTAGAATCTGGGAGCAGGCCCCATTCCCTGCCATACATCCTCATTATCAGGGAGGCCAGCTGCTACTAGAAGCTGGGAGCAGGCCTCGTTCCCTGCCATACATCCTCATTATCAGGGAGGCCAGCTGCTACTAGATGCTGGGAGCAGGCCAAGTTCCCTGCCACACATCCTCATTATCAGGGAGGCCAGCTGCTACTAGAAGCCGGGAGCAGGCCACGTTCCCTGCCACACACCCTCATTATCAGGGAGGCCAGCTGCTACTAGATGCTGGGAGCAGGCCACGTTCCCTGCCAGACAACCTCATTATCAGGGAGGCCAGCTGCTACTAGAATCAGAGAGCAGGCCACGTTCCCTGCCACACATCCTCATCATCAGGGAGGCCAGCTGCTACTAGAATCAGGGAGCAGGCCACGGTCCCTGCCACACATCCTCATTATCAGGGAGGCCAGCTGCTACTAGAAGCTGGGAGCAGGCCATGTTCCTTGCCACACATCCTCATTATCAGGGAGGCCAGCTGCTACTAGATACTGGGAGCAGGCCACGTTCCCTGCCACACATCCTCATTATCTGGGCGCTGGCTGCTACCAGAAGCTGGGAGCAGGCCACGTTCCCTGCCACACATCCTCATTATCAGGGATGCCAGCTGCTGCTAGAAGCTGGGAGCAGGCCACGTACCCTGCCACACATCCTCATTATCAGGGAGGCCAGCTACTACTAGAAGCTGGGAGCAGGCCACGTTCCCTGCCACACATCCTCATTATTAGGGGGCCAGCTTCTGCTAGAAGCTGGGAGAAGGCCACGTTCCCTGCCACACATCCTCATTATCAGGGAGGCCAGCTGCTACTATAAGCTGGGAGCAGGCCATGTTCCTTGCCACACATCCTCATTATCAGGGAAGCCAGTTGCTACTATAAACTGGGAGCAGGCCATGTTCCTTGCCACACATCCTCATTATCAGGGAGGCCAGCTGCTACTAGAAGCTGGGAGCAGGCCATGTTCCTTGCCACACATCCTCATTATCAGGGAGGCCAGCTGCTACTAGATACTGGGAGCAGGCCACGTTCCCTGCCACACATCCTAATTATCTGGGCGCTGGCTGCTACCGGAAGCTGGGAGCAGGCCACGTTCCCTGCCACACATCCTCATTATCAGGGGGCCAGCTGCTACTAGAAGCCGGGAGCAGGCCACGTTCCCTGCCACACATCCTCATTAACAGGGGGCCGGCTGCTACTAGAAGCTGGGAGCAGGCCACGTTCCCTGCCACACATCCTCATTATCTGGGCGCTGGCTGCTACCAGAAGCTGGGAGCAGGCCACGTACCCTGCCACACATCCTCATTATCAGGGGGCCAGCTGCCACTAGAAGCCGGGAGCAGGCCACGTTTCCTGCCACACATCCTCATTATCAGGGGGCCAGCTGCTGCTAGAAGCTGGGAGCAGGCCAAGTTCCATGCCACACATCCTCATTATCAGGGAGGCCAGCTGCTACTAGAATCTGGGAGCAGGCCAAGTTCCCTGCCACACATCCTCATTATCAGGGAGGCCAGCTGCTACTAGAAGCTGGAAGCAGGCCACGTTCCCTGCCACACATCCTCATTATCAGGGAGGCCAGCTGCTACTATAAGCTGGGAGCAGGCCATGTTCCTTGCCACACATTCTCATTATCAGGGAGGCCAGCTGCTACTAGAATCTGGGAGCAGGCCACGTTCCCTGCCACACATCCTCATTATCAGGGAGGCCAGCTGCTACTAGAAGCCGGGAGCAGGCAACGTTCCTTGCCACACATCCTCATCATCAGGGAGGCCAGCTGCTACTAGAAGCCGGGAGCAGGCAACGTTCCTTGCCACACATCCTCATCATCAGGGAGGCCAGCTGCTGCTAGAAGCCGGGAGTAGGCCACATTCCTTGCCACACATCCTCATTATCAGGGGGCCATCTTCTACTAGAATCTGGGAGCAGGCCCCATTCCCTGCCATACATCCTCATTATCAGGGAGGCCAGCTGCTACTAGAAGCTGGGAGCAGGCCTCGTTCCCTGCCATACATCCTCATTATCAGGGAGGCCAGCTGCTACTAGATGCTGGGAGCAGGCCAAGTTCCCTGCCACACATCCTCATTATCAGGGAGGCCAGCTGCTACTAGAAGCCGGGAGCAGGCCACGTTCCCTGCCACACACCCTCATTATCAGGGAGGCCAGCTGCTACTAGATGCTGGGAGCAGGCCACGTTCCCTGCCAGACAACCTCATTATCAGGGAGGCCAGCTGCTACTAGAATCAGGGAGCAGGCCACGTTCCCTGCCACACATCCTCATCATCAGGGAGGCCAGCTGCTACTAGAATCAGGGAGCAGGCCACGGTCCCTGCCACACATCCTCATTATCAGGGAGGCCAGCTGCTACTAGAAGCTGGGAGCAGGCCATGTTCCTTGCCACACATCCTCATTATCAGGGAGGCCAGCTGCTACTAGATACTGGGAGCAGGCCACGTTCTCTGCCACACATCCTCATTATCTGGGCGCTGGCTGCTACCAGAAGCTGGGAGCAGGCCACGTTCCCTGCCACACATCCTCATTATCAGGGATGCCAGCTGCTGCTAGAAGCTGGGAGCAGGCCACGTACCCTGCCACACATCCTCATTATCAGGGAGGCCAGCTACTACTAGAAGCTGGGAGCAGGCCACGTTCCCTGCCACACATCCTCATTATCAGGGGGCCAGCTTCTGCTAGAAGCTGGGAGAAGGCCACGTTCCCTGCCACACATCCTCATTATCAGGGAGGCCAGCTGCTACTATAAGCTGGGAGCAGGCCATGTTCTTGCCACACATCCTCATTATCAGGGAAGCCAGTTGCTACTATAAACTGGGAGCAGGCCATGTTCCTTGCCACACATCCTCATTATCAGGGAGGCCAGCTGCTACTAGAAGCTGGGAGCAGGCCATGTTCCTTGCCACACATCCTCATTATCAGGGAGGCCAGCTGCTACTAGATACTGGGAGCAGGCCACGTTCCCTACCACACATCCTAATTATCTGGGCGCTGGCTGCTACCGGAAGCTGGGAGCAGGCCACGTTCCCTGCCACACATCCTCATTATCAGGGGGCCAGCTGCTACTAGAAGCCGGGAGCAGGCCACGTTCCCTGCCACACATCCTCATTATCAGGGGGCCGGCTGCTACTAGAAGCTGGGAGCAGGCCACGTTCCCTGCCACACATCCTCATTATCTGGGCGCTGGCTGCTACCAGAAGCTGGGAGCAGGCCACGTACCCTGCCACACATCCTCATTATCAGGGGGCCAGCTGCCACTAGAAGCCGGGAGCAGGCCACGTTTCCTGCCACACATCCTCATTATCAGGGGGCCAGCTGCTGCTAGAAGCTGGGAGCAGGCCAAGTTCCATGCCACACATCCTCATTATCAGGGAGGCCAGCTGCTACTAGAATCTGGGAGCAGGCCAAGTTCCCTGCCACACATCCTCATTATCAGGGAGGCCAGCTGCTACTAGAAGCTGGAAGCAGGCCACGTTCCCTGCCACACATCCTCATTATCAGGGAGGCCAGCTGCTACTATAAGCTGGGAGCAGGCCATGTTCCTTGCCACACATTCTCATTATCAGGGAGGCCAGCTGCTACTAGAATCTGGGAGCAGGCCATGTTCCTTGCCACACATCCTCATTATCAGGGAGGCCAGCTGCTACTAGAAGCTGGGAGCAGGCCACGTTCCCTGCCACACATCCTCATTATCAGGGAGGCCAGCTGCTACTAGAAGCCGGGAGCAGGCAACGTTCCTTGCCACACATCCTCATCATCAGGGAGGCCAGCTGCTGCTAGAAGCCGGGAGTAGGCCACGTTCCTTGCCACACATCCTCATTATCAGGGGGCCATCTTCTACTAGAATCCGGGAGCAGGCCCCATTCCCTGCCATACATCCTCATTATCAGGGAGGCCAGCTGCTACTAGAAGCTGGGAGCAGGCCTCGTTCCCTGCCATACATCCTCATTATCAGGGAGGCCAGCTGCTACTAGATGCTGGGAGCAGGCCAAGTTCCCTGCCACACATCCTCATTATCAGGGAGGCCAGCTGCTACTAGAAGCCGGGAGCAGGCCACGTTCCCTGCCACACACCCTCATTATCAGGGAGGCCAGCTGCTACTAGATGCTGGGAGCAGGCCACGTTCCCTGCCAGACAACCTCATTATCAGGGAGGCCAGCTGCTACTAGAATCAGGGAGCAGGCCACGTTCCCTGCCACACATCCTCATCATCAGGGAGGCCAGCTGCTACTAGAATCAGGGAGCAGGCCACGGTCCCTGCCACACATCCTCATTATCAGGGAGGCCAGCTGCTACTAGAAGCTGGGAGCAGGCCATGTTCCTTGCCACACATCCTCATTATCAGGGAGGCCAGCTGCTACTAGATACTGGGAGCAGGCCACGTTCCCTGCCACACATCCTCATTATCTGGGCGCTGGCTGCTACCAGAAGCTGGGAGCAGGCCACGTTCCCTGCCACACATCCTCATTATCAGGGATGCCAGCTGCTGCTAGAAGCTGGGAGCAGGCCACGTACCCTGCCACACATCCTCATTATCAGGGAGGCCAGCTACTACTAGAAGCTGGGAGCAGGCCACGTTCCCTGCCACACATCCTCATTATCAGGGGGCCAGCTTCTGCTAGAAGCTGGGAGAAGGCCACGTTCCCTGCCACACATCCTCATTATCAGGGAGGCCAGCTGCTACTATAAGCTGGGAGCAGGCCATGTTCCTTGCCACACATCCTCATTATCAGGGAAGCCAGTTGCTACTATAAACTGGGAGCAGGCCATGTTCCTTGCCACACATCCTCATTATCAGGGAGGCCAGCTGCTACTAGAAGCTGGGAGCAGGCCATGTTCCTTGCCACACATCCTCATTATCAGGGAGGCCAGCTGCTACTAGAAGCTGGGAGCAGGCCATGTTCCTTGCCACACATCCTCATTATCAGGGAGGCCAGCTGCTACTAGATACTGGGAGCAGGCCACGTTCCCTGCCACACATCCTAATTATCTGGGCGCTGGCTGCTACCAGAAGCTGGGAGCAGGCCACGTACCCTGCCACACATCCTCATTATCAGGGGGCCAGCTGCCACTAGAAGCCGGGAGCAGGCCACGTTTCCTGCCACACATCCTCATTATCAGGGGGCCAGCTGCTGCTAGAAGCTGGGAGCAGGCCAAGTTCCATGCCACACATCCTCATTATCAGGGAGGCCAGCTGCTACTAGAATCTGGGAGCAGGCCAAGTTCCCTGACACACATCCTCATTATCGGGGAGGCCAGCTGCTACTAGAAGCTGGAAGCAGGCCACGTTCCCTGCCACACATCCTCATTATCAGGGAGGCCAGCTGCTACTATAAGCTGGGAGCAGGCCATATTCCTTGCCACACATCCTCATTATCAGGGAGGCCAGCTGCTACTATAAGCTGGGAGCAGGCCATGTTCCTTGCCACACATCCTCATTATCAGGGAGGCCAGCTGCTACTAGAATCAGGGAGCAGGCCACGGTCCCTGCCACACATCCTCATTATCAGGGAGGCCAGCTGCTACTAGAAGCTGGGAGCAGGCCACGTTCCCTGCCACACATCCTCATTATCAGGGAGGCCAGCTGCTACTAGAATCAGGGAGCAGGCCTCGTTCCCTGCCATACATCCTCATTATCAGGGAGGCCAGCTGCTACTAGAATCTGGGAGCAGGCCTCGTTCCCTGCCATACATCCTCATTATCAGGGAGGCCAGCTGCTACTAGAATCTGGGAGCAGGCCTCGTTCCCTGCCATACATCCTCATTATCAGGGAGGCCAGCTGCTACTAGAATCAGGGAGCAGGCCACGGTCCCTGCCACACATCCTCATTATCAGGGAGGCCAGCTGCTACTAGAAGCTGGGAGCAGGCCACGTTCCCTGCCACACATCCTCATTATCAGGGAGGCCAGCTGCTACTAGAAGCTGGGAGCAGGTGTAAGGGTGTGACAGGGGCTGTCAGATGCCTCTCCCTCTTTAAACTGTGTTTGAGCCAAGTGTCTGGTTTTATTGTATTTTTGTGACTGTATTAATATGTGAGTCTGTGTATAGTGTATAGGGAAAGTTTAGTTAGTGATAGATAGAAACATTAGGGCTGATAGGCAGTGGTCGGCCTATTAGTGGATAGGAGATAAGGCATAGTTTAGGACATATTAGGTTTATTGACTGAATTAGGGTAGTAATGGGGAAGTTTCCCTAGCGATGGGGTAGAGTTGGTGATTGGTCCAGTTAAAAGTAGGAGGGGTTTGGACCAGAGTAGAATAACGGTATTTCCAGTCAGTCAGTCAGAGATGTAGTTGTTGGTTGTAAAGTTGAAGTATGTGCAGGAAGGATAACTGAGCGGAGAGGAGAAGTTCAGGGCCTGTGGGCTGAAGGTCGACAGTGATATAGCAAGAGGCAGAGAAAGAGAGAAGCAGCACTATAGAAAAAGAAGCAGTAAACTGCAAGGAAAGGTCCGGGGTCTATGGCACGGAGAAGGCGTGGAGGAGCCATCCTTACTTAACTCCCAAGAAGGGGAAACAGAAGGGGACGTCCCTATAGGAAGCAGAACGGGCTTTTGGAAAGCTGTGGTACCGGGTAAATAATACCTGGGGAACAAAGAGTTAAGAGTGAAAGGGGTATTGAAAAAAGCTGAAACTGTGTCTGTGGTACCCCAATGTGCTGTAACTGAGACCAAACACTGAACTCAACGTTTACAGTAAAAAAGGGTTTTGTGAAAAACGAAACAAGAGACTGTGCTTGATTATTTGCCTGCAGCTGAGGTCGGAGCAGATGGGACCCTCAACAGAAAACTGTGAGTGTTACCCAATCCACACAAGTCACACGAAAAGCAGGACTTTAATTTTTATTTGTGGGGAGTCAGGGTGTGGGAGAAGCACAGCAATCCCTCGCCATGACTACCACCCTGTGCCCCTCACACAGGCTTCGCCCTCTGCCACACATCCTCATTATCTGGGGGCTAGCTGTTACTAGAAGCCATGCCCCTGTCACAACCATTCATTATCAGGGGGCTGGCTGCTACTAGAAGCTACGTGCCTGCCACACTCCCTCATTATCAGGGGGCTGACTGCTGTAGAAGATGGGAGCAGGTCATGTCCCATGAACTGTGATGTAAAGTCCCAGAAGGGAGGGGGAGCAGTGAGGAGCAGCGCCAGCATCACACTGAATTGTAGGTACCGTGAAGGTTACAAACAGCACTGTTCATGTTAACTTTATTGTTTATGAAGGGATGGCCATTAGAATAATTTTTTATCTCCCCACTTTCTTTTCACATTGACTGTCTCTGATTATGGTATAGGAGGGAGAGGGTACAGATTATGAAACGTATTCACATTCTCTATGTATTGTAGTTATGTTTAGATTTTCATTGTGATGGAGGTGAAAGACTCATATTTAGGATTAGGAAAAATCTTCTGTTGGTGTTGCTTTATGGAATAAATTAATAAACCACATAATTTAGGAAATTGCCAAGAATGAACCTACACATCAAGTGAGTCCTTTGCTACGAAAATGCTTGATAAACATAGGTTGCTTTTGCACTTTTGGCCACCAAGTGGCAGTAGAGCTACATGAGTATCAATAGAGGCTGCTGTTCTCTCGTATTATTAGGCGGTTAAAGAATATTTGGTAACCATACGCTGCTGCAATATTTCTACATTTGGCTATGCACGCTAGTGAAATAGACTGAGGCACTGGTCTCACAGCTACGTTTCTAATACGGTTGCTTTGCTACATATACGAGTCTTAATAAATTATGCAGTATTTAAAAGAAGTGATTGATATCAGTTACTGTTTTGATCCTTTATAGATGAAGATAGGGTAACCTTTCAGGTTGAGGTGATATTTTGATGGTCATTGGACACCTTAAACCCTTAACGACCAATGACGGACATAGCATGTCTAGAGCGAGTGTCAGCTCATGGATCATGACGTGCTATGTCCATCATAACTTTAAACTGTCACTTCCATGCCCACAGCGGTCCTCGCACTCAGATGGCTGTGATCGGTCAGTCAGTCTGACTGACCGATCACAGCATGATCCCGCATGATCCTGCCCGACACTGTTAGTAGCCGAGCACCTGGTGTGACAGCAAGGGACAATGCCAGCATCGCTCTTGGCTATTTAACATCCTAAATGCTGTGATTGAGAGCAATCGCAACATTTAGGAGGAAGGGAGAGGGAGGGAGCTCCCTTTAGATCGGCGCCCTCGCAATGTCATCGCGGGGCCCGATCATGCCAAACTACGGAAAGATTCTTAGACCATGCTCAGAGCATGGTCTAAGAAGCTTCTGTACAGGTTCAATGCACTGCAATGCTTGTGCATTGAAATGCATTATACCTGTAATCAAAGTAAAAAAAAGTGAAAATCCCATAGAGGGACTTATTAAAAAAGTAAAAAAAAAAAAAATTAAATAAAATTGTAACAATATTTGTTAAAAAAATTACTAAATAATAATAATAATAATAAAATATTACACCGATAAATACACATTTTTAAGTAAAAAAAAAAAGACACATATTTGGTATCGCCGCATCCAGGTCAATCCGATTTATAAAACTGTCACACTAGTTAAACCCTTCAGTGTACGCCATAGAAAAAAAAAACTTGGCAAACGATGGTTTTTCATCATGCCGCCGAACAAAAAGTGAAATAAAACGCCATCAAATAGACGAATGTAACAAAAATATGTCATCGCTGAAAACATCATCTTGTCACGCAAAAAACAAGCCGCTATACAGCTCCATCAGCGGAAAAATAAAAAAGTTATAGCTCTCAGAATAAAGTGATGCAAAAATAATTATTTTTTCTATAAAAGTTTTTATTGTGTAAAATCGCCAAAGCGTAAAAAGATTATATAAATGTAGTATTGCTGGAATCGTACTGACCTGAAGAATAAAGCTACCTTATTAATTTTACCACACGATGAATGGCAAAAAAAAATAACCCCCCAAAAAAACAATTCCTGAATAGCTGGTTTATGTTCACTCTGCCTCCCAAAAATCAAAATAGAAGATCAAAATAGAAAGCGATCAAAAAATATGTGCCCGAAAATAGTACCAATAAGATCATCAAGTCATCCCACAAAAAACAAGTGATTACATGAGTCTGTCAGCAGAAATATAGGAAAATCATAGCTCTCAAAATATGGCAATGAAAAAACTAGTGTTTGCAAGAAAAACTCTTTGTGTGTGACAGCAGCCTAACATAAAAAACAATATAAATCTGGTATCACTGTAATCGCACCGACCTGAAGAATAAAGTTGTCTAATCACTTATATCTCACAAGGAATGGTGTAAAAATAAATAAAACCAATTCTTGACCTACAACTGATTTGTTTATCCTTCCTCCCAAAGATCGCAGTAAGGCTTGGCTCACATTTATCCTGCGCTCTGCACTGAGCGTTTACATAGGAGTTTCCGTGTAAATCTCTGAAATATGTGATTCAGACAGAACCCCGGGTGAAAGATTCCCCACAATGAGGCAGATGGAGGCACTGTGGACTCTGTCTGGTTTATGATCCGGCGGTGTCCGTCTTTTTAGGTGTGCATAAAAGCACGGGCAACCACAGTTTTGTGCACTTCTGAAAAGAAGGACAATGCTGAACAGAGGCCTGACAGAGTACAGAATAACTCTGCTGCCTAATCATAGTGAATGGATCCCTCAGGGGTTCATCTGAGTCACGTCACTTGGAGATTTAGATGGAAACCCCGATATAAGTGCTCAGCGTAGAGCGCAGGATAAACGTGATCCAAGATGTTATGTAAAATGTTCCCAACAAAAACTTCAACTCAATCAACAAAAAAGCAAGTCCCCTCAGATCGATCATCTGTTAACGGAAATATAAGGGGCTTCCCTGTTACTAGTAGTACAAAGGTTCTGGAAAAGCACGATGGCTCCTCGCCCCCTAAAAGAAATTCAATAAATTCTGTGCGGATTCTGCCCTTCTAGCACTTAGGGGCTTTGTATATGGAGTCTGCAAACTATTCTAGGAAAATCTGCACACCAGGAGGCAAATAGCGCTCCTTCTGTTCCGAGTCTCGCCGTATGGCTAAGCAGTACTGTACAGCCACATATGTTCAGCAGAAATTGTGTTGTGACAATTTTTGGTGTCATTTTTATCCATTTTCCCGTGTGAAAATGTAGAATCTGGGGCTAAAACTCATTTTTTTCTGGTAAAAATGTAATTATTTTTACTTCACTGCCCAATGGTATAAAACTCTGTGACACACCCGTGGTGTCAATATGATCATTGCACCCTTAGATGAATTCATTGAAAGGTGTAGTTTGTAAAATGGGGTCACTTATGTGCAGGGGAGTTTAGCTGTTCTTGCACCTCAGGGGCTCTGCTAGTGGGCCATGGCACTAGCAAACCATAACAGTTAATTTTGCATTATAATATGGCACGCCTTCCCTTCTGAGCTTTGCACTGTGCCTCAAAAGTAGTTCCCAATTACATGTAGGGTATTGGCGCAATCAGGAGAAATTGCACAACAAACTGTGCAGTCTATTTTTTCCTATCAGACCTTATAAAAATTAAAAACTTGTGGCTAAAACATCATTTTAGTGTTAAAAATGGAATTATTCTTTCTTCACCCCCCAATGGTATAAATTTCTGTGAGGCACATGTGGGGTCAACATGCTTACTGCAACCCTTGATGAATTCATTGAGAGGTGTAGTTTGTAAAATAATGTCACTTATAAGGGTTTTCTGCTGTTCTGGCACCTCAGGGGCTCTGCCACTGTGACATGGCACCGTCAAACCATTTCAGCAAAATCTGAACTCCAATATGGCCTTTCTTCCTTTCTGAGTTTAACACCATGCGCCCAAACTGTAGTTTTCCCCCACATATGTGGTACCGGCATACTCAGGAGAAATTGCACAACAATTTTTGAGGTTCATTTTCTTATGTTAACCTTGTGAAAATAAAAAATTTGGGGCTAAAGTAAAGTAACATTTTTTTTGAAAGAAAAGTAAAATATAATTTTTTTCCTTCCACATTGCATTAATTTCTGTGAAGCAATTGAAGGGTTAATAAAGTTCTTGAATGTGTTTTTGATCACCTTGAGGGGTACATTTTTCAGAATGGCGTCACTTTTGGGTCCTTTCTGTCATATAGGCCCCCTAAAGTCACTTCAAATGTGATGTGGTCCCTAAAAAAAATGGTTTTGTAAATTTTGTTGGAAAAATTAGAAATCACTGGTCACATTTTAACCCTTATAACTTCCAAAGAAAAGAAAAATTATGCTGAGGTAAAGTAGACATGTGGGAAATGTTATTTATTAACTATTTTAATCATTTTAAGCAAATGTTACCACTATCATGAAGTGCAATATGTCACGAAAAAAAATCAGAATTAGTGGTTTCCAGAGTTATTACCTCATAAAGTGACACTGGTCAGATTTAAAGAATGAGGTTCAGTCATTAATGTATAAAATGGCTCAGTGATTAAGGGGTTAAAGGGTCTTGTCACATGACTTAGGATAAGAAGCCAAACAAGATGAGACAAGGTCCTTTAAAGGGTAGATATTTACTTTGAGGATTGCAAATCCCAATAGGTGGCACTAGAGAGCTTGTCCTCTTACTCTCTCAAAAGGCTATTTGGTATTTAAATTATTAGAAGAGCATTGCATGGCATATACAGTGAGATGTAAAAGTTTGGGCACCCCTGATCAAAATTACTGTTATTGTGAACA
The DNA here is from genome assembly GCF_046119375.1 of Phyllobates terribilis. NCBI lineage: Eukaryota > Metazoa > Chordata > Amphibia > Anura > Dendrobatidae > Phyllobates > Phyllobates terribilis. The sequence goes on from NW_027362763.1 coordinate 165,568,523, forward strand.
GCTAAGCAAGCTGAAGATGAAATGATCTCTAAAACTCCTAAAGTTAAAGATTACACATTTTCTTTGTATTTTAGGCAAAAAATATATATATATTTTCATCTTTTACATTTTAAAAATTACAAACAGGAAAATGGGTGGATGCAAAATTGTGGGCACCCTGCATGGTTAGTACCAGTTAGCACCCCCTTTTGAAATGATCACAGCTTGTAAACGCTTTTTGTAGCAAAACAAGAGTCAATTCTTGTTTGAGGGATTTTCATCAATTCTTCCTTGGAAAATTCTTCCAGTTCTGTGAGATTCCTGGGTCATCTTGCATGCTCTGCTATTATGAGGTCTAGTCACACAATCATAGTGAATGGATCCCTCAGGGGTTCATCTGAGTCACGTCACTTGGAGATTTAGATGGAAACCCCGATATAAGTGCTCAGCGTAGAGCGCAGGATAAACGTGATCCAAGATGTTATGTAAAATGTTCCCAACAAAAACTTCAACTCAATCAACAAAAAAGCAAGTCCCCTCAGATCGATCATCTGTTAACGGAAATATAAGGGGCTTCCCTGTTACTAGTAGTACAAAGGTTCTGGAAAAGCACGATGGCTCCTCGCCCCCTAAAAGAAATTCAATAAATTCTGTGCGGATTCTGCCCTTCTAGCACTTAGGGGCTTTGTATATGGAGTCTGCAAACTATTCTAGGAAAATCTGCACACCAGGAGGCAAATAGCGCTCCTTCTGTTCCGAGTCTCGCCGTATGGCTAAGCAGTACTGTACAGCCACATATGTTCAGCAGAAATTGTGTTGTGACAATTTTTGGTGTCATTTTTATCCATTTTCCCGTGTGAAAATGTAGAATCTGGGGCTAAAACTCATTTTTTTCTGGTAAAAATGTAATTATTTTTACTTCACTGCCCAATGGTATAAAACTCTGTGACACACCCGTGGTGTCAATATGATCATTGCACCCTTAGATGAATTCATTGAAAGGTGTAGTTTGTAAAATGGGGTCACTTATGTGCAGGGGAGTTTAGCTGTTCTTGCACCTCAGGGGCTCTGCTAGTGGGCCATGGCACTAGCAAACCATAACAGTTAATTTTGCATTATAATATGGCACGCCTTCCCTTCTGAGCTTTGCACTGTGCCTCAAAAGTAGTTCCCAATTACATGTAGGGTATTGGCGCAATCAGGAGAAATTGCACAACAAACTGTGCAGTCTATTTTTTCCTATCAGACCTTATAAAAATTAAAAACTTGTGGCTAAAACATCATTTTAGTGTTAAAAATGGAATTATTCTTTCTTCACCCCCCAATGGTATAAATTTCTGTGAGGCACATGTGGGGTCAACATGCTTACTGCAACCCTTGATGAATTCATTGAGAGGTGTAGTTTGTAAAATAATGTCACTTATAAGGGTTTTCTGCTGTTCTGGCACCTCAGGGGCTCTGCCACTGTGACATGGCACCGTCAAACCATTTCAGCAAAATCTGAACTCCAATATGGCCTTTCTTCCTTTCTGAGTTTAACACCATGCGCCCAAACTGTAGTTTTCCCCCACATATGTGGTACCGGCATACTCAGGAGAAATTGCACAACAATTTTTGAGGTTCATTTTCTTATGTTAACCTTGTGAAAATAAAAAATTTGGGGCTAAAGTAAAGTAACATTTTTTTTGAAAGAAAAGTAAAATATAATTTTTTTCCTTCCACATTGCATTAATTTCTGTGAAGCAATTGAAGGGTTAATAAAGTTCTTGAATGTGTTTTTGATCACCTTGAGGGGTACATTTTTCAGAATGGCGTCACTTTTGGGTCCTTTCTGTCATATAGGCCCCCTAAAGTCACTTCAAATGTGATGTGGTCCCTAAAAAAAATGGTTTTGTAAATTTTGTTGGAAAAATTAGAAATCACTGGTCACATTTTAACCCTTATAACTTCCAAAGAAAAGAAAAATTATGCTGAGGTAAAGTAGACATGTGGGAAATGTTATTTATTAACTATTTTAATCATTTTAAGCAAATGTTACCACTATCATGAAGTGCAATATGTCACGAAAAAAAATCAGAATTAGTGGTTTCCAGAGTTATTACCTCATAAAGTGACACTGGTCAGATTTAAAGAATGAGGTTCAGTCATTAATGTATAAAATGGCTCAGTGATTAAGGGGTTAAAGGGTCTTGTCACATGACTTAGGATAAGAAGCCAAACAAGATGAGACAAGGTCCTTTAAAGGGTAGATATTTACTTTGAGGATTGCAAATCCCAATAGGTGGCACTAGAGAGCTTGTCCTCTTACTCTCTCAAAAGGCTATTTGGTATTTAAATTATTAGAAGAGCATTGCATGGCATATACAGTGAGATGTAAAAGTTTGGGCACCCCTGATCAAAATTACTGTTATTGTGAACAGCTAAGCAAGCTGAAGATGAAATGATCTCTAAAACTCCTAAAGTTAAAGATTACACATTTTCTTTGTATTTTAGGCAAAAAATATATATATATTTTCATCTTTTACATTTTAAAAATTACAAACAGGAAAATGGGTGGATGCAAAATTGTGGGCACCCTGCATGGTTAGTACCAGTTAGCACCCCCTTTTGAAATGATCACAGCTTGTAAACGCTTTTTGTAGCAAAACAAGAGTCAATTCTTGTTTGAGGGATTTTCATCAATTCTTCCTTGGAAAATTCTTCCAGTTCTGTGAGATTCCTGGGTCATCTTGCATGCTCTGCTATTATGAGGTCTAGTCACAGATTTTCAATGATGTTCAGATCAGGGGACTGTGAAGGCCATTGTAAAACCTTCAGCTTGCGCCTTTTTAGGTAGTCTATTGTGGATTTTGATGTGTATTTAGGATCATTATCCATTTGTAGAAGCCATCCTCTTTTCAACTTCAGCTTTTTTACAGATGGTGTTATGTTTGCATCAATAATTTGTTGAAATTTCATTGAATCCATTCTTCCCTCTACCCGTGAAATGTTCCTTGTGCCACTGGCTGCAACACAACCCCAAAGCATGATTGATCCAGCCCCATGCTTAATGGTTGGCGAGATGTTCTTTTCCTGAAATTCTGTGCCCTTTTTTCTCCACACATATCTTTGATCATTGTGGCCAAAGATTTCTATTTTAACCTAATCGGTGCACAGGACTTGTTTCCAAAATACATCAGGCTTGTTTAGATGTTCTTTTGCATACTTTTGATGCTGAGTTTTATGGTGAGGACAGAGGAGAGATTTTCTTCTGATGACTCTTCCATGAAGACCATATTTGTGCAAGTGTCTCCGAACAGTAAGCTCGTAAAAATGAGGACCCTTGACGCGGGTTATGAGCTTGCGTATTTTTGCCAAAATATCGACAATATTATATATATGCATTTTTGCACTTTTTTATTCCAGGGTGCAGCCAGGCCCATCAGTACTGGCATTGTAAACTGGGGTGTCTGTTCCCATCAGGTGCACTTGGATAGTAACAGGCAGCCCGCCTAATCTAATAGTATGGGCGTAACTAATAGGATGTAAGCCGAATACCGTGCACTACCCAAGTGTGAACAACACCCTATACAAGCCTTTTTGTGTGCAATTCAAATACTAAGCAGTCACCCCTACATGAAATGGTAGGTTGTCAGTGATTGTCTTATCAGTATTTTGCACCTGTGTAGCCGCCATCTTTATATGGGATTGCTGCATCCTGGTAGCGCATTTAGATCTGAAGATCCGAGCATGTAAATACTGCTGCTTATTATACTGTGTTTTTCACAGAGGAGCTCATCAAGAGAATGCCAATAGTGTGCAAAGCAGTCATCAAAGCAAAAGGTGGCTACTTTGAAGAACCTAGAATATAAGACATATTTTCAGTTGTTTCACACTTTTTTGTTAAGTATATAATTCCACATGTGTTAATTCATAGTTTTGATGCCTTCAGTGTGAATGTACAATTTTCCTAGTCATGAAAATACTGAAAAATCTTTAAATGAGAAGGTGTGTCCAAACTTTTGGTCTGTACTGTATATAGTAAGTGACACACTTTGAAATAACCGTTCCTCTCTGACTTTGGTAAAAAGTGCAGATAACTCATAACCCAGTGTCATGTAAACCCCTTTTTCCTGGAAGAGCTAATTTAGGGTGAGATCGAAACGATCTCCAGATCTGCCATTGTTGGTCCAATTAAAAACGATGCATCAGAGGCAAGAAAATGCACACAGCCAGTGTATCTCAATGTACAAGAAAGGTGAATGGCTAAGTACATTACCTCAGGAAAAAGTTACTGAAAACAAAGTTGTAAATTATGGATTCTGCTGAATTCCTTCAAACTGATTTTACTCAGTTTCTTATGCTTTCTGTAACAAAGAAAACTTAACACCTCTATATCAGAGACGACGCCTGTGTTATTGCTTTCATGAATAGCGCTTATAAAGCTAATATAAAGACACAAAATTATCAAAGATATATAGATATACAAATTGTCTAAATTATAATCAAAGCAAAGTATAAAATATTGACCATAACACCAGCAACCTGGATTATTTGCAATTCATAAGCAGGCAATAAAATGGCAAATTTTGCATTTATGAAAAATGAACCCAGCCCTCCATGTGCGTTCAGGATGTACTTGCTTCATATAGTGGTGGAGGTGCAGCAGTGACATAGTTAAACAGAAGGCTATCTGTTGCAGGCGCCCATCTGAGGAGCAGTAGCGCTGGGTATAAGCAGACATACAGAAATCTATATTTCATTTCAGATTAAAGTAGAATAGTGTGACCGCTGTTCTGTGTCTTATCATTACGTGTTGGTTTTTTTTTCGTCTGCTCTAGGGTAATCACACTTTTTTTTTTCTCCCACTGAAATAAAAAATAACATTGGCGAGGTGTCAGGGGAGTGATATGTTTTCGCTTGCGCTCAAAGCTTGTTTAAGCTCTGTCTCATTAGCCGATATTGACAGAGGACCTGATATATTTCTTATTTCTTTACAAACTTTATAAAACTCTCTAATCCGAAGATGGCAGGAAATCACCTCAAGGTCAACAATGAGATTTCAAGGTCGTTACTTCTTGCCGATTTGCCTCGAGCCTTATTTCCATTTCTCTCCGCTGTGCTATGGATTTGTCCACCTGATGTTCTCCTAAGTACACACTCCTTGCTATTTACCGTCCATCTTTTCCTCCGTTCTGTGCGTTTACTGGGTAAACAATGGATAATGTCGCCCGCTTTTTTCCAGTAAATATAGTTAAGCTGCTTGGGGGCATCATAGAAAAAAATACTAAGGCTACAATGATCTCCTCCGTGGGATTCATCTTATTAGATCAGATAGCAACTTATGTTCAGAGGGTAAAAATTAATCAAGATCCAGGCTCTGGGGAAAGAAACAAGTAGTGAGCCAACAGAAGAGCAAATATTACAGAGATGTCTGAGACATTTGTAGAAAAATTGTGATTTGTATATTTTAAGGGTGATTTTCTTACGAGAACACAATAAATACATTGAACACTAGATGGACTGTGATATTTTTTTCTATCAATCTTCTGTTTCTATAGATTTTAAAAAATCTAATACTTATAATATATATGTGACATGCCCCCTGGGCAGTGGGGATACCCGGAGCCGGGCCTTGTAGATGCTGGGGGTTGTAGTCACCATGGCGGTGACCCGGTCCGTGACCCAGGGCGGTCAAACCAGGGTAGTCTATGTGTGCTAATATCAATGTCCGATTACGCCACCTGTGGATTGCGGTTATTGGTAACTACCGCTGCGGAGCAGTCCACTGAAGCTGGTGATATGCGCAGCAAGGTAGTATAACTCCCCACAGGAACAGTGTAGCTTCAGGGCAGCGTGTATGGATGAGGGTGGTTATAGTGCCTGGATCAGTAATAACTCACAGAGTCTTTGCAGTGCGGTCCTGGGGTCTTTACTGGTGGTAATTATATAGGCCCCAACGGGAGTACTTGCTAGGGATGAGGGCCTGGTCAGTCTGGGAGCAATCCTAGAATTCCCCTGGTCAGGTGGAGTTGTAGGCCTGCCGTTCTGACTGTTCTCTTTGGCTATCCCGCTTATAGTCGTGTTGTAGCCCACGTCCCTGAGTGTAACGTGCTGCTCACCTGTATGACTGGTGACTCGGATCCCATGTATTCCTCGCTCCTCTGTGGCGGTACTGGTCCTCTCGTGTGGCTGAGCCTCTGCAATCTCCTGCCGTGCGGTTTCTGCTGCTGGGCTTGAAGGGTCCCACAGCCTCGGACTCCGGTGTCCGGTCCTCTGAATCTACTCCAGCTAGGGCGAGCTCTTCACAGCTCCAGTCCTCAGCTCCTTGCTCCTTAGTGTCCTATCAGACTCCTCACACTGAACTCAACTACAGCCCTGTCTCTGACTGACTAACCCCGCCTCCAGATCCAGTTATATAGGGCAGGATCCTCCCCTTTTCTGGTCTGGAGCAGGAGGTGTTGCAGGTAGTGTGTTCCCTGACCAGGAAACTCCTGTTTTGCTCCCAGACATGGTATTACTACCACTGCGGCAAGCAGACCCTCTGGGGTGCCACATATGCTTATAATATAATCACTAGATTTTTGTCCAAGGAGAGGCTCAGCTTTCTGTTGTTCCTCTCCTCTATGCTTTACACTTCACGCCTTCACCTATATAATACTGTGCCTCTGCAATATCCCTTATCACCCGATGAAGGCGTTTTTTCTGCCGAAACGCATTGTGATTGATAAATAAAATTTTTTAATCCCACTTATTTGCCTCATCCTAGCTATTTGGCGCTTCTTCCAAACCGCCTTTTCTTTTTCCATGTTGACTATAAGGGCTCGTGCACACGACTATAAAAATGAGATGAGTGATATCTGTTGTTTTGACGGATAGCAATCGTCCCCATGTTAGTCTATGGGGCTGTGCACATGTCCGATTTTTTCCTTGAACTGAGTTAGTCTGAGGAAAAAATTGCAGTGATTATGAGTGATAATCAGATGGCACTCGCCCATTCAACTCTATGTCCATGGAAACAATCGGATGGATTTTCATGGACTGACAATATTGAGAAGGTGGAGAAACTTTTTTTTTCCCTCCACCACCAAGCAAATCGGATCAAACTCTGATCATCCTCTGATCAAACTCAAGTGACCGGGTCTGAAGTTTCCCCTCCATCTTTACTGATGAGGCACACTTTGGTGTTATTGTAATTCGAGGGTAGGACGGTGTATGGCTCATCCTCCCACTGGTCATCTAATTTATGGACTAGTCTCTTCCTCTTAAGTACCTGTTCTCCAGGTGACAAGGGAACTGCAGGTGCGTGCTGATTATAAGTTGTCTCCTGCCTCTTTCTCGCCTGGGACAAACTTCTCTTCACGCATTCTTGCACCTTGTGGTATTGTTGCTGCCGCTCTGTATCCCAATCTGCATCTGGTGATGTCATCTCTGGTGTTAAGACTCCCATGTCTAAGTCGATGGGTAGCTTACCAGGTCGTGCTCTCATCAGGTAAGCGGGTGTACAGTTGGTGGATGTTACAGATCCGGGTGGTGGAACCTCTGTGCTGCTATGCAAGGAGGGACCAGAGGGGCGTAACTAGGTATCAACTCGGACTGTCCAAGGCCGTACGGCGGCTCAATTGACTCCGTGACCAGGAAAGGACCGAGCAGAGGGACCAGGTGCTTCTCTGGGGACCGACCTTGTATGAGAGCAGGTGACTCCCACGGGTCAGAAGGCAGAGACTGACCGGTACAGCGGATGAGCACAGCAGGCAGGCTGACGAGAGATCCGGGCAGACGGGCTGGCAGACACGGCAGGAAGCTAGCAGGAGCCTCTAGGTAGGCTGTCAGGTATATGTAGTAGAGGCGAGAGAGCCTTTAAGAGAACTCCTACATGATGTTTCAAAGATGGAGAGAGACTGCCATCTGCTGGCCAGACACAGTCAAGCGGAACCAAGATATGCAAGGGAAGTTGAAGAGAGAGCAGATTTAGACGCTGGACCCGATCAGGTGACTTCCAGGAAGGAGTTCCGGGAGATAAGAGGCCAGCGCGCCAAGCCTGAGCGGTTTTTGGCGCCAAGCAGCAGAGAGGAGCAGACGTGTTCCCTGCGTGCTGAGAAGCCCCGCATGGCAGGCCTAGGCCAGAGGCCTGTGAGGTGCCACAGCCGGGCGCCGGTGGAAGAGCTCCGGATCCCTTACAGATGTGACCCGAGTGCTGTGCCTGCTGAGGAGATTCAGAACCTGCTTACGGTGCTGAGTGAGTTCGCGGAACCCGACGTCGCCCACCGACAGATGAGGTCTGGACCCCCCTACCCAAGGCTTGAGAGATTGCCTCCAACAGCCAAGAAGAGAGGAGTTGAGAGACGGCTGCCTCAGGAAAGTCACCCCAGTGAAGGCAGAGGAGCTGCATATGTGAACAGGGCCGTCACTTCTACTGTTCACTCACGGTACCGGGGCCAATTGGGTTTAGGTACTCAGGTTGGGAGGGGAATGGTTGGGGCTAAAGAAGCTCAACGTGATCTAATTGAATTTATCCGGAAAAGACTTTCGGCCTAGCGGGAATAACCGGTGACCCCCGCTAGTGCCATATGCACAGTTAAAGAACTCACGTGGTGTCTCCCATGATTGATGGCACCACCTTACATTGAGAGACTTCGTATTTTGCTAATATTTCAAATTATTGTTCATTACCCTTGTTGCCAATCCCTTGTTCAGAATACCTGTTATATATATATATATAAACTGTTTATATTCATCTCTGACTGTTCTCGCCTTGTGTCTCTGTGCGTTGCATTCCGGCACCTGCAGTACATTTGGCGTAGTCGGAAGGATGCAACATTCAGACGCAGAGATGGTGGAGCAGCCTGTGACTGGGTCCGGCCGGAGCCATATACCCCTGGGGGCTATGCTCAGCCATCTTCCCAAGTTCACGGGGGATGGCATGTCACTGTGGGACTGGGTGGAAAGACTGAGAAGTATGCTACGTATGTATCCCCTCGATCCCCTAGCCCAGGCGGAACTGGCCCTCCTAATCCTTACTGGAGAGGCCCGGCAGACTGTGATGTACCGCCCACCTGGGGACCTTGACACTGTGGACAAAGTGATAAAAATTCTAGAGGACATGCACGGTGACTCCACAGATCTGGGACACTTGCGCCTACGGTTGTTTCAGCGGGTCCAAGGGGAAAATGAGACCATAAATCAGTATGTTAATGCATTACAGGAAGTGACGGCCCATATCACTAAGAAGGCTCGAGATGGGAACCGAGGACTGGGACCATTGGATGAAGTGTTGCGTGACCAACTGATTGCTGGCTTGAAAGACCCTTCCCTGAGGCAAATCTTGAAGGAGCGGCTGCGATTGAGCCCTGATCTGGGCTTCCTGGAGGTAGGGGCTGAAGCTAGAGTCCTGGAGAGAGAAGTTCCTGTTCTCAAAGCCACAGTTAGAAGTCATGAGGCAATTGCCCCTGGATTCACCAACAAAGAGCCTGTTTGGGTACGGGAAATACGTCAGGAAATTCGAGATGTTCGGGGTGAGTTAAACGCTATTAGAAAGACCCCTACTGCCCCCTTGCCAATGGACCGTACTGCCCAACGCGGACGGAGACAAGAGTGAGAAAGACGTTCCTACCCGGCCCCAGCACGGAATGTACCCGACCTATTGGTATAACGAGGACCAGAGTGTTGGACCTGCGGCGGTAGGGGGCATATCTCCAGAGACTGTCCCAACCCAGAAAGGAGGAGGAGGGGGCAGCTGTTAAACTAAAATGCCCCACGGTTGTGGAGCATACCGTTGGGTCTCGAGCTTCAGAGAGTGGAAGAGGGAGCTCTGAAGACATTGTCTCCGAAAGGCCCATTATCTTGGCTGAATTTAATGGGCAGCGGATCCGCTGTCTAATGGACTCCGGGTCTCAAGTGACCACTATGCCTGAGACGTATTTCCAAAGTCACTTTCCCGAAGTTGCTCGTTCCTGGCGGGAACCCGTTGTCAAATTGGTGGCGGCTAATCAACTACCTATCCCAGTAGCGGAAGTAGTATGGATGTCCGTTCGGGCATGTGGAAAGGACCTCGGTCGGAAACGGATCGTACTGACCACAGGGCCCGGAGGCGATGGGCCCATTGTAACCCTGGGAATGAATGTGCTGAAGGAGGTCGGACAGTTCCTGGCTGAGGGCTGTAACAAAAACAACTGTACCCGCGTCACTCGAGACCCAGCTAACAAGAGAGTATTCTAGCATCTCGTGCGGGTCAGTCAAATTCAAAAATTGCCCGCTACCTCTCAGTACCTTGGTAAGGTATCGATACCACCCGAAGCCACAATGACACTGCCAGTGGGACAGACTATACTCACTTTACCGGTGCTGGCACAGGTGTCCTTAGAGGGCGTGGACATTCAAATTGAACCAATGGAGGGAGAGGAAGCGCCTTCTGGACTCCTGGTTGCTCGGACCCTGGCCACCGTGCGGCATGGTCGAGTGCCCGTGCGTTGCATCAATCTAAGTGGCACGAGTTTACAGTTGTTGCCCTGACAAGAGGTGGCGCAAGTGTGTATAATGCCAGAGGCCCTTGCCAGAGCTGACGCTATAGGGCTGGCGCCTGTGGAAGGAGAGCCATGGACCCTGGAGGTGTCCCTCAACAGCCAAGAGAATGGAAGAGAACCGTTGGATGGGCACCACCTCTTGAAGAAAATGGAGGCTAATCTTACTGAGTTTTCTGCTGGACATGTAAGGCAGATCGAACAACTTCTACAGTGATATCAGGGAGTGTTTGCACAACATGCACTCGGGACATTCATCACGAAATACTCACCGGAAATACTGCTCCCATCAGAGAGAGATATCGGTAGATCCTGCCTCAAATGTACCAGGAGGTGAAAGAGCTGTTGGTCCACATGTTGCGGAACGGCATGATCCGCGAAAGTCAGAGTCCTTGGGCGGCTCCGATCGTGCTGTCCGGAAGAAGGATGGTACCCTGAGATTCCGCGTTCCGAGTCTCTATCTGCGCTAGGAAGCGCCAAGTTTTTCTCTTCCCTCGACCTGGCCAGTGGCTATTGGCAGGTCCCAGTAGCTGAGAAGGATCATCCGGAGACAGCTTTTGTTCTCCCTATGGGCCTGTTTGAGTTCAATCGGATGCCGTTCGGGCTAACGAATGCGCCGGGAACCTTCCAAAGACTGATGGAGAGATGCTTGGGGGACCTCAACTTTGAAGCCACTTTAATATATATGGACGATATAATTATCTATTCCGCTACGCTTGAAGATCATCTCCGCTGACTGGAACAAGTGTTAGAACGACTTCAAAGGCACGGCCTGAAAATTAAGCCTCCTAAGTGTCGTCTCTTCAAGCGAGAAATTGAGTATCTGGGGCACACTGTGTCCAGTGCAGGAGTGCACCCCACTGCGGAGAAAGAAGCTGCCGTGCAGAAGTGGCCCACACCCGCCAATCTAAGAGAACTGAGGGTGTTCCTGGGGCTCGCTGGATACTACAGCAGATTCATTAACCCCTTTACCCCCGAGGGTGGTTTGCACGTTAATGACCAGGCCAATTTTTACAATTCTGACCACTGTCACTTTATGAGGTAATTACTCTGGAACGCCCTGATTCTGAGATTATTTTTTTGTGACATATTGTACTTCATGATTGTGGTAAAATTTCTTCGATATCACTTGCGCTTATTTGTGAAAAAAACGGAAATTTGGTGAAAATTTTTAAAATTTTGCAATTTTCAAAATTTGAATTTTTATGCCCTAAAATCAGAGAGATATGTCACACAAAATACTTAATAAATAACATTTCCCACATGTTTACTTTACATCAGCACAATTTTGGAACCAATTTTTTTTTGTTAGGGAGCTATAATGGTTAAAAGTTGACCAGCGATTTCTCATTTTTCCAACAAAATTTACAAAACCATTTTTTTAGGGACCACATCACATTTGAAGTCACTTTGAGAGGTCTTTATGACAGAAAATACCCAAAAGTGACACCATTCTAAAAACTGCACCCATCAAGGTGCTCAAAACCACATTCAAGAACTTTATTAACCCTTCAGGTGCTTCACAGGAATTTTTGGAATGTGGAAGAAAAAAATTAACATTTAACTTTTTTCACAAAAATGTTACTTTAGACCCAATTTTTTTTATTTTCGCAGGGGTAACAAGAAAAAATGGACCCCAAAATTTGTTGTGCAATTTCCCCTGGGCACGCATATACCCCATATGTGGGGAAAAACCACTGTTTGGGCGCACGGCAGGGCTCGGAAGGGAAGGAGCGCCATTTGACTTTTTGATTGTAAAATTTGCTTGAATAATTAGCGGACGCCATGTTGGAAAAACACTTTTTCATTTTTACGAATCAATTTGTGAAGCACCTGGGGGTTCCAAGTGCTCACTATGCATCTAGATAGGTGCCTTGGGTGGTTTAGTTTCCAAAATGGGGTCACTTGTGGGGGAGCTCCAATGTTTAGGCACACAGGGGCTCTCCAAACGCAACATGGCGCCTGCTAACAATTTGAGCCGGTTTTCCATTCAATTTGTTAGCGGACACCATGTCGCGTTTGGAGAGCCCCTGATGTGCCTAAATAGTGGAGCTCCCCCACAAGTGACCCCATTTTGGAAACTATACCCCTCAAACATTTTGAACCCAGAGGTACGACACAGAATTTGATAACATTAGGTCATCATACTGAATAAGTTGTCATTAGTCTTGAGCGCAAGTGCTCGCTACTTGAGTTTGCATCGGGTACTCAGGTATGCACCATGTACTGCGTGTGCTCGAGTGACATGCTCGAGTCCCTGCCCCGCATGTTTCACAGTTATTAGACACCCCAAAAAAACATGCTCGTGCATGGCAGGCAATCCCTGCAAAGTTTTTTTGGCCGCGAAGCATATGGGGCGGAGATTCGAGCATGTCACTCAAATACCCACGATACTCAACACTAGTCGCCATATCGTCATCTTTTTTTCTTACTTTTGAAAAAAATCCCAACCCCATCACAACCCTAACCCCAAACCCAGCCCTAACCCTAGCCCAACCCTAACCCTAGCACAAACCTAACCCGAGAGTTTATTTTTTACGCCGTTCCTCGTGCGATATAAGTGATTAGACGACCTTATTCTTGGGGTCAGTGCGACTACAGCGATACCAGAATCATATCGGGTTTTTATGATTGACAGCTGTCACACACTAAAAGACGCATTTTTTGTAAAACCTAGTTTTTGCATCGCCATATTTTGAGAGCTATAATTTTTCCAGATTTTGGCCTACAGAGTCATGTGATGGCTTGTTTTTTTTGCGGGATGAGTTGACGTTTTTATTGGTGCCATTTTCAGGCATGTGACATTTTTTGATCGCTTTCTATTCCGACTTTTGGGAGGCAGAATAAACGAAAACAACAATTCAGGAATTGTTTTTTTTTAAATTCTGTTCTGCGGGTGGTAAAATTGATAAGGCAGCTTTATTCTTTGGGTCAGTACGTTTACAGCGGTATCACATTTATATCGTTTTTCTATGTTTTGCACTTTTACATAATTAAAGCGATTTTATAGAAAAAAATATTTTTTAGCATCGCTTTATTCTGAGAGCTATAACTTTTTTATTTTTTGGCTGATGGAGCTGTATGGCAGCTTGTTTTTTGCGGGACGAGATGATGTTTTCAGGGGTACCATTTTTATTTATATTCGTCTTTTTGATCGTGTGTTATTCCATTTTTTGCTTGGCAGTATGGTGATAAAGCATTGTTTTTTGCTTCGTTTTTTATTTATTTATTTTACCGTGTTCACTAAAGGGGTTAACTAGTGGGACAGTTTTATAGGTCAGGTCTTTACGGACGTGGCTATACCAAATATGTGTACTTTTATTGTTTTTTTTTTTTTTTTATAATAATATTTATTGATGGGTACATTATATTTTTATGTTTGGTGGATTATTTTTTTTATTTTTTTTTAAATATTTTTACAATTTTTTTTTTTTTTTCGCTTTATGACATTTTTTTTACCTTTTACTTTGTCCCACTATGGGACTGTCACTTTTTTTTTTCTGATCTCCTGCATGGCACAGGAATGGAGCACCATCCCTGTGCCATGCAGGCTGTCAGCGCTGGACAGGGAGAAGATAGTTTGGAGATGCACTGCGCATGTCCAAAAGATCTTCCTGCTGTCTGGTGACCCGGATGTTGTCATGACGACATCGGGTCGTCATGGCAACATCCTGGAAGCCACGGCAGACAGCGCTGGAGGCCGGAAGAGGACTTCGATCGCAGCATTGCGGGGGTTAATGTGCCGGGAGTGGTGCGGGACTGCTCCCTGCACATAGCACCGGGTGTCAGCTGTGACAATCAGCTGACACCCGGCGGCGATCGCGCCCGCACAGCTTGTGTGCGGGCGAAATCGCCAGGGTGTATAAATACGTATCTGGTCCATAAGTCCCAGGGCACAAATACGTACTAATACGCCCTATGTCATAAAGGGGTTAAAGACTTCGCTAAGATTGCGATCCCGCTCAACGAATTGCTGAGAGGAACGGCTGTGGGAGCCAAGCGGCAGCCCATTCAGTGGGGCCCACGACAAGAAGAGGCATTCCAAGCATTGAAAATGGCCCTAACAGATGCCCCAATTCTGGCCTACGCTGACTTTTCGCAGCCTTTTATGTTGTACACTGATGGAAGCTTGCATGGACTGGGAGCAGTGCTGGCTCAAGTGCAAGGAGGAAAAGAGCGGGTGATCGCGTATGCCAGCAGGTCGCTCCGAGATACGGAGAAGAATCCGGACAACTACAGTTCGTTTAAGCTGGAGCTACTGGCACTGGTGTGGGCCATGACCGAGAAATTTGCTGAGTACATGTCAGGGTCAGAAGTGCAAGTGCGGACAGATAACAACCCTTTGGCCCACTTGGAGAACGCCAAACTGGGCGCATTAGAGCAGCGGTGGGTCGCAAGGATGTCCAAATATCAGTATAAAATCGCCTATCGGTCCAAGGCCCTGAACTCTCATGCAGATGCCCTGTCCGGGTCACTCAGATGGGGCCGAAGAGGGACAGAGATGAGGAGCTCGAAGGCGACGAGATTCCGGATTTCAGCCAGTTCGCCGCTGCTGTGGTCGACGCCCAGGAGACCAGAGAGGAGCCGAGGCCCACTCAAATTCTGGGCCGTTCAAGAGACGAATGGATACATCTGCAGCAATCCGACCCAGAGTTGGCAAAGCTGAGAGAATGGGTCGCCCTTGGTCAAAGACCCGACCAGGAAGCCAGAGCCGCTTCACTTCCAACTACCCTACAAATCCTAGACCATTGGGAGAGGCTCTTCCTGAAGGATGGCTTGCTATGCCGTAGAATCCAGCTGCCTCGAGAGTTTGATGTTACCTGGTAGGTAGTAGTTCCAGGAGCGCTGGTAACACAGCTAGCCCAGGAAGCTCATAGAAGAGGTGCTCACTTCGGTGAAGAGAAGACCTTCCGGTGGTTGCCCTGGGAGATGGGGGACTCAGACTCAGGTCCTGTGATGGAGAGATGGGGTGCAGTCGTGGCCCGGACCCGACCTGTGCTCAGGGCCGTCACATTAAAAGGATGGTGTGGGCTCTTCCGGGTTGAGTGGCTGATTCCGACTACGCCACCTGTGGCACCTGGTGAAGGCCACCAGCGCTGCCGCAGTTCACTGAGGCCTGGTGTTAGGGCAGCCATCGTTGTTACTACTCCCCACAGGCGGAGCAGGGCCTCAGGGCAGAGGGACAGGATGGAGGGGGTAGTAGTAGAGGAGTACAGGTGCCACGTCGTGCGGTGTAGCGCAGAATAAACAGTCCGGAGGCCATAGGGGTGAACTTCCAAGGCTTTACTCACATCAGAGATGGCAGAACGAAGGCGACTCCCTGCTCCCCGCGGCGTCCTGCGGTCACCAGGGACGAGGGCCCGACAACCTCCGAGCAAGTCCAGTATTCAATTGGGACCCCGCTTCAGAGTGTTCCTGAACTACAAACCATATCCTCTCCTGTCTGTGTGTGTGTGGATAGGCCGGGTCTCCCTCTGAACTCCTCTCAGAACAAGGGTACGGGTGGCAGCTCTGCTCCGTCCGATACGCGGTGGGATCCTCAGGGCCTACCAGGCTTTCCCGACCAGGATATGGAGTAGCAAGGTTGGGTGTTGGGGGCCGGTACCCCTCTTGCAGCCGGACTCCCTCTGAATATATCAGGTGGTGAGGACAGGTGGCGTACACTATGGAGCCACACTCTTAAGCTCCGGGCCTTCTTGGTCCTGGTCCTTGACCGGGTCGAGACATTCCTGGTCTACAATCTACCCCTCGTCCCAAGGCCGGGGCACGAGGGCTGTGTCTCCATCCGATGCAGGCCCACACAGGATCTACGCTCTGGGAGGGAGGTCACAGTGCAAAAACTTGACTACACTGTCAGTCAAAGAACGATCAAAGACCTTAAGACCAAAATGGCTTTTTATTAAATATTAAATTTGAAGTGTCACTAAATTGTAAGTCCTCCACCCTCACCCACTAACTGGTTCCCCTTACTCTTGGTTCCCCAGCCTCCCTGTAACCAGGAGGGAAGCACCTAGTGCATTCTAGCCCCCTCTGGTGGAGAAATGTGGTGTTGGATGCAAAGGTTGGGTCTCGACCATCACACTGTTCTTACCTCAGAGGAGGAACACTACACTCCATTAAAGAAGTGCAACATCCCTGTGGCGGTCGAACCCTCAGGGGTGCCACACAATGGCTGGTGTATTGGCCTCAACTGCAGCAAGAAGTTGAGGGGGTCTGCCGAACATGTCGCCAGTGTGAGTTGAACAATTCCCCGGAACAAAGAGCTCCCATTCAGACCATCCGAACTTCTGCCCCCTTGGAAGTCCTGATGATTGACTACCTGATGATAGGAACTTCATACAATGGTTATGGACACTGTTTAGTTATGACTGATCACTTCACCAAGTTCGCAGTAGTGACGCCTACCAAAGACCAGACAGCAGAAGCCACAGCTAAGGCCATCTGTCAGGATTTCATCCGGATTTATGGGTGCCCAAACCGAATACTTTCTGACCAGGGGGCCTGCTTCCAAGGACGAGTGATGGATGAGCCATATCGCATCTATGGGATCGACCAATCCCGAACAACGCCCTACCACCCACAAGGGAACGGCGCATGCGAGCGTTTCAACTGAACCCTGTTGCAAATATTGCGAATGCTGGAAGCGGACAAAAAGATGAAGTGGCCCGAATTTGTGTCCGAGCTGGTGTGGGTGTATAATAATCGAGTTCATGTGACTACTGGCTACACCCCTTACATGTTGCTGTTTGGAAGAGGGCGAGAAATTATTGAACTGGAGCTAGACTCAGAAGACTCCGGCCCGGGTAGTAGCCCAAGTACCTGGATTCGAGAATACCGGCGCTGGCTCCATACAGTGAGAAGATTGGTTGCTCAGAAGTTTCAGGAAGTAGAGCATGCAGATCGGCCCCTGATCGCAGGTGGATCACTCCAGCCAGGAGACCGTGTACTGGTAAGGGTGAAACGATTTGGGAGTAAACTGGACCATCGTTGGGAGGCGATACCATATCGGGTGGTGAAGAAGGTTCACCCAGACAACGCAGTCTACGAGGTTAGGCCCGAAGGGGATGACGCCGCGACACCCAGGGTGCTGCACCACAATATGCTGCGACCTTGCTCCTCTGAAGCAGAAGCCTGTAACGGGGTTGGGCCCTCAAACGAATTGGCTGAAGTGCCACATACAGGAACCTTGGGGGATGAAGAAGGATTGGCCACAATGCAGTTGGGCCCGTCAGAACCGTCGATGCCAACCCCGAGTGGAACCCAGAATGAGTCGAGAAGTGACTTGCAATCCCCAGTGATTGATTCATCGGATATCCCGGAGTCACCTCCGCAGGAGGAGCCCCGCAGAACTGAGCGGGCTAATGCCAGAATTCCTCCTAACTGGTATGCTCAAGAAGAGTTTATCTCGTCTCAAATCCAGCAGAAAACGCAGGAGTGTGCCCAACTCCTGTCTGAACTTGAACTGCCTGGAAAGAGACATCAATTCTGCAAGAAATCCACTCGCCCGAGGACTGGCGAGCAAAAAGGAGGGAGGAATGTAGTAGAGGCGAGAGAGCCTTTAAGAGAACTCCTACATGATGTTTCAAAGATGGAGAGAGACTGCCATCTGCTGGCCAGACACAGTCAAGCGGAACCAAGATATGCAAGGGAAGTTGAAGAGAGAGCAGATTTAGACGCTGGAACCGATCAGGTGACTTCCAGGAAGGAGTTCCGGGAGATAAGAGGCCAGCGCGCCAAGCTTGAGCGTTTTTTGGCGCCAAGCAGCAGAGAGGAGCAGACGTGTTCCCTGTGTGCTGAGAAGCCCCGCGTGGCAGGCCTAAGCCAGAGGCCTGTGAGGTGCCACAGCCGGGCGCCGGTGGAAGAACTCCGGATCCCTTACAGATGTGACCCGAGTGCTGTGCCTGCCGAGGAGACTCGGAACCTGCTTGCGGTGCTGAGTGAGTTCGCGGAACCCGACGTCGCCCACCGACAGACGAGGTCTGGATTCCCCTACCCAAGGCTTGAGAGATTGCCTCCAACAGCCAAGAAGAGAGGAGTTGAGAGACGGCTGCCTCAGGAAAGTCACGCCAGTGAAGGCAGAGGAGCTGCATATGACTCGCCCCCTGGGCCGTGGGGCACGCGGAACCGGGCAATAGGGAGACGCTGGGAGTAGTAGTGGCGGCCCAGTCCCGCCGCTCAGGGTGGTCAGACCAATGGTAGTCTGCTAAGTGCTGTTGATGATAATGTCCGACTACGCCACCCGTGGATTGCGGCTATTAGGAACCACCGCTGCATGCAGACCGCTGGGGCTGATGATGGGTGCAGCTGAGGTGGTGTGACTTCCCACGGGAAGAGTGCAGCCCCAGGGCAGTGTAGTGGATGGTGGGAGTGATGGTGGTGAGAGTCCCAGTACCGGTAGTGCTGGAGGAGCGAAAGAGCACACAGACAACGTACTGTCCAATGTCTTTTACTCACAGTTCAGGTACTCCAGGTCACTTCTGTACAGGTAGTGACCGCCCGAGCCATGCTGCGTCCACCAGGTGAGGGGCTCGGTCAACTCCCAGCCAGTTCAGAAGTATGGCTCAGGACCCCCTTTTGTCCTTTCTCTGGCCTGCCTCACCAGTGACCCACTTTTGTCCAGCTGCCGCGGACTTGTGCGGTTAAACGTGGGCCCCGTCCTCCGCTGTCCTATATGGTGCCTTCCTAGCAGGTTTGATGAGGTGTCGCACCAATAAATGATCACGACGACCGGTCTTTGGCTGAGGGTAGTTTCTCCTCCACCAACTTGGGATCCGGTACCCTTAATCTGCCTGACCCTTCACCCTGGATTCTCGTGGGTTCTTAGGGTCCCTTCCACCTTCTTGTTCCTGAGCCCTTCTGTTTCTCTCTCTCTTCTCCTTCTTTCCTATTCTGTCTTCTCCTCCTTCCCTTGGCCTCTTCTCCAGGCCCACTTCTCCTTCTCCTCTCAGGCTCCAGCCTCTTCTCTAGGCCTGCCTCTGGAGCAGCACTCAGCCTGAGCTGCTGCTCCCTGTCAGCTCTCCTCTCCTCACACACTGAACACTGTTCTAAGATGGTGCCCACCTTTTATACCTCCCTCTGACCATGAGCTCAGGTGACCAGCAACCAATGAGCTCCTATCTATGCTCAGGAACCAACCCCTATCTGCCGCTACAGCACTGGGTGTTCCACCCCCCTCCCCACTCCAGGCAGGGACATAGTCGGTCGTGCCTGCACTTCTGTCTAGTGGGAGCACCGTTGAGCTGTCCCTCGGAAATGGGGTGTGTGTGCTGTATGCAGCTAACTGAGCCCTGGTCCATACTCCATCCTTACCCGGGCGTGGAATATCACACCTCTGGAAGAGGTGCAATACCCCTGTAGCGGCCGAACCCTCGGGGCGCTACACATACGTGAACAGGGCCGTCACTTCTACTGTTCACTCACGGTACCGGGGCCAATTGGGTTTAGGTACTCAGGTTGGGAGGGAAACGGTTGGGGCTAAAGAAGCTCAACGTGATCTAATTGAATCTATCTGGAAAAGACTTTCGGCCTAGTGGGAATAACCGGTGACCCCCGCTAGTGCCATATGCACAGTTAAAGAACTCACGTGGTGTCTCCCATGATTGATGGCACCACCTTACTTTGAGAGACTTCGTATTTTGCTAATATTTCAAATTATTGTTCATTACCCTTGTTGCCAATCCCTTGTTCAGAATACCTGTTATATATATATAAAAACTGTTTATATTCATCTCTGACTGTTCTCGCCTTGTGTCTCTGTGCGTTGCATTCCGGCACCTGCATTACATATACACGGTAGGTGCAGGCAGGAGCCTCTACTATAGGTAGGCTGTCAGGTGGTCATGGCATGTGACGGGCAGGAGCCTCTATGTAGGCTGTCAGGTGGTCACGGCAAGTGACGGGCGGGAGCCTCTAGGTAGGCTGTCAGGTGGTCACGGCGAGTGACGGGCGGGAGCCTCTAGGTAGACTGTCAGGTCTACACGTCAGGTGCAGGCAGGAGCCTCCAGGTAACAGGCAAGTTCTCCAAGTAGGCAGACTAGCCTGGCCCATGGACAGACTGGCGGGTTTGACCGGAGGCTGACCGTCGGGCTGGAGAGTGTCCTTGGCAGGCGGAGACAGGTAGGTGGAGGCTCTGGATAAGTGGACTGGCCAAGCCCATAGACAGACTAGCGGACGGGCTGTAAGCAGACTGTCGGGCTGGACTGGTAATCAGGCTGGCAGACTGGAGTGATAGTCAGACGGACTAGACTGGTATTCAGACAGGCAGCGGGACCTGTGGGCTGAAGCAGAGTTTAGCATACAGAGCAACAACCTTGCACGGGCACCTCCATATTGGAGGAGGTGCCTTTTATAGGGGAAGTCCTCCGGCCATTGGCCAGGGACTTCTTAGGACGGCCTAAGCACAGGGCCAGGGAAGCTGTGTGCACCAGCAGCAGCTGCAGGGAGGCCAGAAGACGCCGGGACAGAACCACGGCGGCAAGGGGGACGGCGTCTCTGCCGGTCAGGAGGCAGAGACGCCGATGCTACAGTGGAGTTCACCGGGATGTGGTTATATAGGTCAACCAAATCTGGTAACTTCTGTGGCCACAGGCTACGTTCTTCAAGGGGCAACGTCTTCAACAGGTCTATCACCACCTGGTTCATCTTCTCACACAACCCGTTGATACGGCGTCATCCTTACTTTCTTCCAGCCGTACAAGTTACAGAATTCCTGGAACACCTCTGCTTCAAAGGCTGGACCTTGGTTGGTAAGCACTCGTTCATGGTATCCATGCGGACAACAAAAGTGTTGTTGAAACGATTTGGCTGCCGTCTGAGCCACCTGATCTTTCACTGGCTCTACTACCAAGAACCTGGAGTAGTGGTCTACTATGGTGAGAGCGTAGACATAGCCTGACCGTCTTGGGGCTAGCTTCACGTGGTCCAAGGCTACCAGTTCAAGTGGTTGTTTGGTGATTATGGGCTGCAGGGGAGCCCTCTGGCTATCACGGTCTTTCCGTCTCAGGTTGCATGGACCACATTCTCGACACTATCTCTCGATTGCTTTCCTCATGCCAACCCAGTAGAATCGGTCACGTAACAGGACTTCCAACTTCTTCCACCCGAAGTTTCCTGCTCCATCGTGATACTCTTCTAAGACCATTGGCGCATCCCGCCTCAGGACTACCACCTGCCAGACCAATTCGTGTGTCCGGGAGTTGATACCTCTTTGACACTGCTTTCCCTCGTAGATGAACAGTTTGCCCTTCTCCTTCCACAAATGTTGGGTCTCCGGTGGAGCATCTGGATCAGGGTGCGAGTCAGCTTGTGTCAGAAACTCCTTTACCCAGGTGGACAGCTGGGTCGCTATCCTGCATCTCTGCCCATCCATGATGGGGCAATGGGTTGAACGTGGCCTCTCTGCTGGCAGAGCGCTTGTCCCTCACACAGTGGAAGCACTGGGTCACCCCGTGACGATGGAAAGCGGACAGCTCTATCGCCTCCACATCTTCGGGGTCTTCTCCCCCATCTGGCAAGTTGGGCGTCCTAGACAGCACATCAGCATTAGTGTTTTTATGCCCCGCCCGCTACTTGATGGTAAACTCGTAGTTAGACAGTCGGGCCATCCATCGTTGCTCTAGGGCACCAAGCTTCGCAGTCTCCAGGTGCGTCAGCGGGTTGTTGTCTGTGAAGACTCTAAATCTGGAGGAGGTGAGGTAGTGTCTGTAGCGCTGAGACTATGGCTAAAAACTCCAACTTGAAGGAACTATAGTTGTCGGGGTTCCTTTCCGTAGGACGGAGCTTCCTGCTGGCGTAGGCAATCTCTCTCTCTCTGCCCTGCTATACCTGGGACAGCACAGCTCCCAATCCCACGTTGCTGGCATCCGTATGGAGTACAAATGATTGCACAGAGTCGCGATAGGCCAGGACTTCGTCTCCAGTAAGAGCCATTTTCAGTCGAGTGAAAGATTCGTCTTCCAATTTACCCCATTTGAACGGAGGTTTCGGGTTCTTGGCCTTCTTGGACTGGCCACTAAGAGGTCCTGCATGGGTGCCGCTATCTTGGTGAAACCCTTGATGAATCTCCTGTAGTAGCCTACCAGCCCAAGCAACTGCCGCACTTCCTTGATAGTAGCAAAAAAGAAGCAAGACAAAAATATATCTCATACCCTACCATAATTATATATAAATGTAAAGCAAAATTGCATAATAAATATAGGGTACTTAGTGAACTATTTTTGATCAAAAAAAGTATACAAGCCGTCCCACCAGCTGCAAGGTGACCCTAAATTGGGACGGTACCTATACTGCCTATATTAAAAACCTTACTGTATATCAAAGTTGAAGTAATGCATATAAAAGGGTAGACAAATAGGACCGGGTCCCAACTCCAGACCACCTAGGCCCGTGGTAAGCTACATATATACCAATCAGCTCAACAAAGGGCATGCCACACCCTTAAATTGCACAGAATGCAAACAAGTCAAAAAACCAGACAATGTGAACTGAGGTCTAAGATGGCAGACATACAAGAAACAGAGGCATGTTCACACTAGCAAAAAAGAAGCAAGACAAAAATATATCTCATACCCTACCATAATTATATATAAATGTAAAGCAAAATTGCATAATAAATATAGGGTACTTAGTGAACTATTTTTGATCAAAAAAAGTATACAAGCCGTCCCACCAGCGGCAAGGTGACCCTAAATTGGGACGGTACCTATACTGCCTATATTAAAAACCTTACTGTATATCAAAGTTGAAGTAATGCATATAAAAGGGTAGACAAATAGGACCGGGTCCCAACTCCAGACCACCTAGGCCCGTGGTAAGCTACATATATACCAATCAGCTCAACAAAGGGCATGCCACACCCTTAAATTGCACAGAATGCAAACAAGTCAAAAAACCAGACAATGTGAACTGAGGTCTAAGATGGCAGACATACAAGAAACAGAGGCATGTTCACACTAGCAAAAAAGAAGCAAGACAAAAATATATCTCATACCCTACCATAATTATATATAAATGTAAAGCAAAATTGCATAATAAATATAGGGTACTTAGTGAACTATTTTTGATCAAAAAAAGTATACAAGCCGTCCCACCAGCGGCAAGGTGACCCTAAATTGGGACGGTACCTATACTGCCTATATTAAAAACCTTACTGTATATCAAAGTTGAAGTAATGCATATAAAAGGGTAAACAAATAGGACCGGGTCCCAACTCCAGACCACCTAGGCCCGTGGTAAGCTACATATATACCAATCAGCTCAACAAAGGGCATGCCACACCCTTAAATTGCACAGAATGCAAACAAGTCAAAAAACCAGACAATGTGAACTGAGGTCTAAGATGGCAGACATACAAGAAACAGAGGCATGTTCACACTAGCAAAAAAGAAGCAAGACAAAAATATATCTCATACCCTACCATAATTATATATAAATGTAAAGCAAAATTGCATAATAAATATAGGGTACTTAGTGAACTATTTTTGATCAAAAAAAGTATACAAGCCGTCCCACCAGCGGCAAGGTGACCCTAAATTGGGACGGTACCTATACTGCCTATATTAAAAACCTTACTGTATATCAAAGTTGAAGTAATGCATATAAAAGGGTAGACAAATAGGACCGGGTCCCAACTCCAGACCACCTAGGCCCGTGGTAAGCTACATATATACCAATCAGCTCAACAAAGGGCATGCCACACCCTTAAATTGCACAGAATGCAAACAAGTCAAAAAACCAGACAATGTGAACTGAGGTCTAAGATGGCAGACATACAAGAAACAGAGGCATGTTCACACTAGCAAAAAAGAAGCAAGACAAAAATATATCTCATACCCTACCATAATTATATATAAATGTAAAGCAAAATTGCATAATAAATATAGGGTACTTAGTGAACTATTTTTGATCAAAAAAAGTATACAAGCCGTCCCACCAGCGGCAAGGTGACCCTAAATTGGGACGGTACCTATACTGCCTATATTAAAAACCTTACTGTATATCAAAGTTGAAGTAATGCATATAAAAGGGTAGACAAATAGGACCGGGTCCCAACTCCAGACCACCTAGGCCCGTGGTAAGCTACATATATACCAATCAGCTCAACAAAGGGCATGCCACACCCTTAAATTGCACAGAATGCAAACAAGTCAAAAAACCAGACAATGTGAACTGAGGTCTAAGATGGCAGACATACAAGAAACAGAGGCATGTTCACACTAGCAAAAAAGAAGCAAGACAAAAATATATCTCATACCCTACCATAATTATATATAAATGTAAAGCAAAATTGCATAATAAATATAGGGTACTTAGTGAACTATTTTTGATCAAAAAAAGTATACAAGCCGTCCCACCAGCGGCAAGGTGACCCTAAATTGGGACGGTACCTATACTGCCTATATTAAAAACCTTACTGTATATCAAAGTTGAAGTAATGCATATAAAAGGGTAGACAAATAGGACCGGGTCCCAACTCCAGACCACCTAGGCCCGTGGTAAGCTACATATATACCAATCAGCTCAACAAAGGGCATGCCACACCCTTAAATTGCACAGAATGCAAACAAGTCAAAAAACCAGACAATGTGAACTGAGGTCTAAGATGGCAGACATACAAGAAACAGAGGCATGTTCACACTAGCAAAAAAGAAGCAAGACAAAAATATATCTCATACCCTACCATAATTATATATAAATGTAAAGCAAAATTGCATAATAAATATAGGGTACTTAGTGAACTATTTTTGATCAAAAAAAGTATACAAGCCGTCCCACCAGCGGCAAGGTGACCCTAAATTGGGACGGTACCTATACTGCCTATATTAAAAACCTTACTGTATATCAAAGTTGAAGTAATGCATATAAAAGGGTAGACAAATAGGACCGGGTCCCAACTCCAGACCACCTAGGCCCGTGGTAAGCTACATATATACCAATCAGCTCAACAAAGGGCATGCCACACCCTTAAATTGCACAGAATGCAAACAAGTCAAAAAACCAGACAATGTGAACTGAGGTCTAAGATGGCAGACATACAAGAAACAGAGGCATGTTCACACTAGCAAAAAAGAAGCAAGACAAAAATATATCTCATACCCTACCATAATTATATATAAATGTAAAGCAAAATTGCATAATAAATATAGGGTACTTAGTGAACTATTTTTGATCAAAAAAAGTATACAAGCCGTCCCACCAGCGGCAAGGTGACCCTAAATTGGGACGGTACCTATACTGCCTATATTAAAAACCTTACTGTATATCAAAGTTGAAGTAATGCATATAAAAGGGTAGACAAATAGGACCGGGTCCCAACTCCAGACCACCTAGGCCCGTGGTAAGCTACATATATACCAATCAGCTCAACAAAGGGCATGCCACACCCTTAAATTGCACAGAATGCAAACAAGTCAAAAAACCAGACAATGTGAACTGAGGTCTAAGATGGCAGACATACAAGAAACAGAGGCATGTTCACACTAGCAAAAAAGAAGCAAGACAAAAATATATCTCATACCCTACCATAATTATATATAAATGTAAAGCAAAATTGCATAATAAATATAGGGTACTTAGTGAACTATTTTTGATCAAAAAAAGTATACAAGCCGTCCCACCAGCGGCAAGGTGACCCTAAATTGGGACGGTACCTATACTGCCTATATTAAAAACCTTACTGTATATCAAAGTTGAAGTAATGCATATAAAAGGGTAGACAAATAGGACCGGGTCCCAACTCCAGACCACCTAGGCCCGTGGTAAGCTACATATATACCAATCAGCTCAACAAAGGGCATGCCACACCCTTAAATTGCACAGAATGCAAACAAGTCAAAAAACCAGACAATGTGAACTGAGGTCTAAGATGGCAGACATACAAGAAACAGAGGCATGTTCACACTAGCAAAAAAGAAGCAAGACAAAAATATATCTCATACCCTACCATAATTATATATAAATGTAAAGCAAAATTGCATAATAAATATAGGGTACTTAGTGAACTATTTTTGATCAAAAAAAGTATACAAGCCGTCCCACCAGCGGCAAGGTGACCCTAAATTGGGACGGTACCTATACTGCCTATATTAAAAACCTTACTGTATATCAAAGTTGAAGTAATGCATATAAAAGGGTAGACAAATAGGACCGGGTCCCAACTCCAGACCACCTAGGCCCGTGGTAAGCTACATATATACCAATCAGCTCAACAAAGGGCATGCCACACCCTTAAATTGCACAGAATGCAAACAAGTCAAAAAACCAGACAATGTGAACTGAGGTCTAAGATGGCAGACATACAAGAAACAGAGGCATGTTCACACTAGCAAAAAAGAAGCAAGACAAAAATATATCTCATACCCTACCATAATTATATATAAATGTAAAGCAAAATTGCATAATAAATATAGGGTACTTAGTGAACTATTTTTGATCAAAAAAAGTATACAAGCCGTCCCACCAGCGGCAAGGTGACCCTAAATTGGGACGGTATACAGTAAGGTTTTTAATATAGGCAGTATAGGTACCGTATATTTATTATGCAATTTTGCTTTACATTTATATATAATTATGGTAGGGTCTGAGATATATTTTTGTCTTGCTTCTTTTTTGCTAGTGTGAACATGCCTCTGTTTCTTGTATGTCTGCCATCTTAGACCTCAGTTCACATTGTCTGGTTTTTTGACTTGTTTGCATTCTGTGCAATTTAAGGGTGTGGCATGCCCCTTGTTGAGCTGATTGGTATATATGTAGCTTACCACGGGCCTAGGTGGTCTGGAGTTGGGACCCGGTCCTATTTGTCTACCCTTTTATATGCATTACTTCAACTTTGATATACAGTAAGGTTTTTAATATAGGCAGTATAGGTACCGTCCCAATTTAGGGTCACCTTGCCGCTGGTGGGACGGCTTGTATACTTTTTTTGATCAAAAATAGTTCACTAAGTACCCTATATTTATTATGCAATTTTGCTTTACATTTATATATAATTATGGTAGGGTATGAGATATATTTTTGTCTTGCTTCTTTTTTGCTAGTGTGAACATGCCTCTGTTTCTTGTATGTCTGCCATCTTAGACCTCAGTTCACATTGTCTGGTTTTTTGACTTGTTTGCATTCTGTGCAATTTAAGGGTGTGGCATGCCCTTTGTTGAGCTGATTGGTATATATGTAGCTTACCACGGGCCTAGGTGGTCTGGAGTTGGGGCCCGGTCCTATTTGTCTACCATTTTATATGCATTACTTCAGCTTTGATATACAGTAAGGTTTTTAATATAGGCAGTATAGGTACCGTCCCAATTTAGGGTCACCTTGCCGCTGGTGGGACGGCTTGTATACTTTTTTTGATCAAAAATAGTTCACTAAGTACCCTATATTTATTATGCAATTTTGCTTTACATTTATATATAATTATGGTAGGGTATGAGATATATTTTTGTCTTGCTTCTTTTTTGCTAGTGTGAACATGCCTCTGTTTCTTGTATGTCTGCCATCTTAGACCTCAGTTCACATTGTCTGGTTTTTTGACTTGTTTGCATTCTGTGCAATTTAAGGGTGTGGCATGCCCTTTGTTGAGCTGATTGGTATATATGTAGCTTACCACGGGCCTAGGTGGTCTGGAGTTGGGACCCGGTCCTATTTGTCTACCCTTTTATATGCATTACTTCAACTTTGATATACAGTAAGGTTTTTAATATAGGCAGTATAGGTACCGTCCCAATTTAGGGTCACCTTGCCGCTGGTGGGACGGCTTGTATACTTTTTTTGATCAAAAATAGTTCACTAAGTACCCTATATTTATTATGCAATTTTGCTTTACATTTATATATAATTATGGTAGGGTATGAGATATATTTTTGTCTTGCTTCTTTTTTGCTAGTGTGAACATGCCTCTGTTTCTTGTATGTCTGCCATCTTAGACCTCAGTTCACATTGTCTGGTTTTTTGACTTGTTTGCATTCTGTGCAATTTAAGGGTGTGGCATGCCCTTTGTTGAGCTGATTGGTATATATGTAGCTTACCACGGGCCTAGGTGGTCTGGAGTTGGGACCCGGTCCTATTTGTCTACCCTTTTATATGCATTACTTCAACTTTGATATACAGTAAGGTTTTTAATATAGGCAGTATAGGTACCGTCCCAATTTAGGGTCACCTTGCCGCTGGTGGGACGGCTTGTATACTTTTTTTGATCAAAAATAGTTCACTAAGTACCCTATATTTATTATGCAATTTTGCTTTACATTTATATATAATTATGGTAGGGTATGAGATATATTTTTGTCTTGCTTCTTTTTTGCTAGTGTGAACATGCCTCTGTTTCTTGTATGTCTGCCATCTTAGACCTCAGTTCACATTGTCTGGTTTTTTGACTTGTTTGCATTCTGTGCAATTTAAGGGTGTGGCATGCCCTTTGTTGAGCTGATTGGTATATATGTAGCTTACCACGGGCCTAGGTGGTCTGGAGTTGGGACCCGGTCCTATTTGTCTACCCTTTTATATGCATTACTTCAACTTTGATATACAGTAAGGTTTTTAATATAGGCAGTATAGGTACCGTCCCAATTTAGGGTCACCTTGCCGCTGGTGGGACGGCTTGTATACTTTTTTTGATCAAAAATAGTTCACTAAGTACCCTATATTTATTATGCAATTTTGCTTTACATTTATATATAATTATGGTAGGGTATGAGATATATTTTTGTCTTGCTTCTTTTTTGCTAGTGTGAACATGCCTCTGTTTCTTGTATGTCTGCCATCTTAGACCTCAGTTCACATTGTCTGGTTTTTTGACTTGTTTGCATTCTGTGCAATTTAAGGGTGTGGCATGCCCTTTGTTGAGCTGATTGGTATATATGTAGCTTACCACGGGCCTAGGTGGTCTGGAGTTGGGACCCGGTCCTATTTGTCTACCCTTTTATATGCATTACTTCAACTTTGATATACAGTAAGGTTTTTAATATAGGCAGTATAGGTACCGTCCCAATTTAGGGTCACCTTGCCGCTGGTGGGACGGCTTGTATACTTTTTTTGATCAAAAATAGTTCACTAAGTACCCTATATTTATTATGCAATTTTGCTTTACATTTATATATAATTATGGTAGGGTATGAGATATATTTTTGTCTTGCTTCTTTTTTGCTAGTGTGAACATGCCTCTGTTTCTTGTATGTCTGCCATCTTAGACCTCAGTTCACTTCCTTGATAGTGTAGGGTCTTGGCCAGTCCTTGATCACGGTGACTTTTTCAGGGTCTGGTGCTACACCTACTGCACCTTGGGCTTCAACAGGTGGCAGTTTGACGGCTTTACCTTCAGGCCAAAACCAGATAAGGCTTCGAACTCCTCGGCCAGGTGCTCCAGGTGGTCTTCATATGTCTTCGAGTAGACAATTACGTCGTCTAGGTATAGGAGGACGGTTTTGAAGTTTTTGTGTCCTAGGCAACACTCCATTAACCGCTAGAAGGTTCCTGGGGCGTTGCAGAGCCCGAATAGCATGCAGTTGAACTCGCTGAGGCCCATTGGTGTTGTAAACTTGGTCTTTTCTCTGTCCGCCTCTGCCACAGGAACCTGCCAGTACCCACTGGTGAGATCTAAAGTGGATAAATAGTTAGCTGATCTCAATGCTGCTAATGATTCCTCAATTCTGGGTAATGGGTAGGCGTCCTTATGTGTAATGCGGTTAATCTGCTTGTAATCAACACACATCCTCATTGTACCATCTTTCTTTCTAACGAGAACTAATGGAGCTGCCTAGGGGCTACAACTATCTCTGATCACCCCAGCATCGTTCTTCTCCCGTAACATTCCTTTGGCACATTGATAGTGAGCTGGGGGTACAGGCCGGTACCTCTCTTTAATGGGCGGATGATCTCTTGTGGGGATATGATGTTGGACCCCTTTTACCTGCCCAAAATCTAGTGGGTGTTTGCTGAAGACTCGCTTGTAACTTCTGACACCAATCCTCCATCTGCCCCTTGGAGCCATTATCCTCTGCCAGTTTGGATGGAGGCAAGGGTTCCACTGTCTTTATTGCGTTGTTACTGACAGTGAATAACTTAGCAAGGGTAGAATACCAGGGTAAATGGACCTCTTTCTCCCCACAATTCAGGATGCGTATCGGTACTCTCCCTTTGCGGACATCGACTACCCCCCTGGCTGTCAAGATGGTGGGCCTACTGTCAGAGTACACTGGTTCTACCAGGGCCTGATAATCTTGACCCCTGAGACCGATTGTTGCCCGACACCATATTAACATTTCACTCCTAGGGGGCATTGCAATGGGGAATGGATCACTCATTCTGACACTGTCAACTTCTCCTCCAGACTGCTCTACCTGTTGTCTTTTCATCAGGGCTCTGATTTCCTTCTGCAGAACTCGCTGCTGACTGGAACTGGCAGTCTCTGCGACCTGTTGCAACAAAAGAATAATTTCCCCAAGACAATTCTCTATCACATTGGTGCCTATAGTTATCATAGGATGACTTTGTCTGCGATCAATATCAACAATAATCATTCCTTGTGATGGCAGTTCTACTCGGCCAACTTTCATGGTCACCTCTTTATACCCCACCTGAGGCAAGGGCTGACCATTGCTGCCATAGATACTAAGATGTTCATCTGGAAGGCGGGTAATGTCTGAATCAGTCCAGTATTGTTTATAAAGGATATATGGCATCGTTGTCACCTGGGACCCAGTGTCCAGCAGTGCTTTCATCGGGATGCCATCAAGCACGACAGGCAGGACCGGTCGTCCTCCCACGTACTTGTCTCGCCAGCTTTGTGGGCCTGGTCATCATACTTCTGGGGGTTGACCCTCTGCCCCAGGGGTTGCTCGTTTAAATTACAGAACCTTGCGTAGTGCCCCGCCTTTTGACAGCGGCGGCGTATGGGTTGTCCGTCCTGGTCGTAGCGATCGCTGTTCCTACCTCTGGTCGATGGAATTCTTCTCTGTCGTCGCCACGGGACGTCATCTGGACTGGAAGCCAGCTGGATCTTTTCCTTTGGAGACACTTGCATGGCCTGCACGGTTTTAGTTAGTGTAGCCACACTTTTAGTCAGCTCCTGGACCTGAAGGCGCAGGTCTGCAGACGGGTCATTGTCTAGAGTCTGTGCGTCAGCCTCCACAGGTGCTGGGGGAAAGGACACCCCCTCCTGGTGGTATGTGATAGCTGGATGCCGGAGGGATGCAGTGCCGCCTGGGGTTGGTTCTCGCAGCACCCGGATGGTTCGGTCCAGATCAGGGTTTTGCAGAGCCATAATGCGCAGCTGTGTCCGGTGAGCGTTAGACAGGAGCCCCTCAATAAACTGCTCAGTTAGCAATCTGTCCTCGTCTCGCACACTGTCTGGGTCCACCTGTTTAATGGCCCGCAGCGCCTCCTGCAGGTTTAGAGCATAGTCCCGTACACTGTCCTGAATCCTTTGTTTGCACTCGTAGAACTTCATTTTAATTTCAGCTGCTGTGCGGGTGTCAAAGGTATCCTTCAACCGGGCCAGTATTTCCTTGACAGTGGCTTTGACCCTGCCCGGCCAGGACTTCACCTCTCTCTGGGCTGCACCGATTAGCTGCCCTATAAGGATGCTGACTTTCTGCTCCTCAGACAGGGGGTACACTTTAAACAAACTGCGCAGTCTCTCCTCAAAGTCATTCAGGGTGTGCGACTCCCCTGAGTACTGGGGCAACCACGCTGCCCCTGGTATATACTGCATCGATAATGGCATTACAGTGGCGGCGGCCGCGGCTGAATCCTCTCCTCGGTTGGGCATCCTCTTCCCCCCTAGTGAACCTCAGCCAGGTCCTGGGCGTCTGCTGACGTACCAGTATGCTGCTCTGCATGCGAAAGGATCTCTTACCCGGCGGTTCCGGATCGGGGCCTCCTGCTTCCCCTCGGCTGACAGTAAATAATGTGATAACACAGTTCAGTACAGTCTATGGCACACAGGACCCGGTTATACCGGGCTTCGTGAATTCTGTTCATGACGCCAAGTTGACGCGCCCCCTGGGCCGTGGGGTACTCGGTGCCGGGCCGGTCGTTGCTAGGGGTGATGTCACAGTGGCGGTGACCCGGTCCAT
Source organism: Phyllobates terribilis (assembly GCF_046119375.1). Classification (NCBI taxonomy): domain Eukaryota; kingdom Metazoa; phylum Chordata; class Amphibia; order Anura; family Dendrobatidae; genus Phyllobates; species Phyllobates terribilis. The sequence continues at coordinate 165,601,065 of NW_027362763.1, forward strand.
GACCCAGGGCAGTCAATAAAAGGAGATATTTACAGGGGATTTATAGTTTTTATATCCTGTTCGTGACGCCATGTTTACGCGCCCCCTGTGCCGAGGGATGCTCGGTGCCAGGTCGGTCTTTGCTAGGGGAGATGTCATAGTGGTGGTGACCCGATCTGTGAGCCTGGGTGGTCAATAAAAGGAGATATTTACAAGGGATTTATAATTTTTATATACAGTTTGTGACGCCACCTGTGGTATGCGGCTATTTGGAGCCGCCGCTGTGGTGCAGAACCTCTGAAGCCGATGTTAGTGCAGCAGAGTTGGTTCAGCTCTACACAGGCAGAGCTCAGCTCCAGGGCAGGAAGTAGTGATTTTATAGATGTTGCTGTAGCACCCCGAGGGGTTGGTCGCTACAGAGGTATTGCACCTCATCCAGAGGTGTGATATCCCACTCCCGGGTAAGGAAGGAGTATGGATCAAGGCTCAGTAGGCTGCATACAGCACACACACCCCATTTCCGAGGGACAGCTCAACGGTACTCCCACTAGAAAGAAGTGCAGGCACGACCGACTATGTCCCTGGCTGGAGTGGGGAGGGGGATGGAATACCCAGTGCTGTAGGGGCAGATAGGGGTTGGTTCCTGAGCAGAGGTAGGAGCCCATTGGTTGCTAGTCACCTGGGCTCATGGTCAGAAGGAGGTATAAAAGGTGGGCACCATCTTAGAAAAGGGTTCAGTTCGTGCAGTCTGTGAGGAGAAGTGGAGAAGACAGGGAGCAGAGGCTCTGTAGGAGCTCTGCTCAAAGGCGGGCCTGAGAGGAGGCCGGGGCCAGAGAGAGAGAGAGAGAGAGAGGAGAAGGAACAGTGGAAAGGAAAGGGAACAAGACCAGAACAGAAGTAACAAGTGAAACAGAAAGTCTCAGGAACGAGAAGGAAGAGAGAACCCTAAGGACCCAGGAGACTGAGGGTGACGGGTTGGCAGAACAGGGTACCGGATCCCAAATTGGTGGAAGCAAATCATCTTCAGCCAAGAACCGGAGGTCGTGACCGAGTCCCCTGCCTGGTGGACGCAGCACGGCTCGGGTGGTCACTGCTTCGCGAGAGTGACCTGGAGAATACAAACTGTGAGTAAAGGACATTGGATTGCAACACGTTGTCTGTGACTTCTTGCTCCTCCGGCACTATTTGTATTGGGACTATCTGCACTATCACCCCCACCATCCACGGCACTGCCCTGGGGCTGCACTCTTCCCGTGGGGAGTCACACTACCTAAGCTGCATACACCATCAGCCCCAGCGGTCTGCCTTGCAGCGGCGGTCCGCACTGACCGCAATCCACGGGTGGCGTAGTCGGACAATTGTAATACCACCAAGACTACCCGCTGATTTGACCACCCCTGGGCACAGACAGGGTCAACGCCACGGAGACTACAACCCCCCAGCGATCCGGCTCCGGGTATTCCCCGCACGCACGTGCACGCACGACACAGGCCCAGGGGGCAAGTAAACTTTGGCTTAGTCTGCAGGATCGTTACCAACCCGCCACAAACGGGTATGCGTGCCTGAAAGAGACTTTGCACTTACCTGAGAGAGGTCTCCCGCCATCCGGAGCCGTTTCCTGCCATTTTCGGCCGTCTCCCGCCATCTTCAGCAGTTTCCCGCCATCCGCAGCTGTTTTCCCGCCATCCGCAGTCGTTTTCCCGCCATCGGACGCCATCTTCGGGACGCCGCGCGGGAAGAAGAGGGGCGTGGACGCCGAAAGCGCTCGAGATCCGAAGCTCCGCCCCACGCACTGACGCTGCTTAAGGTCCTGGAAGAGAGAGGGAGCGACACTGACGTCACAGGAGCGCGACGCAAGGTCCTCAACCCCGACGATTGACTGCGGAGCCGCGGCCTACAGAGAAGAAGCAACAGAAGGTAGGCCACGGTTAACCGGGGGTGGGGAAGACACCAGGAACGGAGAGCAAGATGGCGGACCGGCAGCAGACTAAGCTGCCCAGCATCGGCAGTGCCCCAGTAGTCGCAGGCCCCGACCAGCCCCAGGAGAAGACGCGTGACGCAGGAGCGGTCGCGGGAGCAGGTAAGAGGAGTCTCCCTGTCCCGGACGCTGCCAGCGTCAGCCTGCTCCCGGGCCCCCTGGTGGAGCTGCCGATCCCGGGCGCTGCAGACACCGACCTGCTCCAGACCCCGCAACAAGCCCTGCAGCCGAGCCCTCCAGCCCTGGGCACTGCCACCACCAGCCCGCGCCCATGCCCAAAGTCGCACCCTCTGACCCCGGGCGTCGTCAACAGCGGCCTTCTCCAGACCCCGCCGCAAGGCCCACTACACCGCGGACGCGATCTCTACCCGGGTGATGTGGTCACCTTCACCCGGCACAAGGGTGCCAAGGGACTGTACGCCCTCCATGTTCACCGGCTCACGGAGGAAGAGCTGCAGTACCACCAGTACGAGGAAAGCCAAGAGGACCCGGACGGGTCTGAAGACTACCCTCAGGAGGGAGCGCAAGGAGGACGTAGCCATTAAAAGAAAGCAGCGTGAGTAAAGAACTGTACATAGTTACCCGTTAGGGTACAAGGACTGTTTTTCTTTTGAACTGTTCCCGTTAATAAGTGTGGTCCCCATTGGGACAGCTAAAAGACTGTTACCCGTTTCCAAGTTACCCCTTCCTTACCTGGCTGAGGACTGAGAACAGCCATCCCTTTCCCTACCTGACCGAGGACTGAGAGCGGCCGTCCCTGTATATAGTTGCGCTTGTTGAGGCGCCCCCTACTGGTTTTATAATGAAACTGCACCTCTACCTCAAGCACCTTTGGGAACAGTGAATACCTGGTTGCCAGTTGCGCAGCGGCCAGAAGTCAAGAATGTGTTTTTGAAGAATGTTTTACTTGCAAAAGTTTTATAATGTGTTTTATGGTAAAAGAGTTCCGGAAGTAATAACCAAAAGTGTTTTATCAGAGTGTTTCCCACGAAGGGAATTGTACAAGTGTGTCTGTTTCCTGATGTAAGCAGTTATTGAAAAAGTTTTTGCATACCCTGTGAATTGTTTTTGCTCTGTTCCAGCCCGAGGACGTGCTGTGCTTTACCAGGAGGGAATGTAGCACCCCGAGGGCTTGGTCGCTACAGAGGTATTGCACCTCATCCAGAGGTGTGATATCCCACTCCCGGGTAAGGATGGAGTATGGATCAAGGCTCAGTAGGCTGCATACAGCACACACACCCCATTTCCGAGGGACAGCTCAACGGTGCTCCCACTAGAAAGAAGTGCAGGCACGACCGACTATGTCCCTGGCTGGAGTGGGGAGGGGGGTGGAATACCCAGTGCTGTGGGGGCTGATAGGGGTTGGTTTCTGAGCAGAGGTAGGAGCCCATTGGTTGCTAGTCACCTGGGCTCATGGTCAGAGGGAGGTATAAAAGGTGGGCACCATCTTAGAACAGGGTTCAGTTCGTGCAGTCTGTGAGGAGAAGTGGAGAAGACAGGGAGCAGATGCTCTGTAGGAGCTCTGCTCAAAGGCGGGCCTGAGAGGAGGCCGGGGCCAGAGAGAGAGAGAGAGAGAGAGGAGAAGGAACAGTGGAAAGGAAAGGGAACAAGACCAGAACAGAAGTAACAAGTGAAACAGAAAGGCTCAGGAACGAGAAGGAAGAGAGAACCCTAAGGACCCAGGAGACTGCGGGTGACGGGTTGGCAGAACAGGGTACCGGATCCCAAATTGGTGGAAGCAAATCATCTTCAGCCAAGAACCGGAGGTCGTGACCAGCCCTTGGTGCGACCCCTCGCTGCACCTTGCTAGGAAGGCATGCCATATAGGGTCAGGGACGTGGGCACGTAGCCCTCCCAAGAGAAGGCCCGCGGGAGCTGGACCTAAGCCTGGCCACTGGTGGGGCACGAGCCGGAGGAAGGACGGAAAGGAGCCTTGAGACATACTCCAGAAAGACCTGGGAGTTGACCGAGTCCCCTGCCTGGTGGACGCAGCACGGCTCGGGTGGTCACTGCTTCGCGAGAGTGACCTGGAGAATACAAACTGTGAGTAAAGGACATTGGATTGCAACACGTTGTCTGTGACTTCTTGCTCCTCCGGCACTATTTGTATTGGGACTATCTGCACTATCACCCCCACCATCCACGGCACTGCCCTGGGGCTGCACTCTTCCCGTGGGGAGTCACACTACCTAAGCTGCATACACCATCAGCCCCAGCGGTCTGCCTTGCAGCGGCAGTCCGCACTGACCGCAATCCACGGGTGGCGTAGTCGGACAATTGTAATACCACCAAGACTACCCGCTGATTTGACCACCCCTGGGCACGGACCGGGTCAACGCCACGGAGACTACAACCCCCCAGCGATCTGTCTCCGGGTATTCCCCGCACGCACTTGCACGCACGACACAGGCCCAGGGGGCGAGTCATTGCTGTGCGGTGTAGTCCAGAGGATGGCGCAGTTAATAATCAGTCCACAACTTAATGGCGGTTTCCTCTTATCTTTACTTGCGGTGGTTAGGCAGACCGGGTCACAGGTACTAGCTGGTAGTAAAGGTCCAGGCGGCCTGGAAGCAAGTTGGGGATCCACCTCGCCCGGTGAAGTTGGAGGCCTTCCCTTTGCGCTACCTCTTTGGCCCTGCTGCGTATAGCTATGCTGCGGCCCTCGTCCCTGAGTAAAACGTCTTTGTGCTCACCCGTATGGCAGGCAGCTCGAGCCTTCCTTGAGTGTTGCTCCCACGCGGCGGTGCTGGGCCCTATCGTGCTGCTGAGCCTCCGTGCGTCTGATGGGGCCAGGAGACCTGCAGTCTCCTGTCCTCCGTTTTCTGCTGCTGGGCTTTCGGTGCCCCACAACCTCGGACTCCGGTGTCCGATTCTTCAGCGCTTCCCTCCGGGGTGATCTGCTGTGCAGCTCCACTCCCTGGGTCTTTCCTCATGGACGTCCTGACTTCAACTCCTGTCTGCTCTCCTCACCCTAACTAACCCCGCCTCCAGATCCAGTTGCCAAGGAGAGGAGCTCCCTTGCTGGTCTGGAGCCAGGAAAGTGTTGCATGCTAGCAAAACCTGATTAGGGGAGCCCTCCTTGCTTCCAGGCATGGCATCACCCCTTGTGAGGGAGGCAATGCCACTGTGGCAACCGGACTCCTGGGGTGCCACAGGTACACTTCAACAGGGATTTTGGCCCACTCCTCCATACAAATCTTCTCAAAATCTTTCAGGTTTCGGGGCTGTTGCTGGTTAACATTGAGTTTCAGCTCCCTACAAAGATTTTCTATTGGTTTCAGGTCTGGAGGCTGGCTAGGCCACTCCAGGACCTTGAAATGCTTCTTACGGAGCCACTCCTTAGTTGTCCTGGCGGTGTGTATTGGGTCATTGTCATGTTGGAAGACTCAGCCATGACCCATCTTTAATGCTGTTACTAAGGGTAGGAGGTTCTTAGCCAAATACTCGCAATGCATGACACCATTCATCCTCCCTTCAATACGGTGCATTCATCCTGTCCCCTTTGCAGAAAAGCACCCCCAAAGTATTATGTTTCCCCACCATGCTTCACAGTTGCGACGGTGTTATTGGGATTGTACTCATCCTTCTTCTTCCTCCAAACACGGCGAGTGGAGTTGATACCAAAAAGTTCTATTTTGGTCTCATCTGACCACATGACCTTCTCCCATACCTTCTCTGGATCATTCAGATGGTCATTGGCGAACTTCAAATGGGCCTGGATTTGAGCTGGCGTGAGCAGGGGGACCTTACGTGCCCTTCTGGATTTTAATCCATGATGGTGTAGTGTGTTACTAATGGTAATGTTTGAGACTATGGCACCAGCTCTCTTCAGGTCATTGACCAGGTCCTCCCATGTAGTTCTGGACTGATTACTGACCTTTCTTAGAATCATTCTTAACCCACGAGGCGAGATATTTCATGGAGCCCCAGACCAAGGAAGATTCACAGTCATCTTATGTTTCTTACATTTTCTAATAATTGTGCCAACAGTTATTGCCTTCTCACCAAGCTGCTTGCCAATTGTCCTGAAGCCCATACCAGCCTTGTGCAGGTCTACAATTTTGTCTCTGGTGTCCTTAGACAGGTCTTTAGTCTTTTGGTCTTGGCCATGGTGGAAAGGTTGGAATGTGATTGATTGAGTGTGTGGACAGGTGATATAGGTAATGAGTGCATAGTAGGAGGGCTTCTTAAAAAAAAAACCTAACAGGTCTGTGAGAGCCAGAATTCTTGCTGGTTGGTAGCAGATCAAATACTCATTTCAAGCAATAAAATGCAATTTAATTATGTGTATATATTATATATATATATATATATATATATATATATACTGTGCGTATATATATATATATAAATATATATATATAATGCACAGTCTATAGTCATACTTAAAGTATAATGCACAGCCCATAGTCATCCATAAAGTATAATGCAGAGCCCCAAGTCATCCATAAAGTATAATGCACTGCCCAGTAGTAGTATGGCTACTGATTTAAAAAATAAATAAATATTCTCCTTCCCTCCACTACCCCGGCATGGCGAGCTCCTATGAAGCCAGCAGCTGACTTCAGCATGCGACGGGAGAACATGACATCACTTCCATGCGTCCATGCATGCCGACATCAGCTGCTGGCCTCTGATTGGCCGGCAGCATGTATTGCAGTGCACGGACCCAATGGATCTGTGTGCCGCAACACACTTCAGCTGGATGTGTGTCCTCCGACACACATCCAGTTCAAGTTTCTGCTGGCATCAGCGATCCCCTGACCCACTGGGCCCAGTCGCAGCTGCTTCTACTGTGGTCTTTATGCCCCTGGTTACTTTGTACAGTCTTATCTTGTATGTACTGTTTGTCTATGAATTGTAAATTGCTGCAGAAAATGTTGGCGCTTTAGTAATTAAAAAGTTATTATTATTACTGTGGCACCCTGCTGCGCACAGGTACCACAGGACCAAGGGTACATGGACGGACTTCTCCACAAGAGGTCCTCATTACATACAAACACCTCCACCCTTCCACCTCACACCACCAGAGGGAGCCCGTTAGGGAAATATATATGGAGGGTGGAGCCAGGCAGTTCAGTTTAGAGTTTAGTCAGACAGAGAGAGTCTGAGAGCGTGCTGACGCTAAGAGCAGCGAAAACGCAGCACGTCTGCTGCTGAGTTCTGAGGGCCCCGAGTATGGCCGAAGGCAAGAGGAGAAAAGAGAGAGGAGTTGAGGGGGCAGAGGAGCATCATAAGGCTCACCCCAAAGATACAAACCGGACACCGGGTCCGCGCCTACAGGGTCCTTTATACCCAGTAAGGATCACCGGCATTCCAGGAGGACTACAAGTCCCTGGCTAACCTGAAGCTAGACCTATTACAGGACCAGGAAACACAAAGGCCCTGACGTCCAGGGATAGTGGTTGCCAGCAGATGGTCCTTCTACCGAGCGACAGGTGAAGGAACAGCACGAAACATAAGCTAGGCCCAGTTGCAGGCTGGCCAGTAGCATACAGAGAGGCAGACACGGACCAGGAGGCCTTTTACCGGCTCACTGGGGAGAAGTCCTGAAGTACACCCATCCTACTGAGTACCCTGGACCGTACCTGACAACCGAACCAGTAAAGGTATTGAAGCGAATCCCCTGACTCTGTCAATTACTCCTGCTGCGCCATCCCACCTGCACTACAAGTCCCAGCATCACCACCCACCAAACTCCACACTACCCCAGCGGCCCACTCCACCTGTGGGGAGCAGAAACACCTCAGCTGCCATCCCATCACCCCCGGAGGTCTGCAGCAGCGCTGGTAAACCTTACCAGGTACCACAGGTGGCATCACAAACTATTTACTTTATTTTTTATCTCTATCCAAGTTACAATCCCCTTTTTGGTTGACCGCCCTGGGCCACGGACTGGGCCAGCCACTGTGACATATCCCCCCTCCAGCATCCATAGGCCCGGCTGCCGAATACCCCATTGCCCCGGGGACGCGTCAACTTCTGGCGTCACGAACAGGATTTCGTGCCCGTTGCAACGAACAGGATTCCGTGCCCGTTGCCACCGGGTACTGTGCGCCTTAAAAGACTGTAACACTTACTGTGGTGAAGATTTCCTGCCATTCCCGAGGTTTGCCGCCATAATCCGCCATTTTCCTGTCGCCGTGCCGGAGGAAGAGGGGCGTAACCGTGGGAATTGGCGAGGCGTAACCGCTGGAAGCGCGCGAAGCCCAGGCCCCGCCTCGCGCCTTGACGCCGAACCAGGAAGCGTCAGGTCCTAGAAGGAGACTGTTGTCAAGCGCACGCTCTGACGTCAGCCACGAGGGAGACGCAAGGTCCTGGAAGGAGACCGTCGTGTGCGGAGCTGCGGCCTACCCGATCCAAGTAAAGGAGGTAGGCTACGGTTCACTAGAGGGGCGCAACCATGGCCCACGACCAGCAAGCCGCCGGAGCACCGGTTAACTCTCCTGATGCCCAACTTGCACCCGGCGCTGCACAGGCCGGAGCGGTTGCCCCACCAGCAGGGGTCGTGACTCCTTTGATACCCATGGCCCTGCCGTATATCCCTGGAGTGAAATGTCTTCCCCAGTATGATGGCAAACCAGACATCCTGTCTGGGTTCAAGAGAAAAATATGCAGTGTACTGGACATGTATTCTAAGACTGGTAAGCAGAGAGCCGCTGTTATGCTGGGACAATTTACTAGTGCCGCAGAGCGGGAAGTTGAAACCTGGCCAGCTGCAGACCAGGAATCAGTATCCATTATCTTTAAGAGACTGCAAACTGTCTTTGAAAACCGCACTGAGACAGATCTCCGGATGAGGTTCTACCACTGTACCCAGAAACCTGAGGACAGTATCCGGGACTATGCCTGGCGCTTACAGGAAGCCTTGCGGGCCCTGAAACAGGTTAGTCCAGTCAGCATACAAGATGAGAATAAAATGCTGACAGAACGATTCATCCCGGGGGTTGAGTTCCCAAGAGGAGAGCAGAACTGTACGGTGGTGGGCTTTAGATCATCCAGACGCCACCTTTGACACCCTGAAGGACATGGCTATTAAGGTTCTACAGCCCCTGGAAACATCAGGGACTGCTATCCAGCGTTACCAGGGTGGGGCCACCCCAGTGCTCGTAGCACCCACTGCTCCTTCATTAACGGCTGTCCTGAGCACCCTGCAGCTACAGACGAAGCCCGAGCCGGAAGGAAGGATCCTACTCGCCGACAGTCCTGAGGATGTCCCCTCGATGAGGAGAAGAAGGAAGACAATACCACCCCGTAGGAGGACAACGCCACCCCGTGGGAGGACCAACGACCAACGTCGCCCTCCAGGAGACTTCATCTGCTACCGTTGCCGCAAGGCAGGCCACACAGCGCAGAACTGTCCTTTAAACGGGCAAACCCTGGGGCCGAGGGCCCACACCCAGGAGTAAATCAACCAGTCCCATCAAGCTGGTACCATCGGTTTGTAGGAGCAAGGCCTTTCCTGTCCATCGTGCTGGACGGCATAGCTACACCTGCGTTACTGGACACCGGCTCACAGGTAACCATCATACCTGATGTCCTCTACAAAAGGTACTGGTCCATAGATGAACTCCATCCACCAGCCCTGAACCTCTCTGTGTATGCCTCTAACGGCCTTCCTCTTAACCTAGTAGGGGTTAAGGACGTGACAGTGAAGGTGGGAGAGTGGAACTAAAGGACCAAGGACTAATTGTCATAGAATCTAACCCTGGTGATACAGACTTGTATATGATACTTGGTACAAATATTGTTGGTAACTGTTTGGGAGAAGTGTTGTTTTTGCTCCAACAGATTGCTGACACTGCCAAACTAGGGCAGAAGAAGGTGCTCCAGAGAGAGATTCGAGCCCTCCTGTACGAGCAACAGGTAAAGCTAACAGGTGGTGAGATTGGTAATGTACGGGTGACAGACCCGATACACATTGTGATTCCCCCAATGAGTGAGATGCTGATTTGGTGTAGGGCAGCAATAGGTCTCAAGGGACAGAACTACCAGGCGGTAGTGGAGCCCATTAGCTCAGAGCACAGACCTACACTCTTAACTGCTAGAGGGGTAGTTGATGTACGCAATGGGAGGGTACCTGTACGTCTCCTAAATTGTGGGGGGGAGGAAGTCAAATTGCCAAGGTATGCCACTGTTGCTAGATTGTATACTGTGAATGATGATGCCATACACACAGTGGAATCCTTGACCCCACCAGATACAGTGGAGGACAATGACTCCGAAACTCAGCTGGAGGATTGGTGTCAACAGCTCCATGTTGGGACTGACGCCACTCTTGTCCATCAGAAACACGGTGTTTACAGAGTGGTTCAGGAATATGAACAAGTGTTTAGTAAACACCCACTTGACTTTGGAAGGCTTAAAGGGGTACAACACCACATACCCACCGGTAACCATCCACCCATTAAGGAGCGTTACCGACCCATACCACCAGCACATTATCAGCAAGCCAAGGAAATGTTGCGTGACATGAAAAAGGCAGGGGTAGTAAGGGATGGCTGTAGCCCCTGGGCAGCTCCCCTGGTCCTGGTCAGGAAAAATGACGGTAGCATGAGGATGTGTGTAGATTATAGACAGATTAATCGCATAACACATAAAGATGCATACCCTTTGCCCCGTATAGAGGAATCCCTGGCTGCACTAAAATCTGCCAATTACGTCTCTACACTGGATCTCACTAGCGGGTACTGGCAAGTCTCTGTTGCTGAGGAGGCCCAGGAGAAGATGGCTTTCACCACCCTGATGGGACTGTGTGAGTTCAACAGTATGCCGTTTGGACTCTGCAATGCACCCGGAACGTTCCAGAGGCTGATGGAGTGTTGCTTGGGACATCGGAACTTCGAGACAGTGCTGCTGTACCTGGATGACGTTATCGTGTACTCAAGGACGTATGAGGACCTTCTGAAGTACCTGGCGAAGGTATTTGAAGCATTGTCCCGGTATGGGATGAAACTAAAGCCTTCTAAATGCCACTTGCTCAAGCAGAAGGTTCAGTACCTGGGGCACGTAGTCAGCTCGGAGGGAGTAGAACCAGACCCGGAGAAGGTCACTGCCATCCAGAAGTGGCCTGAACCGAGAAGTATCAAAGAAGTACGGCAATTCCTGGGACTGGTCGGGTGCTACAGGAGGTTTATAAAGGACTATGCCAAAAAGGTAGCACCTCTACAAGATCTCCTGGTAGGACAGTCCAAAAGAGGAAAGAATCCCCCATTCCAGTGGGGCAAAGAACAGGCTGAATCCTTTGCAGTAATGAAGAAAATCCTGACTGGTGAAGAAATCCTGACTTACCCTGACTACAGCCAGCCTTTCCTGCTGTACACTAACGCCAGCAATAAGGGACTGGGAGCTGTGTTATCCCAGAAGCAGAATAGAACAGAGAAGGTAATTGCGTATGCCAGCAGGAAGCTACACCCTATCGAGAGGAACACGGAGAACTACAGTTCCTTCAAGCTGGAGTTCCTGGCCTTGGTTTGGGCTATTGTGGCGCCCCTGAGGGTTCGGTCGCCACAGAGGTATTGCATCTCACCCAGAGGTGTGGTATCTCACTCTCAGGTAAGGAAGGAGTACAGCTCAGGACCCTAACACCTGCATTCACTACACCACATTTCCGGGGGACATGGCAAGATTGCTCCTACGGGAGAGCACAGTCCCTGGTCCCTGGCTGGAGTGGGGAGGAACCACTTAGTGAGGGGGAACCATGTAGTGGATGGGGTGGAGGACGTAGATCCTGGGAGCACACGACAAGGAGGTATAAAAACAAGGAAGCATCTTAGTTCAGTTCAGTCAGACAAGTCAGTCAGAGGAGGAAGGTGACAGCAGCAGAGGCTCTGCATGAGCTCTGCTCCAGAGGTGGGCCTAGCACTAAGGCCCAAGTCTGAGAGGAGAGGGAGCAGGACGGCTCCAGGAATGAGGAGAGAAGGGACCCTAGGAGTACGGGCCGTGCAGCAAGTCACCCGTACGCCCTCCGCTACTAGGAGGTAGGGGGTCAGGCCAGAAGAAGGGAACCGGTCCCTCAACTAGCACAGAGCTACAAGGCCCAACTAGGAAACCAGAGGCTGCATCATTTCAAGTACTGCAGGCCGCAAGTCCACAGCAGTACACTAAGAAGATAGCCGCATAGGACCCAGGGGATGGAACACACGTCGCCCACCAAGGCCCGAGGACGCAGGATAGAAGTGCCACTGGGTGTGAGGTGCAGGGAGCAGGCCAGAGAGAGGACACACAGAAGGGGGTCCTGCAAAATACTCCGGAGTTACCTGAGGGTTGACCGAGCCCCTCACTGCGTGACCACAGGACGCCGTGGGCCCCTACACTGGCCCTGTATCTTGAACTGCTACAATTGTGAGTAAAAGACCTGGGACTGCACTATCTAACTCCGTGTCATTACTGACTCCCTGCACTACAACCACCATCATCCATACACGCTGCCCTGAAGCTCCACTCTTCCTGTGGGGAGTTACATCACATTGTTGCACATACCACCAGCTTCAGTGGACTGCTCCGCAGCGGCGGTTCCCAATAACCTCATTCCACAGGTGGCGTAGTCGGACTCTATATCACAGACACACATAGACTACCCTGGTTTGACCGCCCTGGGTCACGGACCGGGTCGCCGCCACGGTGACTACAACCCCCAGCGTCTACAGGCCCGGATCCGGGTACCCCACGGCCCAGGGGGCGCGTCAGATACTGCCTCGCTCAATTTATTTGCATAGTCGGATGGTGGCCAGAAATATGCAAATCGCATACTTGCAGTAACATGACCACCGTTCCCAACGCTGACACCAGAGAATCCTCACAGCAAACAGTGCATAAAGGAGGGGGCTGGAGACAGCACAGCTAGGGGGAAGCCACCCATGACCGGGGTTGGCCTGGAGGTTTCAACCCCCCCCCCCGTTTTGAATAAGGCTTTCTTGGGGATTGTATAAGGGGAAGTTGGGGGCGGGTAGTGGGAGAGGGCATATATAGGGAAAAGTGCGGGAAAACCGCCATTCCCTGAGGAGCAGCGGACTGATTACCTGAAGAGCATTGACTGATTACCATATGGCGTCCATCGAATCCCTGGTGGCCCAACTCAGAGACGCTGCCAGGTCACGGAGAGGGGGATAGCTGGAGGCCCAGCTTTCTGCCTTGCTGGGAGCAGCCAAAAATATGGAGGCGCCATCCGGAGCTGTGCGAAGGAGCAGGAGGACCCGGCCCCCAGAGAAACTGTCACCGGAGGGATCAACGCGCAACAGGCGCAGGCTCCGGAGCCCCTCTGGAGACCCTGTGGGAGGACAGCAAGACGGCGCGGTCCCTGCCCGTCGCGCTCACCCCGGCAGGAATCCATCTAGCTGGCCTGTTGGCGCTGCACGACGAGGAGCGCGGCCCGCACCGGAAGTCAGGGCCGCACCGGAAATTACGTCCGCACCGGAAGTGACGTCCACACCGGAAGTGACGTGCGCACCGAATGTGCGCCCCCCGGGAACAGCGTCGCTGGAGCCGGGGTTCCGGGCCCCGGCCGAGCGGCGATCGCGCACCGCAGTTGGGCCGCACAGGCCAGCTGCTACCAGCGGTGGGAGGCAGATCAAGGAGAGAGGGGCCGGGAGGATCGGGGGATCAGAGGAAGAAACGGCAGGCGCCACTGGCGATGCTCCTGTCGGGGCGCCTGCTGGGAGGACCACGACGACACCAGGGAGGCAAGCATCTGCGGGCAGGCGGCAGTCCAGGGATCCACTGCTGACTGGCTCATATGGAAGATGTGGAAGGGAAGGAGCGGCGGGCGGCGACACTGCGCTGCCTGGCAGCGTCCGTTTTGGCAGCACGGACCAGGCCCGTGTGTCTGGGTATGGTAGCCGAAGGAGGCCCAGAGCTGCATCCAGGAGCATAAGGCGGTCCGGCGGGAGGCGAGAGTCGAGGAGAAGACAGTCTGCAGCATCTGTGACCGTTCAGGACCCCCCTGGTGACGTGGAGGCCAGGGGCGTGGGCCTTGAGCGGCGAACGGACACAGAAGCATCCGATTCCAGCGGTGACCGTGACAGAAGTGGCGATCGTCAGGACTCAGGAATTCCGGCTGGCGGGGACACAGCACCTGCGCAGCTGCGTGAGTATAATTCTATGTCTCGTTTGTCGCCCGAAGGGGCTGTTTTGCAAGGGGGGGGGTAGTGGTCAGTTTACAGGGCCAGAGGGGAGGAGGTTAGGCGGTCCCGGGGGTGCAGAGGTATCGGGGATTAGGGATATCTTACATAGCATGTCACAGATTTTGCTTTGAATGGAGAGCGGGGCAGCGGGTGGGTCAAGGGGATCTCCCGTAGGAGCCTGGTTACCAGGCCAGGAGGTGTTGCTGCAACCCAGTTGCGTTATGGTAGGGTCTGCGGCGGGCACTGAGGTTCAAACGGAAAAGGACAAGGGCGATATGGTAAAGCTGGATGATAGGGCAAAGGGTGAGGTGTATGTGTGCTTTGAGGGGCCACTCGGGGCACATTTAAAAAAAGAGGTGAAGGAGAAAATTTGGCATGATGAATACGTCGAAATCTTCTCCCTCCTTCCCTTGGAGAAATTTAATTTAGACACGGGGAGGAAGGGTGATAGCAAAAAGGAGGAGGAGGAGAAGCGCAGGTGGCGCTTGATCCCTCAGACTTTTGCAAATTGGCTTCAAGCATTTGCTATATTGGCTGGTGTCATTGGGGAAAAGTTTCCAGAAAATTGCTCGGGTTTATTCTGTTACTTAGACGCGATTGGGGAAGCGCATCGTACTTACGGGGGACAAACATGGCTGAGGTACGACGAGCAATTCAGGCAGAGGAAGGCGGTGCGGCCTGAGATTAAGATATTGGCCTTTGGTTAAAAGTGATGGCCCCTGCTAGATACGGGCAGTCCTTTCATGGGAGCGGAGGAAGCGGGAGTCAATCGTCGGGACAGGGAGGAGGTAGTCAGGGAGCACAGGCAGGAAAAGAGAAGTCAAAAACGTACTGGCAATTTAATGATGGCCAGTGCAAATATGGGAACAGCTGTAAGTTCAAGCACGTTTGTTCCCATTGCAACGGGAGCTTCCATGGGGCAGAAAAATGCTTCAAAAAAGGAAAAGGAAGGATGTCTGTGGGTACCGGTCAAGGGGGTGACTCCAGTGAATCTGCTAGGGATGGCCCCCTTTCTAAGTAGATATCCTGATCAATCGAAGGCCAGGATTATTAATGATGGGTTTTTGGAAGGTTTCAGGATCCCGCCTCCTGACCATATGGTTCCTTTCTCTGTTAAGAATTTGAGGTCTGCTTTGTTGCATCCAGAGGTTGTCTGTGTTAAGTTGGCGAAGGAGGTGGAGTTAGGTCGTATGGCAGGGCCTTTTCATAGTCTACCGGTTGAGGGTGTGATCATTTCTTTGGGGGTGGTGCCTAAGAAGGAGCCGAATAAATTTCGCCTGATCCAGCATTTGTCATACCCAAAAGGTTGTTCGGTTAATGACGGTATAGCGCCGGAATTATGTTCGGTTGAATACACATCATTTGATGCGCTGTGTCATGGGTGCACAGGTATGGGCCTGGGTCATTGTTAGCAAAAACTGACATTGAATCAGCTTTTAGGTTACTCTCGGTTCACCCGGCTAGCATTCCACTGTTGGGTTGTTTTTGGAACAAAGGTTATTACCTGGATAGGTGTTTACCTATTGGCTGTTCTATTTCATGTTCATTGTTTGAAACTTTCAGTACTTTTCTGGAATGGGTGGTCAGGGATGTTGCAGGTGTGCAGTCCGTTATCCACTACCTGGATGACTTTTTGTTCATAGGTCCCCCAGATTCGTTTGTCTGTGGTAATTTGTTGGCAGCCATGGTGTGGGTTGCAGAACGTTTTGGGGTCCCTTTGGCCAAGGAAAAAAGTGAAGGTTCTTGTACTGTATTGAGTTTTTTAGGAATATTGATTGATACGGATCGCATGGAGTGTCTACTGCCCGAGGATAAAATGTTGTTACTCAGGCAGGAGGTCGAGCGAATTGGTAAACTGCGTAAGGTGACATTGAAGGAGCTCCAGTCGCTGCTAGGGAGATTGAACTTTGCTTGTAGGATCATGCCTATGGGCAGAATATTTTGTGGTAGGCTGTCAAGGGCGACAGCCAGCGTGCTCACACCGCATCATTTCATTCGTTTGAATAGAGAGCACAGAGAGGATTTGTTGGTGTGGAAGCGTTTTTTGGACAATTATAACGGCAGGTCGTTGATTCAGCAGGAGTTTTTGAACAGCTTTGATTGCGAGATTTACACGGACGCGGCAGGCGGTGCTGGCTATGGAGTTTTTTGTAAGGGAAAGTGGAGCGTGGGAAAATGGCCCGATTCATGGAAAGAGAGGGGTCTTACAAAGAATCTCGCTCTGTTGGAATTATTCCCAATTGTAGTTGCAGTCTCGATTTGGGGTGAGTTCTTTTTGAATCGGAGAGTCAGGTTTCACTGCGATAACATGGGAGTGGTGACGGTGATTAACAGCTTGTCGGCTTTGTCTCCTCCGGTTATTAAGCTGGTCAGGGAACTGGTACTACGGTGTTTGGAGTTGAATGCATGGATTTCGGCGGTGCATGTGCCAGGTGTCCAAAATTATATAGCGGATGCTTTGTCTCGTTTCCAGTGGGAGCGTTTCCGTGCTCTGGCACCGGAGGCAGAGGTCGCAGGAGTGGAATGCCCTTCGCAGTTGTGGCAGCTGATTACGGACGAGTCGGAAGATTGATCCAGGAGTCAGTGGCGAGTTCAACCTGGTCTGCTTACGAGGCATCCTGGCGAAGCTGGGTGTTGCATTGGGGGGTAATAGACAGTGACGAGGATAGGACGTTTGCGATCTTGTTTTTGATTGGTAAGGCTGCGGACTCATGGTGGTCGCCATCTAGAATTAGTAAATTTGTTGCTGGCCTCGCATTCGGTTTCAAGTTACAGGGTTTGACTGATGTTACTAAATCCTTTTTGGTCAAACAGGCACTTAGAGGTTTTTGAAAGGGTAGCAAGAGTGTGGATAAGCGTAGGCCAGTCACGTTTAGTATGTTGGAAAGGTTAGGTCTGGTTTTGGAAAGGATTTGTTGTTCTACTTTTGAGGCTGCTCTGTTTAAGTTAGCTTTTTTCTTTAGCTTTTTTCGGGGCAATGAGAGTAGGCGAGTTGGTCGCCCCCAGCAGGAATAGGGAGGGAGGTTTATTAGCCAAAGACATGAGTTGCTGGGCCTGGGGTATCGATTTTTGGATTAGACACTCAAAAACTGATCAATTGGGTAGAGGTAAGCGCGTCATTTTGGGTAGAGTGGACGGGGCTCTGATGTGTCCAAGAAGGTGCTTGGAGGTTTATTGGCAAGGGTGGTCGGGTAGATCCGGCCCACTGTTACGTCATTGGGACGGGTCATTTCTTTCCCGTTTCCAGTTTATAGCGGTCCTAAAAAAGGGGGTGCAGGAGTTGGGCCTTAGCCCTTGCATTCTTTTAGGATTGGCGCAGCGTCTGAGGCTGATAGGCGCGGTTTGGGGGCGGAGGTAATCAAGCGGATTGGAAGATGGAGTTCGGACCGTTATTTGACGTATGTTCGTCGTTAAATACCCAGGACCTTGTTTCATTTGTGAGTTGTTTGGATAGTTGTTGAATATGCTTGTTTATTATTCTTTTAGGTGGTGTTCCCTCGTTAGCTTGGATTTTCGGACATTCATACGTGCACTGGGGGGCGCTGCGTGCGGACGTAAGGCGTGACGGTAGGCAATTGGGCTTTCCGAGGGTACAAGTGGTTATAAGGTTGATAGGTTTTAGGGGGATGGTTTGGAGACGGTTTTTGTCGGAATTTCATAAAGCGGCAAGATTGGACAGAACACCGGATATTCTGGTTGTACATTTGGGAGGGAACGATTTGGGGGCAAGGCCCGTGAGAGAGTTGATGCGGGATATCCGTTTTGATTTTTTGAGATTGTGGACTTCATTCCCGGGGGTTTTGACGGTTTGGTAGGATATTGTTCCCAGGAAAAAATGGCGAGCGGTCAGATCCGAAAAAGGTATAAATAGAGCGAGAGTGAAATTAAATAGGGCCGTGTCCAGTTTTGTGTCAAGGAATGGCGGCATAAGTGTTAGGCACTTTGAGTTGGAATCGGGGGTTGGGAATTTTTGGTTAAAGGACGGTGTTCATCTCAATGACATCGGTATGGATCTTTGGGCCCTTGCAATACAGGAAGGGATTGAAAGGGCGTTGGTGGCTTTGGGGCACTCACGAGCCCAAGGTTTCAGGGCTGTTCGTGGTTGGCGGGGGGTGGGGTTCTTGGAGTTGGTACCAAATTGTCGGTGGAAGGAATTGGGAAAAATTCCAGGTCATTTAAATTGAGTGGGGGTGATCTGGCAGTCGGTTCTGGGCTCTGGACGGGGTTTTACCTCGGGAGCATTTAGTTGGTTGGTCTTTCACGGAATGTGGAAGTTTTGGTGCCCTCGAGCTGGTGCTGAACGGCTGAGGGTAACATGGCGGTTGATTTTATAGTTAATTTAAAGCCAGATCTATTAGCTCCAAGAACCCTCCCTCCATATATTTATATATATATATATATTTATTTCATTGTTATTTGTTGTTTGTTAATAAACGGCCGCTGTGGCCAATTTATCCAACGAACAACATGCTGTAGAGTCTTTATTTCAGGGACGGATCATGGGATCCCGGGGTTTGTGGGAAGTTGGAAGACAACAGGGAAACCACATTGGCCGTAACAGGTCATGTGAGGATTCACAAGTCTGCAGTTACATAGAGTGACACATTGAGTGACTGCAGATTTGTAGTTTTAGACCAGACAATCCCTTTAACACTGAAACTGATTATCAATCTATCTAAACAGGCTGTTCATCACCCGATCCACGAGCAAAATGTTCGTTAGCCGAAATGAATTTTAACCCCTTCATGACCGGAGCATTTTCCGTTTTTGCGGTTTCGTTTTTTGCTCCCCTTGTTCCCAGAGCTATAACTTTTTTACTTTTTAGTCAATATGGCCGTGTGAGGGCTTATTTTTTGCGGGACGAGTTGTACTTTTGAATGACATCACTGGTTTTACCATATCATGTACTGGAAAACAGGAAACAAAATTACAATTGCAGTGAAATTGCAAAAAAAAGTGCAATTCCACTATTGTTTTTTATATTTTTTTTACTACGTTCACTGAATGCTAAAATTGACCTGCCATTATTATTCTCCAGGTCATTACAAGTTTGTAGACACCATACATGCATAGGTTCTTTTTTTATTTAAGTGGTGAAGAAAAAATCCAAAATTTGCTCACCGATGGGCGGGGTAAGCGATGTGCTGCCGGTGCGGCAATGTTAAATGCCGCTGTCAGAGATTGACAGCGGAAATTAACTAGTTAACAGCCGCATATGGATCGCGATTCCAACATCGGCTGATGCGGGCACATGTCAGCGGTATAGATCAGCTGACATGTGCCCAGTTTAGCGCGGGCTCAGCGCCAGAGCCCGCACTGAACAGGGGGTCACGACATGGTACATACTATTACGTACCATGTCGGAAAGGGGTTAAGCTTGCTTAAAGGGAGTCTGTCACACCAAAATGACAATTAGACTGCATAAATATTTATATAGGGGACGCAGCCCCTACTAAAATAATACCAGGCATATACAGTTTAGCGTAATATTTACTAAAAAAGCGAAATTGAATATGCAAATGAAGAAGCTTCTGTGCACCCTTGGTGTGGCCTAAGCCTTGGTGCACCATTATGACCTAGCATTTAAAAATTACAGTTACCCTGTCACCAGGTTTTCCCCATATAAAGTATGGACAGCACCTATAAGCCCTCTGATACAGCATACTGGGATGCTGTACATATGTCTCCAATCCCCTATGCGAAGCACAGACAGCGTGGTCCAGTCCGATGGGCATCTCTGGTCTTGATCCAACACCTCCTCTCATTCAATCGTTGTCCTCCTTCCCTGCTTCATGTGGATGATGCGTGTAGTGTGCATGAGCCAGGAAAGGCAAAAGACCACTGATGAAACATAGGTAAGGCTACAGCATGCGCACTACCAAACTTTGCTCTGCCCTCGGCAGGGAAGTGAGAAGTGCGTCTGTGCAGAGGCGCGATGGGGAACACAGTGAAGACGATATAGGACATGTCATCCACATGAAGCAGGGAAGTAGGACAGCGGTCATAAGAAGAGAGGAGACATTGGATCAAGACCAGAGACAACCATCGGACCGGAAGTAGACGTCTGTGGGTTTAATAAAAACTATTTTTTGTGCCATGCATAGAAAATTGGGGACATACAGACAGCATGCCAGAATGCTGTAACATAGGGCTTATAGGTGCTGGTTATACTTTATTTCGGGAAAACCTGTGACAGGTTCCCTTTAAAGCCAGTCCCTTGTCTTGACACTGATCCGTTGGTAAGAGCGAGCACAGTCTAACATCAGCTCACTTGTCTGCACTTGCGCACTCACACTAGAGGAGCACAGCAGCACACTCCAAGTGTCAGTTTGGGTGTGAACATAATGTGGTTGTGGGCAAGGTCTGACGCCTAGATCCTGTCCGTCTATGGCTGCCACTCGGGGCACTTGCAGGTAGTGAGCGGTTTCAGTTAGGAGGGGACAAGGTGTTGTGATGTGCAGTCTGCTCACTTCAAAGCCCTTCATCCTAATTGAGACTGCGGCCAAAAGCAGGCAGCAACCAGGCATCAGAACGCGCCTGCAGACTCGTTGTGTGCGCGGTCAAGCGCAGAAATGCACAGCTCTTACTCTTACCAAAGGACATCTGACAATTATAACAAGGGAATGGCTTTAATATGCAAATAGGAGGGTGTAACGGTGCACCAAGGCGTAGGCCACACCAAGGGTGCACAGAAGCGCACTCATTTGCATATAAAAAAAGAAAATATTAAGCCAAATTAAAACTGTGTATGCCTGGGCTATGTTCCCTATATAATTGTGTATGCAGATTAAATGGCATTTGGGGGAGAAAGACTCCATTTATTTATCATCATTCTCATCAACACATTCTCCTGTGTACACATGTGCTGCTGAGAACGAAGCTTTTAACGAAGCACAGGACGATGATGTTAACGATCACTCTGCGCACATGAAAGTGAGGCCACATTCTGTTTGGTGTCCAACCCATCAGACATTTATGACATGTATCGTATTGATATTTCATTACTGGCACTATTATTCAATTAGAGTCAAAAATACATTAATCAATTTTATGTTTTTATTCATTTATATTTTAGAATTAATCATTGATGGAAAGGATGAAGAGATGTTCTTGGATGAGCCTTCGATTTTTGCAGATGTTTCTTGCAGGTCAGAAGGCATCAGGTAGATGTACAACTCCTTCCATACAGGTACAGCATTGTTGGTGGACATGCTGCACGTTCTTCAGGGGGCTAGATGGGGGTTTTCTGTCCTTGAGATGTTTAGGGTTCACCGATGACGACAAGGTGCAAAAATGCAGCTTTGTCTGACAGCGCGAGCAGCCCTGGACAATCCACGCCGGCAGGATGATATCATCCGGCGGAAGAGAGAACCTATGAGAAAAGATATAAAACTAATGTTAATAATGTAACTCTATATTAGAGGATACTACTGTGGTGTCTCTGTGGGAGGACGGGAGGGGAATCTTCTCCATACAGAGGTACGGGATCATTGTCAGCCATCATACATGTGACAATCCCACCACTGACAGATAACATCTGCTCCACATGAATCCTTCTCACTGACATCATACAACATGGAGCCTATTGTCACACTTACCTCGCCTACATTCCCCCTCTTCTACTTTCTCTGTTTTTTCTTGTTTCCTCACTTTTAGTTCAGATTTACTTCTTTTCTGAACTGGAAAGTCTAATCAAAAAAATCAGAAAAAGATGTTGATTATAAACTCCTTTGTATCTTTATAGAGTTATGTAAACGTATTAATATGCACCTGTAGGTTTTCTGTGTGCCGCCATGTGGGGTCTCCCAAAGGGAATATGTCCCCTTATTAACATGACATTACATTCAGCAAGCCACAGTGTAACTTTAAAGAGCTACCAGGTAAAACGAGTCCAGGATCCACTCTTACTTTATTTCTGCTTATTCCCTGAGTATTCTGCTTTTAGATTTGTTAAAATCCCACATACAGTTCCAGACATATGGGCCTTTTTATTTAGTGCTAATTGTAATCGTCTGTACCATGGGGGCTTGGCTCACAGTTTAATATTGAAGAGCAGCCTGAAGACACGCCCCCAGTGAATTTTGTGAGCCACGCCCTCTTGGCAACGACCATAAAAGTTAGCATTAAATAAAAAATGACCATAACTCTACAATCATATGGGGGATTTTAACAAAGCAAAAACAGAATACTCAGGGGAGCAGCAGAAATATAGTAAATAATTTTCTCAGCCTTCATGTGCAGATTCACATTACACTTTTGTATTATAGGCTATAATAGGATGGCTTATAAACCTGTACATACCTGACACTGAGAACGAGGATGATTCGCTGGTTTTATCAGGGAAACACTGATTGTCACCATCGGTTTTGGAAGATGAAGACTCTCTCTGCCTGTTTGGTAGAAGAAAGACAAATAAATTACAAGTAAAAGCAATAGAAAAACAGAAGAACATCTGTCTGTAAGGCCAATTAGGACACCATGAAGTGCACACCCTGCTCAGGACCCCATTCTACCATCAAGAACGGTAGTCTAACTAGTAATATTGGCCGTAGTGAACTGGAAATGAATGGCTGGTCACATTGATCAGCTGTTACTGCAGTGTTATCACAAGCCAGACCCACAGAGATCAGCAATCATGGGGAGGTGGATGCTGGATTTGAATATATGTTACTTGTGTCTTGTATTTGGATCTGACATATATCAAAACTAAATCTCATAATAATGATAATAATCTACTTACACGTCTAAGCTTTTTTCGCTGTTCTCTAGGGAACACTCTGAAGATGACATAGGCTTTTCTTCATGGTTCATCATCTCGGTATTCTTAGCATATAGCTAAAACAAACGGAGAAATATAAAATAGATACATTTTTTTTTCTAATTATAGCTTTTATACATTGTATTGGCCACATACTTACTTTAGAAAACCTTTGAGAAGATGATACAAAATTTTGGACTTCTGGCCAATCATTGTCCTCACTTGTGTCCCCCTCAGCTGAATCCATATGTTGGTATTCCTTAACGCTAGCTACAAAATACAAGTGTTATAAAAGATTATTAGCATAAGACCAGGGTCAGACAGTCACCATGTTAACATTAATAATGATGAGTACTACATAAAATGAAAGACAAGACACACAGCAGTTTTCTGCAGATGATGTATCATTTTACTTACTGTTAAAGTAGCAGGTGTCCTCATCTGACTTTAGATCAGGATAGAACAAGGCCTTCTGACTTGGAAGGTTGTCAAAATTTAAGCAACTTAGGAATGGATGAATTTTGATCTGATTTGCTCCTCCTGGAAAAGGTAGACAAGAAAGAAAGTGATACAGTCATAGTCAGAGAAACTGCTCCATATCTGTATAGTTTATGTTAATCTAAACTGAAGATGTAACGGAGCCGACATGAAGTAAATGTACAGGAAGTAGGTAAAGTACTGCTGGTCCCCATGGACATGATCATTTGTCTGGTCAGAGAGGCGTAATAAGTCATTAATAATACTATTATATTATTACCTGTCCCAAGTCTTTGTGCTGGATCTTTTTGGAGCAGTCCAGTGATGATGTTTCGAGCATCGCGTGTAGGAAAGTATCTAATATATCTCCAAGTTATGTCATCTGTTATATAAAACGCAAATATTACAGGAAATAAAACCTCTTCATTTATTTTCATATAAACCACTTTCCTTAACAAAGTTAGGAACTAAATCACAGAAAAAAAAATCAAAACAAATAACTATGATATCACATAGCATTCAGATTATTTTACATACCCCTGATGACACTGAGAAAAATCTCCCTTCTTGAAGCTCCATGAAATGGTAAAATTCCACAAATAAATTGATATAGGATGATCCCTACTGACCACCAGTCAACTGGCCTTCCATATCCTCTCATTAAGATGACTTCTGGAGCCATGTAACTAGTGGTGCCAACAGCCTGGAAACCAAAAGAAGAATGAGATGATGATCAATAAATATAATTGTGACAAATAACATCAATGAAAACGTTTTCAAGATGAGAAATTGTCAGAGAAGGAGAAAGAGGTGAGATGTGTGAAGTACAAGGATCCTGTAAGAAAAACCAACCTCATTGTCACGGAACTCCCTGGTGATGTCCTCAATTGGAGCTTTGTAGAGGTTTGATGTTGGTCTCATGAGGCCGAGTTTTGAAAGCCCAAAATCAGTGACTTTAATATGTCCTCTTGATGTTATCAGGAGGCTGTGAAAGAAAAGATGGTGTCAGCCCCAAGTAATAACCCACAGACTATATAGCAAACTAACTTTCTTTCCCTGTATTGTACTACAAGGGTCACTTACTTCTCAGGCTTCAGGTCTCTGTGCACCACACCATAGCTGTGCAGGTATTCCACCGCAAGAATAGTTTCCACAATGTACATACGGGCCAGGGAGGTAGGTAAAGCACCTCTCTCCTTTAAAAGTCTGCCACAGTCTCCTCCTACATGAGAAAGCAAATATGATCGGTGAGGGTTTGTTATTATTATTATTATTATTATTGTTTATTATTATAGCGCCATTTATTCCATGGCGCTTTACATGTGATAGGGATATACATAACAAAAGCATTTACATAATCTTAACAAAACGAGTCAGCGACTGGTACAGGAGGAGCGAGGACCCTGCCCGCGAGGGCTCACAGTCTACAAGGGATGGGTGAGGATACAGTAGGTGAGGGTAGAGCTGGTCGCGCAGTGGTGTTTACTGCAGGTTGTAGGCTTGTCGGAAGAGGTGGGTCTTCAGGTTCCTTTTGAAGGTTTCCACGGTCGGCGAGAGTCTGATATGTTGGGGTAGAGAGTTCCAGAGTAGGGGGGAAGCACGGGAGAAATCTTGTATATGATTGTGGGAGGAGGAGATAAGAGGGGAGTAGAGAAGGAGATCTTGTGAGGATCGGAGGTTGCGTGCAGGTAAGTACCGGGAGACTAGGTCACAGATGTATGGGGGAGACAGGTTGTGGATGGCTTTGTATGTCATGATTAGAGTTTTGAACTGAATTCTCTTGGCAATAGGGAGCCAGTGAAGGGATTGACAGAGAGGAGAGGCCGGGGAATAGCGGGAGGACAGGTGGATTAGTCGAGCAGCAGAGTTTAGGATAGATTGGAAAGGTGCAAGAGTGTTGGAAGGGATGCCACGGAGCAGGAGGTTGCAGTAGTCGAGGCGGGATATGATGAGGGCATGCACTAGTGTTTTTGCAGAGTCTTTGCTGAGGAATGCACGGATCCGGGAGATGTTTTTGAGTTGGAGTCGGCAGGAGGTGGAAAGGGCTTGGATATGTGGCTTGAAGGAGAGATCAGAGTCCAGGGTTACCCCAAGGCAGCGAGCTTGTGGGACTGGGGAGAGTGAACAGCCATTGACGTTGATGGATAGGTCGGATGGGGGATGTGAATGAGAGGGTGGAAAGATGATGAACTCTGTTTTATCCATGTTGAGTTTTAGAAACCTGTCGGAGAAGAAGGATGAGATGGCGGACAGACATTGTGGGATTCTGGTTAGTAGGGAGGAGATATCGGGTCCAGAGAGGTAGATCTGTGTGTCGTCAGCATAGAGGTGATACTGAAAGCCGTGAGACTCTATGAGCTGTCCCAGGCCGAAGGTGTAGATGGAGAAGAGCAGAGGTCCTAGAACTGAACCTTGGGGGACACCGACAGATAGGGGGCGAGATGAGGAGGTGGTGCGTGAGTGGGAGACGCTGAATGTCCTGTCTGTTAAGTATGAGGAGATCCAAGATAGAGCCAAGTCCGTGATGCCAAGAGATGAGAGAATCTGGAGTAAGAGGGAATGGTCCACTGTGTCAAAGGCAGATGACAGGTCCAGAAGGAGGAGGATGGAGTAGTGTCGCTTGGATTTGGCATTTAGTAGGTCGTTGGTGACTTTGGTCAGGGCAGTTTCAGTCGAGTGATGCGGTCGGAAGCCAGATTGTAGACGGTCGAAGAGGGAGCAGGAGGAGAGGTGGGAGGACAGTTCAAGGTGGACATGTTGTTCTAGAAGTTTTGAGGCAAAGGGGAGGAGTGATATGGGGCGGTAGCTGGTCAGAGA
Organism: Phyllobates terribilis; assembly: GCF_046119375.1. Taxonomy (NCBI): domain Eukaryota; kingdom Metazoa; phylum Chordata; class Amphibia; order Anura; family Dendrobatidae; genus Phyllobates; species Phyllobates terribilis. The sequence goes on from NW_027362763.1 coordinate 165,627,196, forward strand.
GGAAGGGTCAAGGGAGGGCTTTTTGAGGATGGGTGTGATTGCGGCATGTTTGAAACATGAGGGGAAGACTCCGGTTGTTAGTGATAGATTGAAGAGGTGGGTTAGGGTTGGGATGAAGACTGAAGTGAGGTTAGTGATGAGGTGGGATGGGATTGGGTCAAGTTCGCAGGTGGTGAGGTGTGATTTGGAGAGTAAAGAGGAGACTTGACCTTCTGTAATGGTGGAGAAGTGGGGTTTGGAGGAGGAGGGTTGAGTAGATATGAGGAGGGGTTGTGTGGACTTTAGGCCAAAGTTTTGTCTGATGGTGTCAATCTTCTGTTTGAAGAATGAGGCAAAGTCGTCGGCTGAGATGAGAGAAGAGGGAGGAGGTGCTGGGGGACGAAGGAGAGAGTTGAAAGTGTTAAATAGCTGTTTAGGGTTGTGAGATAGGGAGGATATGAGAGATGAGAAGTAGGTTTGTTTTGCTGTAGTGAGTGCGGACTTGAAATTAGTGAGGGATTGCTTGAATGCGATGAAGTGCTCGATGGAGTGAGACCTTTTCCATCTCCGCTCCGCAACCCTGGAGGCCCGGCGCAGTTCTTTGGCAAGTTTAGTGTGCCAGGGTTGCCTGTTGAATGTGCGAGGTGTGGTGTGTGTGAGAGGGGCGATCGAGTCTAGAGCTGCAGCTATTGTGGTGTTATATGAAGCAGCAGCAACGTCTGCATCGTGCAAGGAATTTATGTCTGTGAGAGGAAGGAGGGATTCAGAGAGAGAGTGTAGGTCAAGGTGTTTGAGATTTCTGCGAGGGTGTGTGAGTTTGTGGAGTGGGGATTGTGCACCCGGAGAGGAAAGGGTAGAGAATGTGAGGAGGTTATGGTCAGAGAGAGGGAGTGGTGAGTTAGAGAGGTTAGATAGGGAACAGAGGCGGGTGAAGATGAGGTCCAGTGTGTGGCCATCTTTGTGGGTGGGTGTGGAAGACCATTGAGTGAGTCCAAAGGAGGAAGTGAGGGATAGGAGCGTAGAGACAGACGAGTGGGGAGTGTCAATGGGGATGTTGAAGTCACCCATTATGATAGTGGGGATGTCAGTGGAAAGGAAGTGAAGCAGCCAGGTAGTGAAATGGTCTAAGAAGGTGGTGGCTTGCCCTGGGGGTCGGTAAACGACGGCCAGTTGGAGGTTGGAGGGGGAATAGATGCGCACACAGTGCACCTCAAAAGAGGGGAGTGTAACGGAGGGTGGCAGTGGGATTTTGGTGAAAGCGCAGAGTTCTGATAGGAGGAAACCTACGCCTCCACCATGTTTGCCATTGGGGCGGGGGGTGTGGGAAAGGTGGAATCCGCCATATGAAAGGGCAGCTGGGGAGGCTGTGTCAGAGGGGGTGAGCCAGGTTTCGGTGATGGCGAGGAAGGAGAGTTTGTTTGTAATGAAAAGATCGTGGATGAAGGAAAGTTTGTTGCAGACAGAGCGAGCGTTCCATAGAGCTCCTGTTAGTATAGCTGAGGAGGTGGGTATTAGTTGGATGGGTATGAGGTTAGAAGGGTTGCGACAGTTTGAGGAAGGTCGTGGATAGGAGGTAGAAGTAACTGTGGGGATATGGCGAGGAGGACCAGGATTTGGAGAGATATCTCCAGCAGTGAGGAGGAGCAGAGAAAGTGTTAGCAGGTGGGAGCAAGAGAGAGCATGAGGTGGCTGTCTGTGTAAATTACACATTATGAGGGTGAATGAGAAATAAGCGGCGACATTAGGGCAGGATCTCATACATTAAGATATATTGTACACTGCAGAGTGACCCTATATGAAACAGAGCGGGGCCTCATCTACAAGCCTCTAATTTATATCTTTGTGAAAGTTCCCATCTATAAAAACTGTTCAAATAAAGACAAATCTTCCTTTTATCCATAGTGGATATTGCTGCAGTGCTCAGTGAGGACATACAGGGGAGACGGTCACAGAGATCAATGGTTTTTCAGGCATCTTGTTAACAGATAACTTATAGTAAATGCAGTGAAGACATGTACCCGTCCATGTGGGCACATTCTGGGTATATAAGGTGCTACGATTAGCAGACGTGGGCTGGATACAGATACAATGGATGTGTCCTACCTGGTAAATACTCCATGACCATACACAGATGACGTTTTGTAGGAAAGGAGCAGAACATGGAGGCCACAAAGGGACAATCAGCAAAGATTGAGATGTCCCTCTCCAGAAAGGCTCGTTCTAGTCTCCTTGGCTCTTTCAGGTTCTGCTTGTCCATTAACTTCATAGCGCATACTTGGTTTGTCTCTTTATGGCGAGCTAAATGGACGGCCCTGGAGAGGAGGAAAATCCATGATTTATTTTGAATTCTTACTAACAATGTGTATGTAGACCTCATCTAATGATCTTCTGCACTAATGGTTAATACTAGATGTTCGGCCGTCACTAGAAATCCATGTTTAGAATTACATAAAATAACACTCCATAAATGATCACCTATCATGACCTGAATAGTGACAGATGTGGACAGTGATGTGGACTCATATAGTTTATAACAAGCAGAAGAGACTTGTTTGGGCTAAAGAACACAAGGAACGGACAATAGACCAGTGGAAATCTGTGCTTTGGTCTGATGAGTCCAAATTTGAGATCTTTGGTTCCAACCACCGTGTCTTTGTGCGACGCAGAAAAGGTGAACGGATGGACTCTACATGCCTGGTTCCCACCGTGAAGCATGGAGGAGGAGGTGTGATGGTGCTTTGCTGGGGACACTGTTGGGGATTTATTCAAAATTGAAGGCATACTGAACCAGCATGGCTACCACAGCATCTTGCAGCGGCATGCTATACCATCCGGTTTGCGTTTAGTTGGACCATCATTTATTTTTCAACAGGACAATGACCCCAAACACACTTCCAGGCTGTGTAAGGGCTATTTGACCAAGAAGGAGTGTGATGGGGTGCTACGCCAGATGATCTGGCCTCCACAGTCACCAGACCTGAACCCAATCGAGATGGTTTGGGGTGAGCTGGACCGCAGAGTGAAGGTAAAAGGGCCATCAAGTGCTAAGCATCTCTGGGAACTCCTTCGAAATTGTTGGAAGACCATTTCCAGTGACTACCTCTTGAAGCTCATCAAGAGAATGCCAAGAGTGTGCAAAGCAGTCATGAAAGCAAAAGGTGGCTACTTTGAAGAACCTAGAATATAAGACATATTTTCAGTTGTTTCACACTTTTTTGTTAAGTATATAATTCCACATGTGTTAATTCATAGTTTTGATGCCTTCAGTGTGAATGTACAATTTTCATAGTCATGAAAATACAGAAAAATCTTTAAATAAGAAGGTGTGTCCAAACTTTTGGTCTGTACTGTATATGGGAACATTACATGGGCAGGACACAGAGATATAGGCATCGTCATAAGGAGCCCTGGGATATAAATATTATACCAAAATAAAGCTCACCCATAACCTCCAAAGTTGATCAGTTTGATCAGTTTATAGTCGTTCTTACAAGGAAGTCTCAACGGGTTTAATGATCTGATCAAGGCCTAGAAAGGAATAAGAAATTAAAATAAGACATAGAAATCGCAGGAGAATAAAAGCCCCAGATGCAGGAAGGTCTCACTTCTACATGAAGTCCCTACTGATTATACTGCAACAGATGTAGAGGACGTGATACAAGCTGGACCCTCCACAGACACTATTATATTACAGGGGGATATCCCCCATACACATATATTATTGCACCACAGAAGAGGATAAGGGACATCACACAGAGGAGGCAGAATAATAATAATGCATCATCACACACAATAGGTCTGATCTACATGAAGAACCGTGCTATCCCATTATCATATGGGGTATAATATGGGATGTGTAACTCACACCCGTCATCTGATGATCTACAGACGTCCCTCTGATACTTACACTGGCAGATTCCTGGATGATCTCTGGTGTCTCACATATTCCACCATCAGAATCTTCCGGCTCAGTTTTTCCTAAAATAATGATAAAATAATGAAGAGATGTCATATATTACTCTATATTAGCACTTACTATATAACACATCCATGTAATGAAGGAAATGACGAGACCCCTGTACATGGAATAATACTAGGTATATGGATATTCTGCACACACTGTATACAATTATGGCATATCTATATACAGTCATATACAGCCGAAAGTGTTGGCACCCTTGAAATTGTTCCAGAAAATGAAGTACCATATTTTTCGAACTATAAGACGCACTTTTTTCCTCCAAAATTTTGGAGGAAAGTGGGGGGTGCTTCTTATAGTCCCAATATAGTCTGTTTATATACACTATGGCTTAGGGTGGTGGGGGCTGTGGGGGGAGTGGCAGCGGGGGATGAGCGAGGCACAGCAGGCAGCAGCCGCCTGCTACAGCCTACGCTGTGCCTGCGGCTAAAAAAAATGAATATTCACTGATCCCCACGCCCATGGGCATGGAGAGCAATGAATATTCATTTTCCTTAATAGCGCACACGGTACCTGCAGCGCGGCTCCTGCTGTGCTCGACAGTCATGTGTGCCCGCTATTAAAGCCCATGAATATTCACTACAATCCACTCCCATGGGTTGTAGTGAATATTCATGGTCTTTAATAGTGGGCACACAGACCACCGAGCAAAGCAGGAGCCACGCTGCGACTACATTGTGCGCGCTATTGAAGAGAGTGAATGGTCACTGCTCCCCACGCACACAGCCCCGGCATGGGGAGCAGTGACTATTCCGGCACAGCATTTCACTGTGTGAGGGTTCATGGCAGGGATGCCATGTGCGGCTCACACAGTGAGAGTGTCGGCAGCAGAATGGGCGCAGCGCTGGAGGAGAGAGCAGGTGAGTATAATTGATTATTTTGGTGTGTGCAGTGTGATGGGGATCACGGTGTGCCAAGCATACCAGGATGGAAGGGTGGCAAGTATATCAGGAAGAGGGTTGAGGGGTGCCTTGCATACCAGGATGGGGATCAAAGGGTGCCATGCATACCAGGATGGGGATCAGGGGTGCCATGCATACCAGAATGGGGATCAGGGGTGCCGTGCATATCAGGATGAGGGATAAGGGGTACTATACATACCAGGAAGAGGGATGAAGGGTGCCATACATACCAGGAAGAGGGATGAGGGGGGCCATGCATAACAGGATGAGGGGTGCCATACATACTAGGAAGAGGGATGGAGGGTGCCATACATACCAGGAAGAGAGATGAGGGGGGCCATGCATACCAGGATGAGAGGGGCCATTCATACCGGGATGAGGGGGGCCATGCATACCAGGATGAGGAGTGCCATGCATACCAGGATGAGGAATGTCATGCATACCAGGGTGAGGTGTGCCTTACATACCAGGATGGGGATTAAGGGGTGCCATGCATACCAGGATGGGGGATTGGGGTGCCATGCATACCAGGATGGGGGATTGGGGTGCCATGCATACCAGGATGGGGGATTGGGGTGCCATGCATACCAGGATGGGGGATTGGGGTGCCATGCATACCAGGATGGGGATGAGGGGTGCCATGCATATCAGGATGGGGATGAGGGCCACGTATAACAGGAAGAAGGGGGCCATATATACCAGGATGGGGGATAGTAACAGAATTGGGGGACATTACCCCTACAATTGTGTCAGCAGCAGACCCCCTCCCTCTTAACAGTGCATCATGACCACATTTTTTTTCTATTTTCCTCCTCTAAAATCTAGGTGCGCCTTATGGTATTTCTCCCAGAAAATAATTGCAGTTACACGTTTTGTTATACACATTTTTATTTCCTTTGTGTTGTAATGCAGCGGCTTGCTGCATTGCTAAAATGTCCAGGGGGTGTGTTCTGGCTGACCACGTACCTCCCCTTCAGGTGACTGATCACATGACTGACATCATCACAGGTCCTGTGCGCACAGAAGGATATATAAATCCTGGTGGTTTTGAAACAGGGTGGAAGTCAAGAGGCCTGATCCCTGTGTCTGGGACACCTTTAGCCTTGGAAGGCAAGAGGCCTGGTCCCTGTGTCTGGGACACCGTTAGCCTTGGAAGGCAAGAGGCCTGGTCCCAGTGTCTGAGACACCGTTGGCCCTGGAAGCACGTGGCCTGGAGACCATGTCTGGGGAGGCTTAAACTACAGCTGTGGCAGAACAGAGCTGATAGAAGCCGCTAGACCCGGCAAAGGTAAAAACGCTGCTTGATATGGACATTGATATTGTTACCTTGCTGAAGGCTGTATCTGGAGCCAAGTGGGCATATCTGCCACTGAAAAGGCTCTAGGATATTACATGTGTAACATGCCTGCGAGCCACTGAGATGGACTATGTTATAAGCAGTTTATGATGTGTAATAAACTGCTGGACTGTAGATTACCAGCAAGCGTTGCATGTGTGCTATAATTGACCCGGTGAAGTGAGTGCCCCTCAACATTATCGATAGCGCTACCCCACAGTGTGTATTGGAACAACACAAAAAGCTGAGAAAAAAAAGGCAAATTGGACATCATTTCACGCAAAATCCCAAAAATGGTGCAGACAAAATTGTGGGCACGCTCAACTTAATATTTGTTTACAAACCCTTTGGAATAAATTACTGCAATCAATCGCTTCCTATAACCATCAACAAGCTTCTTACGCCAAATGGTATTTTGGATCACTCTTCTTGTGCAAACTGCTCCAGGTCTTTCATATTTGAAGGGTGTCTTCTCCCAACAGCAATTTTAAGATCTCTCCACAGGTGTTCAATGGGATTTAGATTGTGACTTATTGCTGGCCACTTCAGAACTCTCCAGCGGTTTGTTTCCATCCATTTTCGGGTGCTTCTTGAAGTATGTTTTGGGTCATTGTTCTGCTGGAAGACCCAAACCCAGTTTTCTGACACTGGGCACTACATTGCGACTCAAAATCCTTTGGTAATCTTCAGATTTCATGATGTCTTGCACACAGTCAAGGCATCCGGTGCCATGGGCAGCAAAATAACCCCAAAACAACTTTTAACCTCCACCATATTTGACTGTGGTACTGTGTACTTCTCTTTTTGGGCCTCACTCTGTTCTAGGTTAAACAGTAGAATGATGTGTTTTACCAAACTGCTCTGTCTTGGTCTCATCTGTCCACAAGATGCTTTCACAGAAGGATTTTGGCTTACCCACATACATTTTGGCAAACTGCAGTCTAGCTTTTTTTAGGTCTCTGTGTCAGCAGTGGGGTCTTCCAGGGCCTACTACCATAGCGTTTCATGTCATTCAAATGTCGAGGAAAATTGTTCTATCTGACACTGATGCACCCTGTGCCTGCAGGACAGCTTGAATTTCTTTGGAACTTGATTGGGGCTGCTTATCCACCATCTGGACTATCCTGTGTTACAACCTTTCAGCAATTTTCCTCTGCTGTCCACGTCCAGGGAGATTATCTACAGTGCCATGGGTTGTAAACTTCTTGATTTATGTTGTGCACCGTGAACAAAGGAACATCAAGATCTCTGGAGATGGACTTGTAACTGTCACACAAGGGATGGGGGAAGGGAGCCCAGACACTAGGAAAAGGGGAGTGGAGACCCCCTAGGCTGATCTACAATCACCCTCTCTCCCTTATAGACCCTATATTAGTTCCTCACCAATCGCTGCACGCGCACCTAAACCCTATATTTCCCTAGCGTTTGGCCCTGTATAGGGAAGGGGGTGAGCACTAGTCGATCCCCACTAACGACTAAAGACAACAAGGTAGACAAACACGGGTGGAAAGTAGCTTAGCTTTAGCCGACTTCCGAGAGATAACTCCAGGCGTCCTCCTAGCACCACAGAGGAAGACAGCAGTCTGAGAGCTCCAAGCCTTCACAAGGGGTCACATGAATATCACCGTCATATTTCCGCTGAAAAGTGAAACTATTTAAACACCCAGGCCAGGGTGTCAATTAGCAGAAAGGAGGTAGCCGCTGGGTCCTAGAGTGACACAGCTAAGAAATCTGCATTGCCAAACGAAGGGATCTTCTGCAACCGACGACTGTCTATCACATCTGACACACCCGTGACAGTAAACTGAAGATTGTTGATATTTTTCAATAATTTTGTTTCTCAAGTCCTGAGACAGTTCTCTTCTCCTCTTTCTGTTCTCCATGGTTAGTGTGGCACACACATACACACAATGCAAAGATTGAGTCAGCTTCTCTCCTTTTTATCTTATTTCAGGTGTGATTTTCATATTGCCCACCACTGTTACTTGCCACGGGTGAGTTTGAACGAGCATCACATATTTGAAACAAAGTTGTTTACCCACAATTTTTTTTAAAGGTGCCAACAATTTTGTCTGGCCCATTTTTGGTGTTTTGTGTGAAATTATGTCCAATTTGCCTTTTCCCCCCTATGTTTTTGTGTTGTTCCAATACACACAAATAAAATAAACATGTGTTTATCAAAACTGGTGTAATTGTAATAATTTTCTGGGCGAAATACTTAATTTTCCAGAACAACTTCAAGTGTGCTAACACTTTTGGCCATGACTGTATATATACTGTACTATAAATGTGTAATTGCTCAGGATCTGATCCAGTCACAACAATGATATGAGGGGATCTATGAGCATATTTTTACATTTTTGAGCTGAGACGAGCCCAGAGGAGAGGAGCAGAATTACATGAGCCCCCCCATTATAGTCTATAGGGGGCTTATGAGCCGTCAGTGGCCTCATACAGAGGATGAAGAGTAAATCTCCATATTTTCTGCCGTTCTCTATAACTTGATATTAGAATGTAGAATATTAGATGATCGGCTTACCTTCCATCAGATCAGGGTTTAGCCCCGGCTGACTGGTCTCGGGGTCAGCGATATTTAGGTTTTTCCCCTCTTCGGAGTCGCCTTCTGATGTTTTCTGATGGATATAATATATGCAATTAATATAACATTTCACAAACACTAAATTACCACAAGGCAGGATGGACTAATTTACATTTACATGATAATTTCAGTATTGGACGGACTATACGCGGCCGCTCCCTCCAATAAATCCACATTCATATATAAGGGACTTGTATCTACCACTGTTCTCTAATATCTTCTATCAGAACTGCAGAGTTTACCAGAAGGAAGATTGAGATGATCGAGCGAGACAGAGGTAGAAAAACAAACTCTGCACCGCAGAGTACAGTCTGCCATCACAGGTGATGGAGCCGCAGAGACAAGCGGCCATAAAAGGTCCTATGTCTGCCTGGAGCGGACAGGGAGGCCTCTAACCTCACACATCTGACCTTCTGCTATATGACGGTAATCTGGAGAAGATCAGACAACAAGGACATGAGGTATAGAAGATGGAGGATTCTTACCAGACGCTCCAGTGAGTAGGCCGGGTACTCCAGTACAAGCAGGACATTTTGGGCCAGCTGTTTAATAAAGGCCAATTCTCCACTTTGGGATTTGTCTTCAGCCTATAGAAATGAGAATAAACAAGAAAGGAAAATCATTAGAGAACGTGCAGAATGGAGGAGGCCATTTATATCACCATGTTACTCCACTATCTGCACTACAAGGACTACATGACACCTGACGAGGAACCGGTCGCCTGTAAACCTTTATATCTCCACGTCCTCCCTCCATACCCAGTGTATATAAATAACACACATGGCGGCTTAGGACTAGTGTTGAGCCACCCCCGTAGTGTTCGAGTTCGGTTCGGTTCGTCGAACACCTTCGAACACCGTTACGTCCTTGGGGGTTCTCACAAGTGGAGGGGGCTCCGGAGCGGAGCTTCCTAATCACACGGCATATACAGCTATATTATATGGCGGCATCTGTCTCTAACAGCCGCGGACGGTGCTGAGTTCTGGCAGCCGATGTTTTTCTATTAACCATTTAAATGGCGCAGTCAATATCTGACAGCAGCATTTATATGGTGCGCACCGGTTTCCGAGCGCTCAGAGTGTTTATCTGGCCTCTACAACGTGATCAAAGGGAACCAGTTACTGTGACAGCTGGGGGTCTGCTGAAGACCCCTGTCACTGTAATTTTGGTCCTCCTGTGAAGCTCAGCCTAAGGCCATGTTCACACCTTCAGTATTTGATCAGTATTTTACAGCAGTATTTGCAAGCCACAACTAGGAGTGGAACAATCAGAGGAGAAGTATAATAGAAACACGTCCCCACTTCTGTATTTATCACCCACTCCTGGTTTAGGCTTACAAATACTGATGTAAAATACTGACCATATACTGAACGTGTGAACGTGGCCGAAGGCAGAGCTTCTAGGAGTTTAAGATTTTCACTACGTACTGCAATACTATAATAAAAAAGTCTAAAAAATAAAATATAAATCTAAAAAATATAAAAGTTTAAATCACCCCTCTTTTTCACCATTAAAAATAAAGAAAGGAAAAAATGCACTAAAAAATACTATTAAGATCTGGAATTAATTAACGTGATCAATAAACAACAAAAAAAAAAATTTGTTTTGTGACCTCACGTCCAAAAAAATGCTATTATGAGAAATCAAAGCATCATATGTACAGAAAGTTTGTATTAATAAAAACATGTGTACAAAAAAACAAACCTTTCCTTAGCCCCATCGACAGAAAAATAAAAACATTATGGGTCTCTGACTAAAGCAATACAAAGCACCAGATCATCTCACTTGGAATTTTTTTCTACAACTACTCCCTCAATAAAACAAGCCCATACACGTCTATGTCAAAGCGAAAGCGGAAAAACTGAAAAATCTGTGGTCCTTAAAGGGTTAACCAATCCAATCCCACACATCCCCCCACCCTGTGTCCACAACCTTCTCACCTCTACTTCTATTATTCTACTAACCCTTTATATCCCACCCTATCCCTTGTTATGCAGACTTTATACCCTACTTCGGCTCTCCAACTATTCTTATCTGGGTATTTGGTAGAGGTTAACCTTAAACTTGTATTCTATTATTATTATTTTTCTATGATTTGTACAGATTGTCTGCTACTTACCTGTTGTACTAATGTCCAAATGTTCTCCTGTAAATGCTCAAGATATTCTGAGCTTATTCGACCTTGGTGGTATTTGGTCAGGCAATCTCTCCCTAGCTTCATAACCAGCCGGTAAGTGAAGCTGAGGATGCCATCGGGTAGTGGTAGCACAAAGTCAGGGTCATAGGTGGTAAGAATGCCCTGGAGTAGTGCTAACACCTGAAGTCTGTCTGGAGGAATTCCAGACATTTCAAGTAAATCCAATGAAATCGCAAATCAAATCGCAATCAGAATATGACTAGCTATGCAGCTTATCACACACAACAATGACACCAGGGTATCAAAGTGATGATTGGAGTGCAAACACTTGTATAAGTTCTGATGTTTAATTGTGATGTCATAATATAACCTTGTGTTCTAATCTTAAAGGGGCATCTCACTTTATAAGGAAGTTGTCTAGCAACTCTTAAGAAGGCAACAATATAGGCTCAGCATCAATAGTACCGGATGCAAGTGTGGTGGAAAGGGCCATGGGTGCTTTACTTTTCCAATCAGTTATGGTATTTTTATATTGTAAGATAAATTATTTATATCTGTTATACACAATAAAAATTTAAGCGTTTATTATCAATAGAAATTCAGATTACGGTGCTAAAAGAAGCATCTTTACTGGGAGCAGGGTCAGACTGGGACTGCATACAGCCCTGGCATATGAAGCACACAGACCCATGTTACTCTCCCACATCCACCTCCAAAGATGGGGATCTCTATTACAAATATGACCCTGTCTACCATTGAAGAAAATCCAAATTTACTACTACCAATGATACACATTTATGAGGGGGCCCACTTAGGTCTCTTTATAATATTAATACCTCCTTCTTGGGCCTCCTTATAATAATAATAGTGCCCCTCTGGGCCTTCTTATAATAATAAAAGTACCACTCTGGGCCTCCTTATAATAATAATCGTACCCCTCTGGGTGTCCTTATAATAATAATCGTACCCCTCTGGGTGTCCTTATAGTAATAATCGTACCCCTCTGGGTGTCCTTATAGTAATAATCGTACCCCTCTGGGTGTCCTTATAGTAATAATCGTACCCCTCTGGGTGTCCTTATAGTAATAATCGTACCCCTCTGGGTGTCCTTATAATAATAATCTTACCCCTCTGGGTCTCCTTATAATAATAATCGTACCCCTCTGGGTGTCCTTATAATAATAATCGTACCCCTCTGGGTGTCCTTATAGTAATAATCGTACCCCTCTGGGTGTCCTTATAGTAATAATCGTACCCCTCTGGGTCTCCTTATAGTAATAATCGTACCCCTCTGGGTCTCCTTATAATAATAATAGTGAATCTCCTTATAAGGGAATCTGCCAGGAGAATCAACCCTCCTAAACCATCTATACGGGCATTGTGGGGATTCACTCAGGTTGTGTTTGAGGTAGGCGTTAGGCAGTGTTCACACAGGTAGTGCTGTAGTTCAATAAGGCAAGGTTTATTAGCTCCATAATCCCTGGAAGGACTTTATCACAAAATAGCCATGATCCGGCACACAGGTAAAGACAACAGGAAAGTATAGTACATGCAGCAGGTCAATTGTCCGGCAGGCATATGTCCAACTCTCTGCCAAGTATATGTCCAATTCTCCGGTAGTTATACATCCAATGCTCCGGCAGGTGTATGTCCAAAACTATGGCAGGTGTATGTGACGCGCCCCCTGGGCCATGTTAGGGGAATACCCGGAGCCGGATCTGTTGGGGATAGTAGTCCTCGTGGCGGTGACCCGGTCCGTGCCCAGGGTGTCAAACTAAGTGGCGATGTTTTTAGTGGCAGATGTGATATTGTTCGACTACGCCACCCGTTGAATGCGGTTACGAAACCGCCGCTGCAAGGCAGACCGCTGAGGCCGGTGGTACGGTCGTGCAGCGTGGATGGTATAACCCCCAACGGGAGGGGTATGGCCTCAGGGCAGCGGACGTGGATGATGAAACACTCAGAGACGGTGCGGTGTAATTCAGGGTCTTTACTGGTGGCAAAGATAGACCCTCCCGGAGTACTGGCTAGCGATCGGGGCCTGGTCAGTCCGTGAGCAGATGGGATCTCCCCTGGCCAGGCGGAGTTGTAGGCCTCCCCAACTAATTGTACTCTTCTGGCTACCTTGCTAGAGGCGGGTAAAAGTAGCCCACGTCCCTGAGTGTACCGTGTGGTGCTCACCCGTATGGCCGGTGACTCGGGGCCTTCTGGTAGCTTCCGCTTCACGACGGCAGTGCTGGTCCCTTGCGTGTGACCGTGCCTTCGGGTTTCTTGGCCAGAGGACCTGAAATCCCCTGCCGGTCGGTTTCTGCTGCTGGGTAAGGATTAGTCCCCACAGCCTCGGACTCCGGGTCCGGTGAGAACTCTTCAATCAGGGCGAGCTCTACAGCTTCCAGCCCCTGACCTCTTTTAGCACGGCTCCCACAGAGCTCCTGATCTCTCTTTCCCTATAGCTGCCTCACTCCAGACCAGACTGTGTCTCTGTCTGGGACTCCTCTTCTTCTCTTTCTCTCCTCTCTTTTTTCTAACCCTGCCTCAGCCCCAGTTTATATAGGGGAAGTTCTTCCCCTCCCAGGACTGGGCAGGAGGTGTGGCATGCTTAGGATTCCTGACCAGGAGACCTGCCACCTGCTCTCAGACGTAATATTGCTATTACTGTGGAAACCAGACCCCTGGGGTGCCACATTCCCCCCTAGTAAAATTTAGTACTCCGGGACTAAACATATTTTTGAAAACATAACAGGGTATAAACAGAAACAGTACAGTAAAGAAAAACACATTAGGATGGTCACGGCGTGTCCGCAACCGGGTGCAGTTTTTTGAAGAAAACAAGGGTGTCCATTTCACCAAAGAACAGGGAGCCGTAACCAGGTAGGGGTCTGTCCTACCCCGAGTCTTTAACAGTCTTACTCCTTTCCTGGGTTACGCTCCAAACATATATACAAAGGATTCCGGATAATCCATAAAAGACACCTATAAAATAACTAGAAATACATAATTATTTACAAGCAACTATAAACAGGTACATACAAATAAAACAGTCTAAACACTTTAGATCCTCCAACGTACGGGCAACTGGCCTTTAGTGGCCCTAGTAGACCTACGGAGCTGACTGACTGGTCCTAAGCTACAGGGTGTAGGAGCTGTTGAAGGTAAGCTGGGCAGCTGTCTACGGACTCTTTGGCTCACTAGGGGCACGGCAGGCTCACTATAAGCAGAGGGTCGATTCTCCTGGTCTGCTTGTGTGGGGTCTTCTGCCTCCTGGACCGGCTGCGCTTCCAGCTCTACCTGTTTTTCCGTAGGCACTTGGGATGCTGGCTGGAGGAAGGTGAGGACGGGTACCACAACAGCGCCATTTACTTGTGTCCAAGACCGAGGGAAGTCTCCGAGTACAGTACTGACCATCTCTTCCCTTTCCTCTGCGGGTCGAGGGTTTTCTTGATCTTCTTCAGGGTTTCGTAGCTTCTCGGGACACTTCTTCAGGTGATCTCGGGAGACAATGGCTGTGGTTTCTCCTCCATCCTTACTGATTGTGCAGACTTTCGGGTTTTCATGGCTTGAGGGCAGTACGGTGTACGGGTCCTTCTCCCACTGGTCGTCCAACTTGTGGAGCCGTCTTTTCCTCTTCAAGACCTGCTCTCCAGGTACCAGGGGAACAGCGGGAGCATACTGGTTGTAAATCTTCTCCTGTCTTTCTCTTGCTTGACAGAGACTTCGCTCAACGCTCTCCTGTACTTTCCGGTACTGCTGCTGCCTCTCTGTGTCCCAGTCTGCTTCTGGTGAAGTGTCCTCGGGTGTCAGGACTCCCATATCCAGATCAACAGGCAGCTTACCAGGTCTTGCTCTCATTAGGTAAGCCGGGGTACAGTTGGTAGAACCTACAGGGATGTGGTTGTATAGGTCCACCAGATCAGGCAGTTTCTCAGGCCACAGACTGCGTTCTTCCAGGGGCAATGTTTTCAGAAGGTCTATCACCACCTGGTTCATCTTCTCGCAGAGTCCATTGGTTTGCGGATGATAGGGTGTTGTTCTTATCTTCCGGCAGCCATACAGAGTGCAGAACTCCTGGAAGACTTCCGCTTCAAAGGCAGGTCCTTGGTCCGTCAGCACCTGCTCTGGGTATCCGTGTGGACGGCAGAAGTGCTGCTGGAAGGCTCTAGCTGCTGTTTGAGCCGTTAAGTCCTTGACGGGGACTACAACCAAGAACCGGGAGTAGTGATCCACGATGGTTAACGCATAGACGTAGCCACTTCTGCTGGGGGTCAGTTTTACATGGTCCAAGGCTACCAGTTCCAACGGCTGCCTGGTGACGATGGACTGCAGGGGAGTCTTCTGGCTGGCACGGTCCTTCCTTCTGAGGTTGCATGGGCCACAGTCTCTGCACCACCTCTCAATGGTTCCTCTCATGCCTACCCAGTGGAACCGCCCGCGCAGCAGGAACTCCAGCTTCTTCCATCCGAAGTGCCCAGCTCCGTCATGGTATGCCTCCAGTACCATAGCCGCGTCTCTTCTCGGCACCACCACTTGCCAGATCAGTTCATCCGTCCGGGAGTTAACCATTCTGCGGCACAACTTCCCCCTGTAAAGGAACAGTCAACTCTTCTCAACCCACAGTTGCTTGGTTTCCTCCGGAGCGTCTGGGTCAAGGCGGGCATCTGGCTGAGTCAGCATCTCCTTCACCAGTCGGACAGCGGGGTCACTGTCCTGCGCTTCCGCCCAGTTGTAATGAGGTAAGGGGTTAAACGTAGCGGATTTCTTACCCCTTACACGGTGGGAATACTGAATAGTCCCATGACGGTGGAACGCGGGGAGTTCAACTTCTTCCAGTTCCTCTGGATCTTCCCCTACGTCCGGTAGGTTTGGCATTCTGGACAAGGCATCCGCGTTGGTATTGGAGCGTCCTGCCCGGTATTTGATCGTAAATTCATAGTTGGACAGACGGGCCATCCATCTCTGCTCCAGGGCACCGAGTCTTGCAGTGTCCAGATGTGTCAACGGGTTGTTATCCGTGTACACGGTGAACCGGGAAGAGGCGAGGTAGTGCCTAAAGCGTTCGGTGACTGCCCACACCACTGCCAGGAACTCTAGCTTGAATGAGCTGTAATTCTCAGGGTTTCTTTCGGTGGGTCGTAGTTTCCGGCTGGCGTAAGCAATTACCCGTTCTTTCCCCTGCTGGATCTGGGACAGTACGGCTCCTAGCCCGATGTTACTTGCGTCGGTGTAGAGGATAAAGGGCTGGCTGTAATCAGGGTACGCCAGGATTTCATCCCCCGTGAGGGCCATCTTCAGCTGGCGGAAGGACTCTTCTTCCAGCTTCTCCCATCTGAAGGGCGGCTTCTGGTTCTTGGCCTTCCTGGACTGACCTATCAGGAGGTCCTGCATAGGAGCTGCCTTTTTGGTGAAACCGGGAATGAATCTTTGGTAGTAGCCTACCAACCCGAGGAACTGCCGTACTTCCTTTACGCTGGAGGGTCTTGGCCATTCCTTAATCGCGGTGATCTTATCAGGGTCGGGAGCCACTCCGTCAGCACTCACCACGTGTCCCAGGTACTGCACTTTTGGTTTTAGCAGGTGACACTTCGACGGTTTCACCTTCAGACCGTAGTTTGCCAGGGCTTCAAACACTTCCGCCAGGTGTTTCAGGTGGTCCTCGTAGGTTTTAGAATAAACTATAACATCGTCCAGGTACAGCAGGACCGTCTCAAAGTTCCGGTGTCCCAGACAGCATTCCATCAATCGTTGGAAGGTTCCTGGTGCATTGCAGAGTCCGAACGGCATGCAGGTAAACTCGCTAAGTCCCATCGGGGTGGTGAATGCGGTCTTCTCCCGGTCCGCCTCTGCTACAGGAACCTGCCAGTACCCACTAGTGAGATCCAAAGTGGAGAAGAAGTTAGCAGATTTTAAAGCAGCCAAAGACTCCTCTATCCTTGGTAAGGGGTACGCATCTTTGTGGGTGATACGGTTGATTTTCCGGTAATCTACACACATTCTCATGGTGTTGTCCTTCTTTTTAACCAAGACTAGTGGAGCTGCCCAGGGGCTACAGCTATCCCTGATTACTCCAGCCTCCTTCATGTCTCTAAGCATCCCCTTGGCGTGTTGGTAGTGTGCAGGGGGTACGGGTCGGTATCTCTCCTTTATGGGAGGATGGTCTCCCGTGGGGATGTGGTGTTCTACCCCTTTTACTCGCCCGAAGTCTAACGGGTGTTTACTAAACACTCTCTCGTACTCTTGAACCACCCGATAGACTCCCTGTTTCTGGTGTGAGGGAGTGGAGTCAGTACCCAAATGCAGTTGCTGACACCAGTCCTTCATTTGTTGCTTAGAGCCGTTACCTTCCTCTGGATGAGATGGAGGCAAGGGTTCCACGGACTGTACAGAATTTTGGTTGATGGTATACAATTTGGCTAGCGTAGCATACCGGGGCAGGTACACTTCCCTCTTCCCGATATTTATTATGCGAACGGGCACCCTCCCATGGCGTACATCAACCACCCCTCGTGCCGTCAAAATGGTGGGCCTACTATCTGAGTAGACTGGTTCTACCATTGCCTGGTAATCTCTACCTCTCAGACCAATAGCTGCCCGGCACCAAATCATCATTTCACTTTTCGGGGGCATGGCAATAGGGAAAGGGTCACACATTCTCACGCTACCAATCTCACCACCGGAGAGTTCCACCTGTTGCCGTCGCATCAGTGCCCGGATCTCTTTTTGGAGCACTCGCTGCTGACCGGAGCTGGCGTTCTTGGCAACCTGCTGTAAAATGAGAATCACCTCTGCAAGACAATTTTCAATCACATTAGTTCCTAGAGTTATCTTTGGGTGACTCTCGCGCTTGTCAATGTCCACAATGATCAGTCCCTGTGCTGCCAGTTCGACTTTACCGATTTTAATGGTCACCTCTTTAAATCCGATCTGTGGCACAGGCTGACCATTGCTGGCGATGATACTCAAGTCGTCGTCAGGGTAGCTGGTTATATCCGAGTCATTCCAGTACTGCTTGAAGAGCACGTACGGGATGGTGGTGACCTGTGACCCGGTGTCCAGTAGGGCACTCATAGGAATGCCATCCAGTACTACAGGCAAGACTGGACGTCCTCCCACGTATTTGTCACGCCAGTTCGATGGGCCTGGTGATCTTATTCCTAGGGGTTGGCCCTCTACCCCAGGTTGTGCCAGTTTAAAGGACAGTACCTTGCCATATGTCCTGGTTGATTGCAGCGGCGGCAGATGGGTTGTCCATCCTCGTTGTATCGGTCGCTGGGTTTTCCTCTGGCCGGTGGGGTCCTCCTTGGTCGGCGCCACGGGATGTCCTCCGGTCCGGATGCCAGCTGGATCTTCCCTGGAGTAGAAACCTGTAAAGACTGCACAGTTCGGGTTAGCGCAGCAACGCTTTTAGTTAGCTCTTGGACCTGATGGTGCAGGTCTGTAGCCGGGTCATTGTTTAAAGCCTGCGCATCAGCTCCCACAGGCCCTGCCGACAAGGGCGCCGTCTCCTGGTGGTAAATGGTAGCAGGGCGTTTGTGGGTCACAGTGCCACCTGGTGCCGGTTCTCGGAGCACCCGGATGGCTCTGTCCTTGAACTGTGCAAAGTCCAGATGAGGGTCCTGTAAGGCCATTGCCCGCAACTGGGTTCGGTGGGCATTGCAATGTAGACCCTCTATAAATTGTTCAGTCAACAACTTGTCTTCGTTTCCCAGGCCGTCAGGGTCGGCCTGCTTAATGGCTCTCAGGGCCTCTTGTAGGTTTAGTGCATAGTCCCTTATATTCTCATGTGCTCGCTGCTTGCACCCGTAGAATCTAAGCTTGATCTCGGCTGAGGTACGGGTATAAAAGGTGTCCTTCAGCCGGGCTAGTATCTCTGCGACAGTCCTCCTCCTCCCGAGTGGCCAGGACTTTACCTCCCTTTGGGCTGCCCCTGTTAATTGAGCCACCAGGATGCTCACTTTTTGCTCCTCTGTGAGGGGGTACACCTGGAAGAGGCTATCCAGCTTTTCTCTGAAGTCAGTTAGGGTATGTGACTCCCCTGAGTACTGGGGTAGCCAGGCTGCCCCCGGGATATAGGGCATGGTGAAAGGCATGACCGCAGCAGCGGTGGCGCTGGCGGCGGCTGTGGCGGTGAAGCTCTCCTCCGTATCCGACATCCTCCTCCCCCCTAGTGGACCGTGGCCTACCTTGCAATGATCCTCTTCCGTAGGCCGCGGCTCCGCAGTCGATCGTCAAGGTTGAGGACCTTCCGTCGCGCTCCTGTGACGTCGGCGTCTGCTGGGCTCCTTCCAGGACCTTACGCAACGTCCGGACGTGAGGCGGAGCTTCAGTTCTCGCGCGCTTTCGGAGTCCACGCCCCTCTTCTTCCCGCGCGGCGTCCTCAAGATGGCGTCCAATGGCGGGAAAACTCCACGGATGGCGGGAAGAAGGCAGAAGATGGCGTCGGATGGCGGGAAAACTCCACGGATGGCGGGAAGAAGGCAGAAGATGGCGTCGGATGGCGGGAATCTTCACCACAGGTAAGTTTAACAGTCTTTTTCAGGCACGCAGTACCCGGTGGTTGCGGGCACGAAATCCTGCCGACTACGCCAAAAGTTGACGCGCCCCCTGGGCCATGTTAGGGGAATACCCGGAGCCGGATCTGTTGGGGATAGTAGTCCTCGTGGCGGTGACCCGGTCCGTGCCCAGGGTGTCAAACTAAGTGGCGATGTTTTTAGTGGCAGATGTGATATTGTTCGACTACGCCACCCGTTGAATGCGGTTACGAAACCGCCGCTGCAGGGCAGACCGCTGAGGCCGGTGGTACGGTCGTGCAGCGTGGATGGTATAACCCCCAACGGGAGGGGTATGGCCTCAAGGCAGCGGACGTGGATGATGAAACACTCAGAGACGGTGCGGTGTAATTCAGGGTCTTTACTGGTGGCAAAGATAGACCCTCCCGGAGTACTGGCTAGCGATCGGGGCCTGGTCAGTCCGTGAGCAGATGGGATCTCCCCTGGCCAGGCGGAGTTGTAGGCCTCCCCAACTAATTGTACTCTTCTGGCTACCTTGCTAGAGGCGGGTAAAAGTAGCCCACGTCCCTGAGTGTACCGTGTGGTGCTCACCCGTATGGCCGGTGACTCGGGGCCCTCTGGTAGCTTCCGCTTCACGACGGCGGTGCTGGTCCCTTGCGTGTGACCGTGCCTTCGGGTTTCTTGGCCAGAGGACCTGAAATCCCCTGCCGGTCGGTTTCTGCTGCTGGGTAAGGATTAGTCCCCACAGCCTCGGACTCCGGGTCCGGTGAGAACTCTTCAATCAGGGCGAGCTCTACAGCTTCCAGCCCCTGACCTCTTTTAGCACGGCTCCCACAGAGCTCCTGATCTCTCTTTCCCTATAGCTGCCTCACTCCAGACCAGACTGTGTCTCTGTCTGGGACTCCTCTTCTTCTCTTTCTCTCCTCTTTTTTTTCTAACCCTGCCTCAGCCCCAGTTTATATAGGGGAAGTTCTTCCCCTCCCAGGACTGGGCAGGAGGTGTGGCATGCTTAGGATTCCTGACCAGGAGACCTCCCACCTGCTCTCAGACGTAATATTGCTATTACTGTGGAAACCAGACCCCTGGGGTGCCACATATGAACAATTCTCCAGCATATACACGTCCAATAGTCCAGGAGGTAGACGTCCAACACTCTGGCAGGTAGGCGTCCAATACTCCGGCAGGTGTACGAGCAATTCTCCAGCAGATACATGTCCAATACTCCGGCAGGTGTACGACCAACAGTCCAGGAGGTAGACGTCCAAAACTCTGGCAGGTAGACGTCCAATACTCCGGCAGGTGTACGACCAATTCTCCAGCAGATGCACGTCCAATTCTCCTGCAGGTACATGTCCAATACTCCAGCAGGAACACGTCCAATACTCCGGCAGGTACACGTCCACCCACAAATAGGTCAGTATGAGATCTCTCCAGGTATCTCACTGCTGTAGACTGTCCACCTGTAGACTGTTCACCATTGATTGGTCCTTTTTCGCTCCAAGGCCAAAAGACTGCTCAGGCCCTCAGCTGACTCCCAGTCACTCTATTCAGAGAGACCCTCATTTTTCTCTCTCCTAACTGCAGCTCACATCTTGACGTGTTACTCAGGAGCCTCAACACACTCGCCTCTGCTTCAACGTCCCGCAGACTCACTGGCTCACCAGCAGTAACACACGCTGAACCCATTTCCTGCAGGTGCTCTCCTAATCTGGAGAAATCCATGTTTTTCTTATATGTAAATGAGCTGTTAAAATCTATGGGCCAGACATAGATCTCCCTAAGAATCTGCCTTCAGAGATTACTTTCAATGAAACGGGAAGTTACCAGTGTTTTACATGTAGATCAGGAGAGCAGACTGTCAGTCATTACATGTCTCACACTGGTAACACCTCCTTTCATTTAATATAAGCTCTGAAGGCAGATTCTCAGGGAGATCTATGTCTGGCCCACAGATCTTAACAGCTCATTTACATATTAATAAAAATATGCATTTCTCTGGAATAAATATTGGATCACAGATATCAAGATATCAGTTTAATCAACTTTCTATGACCTACATGACCACTTCCATGCTTCCTTATCTGCAACTTTCATCACATTACACCTTCAGCTGCTGCAACCGTCCCACAAGGGGGCAGACCAGATAGGGTGAGGGTAGGAGCTGATCCCACATCACCTTTATCCTGGTGTTGAGAGGTTTCAGACAAAACTCGGCGAAAGGGAGCCTTAGGCAATGTTCACATGTGTTTTACAGCGTTTTTTTCTGCAGGCAAAACATGCACTCCTGGGAGTAAAAAAAGTTGCTCACAAAAATCAAGTTTTGTTAAGTTTTTGCTTTTTTTTATGTGTTTTTGCTGCATCTTTGTTGCATTTTTTGCTGTGGATTTTGGTGCGGATTATATGTGTTATTCGTCTATAGTACATGTTTAATAAAGTTGACTTTATTCACGGTATGGTTGTGTATTTTGCAGTGTTTTTGCACTTACTCATTGCTTTCTATGGTGAAAAACCACTGAAAAAAAACAAAAAAAGTTGACATACTGCAGATTTTAAAAACATAGCAGTTTTCCAATTCAGGAAAAAAACTGCTGCAAAACCCAATGTGTGAACATAGCCTTACAATTCCACAACTTTTCCGTCTTCACACTGAAAAGCTGCAAGAAAAGATGACTGATTTTGTTGTGATGGACATTAATTGTAGAGATGAGCGTTGTTCTACTCGAACTGTTCGCCAATCTCAAATTCGAGCTGTTTTGGGCGGTGTTCGAGCCGTTCGGCGAACACGAACAATTTGAGAAAAATTCGGCTGTTCGAGGTTATGTTCGATAACTGTTCGTGCACCAAAATCATAACTGGATTTTTTCTCAGTAATGATGAAAATTAATGTTAATACGCAGTTTGAGTGTACAGCGGGGTGGGGGGAGGGGCAGGGGATGGATCTCTGCAGGAACAATGAAGATCTCCATTTTTTTTTTCTCTTTCCCGCATTTACAGTGGGGAGGTGCAATCTGTCAGCCTATCAGCAGCGCACACACGGAGCGAAGTGCTTTTTTTCACACAAGCAAGGGCATGTGTCATTGGCAGTGTATGTCACATGTCCTTGCCCTATAAGACCAAGCCATTTTCCCCGTCGCCACCATTTTCTCACTGCTGCAGCTGAGTGTTAGACGGCACCGCTGTTGCTGTGTGCGCTATACCTTGTTAATTTCAAGCCAATTTTCGCACAAATCTACAGATAGCTTGGGAGTAGGGAATAGTTGTGATTGCAGTCCTTTTAAGGACTAGGTTACAGCATTTCCTACGACTTTTATCAGGCAGGTCTGTGCTCTTAAATAGATAGATTGTGGGAGTAAAGACTAATTGTAATTGGAGTCCTTTTCAGGACTAGGTTACATCAGTTCCTATCAGTTTTTGCCAGGCAGGTCTGTGCCAGTGCTGTGCAAGTTTTTTTCACAGCATTTGGCTGAATCTAGCAAAGCTAATCCTTTTTGGCCTATTGCAGAGTGTGTTAGTCAGTGGAGTAGCCTATCTGTGTTGCAAGATATACCACCTGTGTATAGAATACCAATTTTTTTACTGCACCTAGTGAAGTAAAATCTTTTGGGCATAGCATCATTCTATTAGTCCATCTATACTGACCTCCATCAGGTTGCAAATTGAATATAATTTTTTTCTGCATCTAGCTCTGAAAAAATATTGGGCTTCAAGCTGTGTGTGGGACTTGTTGTATTAGTCCATCTATACTGACCTCCATCAGGTTGCAAACTGAATATATTTTTTTCTGCATCTACCTCTGAAAAAATATTGGGCTTCTAGCTGTGTGTGGGACTTGTTCTATTAATCCATCTATACAGACCTCCATCAGGTTGCAAACTGAATATATTTTTTTCTGCATCTACCTCTGAAAAAATATTGGGCTTCTAGCTGTGTGTGGGACTTGTTCTATTAATCCATCTATACAGACCTCCATCAGGTTGCAAACTGAATATATTTTTTTCTGCATCTACCTCTGAAAAAATATGTGGCCTTCTAGCTGTGTGTGGGACTTTCTCTATTAGTCCATCTATACTGACCTCCATCAGGTTGCAAACTGAATATAATTTTTTTCTGCATCTAGCTCTGAAAAAATATTTGGCCTTCTAGCAGTGTGTGGGACTTTCTCTATTAGTCCATCTATACTGACCTCCATCAGGTTGCAAATTAAAAATAATTTTTATCTGCATCTACAGTACCTCTGAAAAAATATTTGGGCTTCTAGCTGTGTGTGGGACTTGTTCTATTAGTCCATCTATACTGACCTCCATCAGGTTGCAAATTGAATATAATTTTTATCTGCATCTAGCTCTGAAAAAATATTTGGCCTTCTAGCAGTGTGTGGGACTTTCTCTATTAGTCCATCTATACTGACCTCCATTAGGTTGCAAATTGAATATAATTTTTATCTGCATCTAGCTCTGAAAAAATATTTGGCCTTCTAGCAGTGTGTGGGACTTTCTCTATTAGTCCATCTATACTGACCTCCATCAGGTTGCAAATTAAAAATAATTTTTATCTGCATCTACCTCTGAAAAAATATTTGGGCTTCTAGCTGTGTGTGGGACTTGTTCTATTACTCCATCTATACTGACCTCCATCAGGTTGCAAACTGAATATATTTTTTTCTGCATCTACCTCTGAAAAAATATTGGGCTTCTAGCTGTGTGTGGGACTTGTTGTATTAGTCCATCTATACTGACCTCCATCAGGTTGCAAATTAAAAATAATTTTTATCTGCATCTACAGTACCTCTGAAAAAATATTTGGGCTTCTAGCTGTGTGTGGGACTTGTTCTATTAGTCCATCTATACTAACCTCCATCAGGTTGCAAATTGAATATAATTTTTATCTGCATCTAGCTCTGAAAAAATATTTGGCCTTCTAGCAGTGTGTGGGACTTTCTCTATTAGTCCATCTATACTGACCTCCATCAGGTTGCAAATTAAAAATAATTTTTATCTGCATCTAGCTCTGAAAAAATATTTGGCCTTCTAGCAGTGTGTGGGACTTTCTCTATTAGTCCATCTATACTGACCTCCATCAGGTTGCAAATTAAAAATAATTTTTATCTGCATCTACAGTACCCCTGAAAAAATATTTGGGCTTCTAGCTGTGTGTGGGACTTGTTCTATTAGTCCATCTATACTGACCTCCATCAGGTTGCAAATTAAAAATAAATTTTATCTGCATCTAGCTCTGAAAAAATATTTGGCCTTCTAGCAGTGTGTGGGACTTTCTCTATTAGTCCATCTATACTGACCTCCATCAGGTTGCAAATTAAAAATAATTTTTATCTGCATCTACCTCTGAAAAAATATTTGGGCTTCTAGCTGTGTGTCGGACTTGTTCTATTAATCCATCTATACAGACCTCCATCAGGTTGCAAACTGAATATAATTTTTTTCTGCATCTAGCGCTGAAAAAATATTTGGCCTTCTAGCAGTGTGTGGGACTTGTTCTATTAGTCCACCTATACTGACCTCCATCAGGTTGCAAATTCAAAATAATTTTTTGTCTGCATCTAGCTCTGAAAAAATATTTGGCCTTCTAGCAGTGTGTGGGACTTTCTCTATTAGTCCATCTATACTGACCTCCATCAGGTTGCAAACTGAATATATTTTTTTTCTGCATCTACCTCTGAAAAAATATTGGGCTTGTAGCTGTGTGTGGGACTTGTTCTATTAATCCATCTATACAGACCTCCATCAGGTTGCAAACTGAATAAAAAAATTTTCTGCATCTACCTCTGAAAAAATATTTGGGCTTCTAGCTGTGTGTGGGACTTGTTCTATTAGTCCATCTATACTGACCTCCATCAGATTGCAAATTGAATATAATTTTTTTCTGCATCTAACCCAGCCAATAGTTTTGGCCTAATACCACAGTTTGGCCACTCAGCTCTGCTCGGTTCCCATCCATTGTTTTTTTGTGCAAACAACTCCAGAGTTGTGAATTAGTTAACCACCAAAATGAGTGGAAAAAGACCTGCTGCTGGTGGAAAGGGGAATAGGCGTGTTGGGAAGGGGAAAAAAGGTTGTGTCCGTGGGGTAGGTGTTAAAGCAACAGTAACATCTGCAGAAGAAAGACCATCTTCCAGCCAAACTAAAATGTCTACTTCTTTTAGCGGACAATGTGATAAGATCCCTTTCTTACGGCCACGCCAATCGCTACAAATTCCAGATGAGGCACAAAAACAGCAGGTGCTTCAACGGATATCAAGTGCTCCTTTAAGTGGGCTCTCCTCCACATCAACTTCAACATCACAAATACTCCAGTCCTCAAAGGTGTCACCCCAATCGCACTTGCTTCCTCACAGCTCCCAAATCTCCAGCTGCGCGTCTGAGTATGAGGTAGAACAGATGGTTGAGTCTGCAGAGCTGTTTACTCATACTATAGCCTGGGAATCAGAGGTCGACTCCAGCGCTTCTGTGAATCCAGACGAGGAAATTATCTGCACTGATGCCCAGAATCTTTATGAGTCGGATCCAGGACCAGACGCAGAAGGTTCTGACCATAATGTAGACCCTCATTCCCAAACTGTAACTCCTGTTGGTGGAGACAATGAGGAAGACGATGATAAGACTCAAATACCTGATTGGAGCGACAACTTGAGTTTTTTGTCAGGGCAGGAACAGGTTGGCTCTGAGGACGACGGGTGTGATAACGCACAGGGTGATGATGATGAGGTTGGAGATCCCACTTACTGTCAACCCACAGTCAGCCAAGAGATGAGGTCAGCAGAGGAGGTGGAGGAAGATGCTAGTGACGACGAGGTCAGGTTGCGCCTTCCTGGACAGAGACGTAGTACTGGAAGCACGTCAACAACTGCATCCTCAAACACAACTCTGCCTCTCACCACAAGTCGTGGTGGCTCTTCAGGTCGCATGGGTGCTAAGCCTTGCATAGCCTGAGCATTTTTTCAGATCGATAAAGATGACCCAACTCGTGTTATCTGTAACATTTGTCAGCAAAAGCTAAGTAGAGGCCAAAAAATACATAGTTTGAGTACTTCATGCATGAACCGGCACATGGACATGAAGCATAAGTTGCAGTGGGAAGCTCAGTGTGCTACAATGCGGCCTAGCCGGCCGGGCCAACCACCGTCTGCCATATCTTGTGCATCCGCGGCCTCTTCATCCTCTGTGACTGGGGGGACAGCAGTCACACCTGTTTTGGGGCGCAGACCTGCCACCTCTTTACCCGCAACAGCCAGCGTGATTGGCAGGTCATCATTTTCTTTGGAGGTGGTAACACCAGCTGGTGTTGAGCGCTGTCCGACATCGATAGCACCACCTTTGGATCAAGGCAACCTAACATGTCCGCCTGCATCTTCCTCACAGACCGGCAGTTTGCCGGGGACACCCTTATCAACCCCGTCTAAGCACAATAGCCAGCCCTCGGTCCCTCAGATGTGGACAAGTAAAAGACCATTTCCTCCTAGCCATGAGAAAGCTAAGAGGTTGAATTTCACCATCTGCAAGCTCTTGGCTACAGAAATGCTGCCTTTCCGCCTGGTGGACACAGAGGATTTTCGAGACCTTATGTCCGTCGCAGTGCCCCAGTACCAGATGCCCAGTCGGCACTACTTCTCAAAGAAAGGTGTGCCTGCGCTCCACCAGCATGTCGCACACAACATCACCGCTTCTTTGAGAAACTCTGTGTGTGACAGGGTGCATTTCACCACAGACACTTGGACGAGTAGGCATGGACAGGGGCGTTACATGTCGCTGACTGGGCACTGGGTAACTATGGTGACAGCAGGACAAGGGGCTGCTGTCCAAGTCTTGCCGTCCCCACGAGTTGTGCGTCAATCCTCTTTATGTCAAAGTTCCTCCACTGCTTCTGCCTCCTCAACCTCCTCTCGGTCTTCCACCTGCACCCAAAGCCTGTCTGGTCATGCCACAAGCTTTCTAACTGCTCAGAAGGGATCCTGCACACCTCCTTACTATGCTGGCAGTAGGGCTCAACGTCATCAGGCGGTTTTTACATTGAAATGTCTGGGAAATGTGAGTCACACAGCTGAGGAGTTGTGGTCAGCTCTGGAGAACCAATTTCATGAATGGTTGTCTCCACTGGACCTGAAACCAGGGAAGGCCGTGTGCGACAATGCTGCAAACCTGGGTGCGGCCCTTCGCCGGGGCAATGTCACACACGTGCCTTGTATGGCTCACGTGTTGAACCTGGTTGTCCAGCAATTTTTAGCCCACTATCCCAGACTAGATGGCCTTCTGCAGAGGGCACGGTCGCTGTGTGCTCACTTCCGCCGTTCGCATCCCGCAGCTCAGCGACTTACATCTCTACAGAAGTCGTTGGGCCTGCCACTTCACCGGCTAAAATGCGATGTGCCTACCCGGTGGAATTCAACTCTGCACATGTTGCAGCGACTGTGGCAGCACCGACAAGCCCTGGTGCAATACGTTCTGACGTATAGCCTGGGCCAACGAGATCCAGAGGTGGGGCAAATCACGCTGGAGGAGTGGTCTCAGATCAGGGACCTATGCACCCTTCTGCACAGTTTTGAAATGGCGACGAAGATGTTTAGTGCTGACGATGCCATTATCAGCATGACTATTCCGGTGATTTACATGCTGGAGCACATGTTAAACAGAATTCGGAGTCAGGTGGTGGCACAAGAGGAGGTGGAGGAAGTAGAGGAGGAGGAGTTGTATGCGGAAGGGCTAACATCTGCAAGGTCCAGACGGTCGGCAGCACCAAGGCGGCAGGCATGTGAGGGTGGGGGAGATGGTTTTACCAGGGCGCATGGTAGCAGCCAAACTAGTGAGGAAGGTGCAGGAGCCCAGGAAGAAGTGGAGGACGAACTGATGGAAGACTCATCAGATGAGGGAGACCTTGATCACATTTCTGTTGTGCGAGGTTGGGGGGAGAGGACAGAGGAAGGAAGCATGATTGTTACCTCGCCACCAACACAACAGGGACTTGGTGCTCCTGGATGAGCAACACACATGAGTGCCTTCTTGCTGCACTACCTGCAACATGACCCTCGAATTGTGAGAATTAGAAATAATCCTGACTACTGGGTTGCCACACTGTTAGATCCCCGGTACAAAAGTAAATTTGCAGAAATTATTCCTGCCATAGAAAGGGATGCACGCATGCAGGAGTATCAGCAGAGACTGTTGCAGAATCTTACATGTGCTTTTCCACAAAATACCAGTGGTGCACGTAGTGAATCTCACAGTTCCAACTTGCCAACCGTGGGACCGTCAAGTGTTCAGCACTCAAACCGTAACAGAACCACAGTATCTGCTGGTAACATCAATTTTGCGGAATCATTTCACCACTTTTTTAGCCCATCCTTTGCAAGGCCACAGGAGACAAGAAGTCTGACACATAGTCAACGCCTAGAGACGATGGTACAGGAGTATCTCCAAGTAAACATTTGTGACACCCCAGGGGTCTGGTTGCCACAGTGATAGAGATGTTATGTCTGAGAGCAGGTGGGAGGTCCTTTGGTCAGGGATCCTGTGCATGCCACACCTCCTGCCCAGTCTTGGGAGGGGAAGAACTTCCCCTATATAAACCCGGGGCTGAAGCAGGGTTAGGAGTCAAGGAGAGTAGAGACAGAGAAGCATCATAGGAAGAAACAGCAGAAGCTCAGTGGGAGCAATACTACTACAAGTCAGGGGCTGGCAGCTGCAGAGCTCGCCCTGACTGAGAAGATTTCTTACTGGACCCGGCGTCCGAGGCTGTGGGGACTAACTCTTACCCAGCAGCAGAAGCCGACCGGCAGGGGATTTCAGGTCCTCAGGCCCAGAAACCCGAAGGCACGGTCACACGCGTGGGACCAGCACCGCCATCGTGGAGCGGAAGCCATTAGAAGGTCCCGAGTCACCGGCCATACGGGTGAGCACCACACGGTACACTCAGGGACGTGGGCTACTTATATCCGCTTCTAGCAAGGTAGCCAGAAGAGTACAGTCAGTTTGGGAGGCCTACAACTCCGCCTGGCCAGGGGAGATCCCATCTGCTCAAGGACTGACCAGGCCCCGTTCGCTAGCAAGTACTCCGGGAGGGTCTATCTTTGTCACCAGTAAAGACCCTGAATTACACCGCACCGTCTCTGAGTGGTTCCTGCTACCCCCATCATCCACGTCGGCTGCCCTGAGGCCATACCCCTCCCGTTGGGGGTTATACCATCCCCGCTGCACCATCCATCCACCGGCCTCAGCGGACTGTCCTGCAGCGGCAGCTCCATAAGCTGCATTAAACGGGTGGCGTAGTCGTACTACATCTACCGCTAATAGACTGCCGTCCAGTTTGACTCCCTGGGCACGGACCGGGTCACCGCCACGAGACTACAACCCTCAACAGATCCGGCTCCGGGTAAGCTCCCGCGTGCGCAACGCAGCGCGACACAGGCCCAGGGGCGCGTCACATTGAAGCCATGACTGTGTCACTGGACCCTTGCTCTTTTTGGGCTTCCAATCTGGATAAATGGCCGGAGCTAGCCACTTACGCCTTGGAGATCTTGTCATGCCCCGCAGCCAGCGTTCTGTCTGAACGTGTGTTCAGCGCTGCTGGTGGTGTGCTGACAGATAAGCGCACGCGGCTCTCCACTGATAATGTAGACAGACTCACGTTCATAAAGATGAACAAATCATGGATCCGAAACGACTTTTCTACCCCTGTGTCATCCTGGGGAGAGTAAAAGCTTGATGATTGGTTAAAATCACCCTACCAACCGTTTTAAGCTTTCAAATTACTAATCATGTTTATCTGTATCTTGGCTGGAAAATAATTTGGGCTTTGTAGCAGTGTGCAGCACTGATTCTATTAGGCCATCTATAATAAGCTCCACCAGATTTAAAATTACTAATCATTGTAACGGGTCTGGGAGGCGGAACCTCTGGGCTACAATACAAGGGGGCGGTCCTTGTAAGGGAGCGGGTGGCGACCAGGCAGGTAGTCACAGGAGGTGACCAGGACAGTCTCTGGGTGTACGGGCAGGAGGACACGGCAAGTGATCGGGGCAGTCTCTGGATAAAGGGTAGGTACGACCTGTGATGGCTGAACCTCCAGGTAGGCTAGCAAGGCAGATGGAGAATGTGTGCTCCCAGGTGAGCAAGCGAGAGTCTCTGGAATAGCAGGTGGTCACAGCACGTGACGGCGGAGCCTCCAGGTAGGCAAGCAGGCAGGTAACGGAGAAGCGCTCCCAAGTGAGCGGGCAAGAGTCTCAGGAATAGCTGGTGGTCACAGCACGTGACAGCGGAGCCTCCGGGCAGGCAAGCAGGCAGGTAGCGGAGAAGCGCTCCCAGGTGAGCGGGCAAGAGTCTGGAGTAGCTGGTGGTCACAGCACGTGACAGCGGAGCCTCCGGGCAGGTAAGCAGGCAGGTAGCGGAGAAGCGCTCCCAGGTGAGCGGGCAAGAGTCTGGAGTAGCTGGTGGTCACAGCACGTGACAGCGGAGCCTCCGGGCTGGCAAGCAGGCAGGTAACGGAGAAGCGCTCCCAGGTGAGCGGGCAAGCTGGTCCATAGACAGACTGACCGGAGTTGTAAGGCAGACCGTCGGACCTCAGGCAAGCAGGCAGGTAGCTGAGGTGCGCTCCCAGGTGAGCGGGCAGGCTGGTCCTTAGACAGACTGACAGGAGTAGTAAGGCAGACCGTCGGACCTCAGATTAGCAGACAGGTAGCAGGATATCAGGCAGGAATCTGACAGGTAACTGGCAGGTAACTGGCAACGGGACCTGAGGGCTGAAGCACAGGTGAGACACAGGTGCAAACAACATTGCTCGGGCACCTCCATTTTGGAGGAGGTGCCTTATATATGATGAAGTCCTCCGGCCATTGGCCGGGAACTCCTTAGGACGGCGCGCGCGGCCCCTTTAAGAGGAGGGGAGCGCGCGCGCGCGCGCCCTAAGCACAGGGGCCGGGAAGGAGCGCGCGCTGAGAGCAGAGCGGGAGGAGGACGCCGGGAAGGAGCGCGCGCTGACAGCAGAGCGGGAGAGGGACGCCGGGCACGGGGCAGAGCGGTGAGGGGAGCAGCGTCCCTGCCTAGCAGAGGGCAGGGACGCCGGCACTACAGTACCCCCCCCTTTAGGCCCCCCCTTTTTTAGGCCAGACAGAAATTTAGCTAGGATGAGAGGGGCATGGATGTTCTCCCGGGGCTCCCACGTTCTCTCCTCAGGACCAAACCCCTTCCAATCTACCAGAAAAAAGGTCTTTCCTCTTACCCTTTTGGTGGCAAGAATGTTCT
The DNA here is from genome assembly GCF_046119375.1 of Phyllobates terribilis. Classification (NCBI taxonomy): domain Eukaryota; kingdom Metazoa; phylum Chordata; class Amphibia; order Anura; family Dendrobatidae; genus Phyllobates; species Phyllobates terribilis. The sequence goes on from NW_027362763.1 coordinate 165,658,880, forward strand.
CTACCTCAAACTCGTCCTCAGCAGAAACCGGAGCAGGAGGCGTACCTGTAGACTTGGAAAAAGAGTTAAGTATCACAGGTTTGAGGAGAGATACATGGAAGGAGTTAGGGATCCGTAAGTTGGCCGGGAGTTTCAATTTATAGGCCACCGGGTTGATCTGACTGGTGACCTCCAGAGGTCCGATGAACCGAGGCCCTAACTTGTAAGAGGGTATCTTGAGTCGAACATATTTAGATGAGAGCCAGACCTTATCTCCTGGACGAAATTGAGGAGGATCCAGGCGTTTTTTGTCAGCGTGTCTTTTCATCCGCTCGGACGACTGAAGGAGTGCGGATCGGGTACTCTCCCAAATGGAGGAAAATTTGCTAACGAGAGATTCCGCAGCCGGGTTGTCCACCGAGGTGGAGACAGGAAAAGGAATCCGAGGATGCTGACCAAAGACTACAAAAAACGGGGATTTGGAGGAGGATTCGCTCTCGTGATTATTGTAAGAGAACTCGGCCCATGGTAGGAGATCCACCCAGTCAGAATGGTGGGCATTAACGAAGTGCCGGAGGTAACTGGTCAGGTTCTGATTGATCCGCTCCACTTGACCATTGGACTGTGGGTGGTAAGCGGAAGAGAAGTCCAGGGTGACGTCTAGTAGTTTACAAGTGGCTCTCCAGAAGCGTGAGGTGAACTGTACCCCACGATCCGACACGATGTGGAGGGGCAGGCCATGAAGACGGAAGATGTGACGAATAAAGTCTCTAGCTAGCTCGGGTGCAGACGGGAGGCCTGGCAGGGGAACGAAATGAGCCATCTTGGAGAAGCGGTCAGCGACCACCCAAATGACCGTACAACCGGCAGAGAGTGGGAGGTCAGTTATGAAGTCCATTGCAATATGCTGCCAGGGGGCAGCAGGTACTGGGAGCGGAAGGAGGTGACCGGCTGGCAGATGTCTCGGAACCTTGTTGCGGGCGCAGGACACACAGGCAGAAACAAAGTCTATTACATCCTTGTGCAGGGTAGGCCACCAGTAGTGCCGGGAAATAAGCTGGAGGGTCTTCTTCTGACCAGCGTGGCCAGCCAGTTTAGACGAGTGACCCCAGTGAAGGATCTTCTCCCGATCAGGTACTGATACGAACGTCTTTCCGGGAGGGAGACGATTTAGATTCACGGGAGCCACCTGCATTACTCTGGCGGGATCGATGATGTGTTTCGGATCTTCCTCGAGATCAGATACCAGAAAGGATCGAGACAAGGCGTCCGCCTTGACGTTTTTGTCAGCCGGGCGAAAATGAAGGACAAAATCAAAACGAGCAAAAAACAAGGACCACCGGGCTTGGCGCGGGTTAAGTCTCTGGGCATGCTGGAGGTAAGCCAAGTTCTTGTGGTCAGTGTAAATTATTACCGGGTGAAGAGCCCCCTCAAGCAGGTAACGCCACTCCTCCAATGCCAGTTTGATGGCCAATAACTCTCGATCTCCTATGGAATAATTGCGCTCTGAGGAGGAGAAGAGTTTAGAGAAGAAGCCGCAAGTTACCATCCTCCCGGAAGAAGATTTTTGAGTAAGTACCGCTCCAGCTCCAGAGGAGGAGGCGTCCACTTCCAGGAAGAACTGCTTGTTGCCGTCCGGGCGATGCAGCACCGGAGCGGAAGAGAAGGCCTGTTTTAAGGAAAGAAAGGCTTCTTCTGCTTCGGGCGGCCACTCTTTGGGATTAGTACCCTTACGGGTGAGCGCGGAAATTGGGGCAGTTCGGGAAGAGAAGTGTGGTATGAAGAGGCGGTAGTAGTTGGCGAAGCCCAGGAACCGCTGAATGGCCTTCAACCCCTCCGGTCGGGGCCATTTCTCGATGGCAGACAGTTTCTCTGGATCCATTCGTAGGCCGGTCTGAGAAATAATGTAGCCCAAAAACGGAAGCGAGGTCTGCTCAAAGAGGCACTTCTCGTATTTAGCGAAGAGGTGATTCTGCCTGAGCCTGAGCAGGACCTGACGAACGTCCCTCCGGTGAGTCTGGAGATCCGGAGAGAAGACCAAGATGTCGTCCAGGTACACCACTACGCAGGAGTAGAGAAGGTCCCGGAAGATGTCATTGACCAACTCTTGAAAGACGGCAGGAGCGTTACAGAGACCAAAGGGCATTACCAGGTATTCATAGTGGCCGTCCCGGGTGTTGAATGCCGTCTTCCATTCATCCCCTTGACGGATACGAACCAGGTTGTACGCCCCACGGAGGTCTAGTTTGGTGAAGATTCTAGCCCCCCTCAGACGATCAAATAATTCTGGAATGAGCGGAAGGGGGTACTTATTCTTCACCGTGATCTGGTTTAGGCCTCTATAGTCTATACAGGGACGGAGAGAGCCGTCCTTCTTTTTGACGAAAAAGAAGCCTGCTCCCGCCGGGGAGGTAGATTTCCGGATGAATCCCCTGGCCAGATTCTCCTCAATATATTCGGACATCGACCGGGTCTCAGCAGCGGATAAAGGATAAATACGCCCACGGGGAGGAGTAGTACCGGGTAACAGGTCGATGGGACAGTCGTATGGTCTATGAGGGGGTAATGTCTCTGCCTCCTTTTTATTAAAGACATCAGCATAAGACCAATAAGGAATTGGAAGTCCAGGTAGATTAGCTGGGGTAGGAGAGGGACGGACGGGATGGACGGGAACCAGGCAGGTCTTATGACAGTCTTGTCCCCAGCGAAGGACTTCTCCGGTTTGCCAGTCAAGCACGGGTGCATGTTTCTGGAGCCAAGGCAGACCTAGCAAGAGGGCGTGAGAGAGTCCAGGCAGAACATGAAAGGAGATACTTTCAGAATGCAACATTCCCACCTGCAGAGTAATGGATTCGGTGATGAGTTGGATGGGGCGTGGTAAGAGCCCCCCATCCACGGCAGCCACAGACAAGGGTACAGCCAGAGGTTTGGTGGGGATGCGGTATTTCTCTACCAGGGACTGTGAAATAAGATTCCCGGCTGCTCCAGAGTCCAGTTGGGCTAGTTCGAAATAACGGTTCTCCCCGTAGACGATTGAAACTGACAATAGCAGGGATGGAGAGGATTTATTCTTGTCTAGGTGGACCTCTCTGAGCGAACCTAGACACAGGCGTTTCCCGACCTCTCCGGGCAGGCACGGATCCGGTGCTCCTTACTGCCACAGTAGAAGCAGGTCCCCTCGGCACGGCGTAAGTCCTGACGGGTCTTGACCATCTTGGTCTGGTCGACCTGCATAGGCTCAGGAGGGTGTACCTGGTTAGAGACAGAAGGAGTGACGGGTTTCTGAAAAGTAGGAGCTAGACGTGGTAACCTCCTCTCACGGGTGACCTCTCTGGCACGCTCCTGGAACCGTAGGTCAATCCGGGTGGCAAGAGTTATTAAGTCATCGAGAGTGGTAGGAATGTCCCGACCGGCAAGTTCATCTTTAATACGGCCGGACAGACCCTCCCAGAAGACGGAAACCAGAGCGTCGTTATCCCAGGCCAGCTCCGAGGCAAGGGTACGAAACCGTATGGCATATTGGCCCACGGTGAGACTCTCCTGACGGAGGCGTAGCAACGATGATGCAGATGAGGTCTTCCGTCCGGGTTCGTCGAAGACTTTCCGGAAAGCCGTGAGAAAAGCAGGCAAGTTGGACACCAGGGGGTCTCCTCTCTCCCATAGAGGATTTAGCCAGGCCAGGGCCTCCCTGGTGAGATGGGACATGATGAAGGCAATTTTGGCCCGGTCGGAGTTAAACTGGTGGGACAAAAGTTCAAAGTGCAGGGTGCACTGATTTAAGAAGCCCCGAGCCTGAACGGAGTCGCCTCCGAAGCGAGGAGGTGCAGAAAGCCGGGGTCCGGGGTAGGATACCATGGTATTAGTGGGCAGCGGAGCTGCCGGATTGCAAGATATGGCACTGGCGGAGGTTGTTGGTGGATCAGACAGAGTGTTCAGGCGAGTATTGACATTCCGCAGGTGACCCAGGATGGACTCCTGTTGGGACCTCTGACGGGACAGTTCAAGACAGAGGTCCGAGAGCGAGGGAGCTTGGGTGCCACCGGGTTCCATGGCCCGAGCAAACTGTAACGGGTCTGGGAGGCGGAACCTCTGGGCTACAATACAAGGGGGCAGTCCTTGTAAGGGAGCGGGTGGCGACCAGGCAGGTAGTCACAGGAGGTGACCAGGACAGTCTCTGGGTGTACGGGCAGGAGGACACGGCAAGTGATCGGGGCAGTCTCTGGATAAAGGGTAGGTACGACCTGTGATGGCTGAACCTCCAGGTAGGCTAGCAAGGCAGATGGAGAATGTGTGCTCCCAGGTGAGCAAGCGAGAGTCTCTGGAATAGCAGGTGGTCACAGCACGTGACGGCGGAGCCTCCAGGTAGGCAAGCAGGCAGGTAACGGAGAAGCACTCCCAAGTGAGCGGGCAAGAGTCTCAGGAATAGCTGGTGGTCACAGCACGTGACAGCGGAGCCTCCGGGCAGGCAAGCAGGCAGGTAGCGGAGAAGCACTCCCAGGTGAGCGGGCAAGAGTCTGGAGTAGCTGGTGGTCACAGCACGTGACAGCGGAGCCTCAGGGCAGGTAAGCAGGCAGGTAGCGGAGAAGCGCTCCCAGGTGAGCGGGCAAGAGTCTGGAGTAGCTGGTGGTCACAACACGTGACAGCGGAGCCTCCGGGCTGGCAAGCAGGCAGGTAACGGAGAAGCGCTCCCAGGTGAGCGGGCAAGCTGGTCCATAGACAGACTGACCGGAGTTGTAAGGCAGACTGTCGGACCTCAGGCAAGCAGGCAGGTAGCTGAGGTGCGCTCCCAGGTGAGCGGGCAGGCTGGTCCTTAGACAGACTGACAGGAGTAGTAAGGCAGACCGTCAGACCTCAGACTAGCAGACAGGTAGCAGGATATCAGGCAGGAATCTGACAGGTAACTGGCAGGTAACTGGCAACGGGACCTGAGGGCTGAAGCACAGGTGAGACACAGGTGCAAACAACATTGCTCGGGCACCTCCATTTTGGAGGAGGTGCCTTATATATGATGAAGTCCTCCGGCCATTGGCCGGGGACTCCTTAGGACGGCGCGCGCGGCCCCTTTAAGAGGAGGGGAGCGCGCGCGCGCCCTAAGCACAGGGGCCGGGAAGGAGCGCGCGCTGAGAGCAGAGCGGGAGGAGGACGCCGGGAAGGAGCGCGCGCTGACAGCAGAGCGGGAGAGGGACGCCGGGCACGGGGCAGAGCGGTGAGGGGAGCAGCGTCCCTGCCTAGCAGAGGGCAGGGACGCCGGCACTACAATCATGTTTATCTGTATCTTGACTGGAAAATAATTTGGGCTTTGTAGCAGTGTGCAGCACTGATCCTATTAGGCCATCTATACTAAAGCTTCACCAGATTTAAAATTAATAATAATTTTTAGCTGCATCTAGCCCGGAAAATAATTTTGGGGCTCCGAGATGCGCAAGACACATAAGTGCCTTCTTGCTGCACTACCTGCAGCATGACCCTCATATTGTCAGAATTCGAAGTAATCATGACTACTGGGTTGCCACACTCTTAGATCCCCCAAACTTTTCGATCAACCTTTTCATTTTAATAAAGACCAAAAAAATGGTCATTTTTGAAATTATAAGCATTAGCAGGTTGTTAGAAACTGAAATCAAACAGTTTTCAACTCAAAACTTTATTCTAGGTGATGTTACATTTTCACATAGGACCCCTTGTTCGAAAGGAGCTTCTGAACTCTCTCGTCCATTGAATTTGTCAGGTTTTGGATGGTTTCTGCTTCAATTGTTTTGCATGAGGACAGAATACCCTCCCAGATCTGTTGCTTAGATGTGAACTGCCTCCCGCCATCATAGACACTCCTTTTAATGATGCTCCAAAGGTTCTGAATGGGGTAGAGGTCAGGGGAGCATGGGGGTCACACCATAAGTTTGTCCCTTTTATGCCCATATCAGCCAGAGATGCAGATGTTTTATGTGCAGCATGAGATGGTGCATTATCATGCAAAAAAATGATCTTGCTGTGAAATACACGGTTCTTCTTCTTGAAACATGGCAGGAAGTGCTGTTTGAGAAAATCCACATACATTATGGAGTTCATCTTTAGCGCCTTCAGGGATCCTAAAGTGGCCGACAATCTCTCTCCCCATGATTCCAGCCCAAAACATTACTCCACCTCCTCCTTGTTGGCGCTGTAGCCGTGTTTGCGTGGGGTGTCCATCAACCAGCCATCCTCCACTCCATCCATCTGGACCATCGAGCGCTGCACGGCACTCATCCGTGAACAAAACAGTTTTGAAATCAGTCTTCATGTAATGTTTGGCCCACTGGAGCCGTTTCTGCTTGTGTGAAGTGGATAGAGGAGGTCAACAGGATGGCGTATGCACAGCTGCAAACCTCTGAAGGACCCTGCATCTTGTTGTTCGGGGGACGTTGGAGGCACCAGCAGCTTCAAAAACTTGTCTGCTGCTATGACAAGGCTTTTTTGCCGCTGCTCTTTCAACCTGACGTAATTGCCTGTAGGAAAGAGTCCTCAATTTGCCCTTATCAGCACGCACACGTGTGTACTGTGAATCAGCTACATACTTCTTGATTGCCAAGACACTTCATCCTGATCATCGCACAATGTTGATTGTAGTCATGCCTTGACCTAAACACTCCACAATTTGTTGCTTCTCAGCAGCCGACACATCCTTTTTCTTTCCCATTTTGGCAGAAAATGTAGGCTGCTTAATAATGTGAGACAGCCTTCTTAAGTAGTCTTGCCTTTCATTGGACACACCTGCCAAACTAATTAGCACAGGTGTCTGCAATTGCTTACAGTGATATAAAGAGCCCTGACACACATCACCATCAATGAGTTTAACTGACAAACAAACAAATTCTTCCCTTATCACTCCTAAACACTTTTTGCATAATAATTTGGAACACAGTGTACATGTGCTTTTCCACAAAACATCAGTGGTTCACGTAGTGAATCTTACAGTTCTAACTTGCCAACCGTGGTCTGTATGGAGTTGTTCAATAAAGGGCCCAAAATTAAGATAACATAGATGGGAGAGGTCTCTATGAATAGGAATTCCTAAGTATTTGATACCCTGTGAGGGCCAGGCAAAGGGAAATTTGGACTGGATGGAATCCTATATGGATTTGGGGAGGGAGACATCGAGGGCCTCAGACTTCGCTGCATTGATTTTAAAATTTGACCATGTAACAAAGTGATCTATTTCAGCCATAACAGCATGGATGGATATATGTGATTGAGTGATATATACTAGGACATCATCAGCAAATAGAGAGCACTTGTACTCGGTGCCTCCCACCTCAATCCACCTAATATTGGGGTTATGGCGAATTGATGAGAGCAGGTGCTCCGTCACTAGGATGTATAAGAGAGGGGACAGAGAACATCCCTGCCTTGTCCCATTGGTGATTGTGAAAGGTGATGAAAATGTTCTGACGCGCCCCCTGGGCCTTGGGACACCCGGAGCCGGACCCTTTTTGGTGGATGCTGGTGGTTGTAGTCTCCGTGGCGGCGACCCGATTCCGTGGCTCAGGGCGGTCAAACCAGTGGCAGAACTATTTATGTGGTTTTGATGTTTAAATGTCCGACTACGCCACCCGTGGATTGCGGTCAGAGTGAACCGCCGTTCCAGGGCAGACCGCTGAGGCTGGTGTTGTGGGTGCAGCAGAGCGTAGCATAACTCCCCACGGGAGGAGTATAGCCTCAGGGCAGTGTATGCGGAGGATGGGGGTGATGGTGCAGGGCAGCAGCAGTAACGACACGGAGTCAGTGATGCAGTCCAGGGCCTTTACTCACAGTTCTTATTATCCAGACCACGTCTGCAAGTAACGGCTGCCCACGTCGTACTGTGCTCACCAGGTGAGGGGCTCAGACAACTCCCAGATAACTTTGGAGCGCTTCACAGGACCCCCTTTGTGTGTCCTTTGTCTGGCCTTTCTTACCAACCCTTCTGTTCGGCTGCCTCGGGCCTCCTCTTGGTAAACTTGGCGCCAGTTTCCCTGACTCTATGTGGTGCCTTCCTAGCGGGTGTAGCGAGGGGCTGCGCCACATAAAATGTCACAGCCTCCTGTTTCTAGCTGAGGGTCGTTTCCTGCCTCCACTAGTTTCGGGGACCGGTCTCCCCCTTTGGCCTGACCCCTCCACGCAGGTGGATTCGGGCGTGCGGTGGCGACTCGCCCGTCCGCACCCCTGGGATCCCTTCGTTCCTCGTTCATGGAGCCTTCTCCGCTCCTCTTCCTTCCTTCTCCCTCTTCCAGGCCTGGGCCTCTGTTACTAGGCCCGCCTCCGGAGCAGAGCTCATGCAGAGCCCCTGCTCCCTGCCACTTCTGCTCAGACTTCTCTGCACTGAACTAAGATGGTGCCCACCTTTTATACTCCCTTCTCAATGCACCCAGGAACTGCTTCCTCCCTGCTCCTGCACTACAGGGTTCCCCTTCCTCAGTGTTCCCTCCCCCCACTCCAGCCAGGGACAGGGACTGTCGTGCCCATCTCAGGGGCATATTGGTCGCCCTGCCCTACGGCAATGTGGTGTAATGCATGCAGGTGTCGGGTCCTGATCCACACTACATCCTTACCTGAGAGTGAGATATCACACCTCTGGGTGAGGTGCAATACCTCTGTAGCAACCGAGCCCTCAGGGTGCTACAGTTCCATTTATCTTCAGCCTAGGTGACGTATTGCGATACAGGGCCGTGATTTTGGCTATAAAAGGGTCCCCTAGACCCCTACCCCAAGCTTTTTAAGAGAATCATATATGGCGTGCCAGGAGACTCTATGGAATGCTTTCTCAGCATCCAACGAGAGTATCTAATTACAAATTTTTAACTGCATCTAGCCCAGGAAATACTTTGTGCCTAGTAGCAGTGTCTGCTAGTCAGCGGATTATCCCGGCTGTTAAGCAAGCTACACCACCTGTAGTTTGGACATTTAATTTTTTCAAAGGAAATGCTTCGGGACCACGGGATACTCAGTGAAGAGCATCAGGAGGCACCCCAAGGCATAGGGGCTGGGACTGGCAGTAGGATGCCTTGCGGTGGACAGCCGAGCTCGATCCTTATAAAAGCTTTTTAACTGCAGCAGCTTTAGTGGACGCTACTGGAGCTGGAATTACGCGGCTGCTGGCATGTGACTTGCCCTCCAATAGATCCTTGTAAATGGATTTAAAGTGTATTCATTCAAATTAGAGAGACAATTTAAATTAAAAAGCTTAGAGCTGCCTCCACCACAGGGGGGCTCGCTCGACCCACCAGCGGACAGGCACCAGTATTGGGAGAGGGGGGCTGGCCGTCAGGGTTCACCGCGGCTCTGGCACAAACCCGGCGACGCGGAGGTGGCACGGGCAGGAGCGGACTGAACGTGTCGGCTTCTCACTTTTTGGATTTTAGAAGGGCATGACATGCCTATATCTGTGTCTCCACCTCCTTTTACTCCTCCACCTCTTTTCTTTTCGCATGACTATATGTACTTGTCACTTTTCCATGTGTTAGTTGTGTCTTCTGAGCAGTTTGTCAGCTTTTGGACACCTTTGAAGGTGTTTTCTATGTGTTTCTATGTGTTTTTGTTTGCCTGCCATTGGTTTTAACGGTGTTCGAAGGTGTTCGACGAACAGTTCGACGAACACACGGGTGTTCGACGAACCGAACCGAACTCGAACACTACGGGGGTGGCTCAACACTAATTAATTGTTAACAAATGAATAGACCAAGGAAAAATAGAAGCATTTGGATCAAATATGATAAATATTTTTATGCCCAAAAAGTATTCTCGGAGTAATACCTTTATTGGCTAACCAGGTAAAAAAAAAAAATTTGCTGGCTTTCAGGGCACAGAGGCTGCTTCGTGAGGCAGGATTAGAAATTAATTAGTAAGACAAGAGCACAACATCTAAGAGATATTACAACAGGACGTTTGTTCATGAGGCTAACACGTGACCATAATATAATTTTTTATTGTACATCTATAGAATATGATAAAAGACGTCACAAAAAAAGGTCAGGTAATTATTAGTGTTGAGCGAGCATGCTCGACACTGCTCGTTACTCGCCCGAGCATCATGCTACTCGGGATGTTCGGCGAGCACCGAGCATTTCCGGGTTACTCGGGCGGGAGCTCGGGCCTCCGCCCTGCATGTTTGTCTCTCTTTACAGAGCCAATGAACATGCAGGGATTGCCAGCCAGTCACTGTAATGCCGCAGCCATGTTGTTTGTGGGGATTACAGTGATTGGCTGGCCGCACAGCGTCACCTCGAGTATTTAAAACTGGGCGCCGCCATCTTGGACACAGTCGCTCCGGATCAGACAGTGTAGGGAGAGTGCTGCTGAGTTAGGGAGAGATATATAGTGCGAAATAGGTAGTGTAGGGTCTCTAAAGCCTGCCAGATCAAACAAACAGTCCTTCTCAGGACTAATATCCATCCCAGATATCAGGCAGGCAGGCAGGCTGTATAGGAGACGCAGTGGTTATACCAGCAAACGCTGCATTACAGTCCTGTGAGCTCCTGTTGGTCAAATTGCTAGACTTATCACCCCGGTCTCAGGGGACAGGAAAAATCTTTTTTTTTTTCATCTAAATCCTGTATTTATTTATTTTTCCTCAGTCAGACTGTCTAAATCCGCATCTTATTAACCTTTTGGTATCCCCCCCCCCCCCCGAAAAAAAAAATTGAGTGTGTCTGTGACTGTTCAGACACCAATATATCTGTTTAAAAGAGTCTGGTGTAGGCCAGAAAAATAGAACTTTGGTTTTGCAGTTCCACGGGTCAAATCTCTGTATTATCCTGTTTTTTGCATTTTTTGCTGTAAAAAAACTGTACTAGTGTCTCCCTGACTGGTCAGAAACCAATATATCTGTTTAAAAGAGTCTGGTGTGCACCAAATAACTATAACTGTGGTTTTGCAGTTCCACGGATCAAATCTCTGTATTGTCCTACTTTTGGCATTTTTTGCCATAAAATAAACTATAATAGTGTCTCCCTGACTGGTCAGACACCAATATATCTGATTAAAAGAGTCTGGTGTACGTCACATAACTATAACTGTGGTTTTGCAGTTCCACGGGTCAAATCTCTGTATTATCCTATTTTTGGCATTTTTTTGCCGTAAAAAAACTGTGATAGTGTCTCCCTGACTGGTCAGACACCAATATATCTGTTTAAAAGAGTCTGGTGTAGGTCAGAAAAATATAACTGTAGTTTTGCAGTTCCACGGGTCAAATCTCTGTATTATCCTATTTTTGGCATTTTTTTGCTGTAAAAAAACTGTAATACTGTCTCGCTGACTAGTCAGACACCAATATATCTGTTTAAAAGAGTCTGTTGTACGCCACATAACTATAACTGTGGTTTTGCAATACCACAGGTCAAATCTCTGTATTATCCTGATTTTTGCATTTTTTGCCGTAAAAAAAAAACAGTAATAGTGTCTCCCTGACTGATCAGACACCAATATACCTGTTTAATAGAGTCTGTTGTAGGTCAGAAAAATATAACTGTGGTTTTGCAGTACCACAGGTCAAATCTCTGTATTATCCTGTTTTTAGAATTTTTTGCCGTAAAAAAACCTGTAATAGTGTCTCCCTGACTGGTAAGACACCAATATATCAGTTTAAAAGAGTCTGTTGTTTGCCACGTAACTATAACTGTGGTTTTGCAGTTCCACGGGTCAAATCTCTGTATTATTTTGCTTTTTGCTGTAGAAAACAGTATAGTGTCTCCCTGACTGTTCAGACATCAATATATCTGTTTAAAAGAGTCTGGTGTATGCCACATAACTATAACTGTGGTTTTGCAGTTCCACTGGTCAAATTTCTGTATTATCCTGCTTTTGGCATTTTTTGCCGTAAAAAAAAAACTGTGATTGTGTCTCCCTGACTGGTCAGACACGAATATATCTGTTTAAAAGAGTCTGGTATACATCACATAACTATAACTGTGGTTTTGCAGTTCCACGGGTCAAATCTCTGTATTATCCTGCTTTTGGCATTTTTTGCTTAAAAAAAAACTGTAATAGTGTCTCCCTGACTGGTCAGACAGCAATATATCTGTTTAAAAGAGTCTGGTGTTGGCCAGAAAAATATAACTGTAGATTTGCAGTTCCACTGGTCAATTCTCTGTATTATTCTGCTTTTGGCACTTTTTTGCCGTAAAAAAAAAACTGTAATAGTGTCTCTCTGACTGGTCAGACAACAATATATCTGTTTAAAAGAGTCTGGTGTACGCCACATAACTATAACTGTGGTTTTGCAGTTCCACGGATCAAATCTCTGTATTATCCTGCTTTTGGCATTTTTTGCCGTTAAAAAAAAACTGTAATAGCGTCTCCCTGACTGGTCAGACAACAATATATCTGTTTAAAAGAGTCTGGTGTAGACCAGAAAAAGAGAACTATGGTTCTGCAGTTCCACGGGTCAAATCTCTGTATTATCCTATTTTTGGCATTTTTTGCCGTAAAAAAACTGTAATAGTGTCTCCCTGACTGGTCAGACACCAATATATCTGTTTAAAAGGGTCTGTTGTACGCCACATAACTATAACTGTGGTTTTGCAGTACCACAGATCAAATCTCTGTATTACCTTGATTTTTGCATTTTTTGCCGTAAAAAAAACAGTAGTAGTGTCTTCCTGACTGATCAGACACCAATATATCTGTTTAAAAGAGTCTGGTGTAGGTCAGAAAAATATAACTGTGGTTTTGCAGTTCCACGGGTCAAATCTCTGTATTATCCTGTTTTTAGAATTTTTTGCAGTAAAAAAAACTGTAATAGTGTCTCCCTGACTGGGCAGACACCAATATATCTGTTTAAAAAAGTCTGGTGTACGCCACATAACTATAACTGTGGTTTTGCAGTTCCACGGGTCAAATCTCTGTATTATCCTGCATTTGGCATTTTTTGAGGTAAAAAAAACAGTAATAGTGTCTCCCTGACTGGTCAGACACCAATATATCAGTTTAAAAGAGTCTGTTGTATGCCACATAACTATAACTGTGGTTTTGCAGTTCCACGGGTCAAACCTCTGTATTATCCTGCTTTTTGCCGTAAAAAAAACAGTAATAGTGTCTCCCTGACTGGTCAGACACCAATATATCTGTTTAAAAGAGTCTGTTGTTTGCCACATAACTATAACTGTGGTTTTGCAGTTCCACGGGTCAAATCTCTGTATTATCCTGCTTTTTGCCGTAAAAAAAACAGTAATAGTGTCTCCCTGACTGTTCAGACATCAATATATCTGTTTAAAAGAGTCTGGTTTCGGCCAGAAAAATAGAACTGTGGTTTTGCAGTTCCACGGGTCAACTCTCTATATTGTCCTACTTTTGGCATTTTTTGCCAAAAAATAAACTATAATAGTGTCTCCCTGACTGGTCAGACACGAATATATCTGATTAAAAGAGTCTGGCGTACGCCACATAACTATAACTGTGGTTTTGCACTTCCACGGGTCAAATTTCTGTATTATCCTGCATTTGGCATTTTTTGAGGTAAAAAAAACAGTAATAGTGTCTCCCTGACTGTTCAGACACCAATATATCAGTTTAAAAGCGTCTGTTGTATGCCACATAACTATAACTGTGGTTTTGCAGTTCCACGGGTAAAATCTCTGTATTATCCTGCCTTTTGCTGTAAAAAAAACAGTAATAGTGTCTCCCTGACTGTTCAGACACCAATATTTCTGTTTAAAAGAGTCTGGTGTACGCCACATAACTATAACTGTGGTTATGCAGTTCCACCGGTCAAATCTCTGTATTATCCTGCTTTTTGCATTTTTTGCCGTAAAAAAAACTGTAATAGTTTCTCCCAGAGTGTTCAGATACCAATATATCTGTTTAAAAGAGTCTGGTGTAGGTCAGAAAAATATAACTGTGGTTTTGCAGTTCCACGGGTCAAATCTCTGTATTATCCTGTTTTTGGCATTTTTTGCCATAAAAAAAAACTGTAATAGTGTCTCCCTGACTGGTCAGACACCAATATATCTGTTTAAAAGAGCCTGGTGTACGCCACATAACTATAACTGTGGTTCTGCAGTTCCACGAATCAAATCTCTGTATTATCCTGCTTTTAGCATTTTTTGCCGTAAAAAAAAAACTGTAATAGCGTCTCCCTGACTGGTCAGACAACAATATATCTGTTTAAAAGAGTCTGCTGTATGCCACATAACTATAACTGTGGTTTTGCAATACCACACGTCAAATCTCTGCATTATCCTGATTTTTGCATTTTTTGCCATAAAAAAAAACAGTAATAGTGTCTCCCTGACTGATCAGACACCAATATATCTGTTTAAAAGAGTCTGGTTTAGGTCAGAAAAATATAACTGTGGTTTTGCAGTTCCACAGGTCAAATCGCTGTATTACCCTGTTTTTAGATTTTTTTACTGTAAAAAAAACTGTAATAGTGTCTCCCTGACTGGTAAGACACCAATATATCTGTTTAAAAAAGTCTGGTGTATGCCACATAACTGTAACGGTGGTTTTGCAGTTCCACGGGTCAAATCTCTGTATTACTTTGCTTTTTGCCGTAAAAAACAGTAATAGTGTCTCCCTGACTGTTCAGACATCAATATATCTATTTAAAAGGGTCTGGTGTAGGCCAGAAAAATAGAACTGTGGTTTTGCAGTTCCACGGATCAAAGCTCTGTATTATCCTACTTTTGGCATTTTTTCCATAAAAAAAAAGCTGTAATAGTGTCTCCCTGACTGGTCAGACACCAATATATCTGTTTAAAAGAGTCTGGTGTACGCCACATAACTATAACTGTGGTTTTGCAGGTCCACCGGTCAAATTTCTGTATTATCCTCCTTTTGGCATTTTTTGCCGTAAAAAAAAATCTGTAATAGTGTCTCCCTGACTGGTCAGACACCAATATATCTGTTTAAAAGAGTCTGGTGTACGCCACATAACTATAACTGTGGTTTTGCAGTTCCACGGGTCAAATTTCTGTATTATCCTGCTTTTGGCATTTTTTGCCGTAAAAAAAAACTGTGATAGTGTCTCCCTGACTGGTCAGACATGAATATATCTGTTTAAAAGAGTCTGGTATACATCACATAACTATAACTGTGGTTTTGCAGTTCCACGGGTCAAATCTCTGTATTATCCTGCTTTTGGCACTTTTTGCCTTAAAAAAAAACCTGTAATAGTGTCTCCCTGACTGGTCAGACACCAATATATCTGTTTAAAAGAGTCTGGTGTAGGCCAGAAAAATAGAACTATGGTTTTGCAGTTCCACGGGTCAAACCTCTGTATTACCCTGTTTTTGGATTTTTTTTGCCATGAAAAACTGTAATAGTGTCTCCCTGACTGGTGAGACACCAATATATCTGTTTAAAAGAGTCTGGTGTGCGCCACATAACTATGACTGTGGTTTTGCAGTTCCACGGGTCATATCTCTGTATTATCTTGCTTTTGGCATTTTTTTCTGTAAAAAAAAAACTGTAATAGTGTCTCCCTGACTGGTCAGACACCAATATATCTGTTTAAAAGAGTCTGGTGTAGGCCAAAAAAATATAACTGTGGTTTTACAGTTCCACAGTCAAATCTCTGTACTATCCTGTTTTTGGCATTTTTTGCCATAAAAAAAATCTGTAATAGTGTCTCCCTGACTGGTCAGAAACCAATATATCTGTTTAAAAGAGTCTGGTGTACACCACATAACTATAACTGTGGTTTTGTAGTTCCACGGGTCAAATCTCTGTATTATCCTGCTTTTGGCATTTTTTACCATAAAATAAAGTATTATAGTGTCTCCCTGACTGGTCAGACACCAATATATCTGTTTAAAAGTGTCTGGTGTAGGCCAGAAAAATGGAACTATGGTTTTTCAGCTCCACGGGTCAAATCTCTGTTTTATCCTGCATTTTGCATTTTTTGCCATAAAAAAAACTGTAATAGTGTCTCCCTGACTGTTCAGACACCAAGATATCTGTTTAAAAGAGTCTGGTGTAGGTCAGAAAAATATAACTGTGGTTTTGCAGTTCCACGGGTCAAATCTCTGTATTATCCTGCTTTTGGCATTTTTTGCCATAAAAAAAACTGTAATAGTGTCTCCCTGACTGGTCAGACACCAATATATCTGTTTAAAAGAGTCTGGTGTGCGCCACATAACTATGACTGTGGTTTTGCAGTTCCACGGGTCATATCTCTGTATTATCCTGCTTTTGGCATTTTTTTCCGTAAAAAAAAAATGTAATAGTGTCTCCCTGACTGGTCAGACACCAATATATCTGTTTAAAAGAGTCTGGTGTAGGCCAAAAAAATATAACTGTGGTTTTACAGTTCCACGGTCAAATCTCTGTACTTACCTGTTTTTGGCATTTTTTGCCATAAAAAAATCTGTAATAGTGTCTCCCTGACTGGTCAGAAACCAATATATCTGTTTAAAAGAGTCTGGTGTACACCACATAACTATAACTGTGGTTTTGTAGCTCCACGGGTCAAATCTCTGTACTATCCTGCTTTTGGCATTTTTTATCATAAAATAAAGTATTATAGTGTCTCCCTGACTGGTCAGACACCAATATATCTGTTTAAAAGTGTCAGGTGTAGGCCAGAAAAATAGAAGTATGGTTTTGCAGCTCCACGGGTCAAATCTCTGTTTTATCCTGCATTTTGCATTTTTTGCCGTAAAAAAAAACTGTAATAGTGTCTCCCTGACTGTTCAGACACCAAGATATCTGTTTAAAAGAGTCTGGTGTAGGTCAGAAAAATATAACTGTGGTTTTGCAGTTCCACGGGTCAAATCTCTGTATTATCCTGCTTTTGGCATTTTTTGCCATAAAAAAATCTGTAATAGTGTCTCCCTGACTGGTCAGAAACCAATATATCTGTTTAAAAGAGTCTGGTGTACACCACATAACTATAACTGTGGTTTTGTAGCTCCACGGGTCAAATCTCTGTACTATCCTGCTTTTGGCATTTTTTATCATAAAATAAAGTATTATAGTGTCTCCCTGACTGGTCAGACACCAATATATCTGTTTAAAAGTGTCAGGTGTAGGCCAGAAAAATAGAAGTATGGTTTTGCAGCTCCACGGGTCAAATCTCTGTTTTATCCTGCATTTTGCATTTTTTGCCGTAAAAAAAAAACTGTAATAGTGTCTCCCTGACTGTTCAGACACCAAGATATCTGTTTAAAAGAGTCTGGTGTAGGTCAGAAAAATATAACTGTGGTTTTGCAGTTCCACGGGTCAAATCTCTGTATTATCCTGCTTTTGGCATTTTTTGCCATAAAATAAAGTATTATAGTGTCTCCCTGACTGGTCAGACACCAATATATCTGTTTAAAAGAGTCTGGTGTAGGCCAGAAAAATAGAACTATGGTTTTGCAGTTCCACGGGTCAAACCTCTGTATTACCCTGTTTTTGGATTTTTTTTGCCATGAAAAACTGTAATAGTGTCTCCCTGACTGGTGAGACACCAATATATCTGTTTAAAAGAGTCTGGTGTGCGCCACATAACTATGACTGTGGTTTTGCAGTTCCACGGGTCATATCTCTGTATTATCTTGCTTTTGGCATTTTTTTCTGTAAAAAAAAAACTGTAATAGTGTCTCCCTGACTGGTCAGACACCAATATATCTGTTTAAAAGAGTCTGGTGTAGGCCAAAAAAATATAACTGTGGTTTTACAGTTCCACAGTCAAATCTCTGTACTATCCTGTTTTTGGCATTTTTTGCCATAAAAAAAATCTGTAATAGTGTCTCCCTGACTGGTCAGAAACCAATATATCTGTTTAAAAGAGTCTGGTGTACACCACATAACTATAACTGTGGTTTTGTAGTTCCACGGGTCAAATCTCTGTATTATCCTGCTTTTGGCATTTTTTACCATAAAATAAAGTATTATAGTGTCTCCCTGACTGGTCAGACACCAATATATCTGTTTAAAAGTGTCTGGTGTAGGCCAGAAAAATGGAACTATGGTTTTTCAGCTCCACGGGTCAAATCTCTGTTTTATCCTGCATTTTGCATTTTTTGCCATAAAAAAAACTGTAATAGTGTCTCCCTGACTGTTCAGACACCATGATATCTGTTTAAAAGAGTCTGGTGTAGGTCAGAAAAATATAACTGTGGTTTTGCAGTTCCACGGGTCAAATCTCTGTATTATCCTGCTTTTGGCATTTTTTGCCATAAAAAAAACTGTAATAGTGTCTCCCTGACTGGTCAGACACCAATATATCTGTTTAAAAGAGTCTGGTGTGCGCCACATAACTATGACTGTGGTTTTGCAGTTCCACGGGTCATATCTCTGTATTATCCTGCTTTTGGCATTTTTTTCCGTAAAAAAAAAAATGTAATAGTGTCTCCCTGACTGGTCAGACACCAATATATCTGTTTAAAAGAGTCTGGTGTAGGCCAAAAAAATATAACTGTGGTTTTACAGTTCCACGGTCAAATCTCTGTACTAACCTGTTTTTGGCATTTTTTGCCATAAAAAAATCTGTAATAGTGTCTCCCTGACTGGTCAGAAACCAATATATCTGTTTAAAAGAGTCTGGTGTACACCACATAACTATAACTGTGGTTTTGTAGCTCCACGGGTCAAATCTCTGTACTATCCTGCTTTTGGCATTTTTTATCATAAAATAAAGTATTATAGTGTCTCCCTGACTGGTCAGACACCAATATATCTGTTTAAAAGTGTCAGGTGTAGGCCAGAAAAATAGAAGTATGGTTTTGCAGCTCCACGGGTCAAATCTCTGTTTTATCCTGCATTTTGCATTTTTTGCCGTAAAAAAAAACTGTAATAGTGTCTCCCTGACTGTTCAGACACCAAGATATCTGTTTAAAAGAGTCTGGTGTAGGTCAGAAAAATATAACTGTGGTTTTGCAGTTCCACGGGTCAAATCTCTGTATTATCCTGCTTTTGGCATTTTTTGCCATAAAAAAATCTGTAATAGTGTCTCCCTGACTGGTCAGAAACCAATATATCTGTTTAAAAGAGTCTGGTGTACACCACATAACTATAACTGTGGTTTTGTAGCTCCACGGGTCAAATCTCTGTACTATCCTGCTTTTGGCATTTTTTATCATAAAATAAAGTATTATAGTGTCTCCCTGACTGGTCAGACACCAATATATCTGTTTAAAAGTGTCAGGTGTAGGCCAGAAAAATAGAAGTATGGTTTTGCAGCTCCACGGGTCAAATCTCTGTTTTATCCTGCATTTTGCATTTTTTGCCGTAAAAAAAAACTGTAATAGTGTCTCCCTGACTGTTCAGACACCAAGATATCTGTTTAAAAGAGTCTGGTGTAGGTCAGAAAAATATAACTGTGGTTTTGCAGTTCCACGGGTCAAATCTCTGTATTATCCTGCTTTTGGCATTTTTTGCCATAAAAAAAAACTGTAATAGTGTCTCCCTGACTGGTCAGACACCAATATATCTGTTTAAAAGAGTCTGGTGTAGGCCAGAAAAATATAACTGTAGTTTTGCAGTTCCACTGGTCAATTCACTGTATTATCCTGCTTTTGGCACTTTTTTGTCGTATAAAAAAACTTTTATAGTGTCTCCCTGACTGGTCAGACAAGAATATATCTGTTTAAAAGAGTCTGGTGTACGCCACATAACTATGACTGTGGTTTTGCAGTTCCACGGGTCAGATTTCTGTATTATCCTGCTTTTGGCATTTTTTTCCGCCAAAAAAACCTGTAATAGTGTCTCCCTGACTGATCAGACACCAATATATCTGTTTAAAAGAGTCTGGTGTAGGTCAGAAAAATATAACTGTGGTTTTGCAATACCACAGTTCAAATCTCTGTATTATCCTGATTTTTGCATTTTTTGCCGTAAAATAAAAGCAGTAATAGTGTCTCCCTGACTGATCAGACACCAATATATCTGTTTAAAAAAGTCTGGTGTAGGTCAGAAAAATATAACTGTGGTTTTGCAGTTCCACAGGTCAAATCGCTGTATTATCCTGTTTTTAGATTTTTTTTCCGTAAAAAATACTGTAATAGTGTCTCCCTGACTGGTAAGACAACAATATATCTGTTTAAAAAAGTCTGGTGTACGTCACATAACTATAACTGTGGTTTTGCAGTTCCACGGGTCAAATCTCAGTATTATCCTACATTTGGCATTTTTTGAGGTGAAAAAAACAGTAATAGTGTCTCCCTGACAGGTCAAATACCAATATAACAGTTTAAAAGAGTCTGTTGTTTGCCACATAACTATAACTGTGGTTTTGCAATTCCATGGGTCAAATCTCTGTATTATTTTGCTTTTTGCCGTAAAAAACAGTAATAGTGTCTCCCTGACTGTTCAGACATCAACATATCTGTTTAAAAGGGTCTGGTGTAGGCCAGAAAAATAGAACTGTGGTTTTGCAGTTCCACGGATCATATCTGTGTATTATCCTGCTTTTGGCATTTTTTGCCATAAAAAAAAATGTAATAGTGTCTCCCTGACTGGTCAGACACCAATATATCTGTTTAAAAGAGTCTGGTGTACGCCACATAACTATAACTGTGGTTTTGCAGGTCCACCGGTCAAATCTCTGTATTATCCTGCTTTTGGCATTTTTTGCCGTAAATAAAAACTGTAATAGTGTCTCTCTGACTGGTCAGACACCAATATATCTGTTTAAGAGTCTTGTATACATCACATAAATATAACTGTGGTTTTGCAGTTCCACGGGTCAAATCTCTGTATTATCCTGCTTTTGGCATTTTTTGCTATAAAAAAAAACCTGTAATAGTGTCTCCCTGACTGGTTAGACACCAATATATCTGTTTAAAAGAGTCTGGTGTTGGCCAGAAAAATATAACTGTAGTTTTGCAGTTCCACTGGTCAATTCTCTGTATTATCCTGCTTTTGGCACTTTTTTGCCGTAAAAAAAACTGTAATAGTGTCTCTCTGACTGGACAGACAACAATATATCTGTTTAAAAGAGTCTGGTCTAAGCCACATAACTATAACTGTGGTTTTGCAGTTCCACGGATCAAATCTCTGTATTATCCTGCTTTTGGCATTTTTTGCCGTAAAAAAAAACTGTAATAGCATCTCCCTGACTGGTCAGACAACAATATATCTGTTTAAAAGAGTCTGGTGTAGGCCAGAAAAATAGAACCATGGTTTTGCAGTTCCACGGGTCAAATCTCTATATTATCCTGTTTTTGCCATTTTTTTGCCATAAAAAACTGTAATAGTGTCTCCCTGACTGGTGAGACACCAATATATCTGTTTAAAAGAGTCTGGTGTGCGCCACATAACTATGACTGTGGTTTTGCAGTTCCACGGGTCATATCTCTGTATTATCCTGCTTTTGGCATTTTTTTCCATAAAAAAAACTGTAATAGTGTCTCCCTGACTGGTCAGACACCAATATATCTGTTTAAAAGAGTCTGGTGTAGGTCAGAAAAATATAACTGTAGTTTTGCAGTTCCACGGGTCAAATCTCTGTATTATCCTATTTTTGGCATTTTTTTGCTGTAAAAAAACTGTAATACTGTCTCGCTGACTAGTCAGACACTAATATATCTGTTTAAAAGAGTCTGTTGTACGCCACATAACTATAACTGTGGTTTTGCAATACCACAGGTCAAATCTCTGTATTATCCTGATTTTTGCATTTTTTGCCGTAAAAAAAAAACAGTAATAGTGTCTCCCTGACTGATCAGACACCAATATACCTGTTTAATAGAGTCTGTTGTAGGTCAGAAAAATATAACTGTGGTTTTGCAGTACCACAGGTCAAATCTCTGTATTATCCTGTTTTTAGAATTTTTTGCCGTAAAAAAACCTGTAATAGTGTCTCCCTGACTGGTAAGACACCAATATATCAGTTTAAAAGAGTCTGTTGTTTGCCACGTAACTATAACTGTGGTTTTGCAGTTCCACGGGTCAAATCTCTGTATTATTTTGCTTTTTGCTGTAGAAAACAGTATAGTGTCTCCCTGACTGTTCAGACATCAATATATCTGTTTAAAAGAGTCTGGTGTATGCCACATAACTATAACTGTGGTTTTGCAGTTCCACTGGTCAAATTTCTGTATTATCCTGCTTTTGGCATTTTTTGCCGTAAAAAAAAAACTGTGATTGTGTCTCCCTGACTGGTCAGACACGAATATATCTGTTTAAAAGAGTCTGGTATACATCACATAACTATAACTGTGGTTTTGCAGTTCCACGGGTCAAATCTCTGTATTATCCTGCTTTTGGCATTTTTTGCTTAAAAAAAAACTGTAATAGTGTCTCCCTGACTGGTCAGACAGCAATATATCTGTTTAAAAGAGTCTGGTGTTGGCCAGAAAAATATAACTGTAGATTTGCAGTTCCACTGGTCAATTCTCTGTATTATTCTGCTTTTGGCACTTTTTTGCCGTAAAAAAAAAACTGTAATAGTGTCTCTCTGACTGGTCAGACAACAATATATCTGTTTAAAAGAGTCTGGTGTACGCCACATAACTATAACTGTGGTTTTGCAGTTCCACGGATCAAATCTCTGTATTATCCTGCTTTTGGCATTTTTTGCCGTTAAAAAAAAACTGTAATAGCGTCTCCCTGACTGGTCAGACAACAATATATCTGTTTAAAAGAGTCTGGTGTAGACCAGAAAAAGAGAACTATGGTTCTGCAGTTCCACGGGTCAAATCTCTGTATTATCCTATTTTTGGCATTTTTTGCCGTAAAAAAACTGTAATAGTGTCTCCCTGACTGGTCAGACACCAATATATCTGTTTAAAAGGGTCTGTTGTACGCCACATAACTATAACTGTGGTTTTGCAGTACCACAGATCAAATCTCTGTATTACCTTGATTTTTGCATTTTTTGCCGTAAAAAAAACAGTAGTAGTGTCTTCCTGACTGATCAGACACCAATATATCTGTTTAAAAGAGTCTGGTGTAGGTCAGAAAAATATAACTGTGGTTTTGCAGTTCCACGGGTCAAATCTCTGTATTATCCTGTTTTTAGAATTTTTTGCAGTAAAAAAAACTGTAATAGTGTCTCCCTGACTGGGCAGACACCAATATATCTGTTTAAAAAAGTCTGGTGTACGCCACATAACTATAACTGTGGTTTTGCAGTTCCACGGGTCAAATCTCTGTATTATCCTGCATTTGGCATTTTTTGAGGTAAAAAAAACAGTAATAGTGTCTCCCTGACTGGTCAGACACCAATATATCAGTTTAAAAGAGTCTGTTGTATGCCACATAACTATAACTGTGGTTTTGCAGTTCCACGGGTCAAACCTCTGTATTATCCTGCTTTTTGCCGTAAAAAAAACAGTAATAGTGTCTCCCTGACTGGTCAGACACCAATATATCTGTTTAAAAGAGTCTGTTGTTTGCCACATAACTATAACTGTGGTTTTGCAGTTCCACGGGTCAAATCTCTGTATTATCCTGCTTTTTGCCGTAAAAAAAACAGTAATAGTGTCTCCCTGACTGTTCAGACATCAATATATCTGTTTAAAAGAGTCTGGTTTCGGCCAGAAAAATAGAACTGTGGTTTTGCAGTTCCACGGGTCAACTCTCTATATTGTCCTACTTTTGGCATTTTTTGCCAAAAAATAAACTATAATAGTGTCTCCCTGACTGGTCAGACACGAATATATCTGATTAAAAGAGTCTGGCGTACGCCACATAACTATAACTGTGGTTTTGCACTTCCACGGGTCAAATTTCTGTATTATCCTGCATTTGGCATTTTTTGAGGTAAAAAAAACAGTAATAGTGTCTCCCTGACTGTTCAGACACCAATATATCAGTTTAAAAGCGTCTGTTGTATGCCACATAACTATAACTGTGGTTTTGCAGTTCCACGGGTAAAATCTCTGTATTATCCTGCCTTTTGCTGTAAAAAAAACAGTAATAGTGTCTCCCTGACTGTTCAGACACCAATATTTCTGTTTAAAAGAGTCTGGTGTACGCCACATAACTATAACTGTGGTTATGCAGTTCCACCGGTCAAATCTCTGTATTATCCTGCTTTTTGCATTTTTTGCCGTAAAAAAAACTGTAATAGTTTCTCCCAGAGTGTTCAGATACCAATATATCTGTTTAAAAGAGTCTGGTGTAGGTCAGAAAAATATAACTGTGGTTTTGCAGTTCCACGGGTCAAATCTCTGTATTATCCTGTTTTTGGCATTTTTTGCCATAAAAAAAAACTGTAATAGTGTCTCCCTGACTGGTCAGACACCAATATATCTGTTTAAAAGAGTCTGGTGTACGCCACATAACTATAACTGTGGTTCTGCAGTTCCACGAATCAAATCTCTGTATTATCCTGCTTTTAGCATTTTTTGCCGTAAAAAAAAAACTGTAATAGCGTCTCCCTGACTGGTCAGACAACAATATATCTGTTTAAAAGAGTCTGCTGTATGCCACATAACTATAACTGTGGTTTTGCAATACCACACGTCAAATCTCTGCATTATCCTGATTTTTGCATTTTTTGCCATAAAAAAAAACAGTAATAGTGTCTCCCTGACTGATCAGACACCAATATATCTGTTTAAAAGAGTCTGGTTTAGGTCAGAAAAATATAACTGTGGTTTTGCAGTTCCACAGGTCAAATCGCTGTATTACCCTGTTTTTAGATTTTTTTACTGTAAAAAAAACTGTAATAGTGTCTCCCTGACTGGTAAGACACCAATATATCTGTTTAAAAAAGTCTGGTGTATGCCACATAACTGTAACGGTGGTTTTGCAGTTCCACGGGTCAAATCTCTGTATTACTTTGCTTTTTGCCGTAAAAAACAGTAATAGTGTCTCCCTGACTGTTCAGACATCAATATATCTATTTAAAAGGGTCTGGTGTAGGCCAGAAAAATAGAACTGTGGTTTTGCAGTTCCACGGATCAAAGCTCTGTATTATCCTACTTTTGGCATTTTTTCCATAAAAAAAAAGCTGTAATAGTGTCTCCCTGACTGGTCAGACACCAATATATCTGTTTAAAAGAGTCTGGTGTACGCCACATAACTATAACTGTGGTTTTGCAGGTCCACCGGTCAAATTTCTGTATTATCCTCCTTTTGGCATTTTTTGCCGTAAAAAAAAATCTGTAATAGTGTCTCCCTGACTGGTCAGACACCAATATATCTGTTTAAAAGAGTCTGGTGTACGCCACATAACTATAACTGTGGTTTTGCAGTTCCACGGGTCAAATTTCTGTATTATCCTGCTTTTGGCATTTTTTGCCGTAAAAAAAAACTGTGATAGTGTCTCCCTGACTGGTCAGACATGAATATATCTGTTTAAAAGAGTCTGGTATACATCACATAACTATAACTGTGGTTTTGCAGTTCCACGGGTCAAATCTCTGTATTATCCTGCTTTTGGCACTTTTTGCCTTAAAAAAAAACCTGTAATAGTGTCTCCCTGACTGGTCAGACACCAATATATCTGTTTAAAAGAGTCTGGTGTAGGCCAGAAAAATAGAACTATGGTTTTGCAGTTCCACGGGTCAAACCTCTGTATTACCCTGTTTTTGGATTTTTTTTGCCATGAAAAACTGTAATAGTGTCTCCCTGACTGGTGAGACACCAATATATCTGTTTAAAAGAGTCTGGTGTGCGCCACATAACTATGACTGTGGTTTTGCAGTTCCACGGGTCAAATCTCTATATTATCCTGTTTTTGCCATTTTTTTGCCATAAAAAACTGTAATAGTGTCTCCCTGACTGGTGAGACACCAATATATCTGTTTAAAAGAGTCTGGTGTGCGCCACATAACTATGACTGTGGTTTTGCAGTTCCACGGGTCATATCTCTGTATTATCCTGCTTTTGGCATTTTTTTCCATAAAAAAAACTGTAATAGTGTCTCCCTGACTGGTCAGACACCAATATATCTGTTTAAAAGAGTCTGGTGTAGGTCAGAAAAATATAACTGTAGTTTTGCAGTTCCACGGGTCAAATCTCTGTATTATCCTATTTTTGGCATTTTTTTGCTGTAAAAAAACTGTAATACTGTCTCGCTGACTAGTCAGACACTAATATATCTGTTTAAAAGAGTCTGTTGTACGCCACATAACTATAACTGTGGTTTTGCAATACCACAGGTCAAATCTCTGTATTATCCTGATTTTTGCATTTTTTGCCGTAAAAAAAAAACAGTAATAGTGTCTCCCTGACTGATCAGACACCAATATACCTGTTTAATAGAGTCTGTTGTAGGTCAGAAAAATATAACTGTGGTTTTGCAGTACCACAGGTCAAATCTCTGTATTATCCTGTTTTTAGAATTTTTTGCCGTAAAAAAACCTGTAATAGTGTCTCCCTGACTGGTAAGACACCAATATATCAGTTTAAAAGAGTCTGTTGTTTGCCACGTAACTATAACTGTGGTTTTGCAGTTCCACGGGTCAAATCTCTGTATTATTTTGCTTTTTGCTGTAGAAAACAGTATAGTGTCTCCCTGACTGTTCAGACATCAATATATCTGTTTAAAAGAGTCTGGTGTATGCCACATAACTATAACTGTGGTTTTGCAGTTCCACTGGTCAAATTTCTGTATTATCCTGCTTTTGGCATTTTTTGCCGTAAAAAAAAAACTGTGATTGTGTCTCCCTGACTGGTCAGACACGAATATATCTGTTTAAAAGAGTCTGGTATACATCACATAACTATAACTGTGGTTTTGCAGTTCCACGGGTCAAATCTCTGTATTATCCTGCTTTTGGCATTTTTTGCTTAAAAAAAAACTGTAATAGTGTCTCCCTGACTGGTCAGACAGCAATATATCTGTTTAAAAGAGTCTGGTGTTGGCCAGAAAAATATAACTGTAGATTTGCAGTTCCACTGGTCAATTCTCTGTATTATTCTGCTTTTGGCACTTTTTTGCCGTAAAAAAAAAACTGTAATAGTGTCTCTCTGACTGGTCAGACAACAATATATCTGTTTAAAAGAGTCTGGTGTACGCCACATAACTATAACTGTGGTTTTGCAGTTCCACGGATCAAATCTCTGTATTATCCTGCTTTTGGCATTTTTTGCCGTTAAAAAAAAACTGTAATAGCGTCTCCCTGACTGGTCAGACAACAATATATCTGTTTAAAAGAGTCTGGTGTAGACCAGAAAAAGAGAACTATGGTTCTGCAGTTCCACGGGTCAAATCTCTGTATTATCCTATTTTTGGCATTTTTTGCCGTAAAAAAACTTTAATAGTGTCTCCCTGACTGGTCAGACACCAATATATCTGTTTAAAAGGGTCTGTTGTACGCCACATAACTATAACTGTGGTTTTGCAGTACCACAGATCAAATCTCTGTATTACCTTGATTTTTGCATTTTTTGCCGTAAAAAAAACAGTAGTAGTGTCTTCCTGACTGATCAGACACCAATATATCTGTTTAAAAGAGTCTGGTGTAGGTCAGAAAAATATAACTGTGGTTTTGCAGTTCCACGGGTCAAATCTCTGTATTATCCTGTTTTTAGAATTTTTTGCCGTAAAAAAAACTGTAATAGTGTCTCCCTGACTGGGCAGACACCAATATATCTGTTTAAAAAAGTCTGGTGTACGCCACATAACTATAACTGTGGTTTTGCAGTTCCACGGGTCAAATCTCTGTATTATCCTGCATTTGGCATTTTTTGAGGTAAAAAAAACAGTAATAGTGTCTCCCTGACTGGTCAGACACCAATATATCAGTTTAAAAGAGTCTGTTGTATGCCACATAACTATAACTGTGGTTTTGCAGTTCCACGGGTCAAACCTCTGTATTATCCTGCTTTTTGCCGTAAAAAAAACAGTAATAGTGTCTCCCTGACTGGTCAGACACCAATATATCTGTTTAAAAGAGTCTGTTGTTTGCCACATAACTATAACTGTGGTTTTGCAGTTCCACGGGTCAAATCTCTGTATTATCCTGCTTTTTGCCGTAAAAAAAACAGTAATAGTGTCTCCCTGACTGTTCAGACATCAATATATCTGTTTAAAAGAGTCTGGTTTCGGCCAGAAAAATAGAACTGTGGTTTTGCAGTTCCACGGGTCAACTCTCTATATTGTCCTACTTTTGGCATTTTTTGCCAAAAAATAAACTATAATAGTGTCTCCCTGACTGGTCAGACACGAATATATCTGATTAAAAGAGTCTGGCATACGCCACATAACTATAACTGTGGTTTTGCACTTCCACGGGTCAAATTTCTGTATTATCCTGCATTTGGCATTTTTTGAGGTAAAAAAAACAGTAATAGTGTCTCCCTGACTGTTCAGACACCAATATATCAGTTTAAAAGCGTCTGTTGTATGCCACATAACTATAACTGTGGTTTTGCAGTTCCACGGGTAAAATCTCTGTATTATCCTGCCTTTTGCTGTAAAAAAAACAGTAATAGTGTCTCCCTGACTGTTCAGACACCAATATTTCTGTTTAAAAGAGTCTGGTGTACGCCACATAACTATAACTGTGGTTATGCAGTTCCACCGGTCAAATCTCTGTATTATCCTGCTTTTTGCATTTTTTGCCGTAAAAAAAACTGTAATAGTTTCTCCCAGAGTGTTCAGATACCAATATATCTGTTTAAAAGAGTCTGGTGTAGGTTAGAAAAATATAACTGTGGTTTTGCAGTTCCACGGGTCAAATCTCTGTATTATCCTGTTTTTGGCATTTTTTGCCATAAAAAAAAACTGTAATAGTGTCTCCCTGACTGGTCAGACACCAATATATCTGTTTAAAAGAGTCTGGTGTACGCCACATAACTATAACTGTGGTTCTGCAGTTCCACGAATCAAATCTCTGTATTATCCTGCTTTTAGCATTTTTTGCCGTAAAAAAAAACCTGTAATAGCGTCTCCCTGACTGGTCAGACAACAATATATCTGTTTAAAAGAGTCTGCTGTATGCCACATAACTATAACTGTGGTTTTGCAATACCACACGTCAAATCTCTGCATTATCCTGATTTTTGCATTTTTTGCCATAAAAAAAAACAGTAATAGTGTCTCCCTGACTGATCAGACACCAATATATCTGTTTAAAAGAGTCTGGTTTAGGTCAGAAAAATATAACTGTGGTTTTGCAGTTCCACAGGTCAAATCGCTGTATTACCCTGTTTTTAGATTTTTTTACTGTAAAAAAAACTGTAATAGTGTCTCCCTGACTGGTAAGACACCAATATATCTGTTTAAAAAAGTCTGGTGTATGCCACATAACTGTAACGGTGGTTTTGCAGTTCCACGGGTCAAATCTCTGTATTACTTTGCTTTTTGCCGTAAAAAACAGTAATAGTGTCTCCCTGACTGTTCAGACATCAATATATCTATTTAAAAGGGTCTGGTGTAGGCCAGAAAAATAGAACTGTGGTTTTGCAGTTCCACGGATCAAAGCTCTGTATTATCCTACTTTTGGCATTTTTTCCATAAAAAAAAAGCTGTAATAGTGTCTCCCTGACTGGTCAGACACCAATATATCTGTTTAAAAGAGTCTGGTGTACGCCACATAACTATAACTGTGGTTTTGCAGGTCCACCGGTCAAATTTCTGTATTATCCTCCTTTTGGCATTTTTTGCCGTAAAAAAAAATCTGTAATAGTGTCTCCCTGACTGGTCAGACACCAATATATCTGTTTAAAAGAGTCTGGTGTACGCCACATAACTATAACTGTGGTTTTGCAGTTCCACGGGTCAAATTTCTGTATTATCCTGCTTTTGGCATTTTTTGCCGTAAAAAAAAACTGTGATAGTGTCTCCCTGACTGGTCAGACATGAATATATCTGTTTAAAAGAGTCTGGTATACATCACATAACTATAACTGTGGTTTTGCAGTTCCACGGGTCAAATCTCTGTATTATCCTGCTTTTGGCACTTTTTGCCTTAAAAAAAAACCTGTAATAGTGTCTCCCTGACTGGTCAGACACCAATATATCTGTTTAAAAGAGTCTGGTGTAGGCCAGAAAAATAGAACTATGGTTTTGCAGTTCCACGGGTCAAACCTCTGTATTACCCTGTTTTTGGATTTTTTTTGCCATGAAAAACTGTAATAGTGTCTCCCTGACTGGTGAGACACCAATATATCTGTTTAAAAGAGTCTGGTGTGCGCCACATAACTATGACTGTGGTTTTGCAGTTCCACGGGTCAAATCTCTATATTATCCTGTTTTTGCCATTTTTTTGCCATAAAAAACTGTAATAGTGTCTCCCTGACTGGTGAGACACCAATATATCTGTTTAAAAGAGTCTGGTGTGCGCCACATAACTATGACTGTGGTTTTGCAGTTCCACGGGTCATATCTCTGTATTATCCTGCTTTTGGCATTTTTTTCCATAAAAAAAACTGTAATAGTGTCTCCCTGACTGGTCAGACACCAATATATCTGTTTAAAAGAGTCTGGTGTAGGTCAGAAAAATATAACTGTAGTTTTGCAGTTCCACGGGTCAAATCTCTGTATTATCCTATTTTTGGCATTTTTTTGCTGTAAAAAAACTGTAATACTGTCTCGCTGACTAGTCAGACACTAATATATCTGTTTAAAAGAGTCTGTTGTACGCCACATAACTATAACTGTGGTTTTGCAATACCACAGGTCAAATCTCTGTATTATCCTGATTTTTGCATTTTTTGCCGTAAAAAAAAAACAGTAATAGTGTCTCCCTGACTGATCAGACACCAATATACCTGTTTAATAGAGTCTGTTGTAGGTCAGAAAAATATAACTGTGGTTTTGCAGTACCACAGGTCAAATCTCTGTATTATCCTGTTTTTAGAATTTTTTGCCGTAAAAAAACCTGTAATAGTGTCTCCCTGACTGGTAAGACACCAATATATCAGTTTAAAAGAGTCTGTTGTTTGCCACGTAACTATAACTGTGGTTTTGCAGTTCCACGGGTCAAATCTCTGTATTATTTTGCTTTTTGCTGTAGAAAACAGTATAGTGTCTCCCTGACTGTTCAGACATCAATATATCTGTTTAAAAGAGTCTGGTGTATGCCACATAACTATAACTGTGGTTTTGCAGTTCCACTGGTCAAATTTCTGTATTATCCTGCTTTTGGCATTTTTTGCCGTAAAAAAAAAACTGTGATTGTGTCTCCCTGACTGGTCAGACACGAATATATCTGTTTAAAAGAGTCTGGTATACATCACATAACTATAACTGTGGTTTTGCAGTTCCACGGGTCAAATCTCTGTATTATCCTGCTTTTGGCATTTTTTGCTTAAAAAAAAACTGTAATAGTGTCTCCCTGACTGGTCAGACAGCAATATATCTGTTTAAAAGAGTCTGGTGTTGGCCAGAAAAATATAACTGTAGATTTGCAGTTCCACTGGTCAATTCTCTGTATTATTCTGCTTTTGGCACTTTTTTGCCGTAAAAAAAAAACTGTAATAGTGTCTCTCTGACTGGTCAGACAACAATATATCTGTTTAAAAGAGTCTGGTGTACGCCACATAACTATAACTGTGGTTTTGCAGTTCCACGGATCAAATCTCTGTATTATCCTGCTTTTGGCATTTTTTGCCGTTAAAAAAAAACTGTAATAGCGTCTCCCTGACTGGTCAGACAACAATATATCTGTTTAAAAGAGTCTGGTGTAGACCAGAAAAAGAGAACTATGGTTCTGCAGTTCCACGGGTCAAATCTCTGTATTATCCTATTTTTGGCATTTTTTGCCGTAAAAAAACTGTAATAGTGTCTCCCTGACTGGTCAGACACCAATATATCTGTTTAAAAGGGTCTGTTGTACGCCACATAACTATAACTGTGGTTTTGCAGTACCACAGATCAAATCTCTGTATTACCTTGATTTTTGCATTTTTTGCCGTAAAAAAAACAGTAGTAGTGTCTTCCTGACTGATCAGACACCAATATATCTGTTTAAAAGAGTCTGGTGTAGGTCAGAAAAATATAACTGTGGCTTTGCAGTTCCACGGGTCAAATCTCTGTATTATCCTGTTTTTAGAATTTTTTGCAGTAAAAAAAACTGTAATAGTGTCTCCCTGACTGGGCAGACACCAATATATCTGTTTAAAAAAGTCTGGTGTACGCCACATAACTATAACTGTGGTTTTGCAGTTCCACGGGTCAAATCTCTGTATTATCCTGCTTTTTGCCGTAAAAAAAACAGTAATAGTGTCTCCCTGACTGTTCAGACATCAATATATCTGTTTAAAAGAGTCTGGTTTCGGCCAGAAAAATAGAACTGTGGTTTTGCAGTTCCACGGGTCAACTCTCTATATTGTCCTACTTTTGGCATTTTTTGCCAAAAAATAAACTATAATAGTGTCTCCCTGACTGGTCAGACACGAATATATCTGATTAAAAGAGTCTGGCGTACGCCACATAACTATAACTGTGGTTTTGCACTTCCACGGGTCAAATTTCTGTATTATCCTGCATTTGGCATTTTTTGAGGTAAAAAAAACAGTAATAGTGTCTCCCTGACTGTTCAGACACCAATATATCAGTTTAAAAGCGTCTGTTGTATGCCACATAACTATAACTGTGGTTTTGCAGTTCCACGGGTAAAATCTCTGTATTATCCTGCCTTTTGCTGTAAAAAAAACAGTAATAGTGTCTCCCTGACTGTTCAGACACCAATATTTCTGTTTAAAAGAGTCTGGTGTGCGCCACATAACTATAACTGTGGTTATGCAGTTCCACCGGTCAAATCTCTGTATTATCCTGCTTTTTGCATTTTTTGCCGTAAAAAAAACTGTAATAGTTTCTCCCAGAGTGTTCAGATACCAATATATCTGTTTAAAAGAGTCTGGTGTAGGTCAGAAAAATATAACTGTGGTTTTGCAGTTCCACGGGTCAAATCTCTGTATTATCCTGTTTTTGGCATTTTTTGCCATAAAAAAAAACTGTAATAGTGTCTCCCTGACTGGTCAGACACCAATATATCTGTTTAAAAGAGTCTGGTGTACGCCACATAACTATAACTGTGGTTCTGCAGTTCCACGAATCAAATCTCTGTATTATCCTGCTTTTAGCATTTTTTGCCGTAAAAAAAAAACTGTAATAGCGTCTCCCTGACTGGTCAGACAACAATATATCTGTTTAAAAGAGTCTGCTGTATGCCACATAACTATAACTGTGGTTTTGCAATACCACACGTCAAATCTCTGCATTATCCTGATTTTTGCATTTTTTGCCATAAAAAAAAACAGTAATAGTGTCTCCCTGACTGATCAGACACCAATATATCTGTTTAAAAGAGTCTGGTTTAGGTCAGAAAAATATAACTGTGGTTTTGCAGTTCCACAGGTCAAATCGCTGTATTACCCTGTTTTTAGATTTTTTTACTGTAAAAAAAACTGTAATAGTGTCTCCCTGACTGGAAAGACACCAATATATCTGTTTAAAAAAGTCTGGTGTATGCCACATAACTGTAACGGTGGTTTTGCAGTTCCACGGGTCAAATCTCTGTATTACTTTGCTTTTTGCCGTAAAAAACAGTAATAGTGTCTCCCTGACTGTTCAGACATCAATATATCTATTTAAAAGGGTCTGGTGTAGGCCAGAAAAATAGAACTGTGGTTTTGCAGTTCCACGGATCAAAGCTCTGTATTATCCTACTTTTGGCATTTTTTCCATAAAAAAAAAGCTGTAATAGTGTCTCCCTGACTGGTCAGACACCAATATATCTGTTTAAAAGAGTCTGGTGTACGCCACATAACTATAACTGTGGTTTTGCAGGTCCACCGGTCAAATTTCTGTATTATCCTCCTTTTGGCATTTTTTGCCGTAAAAAAAAATCTGTAATAGTGTCTCCCTGACTGGTCAGACACCAATATATCTGTTTAAAAGAGTCTGGTGTACGCCACATAACTATAACTGTGGTTTTGCAGTTCCACGGGTCAAATTTCTGTATTATCCTGCTTTTGGCATTTTTTGCCGTAAAAAAAAACTGTGATAGTGTCTCCCTGACTGGTCAGACATGAATATATCTGTTTAAAAGAGTCTGGTATACATCACATAACTATAACTGTGGTTTTGCAGTTCCACGGGTCAAATCTCTGTATTATCCTGCTTTTGGCACTTTTTGCCTTAAAAAAAAACCTGTAATAGTGTCTCCCTGACTGGTCAGACACCAATATATCTGCTTAAAAGAGTCTGGTGTAGGCCAGAAAAATAGAACTATGGTTTTGCAGTTCCACGGGTCAAACCTCTGTATTACCCTGTTTTTGGATTTTTTTTGCCATGAAAAACTGTAATAGTGTCTCCCTGACTGGTGAGACACCAATATATCTGTTTAAAAGAGTCTGGTGTGCGCCACATAACTATGACTGTGGTTTTGCAGTTCCACGGGTCATATCTCTGTATTATCTTGCTTTTGGCATTTTTTTCTGTAAAAAAAAAACTGTAATAGTGTCTCCCTGACTCGTCAGACACCAATATATCTGTTTAAAAGAGTCTGGTGTAGGCCAAAAAAATATAACTGTGGTTTTACAGTTCCACAGTCAAATCTCTGTACTATCCTGTTTTTGGCATTTTTTGCCATAAAAAAAATCTGTAATAGTGTCTCCCTGACTGGTCAGAAACCAATATATCTGTTTAAAAGAGTCTGGTGTACACCACATAACTATAACTGTGGTTTTGTAGTTCCACGGGTCAAATCTCTGTATTATCCTGCTTTTGGCATTTTTTACCATAAAATAAAGTATTATAGTGTCTCCCTGACTGGTCAGACACCAATATATCTGTTTAAAAGTGTCTGGTGTAGGCCAGAAAAATGGAACTATGGTTTTTCAGCTCCACGGGTCAAATCTCTGTTTTATCCTGCATTTTGCATTTTTTGCCATAAAAAAAACTGTAATAGTGTCTCCCTGACTGTTCAGACACCAAGATATCTGTTTAAAAGAGTCTGGTGTAGGTCAGAAAAATATAACTGTGGTTTTGCAGTTCCACGGGTCAAATCTCTGTATTATCCTGCTTTTGGCATTTTTTGCCATAAAAAAAACTGTAATAGTGTCTCCCTGACTGGTCAGACACCAATATATCTGTTTAAAAGAGTCTGGTGTGCGCCACAGAACTATGACTGTGGTTTTGCAGTTCCACGGGTCATATCTCTGTATTATCCTGCTTTTGGCATTTTTTTCCGTAAAAAAAAAAATGTAATAGTGTCTCCCTGACTGGTCAGACACCAATATATCTGTTTAAAAGAGTCTGGTGTAGGCCAAAAAAATATAACTGTGGTTTTACAGTTCCACGGTCAAATCTCTGTACTAACCTGTTTTTGGCATTTTTTGCCATAAAAAAATCTGTAATAGTGTCTCCCTGACTGGTCAGAAACCAATATATCTGTTTAAAAGAGTCTGGTGTACACCACATAACTATAACTGTGGTTTTGTAGCTCCACGGGTCAAATCTCTGTACTATCCTGCTTTTGGCATTTTTTATCATAAAATAAAGTATTATAGTGTCTCCCTGACTGGTCAGACACCAATATATCTGTTTAAAAGTGTCAGGTGTAGGCCAGAAAAATAGAAGTATGGTTTTGCAGCTCCACGGGTCAAATCTCTGTTTTATCCTGCATTTTGCATTTTTTGCCGTAAAAAAAAACTGTAATAGTGTCTCCCTGACTGTTCAGACACCAAGATATCTGTTTAAAAGAGTCTGGTGTAGGTCAGAAAAATATAACTGTGGTTTTGCAGTTCCACGGGTCAAATCTCTGTATTATCCTGCTTTTGGCATTTTTTGCCATAAAAAAATCTGTAATAGTGTCTCCCTGACTGGTCAGAAACCAATATATCTGTTTAAAAGAGTCTGGTGTACACCACATAACTATAACTGTGGTTTTGTAGCTCCACGGGTCAAATCTCTGTACTATCCTGCTTTTGGCATTTTTTATCATAAAATAAAGTATTATAGTGTCTCCCTGACTGGTCAGACACCAATATATCTGTTTAAAAGTGTCAGGTGTAGGCCAGAAAAATAGAAGTATGGTTTTGCAGCTCCACGGGTCAAATCTCTGTTTTATCCTGCATTTTGCATTTTTTGCCGTAAAAAAAAAACTGTAATAGTGTCTCCCTGACTGTTCAGACACCAAGATATCTGTTTAAAAGAGTCTGGTGTAGGTCAGAAAAATATAACTGTGGTTTTGCAGTTCCACGGGTCAAATCTCTGTATTATCCTGCTTTTGGCATTTTTTGCCATAAAAAAAAACTGTAATAGTGTCTCCCTGACTGGTCAGACACCAATATATCTGTTTAAAAGAGTCTGGTGTAGGCCAGAAAAATATAACTGTAGTTTTGCAGTTCCACTGGTCAATTCACTGTATTATCCTGCTTTTGGCACTTTTTTGTCGTATAAAAAAACTTTTATAGTGTCTCCCTGACTGGTCAGACAAGAATATATCTGTTTAAAAGAGTCTGGTGTACGCCACATAACTATGACTGTGGTTTTGCAGTTCCACGGGTCAGATTTCTGTATTATCCTGCTTTTGGCATTTTTTTCCGCCAAAAAAACCTGTAATAGTGTCTCCCTGACTGATCAGACACCAATATATCTGTTTAAAAGAGTCTGGTGTAGGTCAGAAAAATATAACTGTGGTTTTGCAATACCACAGTTCAAATCTCTGTATTATCCTGATTTTTGCATTTTTTGCCGTAAAATAAAAGCAGTAATAGTGTCTCCCTGACTGATCAGACACCAATATATCTGTTTAAAAAAGTCTGGTGTAGGTCAGAAAAATATAACTGTGGTTTTGCAGTTCCACAGGTCAAATCGCTGTATTATCCTGTTTTTAGATTTTTTTTCCGTAAAAAATACTGTAATAGTGTCTCCCTGACTGGTAAGACAACAATATATCTGTTTAAAAAAGTCTGGTGTACGTCACATAACTATAACTGTGGTTTTGCAGTTCCACGGGTCAAATCTCAGTATTATCCTGCATTTGGCATTTTTTGAGGTGAAAAAAACAGTAATAGTGTCTCCCTGACAGGTCAAATACCAATATAACAGTTTAAAAGAGTCTGTTGTTTGCCACATAACTATAACTGTGGTTTTGCAATTCCATGGGTCAAATCTCTGTATTATTTTGCTTTTTGCCGTAAAAAACAGTAATAGTGTCTCCCTGACTGTTCAGACATCAACATATCTGTTTAAAAGGGTCTGGTGTAGGCCAGAAAAATAGAACTGTGGTTTTGCAGTTCCACGGATCATATCTGTGTATTATCCTGCTTTTGGCATTTTTTGCCATAAAAAAAAATGTAATAGTGTCTCCCTGACTGGTCAGACACCAATATATCTGTTTAAAAGAGTCTGGTGTACGCCACATAACTATAACTGTGGTTTTGCAGGTCCACCGGTCAAATCTCTGTATTATCCTGCTTTTGGCATTTTTTGCCGTAAATAAAAACTGTAATAGTGTCTCTCTGACTGGTCAGACACCAATATATCTGTTTAAGAGTCTTGTATACATCACATAAATATAACTGTGGTTTTGCAGTTCCACGGGTCAAATCTCTGTATTATCCTGCTTTTGGCATTTTTTGCTATAAAAAAAAACCTGTAATAGTGTCTCCCTGACTGGTTAGACACCAATATATCTGTTTAAAAGAGTCTGGTGTTGGCCAGAAAAATATAACTGTAGTTTTGCAGTTCCACTGGTCAATTCTCTGTATTATCCTGCTTTTGGCACTTTTTTGCCGTAAAAAAAACTGTAATAGTGTCTCTCTGACTGGACAGACAACAATATATCTGTTTAAAAGAGTCTGGTCTAAGCCACATAACTA
Source organism: Phyllobates terribilis (assembly GCF_046119375.1). NCBI lineage: Eukaryota > Metazoa > Chordata > Amphibia > Anura > Dendrobatidae > Phyllobates > Phyllobates terribilis. The sequence goes on from NW_027362763.1 coordinate 165,696,464, forward strand.
TAACTGTGGTTTTGCAGTTCCACGGATCAAATCTCTGTATTATCCTGCTTTTGGCATTTTTTGCCGTAAAAAAAAACTGTAATAGCATCTCCCTGACTGGTCAGACAACAATATATCTGTTTAAAAGAGTCTGGTGTAGGCCAGAAAAATAGAACCATGGTTTTGCAGTTCCACGGGTCAAATCTCTATATTATCCTGTTTTTGCCATTTTTTTGCCATAAAAAACTGTAATAGTGTCTCCCTGACTGGTGAGACACCAATATATCTGTTTAAAAGAGTCTGGTGTGCGCCACATAACTATGACTGTGGTTTTGCAGTTCCACGGGTCATATCTCTGTATTATCCTGCTTTTGGCATTTTTTTCCATAAAAAAAACTGTAATAGTGTCTCCCTGACTGGTCAGACACCAATATATCTGTTTAAAAGAGTCTGGTGTAGGCCAAAAAAATATAACTGTGGTTTTACAGTTCCACGGTCAAATCTCTGTACTATCCTGTTTTTGGCATTTTTTGCCATAAAAAAAAACTGTAATAGTGTCTCCCTGACTGGTCAGACACCAATATATCTGTTTAAAAGAGTGTGTTGTACACCACATAACTATAACTGTGGTTTTGTAGTTCCACGGGTCAAATCTCTGTATTATCCTGCTTTTGGCATTTTTTGCCATAAAATATAGTATTATAGTGTCTCCCTGACTGGTCAGACACCAATATATCTGTTTAAAAGAGTCTGGTGTGCGCCACATAACTATGACTGTGGTTTTGCAGTTCCACGGGTCATATCTCTGTATTATCCTGCTTTTGGCATTTTTTTCCGTAAAAAAAACTGTAATAGTGTCTCCCTGACTGGTCAGACACCAATATATCTGTTTAAAAGAGTCTGGTGTAGGCCAGAAAAATAGAACTATGGTTTTGCAGCTCCACGGGTCAAATCACTGTATTATCCTGCTTTTTGCATTTTTTGCCGTAAAAAAAAACTGTAATAGTGTCTCCCTGACTGTTCAGACACCAAGATATCTGTTTAAAAGAGTCTGGTGTAGGTCAGAAAAATATAACTGTGGTTTTGCAGTTCCATGGGTCAAATCTCTGCATTATTCTGTTTTTGGCATTTTTTGCCATAAAAACAAACTGTAATAGTGTCTCCCTGACTGGTCAGACATCAATATATCTGTTTAAAAGAGTCTGGTGTAGGCCAGAAAAATATAACTGTAGTTTTGCAGTTCCACTGGTCAATTCACTGTATTATCTTGCTTTTGGCACTTTTTTGCCGTATAAAAAAACTGTAATAGCGTCTCTCTGACTGGTCAGACAAGAATATATCTGTTTTAAAGAGTCTGGTGTACGCCACATAACTATGACTGTGGTTTTGCAGTTCCACGGGTCAGATTTCTGTATTATCCTGCTTTTGCCATTTTTTTCCGCAAAAAAAAACCTGTAATAGTGTCTCCCTGACTGGTCAGACACCAATATATCTGTTTAAAAGAGTCTGGTGTACGCCACATAACTATAACTGTGTTTTTGCAGGTCCACGGGTCAAATCTCTGTATTATCCTGCTTTTGGCATTTTTTGCCATAAAAAAAAAACTGTAATTGTTAGAACCCTCCTGTTAGTTTTTTCTATTTTGCTGGTCACATGACTTTTTGCCTATTTAATCCAGCTCCGCCCTCCTGGCCTTGCTGGACTTCAGTGTTTCATTTACTCTTAAGCTAGCCAGGTGCCTTGTACCTTACTCTGTAGTTTGCTTCGTCTTTTGACCACTTGAACTTCTGTTTGTTTGTTTGTCTTTTCTCTGCTACATTTCTGCTAGGAGGTGTCCAACTATATCCCAGTCCTTAGTTCTTGGAGGGACTCCTCCCTTATATCTATAGGTCTGCGTTCAGACTAGCCGAGGACTTAGGCGGGTCTGTTCACAAGGAACAGGTCCCCCGCTGGATCGTAGGGAATCAGCTTAGTCCTATTGACTCGCCCCCTGGGCCGTGGGGCACTCGGATCCGGGCCATAGGGGGAACGATGGGGGTAGTAGTGGCGACCCGGTTCCGTGGCTCAGGGTGGTCAGGCCAATGGTAGTCTGCTATGTTCTGCTGATAATGTCCGACTACGCCACCCGTGGATTTGCGGTTATTAGGAACCGCCGCTGCATGCAGACCGCTGGGGCTGATGAGGTGTGCAGCTAGGGTAATGTGACTCCCCACGGGAAGAGTGCGGCCCCAGGGCAGTATAGTGGATGGTGGGAGTGATGATAGTGAGAGTCCCAGTGATGATAGTGCTGGAGGAGCAAGGAGCACACAGACAATAGGTTGTAGTCCAGGGTCTTTACTGAAACAGGTAAACTGACCCATAAACAGTCCCGGCTAGGAGGGGACCTGAATGTCTGAGAGCAACGGGGAAATTGGCCCTGGTCAGGGTGAGGGTGTAGGCCTACCGTGCTTTCTGCGCTCCTTCTGACTATCTCCTCCTGATAGGATAACAGCCCACGTTTCCGAGCTTTCCGTGATTTCTCGCCTGTATGGCCTGCGACGTGGGTTCCTTTCTGCTCCCAGCCTTGTACGGCTTTACTGGTCCCTTCGGTTGTGGCAGGGCCTCCAGGCTTCTTAAGCCAAGGAATGTACAGTCCCTTGCGGGCTGGTTCTCTGCTGGGGGATGTGGAATCCTTCCAGCCTCAGACACCAAAGTCTGGTTAAGTAAGTCTTTTCTCTGCCAAGACAGGCTTGCTTCGCCTCTTGTCTCTGGCTTGTGGCTCTTCTCCTGCCACACTTCCTCTTAGGTTACAATGCAACTGTCCCTCTCTGCTCTGGGACCTGAATCCTCAGATAGGTCGCCCAGTTCTCTCTAACCCTGTCCCCAGTACCAGCTTTTATAGGGGCAGCCTGCTCCCCCTACTGGCCTGAGAGGCATTGCATGCTAATGTTCCCCTAACCAGAGAACCTCCCCCTTGCTCTCAGACACAGCTTTAATTACACTTGTGGCATCCAGGCCTGGGTGACACACTATTGTAGGGACAGTTTTCCTATCTTTCCTTAGTGTTTGTAGCAGTTCATAACAGTAATAGTGTCTCCCTGACTGGTCAGACACCAATATATCTGTTTAAAAGAGTCTGGTGTACGCCACATAACTATAACTGTGGTTTTGCAGGTCCACGGGTCAAATCTCTGTATTATCCTGCTTTTGGCATTTTTTGCCATAAAAAAAATCTGTAATAGTGTCTCCTTGACTGGTCAGACACCAATATATCTGTTTAAAAGAGTCTGGTGTACACCACATAACTATAACTGTGGTTTTGCAGTTCCACGGGTCAAATCTCTGTATTATCCTGCTTTTGGCATTTTTTGCCATAAAATAAAGTATAATAGTGTCTCCCTGACTGGTCAGACACCAATATATCTGTTTAAAAGAGTCTGGTGTACGCCACATAACTAGAACTGTGGTTTTGCAGTTCCACGGGTCAAATCTCTGTATTATCCTGCTTTTTGTATTTTTTGCCGTAAAAAAAAACTGTAATAGTGTCTCTCTGACTGTCCAGACACCAATATATCTGTTTAAAAGAGTCTGGTGTAGGTCAGAAAAATATAACTGTGGTTTTGCAGTTCCACGGGTCAAATCTCTGTATTATCCTGTTTTTTGCATTTTTTGCCATAAAAAAAACCTGTAATAGTGTCTCCCTGACTGGTCAGACACCAATATATCTGTTTAAAAGAGTCTGGTGTAGGCCAGAAAAATATAACTGTAGTTTTGCCGTTCCACTGGTCAATTCTCTGTATTATCCTGCTTTTGGCACTTTTTTGCCGTAAAAAAAAATCTGTAATAGTGTCTCTCTGATTGTTCAGACACAAATATATCTGTTTGAAAGATTCTGGTATACGCCAGTAAATTAGAACTTTGGTTTTGCAGTTCCACGGTTCAAATCTCTGTATTATCCAGCTTTTGTTTTTTTTTCCGTAAAGAAAAACAGTAATAGTGTCTCCCTGATTGTTCAGACACAAATATATCTGTTTGAAAGATTCTGGTCTACGCCACATATCTATAACTGTGGTTTTGCCATTCCATGGTTCAAATCTCTGTATTATTCATTTTGGGCCTTTTTTACAAAAAAAAAAACAGTTTGAGTGTGTCGCTGACTGTTCAGCCCCAAATATATCTTTTTAAAAAAGTCTGGTATACGCCAGTAAATTAGAACTGTGGTTTTGCAGTTCCACTGTTCAATTCTCTGTATTATCCAGCTTTTGGCCTGTTTTACGTAAAAAAACTGTAATAGTGTCTCCCTGTCTGTTCAGTCACAAATATATCTGTTTAAAAGTTTCTGGTGTAGGCCAGAGAAATAGAACTGTGGTTTTCCTCTTCCACGGTTCTAATCTCCTTTTTATTACCCTTTTTCCATTGATAGTGCGAGTGTAAGCTATTTTACTTCATTTACAATGGGCAAGGCGCGTGGCAAGGGACGTGGAACTGGACGTTCTGGTGATGGTGCGTGTAGAGGACGGGGCCGAGGCCAAGGTGAAAATGTGCCACAACCAACAGCCACATCTTCTCGCTCCCACTTCTTGACTGAATTACTAGGGAAGCACACTGCAACACCAGTATTGCGAACTGATCAGTGTGAACAGGTTATTAATTGGATAGCAGATAATACTTCCAGTTACCTGGGCACCACCACCTCCGGTCTGTCTTCCACACGGTCAAGTTTAAGTAGCCGTGAGTCTCGACCGCATACTCCTCCTCACCCTGATGCTCCTTCCTCCCACCATGCCGAGTGTCGTCAGACAGCAACCGATCCCACACTTTGACACTCTGAAGAGCTGTTCACTGGTTCATTTCCATATTTGTGCCCCTTGCCTGCTCCGCTTGAAGTGGTGGAAGAGGAGATCCCATGTAGCGATGCCCAAATATTTGAACAGCCACGGCCAGAGGAAGTCGACGCTGGCAATTTGTCACAAGAGGTGGACGATGACGAGACACAATTGCCACAAAGTGAGGAGGAGGATCGTGGTGCGCATGTGGAAGAGGAGGAGGTGGTGGATGATCTAGTAACTGACCCAACGTGGCAGGAGGACACGCAGAGCGAGGCCAGCAGCACACAGGGGGAGGGAGGCAGAGTACCCCAACAGGCAGGAAGAAGCAGTGTGGGGGCCGCACACAGAAGGCGGGCAACAGTTCCCCGTAACACCAACACGAGGGACGTTGCCAGTACAACCGGTAAGTCTTCCAGAGTCTGGAATTTTTTTAAAGACTCTGCTGATAACTCTTAAAAGGCCATTTGTACCACCTGCCAGGCCAGCATCAGCAGGGGTGACAAAACTACCAGCCTGACCACCACCAGCATGATCAGGCACATGGCAGCAAAGCAACCCACTTTGTGGAGTGAACCCCAGGGTCCACGACCAGTGTCAGCGGGTGTCACCACTGCTTCTTCCGCTGTTGTGCATGTAATAGAACCCCCTGTTGTGCGTGCAAGGCATTCCCCTGTCCATACTGCATGCAAAGATGCCCCCTCCTCTCAGTCTTCACTTGTTATGGCAGTTTCTCAAGAAACAGCATCAACGTTCATGTCCACGTCCCACCGCAGCGTTCAGTTGTCCATATCCCAGAGCTTTGAACGAAAGCGCAAATTCGCAGCCAACGCCCCACAGGCCACAGTCCTAAATTCGCACATTTCATGACTGCTTGCGTTGGAAATGCTGCCTTTTAGGCTGGTGGAGACGGCATCCTTCCGCAACCTTATGGCGGTAGCCGTCTCTCGGTACTCGGTTGCCAGCCGACACTATTTTGCCCGGTGTGCCATCCTCGCACTACACAAGCACGTGTCCCAAAACATCTGCCGTGCCCTCAACAACGCAGTTACTGGGAGAGTCCACCTGACAACAGACACGTGGACAAGTGCTTGTGGCCAGGGACAGTACATCTCCCTGACGGCACACTGGGTAAACATATTGGAAGCTGGGACCCAGTCGGACCTTGGGACGGAACACATCCTTCACACACCAAGGATTGCGGGTCCTATATCAGTCACAGTTGCCCCCACAGTGTACTGCTCCTGTGCATCATCCTCCTCCTCCTCTTCCTCATGTTCTGCCTCCATCTCAGATATCACCACATCAGTTACAAGCTGGAAGCACTGCAGTACTGCCTCAGCCAAGCGGCAATAGGCTGTGCTGAAACTCATAAGCTTAGGTGATAAACCTCACACTGCTTGTGAGTTGTGGACAGCTGTGAAAGAGCAGGCAGATCTGTGTCTGAGACCGCTGAACCTAATTCCAGGCATGGTCGTGTGTGACAATGGCCGTAAACTGGTGGCGGCGCTGAGGTGAGGCAAGATCACACACGTACCATGCCTGGCTCATGTGCGCTTCACGGCAGATGCTGGAAAGTGCGGACAGTCAGCGCTTCACGGGAGATGCTGAAAAGTGCGGGACCGGAGCCGGCAAGTTACAGTCAGCTGATCGGTTCTCCGGCAGATGCTGGAAGCGGCGGGACCGGAGCGGACGCCTCCCCCATCCATCGGATAGGTGAGTATCCATAGTTTTAAAGCAGTGTATGTACAGCAGCCAGAAGCTGTCTGTACATACACTGCTAGGGTGACACTCACAGGACACACAGAAACAGACATTACATTACATTACATACAGACACATACATTACGTTACATACAGGTGTAATCCTCCATCCTCACACTTCATTTCTCCTGCATTCTCCGTAAAAAAACGCAGGAAAAAAAGCAGTGTGTGAATGGAGGTGCTTTTTTTACCTGGGTAAAAAAACGCAGGTAAAAAAAGCAGGAAATACACACGCGTAAAAATACGCAGGAAAAAAAGCAATGTGTGAACGCAGCCTAAAACTGTCTTGTTAAGATACTGTGACCTCCACCACTCTTCCAAGGGGCATTGATATTGTCTTTTTATTCCACTGCGACCTCCACCACTCTTCCAAGGGGCATTAATACTGTCTTGTTAATCTACTGTGACCTCCACCACTCTTCCAAGGGGCAATGATATTGTCTATTTATTCCACTGCGACCTCCCCCACTCTTCCAAGGGGCATTAAAACTGTCTTGTTAAACTACTGTGACCTCCACCACTGTTCCAAGGGACATTAAAACCATCTTCTTAAGCTACTGTAACCTCCACCACTCTTCCAAGGGGCATTAAAACCGTCTTGTTAAGCTACTGTGACCTCCACCTCTCTTCCAAGGGACATTGATATTGTCTTTTTATTCCACTGCGACCTCCACCACTCTTCCAAGGGGTATTAAAACTTTCTTGTTAAGCTACTGTGACCTCCACCACTCTTCCAAGGGGCATTAAAATCGTCTTCTTAAGCTACTGTGACCTCCACGTCTCTTCCAAGGGGCATTAAAACCATCTTGTTAAACCACTCTGACCTCCACGTCTCTTCCAAGGGGCATTAAAAGCGTCTTGTTAAACCACTCTGAACTCCACAGCTCTTCCAAGGGGCATTGAAATGTTGTTTTTAATTAATTCTAACCTCCACGACTCTTCCAACGGGCATTGCATTTCCTCCTAATTTTAGTCAGCTTTGGTTTTCAATGCATAGGCGAACACTAAGGGAGACCCACTCCCCAATAATGGGTAGAAGGTTTTTAGTACGCTGTAATCCACGTCTGTTTCAAGGGGCATTGCAGTTCCTCATAATTTTTGGAAAGCCTTCCATTCACTGCTTAGGCCAACAGTGTACAGGAGACCCAATTGCTATAAATGGGAAAAACGGTTTAGTTAAGGCCCTCTGACCTCCATGTCACTTCCAAGGGGCACTGGAGTGTCTCGAAATTTTTGGTAGGCATTGCATTCACTGTATGCCCTATAACTGTGTAGCCGAACCGCTCCTTTTGGTACAGAAACATATCCTACAAGACATGTGTGGTTGACTGGCCTGATATTGATGTGAATGGTCCCTGTTCCTCCTGCTCTTTCTCCTTTGCCACCACCTCATCCATCATTCATCACTTGAAGCTTTGTTCTAACGGGAGTCATAGAACTGGGATAGTAGCAGGAAAACATCCAGTAATCCTCGGAGGAGGTAGGATATGGGCCAAAACGCTGACCACCTCAGGCCTAGCCACTACTACATACATGCGCTTGCATTCCAAGGAACAAAAAGCTGAGGAGATGGATGGTATCATGATCATGAATAATTTACTCATTGTGTAGGAGGCCGACCACTGCTGCTATCTACCTTCTGAACTTTGTGTTGAATCCTGATTGACCCAGGACCCGCAATCCTCTATGTCTGGAGGACGTGTTGCATCCCAGTGTCCAACTGTGTCCCGGCTTCCACAATATTAACCCAGTGTGACGATGTCAGTCAGATGGACCATCCCTGGCCACATTCACTTGTCCAAGTGTTTGTGGTTAGGCTGTCCTTCAAATAGGGGCGGCTGGTGACCGTTTATGGACACCCGGCCGCCCCTAGGTGGCTGAGGACCAAGCGTGGACACCCGGCCGCCCGGCGGCTGGGGACTGAATATGGATACTAGGCCGCCGACGCAACTATGACGTGGTGGCCAGATTCCGCCTCCACATGCCTAAAAGACCCAATTTCAAGTGCAAGCAAGCTAGCAGTATGGTATTGCAGCCTGGGGGTGGGTGGGTGGGTGGTAGGCTGCATACTTGCGCTTGCATTGCAAGGAATGGGGGAGGTACAATTGAACACTGCCCTGGCACAAGGACTTGCACGGGGATAGTTGCAAGTCTGCATATTCTGATGCGGCAAGGATCACTTCTGATGGGCACACTTTTAGGCAGTGACCTGGGTGTCAGAGATGCGTCCAGGGGTCTTCCCCATGCTGTTCCCATGTCTTTTCAGCACTGTATGCATGTGTCACACAGCACATGGCCAGATAAGGTTGTAAAATGTTAAAATGACATTTCCCAGTGAATGCATTTGTCACGGTTGAAAGCAATACAAAAGAGCAAAAACGCATAAAAAATGCTACTTGTGAACATAGCCCAAGGTGTGGAGGAGTATTTTTGTTTTTGGTTATTTATTTTACCTTATACCGAAGTCTTTACCATGGAAAGGATATTCCTTAACATATTTCACAGGAAAGCAGTTTCAGTTTAGTTTTTGATCGTTTCATTGTGAACCCGTAAAAGTGGCTTAATACCTCTGACCACGTTGTTGACAGCAGTGACCTAGGGGTCAGAAATGCTTCCTGGGGTGATCCCCATGCTGTCGCCATGTCATTTGAGCACTGTTACTATATGGGAACTTTTTAGGCTTTCTGCAGACTGCCGGGGGTGCCGCCGCAAAAATGCTCGGGTCTCCCATAGACTAACATTGGGCTCGTTGCTCGGGTCGAGCACCCGAGTATCACGGTGAGCTCGGCCAGAGCTTCGAGCACCTGAGCATTTTAGTGCTCGCTCAACACTATTCAGGATATATCTTCAAGTGGTCTCTTGAGACTGCCGCTGAAGTTTCCCCTCCATCTTTGCTGATGAGGCACACTTTGGTGTTATCGTAACTTGAATTTAGGATGGTGTATGGCTCTACCTCCCACTGGTCATCTAATTTGTGGAGTCGTCTTTTCCTCTTAAGTACCTGTTCTCCAGGTGATAAGGGAATGACAGGTGCGTGCTGATTATAAGTTTTCTCTTACTTCTGTCTTGCCTGGGACAAACTTACCAGGTCTTGCTCTCTTCAGATAAGCGGGTGTACAGTTGGTGGAGTTTACCGGGATGTGATTATATAGGTCCACTAAATCTGGTAACTTCTCTGGCCACAGGCTACGTTCTTCAAGGGGCAACGTCTTCAACAGGTCTATCACTACCTGGTTCATCTTTTCACACAACCCGTTGGTCTAGGGATGATACGGCGTCGTCATGATTTTCTTGCAGCCGTACAAGTTACAGAATTCCTGGAACATCTCTGCTTCAAAGGCTGGACCTTGGTCGGTAAGCACCCTTTCAGGGTAACCGTGCGGGCGACAAAAGTGCTGTTGGAACTCTTTGGCTGCCGTCTGAGCCGTCTGGTCTTTCACTGGCACTACTAACAAAAACCTGGAGTAGTCGTCTACTATGGTGAGAGCGTAGACATAGCCTGACCGGCTTGGGGCTAGCTTCACGTGGTCCAAGGCTACCAGTTCAAGTGTTTGTTTGGTGATTATGGGCTGCAGGGGAGCCCTCTGGCTGTCACGGTCTTTTCGTCTCAGGTTGCATGGACCACATTCTCGACACCATCTCTCGATTGCTTTCCTCATGCTAGCCCAGTAGTATTGCTCACGTAGCAGGACTTCCAACTTCTTCAACCCGAAGTGTCCTGCTCCATCATGGTACGCTTCTAAGACCATTGACGCATCCTGCCTCGGGACTACCACCTGCCAGACCAGTTCATGTGTCTGGGAGTTGATGCTTCTTCGACACAGCTTTCCTTCGTAGATGAACAGTTTTCCCTTCTCCTTCCACAACTGTTGGGTCTCCTGTGGAGCATCTGGATCAGGGTACGAGTCAGCTTGTGTCAGCAACTCCTTGACTAGGCGGACAGCCGGGTCACTATCCTGCGTTTTTGCCCATCCATGGTGGGTCAATGGGTTGAACGTGGCCTCTCCATTGGTGGAGCGCTTGTCCCTTACACAGTGGGAGCACTGGGTCACCCCATGACGATGAAAAGCGGGTATCTCTATCTCCTCCAGCTCTTCCGGGTCTTCTCCCCCATCTGGAAAGTTGGGCATCCTGGACAGTGCATCGGAATTTGCATTTTTATGCCCCGCCCGATACTTGATGGGAAACTCGTAGTTAGACAGTCGGGCCATCCATCGTTGCTCTAGGGCACCAAGCTTCGCAGTCTTCAGGTGCGTCAGCGGGTTGTTATCTGTTAAGACTGTAAATTTGGAGGAGGCGAGATAGTGCTTGAAGCGCTCTGTTACAGCCCAGACTATGGCGAGAAACTCCAACTTGAAGGAACTGTAGTTGTCGGGGTTCCTTTCCGTAGGACGGAGCTTCCTGCTGGCATAGGCAATCACTCTCTCTCTGCCTTGCTGTACCTGGGACAGCACCGCTCCTAATCCCACGTTGCTGGCATCTGTATGAAGTATAAAGGGTTGGCCATAGTCTGGGCAGGCCAGAACTTCGTCTCCGGTGAGAGCCATTTTCAGTCGGGTGAAGGATTCGTCTTCTGGTTTACCCCATTTGAACGGAGGTTTGGGGTTCTTGGCCTTCTTGGACTGGCCTACCAGGAGGTCCTGCATGGGTGCTGCTATCTTGGTGAAACCCTTGATAAATCTCCTGTAGTAGCCTACCAGCCCGAGGAACTGCCGCACTTCCTTGATAGTGGATGGTCTTGGCCAGTCCTTGATTACGGTGGCTTTTTCAGGGTCTGGCGCTACACCTTCGGCGCTTACCACATGACCAAGGTACTGCACCTTGGGCTTCAACAGGTGGCATTTGGATGGCCTTACTGTGTGACTCACGCGCGTCCTCTGTAAGCCCTACCCTGGGAGATGGGGGACTCGGAGTCGGGTCCTTTGATGAAGAGATGGGGTGCAGCCGTGGCCCGGACCTGACCCGTGCCCAGGGTCGTCACACTAAAACAAAAGAGATGGTACGGGCTTATCCGGGTTGAGTGGCTGATCTAGACTACGCCACCTGTGGCACCTGGTGAAGGCCACCAGCGCCGCTACAGTCCGCTGAGGCATGGTGTTATGGCAGCCGTCGTTGTTACTACTCCCCACAGGCGGAGCATGGCCTCAGGTCAGAGGGACAGGATGACGGGGGTAGTAGTCTAGGAGGTCTGGTGCTGCGTAGCACAGTGTAATGCAGAATAAAGAGTCCGGAGGCCATAGGGGTTAACTTCCAGGGTTTTTACTCATGTTGAAGAGTACAGCTGCAAGGCTCCTCCCTGCTCCTCGCGGAGTTCTGCGGTCACCAGGGACGGGGGTCCGACAACCTCCGAGTAAGTCCAGTGTTAAATCAGGACCCCGCAACAGAGTGTTCCTAGACTTCAGACCGGTTACTTTCCTGTCTGTGTAGATAGGCCGGGTCTCCTTCTGAACTCCTCTCAGAAAAAGGGCACGGGTGGCAGCTCCGCTCCTTCCGTTACCCGGTGGGATCCTCAGAGTCTACCGGGCTTTCCCGACCAGGACGTGGAGTAGCAAGGTCGGGTGTTGGGGGCCGGTACCCCTCTTGCAGCCGGAATCCCTCTGAATAGATCAGAATAGCGAGGACAGGTGTCGTATACCGCTCCGTCTGCATCCTCCCTGGGGCCATTTGCTGTGGAGCTACACTCCTAAGCTCCGGGCCTTCTTGGTCATGGTCCTTGACCGGGTTGAGACATATGTTAACTCGAACCTGCCCCTCGACCCAAGGCCAGGGTACGAGGGCCGTGTCTCCATCCGCTGCAGGTCCACACAGGATCCACTTTCAGGGTGGGAGATCATAATCAAAAGAACCGACCAATGACCAAGATGGCAGTGTATTAAATATGAATTATTAAGTGTCACTAAAATGTGAGTTGTAAGAGGGTGACCAGGATCTGGTCATGCACCTTGTCTGTATGTGTACATATAATGTCATATCCTGTTTGCAATATGAAAAGGTTTTATGATTAATTGCCCTACATGTTAGTAGAGGGTAGTGTAGGAAAGGGTTAAGGAGTTTGGGAGCAGCTGAGTGTGGGAAGAGCTGATACAGGTTCAGAGAGCAGTTTCCTGGTAGCAGTGAGTTCCTGGGAGAAAGAGAAAGATGTAAGACAAGTACAATTGGTGGTCCAGGGGGCACCTTTGGCACAAGTTGTCCAGCAGAGAAGAACCTGTACTCAGATAATCTGAATAGACATTTCTGTACGTTCGGGACCTACGGTCCATAGGATTCACAGTGAGTTGTGTCTCCACAAGCCTTCAGAGAAGGGGAAGCCGGACGGGAAACAGTCCGTACAGGGATTCTTACTACTGCAAGGGTCTTATAGATCAGGAGTGTTCACTATGAAAGGGACAACTCGGGACAAATGGACGCTGAACATCTCTACGTGCGGTGTGTCGAACGGTGACCCTGGGGGAGTCTGTATACAATGTAATGTGCTGTATGAAGATATTTACCAATGTTCTAGTAAAGTTCCTTTTTATAAAATGGAACAGAACTCCTTAAATGTGTGTGCGGCCGTTCCTGAGATGAGAAGACTGAAGACGGCAGAGATCTATGATCCAGATGTGAGTGTCCTGCACCACACACACAACATGGGAAAATGTGTACTTTTATCTTTGTCAGGGGACCAGGGTATGGGAACACATCAGCCGTTGGCCACAACTACTACCCTGAGTCCCTTACAAGTCCTCCACCCTCACCCACTAAATGGTTCCCCTATCTCTTGGTTCCCCAGTCTCCCTGTAACCAGGAGGGCAGCACCTAGTGCATTCTAGCCCCCTCTGGTGGAGAAGTGTGGTGTTGAATGTGGAGGTGGAGTCCTGACCATCACACTGTTCTTACCTCAGAGGAGGAACACTACACTCCATTAAAGAAGTGCAGCATCCCAGTGGCGGTCGAACCCTCAGGGGCGCCACATTACCTTCAGGCCAAAACCAGATAGGGCTTCAAACACCTCGGCAAGGTGCTCCAGGTGTTCTTCATATGTCTTCGAGTAGACAATTACGTCGTCCATGTACAGCAGGACAGTTTCGAAGTTCTTGTGTCCTAGGCTGCACTCCATTAACCGCTGGAAGGTTCCTGGGGCATTGCAGAGCCCGAATGGCATGCAGTTGACCTCGCTGAGGCCCATTGGTGTTGTAAACGCGGTCTTTTCTTTATCCGCCTCTGCCACAGGAACCTGACAGTACCTACTGGTGAGATCCAAAGTGGAGAAATAATTAGCAGATCTTAATGCTGCTAGTGACTCCTCAATTCTGGGTAATGGGTAGGCATCCTTATGTGTAATGCGGTTAATCTGCCTGTAGTCAACACACATCCTCATTGTACCATCCTACTTTCTAACGAGAACTAATGGAGCTGCCCAGGGGTTACAACTATCCCTTATCACCCCAGCCTCCTTCATCTCCCGTAACATCCCTTTGGCATATTGATAGTGAGCTGGGGGTACAGGCCGGTACCTCTCTTTAATGGGTCGATGATCTCCCGTGGGGATATGATGTTGAAGCCCTTTTACCTGCCCAAAGTCTAGTTGGTGTTTGCTGAAGACGCGCTCATATTCTTGGACCACCCGGTATACTCCATCCTTTTCAGTGCCCACTTGTAGCTTCTGACACCAATCCTCCATCTGTCCCTTGGAACCATTATCCTCTGCCGGTTTGGATGAAGGCAAGGGTTCCACTATCTTTATTGAGTTGTTACTGACAGTGAATAGCTTAGCAAGGGTAGCATACCGGGGTAAATGGACCTCTTTCTCCCCACAATTCAGGATGCTTATCGGTACTCTCCCCTTGCGGACATCGACTACCCCCCTGGCCGTCAAGATAGTGGGCCTACTGTCAGAGTACACGGGCTCTAACAGGGCCTGATAATCTTGACCCCTCAGACCAATTGCTGCCCGACACCATATTAACATTTCGCTTCTAGGGGGCATTGCAATGGGGAATGGATCACTCATCCTGACACTGCCAATTTCCCCTCTAGACAGCTCTACCTGTTGTCTTTTCATCAGGGCTCTGATCTCCTTCTGCAGAACTCACTGCTGACTGGAACTGGCAGTCTCTGCAACCTGTTGTAACAAAACAATAATTTCTCCAAGACAACTTTCTATCACACTAGTGCCTAAGGTTGTCATGGGATGACTTTCTCGGCGATCAATATCAACAATAATCATTCCTTGTGATGGCAATTCTACTTTGCCAACTTTTATGGTCACCTCTTTATACCCCACCTGAGGCAAGGGCTTACCATTGCTGGCGTAGATACTAAGGTGCTCATCTGGACGGCGGGTAATGTCTGAATCAGTCCAGTATTGTTTATAAAGGATATACGGCATCATGGTCACCTGGGACTCAGTGTCCAGCAACGTAATTGTCTCGCCAGCTTTCTGGGCCCGGTCATCTTACTCCTGGGGGTTGGCCCTCTGCTCCAGGGGTTGCTCATTTAAATTACAGAATCTTGCGTATTGCCCAGCCTTTTGACTGCGGCGGCAGATGGGTTGTCCGTCCTGGTCGTAGCGATCGCTGTTCCTCCCTCTGATCTGTGGAATTCTTCTCTGTCGTCGCCACGGGATGTCATCTAGACTGGAAGCCAGCTGGATCTTTTCCTTTGGAGACACTTGCATTGCCTGCACGGTCTTGGTTAACGCAGCCACACTTTTGGTCAGCTCCTGGACCTGAAGGCGCAGGTCTGCAGACGGGTCATTGTCTAGAGTCTGCGCATCAGCTTCCACAGGTTCTGGGGAAAAGGACGCCACCTCCTGGTGGTATGTGATAGCTCGGAGCCGGTGGGATGCAGTGCCTCCTGGTGTTGATTCCCGCAGCACCCGGATGACTCTGTCTTTAAATTGCGTAAAGGCCAGATCAGGGTTTTGCCGAGCCATAAGCGCAGCTGTGTCCTGTGAGCGCTGGACAGCAGCCCCTCAATAAACTGCTCAGTTAGCAATCTGTCCTCATCATGTACACTATCAGGGTCTACCTGTTTGATGGCCCGCAGTGCCTCCTGCAGGTTTAGAGCATAGTCCCATACACTGTCCTGCACCCTTTGTTTGCACCCGTAAAAATTCACTTTAATTTCTGCTGCGGTGCTCGTGTCAAAGGTATCCTTCAATCGGGCCAGTATTTCTTTTACAGTGCCTTTGTCTCTGCCCGACCAGGACTTCACCTTTCTCTGGGCTCCACCAATTAGCTGGCCTATGAGGATGCTGATTTTTGCTCCTCAGACAGGGGGTATACTTTAAACAAACTGCGCAGTCTCTCTTCAAAGTCATTCAGGGTGTGCGACTCCCCTGAGTAATGGGGCAACCACGCCGCCCCCGGTATGTATGGCATTGATAACGGCATTACAGTGGCAGCGGCCTTGCCTGCGGCTGAACCCTCCTCCTTGTTGGGCATCTTCCTCCTCCCTAGTGAACCTCAGCCAGGTCCTGGGCGTCTCCTGACGTACCAGTATGCTGCTCTGCAGGCGGAAGGATCTCTTACCCGGCGGTTCCGGATCAGGGATTCTTTCTTCGCCCTCAGCGGGCAGCAAACCACGTGATAACACAGTTCAATAAAGTCTATGGCACACAGGACCCGGTTATACCTGGCTTCATGAATCCCGTTCGTGACGCCAAGTTGACGCGCCCCCTGGGCATTGGGGTACCCGTTGCCGGGCCGGTAGATACTGGGGGAAGTCACAATGGCGGTGACCCGGTCCGTGACCCAGGGCGGTCAATAACAGGGGTTTATTTATAGGGGATTTATAGTGATTGTATAAAGTTCGTGACGCCACCTGTGGTATGCAGCTAAGGGAGCCGCCGCTGCGGAGCAGGTCCTCTGGAGCTGATGTTACTGCAACAGGGATGGTGTGGCTCTCCACAGGTAGAGCTTATCTCCAGGGTAGTGTAGATGTTATGGGTTATGCTGGGCGTTGTAGTGCAGGGGTTGATGGCGCAGCAATAATTAGTCCACAACTTAATGGCGGTTTCCTCTTATCTTTACTGGTGGTGATTAGACAAGCCGGGACTAGGGTACTGGCTAGAAGTGGAAGTCCGGGCAGCCTAGAAGCAAGTAAAGTATCCTCCTTGCCAGGTGAAGTTGGAGGCCTTCCCTTTCCACTAAACTCTTTGGCCCTGCTGCTTGTAGCTGTGCGGTGGCCCTCGTCCCTGAGTGCAACGTTTCTGTGCTCACCCGTATGGCAGTCAGCTCGGGCCTTGCCATACCGAATCTCCGGAACTCCCATTTAAGAATGGTAGAGCGGTTGTGCAGATGATTGACCTCTGCTCCACTTTTCAGGAAGGTTGGGGGTCCGACAACCCGCAAATAGGATAACTTTCCAACTTAAATCAACCTCTTTAAGAAGCATTAAAGGGGTTAACGGTCTAAAACTACAAATCTGCAGTCACTGTTTGTGAGGGCAGACTTGTGACTGCTCACATCACGCACTGCTTGCTGTGAGGATTCTCTGGTGTCAGCGTCAGGAATAGTGGTCATGTGACAGCAAGTATGCGATATGCATACGCCCAGCCACAATTCGACTAGATGGATACTGCCTCGCTCAATTTATTTGCATAGTCGGATGGTGTCCGGAAATATGCAAATCGCATACTTGCAGTAACATGACCACCGTTCCCAACGCTGATGACGCGCCCTCTGGGCCTAGTGTGGACGTGTGTGGGATACCCGGAGCCGGGTCTCTGGGGGTTGTAGTCTCCGTGGCGGCGACCCAGTCCCGTGGCTCAGGGTGGTCAAACCAGTGGCAGTCTTTTATGGGTTTTAGGTTAATTGTCCGACTACGCCACCCGTGGATTGCGGTCAGGGTGTACCGCTGTTGCAAGGCAGACCGCTGAGGCTGGTGTGGTGTGCGCAGCAAAGGATGGGATAACTCCCCACGGGAGGAGTATAGCCTCAGGGCAGAGAATGTGGATGATGGGAGTGATGGTGCACGGGCGTCCCAGTACTAGTAGTGCTGTATGCGGTGAGAAAGCAGGAACGACTCAGAGTCTTTGCAGTGCAGTTCAGGGTCTTTACTGATGATATTAAGGCAGACCCTCCCGGGAGTACTGGCTAGCATAAGGGGCTTGGTCAGTCTGTGAGCAAGCAGGAATTCCCCTGGCCAGGTGGAGTTGTAGGCCTCCCTGTCTATCTGCACTCTTCCTGGCTACCTTGCTGTAAGCGAGTGGAAGTAGCCCACATCCCTGAGTATACCGTGTGGTGCTCACCCGTATGGCTGGTGACTTGGGGCCTTCTGATAGCCTCCACTCCTCGATGGCGGTGCTGATCCCTTCCTTGTGAATGAGCCTCCGCGCTTCTATGGCCAGAGGACCTGGAAGCCCCTGCCGGCTGGTTTCTGCTGCTGGGTGAATATTCGTCCCCACAGCCTCGGACTCCGGTGTCCGGTACTTGAATTCTCCTGCCAGGGCGAGCTCTGCTCAGCTCTAGCCCCTGGTCTTCAGTTCCTGGCTCCTACAGAGCTCCTGCTGTAACTCTCCCTGTGCCTGGAACTGTCTCCAGGCTCTGACTCCACTGACTAATCCCGCCCCAGACCCAGTTTATAAGGGCAGATTCCTCCCCTCCCAGGTCTGGGCAAGAAGTGTTGCATGCTTAAGGGCTCCTGACCAGAGAAACCTCCCACTTGCTCTCAGGCGTAATATTTCTATTACTGTGGTAACCAGACCGCTGAGGTGCCACATTCCCCCCTAGTAAATTTTAGTACTCCGGGACTAAACACATTTTTAAGAAAACACAAATACAGGGTATAAACAATAATACAACAACATATATACAAGAAGCTTTAGTCTTTAGAGGTCACGGCGTGTCCGTAACCGGGTGTCCATATCACCCAACAAGGTGAAGTCTTGGCACAGAGTAGGGGACCTGTCCAAAGCAAACCCCAAGCGTTGGCCCTCGGCATGGCTGCAAGGCTGAGGCTAGCTACTTTGGGCCACAAGGAGGCCACGCCAGACAGGTTTTCTCTTCCGCGGCCGTCTTCGCAAGAGGCACCAAGTTGCAACTATCTACATTGTAGTTCCGGTTACTCAGCGTCCATAACCTGTCAGTCCAAATAAACCTGCAGGGGTAACTAGAGAAACATAATTAGTAACCAGGTAACAAAAATATAAACCCTTTTCAACATTGGCAATTTAAAAGCAAATTCACATTACATTTAGATTCTCCAGCGAGCGGGCATTTGTCCTCTAGTGCTCCTGGTGGACCTACGTAACCCACTATCTGGTTCTGCACTACAGGGTGTAGAAGGTGTTACGGGCAGGCCTGGCAGCTTTCTGCATACTCTTTGGCTTACTAGGGGCACGGCAGGCTCACTACTAGCAGAGGGTTGATTCTCCTGGGCTGCTGGTATGGATTCTTCTGCCTCCTGGGCCGGCTGCTCTTCTGACACTCCCTGTTCTTCTGTAGGTCCTTGAGGGGCTGGCTGGAGAAAGGTGAGGACGGGTACCACGACTGCGTTGTTGATCTGAGTCCAGGACCGGGGAAAGTCTCCGAGTACGGTACTGATCATTTCTTCCCTTTCCTCTGCGGGTTGAGGGTTTTCTTGATCTTCTTCAGGGCTTTGCAGCTGCTCGGGACACTTCTTCAGGTGGTCTCTGGAGACAATGCCTGTGGTCTCTCCTCCATCCTTACTGATGACACAGACTTTTGGGTTCTCATGGCTTGAGGGCAGTACGGTGTACGGGTCCTTCTCCCACTGGTCGTCCAACTTGTGGAGCCGCCTCTTTCTCTTCAAGACCTGCTCTCCAGGTACCAGGGGAACAGCGGGAGCATACTGGTTATAAGCCTTCTCTTGCCTTTCTCTTGCTTGAGACAGACTTCGCTCGACGCTCTCCTGTACTTTCCGATACTGCTGCTGCCGTTCTGTATCCCAGTCTGCCTCTGGCGAGGTGTCCTCAGGTGTCAGGACTCCCATATCCAGGTCAATAGGCAGCTTACCAGGTCTTGTTCTCATTAGGTAAGCCGGGGTACAGTTGGTGGAGCCTACGGGGATGTGATTGTACAAGTCTACCAAATCAGGCAGTTTTTCAGGCCACAGACTGCGTTCTTCCAGGGGCAACATTTTTAGCAAGTCTATCACCACCTGGTTCATTTTCTCACATAGTCCATTGGTCTGAGGGTGATAGGGCGTTGTTCTTATCTTCCTGCAGCCATACAGATTACAGAACTCCTGGAAGACTTCCGCTTCGAAGGCTGGTCCTTGGTCCGTCAGCACTTGCTCTGGATACCCGTGTGGACAGCAGAAGTGCAGCTGGAAGGCTCTGGCTGCTGTCTGAGCCGTTAGGTCTTTGACAGGGACCACCACCAGGAACCGGGAGTAGTGATCTACAATGGTAAGGGCGTAGACTTACCCAGATTTGCTTGGAGCCAGTTTCACATGGTCCAGGGCTACCAGTTCCAGTGGCTGCCTGGTGATGATGGGCTGCAGGGGACTCTTCTGGCTGGCACGATCCTTTCTTCTTAGGTTGCACGGGCCACAGTCTCTGCACCACCTCTCGATGGCTCCTCTCATGCCTACCCAGTAGAACCGTTCACGCAACAGGAACTCCAGCTTTTTCCATCTGAAGTGTCCGGCTCCGTCGTGGTACGCCTCCAGAACCATAGCCGCGTCTCGTCTTGGGACCACTACCTGCCAGGTCAGCTCGTGTGTTCTAGAGTTGACCATTCTCCGGCACAGCTTCTCCTTGTAGAGAAACAGCCTGCTTTTCTCCTTCCACAGTTGCTTGGTCTCTTCCGGAGCGTCTGGGTCAAGACGGGCATCAGCCTGTGTCAGCATTTCCTTCACCAGACGGACTGCGGGATCACTGTCTTGTGTCTCTGCCCAGCTGTGGTGGGGTAAGGGATTGAACGTAGCAGAGCGCCTGTCCCTCACACGGTGGGAATACAGGGTAATCCCATGACGGTGGAACGCAGGGAGTTCGATTTCTTCCACTTCTTCTGGATCTTCCCCGACGTCCGGTAAGTTTGGCATTCTGGACAGGGCATCCGCGTTGGCATTTGAGCGTCCCGCCCGGTATTTGATGGAGAATTCATAGTTGGACAGGCAGGCCATCCATCTCTGCTCCAGGGCACCAAGTTTTGCAGTGTCCAGGTGTGTCAACGGGTTGTTATCCGTGTACACGGTGAACTTGGAAGAGGCAAGGTAATGCTTGAAACGTTCGGTCACTGCCCACACCACTGCCAGGAACTCTAGCTTGAATGAGCTATAATTCTCAGGGTTTCTCTCTGTGGGCTGTAGTTTTCGGCTGGCGTAAGCGATTACCCTTACTTTCCCCTGCTGGATCTGGGACAGTACGGCTCCTAGCCCGATGTTGCTCTCGTCCGTGTGGAGGATAAAGGGCTGGCTGTAGTCAGGGTACGCCAGGATTTCATCCCCCGCGAGGGCCATCTTCAGCTGGCAGAAGGACTCCTCTTCCAGCTTTTCCCACCTGAAGGATGGCTTCTGGTTTTTGGCCTTCCTGGATTGACCTATCAGGAGGTCCTGCATAGGGGCTGCCATTTTGGTGAAACAGGGAATGAATCTTCGGTAGTAGCCTACCAACCCGAGGAACTGCCGCACTTCCTTTATGCTGGAGGGTCTTGGCCAGTCTTTAATCACGGTGACCTTATTGGGGTCGGGAGCCACTCCATCACACTCATCACGTGTCCCAGGTACTGCACCTTTGGTTTCAGGAGGTGACACTTGGAGGGATTCACCTTTAGTCTGTAGCTTGCCAGGGTGTCAAACACTTCTGCCAGGTGTTTCAGGTGGTCCTCGTAGGTTTTGGAATAGACGATGCTATCGTCCAGGTATAACAGGACCGTCTCGAAATTCCGGTGTCCCAGACAGCATTCCATCAACCGCTGGAAGGTTCCTGGTGCGTTGCAGAGCCCGAACGGCATAAAGTTGAATTCGCTGAGACCCATCAGGGTGGTGAATGCGGTCTTCTCCTTGTCTGCCTCTGCTACAGGAACCTGCCAGTACCCGCTAGTAAGATCCAAAGTGGAGAAGAAGTTAGCAGATTTTAATGCAGCTAAATATTCTTCTATTCTAGGCAACGGGTACGCATCTTTGTGTGTGATACGGTTGACCTTTCTGTAGTCTACACACATTCTCATTGTGTTGTCCTTCTTTTTCACTAGAACTAGTGGCGCTGCCCAGGGGCCACAGCTGTCCCTGATTACCCCAGCTTCCTTCATGTCCCGCAACATCCCTTTTGCATGCTGATAGTGTGCAGGGGGACACAGGTCGGTATGTTTCCTTTATGGGCGGATGGTCTCCTGTGGGGATGTTGTGTTCTACCCCCTTTACTCGCCCGAAGTCTAGCGGGTGCTTACTAAAGACTCTTTCGTACTCCTGAACCACCCGGTAGACTCCCTGTTTTTGGTGTGAGGGAGTGGAGTCAGTACCCAAATGCAGTTGCTGACACCAGTCCTCCATTTGTTTCTTAGAGCCGTTACCTTCCTCTGGTTGAGATGGAGGCAAGGGTTCTACGGCCTTTACAGAATTTTGGTTTATGGTGAACAATTTGGCTAGCGTGGCATACCGGGGCAGGTGTACTTCTCTCTCCACTATATTTACGATGCGGACAGGTACCCTCCCATGGCGTACATCGACCACTCCCCGTGCTGTCAAAATGGTGGGCGTACTGTCTGAGTAGACGGGCTCTACCATTGCTTGGTAGTCTCTACCTCTTAGACCAATAGCTGTCCGGCACCAGATCATCATCTCACTTTTCGGGGCATGGCAATAGGGAACGGGTCACACATTCTCACGCTACCAATCTCACCACCAGATAATTCCACCTGTTGCCGTTTCATCAGTGCCCGGATTTCTTTTTGGAGGACACGCTGCTGGCTAGAACTGGCGTTCTTGGCAACCTGCTGTAAAATGAGAATCACCTCTGCAAGACAATTTTCAATCACGTTAGTTCCCAAGGTTATTCTAGGGTGACTCTCATGACGGTCAATATCCACAATAATCAGTCCTTGTGCCGCTAGTTCGACTTTACCGATCTTAATGGTCACCTCTTTGAATCCCACCTGCGTCACGGGCTGACCATTGCTGGCGATGATACTCAGGTCGTCATCTGGGTACCGGGTTATGTTCGAGTCATTCCAGTACCGCTTAAAGAGCACGTACGGGATGGTAGTCACTTGTGACCCAGTGTCCAGTAGGGCACTCATAGGAATGCCATCCAGTACCACAGGCAAGACCGGACTTCCCCCTACGTATTTATCACGCCAGTGCCGGTTCTCGGAGCACCCGGATGGCCCTGTCTTTGAACTTTGCAAAGTCCAAACCAGGGTTCTGCAAGGCCATTGCACGTAACTGGGTTCCGTGGGCATTGGACAGCAGACCCTCAATGAATTGCTCAGTTAACAGTTCATCTGCATTCCGCACACTGTCAGGGTCTGCCTGTTTAATGGCTCCCTGGGCCTCTTGGAAATTCAAAGCATAGTCTCTTATACTGTCTTGGGCCCGCTGCTTGCACCCATAAAATCTCATTTTGATCTCGGCTGAGGTGCGGGTATCAAAAGTGTCCTTCAGACGGGCCAAGATCTCCTTTACGGTCTCCTTGTCCCAGACTGACCAGGACTTTACTTCGCGTTGGGCTGCGCCGGTTAGCTGGCCTATCAATATGCTCACTTTCTGGCCCTCCGTCAAGGGGTATACCTTAAATAGGCTGTACAGTCTCTCTTTAAAGTCGCTTAGGGTATGTGACTCCCCTGAGTATTGGGGCAGCCAGGCCACTCCGGGGATGTATGGCATTGTGACTATTACGTACCATGTCGGAAAGGGGTTAAGCTTGCTGAAAGGGAGTCTGTCACCTCAAAATGACAATTAGACTGCATAAATATTTATATAGGGGACGCAGCCCCTACTAAAATAATACCAGGCATATACAGTTTAGCGTAATATTTACTAAAAAAGCGAAATTGAATATGCAAATGAAGAAGCTTCTGTGCACCCTTGGTGTGGCCTAAGCCTTGGTGCACCATTATGACCTAGCATTTAAAAATTACAGTTACCCTGTCACCAGGTTTTCCCCATATAAAGTATGGACAGTACCTATAAGCCCTCTGATACAGCATACTGGAATTCTGTACATATGTCTCCAATCCCCTATGCGAAGCACAGACAGCGTGGTCCAGTCCGATGGGCATCTCTGGTCTTGATCCAACACCTCCTCTCGTTCAATCGTTGTCCTCCTTCCCTGCTTCATGTGGATGATGAAGCGTGTAGTGTGCATGAGCCAGGAAAGGCAAAAGACCACTGATGAAACATAGGTAAGGCTACAGCATGCGCACTACCAAACTTTGCTCTGCCCTCGGCAGGGAAGTGAGAAGTGCGTCTGTGCAGAGGCGCGATGGGGAACACAGTGAAGACGATATAGGACGTGTAATCCACATGAAGCAGGAAAGTAGGACAGCGGTCATAAGAAGAGAGGAGACATTGGATCAAGACCAGAGACAACCATCGGACCGGAAGTAGACGTCTGTGGGTATAATAAAAACTATTTTTTGTGCCATGCATAGAAAATTGGGGACATACAGACAGCATACCAGAATGCTGTAACATAGGGCTTATAGGTGGTGGTTGTACTTTATTTGGGGAAAACCTGGTGACAGGTTCCCTTTAAAGCCAGTCCCTTGTCTTGACACTGATCCGTTGGTAAGAGCGAGCACAGTCTAACATCAGCTCACTTGTCTGCACTTGCGCACTCACACTAGAGGAGCACAGCAGCACACTCCAAGTGTCAGTTCGGGTGTGAACATAATGTGGTTGTGGGCAAGGTCTGACGCCTAGATCCTGTCCGTCTATGGCTGCCACTCGGGGCACTTGCAGGTAGTGAGCGGTTTCAGTTAGGAGGGGACAAGGTGTTGTGATGTGTGGTCTGCTCACTTCAAAGCCCTTCCTCCTAATTGAGACTGCGGCCAAAAGCAGGCAGCAACCAGGCATCAGAACGCGCCTGCAGACTCGTTGGTCAAGCGCGGTCAAGCGCAGAAATGCACAGCTCTTACTCTTACCAAAGGACATCTGACAATTATAACAAGGGAATGGCTTTAATATGCAAATAGGAGGGTGTAACGGTGCACCAAGGCGTAGGCCACACCAAGGGTGCACAGAAGCGCACTCATTTGCATATAAAAAAAGAAAATATTAAGCCAAATTAAAACTGTGTATGCCTGGGCTATGTTCCCTATATAATTGTGTATGTGACGCACCCCTGGGTCTGTGTCGCACAGCGTTGCGCATGCAGGAGCTTACCCGGAGCCGGATCTGTTGAGGGTTGTAGTCTCGTGGCGGTGACCCGGTCCGTGCCCAGGGAGTCAGACTAAGTGGCGTTGTATTAGCGGTAGATGTTGGATGACTACGCCACCCGTTGAATGCAGCGAAGGAGCTGCCGCTGCAGGGCAGACCGCTGAGGCCGGTGGTAGGATTGTGCAGCGTGGTAGTATCACCCCCAACGGGAGGGGTATGGCCTCAGGGCAGCCGACGTGGATGATGGGGGTATCAGGAATCACTCAGAGACGATGCGGTGTAGTTCAGGGTCTTTACTGGTGATAAAGATAGACCCTCCCAGAGTACTGGCTAGCGATCGGGGCCTGGTCAGTCCTTGAGCAGATGGGATCTCCCCTGGCCAGGCGGAGTTGTAGGCCTCCCAAACTGACTGTACTCTTCTGGCTACCTTGCTAGAGGCGGGTATAAGTAGCCCACGCCCCTGAGTGTACCGTGTGGTGCTCACCCGTATGGCCGGTGACTCGGGGCCTTCTAGTGGCGTCCGCTCCACGACGGCGGTGCTGGTCCCACGTGTGTGACCGTGCCTTCGGGTTTCTTGGCCAGAGGACCTGAAATCCCCTGCCGGGCGGTTTCTGCTGCTGGGTAAAGATTAGTCCCCACAGCCTCGGACTCCGGGTCCGGTGATAGCTTCTCAGTCAGGGCGAGCTCTGCAGCTGCCAGCCCCTGACTCCTTATAGCACTGCTCCCACAGAGCTCCTGATGTTCTTCTCCTATATCTGCTGCTCTTCTCTGTCTCTACTTCTTCTCTACTCACTAACCCTGCCTCAGCCCTAGGTTTATATAGGGGAAGTTCTTCCCCTCCCAGGACTGGGCAGGAGGTGTGGCATGCATAGGATCCCTGACCAAGAGACCTCCCACCTGCTCTCAGACATAACATTGCTGTTACTGTGGAAACCAGACCCCTGGGGTGCCACATTCCCCCCTAGTGAAATTTAGTACTCCGGGACTAAACATATTTTTAGAAAAACATAACAAGGTATAAACAATAATAATACAATAAGAAAAACACATAAAGATGGTTACGGCGTGTCCGCAACCGGGTGCAATTTTGAAGAAAAGCAAGGTGTCCATTTCACCAAAACAGGGAGACGTAACCAGGTAGGGGTCTGTCCTGCCCCGAGTCCTTAACAGTCTTTAGTCCATTCCTAGGTTACGCTCCAACCAATTGTACAAGGATTCCCGGTAAACCCACCAAGGACTCCTAAAAATAACTAGAAACACATAATTATTTACAAGTAACAGACAGGTGACCTCAATAAAACAATTTAAACACTTCAAATCCTCCAACGTGCGGGTAACTGGCCTCTAGTGGCCCTAGTGGACCTACGGAGCTGACTGTCTGGCCCTGAACTACAGGGTGTAGGAGCTGTCAAGGGTAAACTGGGCAGCTGTTTACGGGCTCTTTGGCTCACTAGGGGTACGGCAGGCTCACTATGAGCAGAGGGTTGATCCTCCTGTTCTGCTTGTGTGGAGTCTGCTGCCTCCTGGACCGGCTGCTCTTCCAGCTCTACCTGTTGCTCCGTAGGCACTTGGGATGCTGGTTGGAGGAACGTGAGGACGGGTACCACAACTGCACCATTGACTTGAGTCCAGGACCGAGGGAAGTCTCCGAGCACAGTACTAACCATATCTTCCCTTTCCTCTACGGGTCGAGGGTCTTCTTGCTCTCCTTCTGGGTTCCGTAGCTGTTCGGGACACTTCTTCAGGTGATCCCGGGATACAATGGCTGTGGTTTCCCCTCCGTCTTTACTGATGGTACAAACCTTCGGGTTGTCGTGGCTTGAGGGCAGTACGGTGTACGGGTCCTTCTCCCACTGGTCGTCCAACTTGTGGAGCCGTCTCTTCCTCTTCAAGACCTGCTCTCCGGGTACCAGGGGAACAGCGGGAGCATACTGGTTGTAAGTTTTCTCTTGTCTTTCCCTAGCGAGACAGAGACTTCGCTCCACGCTCTCCTGTACTTTCCGGTACTGCTGCTGCCTCTCTGTGTCCCAGTCTGCTTCCGGTGAAGTGTCCTCGGGTGTCAGGACTCCCATCTCCAGGTCAACAGGTAGCTTACCAGGCCTTGCCCTCATTAGGTAAGCCGGGGTACAGTTGGTGGAACCTACAGGGATGTAGTTGTATAGGTCCACCAGGTCGGGCAGCTTCTCAGGCCACAGACTGCGTTCTTCCAGGGGCAACGTTTTCAGAAGATCCATTACCACCTGGTTCATTTTCTCACAAAGTCCATTAGTTTGCGGATGATAGGGTGTCGTCCTTATCTTCCGGCAGCCATACAGATTGCAGAATTCCTGGAAGACCTCCGCTTCAAAGGCAGGTCCCTGGTCCGTCAGCACTTGGTCCGGGTACCCGTGTGGACGGCAGAAGTGCTGCTGGAAGGCTCTAGCTGCTGTTTGAGCTGTTAAGTCCTTAACGGGGATGACAACCAAGAACCGGGAGTAATGATCCACAATGGTTAACGCGTAGACGTAGCCACTTCTGCTTGGGGTCAGTTTTACATGATCCAAGGCTACCAGTTCCAACGGCTGCTTGGTGACGATGGACTGAAGGGGGGTCTTCTGGCTGGCACGTTCCTTCCTTCTTAGGTTGCACGGGCCACAGTCTCTGCACCACCTCTCGATGGTTCCCCTCATGCCTACCCAGTGGAACCGCCCGCGCAGCAGGAACTCCAGCTTCTTCCATCCGAAGTGTCCAGCCCCGTCGTGGTATGCCTCCATCACCATGGCTGCGTCTCTTCGTGGCACCACTACTTGCCAGATTAGTTCATGCGTCCGGGAGTTAACCATTCTGCGGCACAACTTCCCCTTGTAAAGGAACAGTCGACTCTTCTCAGCCCACAGTTGTTTGGCTTCCTCCGGAGCGTCTGGGTCAAGGCGAGCCTCTGGCCGAGTCAGCATCTCCTTCACCAGTCGGACGGCAGGGTCACTGTCTTGCGGTTCCTCCCAGTTGTAGTGAGGCAAGGGGTTAAACGTAGCGGCTTGCTTACTCCTTACCCGATGGGAATACTGGATAGTCCCATGACGGTGGAACGCGGGGAGTTCGACTTCTTCCAGTCCCTCTGGATCTTCTCCTACGTCCGGTAGGTTTGGCATCCTGGACAGGGCGTCCGCGTTGGTATTGGAGCGTCCTGCCCGGTATTTGATTGTGAACTCATAGTTGGACAGACGGGCCATCCATCTCTGCTCTAGGGCACCGAGTCTTGCCGTGTCCAGGTGTGTCAACGGGTTGTTATCCGTGTACACGGTGAACCGGGAAGAAGCGAGGTAGTGCTTAAAGCGTTCGGTGACTGCCCACACCACTGCCAGGAACTCTAGCTTAAATGAGCTGTAATTCTCAGGGTTTCTTTCGGTGGGTCGCAGTTTTCGACTGGCGTAAGCGATTAGTCGTTCTTTCCCCTGCTGGATCTGGGACAGTACGGCTCCTAGCCCGATGTTACTTGCGTCGGTGTAGAGGATAAAGGGCTGGCTGTAATCAGGGTACGCCAGGATTTCATCCCCCGTGAGGGCCATCTTCAGCTGGCGGAAGGACTCTTCTTCTAACTTCTCCCATTTGAAGGGCGGCTTCTGGTTCTTGGCCTTCCGGGACTGGCCTATCAGGAGGTCCTGCATAGGAGCTGCCTTTTTGGTGAAACCGGGGATGAATCTGCGGTAATAGCCTACCAACCCGAGGAACTGCCGCACTTCCTTTACACTGGAGGGACTCGGCCATTCCTTAATTGCGGTGATCTTATCAGGGTCGGGAGCCACTCCGTCAGCGCTCACCACGTGTCCCAGGTACTGCACCTTTGGTTTTAGGAGGTGACACTTGGAGGGTTTTACCTTTAGGCCGTAGTTTGCCAGAGCTTCGAACACTTCCGCCAGGTGTTTCAGGTGGTCCTCATAAGTCTTGGAATATACGATGACATCGTCCAGGTACAACAGGACCGTCTCGAAGTTTCTGTGGCCCAGACAGCACTCCATTAATCGTTGAAAGGTTCCTGGTGCGTTACAGAGTCCGAACGGCATGCAGGTAAACTCGCTAAGTCCCATCGGGGTGGTGAATGCGGTCTTCTCCCGGTCCGCCTCTGCTACAGGAACCTGCCAGTACCCGCTAGTGAGATCCAAGGTAGAGAAGAAGTTAGCAGATCTTAAAGCAGCCAAAGACTCCTCTATCCTTGGTAAGGGGTACGCATCCTTGTGTGTGATGCGGTTGATTTTCCGGTAATCTACACACATCCTCATGGTGTTGTCTTTCTTTTTGACTAAGACTAGTGGAGCTGCCCAGGGGCTACAGCTATCCCTGATCACCCCAGCCTCCTTCATGTCCCTAAGCATCCCCTTGGCGTGTTGGTAGTGTGCGGGGGGTACGGGTCGATACCTCTCTTTTATGGGAAGATGGTCTCCCGTGGGGATGTGGTGTTCTACCCCCTTGACTCGCCCGAAGTCTAACGGGTGTTTACTAAACACTCTCTCGTACTCTTGAACCACCCGATAGACTCCCTGTCTCTGGTGTGAGGGAGTGGAGTCAGTACCCAAATGTAGTTGCTGACACCAGTCCTCCATTGTTTCCTTAGAGCCGTTACTTTCCTCCGGGGAAGATGGAGGCAAGGGTTCTACGGACTGTATGGAACTTTGATTGATGGTATACAATTTGGCTAGCGTGGCATACCGGGGCAGGTACACTTCCCTCTTCCCGATATTTATTATGCGAACGGGCACCCTCCCATGGCGTACATTGACCACCCCCCGTGCTGTCAAAATGGTGGGCCTACTGTCTGAGTAAACTGGTTCTACCACTGCCTGGTAATCTCTACCTCTCAGACCAATAGCTGCCCGGCACCAAATCATCATTTCACTTTTTGGGGGCATGGCAATAGGGAAAGGGTCACACATTCTTACGCTACCAATCTCACCACCGGAGAGTTCTATCTGTTGCCGTCGCATCAGTGCCCGGATCTCTTTCTGGAGCACTCGCTGCTGGCCGGAGCTGGCGTTCTTGGCAACCTGCTGTAAAAGGAAAATCACCTCTGCAAGACAATTTTCAATTACATTAGTTCCTAGAGTTATCTTTGGGTGACTCTCGTGCTTGTCAATGTCTACAATGATCAGTCCCTGTGCCGCCAGTTCAACTCTACCGATTTTAATGGTCACCTCTTTAAATCCAATCTGTGGCACGGGCTGACCATTGCTGGCGATGATACTCAAATCGTCGTCAGGGTAGCGGGTGATATCCGAGTCATTCCAGTACTGCTTGAAGAGCACGTACGGGATAGTGGTAACCTGTGACCCGGTGTCCAGTAGGGCACTCATAGGGATGCCATCCAGTACCACAGGCAAGACTGGACGTCCTCCCACATATTTGTCGCGCCAGTTCGATGGGCCTGATGATCTTTTTCCTGGGGTTTGGCCCTCTACCCCAGGTTGTGCCAGTTTAAAGGACAGTACCTTGCCATATGTCCGGGTTGATTGCAGCGGCGGCAGATGGGTTGTCCGTCCTCGTTGTATCGGACGCTGGGTCTTCCTCTGGCTGGTGGGGTCCTCCTTGGTCGACAC
This sequence comes from Phyllobates terribilis, assembly GCF_046119375.1. Lineage (NCBI taxonomy): Eukaryota > Metazoa > Chordata > Amphibia > Anura > Dendrobatidae > Phyllobates > Phyllobates terribilis. The sequence goes on from NW_027362763.1 coordinate 165,726,849, forward strand.
CACGGGATGTCCTCCGGTCCGGATGCCAGCTGGATCTTCCCTGGAGTGGAAACCTGTAAAGACTGCACAGTTCGGGTTAGCGCAGCAACGCTTTTAGCTAGCTCTTGGACCTGATGGTGCAGGTCCGGAGCCGGGTCATTGTTCAAAGCCTGCGCATCAGCCCCCACAGGCCCTGCCGACAAGGGCGCCGCCTCCTGGTGGTAAGTGATAGTAGGGCGCCTGTGGGTCACAACGCCACCCGGTGCCGGTTCTCGGAGCACCCGGATGGCTCTGTCCTTGAACTGTGCAAAGTCCAGATGAGGATCCTGTAAGGCCATTGCCCGCAACTGGGTCCGGTGGGCATTGCAATATAGTCCCTCTATAAATTGTTCGGTCAACAGCCTGTCCTCGTTTCCCACACCGTCAGGGTCGGTCTGCTTAATGGCTCTCAGGGCCTCTTGTAGGTTTAGTGCATAGTCCCTTATACTCTCATGTGCTCGTTGCTTACACCCATAGAATCTAAGCTTAATCTCGGCTGAGGTGCGGGTATCAAAGGTGTCCCTCAGCCGGGTTAGTATCCCTGCAACAGTCCTCCCCCCAGGTGGCCAGGACTTTACCTCCCTTTGGGCTGCCCCGGTTAATTGGGCCACCAGGATGCTCACTTTTTGCTCTTCTGTGAGGGGATACACCTGGAAGAGGCTATCCAGCTTTTCTCTAAAGTCATGCAGGGTATGTGACTCCCCTGAGTACTGGGGTAGCCAGGCCGCTCCCGGGATATAGGGCATGGTGAAAGGCATGACTGCAGCAGCGGTGGCGCTGGCGGGGGCTGAGGCAGTTAAGCTCTCCTCCGTATCTGACATCTTCCTCCCCCCTAGTGGACCGTGGCCTACCTTGCGATGATCCTCTTCCGTAGGCCGCGGCTCCGCAGTGGTTCCTCACCAATCGCTGCACGCGAACCTAAACCCTATATTTCCCCAGCGTTTGGCCCTGTATAGGGAAGAGGGTGAGCACTAGTCGATCCCCACTAACGACTAAAGACAACAAGGTAGACAAACATGGGGGAAAGTAGCTTAGCTTTAGCCGACTTCAGAGAGATAACTCCAGGCGTCCTCCTAGCACCACAGAGAAAGACAGCAGTCTGAGAGCTCCAAGCCTTCACAAGGGGTCACATGAATATCACCGTCATATTTCTGCTGAAAAGTGAAACTATTTAAACACCCAGGCCAGGGTGTCAATTAGCAGAAAGGAGGTAGCCGCTGGGTCCTAGAGTGACACAGCTAAGAAATCTGTAATGCCAAACGAAGGGATCTTCTGCAACCGGCGACTGTCTATCACATCTGACACACCTGTGACAGTAAACTTAAGATTGTTGATATTTTTCAATAATTTTGCTTCTCAAATCCTGAGACAGTTCTCTTCTCCTCTTTCTGTTCTCCATGGTTAGTGTGGCACACACATACACACAATGCAAAGATTGAGTCAGCTTCTCTCCTTTTTATCTTATTTCAGGTGTGATTTTCATATTGCCCACCACTGTTACTTGCCACGGGTGAGTTTGAACGAGCATCACATATTTGAAACAAAGTTGTTTACCCACAATTTTTTTTAAAGGTGCCAACAATTTTGTCTGGCCCATTTTTGGGGTTTTGTGTGAAATTATGTCCAATTTGCCTCCCCCCCCCCTGTGTTTTTGTGTTGTTCCAATACACACAAATAAAATAAACATGTGTTTAACACAACTGGTGTAATTGTAATAATTTTCTGGGTGAAATACTTAATTTTCCAGAACAACTTTAAGTGTGCTAACACTTTTGGCCATGACTGTATATATACTGTACTATAAATGTGTAATTGCACAGGATCTGATCTAGTCACAACAATGATATGAGGGGATCTATGACGATATTTTTACATTTTTGAGCTGAGACGAGCCCAGAGGAGAGGAGCAGAATTACATGAGCCCCTCCATTATAGTCTATAGGGGGCTTATGAGCCGTCAGTGGCCTCATACAGAGGATGAAGAGTAAATCTCCATATTCTCTGCCGTTCTCTATAACTTGATATTAGAATGTAGAATATTAGATGATCGGCTTACCTTCCATCAGATCAGGGTTTAGCCCCGGCTGACTGGTCTCGGGGTCAGCGATATTTAGGTTTTTCCCCTCTTCGGAGTCGCCTTCTGATGTTTTCTGATGGATATAATATATACAATTAATATAACATTTCACAAACACTAAATTACCACAAGGCAGGATGGACTAATACTGGATTGACATGATAATTTCAGTATTGGACGGACTAAACGCGGCCGCTCCCTCCAATAAATCCACATTCATATATAAGGGACTTGTATCTACCACTGTTCTCTAATATCTTCTATCAGAACTGCAGAGTTTACCAGAAGGAAGATTGAGATGATCGAGCGAGAAAGCGAGGTAGAAAAACAAACTCTGCACCGCAGAGTACAGTCTGCCATCACAGGTGATGGAGCCGCAGAGACAAGCGGCCATAAAAGGTCCTATGTCTGCCTGGAGCGGACAGGGAGGCCTCTAACCTCACACATCTGACCTTCTGCTATATGACGGTAATCTGGAGAAGATCAGACAACAAGGACATGAGGTATAGAAGATGGTGGATCCTTACCAGACGCTCCAGTGAGTAGGCCGGGTACTCCAGTACAAGCAGGACATTTTGGGCCAGCTGTTTAATAAAGGCCAATTCTCCACTTTGGGATTTGTCTTCAGCCTATAGAGATGAGAATAAACAAGAAAGGAAAATCAATAAAGTGCAGAATGGAGGAGGCCATTTATATCACCATGTTACTCCACTATCTGCACTACAAGGACTACATGACACCTGACGAGGAACCGGTCGCCTGTAAACCTTTATATCTCCACGTCCTCCCTCCATACCCAGTGTATATAAATAACACACATGGCAGCTTAGGACTAGTGTTGAGCCACCCCCGTAGTGTTCGAGTTCGGTTCGGTTCGTCGAACACCCGTGTGTTCGCCGAACTGTTCGTCGAACTGTTCGTCGAACACCTTCGAACACCGTTAAAACCAATGGCAGGCAAACAAAAACACATAGAAACACATAGAAAACACCTTCAAAGGTGTCCAAAAGCTGACAAACTGCTCAGAAGACACAACTAACACATGGAAAAGTGACAAGTACATATAGTCATGAGAAAAGAAAAGAGGTGGAGGAGTAAAAGGAGGGGGAGACACAGATATAGGCATGTCATGCCCTTCTAAAATCCAAAAAGTGAGAAGCCGACATGTTCAGTCCGCTCCTGCCCGTGCCACCTCCGTGTTGCCGGGTTTGTGCCAGAGCCGCGGTGAACCCTGACGGCCAACCCCCCTCTCCCAATACTGGTGCCTGTCCGCTGGTGGGTCGAGCGAGCCCCCCTGTGGTGGAGGCAGCTCTAAGCTTTTTAATTTAAATTGTCTCTCTAATTTGAATGAATACACTTTAAATCCATTTACAAGGATCTATTGGAGGGCAAGTCTCATGCCAGCAGCCGCGTAATTCCAGCTCCAGTAGCGTCCACTAAAGCTGCTGCAGTTAAAAAGCTTTTATAAGGATCGAGCTCGGCTGTCCAGCGCAAGGCATCCTACTGCCAGTCCCAGCCCCTATGCCTTGGGGTGCCTCCTGATGCTCCCGTGGTCCCGAAGCATTTCCTTTGAAAAAATTAAGTGTCCAAACTACAGGTGGTGTAGCTTGCTTAACAGCCGGGATAATCCGCTGACTAGCAGACACTGCTACTAGGCACAAAGTATTTCCTGGGCTAGATGCATTTAAAAATTTGTAATTAGATACTCTCGTTGGATGCTGAGAAAGCATTCCATAGAGTCTCCTGGCACGCCATATATGATTCTCTTAAAAAGCTTGGGGTAGGGGTCTAGGGGACCCTTTTATAGCCAAAATCACGGCCCTGTATCGCAATACGTCACCTAGGCTGAAGATAAATGGAACTGTAGCACCCTGAGGGCTCGGTTGCTACAGAGGTATTGCACCTCACCCAGAGGTGTGATATCTCACTCTCAGGTAAGGATGGAGTGTGGATCAGGACCCGACACCTGCATGCATTACACCACATTGCCGTGGGGCAGGGCGACCAATATGCCCCTGAGATGGGCACGACAGTCCCTGTCCCTGGCTGGAGTGGGGGGAGGGAGCACTGAGGAAGGGGAGCCCTGTAGTGCAGGAGCAGGGAGGAAGCAGTTCCTGGGTGCATTGAGAAGGGAGTATAAAAGGTGGGCACCATCTTAGTTCAGTGCAGAGAAGTCTGAGCAGAAGTGGCAGGGAGCAGGGGCTCTGCATGAGCTCTGCTCCGGAGGCGGGCCTAGTAACAGAGGCCCAGGCCTGGAAGAGGGAGAAGGAAGGAAGAGGAGCGGAGAAGGCTCCAGGAATGAGGAACGAAGGGATCCCAGGGGTGCGGACGGGCGAGTCGCCACCGCACGCCCGAATCCACCTGCATGGAGGGGTCAGGCCAAAGGGGGAGACCGGTCCCCGAAACTAGTGGAGGCAGGAAACGACCCTCAGCTAGAAACCGGAGGCTGTGACATTTTATGTGGCGCAGCCCCTCGCTACACCCGCTAGGAGGGCAGCACATAGGGTCAGGGAAACTGGCGCCAAGTTTACCAAGAGGAGGCCCGAGGCAGCCGGACAGAAGGGTTGGTAAGAAAGGCCAGACAAAGGACACACAAAGGGGGTCCTGTGAAGCGCTCCAAAGTTATCTGGGAGTTGTCTGAGCCCCTCACCTGGTGAGCACAGTACGACGTGGGCAGCCGTTACCTGCAGACGTGGTCTGGATAATAAGAACTGTGAGTAAAGGCCCTGGACTGCATCACTGACTCCGTGTCGTTACTGCTGCTGCCCTGCACCATCACCCCCATCCTCCGCATACACTGCCCTGAGGCTATACTCCTCCCGTGGGGAGTTATGCTACGCTCTGCTGCACCCACAACACCAGCCTCAGCGGTCTGCCCTGCAGCGGCGGTTCACTCTGACCGCAATCCACGGGTGGCGTAGTCGGACATTTAAACATCAAAACCACATAAATAGTTACGCCACTGGTTTGACCGCCCTGAGCCACGGAACCGGGTCGCCGCCACGAAGACTACAACCACCAGTATCCACCAAAAAGGGTCCGGCTCCGGGTGTCCCAAGGCCCAGGGGGTGCATCAGAACATTTTCATCACCTTTCACAATCACCAATGGGACAAGGCAGGGATGTCCTCTTTCCCCCTCTCTTATACATCCTAGTGACGGAGCACCTGCTCTCATCAATTCGCCATAACCCCAATATTAGGTGGATTGAGGTGGGAGGCACCGAGTACAAGTGCTCTCTATTTGCTGATGATGTACTAGTATATATCACTCAATCACATATATCCATCCATGCTGTTATGGCTGAAATAGATCACTTTGTTACATGGTCAAATTTTAAAATCAATGCAGCGAAGTCTGAGGCCCTCGATGTCTCCCTCCCCAAATCCATATAGGATTCCATCCAGTCCAACTTTCCCTTTGCCTGGCCCTCACAGGGTATCAAATACTTAGGAATTCCTATTCATAGAGACCTCTCCCATCTATGTTATCTTAATTTTGGGCCCTTTATTGAACAACTCCATACAGACCACGGTTGGCAAGTTAGAACTGTAAGATTCACTACGTGAACCACTGGTGTTTTGTGGAAAAGCACATGTACACTGTGTTCCAAATTATTATGCAAAAAGTGTTTAGGAGTGATAAGGGAAGAATTTGTTTGTTTGTCAGTTAAACTCATTGATGGTGATGTGTGTCAGGGCTCTTTATATCACTGTAAGCAATTGCAGACACCTGTGCTAATTAGTTTGGCAGGTGTGTCCAATGAAAGGCAAGACTACTTAAGAAGGCTGTCTCACATTATTAAGCAGCCTACATTTTCTGCCAAAATGGGAAAGAAAAAGGATGTGTCGGCTGCTGAGAAGCAACAAATTGTGGAGTGTTTAGGTCAAGGCATGACTACAATTAACATTGTGCGATGATCAGGATGAAGTGTCTTGGCAATCAAGAAGTATGTAGCTGATTCACAGTACACACGTGTGCATGCTGATAAGTGCAAATTGAGGACTCTTTCCTACAGGCAATTACGTCAGGTTAAAAGAGCAGCGGCAAAAAAGTCTTGTCATAGCAGCAGACAAGTTTTTGAAGCTGCTGGTGCCTCCAACGTCCCCCGAACAACAAGATGCAGGGTCCTTCAGAGGTTTGCAGCTGTGCATATGCCATCCTGTCGACCTCCTCTATCCACTTCACACAAGCAGAAACGGCTCCAGTGGACCAAACATTACATGAAGACTGATTTCAAAACTGTTTTGTTCACGGATGAGTGCCGTGCAGCGCTCGATGGTCCAGATGGATGGAGTGGAGGATGGCTGGTTGATGGACACCCCACGCAAACACGGCTACAGCGCCAACAAGGAGGAGGTGGAGTAATGTTTTGGGCTGGAATCATGGGGAGAGAGATTGTCGGCCCCTTTAGGATCCCTGAAGGCGCTAAAGATGAACTCCATAATGTATGTGGATTTTCTCAAACAGCACTTCCTGCCATGGTTCAAGAAGAAGAACCATGTATTTCACAGCAAGATCATTTTTTTGCATGATAATGCACCATCTCATGCTGCACATAAAACATCTGCATCTCTGGCTGATATGGGCATAAAAGGGGACAAACTTATGGTGTGACCCCCATGCTCCCCTGACCTCTACCCCATTCAGAACCTCTGGAGCATCATCAAAAGGAGTGTCTATGATGGCGGGAGGCAGTTCACATCTAAGCAACAGCTCTGAGAGGGTATTCTGTCCTCATGCAAAACAATTGAAGCAGAAACCATCCAAAACCTGACAAATTCAATGGACGAGAAAGTTCAGAAGCTCCTTTCGAACAAGGGGTCCTATGTGAAAATGTAACATCACCTAGAATAAAGTTTTGAGTTGAAAACTGTTTGATTTCAGTTTCTAACAACCTGCTAATGCTTATAATTTCAAAAATGACCATTTTTTTGGTCTTTATTAAAATGAAAAGGTTGATCGAAAAGTTTGGGGGATCTAAGAGTGTGGCAACCCAGTAGTCATGATTACTTCGAATTCTGACAATATGAGGGTCATGTTGCAGGTAGTGCAGCAAGAAGGCACTTATGTGTGTCTTGCGCATCTCGGAGCCCCAAAATTATTTTCCGGGCTAGATGCAGCTAAAAATTATTATTAATTTTAAATCTGGTGGAGCTTAGTATAGATGGGCTAATAGGATCAGTGCTGCACACTGCTACAAAGCCCAAATTATTTTCCAGTCAAGATACAGATAAACATGATTAGTAATTTGAAAGCTTAATACGGTTGGTAGGGTGATTTTAACCAATCATCAAGCTTTTACTCTCCCCAGGATGACACAGGGGTAGAAAAGTCGTTTCGGATCCATGATTTGTTCATCTTTATGAACATGAGTCTGTCTACATTATCAGTGGAGAGCCGCGTGCGCTTATCTGTCAGCACACCACCAGCAGCTCTGAACACACGTTCAGACAGAACGCTGGCTGCGGGGCATGACAAGATCTCCAAGGCGTAAGTGGCTAGCTCCGGCCATGTATCCAGATTGGAAGCCCAAAAAGAGCAAGGGTCCAGTGACACAGTCATGGCTTCAATGTTTACTTGGAGATACTCCTGTACCATCGTCTCTAGGCGTTGACTATGTGTCAGACTTCTTGTCTCCTGTGGCCTTGCAAAGGATGGGCTAAAAAAGTGGTGAAATGATTCCGCAAAATTGATGTTACCAGCAGATACTGTGGTTCTGTTACGGTTTGAGTGCTGAACACTTGACGGTCCCACGGTTGGCAAGTTGGAACTGTGAGATTCACTACGTGCACCACTGGTGTTTTGTGGAAAAGCACATGTAAGATTCTGCAACAGTCTCTGCTGATACTCCTGCATGCGTGCATCCCTTTCTATGGCAGGAATAATTTCTGCAAATTTACTTTTGTACCGGGGATCTAACAGTGTGGCAACCCAGTAGTCAGGATTATTTCTAATTCTCACAATTCGAGGGTCATGTTGCAGGTAGTGCAGCAAGAAGGCACTCATGTGTGTTGCGCATCCAGGAGCACCAAGTCCCTGTTGTGTTGGTGGCGAGGTAACAATCATGCTTCCTTCCTCTGTCCTCTCCCCCCAACCTCGCACAACAGAAATGTGATCAAGGTCTCCCTCATCTGATGAGTCTTCCATCAGTTCGTCCTCCACTTCTTCCTGGGCTCCTGCACCTTCCTCACTAGTTTGGCTGCTACCATGCGCCCTGGTAAAACCATCTCCCCCACCCTCACATGCCTGCCGCCTTGGTGCTGCCGACCGTCTGGACCTTGCAGATGTTAGCCCTTCCGCATACAACTCCTCCTCCTCTACTTCCTCCACCTCCTCTTGTGCCACCACCTGACTCCGAATTCTGTTTAACATGTCCTCCAGCATGTAAATCACCGGAATAGTCATGCTGATAATGGCATCGTCAGCACTAAACATCTTCGTCGCCATTTCAAAACTGTGCAGAAGGGTGCATAGGTCCCTGATCTGAGACCACTCCTCCAGCGTGATTTGCCCCACCTCCGGATCTCGTTGGCCCAGGCTATACGTCAGAACGTATTGCACCAGGGCTTGTCGGTGCTGCCACAGTCGCTGCAACATGTGCAGAGTTGAATTCCACCGGGTAGGCACATCGCATTTTAGCCGGTGAAGTGGCAGGCCCAACGACTTCAGTAGAGATGTAAGTCGCTGAGCTGCGGGATGCGAACGGCGGAAGTGAGCACACAGCGACCGTGCCCTCTGCAGAAGGCCATCTAGTCTGGGATAGTGGGCTAAAAATTGCTGGACAACCAGGTTCAACACGTGAGCCATACAAGGCACGTGTGTGACATTGCCCCGGCGAAGGGCCGCACCCAGGTTTGCAGCATTGTCGCACACGGCCTTCCCTGGTTTCAGGTCCAGTGGAGACAACCATTCATGAAATTGGTTCTCCAGAGCTGACCACAACTCCTCAGCTGTGTGACTCACATTTCCCAGACATTTCAAAGTAAAAACCGCCTGATGACGTTGAGCCCCACTGCCAGCATAGTAAGGAGGTGTGCAGGATCCCTTCTGCGCAGTTAGAAAGCTTGTGGTATGACCAGACAGGCTTTGGGTGCAGGTGGAAGACCGAGAGGAGGTTGAGGAGGCAGAAGCAGTGGAGGAACTTTGACATAAAGAGGATTGACGCACAACTCGTGGGGACGGCAAGACTTGGACAGCAGCCCCTTGTCCTGCTGTCACCATAGTTACCCAGTGCCCAGTCAGCGACATGTAACGCCCCTGTCCATGCCTACTCGTCCAAGTGTCTGTGGTGAAATGCACCCTGTCACACACAGAGTTTCTCAAAGAAGCGGTGATGTTGTGTGCGACATGCTGGTGGAGCGCAGGCACACCTTTCTTTGAGAAGTAGTGCCGACTGGGCATCTGGTACTGGGGCACTGCAACGGACATAAGGTCTCGAAAATCCTCTGTGTCCACCAGGCGGAAAGGCAGCATTTCTGTAGCCAAGAGCTTGCAGATGGTGAAATTCAACCTCTTAGCTTTCTCATGGCTAGGAGGAAATGGTCTTTTACTTGTCCACATCTGAGGGACCGAGGGCTGGCTATTGTGCTTAGACGGGGTTGATAAGGGTGTCCCCGGCAAACTGCCGGTCTGTGAGGAAGATGCAGGCGGACATGTTAGGTTGCCTTGATCCAAAGGTGGTGCTATCGATGTCGGACAGCGCTCAACACCAGCTGGTGTTACCACCTCCAAAGAAAATGATGACCTGCCAATCACGCTGGCTGTTGCGGGTAAAGAGGTGGCAGGTCTGCGCCCCAAAACAGGTGTGACTGCTGTCCCCCCAGTCACAGAGGATGAAGAGGCCGCGGATGCACAAGATATGGCAGACGGTGGTTGGCCCGGCCGGCTAGGCCGCATTGTAGCACACTGAGCTTTCCACTGCAACTTATGCTTCATGTCCATGTGCCAGTTCATGCATGAAGTACTCAAACTATGTATTTTTTGGCCTCTACTTAGCTTTTGCTGACAAATGTTACAGATAACACGAGTTGGGTCATCTTTATCAATCTGAAAAAATGCCCAGGCTATGCAAGGCTTAGCACCCATGCGACCTGAAGAGCCACCACGACTTGTGGTGAGAGGCAGAGTTGTGTTTGAGGATGCAGTTGTTGACGTGCTTCCAGTACTACGTCTCTGTCCAGGAAGGCGCAACCTGACCTCGTCGTCACTAGCATCTTCCTCCACCTCCTCTGCTGACCTCATCTCTTGGCTGACTGTGGGTTGACAGTAAGTGGGATCTCCAACCTCATCATCATCACCCTGTGCGTTATCACACCCGTCGTCCTCAGAGCCAACCTGTTCCTGCCCTGACAAAAAACTAAAGTTGTCGCTCCAATCAGGTATTTGAGTCTCATCATCATCTTCCTCATTGTCTCCACCAACAGGAGTTACAGTTTGGGAATGAGGGTCTACATTATGGTCAGAACCTTCTGCGTCTGGTCCTGGATCCGATTCATAAAGATTCTGGGCATCAGTGCAGATCATTTCCTCGTCTGGATTCACAGAAGCGCTGGAGTCGACCTCTGATTCCCAGGCTATAGTATGAGTAAACAGCTCTGCAGACTCAACCATCTGTTCTACCTCATACTCAGACGGGCAGCTGGAGATTTGGGAGCTGTGAGGAAGCAAGTGCGATTGGGGTGACACCTTTGAGGACTGGAGTATTTGTGATGTTGAAGTTGATGTGGAGGAGAGCCCACTTAAAGGAGCACTTGACATCCGTTGAAGCACCTGCTGTTTTTGTGCCTCATCTGGAATTTGTAGCGATTGGCGTGGCCGTAAGAAAGGGATCTTATCACATTGTCCGCTAAAAGAAGTAGACATTTTAGTTTGGCTGGAAGATGGTCTTTCTTCTGCAGATGTTACTGTTGCTTTAACACCTACCCCACGGACACAACCTTTTTTCCCCTTCCAAACACGCCTATTCCCCTTTCCACCAGCAGCAGGCCTTTTTCCACTCATTTTGGTGGTTAACTAATTCACAACTCTGGAGTTGTTTGCACAAAAAAGCAAAGGATGGGAACCGAGCAGAGCTGAGTGGCCAAACTGTGGTATTAGGCCAAAACTATTGGCTGGGTTAGATGCAGAAAAAAATTATATTCAATTTGCAACCTGATGGAGGTCAGTATAGATGGACTAATAGAGAAAGTCCCACACACAGCTAGAAGCCCAAATATTTTTTCAGAGGTAGATGCAGAAAAAAAATATATTCAGTTTGCAACCTGATGGAGGTCAGTATAGATGGACTAATAGAGAAAGTCCCACACACTGCTAGAAGGCCAAATATATTTTCAGAGCTAGATGCAGACAAAAAATTATTTTCAGTTTGCAACCTGATGGAGGTCAGTATAGATGGACTAATAGAACAAGTCCCACACACAGTTAGAAGCCCAAATATTTTTTCAGAGGTAGATGCAGAAAAAAATTATATTCAGTTTGCAACCTGATGGAGGTCTGTATAGATGGATTAATAGAACAAGTCCCACACACAGCTAGAAGCCCAATATTTTTCAGAGGTAGATGCAGAAAAAAAATATATTCAGTTTGCAACCTGATGGAGGTCAGTATAGAAGGACTAATAGAACAAGTCCCACACACTGCTAGAAGCCCAAATATTTTTTCAGAGGTAGATGCAGAAAAAAATTATATTCAGTTTGCAACCTGATGGAGGTCTGTATAGATGGATTAATAGAACAAGTCCCACACACAGCTAGAAGCCCAATATTTTTTCAGAGGTAGATGCAGAAAAAAAATATATTCAGTTTGCAACCTGATGGAGGTCAGTATAGATGGACTAATAGAGAAAGTCCCACACACTGCTAGAAGGCCAAATATTTTTTCAGAGCTAGATGCAGAAAAAAATTATATTCAGTTTGCAACCTGATGGAGGTCAGTATAGATGGACTAATAGAACAAGTCCCACACACTACTAGAAGCCCAAATATTTTTTCAGAGCTAGATGCAGAAAAAAATTATATTCAATTTGCAACCTGATGGAGGTCAGTATAGATGGACTAATAGAATGATGCTATGCCCAAAAGATTTTACTTCACTAGGTGCAGTAAAAAAATTGGTATTCTATACACAGGTGGTATATCTTGCAACACAGATAGGCTACTCCACTGACTAACACACTCTGCAATAGGCCAAAAAGGATTAGCTTTGCTAGATTCAGCCAAATGCTGTGAAAAAAACTTGCACAGCACTGGCACAGACCTGCCTGGCAAAAACTGATAGGAACTGATGTAACCTAGTCCTGAAAAGGACTGCAATTACAATTAGTCTTTACTCCCACAATCTATCTATTTAAGAGCACAGACCTGCCTGATAAAAGTCGTAGGAAATGCTGTAACCTAGTCCTTAAAAGGACTGCAATCACAACTATTCCCTACTCCCAAGCTATCTGTAGATTTGTGCGAAAATTGGCTTGAAATTAACAAGATATAGCGCATACAGCAACAGCGGTGCCGTCTAACACGCAGCTGCAGCAGTGAGAAAATGGTGGCGACGGGGAAAGTGGCTTGGTCTTATAGGGCAAGGACATGTGACATACACTGCCAATGACACATGCCCTTGCTTGTGTGAAAAAAGCACTTCGCTCCGTGTGTGCGCTGCTGATAGGCTGACAGATTGCACCTCCCCACTGTAAATGCGGGAAAGATAAAAAAAAATGGAGATCTTCATTGTTCCTGCAGAGATCCATCCCCTGCCCCTCCCCCCGCCCCGCTGTACACTCAAACTGCGTATTAACATTAATTTTCATCATTACTGAGAAAAAATCCAGTTATGATTTTGGTGCACGAACAGTTATCGAACATAACCTCAAACAGCCGAATTTTTCTCAAATCGTTCGTGTTCGCCGAACGGCTCGAACACCGCCCAAAACAGCTCGAATTTGAGATCGGCGAACAGTTCGAGTAGAACAACGCTCATCTCTACTTAGGACCTGTGGCCACAGCAGCCCTTATTATCTGTACTACTCCAAAAACACGGTGACTGCAACAATGACGACCTCGTCATCATATATATAGTACAGTTATATAAAAAAGTTTGGGCACCCCTATTAATCTTAAGCTTAATATTTTATAAAATTGGTGTTTTTGCAACAGCTATTTCAGTTTGCTATATGTAATAACTGTTGGACACAGTAATGTTTCTGCCTTGAAATGAGGTTTATTGTACTAACAGAAAATGTGCAAACTGCATTCAAACAAAATTTGACAGGTGCATAAGTATGGGCACCCTTATCATTTTCTTGTTTTAAATACTCCTACCTACTTTTTTACTGACGTACTAAAGCACTTTTTTTGGTTTTGTAACCTCATTCAGCTTTGAACTTCATAGCCAGGTGTATGCAATCATGAGATAAGCTACTGAAAGTGGCCACTTGCAAGCTGTTCTCCTGTTTGAATCTCCTCTGATTAGTGGCATCATGGGCTCCTCAAAACAACTGTCAAATGATCTGAAAACAAAGATTATTCAACATAGTTGTTCAGGGGAAGGATACAAAAAGCTGTCTCAGAGATTTAACCTGTCAGTTTCCACTGTGAGGAACATAGTAAGGAAATGGAAGAACACAGGGACAGTTCTTGTTAAGGGCTGAAGTGGCAGGCCAAGAAAAACATCAGAAAGGCAGAGTAGAAGAATGGTGAGATCAGTCAAGGACAATCCTCAGACCACCTCCAGATAGCTGCAGCATCAACTTGCTGCAGATGGTGTCACTGTGCATCGGTCAACTATACAAAGCACTTTGCACAAGGAGAAGCTGTATGGGAGAGTGATGCGAAAGAAGCCGTTTCTGCAAGCACGCCACAAACAGAGTCGTTGAGGTATGCAAAAGCACATTTGGAGAAGCCAATTTCTTTTTGGAAGAAGGTCCTGTGGACTGATGAAACCAAGATTGAGTTGTTTGGTCATACAAAAAGGCGTTATGCATGGCGGCAAAAAAACACAGCATTCCAAGAAAAACACTTGGTACCCACAGTAAAATTTGGTGGAGGTTCCATCATGCTTTGGGGCTGTGTGGCCAATGCCGGCAGCGGGAATCTTGTTAAAGTTGAGGGACGCATGGATTCCACTCAGTATCAGCAGATTCTTGACAATAATGTTCAAAAATCAGTGATAAAGTAGAAGTTACGCAGGGGATGGATCTTTCAGCAAGACAATGATCCAAAACACCGCTCCAAATCTACTCAGGCATTCATGCAGAGGAACAAGTATAATGTTCGGGAATGGCCATCCCAGTCCCCAGACCTGAATATCATTGAACATCTGTGGGATCATTTGAAGAGGGCTGTCCATGCTCGGCGACCATCAAACATTACTGAACTGAAATTGTTTTGCAAAGAGGAAAGGTCAAAAATACCTTCATCCAGGATCCAGGAATTCATTAAAAGCTACAGGAAGCGACTAGAGGCTGTTATTTTTGCAAAAGGAGGATCTACTAAATATTAATGTCACTTTTCTGGTGAGGTGCCCATACTTATGCACCTGTCAAATTTTGTTTGAATGCAGATTGCACATTTTCTGTTAGTACAATAAACCTCATTTCAAGGCAGAAACATTACTGTGTCCAACAGTTATTACATATATCAAACTGAAATAGCTGTTGCAAAAACACCAATTTTTATAAAACATTAAGCTTAAGATTAATAGGGGTGCCCAAACTTTTTCATATAACTGTATAAACAGTATACATATCTAATCGGGCTAGACCGGAAGAAATCCAACACCTAATTAAGATTTAGACCCTACAAGCACCGCACCGGCACAAGGTATTAATATCTCACATTATTACCTCTATTTGCACAAGACATAAGTCCACTGGTTACATTGAGATGTAGCCAAAGTCACTTCTTTCCTCCCCATCCCTCCATATATACATGTATAAGGGCTGGTTGGATGCAGAAACGTGACACTGCAAAATGGAGGAATCTCCCCAACCTTCTCTTTTATTGCCCCCCTGCACCTAGCTCCATAACTCCTTCCCATAAATGTATGAGTTATGTACGTCCTTGGGGGTTCTCACAAGTGGAGGGGGCTCCGAAGCGGAGCTTCCTAATCACACGGCATATACAGCTATATTATATGGCGGCATCTGTCTCTAACAGCCGCGGACGGCGCTGAGTTCTGGCAGACGATGTTTTTCTATTAACGATTTAAATGGCGCAGTCAATATCTGACAGCAGCATTTATATGGTGCGCACCGATTTCCGAGCGCTCAGAGTGTTTATCTGGCCTCTACAACGTGATCAAAGGGAACCAGTTACTGTGACAGCTGGGGGTCTGCTGAAGACCCCTGTCACTGTAATTTTGGTCCTCCTGTGAAGCTCAGCCTAAGGCCACGTTCACACCTTCAGTATTTGATCAGTATTTTACATCAGTATTTGCAAGCCACAACTAGGAGTGGAACAATCAGAGGAGAAGTATAATAGAAACACGTCCCCACTTCTGTATTTATCACCCACTCCTGGTTTAGGCTTACAAATACTGATGTAAAATACTGACCATATACTGAACGTGTGAACGTGGCCGAAGGCAGAGCTTCTAGGAGTTTAAGATTTTCACTACGTACTGCAATACTATAATAAAAATGTCTAAAAAATACAATATAAATCTAAAAAATATAAAAGTTTAAATCACCCCTCTTTTTCACCATTAAAAATAAAGAAAGGAAAAAATGCACTAAAAAATACTATTAAGATCTGGAATTAATTAACGTGATCAATAAACAACAAAAAAAAAAATTTGTTTTGTGACCTCACGTCCAAAAAAATGCTATTATGAGAAATCAAAGCATCATATGTACAGAAAGTTTGTATTAATAAAAACATGTGTACAAAAAAACAAACCATTCCTTAGACCCATCGACAGAAAAATAAAAACATTATGGGTCTCTGACTAAAGCAATACAAAGCACCAGATCATCTCACTTGGAATTTTTTTCTACAACTCCTCCCTCAATAAAACAAGCCCATACACGTCTATGTCAAAGCGAAAGCGGAAAAACAGAAAAATCTGTGGTCCTTAAAGGGTTAACCAATCCAATCCCACACATCCCCCCACCCTGTGTCCACAACCTTCTCACCTCTACTTCTATTATTCTACTAACCCTTTATATCCCACCCTCTCCCTTGTTATGCAGACTTTATACCCTACTTCGGCTCTCCAACTATTCTTATCTGGGTATTTGGTAGAGGTTAACCTTAAACTTGTATTCTATTATTATTATTTTTCTATGATTTGTACAGATTGTCTGCTACTTACCTGTTGTACTAATGTCCAAATGTTCTCCTGTAAATGCTCGAGATATTCTGAGCTTATTCGACCTTGGTGGTATTTGGTCAGGCAATCTCTCACTAGCTTCATAACCAGCCGGTAAGTGAAGCTGAGGACGCCATCGGGTAGTGGTAGCACAAAGTCAGGGTCATAGGTGGTAAGAATGCCCTGGAGTAGTGCTAACACCTGAAGTCTGTCTGGAGGAATTCCAGACATTTCAAGTAAATCCAATGAAATCGCAAATCAAATCGCAATCAGAATATGACTAGCTATGCAGCTTATCACACACAACAATGACACCAGGGTATCAAAGTGATGATTGGAGTGCAAACACTTGTATAAGTTCTGATGTTTAATTGTGATGTCATAATATAACCTTGTGTTCTAATCTTAAAGGGGCATCTCACCTTATAAGGAAGTTGTCTAGCAACTCTTAAGTAGAGATGAGCGTTGTTCTACTCGAACTGTTCGCCAATCTCAAATTCGAGCTGTTTTGGGCGGTGTTCGAGCCGGTCGGCGAACACGAACAATTTGAGAAAAATTCGGCTGTTCGAGGTTATGTTCGATAACTGTTCGTGCACCAAAATCATAACTGGATTTTTTCTCAGTAATGATGAAAATTAATGTTAATACGCAGTTTGAGTGTACAGCGGGGCGGGGGGAGGGGCAGGGGATGGATCTCTGCAGGAACAATGAAGATCTCCATTTTTTTTTCTCTTTCCCGCATTTGCAGTGGGGAGGTGCAATCTGTCAGCCTATCAGCAGCGCACACACGGAGCGAAGTGCTTTTTTTCACACAAGCAAGGGCATGTGTGATTGGCAGTGTATGTCACATGTCCTTGCCCTATAAGACCAAGCCATTTTCCCCGTCGCCACCATTTTCTCACTGCTGCAGCTGCGTGTTAGACGGCACCGCTGTTGCTGTGTGCGCTATACCTTGTTAATTTCAAGCCAATTTTCGCACAAATATACAGATAGCTTGGGAGTAGGGAATAGTTGTGATTGCAGTCCTTTTAAGGACTAGGTTACAGCATTTCCTACGACTTTTATCAGGCAGGTCTGTGCTCTTAAATAGATAGATTGTGGGAGTAAAGACTAATTGTAATTGGAGTCCTTTTCAGGACTAGGTTACATCAGTTCCTATCAGTTTTTGCCAGGCAGGTCTGTGCCAGTGCTGTGCAAGTTTTTTTCACAGCATTTGGCTGAATCTAGCAAAGCTAATCCTTTTTGGCCTATTGCAGAGTGTGTTAGTCAGTGGAGTAGCCTATCTGTGTTGCAAGATATACCACCTGTGTATAGAATACCAATTTTTTTACTGCACCTAGTGAAGTAAAATCTTTTGGGCATAGCATCATTCTATTAGTCCATCTATACTGACCTCCATCAGGTTGCAAACTGAATATAATTTTTTTTTGCATCTAGCTCTGAAAAAATATTTGGGCTTCTAGCAGTGTGTGGGACTTGGTCTATTAGTCCATCTATACTGACCTCCATCAGGTTGCAAATTAAAAATAATTTTTTTCTTCATTTAGCTCTGAAAAAATATTTGGGCTTCTAGCAGTGTGTGGGACTTGTTCTATTAGTCCTTCTATACTGACCTCCAGCAGGTTGCAAATTGAATATAATTTTTTTCTGCATCTAGCTCTGAAAAAATATTTGGGCTTCTAGCGGTGTGTGGGACTTGGTCTATTAGTCCATCTATACTGACCTCCATCAGGTTGCAAATTAAAAATAATTTTTTTCTGCATCTAGCTCTGAAAAAATATTTGGGCTTCTAGCAGTGTGTGGGACTTGGTCTATTAGTCCATCTATACTGACCTCCATCAGGTTGCAAATTAAAAATAATTTTTTCTTCATTTATCTCTGAAAAAATATTTGGGCTTCTAGCAGCGTGTGGGACTTGTTCTATTAGTCCATCTATACTGACCTCCATCAGGTTGCAAATTAAAAATAATTTTTTTCTGCATCTAGCTCTGAAAAAATATTTGGGCTTCTAGCAGTGTGTGGGACTTGGTCTATTAGTCCATCTATACTGACCTCCATCAGGTTGCAAATTAAAAATAATTTTTTTCTTCATTTAGCTCTGAAAAAATATTTGGGCTTCTAGCAGTGTGTGGGACTTGTTCTATTAGTCCTTCTATACTGACCTCCAGCAGGTTGCAAATTGAATATAATTTTTTTCTGCATCTAGCTCTGAAAAAATATTTGGGCTTCTAGCGGTGTGTGGGACTTGGTCTATTAGTCCATCTATACTGACCTCCATCAGGTTGCAAATTAAAAATAATTTTTTTCTGCATCTAGCTCTGAAAAAATATTTGGGCTTCTAGCAGTGTGTGGGACTTGGTCTATTAGTCCATCTATACTGACCTCCATCAGGTTGCAAATTAAAAATAATTTTTTTCTTCATTTATCTCTGAAAAAATATTTGGGCTTCTAGCAGCGTGTGGGACTTGTTCTATTAGTCCATCTATACTGACCTCCATCAGGTTGCAAATTAAAAATAATTTTTTTCTGCATCTAGCTCTGAAAAAATATTTGGGCTTCTAGCAGTGTGTGGGACTTGGTCTATTAGTCCATCTATACTGACCTCCATCAGGTTGCAAATTAAAAATAATTTTTTTCTTCATTTAGCTCTGAAAAAATATTTGGGCTTCTAGCAGTGTGTGGGACTTGTTCTATTAGTCCTTCTATACTGACCTCCAGCAGCTTGCAAATTGAATATAATTTTTTTCTGCATCTAGCTCTGAAAAAATATTTGGGCTTCTAGCGGTGTGTGGGACTTGGTCTATTAGTCCATCTATACTGACCTCCATCAGGTTGCAAATTGAATAAAAAAATTTTCTGCATCTAGCTCTGAAAAAATATTTGGGCTTCTAGCGGTGTGTGGGACTTGGTCTATTAGTCCATCTATACTGACCTCCATCAGGTTGCAAATTAAAAATAATTTTTTTCTGCATCTAACCCAGCCAATAGTTTTGGCCTAATACCACAGTTTGGCCACTCAGCTCTGCTCGGTTACCATCCATTGTTTTTTTGTGCAAACAACTGCAGAGTTGTGAATTAGTTAACCACCAAAATGAGTGGAAAAAGGCCTGCTGCTGGTGGAAAGGGGAATAGGCGTGTTGGGAAGGGGAAAAAAGGTTGTGTCCGTGGGGTAGGTGCAGAAGAAAGACCATCTTCCAGCCAAACTAAAATGTCTACTTCTTTTAGCGGACAATGTGATAAGATCCCTTTCTTACGGCCATGCCAATCGCTACAAATTCCAGATGAGGCACAAAAACAGCAGGTGCTTCAACGGATATCAAGTGCTCCTTTAAGTGGGCTCTCCTCCACATCAACTTCAACATCACAAATACTCCAGTCCTCAAAGGTGTCACCCAAATCGCACTTGCTTCCTCACAGCTCCCAAATCTCCAGCTGCCCGTCTGAGTATGAGGTAGAACAGATGGTTGAGTCTGCAGAGCTGTTTACTCATACTATAGCCTGGGAATCAGAGGTCGACTCCAGCGCTTCTGTGAATCCAGACGAGGAAATGATCTGCACTGATGCCCAGAATCTTTATGAGTCGGATCCAGGACCAGACGCAGAAGGTTCTGACCATAATGTAGACCCTCATTCCCAAACTGTAACTCCTGTTGGTGGAGACAATGAGGAAGACGATGATAAGACTCAAATACCTGATTGGAGCGACAACTTTAGTTTTTTGTCAGGGCAGGAACAGGTTGGCTCTGAGGACGACGGGTGTGATAACGCACAGGGTGATGATGATGAGGTCGGAGATCCCACTTACTGTCAACCCACAGTCAGCCAAGAGATGAGGTCAGCAGAGGAGGTGGAGGAAGATGCTAGTGACGACGAGGTCAGGTTGCGCCTTCCTGGACAGAGACGTAGTACTGGAAGCACGTCAACAACTGCATTCTCAAACACAACTCTGCCTCTCACCACAAGTCGTGGTGGCTCTTCAGGTCGCATGGGTGCTAAGCCTTGCATAGCCTGGGCATTTTTTCAGATCGATAAAGATGACCCAACTCGTGTTATCTGTAACATTTGTCAGCAAAAGCTAAGTAGAGGCCAAAAAATACATAGTTTGAGTACTTCATGCATGAACCGGCACATGGACATGAAGCATAAGTTGCAGTGGGAAGCTCAGTGTGCTACAATGCGGTCTAGCCGGCCGGGCCAACCACCGTCTGCCATATCTTGTGCATCCGCGGCCTCTTCATCCTCTGTGACTGGGGGGACAGCAGTCACACCTGTTTTGGGGCGCAGACCTGCCACCTCTTTACCCGCAACAGCCAGCGTGATTGGCAGGTCATCATTTTCTTTGGAGGTGGTAACACCAGCTGGTCTTGAGCGCTGTCCGACATCGATAGCACCACCTTTGGATCAAGGCAACCTAACATGTCCGCCTGCATCTTCCTCACAGACCGGCAGTTTGCCGGGGACACCCTTATCAACCCCGTCTAAGCACAATAGCCAGCCCTCGGTCCCTCAGATGTGGACAAGTAAAAGACCATTTCCTCCTAGCCATGAGAAAGCTAAGAGGTTGAATTTCACCATCTGCAAGCTCTTGGCTACAGAAATGCTGCCTTTCCGCCTGGTGGACACAGAGGATTTTCGAAACCTTATGTCCGTCGAAGTGCCCCAGTACCAGATGCCCAGTCGGCACTACTTCTCAAAGAAAGGTGTGCCTGCGCTCCACCAGCATGTCGCACACAACATCACCGCTTCTTTGAGAAACTCTGTGTGTGACAGGGTGCATTTCACCACAGACACTTGGACGAGTAGGCATGGACAGGGGCGTTACATGTCGCTGACTGGGCACTGGGTAACTATGGTGACAGCAGGACAAGGGGCTGCTGTCCAAGTCTTGCCGTCCCCACGAGTTGTGCGTCAATCCTCTTTATGTCATTTTTCCTCCACTGCTTCTGCCTCCTCAACCTCCTCTCGGTCTTCCACCTGCACCCAAAGCCTGTCTGGTCATGCCACAAGCTTTCTAACTGCGCAGAAGGGATCCTGCACACCTCCTTACTATGCTGGCAGTAGGGCTCAACGTCATCAGGCGGTTTTTACATTGAAATGTCTGGGAAATGTGAGTCACACAGCTGAGGAGTTGTGGTCAGCTCTGGAGAACCAATTTCATGAATGGTTGTCTCCACTGGACCTGAAACCAGGGAAGGCCGTGTGCGACAATGCTGCAAACCTGGGTGCGGCCCTTCGCCGGGGCAATGTCACACACGTGCCTTGTATGGCTCACGTGTTGAACCTGGTTGTCCAGCAATTTTTAGCCCACTATCCCAGACTAGATGGCCTTCTGCAGAGGGCACGGTCGCTGTGTGCTCACTTCCGCCGTTCGCATCCCGCAGCTCAGCGACTTACATCTCTACAGAAGTCGTTGGGCCTGCCACTTCACCGGCTAAAATGCGATGTGCCTACCCGGTGGAATTCAACTCTGCACATGTTGCAGCGACTGTGGCAGCACCGACAAGCCCTGGTGCAATACGTTCTGACGTATAGCCTGGGCCAACGAGATTCAGAGGTGGGGCAAATCACGCTGGAGGAGTGGTCTCAGATCAGGGACCTATGCACCCTTCTGCACAGTTTTGAAATGGCGACGAAGATGTTTAGTGCTGACGATGCCATTATCAGCATGACTATTCCGGTGATTTACATGCTGGAGCACATGTTAAACAGAATTCGGAGTCAGGTGGTGGCACAAGAGGAGGTGGAGGAAGTAGAGGAGGAGGAGTTGTATGCAGAAGGGCTAACATCTGCAAGGTCCAGACGGTCGGCAGCACCAGGGCGGCAGGCATGTGAGGGTGGGGGAGATGATTTTACCAGGGCGCATGGTAGCAGCCAAACTAGTGAGGAAGGTGCAGGAGCCCAGGAAGAAGTGGAGGACGAACTGATGGAAGACTCATCAGATGAGGGAGACCTTGATCACATTTCTGTTGTGCGAGGTTGGGGGGAGAGGACAGAGGAAGGAAGCATGATTGTTACCTCGCCACCAACACAACAGGGACTTGGTGCTCCTGGATGCGCAACACACATGAGTGCCTTCTTGCTGCACTACCTGCAACATGACCCTCGAATTGTGAGAATTAGAAATAATCCTGACTACTGGGTTGCCACACTGTTAGATCCCCGGTACAAAAGTAAATTTGCAGAAATTATTCCTGCCATAGAAAGGGATGCACGCATGCAGGAGTATCAGCAGAGACTGTTGCAGAATCTTACATGTGCTTTTCCACAAAATACCAGTGGTGCACGTAGTGAATCTCACAGTTCCAACTTGCCAACCGTGGGACCGTCAAGTGTTCAGCACTCAAACCGTAACAGAACCACAGTATCTGCTGGTAACATCAATTTTGCGGAATCATTTCACCACTTTTTTAGCCCATCCTTTGCAAGGCCACAGGAGACAAGAAGTCTGACACATAGTCAACGCCTAGAGACGATGGTACAGGAGTATCTCCAAGTAAACATTGAAGCCACGACTGTGTCACTGGACCCTTGCTCTTTTTGGGCTTCCAATCTGGATAAATGGCCGGAGCTAGCCACTTACGCCTTGGAGATCTTGTCATGCCCCGCAGCCAGCGTTCTGTCTGAACGTGTGTTCAGCGCTGCTGGTGGTGTGCTGACAGATAAGCGCACGCGGCTCTCCACTGATAATGTAGACAGACTCACGTTCATAAAGATGAACAAATCATGGATCCGAAACGACTTTTCTACCCCTGTGTCATCCTGGGGAGAGTAAAAGCTTGATGATTGGTTAAAATCACCCTACCAACCGTTTTAAGCTTTCAAATTACTAATCATGTTTATCTGTATCTTGACTGGAAAATAATTTGGGCTTTGTAGCAGTGTGCAGCACTGATCCTATTAGGCCATCTATAATAAGCTTCACCAGATTTAAAATTAAAAATAATTTTTAGCTGCATCTAGCCCGGAAAATAATTTTGGGGCTCCGAGATGCGCAAGACACATAAGTGCCTTCTTGCTGCACTACCTGCAGCATGACCCTCATATTGTCAGAATTCGAAGTAATCATGACTACTGGGTTGCCACACTCTTAGATCCCCCAAACTTTTCGATCAACCTTTTCATTTTAATAAAGACCAAAAAAATGGTCATTTTTGAAATTATAAGCATTAGCAGGTTGTTAGAAACTGAAATCAAACAGTTTTCAACTCAAAACTGTATTCTAGGTGATGTTACATTTTCACATAGGACCCCTTGTTCGAAAGGAGCTTCTGAACTCTCTCGTCCATTGAATTTGTCAGGTTTTGGATGGTTTCTGCTTCAATTGTTTTGCATGAGGACAGAATACCCTCCCAGAGCTGTTGCTTAGATGTGAACTGCCTCCCGCCATCATAGACACTCCTTTTAATGATGCTCCAAAGGTTCTGAATGGGGTAGAGGTCAGGGGAGCATGGGGGTCACACCATAAGTTTGTCCCCTTTTATGCCCATATCAGCCAGAGATGCAGATGTTTTATGTGCAGCATGAGATGGTGCATTATCATGCAGAAAAATGATCTTGCTGTGAAATACACGGTTCTTCTTCTTGAACCATGGCAGGAAGTGCTGTTTGAGAAAATCCACATACATTATGGAGTTCATCTTTAGCGCCTTCAGGGATCCTAAAGGGGCCGACAATCTCTCTCCCCATGATTCCAGCCCAAAACATTACTCCACCTCCTCCTTGTTGGCGCTGTAGCCGTGTTTGCGTGGGGTGTCCATCAACCAGCCATCCTCCACTCCATTCATCTGGACCATCGAGCGCTGCACGGCACTCATCCGTGAACAAAACAGTTTTGAAATCAGTCTTCATGTAATGTTTGGCCCACTGGAGCCGTTTCTGCTTGTGTGAAGTGGATAGAGGAGGTCGACAGGATGGCGTATGCACAGCTGCAAACCTCTGAAGGACCCTGCATCTTGTTGTTCGGGGGACGTTGGAGGCACAAGCAGCTTCAAAAACTTGTCTGCTGCTATGACAAGGCTTTTTTGCCGCTGCTCTTTCAACCTGACGTAATTGCCTGTAGGAAAGAGTCCTCAATTTGCCCTTATCAGCACGCACACGTGTGTACTGTGAATCAGCTACATACTTCTTGATTGCCAAGACACTTCATCCTGATCATCGCACAATGTTGATTGTAGTCATGCCTTGACCTAAACACTCCACAATTTGTTGCTTCTCAGCAGCCGACACATCCTTTTTCTTTCCCATTTTGGCAGAAAATGTAGGCTGCTTAATAATGTGAGAGAGCCTTCTTAAGTAGTCTTGCCTTTCATTGGACACACCTGCCAAACTAATTAGCACAGGTGTCTGCAATTGCTTACAGTGATATAAAGAGCCCTGACACACATCACCATCAATGAGTTTAACTGACAAACAAACAAATTCTTCCCTTATCACTCCTAAACACTTTTTGCATAATAATTTGGAACGCGGTGTACATGTGCTTTTCCACAAAACACCAGTGGTTCACGTAGTGAATCTTACAGTTCTAACTTGCCAACCGTGGTCTGTATGGAATTGTTCAATAAAGGGACAAAAATTAAGATAACATAGATGGGAGAGGTCTCTATGAATAGGAATTCCTAAGTATTTGATACCCTGTGAGGGCCAGGCAAAGGGAAAGTTGGACTGGATGGAATCCTATATGGATTTAGGGAGGGAGACATCGAGGGCCTCAGACTTCGCTGCATTGATTTTAAAATTTTACCATGTAACAAAGTGATCTATTTCAGCCATAACAGCAGGGATGGATATATGTGATTGAGTGATATATACTAGGACATCATCAGCAAATAGAGAGCACTTGTACTCGGTGCCTCCCACCTCAATCCACCTAATATTGGGGTTATGGCGAATTGATGAGAGCAGGTGCTCCGTCACTAGGATGTATAAGAGAGGGGACAGAGGACATCCCTGCCTTGTCCCATTGGTGATTGTGAAAGGTGATGAAAATGTTCTGACGCACCCCCTGGGCCTTGGGACACCCGGAGCCGGACCCTTTTTGGTGGATGCTGGTGGTTGTAGTCTTCGTGGCGGCGATCCGGTTCCGTGGCTCAGGGCGGTCAAACCAGTGGCGGAACTATTTATGTGGTTTTGATGTTTAAATGTCCGACTACGCCACCCGTGGATTGCGGTCAGAGTGAACCGCCGCTACAGGGCAGACCACTAAGGCTGGTGTTGTGGGTGCAGCAGAGCGTAGCATAACTCCCCACGGGAGGAGTATAGCCTCAGGGCAGTGTATGCGGAGGATGGGGGTGATGGTGCAGGGCAGCAGCAGTAACGACACGGAGTCAGTGATGCAGTTCAGGGCCTTTACTCACAGTTCTTATTATCCAGACCACGTCTGCAGGTAACGGCTGCCCACGTCGTACTGTGCTCACCAGGTGAGGGGCTCAGACAACTCCCAGATAACTTTGGAGCGCTTCACAGGACCCCCTTTGTGTGTCCTTTGTCTGGCCTTTCTTACCAACACTTCTGTCCGGCTGCCTCGGGCCTCCTCTTGGTAAACTTGGCGCCAGTTTCCCTGACCCTATGTGGTGCCTTCCTAGCGGGTGGAGCAAGGGGCTGCGCCACATAAAATGTCAGAGCCTCCGGTTTCTAGCTGAGGGTCGTTTCCTGCCTCCACTAGTTCGGGGACCGGTCTCCCCCTTTGGCCTGACCCCTCCACGCAGGTGGATTCGGGCGTGCGGTGGCGACTCGCCCGTCCGCACCCCTGGGATCCCTTCATTCCTCGTTCCTGGAGCCTTCTCCGCTCCTCTTCCTTCCTTCTCCCTCTTGCAGGCCTGGGCCTCTGTTACTAGGCCCGCCTCCGGAGCAGAGCTCATGCAGAGCCCCTGCTCCCTGCCACTTCTGCTCAGACTTCTCTGCACTGAACTAAGATGGTGCCCACCTTTTATACTCCCTTCTCAATGCACCCAGGAACTGCTTCCTCCCTGCTCCTGCACTGCAGGGTTCCCCTTCCTCAGTGTTCCCTCCCCCCACTCCAGCCAGGGACAGGGACTGTCGTGCCCATCTCAGGGGCATATTGGTCGCCCTGCCCCACGGCAATGTGGTGTAATGCATGCAGGTGTCGGGTCCTGATCCACACTCCATCCTTATCTGAGAGTGAGATATCACACCTCTGGGTGAGGTGCAATACGTCTGTTGCAACCGAGCCCTCGGTGCTACAGTTCCATTTATCTTCAGCCTAGGTGACGTATTGTGATACAGGGCCGTGATTTTGGCTATAAAAGGGTCCCCTAGACCCCTACCCCAAGCTTTTTAAGAGAATCATATATGGCGTGCCAGGAGACTCTATGGAATGCTTTCTCAGCATCCAACGAGAGTATCTACTTACAAATTTTTAACTGCATCTAGCCCAGGAAATACTTTGTGCCTAGTAGCAGTGTCTGCTAGTCAGCGGATTATCCCGGCTGTTAAGCAAGCTACACCACCTGTAGTTTGGACACTTAATTTTTTCAAAGGAAATGCTTCGGGACCACGGGATACTTAGTGAAGAGCATCAGGAGGCACCCCAAGGCATAGGGGCTGGGACTGGCACTAGGATGCCTTGCGGTGGACAGCCGAGCTCGATCCTTATAAAAGCTTTTTAACTGCAGCAGCTTTAGTGGACGCTACTGGAGCTGGAATTACGCGGCTGCTGGCATGAGACTTGCCCTCCAATAGATCCTTGTAAATGGATTTAAAGTGTATTCATTCAAATTAGAGGGACAATTTAAATTAAAAAGCTTAGAGCTGCCTCCACCACAGGGGGGCTCTCTCGACCCACCAGCGGACAGGCACCAGTATTGGGAGAGGGGGGTTGGCCGTCAGGGTTCACCGCGGCTCTGGCACAAACCCGGCGACACGGAGGTGGCACGGGCAGGAGCGGACTGGCCGTCTCGGCTTCTCACTTTTTGGATTTTAGAAGGGCATGACATGCCTATATCTGTGTCTCCCCCTCCTTTTACTCCTCCACCTCTTTTCTTTTCGCATGACTATATGTACTTGTCACTTTTCCATGTGTTAGTTGTGTCTTCTGAGCAGTTTGTCAGCTTTTGGACACCTTTGAAGGTGTTTTCTATGTGTTTCTATGTGTTTTTGTTTGCCTGCCATTGGTTTTAACGGTGTTCGAAGGTGTTCGACGAACAGTTCGGCGAACACACGGGTGTTCGACGAACCGAACCGAACTCGAACACTACGGGGGTGGCTCAACACTACTCTTAAGAAGGCAACAATATAGGCTCAGCATCAATAGTACCGGATGCAAGTGTGGTGGAAAGGGCCATGGGTGCTTTACTTTTCCAATCAGTTATGGTATTTTTATATTGTAAGATAAATTATTTATATCTGTTATACACAATAAAAATTTAAGCATTTATTATCAATAGAAATTCAGATTACGGTGCTAAAAGAAGCATCTTTACTGGGAGCAGGGTCAGACTGGGACTGCATACAGCCCTGGCATATGAAGCACACAGACCCATGTTACTCTCCCACATCCACCTCCAAAGATGGGGATCTCTATTACAAATATGACCCTGTCTACCATTGGAGAAAATCCAAATTTACTACTACCAATGATACACATTTAAGAGGGGGCCCACTTAGGTCTCTTTATAATATTAATACCTTCTTCTTGGGCCTCCTTATAATAATAATAGTGCCCCTCTGGGCCTTCTTATAATAATAAAAGTACAACTCTGGGCCTCCTTATAATAATAATAGTACCCCTCTGGGTCTCCTTATAATAATAATAGTGAATCTACTTATAAGGGAATCTGCCAGGAGAATCAACCCTCCTAAACCATCTATACGGGCATTGTGGGGATTCACTCAGGTTGTGCTTGAGGTAGGCGTTAGGCAGTGTTCACACAGGTAGTGCTGTAGTTCAATAAGGCAAGGTTTATTAGCTCCATAATCCCTGGAAGGACTTTATCACAAAATAGCCATGATCCGGCACACAGGTAAAGACAACAGGAAAGTATAGTACATGCAGCAGGTCAATTGTCCGGCAGACATATGTCCAACTCTCTGCCAAGTATATGTTCAATTCTCCGGTAGTTATACATCCAATGCTCCGGCAGGTGTATGTCCAAAACTATGGCAGGTGTATGTCCAATACTCCGGCAGGTATACGTCCAACACTCTGGCAGGAAGACGTCCAATACTCCGGCAGGTGTACGAGCAATTCTCCAGCAGATACACGTCCAATACTCCGGCAGCTAGACGTCCAAAACTCTGGCAGGTAGACGTCCAATACTCCGGCAGGTGTACGACCAATTCTCCAGCAGATACACGTCCAATTCTCCAGCAGGTACTTGTCCAATACTCCGGCCGGTACTCGTCCACCCACACATAGGTCAGTATGAGATCTCTCCAGGTATCTCACTGCTGTAGACTGTCCACCTGTAGACTGTCCACCATTGATTGGTCCTTTTTCGCTCCAAGGACAAAGATTGCTCAGGCCCTCAGCTGACTCCCAGTCACTCTACTCAGAGAAACCCTCATTTTTCTCTTTCCTAACTGCAGCTCACATCTTGACGTGTTGCTCAGGAGCCTCAACACACTCTCCTCTGCTTCAACGTCCCGCAGACTCACTGGCTCACCAGCAGTAACACACGCTGATCCCATTTCCTGCAGGTGCTCTCCTAATCTGGAGAAATCCATGTTTTTCTTATATGTAAATGAGCCGTTAAAATCTATGGGCCAGACATAGATCTCCCTAAGAATCTGCCTTCAGAGATTACTTTCAATGAAACGGGAAGTTACCAGTGTTTTACATGTAGATCAGGAGAGCAGACTGTCAGTTATTACATGTCTCACACTGGTAACACCTCCTTTCATTTAATATAAGCTCTGAAGGCAGATTCTCAGGGAGATCTATGTCTGGCCCACAGATCTTAACAGCTCATTTACATATTAATAAAAATATGTATTTCTCTGGAATAAATATTGGATCACAGATATCAAGATATCAGTTTAATCAACTTTCTATGACCTACATGACCACTTCCATGCTTCCTTATCTGCAACTTTCATCACATTACACCTTCAGCTGCTGCAACCGTCCCACAAGGGGTCAGACCAGATAGGGTGAGGGTAGGAGCTGATCCCACATCACCTTTATCCTGGTGTTGAGAGGTTTCAGACAAAACTCGGCGAAAGGGAGCGTTAGGCAATGTTCACATGTGTTTTACAGCGTTTTTTTTCTGCAGGCAAAACCTGCACTCCTGGGAGTAAAAAAAGTTGCTCACAAAAATCAAGTTTTGTTAAGTTTTTGCTTTTTTTTATGTGTTTTTGCTGCATCTTTGTTGCATTTTTTGCTGTGGATTTTGGTGCGGATTATATGTGTTATTCGTCTATAGTACATGTTTAATAAAGTTGACTTTATTCACCGTATGGTTGTATATTTTGCAGTGTTTTTGCACTTACTCATTGCTTTCTATGGTGAAAAACCACTGAAAAAAAACAAAAAAAGTTGACATACTGCAGATTTTAAAAACGTAGCAGTTTTCCAATTCAGGAAAAAAACTGCTGCAAAACCCAATGTGTGAACATAGCCTTACAATTCCACAACTTTTCCGTCTTCACACTGAAAAGCTACAAGAAAAGATGAGTGATTTTGTTGTGACGGACTTTAATTGTTAACAAATGAATAGACCAAGGAAACATAGAAGCATTTGGATCAAATATGATAAATACTTTTATGAACCAAAAAGTATTCTCGGAGTAATACCATTATTGGCTAACCAGGTAAAAAAAAAATATTTGCTGGCTTTCAGGGCACAGAGGCTGCTTCGTCAGGCAGGATTAGAAATTAATTAGTAAGACAAGAGCACAACATCTAAGAGATATTACAACAGGACGTTTGTTCATGAGGCTAACACGTGACCATAATATAAATTTTTTATTGTACATCTATAGAATATGATAAAAGACGTCACAAAAAAGGTCAGGTAATTATTAGTGTTGAGCGAGCATGCTCGACACTGCTCGTTACTCGCCCGAGCATCATGCTACTCGGGATGTTCGGCGAGCACCGATCATTTCTGGGTTACTCGGGCGGGAGCTCGGGTTTCCGCCCTGCATGTTTGTCTCTCTTTACAGAGCCAATGAACATGCAGGGATTGCCAGCCAACTCACTGTAATGCCACAGCCATGTTGTTTGTGGGCATTACAGTGATTGGCTGGCCGCACAGCGTCACCTCGAGTATTTAAAACCAGGCGCCGCCATCTTGGACACAGTCGCTCCGGATCAGACAGTGTAGGGAGTGTGCTGCTGAGTTAGGGAGAGATATATAGTGCGAAATAGGTAGTGTAGGGTCTCTAAAGCCTGCCAGATCAAACAAACAGTCCTTCTCAGGACTAATATCCATCCCAGATATCAGGCAGGCAGGCAGGCTGTATAGGAGACGCAGTGGTTATACCAGCAAATGCTGCATTACAGTCCTGTGAGCTCCTGTTGGTCAAATTGCTAGACTCATCACCCCGGTCTCAGGGGCCCGGAAAAATCTTTTTTTTTTTCATCTAAATCCTGTATTTATTTATTTTTCCTCAGTCAGACTGTCCAAATACGCGTCTTATTAACCTTTTGGTATCCCCCCCCCCCCCCCCCCGAAAAAAAATTGAGTGTGTCTGTGACTGGTCAGACACCAATATATCTGTTTAAAAGAGTCTGGTGTAGGCCAGAAAAATAGAACTGTGGTTTTGCAGTTCCACGGGTCAAATCTCTGTATTATCCTGTTTTTTACATTTTTTTGCTGTAAAAAAAACTGTACTAGTGTCTCCCTGACTGGTCAGAAACCAATATATCTGTTTAAAAGAGTCTGGTGTATGCCACATAACTATAACTGTGGTTTTGCAGTTCCACGGTTCAAATCTCTGTAATATCCTCTTTTTGGCATTTTTTGCCATAAAAAAAAAACTGTCATAGTGTCTCCCTGACTGGTAAGACACCAATACATCTGTTTAAAATAGTCTGGTGTAGGCCAGAAAAATCGAACTATGGTTTTGCAGTTCCACGGGTTAAATCTCTGTATTATCCTGTTTTTGGCATTTTTTGCCATAAAAAACTGTAATAATGTCTCCCTAACTGGTCAGACACCAATATATCTGTTTAAAAGAGTCTGGTGTAGGCCAGAAAAATATAACTGTAGTTTTGCAGTTCCACTGGTCAATTCTCCATATTATCCTGCTTTTGGCACTTTTTTGCTGTAATAAAAATCTGTAATAGTGTCTCTCTGACTGGTCAGACAACAATATATCTGTTTAAAAGAGTCTGGTGTACGCCACATAACTATAACTGTGGTTTTGCAGTTCCACGTGTCAAATCTCTGTAATATCCTGCTTTTGGCATTTTTTTTCCGTTAAAAAACCCCTGTAATAGTGTCTCCCTGACTGGTCAGACACCAATATATCTGTTTAAAAGAGTCTGGTGTAGGCCAGAAAAATATAACTGTGGTTTTGCAGTACCACGGGTCAAATCTCTGTATTATCCTGTTCTTGGCATTTTTTTCCGTAGAAAAATTGTAATAGTGTCTCCCTGACTGGTCAGACACCAATATATCTGTTTAAAAGAGTCTGGTGTACACCAAATAACTATAACTGTGGTTTTGAAGTTCCACGGATCAAATCTCTGTATTGTCCTACTTTTGGCATTTTTTGCCATAAAATAAACTATAATAGTGTCTCCCTGACTGGTCAGACACCAATATATCTGATTAAAAGAGTCTGGTGTACGCCACATAGCTATAACTGTGGTTTTGCAGTTCCATGGGTCAAATCTCTGTATTATACTGTTTTTGGCATTTTTTGACATAAAAAAAACTGTAATAGTGTCTCCCTGACTGGTCAGACACCAATATATCTGTTTAAAAGAGTCTGGTGTAGGCCAGAAAAATATAACTGTAGTTTTGCAGTTCCACTGGTTAATTCTCTGTATTATCCTGCTTTTGGCACTTTTTTGCCTTAGAAAAAAACTGTAATAGTGTCTCTCTGACTGGTCAGACAACAATATATCTGTTTAAAAGAGTCTGGTGTACGCCACATAACTATAGCTGTGGTTTCGCAGTTCCATGGGTCAAATCTCTGTATTATCCTGCTTTTGGCATTTTTTGCCTTAAAAAAAACTGTAATAATGTCTCCCTGACTGGTCAGACAACAATATATCTGTTTAAAAGAGTCTGGTGTAGGCCAGAAAAATAGAACTATGGTTTTGCAGTTCCACCAGTCAAATCTCTGTATTATCCTGTTTTTGGCATTTTTTGCCGTAAAAAAACTGTAATAGTGTCTCCCTGACTGGTGAGACACCAATATATCTGTTTAAAAGAGTCTGGTGTACGCCACATAACTATGACTGTGGTTTTGCAGTTCCACGGGTTATATCTCTGTATTATCCTGCTTTTGGCATTTTTTTCCGTAAAAAAAAAACTGTAATAGTGTCTCCCTGACTGGTCAGACACCAATATATCTGTTTAAAAGAGTCTGGTGTACACCACATAACTATAACTGTGGTTTTGTAGTTCCACGGGTCAAATCTCTGTATTATCCTGCTTTTGGCATTTTTTGCCATAAAATAAAGTATAATAGTGTCTCCCTGGCTGGTCAGACACCAATATATCTGTTTAAAAGAGTCTGGTGTATGCCACATAACTATAACTGTGGTTTTGCAGTTCCACTGGTCAAATCTCTGTATTATCCTGCTTTTTGTATTTTTTTGCCGTAAAAAAACCTGTAATAGTGTCTCCCTGACTGTACAGACACCAAGATATCTGTTTAAAAGAGTCTGGTGTAGGTCAGAAAAATATAACTGTGGTTTTGCAGTTCCACAGGTCAAATCTCTGTATTATCCTGTTTTTGGCATTTTTTGCCATAAAAAAAACTGTAATAGTGTCTCCCTGACAGGTCAGACACCAATATATCTGTTTAAAAGAGTCTGGTGTAGGCCAGAAAAATATAACTGTAGTTTTGCAGTTCCACTGGTCAATTCACTGTATTATCCTGTTTTTGGCATTTTTTGCCATAAAAAAAACTGTAATAGTGTCTCCCTGACTGGTCAGACACCAATATATCTGTTTAAAAGAGTCTGGTGTAGGCTAGAAAAATGTAACTGTAGTTTTGCAGTTCCACTGGTAAATTCACTGTATTATCCTGCTTTTGGCACTTTTTTGCCGAATAAAAAAACTGTAGTAGTGTCTCTCTGACTGGTCAGACAAGAATATATCTGTTTAAAAGAGTCTGGTGTACGCCACATAACTATGACTGTGGTTTTGCAGTTCCATGGGTCAAATCTCTGTATTATCCTGCTTTTAGCATTTTTTTTCCGCAGAAAAACACCTGTAATAGTGTCTCCCTGACTGGTCAGACACCAATATATCTGTTTAAAAGAGTCTGGTGCACGACACATAACTATAACTGTGTTTTTGCAGGTCCATGGGTCAAATCTCTGTATTATCCTGCTTTTGGCATTTTTTGCCATAAAAAAAAACTGTAATTGTTAGAACCCTCCTGTTAGTTTTTTCTATTTTGCTGGTCACATGACTTTTTGCCTATTTAATCCAGCTCCGCCCTCCTGGCCTTGCTGGACTTCAGTGTTTCATTTACTCTTAAGCTAGCCAGGTGCCTTGTACCTTACTCTGTAGTTTGCTTGGTCTTTTGACCACTTGAACTTCTGTTTGTTTGTTTGTCTTTTCTCTGCTACATTTCTGCTAGGAGGTGTCCAACTATATCCCAGTCCTTAGTTCTTGTAGGGACCCCTCCCTTATATCTATAGGTCTGCGTTCAGACTAGCCGAGGACTTAGGCAGGTCTGTTCACAAGGAACAGGTCCCCCGCTGCATCGTAGGGAATCAGCTTAGTCCTATTGTAGGGACAGTTTTCCTATCTTTCCTTAGTGTTTGTAGCAGTTCATTACAGTAATAGTGTCTCCCTGACTGGTCAGACACCAATATATCTGTTTAAAAGAGTCTGGTGTACGCCACATAACTATAACTGTGGTTTTGCAGGTCCACGGGTCAAATCTCTGTATTATCCTGCTTTTGGCATTTTTTGCCGTAAAAAAAAACCTGTAATAGTGTCTTCTTGACTGGTCAGACACCAATATATCTGTTTAAAAGAGTCTGGTGTACACCACATAACTATAACTGTGGTTTTGCAGTTCCACAGGTCAAATCTCTGTATTATCCTGCTTTTGGCATTTTTTGCCATAAAATAAAGTACAATAGTGTCTCCCTGACTGGTCAGACACCAATATATCTGTTTAAAAGAGTCTGGTGTACGCCACATAACTATAACTGTGGTTTTGCAGTTCCACAGGTCAAATCTCTGTATTATCCTGTTTTTGGCATTTTTTGCCATAAAAAAAAACTGTAATAGTGTCTCCCTGACTGGTTAGACACCAATATATCTGTTTAAAAGAGTCTGGTGTAGGCCAGAAAAATATAACTGTAGTTTTGCCGTTCGACTGGTCAATTCTCTGTATTATCCTGCTTTTGGCACTTTTTTGCCGTAAAAAAAAACTGTAATAGTGTCTCTCTGACTGGTCAGACAACAATATATCTGTTTAAATGAGTCTGGTGTAGGCCAGAAAATTAGAACTGTGGTTTTGCAGTTCCACTGTACAAATCTCTGTATTATCCAGCTTTTGGTATTTTTTCCGTAAAGAAAAACAGTAATAGTGTCTCACTGATTGTTCAGACACAAATATATCTGTTTGAAAGATTCTGGTGTATGCCACATAACTATAACTGTGGTTTTGCAGTTCCACGGTTCAAATCTCTGTATTATCCACTTTTGGGCCTTTTTTACATAAAAAAAACAGTTTGAGTGTGTCGCTGACTGTTCAGCCCCAAATATATCTATTTAAAAAAGTTTGGTATACGCCAGTAAATTAGAACTTTGGTTTTGCAATTCCACGGTTCAAATCTCTGTATTATCCAGCTTTTGTTTTTTTTCCGTAAAGAAAAACAGTAATAGTGTCTCCCTGATTGTTCAGACACAAATATATCTGTTTGAAAGATTCTGGTGTACGCCACATATCTATAACTGTGGTTTTGCCATTCCATGGTTCAAATCTCTGTATTATTCACTTTTGGGCCTTTTTTACAAAAAAAAAACAGTTTGAGTGTGTCGCTGACTGTTCAGCCCCAAATATATCTTTTTAAAAAAGTCTGGTATACGCCAGTAAATTAGAACTGTGGTTTTGCAGTTCCACTGTTCAAATCTCTGTATTATCCAGCTTTTGGCCTGTTTTACGTAAAAAAACAGTAATAGTGTCTCCCTGTCTGTTCAGTCACAAATATATCTGTTTAAAAGTTTCTGGTGTAGGCCAGAGAAATAGAACTGTGGTTTTCCTCTTCCACGGTTCTAATCTCCTTTTTATTACCCTTTTTCCATTGATAGTGCGAGTGTAAGCTATTTTACTTCATTTACAATGGGCAAGGCGCGTGGCAAGGGACGTGGAACTGGACGTTCTGGTGATGGTGCGTGTAGAGGACGGGGCCGAGGCCAAGGTGAAAATGTGCCACAACCAACAGCCACATCTTCTCGCTCCCACTTCTTGACTGAATTACTAGGGAAGCACACTGCAACACCAGTATTGCGAACTGATCAGTGTGAACAGGTTATTAATTGGATAGCAGATAATAATTCCAGTTACCTGGGCACCACCACCTCTGGTCTGTCTTCCTCACGGTCAAGTTTTAGTAGCCGTGAGTCTCGACCGCATACTCCTCCTCACCCTGATGCTCCTTCCTCCCACCATGCCGAGTATCGTCAGACAGCAACTGATCCCACACTTTGACACTCTGAAGAGCTGTTCACTGGTTCATTTCCATATTTATGCCCCTTGCCTGCTCCGCTTGAAGTGGTGGAAGAGGAGATCCCATGTAGCGATGCCCAAATATTTGAACAGCCACGGCCAGAGGAAGTCAACGCTGGCAATTTGTCACAAGAGGTGGACGATGACGAGACACAATTGCCACAAAGTGAGGAGGAGGATCGTGGTGCGCATGTGGAAGAGGAGGAGGTGGTGGATTATCTAGTAACTGACCCAACGTGGCAGGAGGACACGCAGAGCGAGGCCAGCAGCACACAGAGGGAGGGAGGCAGAGTACCCCAACAGGCAGGAAGAAGCAGTGTGGGGGAGGCACACAGAAGGCGGGCAACAGTTCCCCGTAACACCAACACGAGGGACGTTGCCAGTACAACCGGTAAGTCTTCCAGAGTCTGGAATTTTTTAAAGACTCTGCTGATAACCCTTAAAAGGCCATTTGTACCACCTGCCAGGCCAACATCAGCAGGGGTGACAAAACTACCAGCCTGACCACCACCAGCATGATCAGGCACATGGCAGCAAAGCAACCCACTTTGTGGAGTGAACCCCAGGGTCCACGACCAGTGTCAGCAGGTGTCACCACTGCTTCTTCCGCTGTTGTGCATGTAATAGAACCCCCTGTTGTGCGTGCAAGGCATTCCCCTGTCCATACTGCATGCAAAGATGCCCCCTCCTCTCAGTCTTCACTTGTTATGGCAGTTTCTCAAGAAACAGCATCAACGTTCATGTCCACGTCCCACCACAGCGTTCAATTGTCCATATCTCAGAGCTTTGAACGAAAGAACAAATTCGCAGCCAACGCCCCACAGGCCACAGTCCTAAATTCGCACATTTCATGACTGCTTGCGTTGGAAATGCTGCCTTTTAGGCTGGTGGAGACGGAATCCTTCCGCAACCTTATGGCGGTAGCCGTCCCTCGGTACTCGGTCGCCAGCCGACACTATTTTGCCCGGTGTGCCATCCCCGCACTACACAAGCACGTGTCCCAGAACATCTGCCGTGCCCTCAACAACGCAGTTACTGGGAGAGTCCACCTGACAACGGACACGTGGACAAGTGCTTGTGGCCAGGGACAGTACATCTCCCTGACGGCACACTGGGTAAACATATTGGAAGCTGGGACCCAGTCGGACCTTGGGACGGAACACATCCTTCCCACACCGAGGATTGCGGGCCCTATATCAGTCAGAGTTGCCCCCACAGTGTACTGCTCCTGCGCATCATCCTCCTCCTCCTCATGTTCTGCCTTCATCTCAGATATCACCACATCAGTTACAAGCTGGAAGCACTGCAGTACTGCCTCAGCCAAGCGGCAACAGGCTGTGCTGAAACTCATAAGCTTAGGTGATAAACCTCACACTGCTTGTGAGTTGTGGACAGCTGTGAAAGAGCAGGCAGATCTGTGTCTGAGACCGCTGAACCTAATTCCAGGCATGGTCGTGTGTGACAATGGCCGTAAACTGGTGGCGGCTCTGAGGTGAGGCAAGATCACACACGTACCATGCCTGGCTCATGTGCGCTTCACGGCAGATGCTGGAAAGTGCAGACAGTCAACGCTTCACGGGAGATGCTGAAAAGTGCGGGACCGGAGCCGGCAAGTTACAGTCAGCTGATCGGTTCTCCGGCAGATGCTGTAAGCGGCGGGACCGGAGCGGACGCCTCCCCCATCCATCGGATAGGTGAGTATTCATAGTTTTAAAGCAGTGTATGTACTGCAGCCAGAAGCTGTCTGTACATACACTGCTAGGGGGACACTCACAGGACACACAGACACAGACATTACATTACATTACATACAGACACATACATTACATTACATACAGGTGTAATCCTCCATTCTCACACTTCATTTCTCCTGCATCCTCCATAAAAAAATGCAGGAAAAAAAGCAGTGTGTGAATGGATGTGCTTTTTTTACCTGCGTAAAAAAACGCAGGTAAAAAAAGCAGGAAATACGCACGGGTAAAAATACGCAGGAAAAAAAGCAATGTGTGAACGCAGCCTAAAACTGTCTTGTTAAGATACTGTGACCTCCACCACTCTTCCAAGGGGCATAGATATTGTCTTTTTATTCCACTGCGACCTCCACCACTCTTCCAAGGGGCATTAATACTGTCTTGTAAATCTACTGTGACCTCCACCACTCTTCCAAGGGGCAATGATATTGTCTATTTATTCCACTGCGACATCCACCACTCTTCCAAGGGGCATTAAAACTGTCTTGTTAAACTACTGTGACCTCCACCACTGTTCCAAGGGGCATTAAAACCATCTTCTTATGCTACTGTGACCTCAACCACTCTTCCAAGGGGCATTAAAACCATCTTGTTAAGCTACTGTGACCTCCACCACTCTTCCAAGGGGCATTAAAACTGTCTTGTTAAGCTACTGTGACCTCCACCACTCTTCCATGGGGCATTGATATTGTCTTTTTATTCCACTGCGACCTCCACCACTCTTCCAAGGGTGCATGAAAACTTTCTTGTTAAGCTACTGTGACCTCCACCACTCTTCCAAGGGGCATTAAAATTGTCTTCTTAAGCTACTGTGACCTCCACGTCTCTTCCAAGGGGCATTAAAACCATCTTGTTAAACCACTCTGACCTCCACGTCTCTTCCAAGGGGCATTAAAAGCGTCTTGTTAAACCACTCTGAACTCCACAGCTCTTCCAAGAGGCATTGAAATGTTGTTTTTAATTAATTCTAACCTCCACGACTCTTCCAACGGACATTGCATTTCCTCCTAATTTTAGTCAGCTTTTGGTTTTCAATGCATAGGCGAACACTAAGGGAGACCCACTACCCAATAATGGGTAGAAGGTTTTAGTACGCTGTAATCCACGTCTGTTTCAAGGGGCATTGCAGTTCCTCATAATTTTTGGAAAGCCTTCCATTCACTGCTTAGGCCAACAGTGTACAGGAGACCCAATTGCTATAAATGGGAAAAACGGTTTAGTTAAGGCCCTCTGGCCTCCATGTCACTTCCAAGGGGCACTGGAGTGTCTCGAAATTTTTGGTAGGCATTGCATTCACTGTATGCCCTATAACTGTGTAGCTGAACCGCTCCTTTTGGTACAGAAACATATCCTACAAGACATGTGTGGCTGACTGGCCTGATATTGATGTGAATGGTCCCTGTTCCTCCTGCTCTTTCTCCTTTGCCACCACCTCATCCATCATTCATCACCTGAAGCTTTGTTTTAACGGGAGTCATAGAACTGGGATAGTAGCAGGAAAACATCCAGTAATCCTCGGAGGAGGTAGGATATGGGCCAAAACGCTGACCACCTCAGGCCTAGCCGCAACTACATACATGCGCTTGCATTCCAAGGATCAAAAAGCTGAGGAGATGGATGGTATCATGATCATGAATAATTTACTCGTTGTGTAGGAGGCCGACCACTGCTGCTGTCTACCTTCTGAACTTTGTGTTGAAGCTTGATTGACCCAGGACCCGCAATCCTCTATGTCTGGAGGACGTGTTGCATCCCAGTGTCCAACTGTGTCCCGGCTTCCACAATATTAACCCAGTGTGACGATGTCAGTCAGATGGACCATCCCTGGCCACATTCACTTGTCCAAGTGTTTGTGGTTAGGCTGTCCTTCAAATAGGGGCGGCTGGGGACCGTTTATGGATACCCGGCCGCCGCTAGGTGGCTGGGAACCAAGCGTGGACCGGGCGGCTGGGGACTGAGTATGGATACTAGGCTGCCGACGCAGCCATGACGTGGTGGCCAGATTCCGCCTCCACATGCCTAAAAGGCCCAATTTCAAGTGCAAGCAAGCTAGCAGTATGGTATTGCAGCCTGGGGGTGGGTGGGTGGGTGGCAGGCTGCATACTTGCGCTTGCATTGCAAGGAATGGGGGAGGTACAATTGAACACTGCCCTGGGACAAGGACTTGCACGGGGATAGTTGCAAGTCTGCATATTCTGATGCGGCAAGGATCACTTCTGATGGGCACACTTTTAGGCAGTGACCTGGGTGTCAGAGATGCTTGCAGGGGTCTTCCCCATGCTGTTCCCATGTCTTTTCAGCACTGTATGCATGTGGCACACAGCACATGGCCAGATAAGGCTGTAAAATGTTAAAATGACATTTCCTGGTGAATGCATTTGTCACGGTTGAAAGCAATACAAAAGTGCAAAAACGCATAAAAAATGCTACTTGTGAACATAGCCCAAGGTGTGGAGGAGTATTTTTGTTTTTGGTTATTTATTTTACCTTATACCGAAGTCTTTACCATGGAAAGGATGTTACTTAACATATTTCACAGGAAAGCAGTTTCAGTTTCGTTTTTGAACGTTTCATTGTGAGCCCGTAAAAGTGGCTTAATACCTTTGACCACGTTGTTGACAGCAGTGACCTAGGGGTCAGAAATGCTTCCTGGGGCGATCCCCATGCTGTCGCCATTTCATTTGAGCACTGTCACTATCGTTTTGGGAACTTTTTAGGCTTTCTGCAGACTGCCGGGGGTGCCGCAGCAAAAATGCTCGGGTCTCCCATAGACTAACATTGGGCTCGTTGCTCGGGTCGAGCACCCGAGTATCACGGTGAGCTCGGCCAGAACTTCGAGCACCCGAGCATTTTAGTGCTCGCTCAACACTGTTCAGGACAGATCTTCAAGTCGTCTCTTGAGACTGCCGCTGAAGTTTCCCCTCCATCTTTTCTGATGAGGCACACTTTGGTGTTATCGTAACTTGAATTTAGGACGGTGAATGGCTCTACCTCCCACTGGTCATCTAATTTGTGGAGTCGTATTTTCCTCTTAAGTACCTGTTCTCCAGGTGATAAGGGAATGACAGGTGCGTGCTGATTATAAGTTTTCTCTTACTTCTGTCTTGCCTGGGACAAACTTACCAGGTCTTGCTCTCTTCAGGTAAGCGGGTGTACAGTTGGTGGAGTTTACCGGGATGTGATTATATAGGTCCACCAAATCTGGTAACTTCTCTGGTCACAGGCTACGTTCTTCAAGGGGCAACGTCTTCAACAGGTCTATCACTACCTGGTTCATCTTTTCACACAACCCGTTGGTCTTGGGATGATACGGCGTCGTCCTGATTTTCTTGCAGCCGTACAAGTTACAGAATTCCTGGAACATCTCTGCTTCAAAGGCTGGACCTTGGTCGGTAAGCACCCTTTCAGGGTAACCGTGCGGGCGACAAAAGTGCTGTTGGAACGCTTTGGCTGCCGTCTGAGCCGTCTGGTCTTTCACTGGCACTACTACCAAAAACCTGGAGTAGTCGTCTACTATGGTGAGAGCGTAGACATAGCCTGACCGGCTTGGGGCTAGCTTCACGTGGTCCAAGGCTACCAGTTCAAGTGGTTGTTTGGTGATTATGGGCTGCAGGGGAGCCCTCTGGCTGTCACGGTCTTTTCGTCTCAGGTTGCATGGACCACATTCTCGACACCATCTCTCGATTGCTTTCCTCATGCCAGCCCAGTAGTATCGCTCACGTAGCAGGACTTCCAACTTCTTCAACCCGAAGTGTCCTGCTCCATCGTGGTACGCTTCTAAGACCATTGACGCATCCTGCCTCGGGACTACCACCTGCCAGACCAGTTCATGTGTCCGGGAGTTGATGCTTCTTCGACACAGCTTTCCTTCGTAGATGAACAGTTTTCCCTTCTCCTTCCACAACTGTTGGGTCTCCTGTGGAGCATCTGGATCAGGGTACGAGTCAGCTTGTGTCAGCAACTCCTTGACTAGGCGGACAGCCGGGTCACTATCCTGCGTTTCTGCCCATCCATGGTGGGGCAATGGGTTGAACGTGGCCTCTCCGTTGGTGGAGCGCTTGTCCCTTACACAGCGGGAGCACTGGGTCACCCCATGACGATGGAAAGTGGGTATCTCTATCTCCTCCAGCTCTTCCGGGTCTTCTCCCCCATCTGGAAAGTTGGGCATCCTGGACAGCGCATCAGCATTTGCATTTTTATGCCCCGCCCGATACTTGATGGTAAACTCGTAGTTAGACAGTCGGGCCATCCATCGTTGCTCTAGGGCACCAAGCTTCGCAGTCTCCAGGTGCGTCAGCGGGTTGTTATCTGTGAAGACTGTAAATTTGGAGGAG
Source organism: Phyllobates terribilis (assembly GCF_046119375.1). NCBI lineage: Eukaryota > Metazoa > Chordata > Amphibia > Anura > Dendrobatidae > Phyllobates > Phyllobates terribilis. The sequence continues at coordinate 165,769,165 of NW_027362763.1, forward strand.
GCGAGATAGTGCTTGAAGCGCTCTGTTACAGCCCAGACTATGGCGAGAAACTCCAACTTGAAGGAACTGTAGTTGTCGGGGTTCCTTTCCGTAGGACGGAGCTTCTTGCTGGCGTAGGCAATCACTCTCTCTGCCTTGCTGTACCTGGGACAGCACCGCTCCTAATCCCACATTGCTGGCATCTGTATGAAGTATAAAGGGTTGACCATAGTCTGGGTAGGCCAGGACTTCGTCTCCGGTGAGAGCCATTTTCAGTCGGGTGAAGGATTCGTCTTCTGGTTTACCCCATTTGAACGGAGGTTTGGGGTTCTTGGCCTTCTTGGACTGGCCTACCAGTCTGAACTCCTCTCAGAAAAAGGGCACGGGTGGCAGCTCCGCTCCTTCCGTTACCCGGTGGGATCCTCAGAGCCTACCGGGCTTTCCCGACCAGGACGTGGAGTAGCAAGGTCGGGTGTTGGGGGCGGGTACCCCTCTTGCAGCCGGAATCCCTCTGAATAGATCAGAATAGCGAGGACAGGTGGCGTATACCGCTCCGTCTGCATCCTCCCTGGGGCCATTTGCTGTGGAGCTACACTCCTAAGCTCCGGGCCTTCTTGGTCATGGTCCTTGACCGGGTTGAGACATATGTTAACTCGAACCTGCCCCTCGACCCAAGGCCAGGGTACGAGGGCCGTGTCTCCATCCGCTGCAGGTCCACACAGGATCCACTTTCAGGGTGGGAGATCACAATCAAAAGAACCGACCAATGACCAAGATGGCAGTGTATTAAATATGAATTATTAAGTGTCACTAAAATGTGAGTCCTCCACCCTCACCCACTAAATGGTTCCCCTATCTCTTGGTTCCCCAGTCTCCCTGTAACCAGGAGGGCAGCACCTAGTGCATTCTAGCCCCCTCTGGTGGAGAAGTGTGGTGTTGAATGTGGAGGTGGAGTCCTGACCATCACACTGTTCTTACCTCAGAGGAGGAACACTACACTCCATTAAAGAAGTGCAGCATCCCAGTGGCGGTCGAACCCTCAGGGGCGCCACATTACCTTCAGGCCAAAACCAGATAGGGCTTCAAACACCTCGGCAAGGTGCTCCAGGTGTTCTTCATATGTCTTCGAGTAGACAATTACGTCGTCCATGTACAGCAGGACAGTTTCGAAGTTCTTGTGTCCTAGGCAGCACTCCATTAACCGCTGGAAGGTTCCTGGGGCATTGCAGAGCCCGAATGGCATGCAGTTGAACTCGCTGAGGCCCATTGGTGTTGTAAACGCGGTCTTTTCTTTGTCCGCCTCTGCCACAGGAACCTGACAGTATCTACTGGTGAGATCCAAAGTGGAGAAATAATTAGCAGATCTTAATGCTGCTAGTGACTCCTCAATTCTGGGTAATGGGTAGGCATCCTTATGTGTAATGCGGTTAATCTGCCTGTAGTCAACACACATCCTCATTGTACCATCCTTCTTTCTAACGAGAACTAATGGAGCTGCCCAGGGGCTACAACTATCCCTTTTCACCCCAGCCTCCTTCATCTCCCGTAACATCCCTTTGGCATATTGATAGTGAGCTGGGGGTACAGGCCGGTACCTCTCTTTACTGGGTCGATGATCTCCCGTGGGGATATGATGTTGAAGCCCTTTTACCTGCCCAAAGTCTAGTGGGTGTTTGCTGAAGACGCGCTCATATTCTTGGACCACCCGGTATACTCCATGCTTTTCAGTGCCCACTTGTAGCTTCTGACACCAATCCTCCATCTGTCCCTTGGAACCATTATCCTCTGCCGGTTTGGATGGAGGCAAGGGTTCCACTATCTTTATTGAGTTGTTACTGACAGTGAATAGCTTAGCAAGGGTAGCATACCGGGGTAAATGGACCTCTTTCTCCCCACAATTCAGGATGCTTATCGGTACTCTCCCCTTGCAGACATCGACTACCCCCCTGGCCGGCAAGATAGTGGGCCTACTGTCAGAGTACATGGGCTCTAACAGGGCCTGATAATCTTGACCCCTCAGACCAATTGTTGCCCGACACCATATTAACATTTCGCTTCTAGGGGGCATTGCAATGGGGAATGGATCACTCATCCTGACACTGCCAATTTCCCCTCTAGACAGCTCTACCTGTTGTCTTTTCATCAGGGCTCTGATCTCCTTCTGTAGAACTCGCTGCTGACTGGAACTGGCAGTCTCTGCGACCTGTTGTAACAAAACAATAATTTCTCCAAGACAATTTTCTATCACACTAGTGCCTAAGGTTATCATGGGATGACTTTCTCGGCGATCAATATCAACAATAATCATTCCTTGTGATGGCAATTCTACTTTGCCAACTTTTATGGTCACCTCTTTATACCCCACCTGAGGCAAGGGCTTACCATTGCTGGGATAGATACTAAGGTGTTCATCTGGACGGCGGGTAATGTCTGAATCAGTCCAGTATTGTTTATAAAGGATATACGGCATCATGGTCACCTGGGACCCAGTGTCCAGCGACGTACTTGTCTCCCCAGCTTTTTGGGCCCGGTCATCTTACTCCTGGGGGTTGGCCCTCTGCTCCAGGGGTTGCTCGTTTAAATTACAGAATCTTGCGTAGTGCCCCGCCTTTTGACTGCGGCGGCAGATGGGTTGTCCGTCCTGGTCGTAGCGATCGCTGTTCCTCCCTCTGATCGGTGGAATTCTTCTCTGTCGTCGCCACGGGATGTCATCTAGACTGGGAGCCAGCTGGATCTTTTCCTTTGGAGACACTTCTGTAGCACCCTGAGGATTCGGCTGCTACAGGGGTATTGCACCTCAACCCAGAGGTGTGATATTCCACTCCCGGGTAAGGAAGGAGTGTGAAACTGAGCTCGGTAGGCTGCATGCACTACACACATCCCATTTCCGAGGAGCAGACCGACGGTACTCCCACTTAGAAATGTGCAGGTACGACCGAGTCTGTTCCTGGCTGGAGTGGGAGGGGGGGTGGTACATCCCAAGTAGTGTAGGGGCAGATAGGGGGAGCAGCCTGGGTAAAGATAGGAGCTCATTGGGTGCTGGTCACCTGAGCTCACACATAGAGGGTGTATATAAGGTGGGCACCAACTAAGAACAGGGTCAGTTGCAGAGAGAAAGTCAGCGAGCTGAGGAGAAGAGAGACCCAGAGTGAGAGAGGAGAAAGAGAGACCCAGAGGGGGAAACAGAAGAAAAGGACTCCAAGACCCCAAACTAAATCCCCGGGTGAAGAGTCGGCACAGGGTACCGGAACCCAAACTGGTGGGGGCAAAAACACTCCCCAGCCAGAGACCGGAGACCGTGGGCAGCGTTTGCCACGGTCACCCACCACATCCACCACGAAGGCATACCACGAGGAGGGTCAGGGAACCCAAGGCCAAGGGTCTCCCAACAGAAGGCCCGAGGGAGCTGGACCTGGGTGGATCAATAGTGGGGACGGCCAGAGAAAGGACAGAAGGAGAGCTCAGGGTCACGCTCCGGACTTATTTGGGGGTTGGCTGGATCCAGAACCTGGTGGACGCAGCACGGCTCGGGAGGTCACTCGAAGCTGGAGTGACCAGAACATCAGCAGTGAGTAAACATCCTAAACTGCATAACCCGACTCTGTCTCTGATTGCCGTCTACACTGCATCACCACAACTCCCATCCTCTGCACCTGATCCCCCTGAGGCTATACCCCTCCCGTTGGGGGTTATCCTATCAAGCTGCACCAACACCACCAGCCTCAGCGGACCCTGCTGCAGCGGCGGCCACAGTGACCGCAACACAACGGGTGGCGTAGTCGACATTAAGAACTTAATAACATCTGTAGGACTGCCACATACAACTGAGTTTGACACCCTGGGCACGGACCGGGTCACAGCCACTCGGAAGACTACAACCCCCATCTGATCCGGCTCCGGATATTCCCCCTAAAGAATATGGCCCAGGGGGCGCGTCAACTTTGGCGTAGTCGGCAGGATTACGTGCCCGCAACACCCGGGTACTGCGTGCCTGAAGAAAAGTGCAAGTTTACCTCAAGAAGAAGTCTCCTGCCGGTTCCGGAGGGTCCCCGCCATCGGACCCCATCACCAGTCGATTCCCGCCGGTTGTCCGCCATTAACAACTTTTTCCCGCCATCTGCAGAGTTTCCCGCCACTGGGAAGCGATTCCCGCCATTTCCAAAGGTTTCCCGCCTTGGAAGAGCGGACGCCATTATGGGCGTGCCAGAGGGTGGCGAGAGGCCACCTCCCATCGTGGGCCAGGACCGAAAATGGCGCCAAAAGTGGAAACCGCCCCCACCAACAGAGACTGTGATGCTAGAGGTGTCTGTCGGCGTGAAAGAACCGCCCCTGGAGCTGACAGTCACCCAGTGGCCCCGGGACCGCCCTCGAAGTGGGAGGAGACGAAAGAAAAGAACGAAGATGGGTGCCGCCTGGAGCAGTCTGGAGCGAGCGCACCCGGAGGCAGGAAGCCTGGAGAAGAGTAGCAGAGAAGCTCACCCGGAGATGGCGAGAGAGCAGAGCAGCACCGGCCCGCTGGCCAGGAGCCTGCTGGAAGAAGAGCAGAGCAGCACCGACCCGTTGGTCAGGAGCCTGCTGGAAACCACGACCCCACTAGGCCTAGTGGAGGTCCTTGCACAGCTCCCCCGAGACCGGGAGTGTGCACAGACAGCTCTGGAGGGCCTCGCACGGAGGATGGCCCGGGTACAGCGAGAGACATTGGCGGAGTGGAGCCGAGAGATGGCCCAGCAAACCAAGACCCGGAGCACGCCAGCCAAGATGAGGAGACAGACCGCCTCTGAGGACGGCGCGGGAGGACCCAAGGCCGGAGACGGCGCCGAGAAGGGAGCCGAACGCCTGGAGGCAGGTAAAGGGGACGTCTATACCCCAAACCAGGACACCGCTTACCTGCCCCAGCTCCCCGTCGCAGAGCCCGAAAGTCCCCCTGCTGTGCCCGAAAACGCCATGTCACCGACGCAGACTAGGCCCCAACCGGAAGCCGCCGCCGCGACCCCTGTGACGCCATACGCACCGACCCCGAGCGTGGCAAAACAGGAAGTAACACCAGCCTGGTCGCAGGGCCTAGAATTCCCGGGCGTCGCAGCACCAACAGCGCCCCCTACCTCCGTGGAGCCTCCGGCCTGGCCGCAAGGCCAGGTAGCCCAGGGCGCCGCCGTCCTAACGGTGCCCTTCACCTTCCAGGTGCCTCAGGCCTGGCCGCAAGGCCTGGGCAACCCGGGCGCCACCACCACCGCGCCCGCACCCGTAAAACCAAGGGTGCCGCGTCTGGGAGAGGACTTGTTTGCCCAGCACACGTGGCCGGACGGGCAGCCTTTCATCTGGCCCCAGAGATATTATGAACTGGAGCACCAGAGGAGAGTTGGGGCCATGTGTGCACCCCTGATTCCGGCTCCGAAGCCCGTGATAAGGATCTCGCCCCCGCTTGAAGAGACCCAATTTGAGTGGGACCCCACCGGAGAAGACCTAATGGGGTTCACTCAGGAAACCAGGGCAGCTGCAGCGGAGCGTGCTGAGTGTTGCCGACAGCAGCTCGAGGAGTTTGCGAGGGAGCGGAGAGAGAGGCGGGTCCGGGAACAACAGGCCCAAATAAGGAGCGCCGAGCAGAAGAGCCGAACCAGGAGGGATCCCCGTGCAGCGCACAGTCCCCGCACCACCGGGACTGTAATTAAGTTCAATATGCAGCATGGGTGGGGCTTCATCAGAGACCACAACACCCCCGGCGACGTCTTTGTCACGCGCAGAGATGTGGAGTCCCATCTGCCGGAGGGGCACAGAGGTCGTGACCTTTATATCGGGGACGAGGTCACCTTTACCCGGCACAAGTGTGCCAAAGGACCTTACGCCCTCCATGTGCATCGCCTGACAGAGGAGGAGCTGCGATGTGAGGAGGAAGAGCAAGAGGATCCGGACGGGTCTGAAGCTGAGATCCCCAAAGAAGGAGCAGGAGGAAGACGCTGTTGAGTACAGCGGAGCAGGTGCTGTAAATAGTTACCCGATCGGGGTATAAAGAAACTGTTACTGCAAAAATAGTCCCCGTTGGGACCAGCTGATGTGAACTGTTCACCCGTTTACCCTTGATCCCACAGGCTGAGGACTGTGAGCAGCCATTCCCTTTCCCTCCTTACCTGGCCGAGGACTGAGAGCGGCCATACCCTTGTACATAGTTGCGCTTCCTAAAGCGCCCCCTACCGGTTTTATAGGAAAACCATTTTTCTAGAAAGACTGTCGCACTGTACCCGGTCACACGTTGCACAGTGACCGGAGGAGGAGCCAGAGGCGACGAGAAAGTTTTATATATATAATGTTTTATATATTTTATATGTTTATGAAAAAAAAAAAATTTTGCATGTTATGTGATGTTTTTGTCTTACAGCCCGAGGACGTGCTGTGATTTACCAGGGGGGAATGTAGCACCCTGAGGATTCGGCTGCTACAGGGGTATTGCACCTCAACCCAGAGGTGTGATATTCCACTCCCGGGTAAGGAAGGAGTGTGAAACTGAGCTCGGTAGGCTGCATGCACTACACACATCCCATTTCCGAGGAGCAGACCGACGGTACTCCCACTTAGAAATGTGCAGGTACGACCGAGTCTGTTCCTGGCTGGAGTGGGAGGGGGGGTGGTACATCCCAAGTAGTGTAGGGGCAGATAGGGGGAGCAGCCTGGGTAAAGATAGGAGCTCATTGGGTGCTGGTCACCTGAGCTCACACATAGAGGGTGTATATAAGGTGGGCACCAACTAAGAACAGGGTCAGTTGCAGAGAGAAAGTCAGCGAGCTGAGGAGAAGAGAGACCCAGAATGAGAGAGGAGAAAGAGAGACCCAGAGGGGGAAACAGAAGAAAAGGACTCCAAGACCCCAAACTAAATCCCCGGGTGAAGAGTCGGCACAGGGTACCGGAACCCAAACTGGTGGGGGCAAAAACACTCCCCAGCCAGAGACCGGAGACCGTGGGCAGCGTTTGCCACGGTCACCCACCACATCCACCACGAAGGCATACCACGAGGAGGGTCAGGGAACCCAAGGCCAAGGGTCTCCCAACAGAAGGCCCGAGGGAGCTGGACCTGGGTGGATCAATAGTGGGGACGGCCAGAGAAAGGACAGAAGGAGAGCTCAGGGTCACGCTCCGGACTTATTTGGGGGTTGGCTGGATCCAGAACCTGGTGGACGCAGCATGGCTCGGGAGGTCACTCGAAGCTGGAGTGACCAGAACATCAGCAGTGAGTAAACATCCTAAACTGCATAACCCGACTCTGTCTCTGATTGCCGTCTACACTGCATCACCACAACTCCCATCCTCTGCACCTGATCCCCCTGAGGCTATACCCCTCCCGTTGGGGGTTATCCTATCAAGCTGCACCAACACCACCAGCCTCAGCGGACCCTGCTGCAGCGGCGGCCACAGTGACCGCAACACAACGGGTGGCGTAGTCGACATTAAGAACTTAATAACATCTGTAGGACTGCCACATACAACTGAGTTTGACACCCTGGGCACGGACCGGGTCACAGCCACTCGGAAGACTACAACCCCCATCTGATCCGGCTCCGGATATTCCCCCTAAAGAATATGGCCCAGGGGGCGCGTCACTTGCATGGCCTGCACGGTCTTGGTTAACGCAGCCACACTTTTGGTCAGCTCCTGGACCTGAAGGCGCAGGTCTGCAGACGGGTAATTGTCTAGAGTCTGCGCGTCAGCTTCCACAGGTTCTGGGGAAAAGGACGCCACCTCCTGGTGGTATGTGATAGCTCGGAGCCGGTGGGATGCAGCGCCTCCTGGTGTTGATTCCCGCAGCACCCGGATGGCTCTGTCTTTAAATTGCGTAAAGGCCAGATCAGGGTTTTGCAGAGCCATAAGCGCAGCTGTGTCCTGTGAGCGCTGGACAGCAGCCCCTCAATAAACTGCTCAGTTAGCAATCTGTCCTCATCATGTACACTGTCAGGGTCAACCTGTTTGATGGCCCGCAGTGCCTCCTGCAGGTTTAGAGCATAGTCCCATACACTGTCCTGCACCCTTTGTTTGCACCCGTAAAAAATCACTTTAATTTCTGCTGCGGTGCTGGTGTCAAAGGTATCCTTCAATCGGGCCAGTATTTCTTTTACAGTGCCTTTGTCTCTGCCCGACCAGGACTTCACCTTTCTCTGGGCTGCACCGATTAGCTGGCCTATGAGGATGCTGACTTTTTGCTCCTCAGACAGGGTTTATACTTTAAACAAACTGCGCAGTCTCTCTTCAAAGTCATTCAGGATGTGCGACTCCCCTGAGTAATGGTGCAACCACGCCGCCCCCGGTATGCATGGCATTGATAACGGCATTACAGTGGCAGCGTCCTTGCCTGCGGCTGAACCCTCCTCCTTGTTGGGCATCTTCCTCCTCCCTAGTGAACCTCAGCCAGGTTCTGGGCGTCTCCTGACGTACCAGTATGCTGCTCTGCAGGCGGAAGGATCTCTTACCTGGCGGTTCCGGATCAGGGATTCTTTCTTCCCCCTCAGCGGGCAGCAAACCACGTGATAACACAGTTCAATAAAGTCTATGGCACACAGGACCCGGTTATACCGGGCTTCATGAATCCCGTTCGTGACGCCAAGTTGACGTGCCCCCTGGGCATTGGGGTACCCGTTGCCGGGCCGGTAGATACTGGGGGATGTCACAATGGCGGTGACCCGGTCCGTGACCCAGGGCGGTCAATAACAGGGGTTTATTTATAGGGGATTAATAGTGATTGTATAAAGTTCGTGACGCCACCTGTGGTATGCAGCTAAGGGAGCCGCCGCTGCGGAGCAGGTCCTCTGGAGCTGATGTTACTGCAACAGGGATGGTGTGGCTCTCCACAGGTAGAGCTTATCTCCAGGGTAGTGTAGATGTTATGGGTTATGCTGGGCGTTGTAGTGCAGGGGTTGATGGCGCAGCAATAATCAGTCCACAACTTAATGGCGGTTTCCTCTTCTCTTTACCGGTGGTGATTAGACAAGCCGGGACTAGGGTTCTGGCTAGAAGTGGAATTCCGGGCAGCCTAGAAGCAAGTAAAGAATCCTCCTTGCCAGGTGAAGTTGGAGGCCTTCCCTTTCCACTAAACTCTTTGGCCCTGCTGCTTGTAGCTGTGCGGTTGCCCTCGTCCCTGAGTGCAACGTTTCTGTGCTCACCCGTATGGCAGTCAGCTCGGGCCTTGCCATACAGAATCTCCGGAACTCCCATTTAAGAATGGTAGAGCGGTAGTGCGGATGATTGACCTCTGCTCCACTTTTCAGGAAGGTTGGGGGTCCGACAACCCGCAAATAGGATAACTTTCCAACTTAAATCAACCCCTTTAAGAAGCATTAAAGGGGTTATTGGTCTAAAACTACAAATCTGCAGTCACTCTTTGTGACGGCAGACTTGTGACTGCTCACATCACGCACTGCTTGCTGTGAGGATTCTCTGGTGCCAGCGTCAGGAATAGTGGTCATGTGACAGCAAATATGCGATATGCATACGCCCAGCCACAATTCGACTAGATGGATACTGCCTCGCTCAATTTATTTGCATAGTCGGATGGTGTCCGGAAATATGCAAATCGCATACTTGCAGTAACATGACCACCGTTCCCAAAGCTGATGACGCGCCCCCTGGGCCTAGTGTGGACGTGTGTGGGATACCCGGAGCCGGGTCTCTGGGGGTTGTAGTCTCCGTGGCGACGACCCAGTCCCGTGGCTCAGGGTGGTCAAACCAGTGGCAGTCTTTTATGGGTTTTAGGTTAATTGTCCGACTACGCCACCCGTGGATTGCGGTCAGGGTGTACCGCTGTTGCGAGGCAGACAGCTGAGGCTGGTGTGGTATGCGCAGCAAAGGATGGGATAACTCCCCACGGGAGGAGTATAGCCTCAGGGCTGAGAATGTGGATGAGGGGAGTGATGGTGCACGGGCGTCCCAGTACTAGTAGTGCTGTATGCGGTAAGAAAGCAGGAACGACTCAGAGTCTTTGCAGTGCAGTTCAGGGTCTTTACTGATGATATTAAGGCAGACCCTCCCGGGAGTACTGGCTAGCATAAGGGGCTTGGTCAGTCTGTGAGCAAGCAGGAATTCCCCTGGCCAGGTGGAGTTGTAGGCCTCCCCGTCTATCTGCACTCTTCCTGGCTACCTTGCTGTAAGCGAGTGGAAGTGTGTCACCCTGGCCTGGATGCCACAAGTGCAATTAAAGCTGTGTCTGAGAGCAAGGGGGAGGTTCTCTAGTCAGGGGAACATTAGCATGCAATGCCTCCTGTCTCAGGCCAGTAGGGGGAGCTGGCTGCCGCTATAAAAGCTGGTACTGGGGGCAGGGTTAGGGAGAACTTGAAGGCCTGTCTCAGGACTGAGACTTGTCCCAGAGCAGAGCAGGGACAGACAGTTTTGTATTGCACCTAAGAGGAAGTGTGGCAGGAGGAGAGCCACAAGCCAGAGACAAGAGGCGAAGTGAGCCTGTCTTGGCAGATAAAAGACTTACTTTACCAGACTTTGGTGTCTGAGGCTGGGAGGATTCCACATTCTCCAGCAGATAACCAGTTCGCAGGGGACTGTATATTCCTTGGCCTAAGAAGCCTGGAGGCCCTGCCACAACAGAAGGGACCAGTAAAGCCGTACAAGGCTGGGAGCAGAAAGGAACCCACGTCGCAGGCCATACAGGCGAGAATACACGGAAAGCTCGGAAACGTGGGCTGTTACCCTATAACGAGGAGATAGCCAGAAGGAGCGCAGAAAGCACGGTAGGCCTACACTCTCACCCTGACCAGGGCCAATTTCCCCGTTGCTCTCAGACATCCAGGTCCCCTCCTATCTGGGACTGTTTATGGGTCAGTTTACCTGTTTCAGTAAAGACCCTGGACTGCAACCTATTGTCTGTGTGCTCCTTCGCGCCTCCAGCACTACCGGTACTGGGACTCTCACCACCATCACTCCCACCATCCACTACACTGCCCTGGGGCCGCACTCTTCCCGTGGGGAGTCACACCATCCCAGCTGCACATATCATCAGCCCCAGTGGTCTGCCTTGCAGCGGCGGTTCCTAATGACCGCAAATCCACGGGTGGCGTAGTCGGACATAATCAACAACACATAACGGACTACCACTGGCCTGACCACCCTGAGCCACGGAACCGGGTCGCCACTACTATCCCCATTGTCTCCCTATTGCCCGGATCTGAGTGCCCCACGGCCCAGGGGGCGAGTCAGCTTTGGCGTAGTCGGTAGGATTTCGTGCCCGCAACCACCGGGTACTGCATGCCTGAAAGAGACTTTTGTAACTTACCTGTGGCGAAGTTTCCCGCCGTCCGGAGTCGTTTCCCGCCATCCGGAGCCTATTCCCGCCAACAGACGCCATCTTGGACCGTTTCCCGCTGTCTTCTGCCGTCTTCCCGCCATCCGCAGCTGCTTCCCGCCATCGGACAGCATCTTCAGGACGCCGCGCGGGAAGAAGAGGGGCGTGGACGCCGAAAGCGCGCGAGACCCGAAGCTCCGCCCCACGCACCGACGCTGCGCAAGGTCCTTTAAGGGAGAGAGAGTGGCGCTGACGTCATCAGGACGCGACGCCAGGTCCTCGTCCATAGCAGCAGCAGCGGAGCCGCGGCCCACAGAAGAGGATCGTCGGAAGGTAGGCCACGCTTAACTAGGGGGGAGGGAGATGTCGGACACAGAGGCCCCCACTACCACCAACGCAGCTGCAGCAGCGGTGATGCCCTTTTCCCTTCCCTACATCCCTGGAGCGGCCTGGCTGCCCAAATACTCAGGGGAGCCCCATTCCCTAACTGACTTCAAGGAAAGGCTATACAGTTTGTTCCACGTTTACCCCCTGACAGAGGAACAGAGGATTAGCATACTAACGGGGCAGTTAACTGGCGCAGCCCAAAGGGAGGTAAAATCATGGCCCACTAAGGAGAAAAGGACTGTGAAGGGTATTCTGGCCCGGCTGCGGGGTACCTTTGACACACGTACCTCCGCTGAGATTAAAATGAGGTTCTATGGATGTAAGCAGTGGGCACCGGACAGCATCAGAGACTATGCCCTAAATTTGCAGGAAGCCCTAAGGGCCATCCAACAAACTGACCCTGGCAGCGTGCAGGAAACGGATAAGTTACTAACAGAACAATTCATAGAAGGACTGCTGTCTAGCGCCCACAGGGCCCAACTGCGCCTCATGTTCTTTCAGAACCCCGACCTGACCTTTGCCCAATTTAAGGACAGGGCCATAAGGGTGCTCCGTGAATCCGCAACCAGTGGTGCTATAAACCCCCGGCGCCCTGCTATCACCTACCACCAGGAGGCGGCGCCCTCCTCTATGGACCCCGTGGGGGCTGATGCATAGGCCCTGAACCAAGCCCCGTCGAAAGACCTGCACCACCAAGTCCAGGAGCTGACCAGGAGCGTCGCGGCGTTGACCAGGAACGTCCAGGCGTTGCAAGTGGACCCGTCAAGACCCATCGAGCTGGCTTCAAGTCCGGAGGATGTCCCGTGGCGTCGACAGAGGAGGATCCCGTCGTTCCGAGGGAGGCCCACAGACCGCTACGCAGAGGATGGACAGCCCATTTGCCGTCGATGCAACCAGCCCGGACACATTTCCAGGTACTGTAATTTAAACGGGTCCAACCTGGGGCAGAGGGCCAACCCCCAGGCATATGATCACCAGGCCCTTACAATTGGCGTAATAAGTACGTTGGGGGGCGCCCGGTTTTACCCGTGGTGCTGGACGGTATCCCCATGAGCGCCTTGCTGGATACTGGGTCGCAAGTAACCACTATCCCTTATGTACCTTTTAAGCAGTATTGGACTGATGCTGATATCACACGGTATCCAGACAGTAACTTGAGCATCATCGCCAGTAATGACTTACCCGTGCCGCAGATGGGGTTCAAGGAGATGACCATTAAGATTGGTAAAGTTGAACTGCCGGCACAGGGAGTAATTATTGTGGACATTGACCGTCGTGAAAGTCACCCTAAAATAACTGAGGGTACTAATGTAATTGAAAATTGTCTTTCAGAGGTAATTGTAATCTTACAACAGGTGGCGGTGAATGCTAGTTCCAGCCAACAGAGAGTCCTCAACAAGGAGATAAAAGCCCTGATGAGACGGCAGCAGGAAGAACTGTCTGGTGGTGAGATCGGTAGCGTAAGACTGAGTGACCCATTCCCCATTTCCATGCCTCCCAAAAGTGAAATGATGATCTGGTGTCGGACTGCAATCGGATTGAGAGGTAGAGACTGCCAAGCCATGGTAGAACCCGTGTACTCAGACAGCAGGCCCACCATTTTGACAGCCCGGGGGGTGGTTGATGTCCGTCATGGGAGGGTGCCCGTCCGCATCCTCAACATTGGGGAGAGGGAGGTACACTTACCCAGGTACGCTACGCTCGCCAAGCTGTTTGTGGTCGAACACAAAGCTATCAGGGCCGTGGAACCATTGCCTCCATCTCCACAGGCGGAGGGTAATGGCTCCCAGAAACAAAAGGAGAACTGGTGCCAGAAACTCCACGTGGGTGCAGACTCCACTCCCCTGCACCAAAAACAAGGAGTCTACCGGGTGGTACAGGAGTACGAGAGAGTCTTTAGTAAGCACCCGCTAGACTTCGGCAGAGTAAAAGGGATAGAACACCACATCCCCACAGGGAGCCACCCACCAATAAAAGAGAGACACAGACCTGTACCCCCTGCACACTATCAGAACGCAAAGGGCATGCTAAGAGAAATGAAGGAAGCTGGGGTCATTAGAGACAGCTGTGGCCCCTGGGCAGCCCCCTTGGTTCTGGTGAAAAAGAAAGACGGCACCATGAGAATGTGCGTCGACTATAGACAAATCAACCGTATCACCCACAAAGACGCATATCCGCTGCCTAGAATAGAGGAGTCTTTAGCCGCATTAAAATCAGCTAACTTCTTTTCTACTTTGGACCTTACTAGCGGGTACTGGCAGGTTCCTGTGGCAGAGGCTGACAAGGAGAAGACCGCCTTCACCACCCCGATGGGACTGAGCGAGTTAAACTGTATGCCTTTCGGGCTCTGCAACGCACCAGGGACCTTCCAGCGGCTGATGGAATGCTGTCTAGGGCACCGAAACTTCGAGATGGTCCTCCTTTACCTGGACGACGTGATCGTCTATTCGAAGACCTACGAGGACCATCTCAAACACCTGGCTGAGGTGTTCGAAGCTCTGGCAGGCTATGGCCTGAAGGTGAAACCATCGAAGTGTCACCTGCTGAAACCAAAGGTCCAGTACCTAGGGCACGTGGTAAGCGCGGAAGGAGTAGCTCCCGACCCTGACAAGGTCACGGCAATCAAGAGCTGGCCAAGCCCCTCGAACATCAAAGAGGTGAGACAGTTTCTCGGGTTGGTAGGCTACTACCGAAGGTTCATCCCCGGGTTTACCAAGATGGCAGCTCCAATGCAGGACCTCCTGATCGGACAGTCTAAGTCCAGGAGTCAAAATCCACCCTTCAAGTGGGATAAACCAGAAGAGGAGTCCTTCCGCCAGTTGAAGATGGCCCTCACAGGGGATGAGATCCTGGCCTACCCTGATTATGGCCAGCCTTTTATCCTTCACACAGACGCCAGTAATGTGGGACTGGGAGCCGTACTGTCCCAAAACCAACAGGGCAGAGAAAGGGTGATCGCGTACGCCAGCCGGAAGCTGAGACCCACTGAGAGGAACCCGGAGAATTACAGCTCCTTCAAGCTAGAATTCTTGGCGGTGGTGTGGGCCGTGACGGAACGCTTCAAGCATTACCTGGCCTCCGCAAAGTTCACCGTGTACACGGACAACAACCCGTTGACACACCTGGACAATGCAAGACTGGGTGCCCTAGAACAGCGGTGGATGGCCCGTCTCTCCAACTATGACTTCGTGATCAAGTACCGGGCCGGCAAAACCAATGCCAACGCTGACGCCCTATCGAGGATGCCTCACTTACCTGAGGGTGACAAAGACCCAGAAGAGCTGGAGGAGGTAGAACTCCCCGCGTTTCACCGGTATGGAGCCGCTCAATACTCCCACCGCGTGAAGGAGGAGGATCTAACAACCGTGATGATCAATCCCCTACCTCACCACAGCTGGGCCGAGACCCAAGATAGTGACCCTGCAGTCCGTCTGGTGAAAGATCTGCTGACCCAGGAAGATGCCCGCATAGATCCGGATGCTCCAGAGGAAGCCAAGCAGCTATGGAAAGAGAAGAGCAAGCTGTTCCTCTACGAAGGCAAGTTGTGCAGAAGGATTGTCAACCACCGGACGCACGAGCTAACCTGGCAAGTCGTGGTCCCAAGGCGAGATGCAGCTATGGTCCTGGGGGCTTACCATGACAGAGCGGGACACTTCGGTTGGAAGAAACTGGAGTTCCTGCTAAGAGGAATGTTCTTTTGGGTCGGCATGAGAGGAGCTGTAGAAAAGTGGTGCAGAGACTGTGGCCCTTGTCACCTGAGGAGGAAGGACCGCACCAGCCAGAAGACACCCTTGAGGCCCATCGTCACCACGCAGCCTCTTGAGCTGGTAGCTCTGGATCATGTCAAATTGGCTCCAAGCCGGTCAGGATACATCTATGCCCTGACAATCGTGGACCACTATTCCCGTTTTCTAGTGGTGGTCCCGGTAAAGGACTTGACAGCCCAAACAGCGGCCAGAGCCTTCCAGCAATACTTCTGCCGTCCACACGGGTATCCGGAACAGGTCCTGACAGACCAGGGTCCAGCGTTCGAGGCTGAAATCTTGCAGGAGTTCTGCAACCTCTATGGCTGTAAGAAGATTCGTACAACGCCTTACCACCCCCAAACCAACGGGATGTGTGAGAAGATGAACAATATAGTCATTGATCTCCTGAAGACGTTGCCCCTGGAGGAACGCAGCTTGTGGCCAGAAAAACTGCCGGACCTGATAGACCTATACAACAATATCCCGGTGAATGCTACAAACTGCTCCCCGGCTTACCTGATGCGAGCTAGACCAGGTAAGCTGCCCGTAGACCTGGAGATGGGAGTCCTGACGCCTGAGGACACCTCCCCGAATGCAGACTGGGATACGGAAAGGCAACTGCAGTACAAGAAGGTACAGGAGAGTGTGGAGAGTGTGGAGAGGAGCCTGGCCCAGGTGAGAGAAAGGCATGAAAAACTCTTCAATCAACACGCCCCTGCTGGTCCCCTAGAACCTGGTGAGCAGGTCCTGAAGCGGAAGAGAAGGCTACATAAGTTGGACGACCAGTGGGAAAGGGAACCATACACCGTACTGCAGTCTGTTCACGACAACCCGAAGGTGTGCGTGATCACCAAGGACGGAGGAGAAACCACTAGTACCGTCTCCAGAGACCACATCAAAAGATGCCCCGAGCAACTCCGTAGTGCAGAAGAGGATCAGAGTGACCTTGAACCCGCAGAGGACAAGGAAGAAATGATCAGCACCGTTCTCGGAGAGTTCCCTCAGTCCTGGACTCGGATAAACGATGCTATAGTGGTACCCGTCCTGCATTTCCTGCAACCGGCACAGCAACAACCAACACCAGAGCTGGAAGGTGAAGAGGAGCAAGCAGTTCCAGAGGCAGAAGAGCCTGTACCAGCAGCCCAGGAGAGTCAACCCTCTGCTGACAGTGAGCCTGCCATGCCTGCGGTAAGCCAAAGGACTCGCAGACAGCTGCCTGCCCTACCTGTACAACCAGCTGATAGCTGTACCCCTAACGCTAATGGGGAAAGCCAGGTTAGTCCACCACCAGACAGTGGGTTAAGGAGATCAACCAGGAGCACAAAGGGGCAGATACCCGCTTGCTGGAAAATATAGAGTGTACTAAAATTGTAAATAACCCTGTTGCCAAATGTTGAATTGTTTGCCAAGTTACATGCTTGTTTGGTAATTCTGTGTTTCAGTTTCTTGCAGTTACCCTAAGGACTCACAGGTTATGGACTTTTTATAACCAGGACCTTGTATGGACTGCATTCGGAGCCTAACCCAGGAATGAACTAAGACTGTAAAGGACTTGGGGTAGGACAGACCCCCACCTGGTTAAGGCTCCCCGTTGTATTGGTGATATGGACACCCCGTCACAGGCCACACTGTGACCTTAAGAACTCAATCTGTGCGTCGTTTGTCTATTAATGTTTTCATATTGTCTTTGGTTATTGTTTAGTCCCGGAGTACTAAATTTCACTAGGGGGGAATGTGTCACCCTGGCCTGGATGCCACAAGTGTAATTAAAGCTGTGTCTGAGAGCAAGGGGGAGGTTCTCTAGTCAGGGGAACATTAGCATGCAATGCCTCCTGTCTCAGGCCAGTAGGGGGAGCTGGCTGCCCCTATAAAAGCTGGTACTGGGGGCAGGGTTAGGGAGAACTTGAAGGCCTGTCTCAGGACTGAGACTTGTCCCAGAGCAGAGCAGGGACAGACAGTTTTGTATTGCACCTAAGAGGAAGTGTGGCAGGAGGAGAGCCACAAGCCAGAGACAAGAGGCGAAGTGAGCCTGTCTTGGCAGATAAAAGACTTACTTTACCAGACTTTGGTGTCTGAGGCTGGGAGGATTCCACATTCTCCAGCAGATAACCAGTTCGCAGGGGACTGTATATTCCTTGGCCTAAGAAGCCTGGAGGCCCTGCCACAACAGAAGGGACCAGTAAAGCCGTACAAGGCTGGGAGCAGAAAGGAACCCACGTCGCAGGCCATACAGGCGAGAATACACGGAAAGCTCGGAAACGTGGGCTGTTACCCTATAACGAGGAGATAGCCAGAAGGAGCGCAGAAAGCACGGTAGGCCTACACCCTCACCCTGACCAGGGCCAATTTCCCCGTTGCTCTCAGACATCCAGGTCCCCTCCTATCTGGGACTGTTTATGGGTCAGTTTACCTGTTTCAGTAAAGACCCTGGACTGCAACCTATTGTCTGTGTGCTCCTTCGCGCCTCCAGCACTACCGGTACTGGGACTCTCACCACCATCACTCCCACCATCCACTACACTGCCCTGGGGCCACACTCTTCCCGTGGGGAGTCACACCATCCCAGCTGCACATATCATCAGCCCCAGTGGTCTGCCTTGCAGCGGCGGTTCCTAATGACTAGAGATGAGCGGTGTTCGACTAGAACTGTTCGCCAATCTCAAATTCGAGCTGTTTTGGGCGGTGTTCGAGTTGTTCGACGAACCCGAACGATTTGCAAAAAATTCGGCTGTTCGAGGTTATGTTCGATAACTGTTCGTGCACCAAAAGCGTGTCCTGCATGTCTGGCGCTATTTAGAGCACCAATCATGCAGGGATTGTCTGCCACTCACTGTAGTGCCACAGCCATGGTGGTTGTGGCATTACAGTGATTGCCCAAATCGATGGGAACAGTGCCAACAGTGAAACATGAAAAGCCGGCAATTCAGCAGCGGCATACACCTGTACCCGACAATTTAGAACCGAAAGAATAGAGCTTCACACATAGATTAGATAGATATAAACATGTCAGCCACATATATACGAAGTACAGTGAAAGTGCTGCTTACTGTACTTGTCATTTAGCGTAAAGGATTTATCAAAAAAAATAATAGTGTTTTCATGCACTGTCTCTTTAAAAAAGCCGGCCGGCAATTCAGCAGCGGTACCCGACAATTTATAACAGACAAAATAGAGCTTCACACATAGATTAGATAGATAGAAACATGTCAGTCACATATATATGAAGTACAGTGATAGTGTTGGTTACTGTACTTGTCATTTAGTATTAAAATAAAGGATTTATCATTAAAAAAATTGGCGTGGGGTTCCCCTTAATTTTAGGCTCTAGCGGAGGTTAAGCAGACGGCTGGGGCAGATGTTTGAAGCCTGGGAAGGGGGTAATACCCACGGAGCTTCCCAGGCTACTAATATCAGCCCCCAGCTGAATACATAGCCTTTACTAGCTATTAAAATGGGGGACCCCCCCAAAAAAATGACGTGGGGTCCCCCCTAATTTAATAGCTAGCAAAGGCTAGGCAGACAGCTGGGGGCTGATATTAATAGCCCAGGAAGGGAGCCATGAATATTGGCCCCCTCCCAGGCTAGAAACACCAGCCGTCAGCCGCCCCAGAAATGGCGCATTCATAGGATGCGCCAATTCTGGCACTTAGCCTCGCTCTTCCACGCTGCCCTGGTGCGGTGGCAGGGGGTAATAGGGTTGGGGTTGATGTCAGCTTATAATGCCAGCTGACATCAAGCCCAGGTTAGTAATGGAGAGGCGTCTATAAGACACCCCCATTACTAACCCCATAGTCAAAGTTAAAAAAAACACAAACACCCAGAATAAAGTCCTTTAATTGAAATAAAGACACATTCCTTTATTGTTCTAAATTAAACCATACTTACCGTCACGCCCATTCCAGCTGAAGCCAACGATCTCCTGCAATAAAAGAAAAATAACAAAGCAACCTCATCCTTACCTTTCCATGGTTCCCACGACAGCTTCAGCTCTGCTACATCGAGATGACAGGCTGGACCGCAGCAGAACGCTGCCATCCAGCCTCTCATCCCGCAGACACTGAGAAGCGCAGGCTTGCTTGCGCTGCTCAGCGTCTCTCTGTGACGACATCCAGATGAGCCGAGTTCATGTCCAATGAACTCGGCTCACCTCATGCACGTCACTGACAGCGTGGGAAAATTCTCCTGCACTCAGCGCTTCAGCGTGAGAATTCTCCCACGCTGAAGCGCTGAGTGCAGGAGAATTTTCCCACGCTGTCAGTGACGTGCATAAGGTGAGCTCATGTCCAATGAACTCAGCTCACCTCCTGCACGTCACTGACAGCGTGGGAGAATTCTCCTGCACTCAGCGCTTCAGCGTGAGAATTCTCCCACGCTGAAGCGCTGAGTGCAGGAGAATTTTCCCACGCTGTCAGTGACGTGCATAAGGTGAGCTCATGTCCAATGAACTCAGCTCACCTCCTGCACGTCACTGACAGCGTGGGAGAATTCTCCTGCACTCAGCGCTTCAGTGTGAGAATTCTCCCACGCTGAAGCGCTGAGTGCAGGAGAATTTTCCCACGCTGTCAGTGACGTGCATGAGGTGAGCCGAGTTCATTGGACATTAACTCGGCTCATCTGGATGCCCTCACAGAGAGACACTGTGGAGCGCAAGCAAGCCTGCGCTTCTCAGTGTCTGCGGGATGACAGGCTGGATGGCAGCGTTCTGCTGCGGTCCAGCCTGTCATCTCGATGTAGCAGAGCTGAAGCTGTCATGGGAACCATGGAAAGGTAAGGATGATGTTGCTTTATTATTTTTCTTTTATTTCAGGAGATCGTTGGCTTCAGCTGGAATGGGCGTGATGGTAAGTATGGTTTAATTTAGAACAATAAAGAATTGTGTGTTTATTTCAATTAAAGGACTTTTTTCTGGGTGTTGTGTTTTTTTTAAATACTTTACTAGAAATTCATGGTGGTCATGTCTAATATTGGCGTGACCCCATGAATTTCGGGCTTAGGGCCAGCTGATAATGCCAAGCTGGACCTAACCCCTTTATTACCCAGTGAGCCACCGCATCAGGGCCCTGGATGAGTTGGGTACAGCGCCATCTTCTATGAACGCGCCATTTTCCGGGGTGGCTGCGGACTGCAATTTGCAGCGGGGGTGGCCCAGAAAGCTTGGGCCTCCCTGCGCTGCGGATTCCAGCCCCCAGCTGCCTAGTTGTACCTAGCTGGACACAAAAACAGGGCGAAGCCCCACGTCAATTTTCTTTAAATTATTTCATGAAATAATTAAGAAAAAAAGGGCTTCCCTATATTGTTGTGTCCGGCCAGGTACAAATAGGCAGCTGGTGGATGGGGGCAGCCCGTTCCTGCCTGCTGTACCTGGCTGGACACAAATATAGTGCGAAGCCCCACTTCAATTTTTTTAAATTATTTCAGGAAATTCATGAAATAATTTAAAAAAAATTGACGTGGGGCTTCGCACTATATTTGTGTCCAGCCAGGTACAGCAGGCAGGAACGGGCTGCCCCCATCCACCAGCTGCCTATTTGTACCTGGCCGGACACAACAATATAGGGAAGCCCTTTTTTTCTTAATTATTTCATGAATTTCATGAAATAATTAAAAAAAATTGAAGTGGGGCTTCGCACTATATTTGTGTCCAGCCAGGTACAGCAGGCAGGAACGGGCTGCCCCCATCCACCAGCTGCCTATTTGTACCTGGCCGGACACAACAATATAGGGAAGCCCTTTTTTTCTTAATTATTTAATGAATTTCATGAAATAATTAAAAAAAATTGAAGTGGGGCTTCGCACTATATTTGTGTCCAGCCAGGTACAGCAGGCAGGAACGGGCTGCCCCCAACCACCAGCTGCCTATTTGTACCTGGCTGGACACAACAATATAGGGAAGGCCTTTTTTTCTTAATTATTTCATGAATTTCATGAAATAATTAAAAAAAAAGTACGTGGGGCTTCGCCCTATTTTTGTGTCCAGCCAGGTACAACTAGGCAGCTGGGGGCTGGAATCTGCAGCGCAGGGAGGCCCAAGCTTTCTGGGCACCCCCCCCCCGCTACAAATTGCAGTCCGCAGCCACCCCGGAAAATGGCGCGTTCATAGAAGCGCCATCTTCTGGCGCTGTACCCAACTCATCCAGGGCCCTGGTGCGGTGGCTCACTGGGTAATAAAGGGGTTAGGGCCAGCTTGGTATTATCAGCTGGCCCCAAGCCCAAAATTCATGGGGTCACGCCAGTATTAGACATGACCGCCATGAATTTCTAGTAAAGTATTTAAAAAAAACACAACACCCAGAATAAAGTCCTTTAATTGAAATAAAGACACAATTCTTTATTGTTCTAAATTAAACCATACTTACCATCACACCCATTCCAGCTGAAGCCAACGATCTCCTGCAATAAAAGAAAAATAATAAACCAACCTCATCCTTACCTTTCCATGGTTCCCACGACAGCTTCAGCTCTGCTACATCGAGATGACTGGCTGGACCGCAGCAGAACGCTGCCATCCAGTCTGTCATCCCGCAGACACTGAGAAGCGCAGGCATGCTTGCGCTCCTCACTGTCTCGCTGTGACGGCATCCAGATGAGCCGAGGCCATGTCCAATGAACTCGGCTCACCTCATGCACGTCACTGACAGCGTGGGAAAATTCTCACGCTGAAGTGCTGAGTGCAGGAGAATTCTCCCACGCTGTCAGTGATGTGCATGAGGTGAGCTCATGTCCAATGAACTCAGCTCACCTCCTGCACGTCACTGACAGCGTGGGAAAATTCTCCTGCAATCAGCGCTTCAGCGTGAGAATTTTCCCACGCTGTCAGTGACGTGCATGAGGTGAGCCGAGTTCATTGGACATGAACTCGGCTCATCTGGATGTCGTCACAGAGAGACGCTGAGCAGCGCAAGCAAGCCTGCGCTTCTCAGTGTCTGCGGGATGACAGGCTGGATGGCAGCGTTCTGCTGCGGTCCAGCCTGTCATCTCGATGTAGCAGAGCTGAAGCTGTCGTGGGAACCATGGAAAGGTAAGGATGAGGTTGCTTTATTATTTTTCTTTTATTGCAGGAGATCGTTGGCTTCAGCTGGAATGGGCGTGATGGTAAGTATGGTTTAATTTAGAACAATAAAGGATTGTGTCTTTATTTCAATTAAAGGACTTTATTCTGGGTGTTTGTGTTTTTTTTAACTTTGACTATGGGGTTAGTAATGGGGGTGTCTTATAGACGCCTCTCCATTACTAACCTGGGCTTGATGTCAGCTGGCATTATAAGCTGACATCAACCCCAACCCTATTACCCCCTGCCACCGCACCAGGGCTGCGTGGAAGAGCGAGGCTAAGTGCCAGAATTGGCGCATCCTATGAATGCGCCATTTCTGGGGCGGCTGACGGCTGGTGTTTCTAGCCTGGGAGGGGGCCAATATTCATGGCTCCCTTCCTGGGCTATTAATATCAGCCCCCAGCTGTCTGCCTAGCCTTTGCTAGCTATTAAGTTAGGGGGGACCCCACGTCATTTTTTTTGGGGGGTCCCCCATTTCAATAGCTAGTAAAGGCTATGTATTCAGCTGGGGGCTGATATTAGTAGCCTGGGAAGCTCCGTGGGTATTAACCCCTTCCCAGGCTTCAAACATCTGCCCCAGCCGTCTGCTTAACCTCCGCTAGAGCCTAAAATTAAGGGGAACCCCACGCCAATTTTTTTAATAATAAATCCTTTATTTTAATACTAAATGACAAGTACAGTAACCAACACTATCACTGTACTTCATATATATGTGACTGACATGTTTCTATCTATCTAATCTATGTGTGATGCTCTATCTTTCTGTTCTAAATTGTCGGGTACCGCTGCTGAATTGCCGGCCGGCTTTTTTAAAGAGACAGTGCATGAAAACACTATTATTTTTTTAAATAAATCCTTTACACTAAATGACAAGTACAGTAAGCAACACTCTCACTGTACTTATTATATATGTGACTGACATGTTTCTATCTATCTAATCTATGTGTGAAGCTCTATTCTTTCTGTTCTAAATTGTCGGGTACAGATGCTGAATTGCCGGCCGGCTTTTTTAAAGAGACGGTGCATGAAAACACTAATATTTTTTTTAATAAATCCTTTACACTAAATGACAAGTGCAGTAACCAACACTGTCACTGTGCTTCTTATATGTGTGACTGACATGTTTCTATCTATCTAATCTATGTGTGATGCTCTATTCCTTCTTGTCTAAATTGTCGGGTACCGGTGTATGCCGCTGCTGAATTTGCCGGCCGGCTTTTTTAAAGAGAGTGTCTTCTGAGCAATTTGTCAGCTTTTGGACACCTTTGCAGGTGTTTTCTATGTGTTTCTATGTGTTTTTGTTTGCCTGCCATTGGTTTTAACGGTGTTCGACGGTGTTCTAAGGTGTTCGACGAACAGTTCGACGAACAGTTCCTCGAACATCCCGGTGTTCGACGAACCGAACCGAACCCGAACACTACGGGGGTGGCTCAACACTACTAATGACCACAAATCCACGGGTGGCGTAGTCGGACATAATCAACAACACATAACGGACTACCACTGGCCTGACCACCCTGAGCCACGGAACCGGGTCGCCACTACTACCCCCATCGTCTCCCTATTGCCCGGATCCGAGTGCCCCACGGCCCAGGGGGCGAGTCAGAAGTAGCCCACATCCCTGAGTATACCGTGTGGTGCTCACCCGTATGGCTGGTGACTTGGGGCCTTCTGATAGCCTCCGGTCCTCAATGGCGGTGCTGGTCCCTTCCTTGTGAATGAGCCTCCGCGCTTCTGTGGCCAGAGGACCTGGAATCCCCTGCCGGCTGGTTTCTGCTGCTGGGTGAATATATGTCCCCACAGCCTCGGACTCCGGTGTCTGGTACTTGGATTCACCTGCCAGAGCGAGCTCTGCTCAGCTCCAGCCCCTGGTCTTCAGCTCCTGGCTCCTACAGAGCTCCTGCTGTAACTCTCCCTGGGCCTGGAACTGTCTCCAGGCTCTGACTCCACTGACTAATCCCGCCCCAGACCCAGTTTATAAGGGCAGATTCCTCCCCTCCCAGGTCTGGGCAGGAAGTGTTGCATGCTTAAGGGCTCCTGACCAGAGAAACCTCCCACTTGCTCTCAGGTGTAATATTTCTATTACTGTGGTAACCAGACCCCTGGGGTGCCACATTCCCCCCTAGTAAATTTTTGTACTCCGGGACTAAACACATTTTTAAGAAAACACAAATACAGGGTATAAACAATAATACAACAACATATATACAAGAAGCTTTAGTCTTTAGAGGTCACGGCGTGTCTGTAACCGGGTGTCCATATCACCCAACCAGGTGAAGTCTTGGCACAGAGTAGGCGACCTGTCCAAAGCAAACCCCAAGCGTTGGCCCTGGGCGTGGCTGCAAGGCTGAGGCTAGCTACTTTGGGCCACAAGGAGGCCACGCCAGACAGGTTTTCTCTTCCGCGGCCATCTTCGCATGAGGCACCAAGGTGCCACTATCTACATTGTAGTTCCGGTTACTCAGTGTCCATAACCTGTCAGTCCAAATAAACCTGCAGGGGTAACTAGAGAAACATAATTAGTAACCAGGTAACAAAAACATAAACCCTTTTCAACATTGGCAATTTAAAAGCAAATTCACATTACATTTAGATTCTCCAGCGAGCGGGCATTTGTCCTCGAGTGATCCTGGTGGACCTACGTAACCCACTATCTGGTTCTGCACTACAGGGTGTAGAAGGTGTTACGGGCAGGCCTGGCAGCTTTCTGCGTACTCTTTGGCTTACTAGGGGCACGGCAGGCTCACTACTAGCAGAGGGTTGATTCTCCTGGGCTGCTGGTATGGATTCTTCTGCCTCCTGGGCCGGCTGCTCTTTTGACACTCCCTGTTCTTCTGTAGGTCCTTGAGGGGCTGGCTGGAGAAAGGTGAGGACGGGTACCACGACTGCGTTGTTGATCTGAGTCCAGGACCGGGGAAAGTCTCCGAGTACGGTACTGATCATTTCTTCCCTTTCCTCTGCGGGTTGAGGGTTTCCTTGATCTTCTTCAGGGCTTTGCAGCTGCTCGGGACACTTCTTCAGGTGGTCTCTGGAGACAATGCCTGTGGTCTCTCTTCCATCCTTACTGATGACACAGACTTTTGGGTTCTCATGGCTTGAGGGCAGTACGGTGTACGGGTCCTTCTCCCACTGGTCGTCCAACTTGTGGAGCCGCCTCTTTCTCTTCAAGACCTGCTCTCCAGGTACCAGGGGAACAGCGGGAGCATACTGGTTATAAGCCTTCTCTTGCCTTTCTCTTGCTTGAGACAGACTTCGCTCGACGCTCTCCTGTACTTTCCGATACTGCTGCTGCCGTTCTGTATCCCAGTCTGCCTCTGGCGAGGTGTCCTCAGGTGTCAGGACTCCCATATCCAGGTCAATAGGCAGCTTACCAGGTCTTGCTTTCATTAGGTAAGCCGGGGTACAGTTGGTGGAGCCTACGGGGATGTGATTGTACAAGTCCACCAAATCAGGCAGTTTTTCAGGCCACAGACTGCGTTCTTCCAGGGGCAACGTTTTTAGCAAGTCTATCACCACCTGGTTCATTTTCTCACATAGTCCATTGGTCTGAGGGTGATAGGGCGTTGTTCTTATCTTCCTGCAGCCATAGAGATTACAGAACTCCTGGAAGACCTCCGCTTCGAAGGCTGGTCCTTGGTCCGTCAGCACTTGCTCTGGATACCCGTGTGGATGGCAGAAGTGCAGCTGGAAGGCTCTGGCTGCTGTGTGAGCCGTTAGGTCTTTGACAGGGACCACCATCAGGAACCGGGAGTAGTGATCTACAATGGTAAGGGCGTAGACGTACCCAGATTTGCTTGGAGCCAGTTTCACATGGTCCAGGGCTACCAGTTCCAGTGGCTGCCTGGTGATGATGGGCTGCAGGGGACTCTTCTGGCTGGCACGGTCCTTTCTTCTTAGGTTGCACGGGCCACAGTCTCTGCACCACCTCTCGATGGCTCCTCTCATGCCTACCCAGTAGAACTGTTCACGCAACAGGAACTCCAGCTTTTTCCATCCTAAGTGTCCAGCTCCGTCGTGGTACGCCTCCAGAACCATAGCCGCGTCTCGTCTTGGGACCACTACCTGCCAGGTCAGCTCGTGTGTTCTAGAGTTGACCATTCTCCGGCACAGCTTCTTCTTGTAGAGAAACAGCCTGCTTTTCTCCTTCCACAGTTGCTTGGTCTTTTCCGGAGCGTCTGGGTCAAGACGGGCATCAGCCTGTGTCAGCATTTCCTTCACCAGGCGGACTGCGGGATCACTGTCTTGTGTCTCTGTCCAGCTGTGGTGGGGCAAGGGATTGAACATAGCAGAGCGCCTGTACCCTCACACGGTGGGAATACAGGGTAATCCCATGACGGTGGAACGCAGGGAGTTCGATTTCTTCCAGTTCTTCTGGATCTTCCCCGACGTCCGGTAAGTTTGGCATTCTGGACAGGGCATCCGCATTGGCATTTGAGCGTCCCGCCCGGTATTTGATGGTGAATTCATAGTTGGACAGGCGGGCCATCCATCTCTGCTCCAGGGCACCAAGTTTTGCAGTGTCCAGGTGTGTCAACGGGTTGTTATCCGTGTACACGGTGAACTTGGAAGAGGCAAGGTAATGCTTGAAACGTTCGGTCACTGCCCACACCACTGCCAGGAACTCTAGCTTGAATGAGCTATAATTCTCAGGGTTTCTCTCTATGGGCCGTAGTTTTCGGCTGGCGTAAGCGATTACCCGTTCTTTCCCCTGCTGGATCTGGGACAGTACGGCTCCTAGGGCGATGTTGCTCTCGTCCGTGTGGAGGATAAAGGGCTGGCTGTAGTCAGGGTACGCCAGGATTTCATCCCCCGTGAGGGCCATCTTCAGCTGGCAGAAGGACTCCTCTTCCAGCTTTTCCCACCTGAAGGGCGGCTTCTGGTTTTTGGCCTTCCTGGATTGACCTATCAGGAGGTCCTGCATAGGGGCTGCCATTTTGGTGAAACCGGGAATGAATCTTCGGTAGTAGCCTACCAATCCGAGGAACTGCCACACTTCCTTTATGCTGGAGGGTCTTGGCCAGTCTTTAATCACGGTGATCTTATTGGGGTCGGGAGCCACTCCATCAGTACTCACCACGTGTCCCAGGTACTGCACCTTTGGTTTCAGGAGGTGACACTTGGAGGGATTCACCTTTAGGCCGTAGCTTGCCAGGGCATCAAACACTTCTGCCAGGTGTTTCAGGTGGTCCTCGTAGGTTTTGGAATAGACGATGATATCGTCCAGGTATAACAGGACCGTCTCGAAATTCCGGTGTCCCAGACAGCATTCCATCAACCGCTGGAAGGTTCCTGGTGTGTTGCAGAGCCCGAACGGCATACAGCTGAATTCGCTGAGACCCATCGGGGTGGTGAATGCAGTCTTCTCCTTGTCTGCCTCTGCTAAAGGAACCTGCCAGTACCCGCTAGTAAGATCCAAAGTGGAGAAGAAGTTAGCAGATTTTAATGCAGCTAAAGATTCTTCTATTCTAGGTAACGGGTACGCATCTTTGTGTGTGATACGGTTGACCTTTCTGTAGTATACACACATTCTCATTGTGTTGTCCTTCTTTTTCACTAGAACTAGTGGCGCTGCCCAGGGGCTACAGCTGTCCCTGATTACCCCAGCTTCCTTCATGTCCCGCAACATCCCCTTCGCATGCTGATAGTGTGCAGGGGGCACAGGTCGGTATCTTTCCTTTATGGGCGGATGGTCTCCTGTGGGGATGTGATGTTCTACCCCCTTTACTCGCCCGAAGTCTAGCGGGTGCTTACTAAAGACTCTTTCGTACTCCTGAACCACCCGGTAGACTCCCTGTTTTTGGTGTGAGGGAGTGGAGTCAGTACCCAAATGCAGTTGCTGACACCAGTCCTCCATTTGTTTCTTAGAGCCGTTACCTTCCTCTGGTTGAGATGGAGGCAAGGGTTCTACGGCCTTTACAGAATTTTGGTTTATGGTGAATAATTTGACTAGCGTGGCATACCGGGGCAGGTGTACTTCTCTCTCCACGATATCTACGATGCGGACAGGTACCCTCCCATGGCCTACATCGACCACTCCCCGTGCTGTCAAAATGGTGGGCCTACTGTCTGAGTAGACGGGCTCTACCATTGCTTGGTAGTCTCTACCTCTTAGACCAATAGCTGCCCGGCACCAGATCATCATCTCACTTTTCGGGGGCATGGCAATAGGAAACGGGTCACACATTCTCACGCTACCAATCTCACCACCAGATAATTCCACCTGTTGCCGTTTCATCAGTGCCCGGATTTCTTTTTGGAGGACACGCTGCTGGCTAGAACTGGCGTTCTTGGCAACCTGCTGTAAAATGAGAATCACCTCTGCAAGACTATTTTCAATCACGTTAGTTCCCAAGGTTATTCTAGGGTGACTCTCATGATGGTCAATGTCCACAATAATCAGTCCTTGTGCCGCTAGTTCGACTTTCCCGATCTTAATGGTCACCTCTTTGAATCCCACCTGCGTCACGGGCTGACCATTCCTGGCGATGATACTCAGGTCGTCATCTGGGTAGCGGGTTATGTCCGAGTCATTCCAGTACCGCTTAAAGAGCACGTACGGGATGGTAGTCACTTGTGACCCAGTGTCCAGTAGGGCACTCATAAGAATGCCATCTAGTACCACAAGCAAGACCGGACGTCCCCCTACGTATTTATCACGCCAGTTCGATGGGCCTGATGATCTTATGCCTGGGGGTTGGCCCTCAACCCCAGGTTGTGCCCGTTTAAATGACAGTACCTTGCCATATGTCCGGGCTGATTGCAGCGGCGGCAGATGGGTTGTCCGTCCTCGTTGTATCTGTCGCTGGGTCTTTCTCTGGACGTTGGGATCCTCCTCTGTCGGCGCCACGGGACGTCCTCCGGTCCGGATGCCAACTGGATCTTCCCTGGAGGAGAGACCTGTAAAGACTGCACAGTTCTGGTTAGCGCGGCTACACTTTTGGTTAGCTCTTGGACCTGATGGTGCAGGTCGGTAGCCGGGTTGGTATCCAAAGCCTGCGCACCAGCTCCTACAGACTCTGTAGACAAGGGCGCCGCCTCCTGGTGATAGGTAATAGCAGGGCGCTGGTGGGTTACAGCACTACCCGGTGCCGGTTCTCGGAGCACCCGGATGGCCCTGTCTTTGAACTTTGCAAAGTCCAAACCAGGGTTCTGCAAGGCCATTGCACGTAACTGGGTTCCGTGGGCATTGGACAGCAGACCCTCAATGAATTGCTCAGTTAACAGTTCATCTGCATTCCGCACACTGTCAGGGTCTGCCTGTTTAATGGCTCCCAGGGCCTCTTGCAAATTCAAAGCATAGTCTCTTATACTGTCTTGGGCCCGCTGCTTGCACCCATAAAATCTCATTTTGATCTCGGCTGAGGTGCGGGTATCAAAAGTGTCCTTCAGACGGGCCAAGATCTCCTTTACGGTCTCCTTGTCCCGGACTGACCAGGACTTTTCTTCGCGTTGGGCTGCGCCGGTTAGCTGGCCTATCAATATGCTCACTTTCTGGCCCTCCGTCAAGGGGTATACCTTAAATAGGCTGTACAGTCTCTCTTTAAAGTCGCTTAGGGTATGCGACTCCCCTGAGTATTGGGGCAGCCAGGTCGCTCCGGGGATGTATGGCATTGTGAACGGCATCACTGCGGCAGTAGCCGCGCTGGTGGTAGAGGGTCCCTCCGTGTCTGTCATCTTCCTCCCCCCTAGTTAAGTGTGGCCTACCTTCTGTTGCTTCTTCTCCGTGGGTCTCAGCTCCGCAGACGATCGTCAGGGTGGAGGACCTTGCGTCGCGCTCTGGTGACGTCAGCGTCGCTCTCTCTCCCTTCCAGGACCTTGCGCAGCGTCGATGCGTGGGGCGGAGCTTCGGGTCTCGTGCGCTTTCGGCGTCCACGCCCCTCTTCTTCCCGCGCGGCGTCCCAAAGATGGCGTCCGATGGCGGGAAAATGACTGCGGATGGCGGGAAACTATTGAAGATGGCGGGAAACGGCTCCGGATGGCGGGAACCTTCACCACGGCAGGTAGGACAATCTTTTGAAGGCACGCAGTACCCGGTGGTTGCGGGCACGAAATCCTGCTGACTACGCCAAAGTTGACGCGCCCCCTGGGCCTAGTGTGGACGTGTGTGGGATACCTGGAGCCGGGTCTCTGGGGGTTGTAGTCTCCGTGGCGGCGACCCAGTCCCGTGGCTTAGGGTGGTCAAACCAGTGGCAGTCTTTTATGGGTTTTAGGTTAATTGTCCGACTACGCCACCCGTGGATTGCGGTCGGGGTGTACCGCCGCTGCGAGGCAGACCGCTGAGGCTGGTGTGGTGTGCGCAGCAAAGGATGGGATAACTCCCCACGGGAGGAGTATAGCCTCAGGGCAGAGAATGTGGATGATGGGAGCGATGGTGCACGGGCGTCCCAGTACTAGTAGTGCTGTATGCGGTGAGAAAGCAGGAACGACTCAGAGTCTTTGCAGTGCAGTTCAGGGTCTTTACTGATGATATTAAGGCAGACCCTCCCGGGAGTACTGGCTAGCATAAGGGACCTGGTCAGTCTGTGAGCAAGCAAGAATTCCCCTGGCCAGGTGGAGTTGTAGGCCTCCCCGTCTATCTGCACTCTTCCTGGCTACCTTTCTGTAAGCGAGTGGAAGTAGCCCACGTCCCTGAGTATACCATGTGGTGCTCACCCGTATGGCTGGTGACTTGGGGCCTTCTGATAGCCTCCGCTCCTCAATGGCGGTGCTGGTCCCTTCCTTGTGGCTGAGCCTCCGGGCTTCTATGGCCAGAGGACCTGGAATCCCCTGCCGGCTGGTTTCTGCTGCTGGGTGAATATACGTCCCCACAGCCTCGGACTCCGGTGTCCGGTACTTGGATTCTCCTGCCAGGGCGAGCTCTGCTCAGCTCCAGCCCCTGGTCTTCAGCTCCTGGCTCCTACAGAGCTCCTGCTGTAACTCTCCCTGGGCTTGGAACTTTCTACAGGCTCTGACTCCACTGACAAATCCCGCCCCAGACCCAGTTTATAAGGGCAGATTCCTCCCCTCCCAGGTCTGGGCAGGAAGTGTTGCATGCTTAAGAGCTCCTGACCAGAGAAACCTCCCACTTGCTCTCAGGCGTAATATTTCTATTACTGTGGTAACCAGACCTCTGGGGTGCCACACTGACACCAGAGAATCCTCACAGCAAACAGTGCATAATGTGAGGATTCACAAGTCTGCAGTTACATAGAGTGACACATTGAGTGACTGCAGATTTGTAGTTTTAGACTAGACAATCCCTTTAACACTGAAACTGATTATCAATCTATCTAAACAGGCTGTCCATCACCCGATGCACGAGCAAAATGTTCGTTAGCCGAAATGAATTTTAACCCCTTCATGACCGGAGCCTTTTCCGTTTTTGCGGTTTCGTTTTTTGCTCCCCTTGTTCCCAGAGCCATAACTTTTTTATTTTTTGGTCAATATGGCCGTATGAGAGCTTATTTTTTGCGGAACGAGTTGTACTTTTGAATGACATCACTGGTTTTACCATATCATGTACTGGAAAACAGGAAACAAAATTACAAATGCAGTGTAATTGCAAAAAAAGTGCAATTCCACAGTTGTTTTTTATATTTTTTTTACTACGTTCACTGAATGCTAAAATTGACCTGCCATTATTATTCTCCAGGTCATTACAAGTTTGTAGACACCAAACATGCATAGGTTCTTTTTTATCGCGATTGGATCACGATTCCACCAGCGGCTGTTGCGGGCACATGTCAGCGGTATAGATCAGCTGACATGTGCCCAGTTTAGCGCGGGCTCAGCGCCAGAGCCCGCACTGAACAGGGGGTCACGACATGGTGCGTACTATTACGTACCATGTCGGAAAGGGGTTAAGCTTGCTGAAAGGGAGTCTGTCACCTCAAAATGACAATTAGACTGCATAAATATTTATATAGGGGACGCAGCCCTACTAAAATAATACCAGGCATATACAGTTTAGCGTAATATTTACTAAAAAAGCGAAATTGAATATGCAAATGAAGAAGCTTCTGTGCACCCTTGTTGTGGCCTAAGCCTTGGTGCACCATTATGACCTAACATTTAAAAATTACAGTTACCCTGTCACCAGGTTTTCCCAATATAAAGTATGGACAGTACCTATAAGCCCTCTGATACTGGGGTGCTGTACATATGTCTCCAATCCCCTATGCGAAGCACAGACAGCGTGGTCCAGTCCGATGGGCATCTCTGGTCTTGATCCAACACCTCCTCTCATTCAATCGTTGTCCTCCTTCCCTGCTTCATATGGATGATGTCACGCGCCCCTGGGCCTGCTGTGTCGCGCAGCGTCTCGCGCACGGGGGCTTACCCGGAATCGGATCAGATGAGGGTTGTAGTCTCCGAGTGGCGGGGACCCGGTCCGTGCCCAGGGGGTCAGACTCAGTGTGTGGCAGTCTTGATAGATGTTATTTGAGTGTCGACTACGCCACCTGTTGATTTGCAGCTATGGAGCTGCCGCTGCAGGGCAGACCGCTGAGGCCGGTGTAGAATTGTGCAGCGTGATAGTATAACCCCCAACGGGAGGGGTATGGCCTCAGGGCAGCCGACGTGGAAGATGGGGGTCGCAGGAACCACTCAGAGACGGTGCGGTGTAATTCAGGGTCTTTACTGGTAACAACGATAGACCCTCCCGAAGTACTTGCTAGCGAACGGGGCCTGGTCAGTCCTTGAGCAGATGGGATCTCCCCTGGCCAGGCGGAGTTGTAGGCCTCCCAAACTGACTGTACTCTTCTGGCTACCTTGCTAGAAGCGGATATAAGTAGCCCACGTCCCTGAGTGTACCGTGTGGTGCTCACCCGTATGGCCGGTGACTCGGGGCCTTCTATTGGCTTCCGCTCCACGATGGCGGTGCTGGTCCCACACGTGTGACCGTGCCTTCGGGTTTCTGGGCCTGAGGACCTGAAATCCCCTGCCGGTCGGCTTCTGCTGCTGGGTAAGAGTTAGTCCCCACAGCCTCGGACGCCGGGTCCGGTAAGAAAGCTTCTCAGTTAGGGCGAGCTCTGCAGCTGCCAGCCCCTGACTCGTAGTAGTATTGCTCCCACTGAGCTCCAGCTGTTTCTTCCTATGACTGTTTCTTGTCTCTACTCTCCTTGACTCCTCACCCTGCTTCAGCCCCGGGTTTATATAGGGGAAGTTCTTCCCCTCCCAAGACTGGGCAGGAGGTGTGGCATGCACAGGATCCCTGACCAAAGGACCTCCCACCTGCTCTCAGACATAACATCTCTATCACTGTGGCAACCAGACCCCTGGGGTGTCACATTCCCCCCTAGTGAAATTTAGTACTCCGGGACTAAACATATTTTAGAAAAACATAACAAGATAAAAACAATAATAATACAATAAGAAAAACATATAAAGATGGTTACGGCATGTCCGTAACCGGGTGCAGTCTTTGAAGAAAAGCAAGGTGTCCATTTCACCAAAACAGGGAGACGTAACCAGGTAGGGGTTTGTCCTACCCCGAGTCCTTAACAGTCTTTAGTCCGTCCTGGGTTACGCTCCAACTATGTACAAGGATTCCCGGTA
Source organism: Phyllobates terribilis (assembly GCF_046119375.1). Lineage (NCBI taxonomy): Eukaryota > Metazoa > Chordata > Amphibia > Anura > Dendrobatidae > Phyllobates > Phyllobates terribilis. Next base: position 165,803,132 of record NW_027362763.1, read on the forward strand.
AATCTGCCAAGGACTCCTAGAAATAACTAGAAACACAAAATTATACACAAGCAACAATACACAGGTAAACATAAATAAAACAATTTATACACTTCAAATCCTCCACCGTGCGGGTAACTGGCCTCTAGTGGCCCTAGTGGACCTACGGAGCTGACTACCTAGCACTGAACTACAGGGTGTAGGAGCTGTCAAGTGTAAACTGGGCAGCTGTCTACCGGCTCTTTGGCTCACCAGGGATATGGCAGGCTCACTGCAAGCAGAGGGTTGATCCTCCTGGTCTGCGGGTGTGGGGTCTTCTGCCTCCTGGACCGGCTGTTCTTCCAGCTCTACCTGTTGCTCCGTAGGTGCTTGGGATGCTGGTTGGAGGAAGGTGAGTACGGGTACCACAACTGCACCATTGACTTGAGTCCAAGACCGAGGGAAGTCCCCGAGCACAGTACTAACCATATCTTCCCTTTCCTCTACGGGTCGATGGTCTTCTTGTTCCTCTTCAGGGTTCCTCAGTTGTTCGGGACACTTCTTCAGGTGGTCCCGGGATACAATAGCTGTGGTTTCCCCTCCGTCTTTACTGATGGTACAAACCTTCGGGTTCTCGTGGCTTGAGGGCAGTACGGTGTACGGGTCCTTTTCCCACTGGTCGTCCAACTTGTGGAGCCGTCTCTTCCTCTTCAAGACCTGCTCTCCGGGTACCAGGGGAACAGCGGGAGCATACTGGTTGTAGGTTTTCTCTTGTCTTTCCCTAGCCTGACAGAGACTTCGCTCCACGCTCTCCTGTACTCTCCGGTACTGCTGCTGCCTCTCTGTGTCCCAGTCTGTTTCTGGTGAAGTGTCCTCGGGTGTCAGGACTCCCATTTCCAGGTCAACAGGTAACTTACCAGGTCTTGCCCTCATTAGGTAAGCCGGGGTACAGTTGGTGGAACCTACCGGGATGTGGTTGTATAGGTCCACCAGATCGGTCAACTTCTCAGGCCACAGACTGCGTTCTTCCAGGGGCAACGTTTTTAAAAGATCCATTACCACCTGGTTCATTTTCTCACAAAGTCCATTAGTTTGCGGATGGTAGGGTGTCGTCCTTATCTTCCGGCAGCCATACAGATTGCAGAATTCCTGGAAGACCTCCGCTTCAAAGGCAGGTCCCTGGTCCGTCAGCACTTGGTCCGGGTACCCGTGTGGACGGCAAAAGTGCTGCTGGAAGGCTCTAGCTGCTGTTTGAGCCGTTAAGTCCTTGACGGGGACGACAACCAAGAACCGGGAGTAATGATCCACTATGGTTAACGCGTAGACGTAGCCACTTCTGCTTGGGGTCAGTTTTACATGATCCAAGGCTACCAGTTCCAACGGTTGCCGGGTGACGATGGACTGCAGGGGAGTCTTCTGCCTGGCACGGTCCTTCCTTCTCAGGTTGCACGGGCCACAGTCTCTGCACCACTTCTCAATGGTTCCCCTCATGCCTACCCAGTGGAACCGCCCGCGCAGCAGGAACTCCAGCTTCTTCCACCCGAAGTGTCCAGCTCCGTCGTGGTATGCCTCCATCACCATGGCTGCGTCTCTTCGTGGCACCACTACTTGCCAGAGTAGTTCATGCGTCCGGGAGTTAACCATTCTGCGGCACAACTTCCCCTTGTAAAGGAACAGTCGACTCTTCTCTGCCCATAGTTGTTTGGCTTCCTCCGAAGCGTCTGGTTCAAGGCAAGCCTCCGGGCGAGTCAGCATCTCCTTCACCAGTCGGACGGCAGGGTCGCTGTCTTGCGTTTCCGCCCAGTTGTAGTGAGGTAAGGGGTTCAACGTAGCAGCCTGCTTACTCCTTACCCGGTGGGAATACTGGATAGTCCCATGACGGTGGAACGCAGGGAGTTCAACTTCTTCCAGTCCCTCCGGATCTTCTCCTTCGTCCGGCAGGTTGGGCATCCTGGACAGGGCATCCGCGTTGGTATTGGAGCGTCCGGCCCGGTATTTGATTGTGAACTCGTAGTTGGACAGACGGGCCATCCACCTCTGCTCCAGGGCACCGAGTCTTGCCGTGTCCAGGTGTGTCAACGGGTTGTTATCCGTGTACACGGTGAACCGGGAAGAAGCGAGGTAATGCTTAAAGCCCTCGGTGACTGCCCATACTACGGCCAGGAACTCTAGCTTAAATGAGCTGTAATTCTCGGGGTTCCTTTCGGTGGGTCGCAGTTTTCGGCTGGCGTAGGCGATTACTCGTTCCTTCCCCTGCTGGATCTGGGACAGTACGGCTCCTAGCCCGATGTTACTGGCGTCGGTGTAGAGGATAAAGGGCTGGCTATAATCCGGGTACGCCAGGATTTCGTCCCCCGTGAGGGCCATCTTCAGCTGGCGGAAGGACTCTTCTTCCAGCTCCTCCCATTTGAAGGGCGGCTTCTGGTTCTTGGCCTTCCGGGACTGGCCTATCAGGAGGTCCTGCATAGGTGCTGCCTTTTTGGTGAAACCGGGAATAAACCTTCGGTAGTAGCCTACCAACCCGAGGAACTGCCGCACTTCTTTTACGCTGGAGGGGCTTGGCCATTCCTTAATTGCGGTGATCTTATCAGGGTCGGGAGCCACTCCGTCAGCGCTCACCACGTGTCCCAGGTACTGCACCTTTGGTTTCAGGAGGTGACACTTGGAGGGTTTCACCTTTAGGCCGTAACTCGCCAGAGCTTCGAACACTTCCGCCAGGTGTTTCAGATGGTCCTCATACGTCTTGGAATATACGATGACATCGTCCAGGTACAACAGGACCGTCTCGAAGTTTCTGTGGCCCAGACAACACTCCATTAGTCGTTGGAAGGTTCCTGGTGCGTTGCAGAGTCCGAACGGCATGCAGGTGAACTCGCTAAGTCCCATCGGGGTGGTGAATGCAGTCTTCTCCCGGTCCGCCTCTGCTACAGGAACCTGCCAGTACACGCTAGTGAGATCCAAGGTAGAGAAGAAGTTAGCAGATCTTAAAGCAGCCAATGACTCCTCTATCCTTGGTAAGGGGTACGCATCCTTGTGTGTGATACGGTTGATTTTCCGGTAATCTACACACATCCTCATGGTGTTGTCTTTTTTTCTTACTAAGACTAGTGGAGCTGCCCAGGGGCTACAGCTATCCCTGATCACCCCAGCCTCCTTCATGTCTCTAAGCATCCCCTTGGCGTGTTGGTAGTGGGCAGGGGGTACGGGTCGATACCTCTCTTTTATGGGAGGATGGTCTCCCGTGGGGATGTGGTGTTCTACCCCCTTGACTCGCCCGAAGTCTAACGGGTGTTTACTGAACACTGTCTCGTACTCCTGAACCACCCGATAGACTCCTTGTTTCTGGTGTGAGGGAGTGGAGTCAGTACCCAGATGTAGTTGCTGACACCAGTCCTCCATGTTTTTCTTAGAGCCGTTACCTTCCTCCGGGTGAGATGGAGGCAAGGGTTCCACAGATTGTATAGAATTTTGGTTAATGGTATATAACTTGGCTAGCGTGGCATACCGGGGCAGGTACACTTCCCTCTCCCCGATATTTATTATGCGAACGGGCACCCTCCCATGGCGTACATCAACCACCCCCCGTGCTGTCAAAATGGTGGGCCTACTGTCTGAGTAAACTGGTTCTACCATTGCCTGGTAATCCCTACCTCTCAGACCAATAGCTGCCCGGCACCAAATCATCATTTCACTTTTTGGGGGCATGGCAATAGGAAAAGGGTCACACATTCTTACGCTACCAATCTCACCGCCGGAGAGTTCCACCTGTTGCCGTCGCATCAGTGCCCGGATCTCTTTCTGGAGCACCCGCTGCTCGCCGGAGCTGGCGTTCTTGGCAACCTGCTGTAAAAAGAAAATCACCTCTGCAAGACAATTTTCAATTACATTAGTTCCTAGAGTTATTTTTGGGTGACTCTCATGTTTGTCAATATCTACAATGATCAGTCCCTGTGCTGCCAGTTCGACTCTACCGATTTTGATGGTCACCTCTTTAAATCCGATCTGTGGCACGGGCTGGCCATTGCTGGCGATGATACTCAAGTCGTCGTCAGGGTAGCGGGTAATATCCGAGTCATTCCAGTACTGCTTAAAGAGCACGTACGGGATGGTGGTGACCTGTGACCCAGCGTCCAGTAGGGCACTCATGGGAATGCCATCCAGTACCACAGGCAAGACTGGACGTCCTCCCACATATCTGTCGCGCCAGTTCGATGGGCCTGGTGATCTTTTTCCTGGGGGTTGGCCCTCTACCCCAGGTTGTGCCCGTTTAAAGAACAGTACCTTGCTTTATGTCCGGGTTGATTGCAGCGGCGGCAGATGGGTTGTCCGTCCTCGTTGTATCGGTCGCTGGGTCTTCCTCTGGCCGGTGGGGTCCTCCTTGGTCGACGCCACGGGATGTCCTCCGGTCCGGATGCCAGCTGGATCTTCCCTGGGGTGGAAACCTGTAAAGACTGCACAGTTCGGGTTAGCGCAGCAACGCTCTTAGCTAGCTCTTGGACCTGATGGTGTAGGTCTGGAGCCGGGTCATTGTCCAAAGCCTGCGCATCAGCTCCCACAGGCCCTGCCGACAAGGGCGCCGCCTCCTGGTGGTAAGTAATAGCTGGGCGCCTGTGGGTCATAACGCCACCCGGTGCCGGTTCTCGGAGCACCCGGATGGCTCTGTCCTTGAACTGTGCAAAGCCCAGATGGGGATCCTGTAAGGCCATCGCCCGCAACTGGGTTCGGTGGGCATTACAATACAGTCCCTCTATAAATTGTTCAGTCAACAGCCTGTCCTCGTTTCCCACTCCATCAGGGTCGGTCTGCTTAATGGCCCTCAGGGCCTCTTGTAGGTTTAGTGCATAGTCCCTTATACTCTCATGCGCTCGCTGCTTGCACCCGTAGAATCTAAGCTTAATCTCGGCTGAGGTGCGGGTATCAAAGGTATCCTTCAGCCGGGTTAGTATCCCTGCGACAGTCTTCCTCCCAGGTGGCCAGGATTTTACTTCCCTTTTAGCTGCCCCGGTTAGTTGGGCCACCAGGATGCTCACTTTTTGCTCTTCTGTGAGGGGGTACACCTGGAAGAGGCTATCCAGCTTTTCTCTAAAGTCATGCAGGGTATGTGACTCCCCTGAGTACTGGGGTAGCCAAGCTGCTCCCGGGATATAGGGCATGGTGAAGGGCATAACTGCAGCAGCGGTGGCGCTGGCGGGGGTTGAGGCAGTGAAGCTCTCCTCCGTATCCGACATCTTCCTCCCCCCTAGTGGACCGTGGCCTACCTTGCGATGATCCTGTTCCGTAGGCCGCGGCTCCGCAGTAGATCGTCAGGGTTGAGGACCTTCCGTCGCGCTCCGGTGACGTCGGCGTCTGCTGGGCTCCTTCCAGGACCTTACGCAACGTCCGGACGTGAGGCGGGGCTTCAGTTCTCGCGCGCTTTCGAAGTCCACGCCCCTCTTCTTCCCTCGCGGCGTCCTCAAGATGGCGTCCAATGGCGGGAAAACTCCACGGATGGCGGGAAGAAGGCCGAAGATGGCGCCGGATGGCGGGAAAACTTCGCGGATGGCGGGAAGAAGGCAGAAGATGGCGCCGGATGGCGGGAAACCTCACCACTGGTAAGTTTGAACAGTCTTTGCTTTTCAGGCACGCAGTACCCGGTGGTTGCGGGCACTAAATCCTGCCGACTACGCCAAAATTGACGCGCCCCTGGGCCTGCTGTGTCGCGCAGCGTCTCGCGCACGGGGGCTTACCCGGAACCGGATCAGATGAGGGTTGTAGTCTCCGAGTGGCGGGGACCCGGTCCGTGCCCAGGGGGTCAGACTCAGTGTGTGGCAGTCTTGATAGATGTTATTTGAGTGTCGACTACGCCACCCGTTGATTTGCAGCTATGGAGCTGCCGCTGCAGGGCAGACCGCTGAGGCCGGTGTAGAATTGTGCAGCGTGATAGTATAACCCCCAACGGGAGGGGTATGGCCTCAGGGCAGCCGACGTGGAAGATGGGGGTCGCAGGAACCACTCAGAGACGGTGCGGTGTAATTCAGGGTCTTTACTGGTAACAACGATAGACCCTCCCGGAGTACTTGCTAGCGAACGGGGCCTGGTCAGTCCTTGAGCAGATGGGATCTCCCCTGGCCAGGCGGAGTTGTAGGCCTCCCAAACTGACTGTACTCTTCTGGCTACCTTGCTAGAAGCGGATATAAGTAGCCCACGTCCCTGAGTGTACCGTGTGGTGCTCACCCGTATGGCCGGTGACTCGGGGCCTTCTATTGGCTTCCGCTCCACGATGGCGGTACTGGTCCCACACGTGTGACCGTGCCTTCGGGTTTCTGGGCCTGAGGACCTGAAATCCCCTGCCGGTCGGCTTCTGCTGCTGGGTAAGAGTTAGTCCCCACAGCCTCGGACGCCGGGTCCGGTAAGAAAGCTTCTCAGTCAGGGCGAGCTCTGCAGCTGCCAGCCCCTGACTCGTAGTAGTATTGCTCCCACTGAGCTCCAGCTGTTTCTTCCTATGACTGTTTCTTGTCTCTACTCTCCTTGACTCCTCACCCTGCTTCAGCCCCGGGTTTATATAGGGGAAGTTCTTCCCCTCCCAAGACTGGGCAGGAGGTGTGGCATGCACAGGATCCCTGACCAAAGGACCTCCCACCTGCTCTCAGACATAACATCTCTATCACTGTGGCAACCAGACACCTGGGGTGTCACAGATGCGTGTAGTGTGCATGAGCCAGGAAAGGCAAAAGACCACTGATGAAACATAGGTAAGGCTACAGCATGCGCACTACCAAACTTTGCTCTGCCCTCGGCAGGGAAGTGAGAAGTGCGTCTGTGCAGAGGCGCGATGGGGAACACAGTGAAGACGATATAGGACATGTCATCCACATGAAGCAGGGAAGTAGGACAGCGGTCATAAGAAGAGAGGAGGCATTGGATCAAGACCAGAGACAACCATCGGACCGGAAGTAGACGTCTGTGGGTATAATAGAAACTATTTTTTGTGCCATGCATAGAAAATTGGGGACATACAGACAGCATACCAGAATGCTGTAACATAGGGCTTATAGGTGGTGGTTGTACTTTATTTGTGGAAAACCTGGTGACAGGTTCCCTTTAAAGCCAGTCCCTTGTCTTGACACTGATCCGTTGGTAAGAGCGAGCACAGTCTAACATCAGCTCACTTGTCTGCACTTGCGCACTCACACTAGAGGAGCACAGCAGCACACTCCAAGTGTCAGTTTGGGTGTGAACATAATGTGGTTGTGGGCAAGGTCTGACGCCTAGATCCTGTCCGTCTATGGCTGCCACTCGGGGGACGATGATGTTAACGATCACTCTGTGCACATGAAAGTGAGGCCACATCCTATTTGGTGTCTAACCCATCAGACATTTATGACATGTATCGTATTGATATTTCATTACTGGCACTATTATTCAATTAGAGTCAAAAATACATTAATCAATTTCATGTTTTTATTCATTTATATTTTAGAATTAATCATTGATGGAAAGGATGAAGAGATGTTCTTGGATGAGCCTTCGATTTTTGCAGATGTTTCTTGCAGGTCAGAAGGCATCAGGTAGATGTACATCTCCTTCCATAAAGGTACAGCATTGTTGGTGGACATGCTGCACGTTCTTCAGGGGGCTAGATGGGGGTTTTCTGTCCTTGAGATGTTTAGGGTTCACCGATGACGACAAGGTGCAAAAATGCAGCTTTGTCTGACAGCGCGAGCAGCCCTGGACAATCCACGCCGGCAGGATGATATCATCCGGCGGAAGAGAGAACCTATGAGAAAAGATATAAAACTAATGTTAATAATGTAACTCTATATTAGAGGATACTACTGTGGTGTCTCTGTGGGAGGACGGGAGGGGAATCTTCTCCATACAGAGGTACGGGATCAGTGTCAGCCATCATACATGTGACAATCCCACCACTGACAGATAACATCTGCTCCACATGAATCCTTCTCACTGACATCATACAACATGGAGCTTATTGTCACACTTACCTCGCCTACATTCCCCCTCTTCTACTTTCTCTGTTTTTTCTTGTTTCCTCACTTTTAGTTCAGATTTACTTCTTTTCTGAACTGGAAAGTCTAATCAAAAAATCAGAAAAAGATGTTGATTATAAACTCCTTTGTATCTTTATAGAGTTATGTAAACGTATTAATATGCACCTGTAGGTTTTCTGTGTGCCGCCATGTGGGGTCTCCCAAAGGGAATATGTCCCCTTATTAACATGACATTACATTCAGCAAGCCACAGTGTAACTTTAAAGAGTCACCAGGTAAAAAGAGTCCAGGATCCACTCTTACTTTATTTCTGCTTATTCCCTGAGTATTCTGCTTTTAGATTTGTTAAAATCCCACATACAGTTCCAGACATATGGGCCATTTTATTTAGTGCTAATTGTAATCGTCTGTACCATGAGGTCGTGGCTCACAGTTTAATATTGAAGAGCAGCCTGAAGACACGCCCGCGTCATACTGTCCTCGCCCCCAGCGCTCGGCGTCCAATTAGAGGTTTCAAGACGCGCGCATGCGCGGTGGAACTTCCGGAACGCCGACCGCGGTAGGTGACGCATTATGGGCGATGGGAGCGCGCCACAACACACACCGGTGATATTGGACAGGTACTAATAGTAATTATGCCTTATTAGGCAACATTGTTGTGTGGGACTGGTGATTTGCCAGACCCTTTGGCCCATTAAAAAGTTGGGCTACTTTATAATCTGCTGGCACTATGCTTCAATACCCCCTGAGGAAGCAATATACGCGACACGCGCGTTGGGGTGCTGGACAATGTGGTAGCCTTTAAAATGGCACATGGTTGGTAATATAATGATCTATTTGAATATAATATATTAACTGTTTACTAAGGTATATAAATGTTTAATATAGCACTGCATTGGGGTACAAGACAATGTGGCAACCCATATGATTGATCATGCAATGCTCTATTGGATATAATAAGCTAACTTTTACCTTGGTATATATCTGTTAATTGATTGTGTAATGCTTTACTAAATATAATTAGCTAATCTTTACCATGATATATATTTATTGACTTAATAGTGCACAGAACATTATGGTGTACACAATCTAATCTACAATATTAGAAAGATTTTGTGTTTAAATATTGTCAATATGTGATGTTAATGGTCTAATCTATGTGCCTTAGGCTATATATGTATACCACATTGCCCGAAAGGGTTTTAAATGTTTTTATGGGCATAATGAAGATTTTTTTATCACTTTTCTGTCTGCTGTGACTTAATAAAAGTATTGATCAAATATGAATGAATATGACTATTTTATATAATATTTGAAACTAATGAAGGAGATACATTAATGGGTATTGATTTTTGTGGGTAACTCCTTATAATATATTCAATGGACCTATATATCCATATTTTTCTAATTACCTCTGTGTTTTGTGTGGATTCAGGATCCAATATGGACTTTCGCAGTCGCGATGCAAACTGGGCTACACAGCTGGTGGAAATGTTTGGTAATGAATACCGCATGGGATCGGATCCTCCTATGCAACAATGTCATGAGTTGGAAACAAATTTAAAGAAACTACTCTATAAACGAACAAAAGCTTGGTGGAATAAAGCTACACTTGAACAATATTTAAGCAAAGACATTACACCTAGAGGCTTACGTGTTCAGGTATATCCAGCATTTTCAGTGGAAGATGATATTTTTATAAAAAGATGGGAAGATGCATGTAAACTTTGCTCCCGTACTATGATAGAGCTCCTAATCGGCTTAGATAAGAAATTAATAGAAAATCTTGAAATTGAAATAGAGGACGCTCAAAAAGAACTGAGATCTAAATCCTCAAAGGAAGCCTTAGAAATATTTGAGAAGGAATTAAGCAACGAGTATGGAAAATGGGAGACAGATATTAAAAATCTTAAAATGAAGAAATATCAGCGTGATATTACAGATTATCAAAAGGACAGAGTGTTTAAATGGCATCAAGGTCATAGGAATTTTCGAGCACGATCAATATCTAGAAATGACTCTATCTCTTCTAATGAAAGCAACTCTGCGGTTCGTTTTTTAGTCAAACGTTCAGCCACAGAGGACGATCCAGGTCCAGAAAAAGGAAGACGAATGGAAACCAGAAATTTTACCAGCGCCAAAAAAAAGACAGGAGCGCCGTGGAGGGAACAATTGAAAAAGACGAGCTAAAGGTAATTAATTTATCGGATAAAATACTAACAAATGAACAGATCGAAGTTTTGAGTAAGGGGTTAACCTTTTCCCCTGTCTCAAACTATGATCAATTCACGGCAATTAAGGACATAAATCTATTCAGTCGTAAATTACTTCTTAAAAAACACTTCTCCAAATCGGACGACGCTTTCCTCAGGGAGGCGTCGACCGAAGAAAGAGAAGCAGTTCATATACTTGAATCACTTCTTGATGAGCAAAATGGGGGTATTGGGGATGATCCTAAGTTCCCACCATTCATTAAGAAAAAATCAACAATGTGTCCTCCCTTGTCCGCCTGTCCAGTGATTGAGATGTTTACAAAATTAGTCACTGAGGAGCTGAGACATCTACCGAATAAACGTACACATGACAATTTAAGTTTGGGTCAGAGAACTGCACTTTATGAATTAAGAAATATGACGGACATAGTAATAAAAAGAGCGGACAAGGGAGGAAATATTGTCATTTGGCCGACGATTAAATATGAAAGGGAGGCTAATAGACAGTTGAACAATAAAATATGTTACAGGAAACTGGAAAAAAATCCAATAGCATCTTTTAGTAAAGAACTGATGATAATTTTGGATACAGCTTTACAAAAAAATATCATCCCTAAATCAATATATGATGGTCTTGTTGTTTCAAACCCAGTAATACCCACCCTATACTTCTTACCCAAAATTCACAAAGACATTGCTGACCCTCCAGGCAGACCTATTGTCTCGGGCAACATTAGTCTTTGTGAACCAATTTGCAAATTTTTGGATTATTATTTAAAACCCCTTATGCAAAACTTACCATCTTACATTAGGGACTCCACAGATCTGCTGATAAGATTACAGGATCTCTCCTTAGATCAGGATGTCATCATGGTGACTGCGGACATCGAGTCTCTTTATACCTCAATTAGACATGAGGATGGACTGAAAGCAGTAGAATTCTTTCTAAAATCTACACACCTGGATCCCCATTTGACTGTATTAATTTTACAATTGCTTGATTTTGTGTTAAAACATAATTTCTTCCTATTTAAAGATCGAATGTATCTACAGGAGAGAGGCACTGCAATGGGGGCGTCTTGTGCGCCCGCTTATGCGTGCCTCTTTCTTGGATACTGGGAGCATAACATTATTTTCCCAGCAGCAGAAAATGGTGCAGTCCAAATGTGGGTGAGATTCATAGATGATCTTTTCATCATATGGCAAGGTGAGGAAACAGTCTTGGAGAAATTTCTCCAGGACTTAAACATCAATATGTATAATATCAAGTTGACATATGCCTCGAGCTCTGAGGAAATTGACTTTCTAGATTTGAAAATTAAAAGGGAGGAAAACGGCAGGCTATCCACGGATATCTATAGGAAAAACACGGCTGTGAATGCTATTCTTAATGCCAAATCGTCTCATCCTCCTCAGGTCATTAGATCTATACCGACTGGTCAGTTCCTCAGGGCTCAACGCATCTGCTCAACTGATGCTTTGTTCGAAAAACAAGCAATAGACTTGACAAGGAGATTCGATGCCCGCAGTTACAGAAATGATGTCATCCTGAGGGGATATCAAAGAGCTAAAATGACTAGCAGAAATGAACTTTTAAAACCTAAAATTAAAAAGCAAGATCAAAATGTGAGATTCATTACCCCTTATCATGGTCAATGGAGGGAAATGTATGGGATTATTAATAAATACTGGCCTATTCTTCTATCCGATCCTACACTAAACCAATTTATTTCAAAAAAACCCTCAATAACCCCAAAACGATCAAAAACATTAACAGATATTTTGGTGAGAAGTCATTACATCCCCCCAAAACCGCAAAATATATTCACTGCCAATATTACCTATAGACAGGGATGCTTTTCTTTCGGTTCATGTGGGGCTTGCCCCCAGATTGATAGGACAAAGGAATTTTTTGATTCCACAAAAAAGAAGATATTTAAAATCTCTGAATTCATTAACTGTCGGTCCACAGGAATAATGTACTGGGCAATCTGCCCATGTGATCTAATTTACATAGGACTAACATCTCGAGAATTCAGAGTAAGGATTTTGGAGCATATCAAAGATATAAAAAATGCGAAAAAATGTGATAAACCTGAGGAAATTGTTTTTTTAAAAAATATACCAAAGCATTTCAAGGAATGTCATAATGGCAACTGGAGACTATTACGCTTCAGGGGTATTGATAAAATTAATCTGGGAGCGACAGGGGGAAACCTTAAGAAAATGCTTGAACAAAGAGAGACCAAATGGATAACTATTCTGAACACGATTAAGCCCAAAGGGTTAAATGACTTGACAAGCTTTGTTTCATTTTTGTGACTTATGACATTGTTGCTACTATGATCGAAAATGAGGATTACTGATATATATGTGTAATACAAATATGTTTTGTACATGTATGAGAAATATAAGTATGGTATAAGATATTATAAAATATTGATTGTACTGATGGATTGATCTATGTGGTATCTATATGATTATATATTGCAGGCTAAATATTGCAAATATTAAGTAGAGGAATATAATGGGCTAATAATATGACTTGAGCAATAATGTAAGACAATGTAAATATATGGATAACCTTATACCTGTCCTTAAAATCTATCTGTTTTAAATTAGAGCTTGACATGATATGCACTACCTGAATATGGAGGAAAATCTAATTTCATATAAAAGACAAGTGCACAAAATAAAGAAGAACAAAAAGGAAAGAGAAAACAAAGTAAAAGATATGAAAAAGAGAAAAAGACATCTTTAGAAGACAAGATTTAATAATAGATATATAAGACATACCACATTTAAATGATTAAAATAGATATTGTGGATCTTTTCTGTGGAAATTGCATAATGTTGGGCTAGAAGGCAAGATGTGAATAGCTAAGGGCAAATTTTGCCCATTTGCAAAATGGTGGTAGACTATCTATGGTGGTGCGCGCCCCCGCCGCGTCATACTGTCCTCGCCCCCAGCGCTCGGCGTCCAATTAGAGGTTTCAACACACGCGCATGCGCGGTGGAACTTCCGGAACGCCGACCGCGGTAGGTGACGCATTATGGGCGATGGGAGCGCGCCACAACACACACCGGTGATATTGGACAGGTACTAATAGTAATTATGCCTTATTAGGCAACATTGTTGTGTGGGACTGGTGATTTGCCAGACCCTTTGGCCCATTAAAAAGTTGGGCTACTTTATAATCTGCTGGCACTATGCTTCAATACCCCCTGAGGAAGCAATATACGCGACACGCGCGTTGGGGTGCTGGACAATGTGGTAGCCTTTAATATGGCACATGGTTGGTAATATAATGATCTATTTGAATATAATATATTAACTGTTTACTAAGGTATATAAATGTTTAATATAGCACTGCATTGGGGTACAAGACAATGTGGCAACCCATATGATTGATCATGCAATGCTCTATTGGATATAATAAGCTAACTTTTACCTTGGTATATATCTGTTAATTGATTGTGTAATGCTTTACTAAATATAATAAGCTAATCTTTACCATGATATATATTTATTGACTTAATAGTGCACAGAACATTATGGTGTACACAATCTAATCTACAATATTAGAAAGATTTTGTGTTTAAATATTGTCAATATGTGATGTTAATGGTCTAATCTATGTGCCTTAGGCTATATATGTATACCACATTGCCCGAAAGGGTTTTAAATGTTTTTATGGGCATAATGAAGATTTTTTTATCACTTTTCTGTCTGCTGTGACTTAATAAAAGTATTGATCAAATATGAATGAATATGACTATTTTATATAATATTTGAAACTAATGAAGGAGATACATTAATGGGTAATATTGAAGAGCAGCCTGAAGACACGCCCCCAGATAATTCTGTGAGCCACGCCCCCTTGGCAACGACCATAAAAGTTAGCATTAAATAAAAAATGCCCATAACTCTACAATCATATGTATGGATTTTAACAAAGCAAAAACAGAATACTCAGGGGGGCAGCAGAAATATAGTAAATAATTTTCTCAGCCTTCATGTGCAGATTCACATTACACTTTTGTATTATAGGCTATAATAGGATGGCTTATAAACCTGTACATACCTGACACTGAGAACGAGGATGATTCGCTGGTTTTATCAGGGAAACACTGATTGTCACCATCGGTTTTGGAAGATGAAGACTCTCTCTGCCTGTTTGGTAGAAGAAAGACAAATAAATTACAAGTAAAAGCAATAGAAAAACAGAAGAACATCTGTCTGTAAGGCCAATTAGGACACCATGAAGTGCACACCCTGCTCAGGACCCCATTCTACCATCAAGAACGGTAGTCTAACTAGTAATATTGGCCGTAGTGAACTGGAAATGAATGGCTGGTCACATTGATCAGCTGTTACTGCAGTGTTATCACAAGCCAGACCCACAGAGATCAGCAATCATGGGGAGGTGGATGCTGGATTTGAATATATGTTACTTGTGTCTTGTATTTGGATCTGACATATATCAAGACTAAATCTCATAATAATGATAATAATCTACTTACACGTCTGAGCTTTTTTCGCTGTTCTCTAGGGAACACTCTGATGATGACATAGGGTCTTCTTCTTGGTTCATCATCTCGGTATTCTTAGCATATAGCTAAAACAAACGGAGAAATATAAAATAGATACATTTTTTATTTTATTTTCTAATTATAGCTTTTATACATTGTATTGGCCACATACTTACTTTAGAAAACTTTTGAGAAGATGATACAAAATTTTGGACTTCTGGCCAATCATTGTCCTCACTTGTGTCCCCCTCAGCTGAATCCATATGTTGGTATTCCTTAAAGCTAGCTACAAAATACAAGTGTTATAAAAGATTATTAGCATAAGACCAGGGTCAGACAGTCACCATGTTATCACTAATAATGATGGGTACTACATAAAATGAAAGACAAGACACACAGCAGTTTTCTGCAGATGATGTATCATTTTACTTACTGTTAAAGCAGCAGGTGTCCTCATCTGACGTTAGATCAGGATAGAACAAGGCCTTCTGACTTGGAAGGTTGTCAAAATTTAAGCAGCTTAGGAATGGATGAATTTTGATCTGATTTGCTCCTCCTGGAAAAGGTAGACAAGAAAGAAAGTGATACAGTCATAGTCAGAGAAACTGCTCCATATCTGTATAGTTTATGTTAATCTAAACTGAAGATGTAATGGAGCCGACATAAAGTAAATGTACAGGAAGTAGGTAAAGTACTGCTGGTCCCCATGGACATGATCATTTGTCTGGTCAGAGAGGCGTAATAAGTCATTAATAATACTATTATATTATTACCTGTCCCAAGTCTTTGTGCTGGATTTTTTTGGAGCAGTCCAGTGATGATGTTTCGAGCATCGCGTGTAGGAAAGTATCTAATATATCTCCAAGTTATGTCACCTGTCATATAAAGAGCAAATAATACAGGAAATAAAACCTCTTCATTTATTTTCATATAAACCACTTTCCTTAACAAAGTTAGGAACTAAATCACAGAAAAAAAAATCAAAACAAATAACTATGACATCACATAGCATTCAGATTATTTTACATACCTCTGATGACACTGAGAAAAATCTCCCTTCTTGAAGCTCCATGAAATGGTAAAAATCCACAAATAAATTGATATAGGATGATCCCTACTGACCACCAGTCAACTGGCCTTCCATATCCTCTCATTAAGATGACTTCTGGAGCCATGTAACTAGTGGTACCAACAACCTGGAAACCAAAAGAAGAATGAGATGATGATCAATAAATATAATTGTGACAAATAACATCAGTGAAAACGTTTTCTAGATGAGAAATTGTCAGAGAAGGAGAAAGAGGTGAGATTTGTGAAGTACAAGATCCTGTAAGTAAAACCAACCTCATTGTCACGGAACTCCCTGGTGATGTCCTCAATTGGAGCTTTGTAGAGGTTTGATGTTGGTCTCATGAGGCCAAGTTTTGAAAGCCCAAAATCAATGACTTTAATATGTCCTCTTGATGTTATCAGGAGGCTGTGAAAGAAAAGATGGTGTCAGCCCCAAGTAATAACCCACAGACTATATAGCAAACTAACTTTCTTTCCCTGTATTGTACTACAAGGGTCACTTACTTCTCAGGCTTCAGGTCTCTGTGCACCACACCATAGCTGTGCAGGTATTCCACCGCAAGAATAGTTTCCGCAATGTACATACGGGCCAGGGAGGTAGGTAAAGCACCCCTCTCCTTTAAAAGTCTGCCACAGTCTCCTCCTACATGAGAAAGCAAATATGATCGGTGAGGGTTTGTTACAATGTAAATTACACATGATGAGGGTGAATGAGAAATAAGCGGAGACATTAGGGCATGATCTCATACATTAAGATATATTGTACACTGCAGAGTGACCCTATATGAAACAGAGCGGGGCCTCATCTACAAGCCTCTAATTTATATCTTTGTGAAAGTTCCCATCTATAAAAACTGTTCAAATAAAGACAAATCTTCCTTTTATCCATAGTGGATATTGCTGCAGTGCTCAGTGAGGACATACAGGGGAGACGGTCACCGAGATCAATGGTTTTTCAGGCATCTTGTTAACAGATAACTTATAGTAAATGCAGTGAGGACATGTACCCGTCCATGTGGGCACATTCTGGGTATATAAGGTGCTACGATTAGCAGACATGAGCTGGATACAGATACAATGGATGTGTCCTACCTGGTAAATACTCCATGACCATACACAGATGACGTTTTGTAGGAAAGGAGCAGAACATGGAGGCCACAAAGGGACAATCAGCAAAGATTGAGATGTCCCTCTCCAGAAAGGCTCGTTCTAGTCTCCTTGGCTCTTTCAGGTTCTGCTTGTCCATTAACTTCATAGCACATACTTGGTTTGTCTCTTTATGACGAGCTAAATGGACGGCCCTGGAGAGGAGGAAAATCCATGATTTATTTTGAATTCATACTAACAATGTGTATGTAGACCTCATCTAATGATCTTCTGCACTAATGGTTAATACTAGATGTTCGGCCGTCACTAGAAATCCATGTTTAGAATTACATAAAATAACACTCCATAAATGATCACCTATCATGACCTGAATAGTGACAGATGTGGACAGTGATGTGGACTCATATAATTTATACAGTACAGACCAAAAGTTTGGACACACCTTCTCATTTAAAGATTTTTCTGTATTTTCATGACTATGAAAATTGTACATTCACACTGAAGGCATCAAAACTATGAATTAACACATGTGGAATTATATACTTAACAAAAAAGTGTGAAACAACAGAAAATATGTCTTATATTCTAGGTTTTTCAAAGTAGCCACCTTTTGCTTTGATGACTGTTTTGCACACTCTTGGCATTCTCTTGATGAGCTTCAAGAGGTAGTCACCGGAAATGGTCTTACAACAATTTCGAAGGAGTTCCCAGAGATGCTTAGCACTTGTTGGCCCTTTTGCCTTCACTCTGCGGTCCAGCTCACCCCAAACCATCTCGATTGGGTTCAGGTCTGGTGACTGTGGAGGCCAGGTCATCTGGCATACAGAAAAGCCTTTAAATAAGAAGGTGTGTCCAAACTTTTGGTCTGTACTGTATATGGGAACATTACATGGGCAGGACACAGAGATATAGGCATCGTCATAAGGAGCCCTGGGATATAAATATTATACCAAAATAAAGCTCACCCATAACCTCCAAAGTTGATTAGTTTGATCAGTTTATAGTCGTTCTTACAAGGAAGTCTCAATGGGTTTAATGATCTGATCAAGGCCTAGAAAGGAATAAGAGATGAAAATAAGACATAGAAACCGCAGGAGAATAAAAGCCCCAGATGCAGGAAGGTCTCACTTCTACATGAAGTCCCTACTGATTATACTGCAGCAGATGTAGAGGACGTGATACAAGCTGGACCCTCCACAGACACTATTATATTATAGGGGGATATCCCCCATACACATATATTATTGTACCGCAGAAGAGGATAAGGGACATCACACAGAGGAGGCAGAATAATAATAATGCATCATCACACACAATAGGTCTGATCTACATGAAGAACCGTGCTATCCAATTATCATATGGGGTAAAATATGGGATGTGTAACTCACACCCGTCATCTGATGATCTACAGACGTCCCTCTGATACTTACACTGGCAGATTCCTGGATGATCTCTGGTGTCTCACATATTCCACCATCAGAATCTTCCGGCTCAGTTTTTCCTAAAATAATGATAAAATAATGAAGAGATGTCATATATTACTCTATATTAGCACTTACTATATAACACATCCATGTAATGAAGGAAATGACGAGACCCCTGTACATGGAATAATACTAGGTATATGGATATTCTGCACACACTGTATACAATTATGGCATATCTATATACAGTCATATACAGCCGAAAGTGTTGGCACCCTTGAAATTGTTCCAGAAAATGAAGTACCATATTTTTCGAACTATAAGACACACTTTTTTCCTTCAAAATTTTGCAGGAAAGTGGGGGGTGCTTCTTATAGTCCGAATATAGTCTGTTTATATACACTATGGCTTAGGGTGGTGGGGGCTGAGGGGGGAGTGGCAGCGCGGGATGAGTGACGCACAGGAGGCAGCAGCCGCCTGCTACAGCCTACGCTGTGCCTGCGGCTAAAGAAAATGAATATTCACTGATCCCCACGCCCATGGGCATGGAGAGCAATGAATATTCATTTTCCTTAATAGCGCACACTGTACCTGCAGCGCGGCTCCTGCTGTGCTCGACAGTCATGTGTGCCCGCTATTAAAGCCCATGAATATTCACTACAATCCACTCCCATGGGTTGTAGTGAATATTCATGGTCTTTAATAGTGGGCACACAGACCGCCGAGCAAAGCAGGAGCCACGCTGCGACTACATTGTGTGCGCTATTGAAGAGAGTGAATGGTCACTGCTCCCCACGCACACAGCCCCAGCATGGGAAGCAGTGACTATTCCGGCACAGCATTTCACTGTGTGAGGGTTCATGGCAGGGATGCCATGTGCGGCTCACACAGTGAGAGTGTCGGCAGCAGAATGGGCGCAGCGCTGGAGGAGAGAGCAGGTGAGTATAATTGTTTATTTTGGTGTGTGCAGCGTGATGGGGATCACGGGGTGCCAAGCATACCAGGATGGAGGGGTGGCAAGCATATCAGGAAGAGGGTTGAGGGGTGCCTTGCATACCAGGATGGGGATCATACCAGGATGGGGATCAAAGGGTGCCATGCATACCAGGATGGGGATCAGGGGTGCCGTGCATATCAGGATGAGGGATAAGGGGTACTATACATACCAGGAAGATTGATGAAGGGTGCCATACATACCAGGAAGAGGGATGAGGGGGGCCATGCATAACAGGATGAGGGGTACCATACATACCAGGAAGAGGGATGGAGGGTGCCATACATACCAGGAAGAGAGATGAGGGGGGCCATGCATACCAGGATGAGGAGTGCCATGCATACCAGGATGAGGGATGTCATGCATACCAGGTTGAGGTGTGCCTTACATACCAGGATGGGGATCAAGGGGTGCCATGCATACCAGGATGGTGGATTGGGGTGCCATGCATACCAGGATGGGGGATTGGGGTTC
This sequence comes from Phyllobates terribilis, assembly GCF_046119375.1. NCBI lineage: Eukaryota > Metazoa > Chordata > Amphibia > Anura > Dendrobatidae > Phyllobates > Phyllobates terribilis. The sequence goes on from NW_027362763.1 coordinate 165,822,894, forward strand.
CATGCATACCAGGATGAGGGATTGAGTGCCATGCATACCAGGATGGGGATGAGGGGTGCCATGCATATCAGGATGGGGATGAGGGCCACGTATAACAGCAAGGAGGGGGCCATATATACCAGGATGGGGGATATTAACAGAATTGGGGGACATTACCCCTATAATTGTGTCAGCAGCAGACCTCTTAACAGTGCATCATGACCACATTTTTTTTTCTATTTTCCTCCTCTAAAATCTAGGTGCGCCTTATGGTATTTCTCCCAGAAAATAATTGCAGTTACACGTTTTGTTATACACATTTTTATTTCCTTTGTGTTGTAATGCAGCGGCTTGCTGCATTGCTAATATGTCCAGGGGGTGTGTTCTGGCTGACCACGTACCTCCCCTTCAGGTGAGTGATCACATGACTGTGACATCATCACAGGTCCTGTTCGCACAGAAGGATATATAAATCCTGGTAGTTTTAAGACAGGGTGGAAGGCAAGAGGCCTGATCCCTGTGTCTGGGACACCGTTAGCCTTGGAAGGCAAGAGGCCAGGTCCCTGTGTCTGAGACACCGTTGGCCCTGGAAGGCATGTGGCCTGGAGACCATGTCTGGGGAGCCTTAAACCACAGCTGTGGCAGAACAGAGCTTATAGAAGCTGCTAGACCTGGCAAAGGTAAAAACGCTGCTTGATATAGACATTGATATTGTTACCTTGCTGAAGGCTGTATCTGGAGCAAAGTGGGCATATCTGCCACTGAAAAGGCTCTAGGATATTACATGTGTAACATGCCTGCGAGCCACTGAGATGGACTATGTTATAAGCAGTTTATGATGTGTAATAAACTGCTGGACTGTAGATTACCAGCAAGCGTTGCATGTGTGCTATAATTGACCCGGTGAAGTGAGTGCCCCTCAACATTATCGATAGCGCTACCCCACAGTGTGTATTGGAACAACACAAAAAGCTGAGAAAGAAACAGGCAAATTGGACATCATTTCACACAAAATCCCAAAAATGGTCCAGACAAAATTGTGGGCACGCTCAACTTAATATTTGTTTACATCCCCTTTGGAATAAATTACTGCAATCAATCGCTTCCTATAACCATCAACAAGCTTCTTACGCCAAATGGAATTTTGGATCACTCTTCTTGTGCAAACTACTCCAGGTCTCTCATATTTGAAGGGTGTCTTCTCCCAACAGCAATTTTAAGATCTCTCCACAGGTGTTCAATGGGATTTAGATTGTGACTTATTGCTGGCCACTTCAGAACTCTCCAGCGGTTTGTTTCCATCCATTTTTGGGTGCTTCTTGAAGAATGTTTTGGATCATTGTTCTGCTGAAAGACCCAAACCCAGTTTTCTGACACTGGGCACTACATTGCGACTCAAAATCCTTTGGTAATCTTCTGATTTCATGATGTCTTGCACACAGTCAAGGCACCCGGTGCCATGGGCAGCAAAATAACCCCAAAACAACTTTTAACCTCCACCATATTTGACTGTGGTACTGTGTACTTCTCTTTTTGGGCCTCACTCTGTTCTAGGTTAAACAGTAGAATGATGTGTTTTACCAAACAGCTCTGTCTTGGTCTCATCTGTCCACAAGACGCTTTCACAGAAGGATTTTGGCTTACCCACATACATTTTGGCAAACTGCAGTCTAGCTTTTTTTAGGTCTCGGTGTCAGCAGTGGGGTCTTCCAGGGCCTCCTACCATAGCGTTTCATGTCATTCAAATGTCGAGGAAAATTGTTCTATCTGACACTGATGCACCCTGTGCCTGCAGGACAGCTTGAATTTCCTTTGGAACTTGATTGGGGCTGCTTATCCACCATCTGGACTATCCTGTGTTACAACCTTTCATCAATTTTCCTCTGCTGTCCACGTCCAGGGAGATTATCTACAGTGCCATGGGTTGTAAACTTCTTGATTTATGTTGTGCACCGTGAACAAAGGAACATCAAGATCTCTGGAGATGGACTTGTAACTGTCACACAAGGGATGGGGGAAGGGAGCCCAGACACTAGGAAAAGGGGAGTGGAGACCCCCTAGGCTGATCTACAATCACCCTGTCTCCCTTATAGACCCTATATTGGTTCCTCACCAATCGCTGCACGCGAACCTAAACCCCATAATTCCCTAGCGTTTTGCCCTGTATAGGGAAGGGGGTGAGCACTAGTCGATCCCCACTAACGACTAAAGACAACAAGGTAGACAAACACGGGGGAAAGTAGCTTAGCTTTTTTTTTTAAAGGTGCCAACAATTTTGTCTGGCCCATTTTTGGGGTTTTGTGTGAAATTATGTCCAATTTGCCTCCCCCCCCTGTGTTTTTGTGTTGTTCCAATACACACAAATAAAATAAACATGTGTTTAACAAAACTGGTGTAATTGTAATAATTTTCTGGGTGAAATACTTAATTTTCCAGAACAACTTCAAGTGTGCTAACACTTTTGGCCATGACTGTATATATACTGTACTATAAATGTGTAATTGCTCAGGATCTGATCCAGTCACAACAATGATATGAGGGGATCTATGAGCATATTTTTACATTTTTGAGCTGAGACGAGCCCAGAGGAGAGGAGTAGAATTACATGAGCCCCTCCACTATAGTCTATAGGGGGCTTATGAGCCGTCAGTGGCCTCATAGAGAGGACGAAGAGTAAATCTCCATATTCTCTGCCGTTCTCTATAACTTGATATTAGAATGTAGAATATTAGATGATCGGCTTACCTTCCATCAGATCAGGGTTTAGCCCCGGCTGACTGGTCTCGGGGTCAGCGATATTTAGGTTTTTCCCCTCTTCGGAGTCTCCTTCTGATGTTTTCTGATGGATATAATATATACAATTAATATAACATTTCACAAACACTAAATTACCACAAGGCAGGATGGACTAATACTGGATTTACATGATAATTTCAGTATTGGACGGACTATACGCGGCCGCTCCCTCCAGTAAATCCACATTCATACTGTATATAAGGGACTTGTATCTTCCACTGTTTTCTAATATCTTCTATCAGAACTGCAGAATTTACCAGAAGGAAGATTGAGATGATCGAGCGAGACAGAGGTGGAAAAACAAACTCTGCACCGCTGAGTACAGACTACCATCACAGGTGATGGAGCCGCAGAGACAAGCGGCCATAAAAGGTCCTATGTCTGCCTGGAGCGGACAGGGAGGCCTCTAACCTCACGCATCTGACCTTCTGCTATATGACGGTAATCTGGAGAAGATCAGACAACAAGGACATGAGATATAGAAGATGGTGGATCCTTACCAGACGCTCCAGTGAGTAGGCCGGGTACTCCAGTACAAGCAGGACATTTTGGGCCAGTTGTTTAATAAAGGCCAATTCTCCACTTTGGGATTTGTCTTCAGCCTATAGAAATGAGAATAAACAAGAAAGGAAAATCATTAGAGAACGTGCAGAATGGAGGAGGCCATTTATATCACCATGTTACTCCACTATCTGCACTACAAGGACTACATGACACCTGATGAGGAACCGGTCGCCAGTAAACCATTATATCTCCACGTCCTCCCTCCATACCCAGTGTATATAAATAACACACGTGGCGGCTTAGGACCTGTGGCCACAGCAGCCTTTATTATCTGTACTACTCCAAACACACGGTGACTGCAACAATGACGACCTCGTCATCATATATATAGTACAGTATATACAGTATACATATCTAATCGGGCTAGACCAGAAGAAATCCAACACCTAATTAAGATTTAGACCCTACAAGCACCGCACCGGCACAAGGTATTAATATCTCACATTATTACCTCTATTTGCACAAGACATAAGTCCACTGGTTACATTGAGATGTAGCCAAAGTCACTTCTTTCCTCCCCATCCCTCCATATATATATGTATAAGGGCTGGTTGGATGCAGAAACGTGACACTGCAAAGTGGAGGAATCTCCCCAACCTTCTCTTTTATTGCCCCCCTGCACCTAGCTCCATAACTCCTTCCCATAAATGTATGAGTTATGTACGTCCTTGGGGGTTCTCACAAGTGGAGGGGGCTCCGGAGCGGAGCTTCATAATCACACGGCATATACAGCTATATTATATGGCGGCATCTGTCTCTAACAGCCGCGGACGGCGCTGAGTTCTGGCAGACGATGTTTTTCTATTAACCATTTAAATGGCGCAGTCAATATCTAACAGCAGCATTTATATGGTGCGCACCGGTTTCCGAGCGCTCAGAGTGTTTATCTGGCCTCTACAACGTGATCAAAGGGAACCAGTTACTGTGACAGCTGGGGGTCTACTGAAGACCCCTGTCACTGTAATTTTGGTCCTCCTGTGAAGCTCAGCCTAAGGCCACGTTCACACCTTCAGTATTTGATCAGTATTTTACATCAGTATTTGCAAGCCACAACTAGGAGTGGAACAATCAGAGGAGAAGTATAATAGAAACACGTCCCCACTTCTGTATTTATCACCCACTCCTGGTTTAGGCTTACAAATACTGATGTAAAATACTGACCATATACTGAACGTGTGAACGTGGCCGAAGGCAGAGCTTCTAGGAGTATAAGATTTTCACTACGTACTGCAATACTATAATAAAAAAGTCTTAAAAATAAAATATAAATCTAAAAAATATAAAAGTTTAAATCACCCCTCTTTTTCACCATTAAAAATAAAGAAAGGACAAAATGCACTAAAAAATACTATTAAGATCTGGAATTAATTAACGTGATCAATAAACAAAAAAATAAAAATTGTTTTCTGACCTCACGTCCAAAAAAATGCTATTATGAGAAATCAAAGCATCATATGTACAGAAAGTTTGTATTAATAAAAACATGTGTACAAAAAAACAAACCTTTCCTTAGCCCCATCGACAGAAAAATAAAAACATTATGGGTCTCTGACTAAAGCAACACAAAGCACCAGATCATCTCACTTGAGATTTTTTTTTACAACTCCTCCCTCAATAAAACAAGCCCATACACGTCTATGTCAAAGCGAAAGCGGAAAAACAGAAAAATCTGTGGTCCTTAAAGGGTTAACCAATCCAATCCCACACATCCCCCCACCCTGTGTCCACAACCTTCCTACCTCTACTTCTATTATTCTACTAACCCTTTATATCCCACCCTCTCCCTTGTTATGCAGACTTTATACCCTACTTCGGCTCTCCAACTATTCTTATCTGGGTATTTGGTAGAGGTTAACCTTAAACTTGTATTCTATTATTATTATTTTTCTATGATTTGTACAGATTGTCTGCTACTTACCTGTTGTACTAATGTCCAAATGTTCTCCTGTAAATGCTCAAGATATTCTGAGCTTATTCGACCTTGGTGGTATTTGGTCAGGCAATCTCTCACTAGCTTCATAACCAGCCGGTAAGTGAAGCTGAGGACGCCATCGGGTAGTGGTAGCACAAAGTCAGGGTCATAGGTGGTAAGAATGCCCTGGAGTAGTGCTAACACCTGAAGTCTGTCTGGAGGAATTCCAGACATTTCAAGTAAATCCAATGAAATAGCAAATCAAATCGCAATCAGAATATGACTAGCTATGCAGCTTATCACACACAACAATGACACCAGGGTATCAAAGTGATGATTGGAGTGCAAACACTTGTATAAGTTCTGATGTTTAATTGTGATGTCATAATATAACCTTGTGTTCTAATCTTAAAGGGGCATCTCACTTTATAAGGAAGTTGTCTAGCAACTCTTAAGAAGGCAACAATATAGGCTCAGCATCAATAGTACCGGATGCAAGTGTGGTGGAAAGGGCCATGGGTGCTTTACTTTTACAATCAGTTATGGTATTTTTATATTGTAAGATAAATTATTTATATGTGTTATACACAATAAAAATGTAAGCGTTTATTATCAATAGAAATTCAGATTACGGTGCTAAAAGAAGCATCTTTACTGGGAGCAGGGTCAGACTGGGACTGCATACAGCCCTGGCATATGAAGCACACAGACCCATGTTACTCTCCCACATCCACCTCCAAAGATCGGGATCTCTATTACAAATATGACCCTGTCTACCATTGGAGAAAATCCAAATTTACTACTACCAATGATACACATTTATGAGGGAGCCCACTTAGGTCCCTTTATAATATTAATACCTCCTTCTTGGGCCTCCTTATAATAATAATAGTGCCCCTCTGGGCCTTCTTATAATAATAAAAGTACCACTCTGGGCCTCTTTATAATAAAAATTATCGTACCCCTCTGGGTCTCCTTATAGTAATAATCGTACCCCTCTGGGTCTCCTTATAATAATAATAGTGAATCTCCTTATAAGGGAATCTGGCAGGAGAATCAACCCTCCTAAACCATCTATACGGGCATTGTGAGGATTCACTCAGGTTGTGCTTGAGGTAGGCGTTAGGCAGTGTTCACACAGGTAGTGCTGTAGTTCAATAAGGCAAGGTTTATTAGCTCCATAATCCCTGGAAGGACTTCATCACAAAATAGCCATGATCCGGCACACAGGTACAGACAACAGGAAAGTATAGTACATGCAGCAGGTCAATTGTCCGGCAGGCATATGTCCAACTCTCTGCCAAGTATATGTCCAATTCTCCGGTAGTTATACATCCAATGCTCCGGCAGGTGTATGTACAAAACTATGGCTGGTCTATGTCCAATACTCCGGCAGGTATACGCCCAATACTCCGGCAGGTATACGTCCAACACTCTGGCAGGTAGACGTCCAATACTCCGGCAGGTGTACGAGCAATTCTCCAGCAGATACACGTCCAATAGTCCAGGAGGTAGACGTCCAACACTCTGACAGGTAGACCTCCAATACTCCGGCAGGTGTACGAGCAATTCTCCAGCAGATACACGTCCAATACTCCAGCAGGTGTACAACCAACAGTCCAGGAGGTAGACGTCCAAAACTCTGGCAGGTAGACGTCCAATACTCCGGCAGGTGTACGACCAATTCTCCAGCAGATACACGTCCAATACTCCAGCAGATGCACGTCCAATACTCCAGCAGGAACACGTCCAATACTCCGGCAGGTACACGTCCACCCACAAATAGGTCAGTATGAGATCTCTCCAGGTATCTCACTGCTGTAGACTGTCCACCTGTAGACTGTTCACCATTGATTGGTCCTTTTTCGCTCCAAGGCCAAAGATTGCTCAGGCCCTCAGCTGACTCCCAGTCACTCTATTCAGAGAGACCCTCATTTTTCTCTCTCCTAACTGCAGCTCACATCTTGGCGTGTTACTCAGGAGCCTCAACACACTCGCCTCTGCTTCAACGTCCCGCAGACTCACTGGCTCACCAGCAGTAACACACGCTGAACCTATTTCCTGCAGGTGCTCTCCTAATCTGGAGAAATCCATGTTTTTCTTATATGTAAATGAGCTGTTAAAATCTATGGGCCAGACATAGATCTCCCTAAGAATCTGCCTTCAGAGATTACTTTCAATGAAACGGGAAGTTACCAGTGTTTTACATGTAGATCAGGAGAGCAGACTGTCAGTTATTACATGTCTCACACTGGTAACACCTCCTTTCATTTAATATAAGCTCTGAAGGCAGATTCTCAGGGAGATCTATGTCTGGCCCACAGATCTTAACAGCTCATTTACATATTAATAAAAATATGTATTTCTCTGGAGTAAATATTGGATCACAGATATCAAGATATCAGTTTATTCAACTTTCTATGACCTACATGACCACTTCCATGCTTCCTTATCTGCAGCTTTCATCACATTACACCTTCAGCTGCTGCAACCATCCCACAAGGGGGCAAACCAGATAGGGTGAGGGTAGGAGCTGATCCCACATCACCTTTATCCTGGTGTTGAGAGGCTTCAGACAAAACTCCGCGAAAGGGAGCCTTAGGCAATGTTCACATGTGTTTTACAGCGTTTTTTTCTGCAGGCAAAACCTGCACTCCTGGGAGTAAAAAAAGTTGCTCACAAAAATCAAGTTTTGTTAAGTTTTTGCTTTTTTTCATGTGTTTTTGCTGCATCTTTGTTGCATTTTTTGCTGTGGATTTTGGTGCGGATTATATGTGTTATTCGTCTATAGTACATGTTTAATAAAGTTGACTTTATTCACCGTATGGTTGTGTATTTTGCAGTGTTTTTGCACTTACTCATTACTTTCTATGGTGAAAAACCACTGAAAAAAAACAAAAAAAGTTGACATACTGCAGATTTTAAAAACATAGCAATTTTCCAATTCAGGAAACAAAACTGCTGCAGAACCCAATGTGTGAACATAGCCTTACAATTCCACAACTTTTCCGTCTTCACACTGAAAAGCTTCAAGAAAAGATGAGTGATTTTGTTGTGACGGACATTAATTGTTAACAAATGAATAGACCAAGGAAACATAGAAGCATTTGGATCAAATATGATAAATACTTTTATGCTCAAAAAGTATTCTCGGAGTAATACCTTTATTGGCTAACCAGGGAAAAAAAAAATATTTGCTAGCTTTCAGGGCACAGAGGCTGCTTCGTCAGGCAGGATTAGAAATTAATTAGTAAGACAAGAGCACAACATCTAAGAGATATTACAACAGGACGTTTGTTCATGAGGCTAACACGTGACCATAATATAATTTTTTATTGTACATCTATAGAATATGATAAAAGACGTCACAAAAAAGGTCAGGTAATTATTAGTGTTGAGCGAGCATGCTCGACACTGCTCGTTACTCGCCCGAGCATCATGCTACTCGGGATGTTCGGCGAGCACCGAGCATTTCTGGGTTACTCGGGCGGTAGCTCGGGCCTCCGCCCTGCATGTTTGTCTCTCTTTACAAAGCCAATGAACATGCAGGGATTGCCAGCCAACTCACTGTAATGCCGCAGCCATGTTGTTTGTGGGCATTACAGTGATTGGCTGGCCACACAGCGTCACCTCGAGTATTTAAAACCGGGCGCCGCCATCTTGGACACAGTCGCTCCGGATCAGACGGTGTAGGGAGAGTGCTGCTGAGTTAGGGAGAGATATATAGTGCGAAATAGGTAGTGTAGGGTCTCTAAAGCCTGCCAGATCAAACAAACAGTCCTTCTCAGGACTAATATCCATCCCAGATATCAGGCAGGCAGGCAGGCTGTATAGGAGACGCAGTGGTTATACCAGCAAACGCTGCATTACAGTCCTTTGAGCTCCTGTTGGTCAAATAGCTAGACTTATCACTCCGGTCTCAGGGGCCAGGAAAAATCTTTTTTTTTTCATCTAAATCCTGTATTTATTTATTTTTCCTCAGTCAGACTGTCCAAAACCTTTGGGTATCCCCCCCCCCCCCCGAAAAAAAATTGAGTGTGTCTGTGACTGTTCAGACACCAATATATCTGTTTAAAAGAGTCTGGTGTAGGCCAGAAAAATAGAACTGTGCTTTTGCAGTTCCACGGGTCAAATCTCTGTATTATCCTGTTTTTTCATTTTTTGCTGAAAAAAAAACTGTACTAGTGTCTCCCTGACTGGTCAGAAACCAATATATCTGTTTAAAAGAGTCTGGTGTATGCCACATAACTATAACTGTGGTTTTGCAGTTCCACGGATCAAATCTCTGTATTGTCCTACTTTTGGCATTTTTTGCCATAAAATAAACTATAATAGTGTCTCTCTGACTGGTCAGACACCAATGTATCTGATTAAAAGAGTCTGGTGTACGCCACATAACTATAACTGTGGTTTTGCAGTTCCACGGGTCAAATCTCTGTATTATCCTGCTTTTGGCATTTTTTGCCGTAAAAAAAAAACTGTAATAGCGTCTCCCTGACTGGTCAGACAACAATATATCTGTTTAAAAGAGTCTGGTGTAGGGCAGAAAAATAGAACTATGGTTTTGCAGTTCCATGGGTCAAATCTCTGTATTATCCTGTTTTTGGCATTTTTTTGCCATAAAAAACTGTAATAGTGTCTCCCTGACTGGTGAGACACCAATATATCTGTTTAAAAGAGTCTGGTGTGCGCCACATAACTATGACTGTGGTTTTGCAGTTCCACGGGTCATATCTCTGTATTATCCTGCTTTTGGCATTTTTTTCCGTAAAAAAAAACTGCAATAGTGTCTCCCTGACTGGTCAGACACCAATATATCTGTTTAAAAGAGTCTGGTGTAGGCCAAAAAAATATAACTGTGGTTTTACAGTTCCACGGTCAAATCTCTGTACTATCCTGTTTTTGGCATTTTTTGCCGTAAAAAAAAACTGTAATAGTGTCTCCCTGACTGGTCAGACACCATTATATCTGTTTAAAAGAGTCTGTTGTACACCACATAACTATAACTGTGGTTTTGCAGTTCCACGGGTCAAATCTCTGTATTATCCTGCTTTTGGCATTTTTTGCCATAAAATAAAGTATTATAGTGTCTCCCTGACTGGTCAGACACCAATATATCTGTTTAAAAGAGTCTGGTGTAGGCCAGAAAAATATAACTGTGGTTTTGCAGTTCCACGGGTCAAATCTCTGTATTATCCTCTTTTTGGCATTTTTTGCCATAAAAAAAAGCTGTAATAGTGTCTCCCTGACTGGGCAGACGCCAATATATCTGTTTAAAAGAGTCTGGTGTAGGCCAGAAAAATATAACTGTAGCTTTGCAGTTCCACTGGTCAATTCACTGTATTATCCTGCTTTTGGAACTTTTTTGCCGTATAAAAAAACTGTAATAGTGTCTCTCTGACTGGTCAGACAAGAATATATCTGTTTAAAAGAGTCTGGTGTACGCCACATAACTATGACTGTGGTTTTGCAGTTCCACGGGTCAGATTTCTGTATTATCCTGCTTTGGCATTTTTTTCCGCAAAAAAAAACCTGTAATAGTGTCTCCCTGACTGGTCAGACACCAATATATCTGTTTAAAAGAGTCTGGTATACGCCACATAACTATAACTGTGTTTTTGCAGGTCCACGGGTCAAATCTCTGTATTATCCTGCTTTTGGCATTTTTTGCCATAAAAAAAACTGTAATAGTGTCTCTCTGACTGGTCAGACAAGAATATATCTGTTTAAAAGAGTCTGGTGTACGCCACATAACTATGACTGTGGTTTTGCAGTTCCACGGGTTAGATTTCTGTATTATCCTGCTTTTGGCATTTTTTGCCATAAAAAAAACTGTAATTGTTAGAACCCTCCTGTTAGTTTTTTCTATTTTGCTGGTCACATGACTTTTTGCCTATTTAATCCAGCTCCGCCCTCCTGGCCTTGCTGGACTTCAGTGTTTCATTTACTCTTAAGCTAGCCAGGTGCCTTGTACCTTACTCTGTAGTTTGCTTGGTCTTTTGACCACTTGAACTTCTGTTTGTTTGTTTGTCTTTTCTCTGCTACATTTCTGCTAGGAGGTGTCCAACTATATCCCAGTCCTTAGTTCTTGTAGGGACCCCTCCCTTATATCTATAGGTCTGCGTTCAGACTAGCCGAGGACTTAGGCGGGTCTGTTCACAAGGAACAGGTCCCCCGCTGCATCGTAGGGAATCAGCTTAGTCCTATTGTAGGGACAGTTTTCCTATCTTTCCTTAGTGTTTGTAGCAGTTCATAACAGTAATAGTGTCTCCCTGATTGGTCAGACACCAATATATCTGTTTAAAAGAGTCTGGTGTACGCCACATAACTACAACTGTGGTTTTGCAGGTCCACGGGTCAAATCTCTGTATTATCCTGCTTTTGGCATTTTTTGCCGTAAAAAAAACTGTAATAATGTCTCCTTGACTGGTCAGACACCAATATATCTGTTTAAAAGAGTCTGGTGTACACCACATAACTATAACTGTGGTTTTGCAGTTCCACGGGTCAAATCTCTGTATTATCCTGCTTTTGGCATTTTTTGCCATAAAATAAAGTATAACAGTGTCTCCCTGACTGGTCAGACACCAATATATCTGTTTAAAAGAGTCTGGTGTACGCCACATAACTAGAACTGTGGTTTTGCAGTTCCACGGGTCAAATCTCTGTATTTTCCTGCTTTTTGCATTTTTTGCCATAAAAAAAAACTGTAATAGTGTCTCCCTGACTGTTCAGACACCAATATATCTGTTTAAAAGAGTCTGGTGTAGGACAGAAAAATATAACTGTGGTTTTGCAGTTCCACGGGTCAAATCTCTGTATTATCCTGTTTTTGGCATTTTTTGCCATAAAAAAAACCTGTAATAGTGTCTCCCTGACTGGTCAGACATCAATATATCTGTTTAAAAGAGTCTGGTGTAGGCCAGAAAAATATAACTGTAGTTTTGCCGTTCCACTGGTCAGTTCTCTGTATTATCCTGCTTTTGGAACTTTTTTGCCGTAAAAAAAAACTGTAATAGTGTCTCTCTGACTGGTCAGACAACAATATATCTGTTTAAATGAGTCTGGTGTAGGCCAGAAAATTAGAACTGTGGTTTTGCAGTTCCACTGTACTAATCTCTGTATTATCCAGCTTTTGGTATTTTTTCTGTAAAGAAAAACAGTAATAGTGTCTCACTGATTGTTCAGACACAAATATATCTGTTTGAAAGATTCTGGTGTATGCCACATTACTATAACTGTGGTTTTGCAGTTCCACGGTTCAAATCTCTGTATTATCCACTTTTGGGCCTTTTTTACATAAAAAAAACAGTTTGAGTGTGTCGCTGACTGTTCAGCCCCAAATATATCTATTTAAAAAAGTCTGGTATACGCCAGTAAATTAGAACTTTGGTTTTGCAGTTCCACGGTTCAAATCTCTGTATTATCCAGCTTTTGTTTTTTTTCCGTAAAGAAAAACAGTAATAGTGTCTCCCTGATTGTTCAGACACAAATATATCTGTTTGAAAGATTCTGGTGTACGCCACATATCTATAACTGTGGTTTTGCCATTCCATGGTTCAAATCTCTGTATTATTCACTTTTGGGCCTTTTTTACAAAAAAAAACCAGTTTGAGTGTGTCGCTGACTGTTCAGCCCCAAATATATCTTTTTAAAAAAGTCTGGTATACGCCAGTAAATTAGAACTGTGGTTTTGCAGTTCCACTGTTCAAATCTCTGTATTATCCAGCTTTTGGCCTGTTTTACGTAAAAAAACAGTAATAGTGTCTCCCTGTCTGTTCAGTCACAAATATATCTGTTTAAAAGTTTCTGGTGTAGGCCAGAGAAATAGAACTGTGGTTTTCCTCTTCCACGGTTCTAATCTCCTTTTTATTACCCTTTTTCCATTCATAGTGCGAGTGTAAGCTATTTTACTTAATTTACAATGGGCAAGGCGCGTGGCAAGGGACGTGGAACTGGACGTTCTGGTGATGGTGCGTGTAGAGGCCAAGGTGAAAATGTGCCACAACCAACAGCCACATCTTTTCGCTCCCACTTCTTGACTGAATTACTAGGGAAGCACACTGCAACACCAGTATTGCGAACTGATCAGTGTGAACAGGTTATTAATTTGATAGCAGATAATACTTCCAGTTACCTGGGCACCACCACCTCCGGTCTGTCTTCCACACGGTCAAGTTTTAGTAGCCGTGAGTCTCGACCGCATACTCCTCCTCACCCTGATGCTCCTTCCTCCCACCATGCCGAGTGTCGTCAGACAGCAACTGATCCCACACTTTGACACTCTGAAGAGCTGTTCACTGGTTCATTTCCATATTTGTGCCCCTTGCCTGCTCCGCTTGAAGTGGTGGAAGAGGAGATCCCATGTAGCGATGCCCAAATATTTGAACAGCCACGGCCAGAGGAAGTCGACAATTGTGGCAATTTGTCACAAGAGGTGGACGATGACGAGACACAATTGCCACAAAGTGAGGAGGAGGATCGTGGTGCGCATGTGGAAGAGGAGGAGGTGGTGATCTAGTAACTGACCCAATGTGGCAGGAGGACACGCAGAGCGAGGCCAGCAGCACACAGGGGGAGGGAGGCAGAGTACCCCAACAGGCAGGAAGAAGCAGTGTGGGGGCCGCACACAGAAGGCGGGCAACAGTTCCCCGTAACACCAACACGAGGGACATTGCCAGTACAACCGGTAAGTCTTCCAGAGTCTGGAATTTTTTTAAAGACTCTGCTGATAACCCTTAAAAGGCCATTTGTACCACCTGCCAGGCCAGCATCAGCAGGGGTGACAAAACTACCAGCCTGACCACCACCAGCATGATCAGGCACATGGCAGCAAAGCAACCCACTTTGTGGAGTGAACCCCAGGGTCCACGACCAGTGTCAGCGGGTGTCACCACTGCTTCTTCCGCTGTTGTGCATGTAATAGAACCCCCTGTTGTGCGTGTGACGCGCCCCCTGGGCCATGTTGTTAGGGATACCCGGAGCCGGATCAGATGGGGGTTGTAGTCTCCGAGTGGCTGTGACCCGGTCCGTGCCCAGGGTGTCAAACTCAGTGTGCGGCAGTCCTTGTAGATGTTTTAGTGTCGACTACGCCACCCGTTGGTTTGCGGTCAAAAGGCCGCCGCTGCAGGATGGTCCGCTGAGGCTGGTGGTGTGTGTGCAGCTGTGGTAGTATAACCCCCAACGGGAGGGGTATAGCCTCAGGGGGTCAGACGTGGAGGATGGTGGTTGTGAAGGTGCAGCAAGGAGACTCAGAGGCATGAAATGCAGTTCAGGGTTTTTACTCACTGGTGTTGCTCGGGTCACTCTGCAGATCAGTGACCACCCAAGCCGTGCTGCGTCCACCAGGTCCTGGACTCGGCCAACTTCCGGGCAATTCTTGAGTATGGTCCTGAGCTCCTTTCTGACTCTCCCTTCTTCTGGCCGTTCCCACCAGGGATCCACCTCTGTCCAGCTCCCTCGGGCCTCTTAGTGGTTGAACCTTCTCTGGCTTCCCTGGCCCTACTCGTGGTGTGCCTTCCTGGTGGATTTGGTGAGGGTCGTGGCAGATCCTGCCCACGACCTCCGGTTCCTGGCTAAGGTGTGCTTTAGCCTCTGCCAGCTTAGGATCCGGTACCCTTTTGCCGACCCTTCACCCTTATCAGCTCTCATACAGGCTCTTGGGGTCCCCTCTCGTCCGGCGCCTCTGGGTCTCTCTTCCTTCTCCTCTGCTTCACTGCAGGCTCTCTCTCTGACTGACTGACCCTGTCCTAAGATGGTGCCCACCTTATATACTCCCTCTATGTGTGAGCTCAGGTGACCAGCACCCAATGAGCTCCTACATTTACCCAGACTACTCCCCCTATCTGCCCCTACACAACTGGGATGTTCCACCCCCCTCCCACTCCAGCCAGGGACAGACGCTGTCGTACCTGCACATATACTGGTGGGAGTACCGTTGTTCTGTCCCCCGGAAATGGGATGTATGTAGTGCATGCAGCCTACTAGCTCAGTTCCATACTCCATCCTTACCCGGGAGTGGAATACCACACCTCTGGAGTGAGGTGCAATACCCCTGTAGCAGCCGAATCCTCAGGGTGCTACATTCCCCCCTGGTAAACCACAGCACGTCCTCGGGCTGTAAAAGAATAAACATCCAAAAACATACAAATTTTTTTCAAAACATAAACATATAGAACATTATATATATATCATAAAACTTTTCATATAAAACTTTTCATATTAAACATTCTTGTTCCTCCGGCCACGGTGCAAATTGTGACCGGGTAAGTGCCACAGTCTCTTCTGGAAGAAAAACAGTTTCCTATAAAACCGGTAGGGGGCGCCTTAGAAAGCGCAACTATGTACAAGGGGAATATGGCCGCTCTCAGTCCTCGGCCAATGGGGAAGAGGAATGGCTGTTCACAGTCCTCAGCCTGTTGGGGGATAGGGACACACGGGTACAGTTCACTGGTCCCAACGGGGACTATATTTTAAACTATTAACTGTTCTTGTACCCTGATGGGTAACTATTTTACAGTTTCACGATACCGTACTCTAATGACGGCGTCCTCCTGTTCCTTCTCGCGGGCAAACTTCAGACCCGTCCGGGTCCTCTTGCTCCTCCTCACACCGCAGCTCCTCCTCCGTCAGCCGGTGTACATGAAGGGCGTACGGTCCTTTGGCACATTTGTGCCGGGTGAATGTGACCTCGTCCCCTACATATAGGTCACGCCCTCTGTGTCCCTCCGGCAGATGACTTTCAACGTCTCTGCGGGTGACAAAGACGTCGCCGGGGGTCTGATGATCCCTGATGAAACCCCAACCGTGCTGCAGTTGGAATTTAATCACAGTCCCGGTGGCACGGGGACAATGAGCTGCACGGGGGTTCCTCCGGGTCCGGCTCTTCTGTTCAGCGCTCTGTATTTGCAGCCGCTGCTCACGGACCCGCCTCTCTCTCCTTTCCCTGTCAAAGACCTCCAGCTGCTGCCGGCAGCACTCTGCACGCTCAGCTGCGGCCGCCCGTGTTTCTTGGGTGAACCCCATGAGGTCTCCTCCAGTGGGGTCCCACTCAAACTGCGCCTCCTCCAACGAGAGCGGGGTCATCTTGACAGGCGCCGGAGGCGGTATCAGGGGCTCATCCAGGGGTCTTTCTTTCCGGAGTCGGGGATGGTGGTACTCCGGTGGCCACACAAAGGGCTGCCCATCCGGGCAAGTGTGCTGGGCAAACAAGTCTTCACCCAGGTGTGGCGCTGTGGATGTTGAGGGCGCGGAGGTGGTAGCGGCGCCCAGGTTTACCAGGCCTTGCGACCAGGCTTGGGGCACCCTGAAGGTGAAGGGCACCGTGAAGACGGCGGCGCCCGGGTGTTCCTGGCCTTGCGACCAGGCCGGTGGCTCGGCAGAGGTAGAGGGCTCTGTTGGTACTGCGGCGCCCGGGGGCACTCGGCCTTGCGACCAGGCCGGTGGCGTCTCCTGCTTGGCCGCGCTCTGGATCGAGGCGCGTGACGTAGCAGGGGGCGTGGCCGCGGCTCCGGCCGCTTGAGGCCTAGCTTGGAGCGATGACGCAGCGGTTACGGGAACGGTGAGTGGGGCTTCGGGCTCTGCGACGGGGAGCTGGGGCAGGTTTACGGCTTCTGGGCACGGGATGCGGTCGTCCCCATTACCTGCCTTCATCTCTTCGGCTCCCTCCGCGGCGTCGTCTCCGGCCGTCGTCCCTCCTTCGCCGTCCTCAGAGGTGGACTTGCTCCTCGCTGCGGGTGGCATGCTTCGCTGGCGGGCTCCAGCCTGCTGGGCCATCTCTCGAGTCCACTCCGCCAGTGTTTCTTGCTGCACCCGGGCCATCCTTCGTGCTAGGCCCTCCAGCGCGGTCTGTGCACGCTCCCGATCTCCGGGGAGCTGCGCCAGGATCTCCAGCAGGCCTTCTGGAGTGGCGACCTGCAACAGGCTCCTGACCACAGGGTCGGTGCTGCCTGACTCTCCCTCCATCTCCGGGTGTGTTCTCTCTGGACTCTCCTCCAGACTCCTCCAAGCTGCTCCCATCTTCTTTCTTTTGTTCTGTATACGCCCATACTGAGGGCGGTCCTGGGGCAACTTTGTGATTGCCAGTTCCAGGGGCAGTTCTCTCACGCTGATGGACATATCAATCATCACAGTCTCTGCTGGTGGGGGCGGTTTCCACTTTTGGCGCCATTTTCGGTCCTGGCCCACTATGGGAGGTGGCCTCTTGCCATCCTTTGGCACGCCCATAATGGCGTCCGCTCTGCCAAGGCGGGAAATCTTTTCTGATGGCGGGAATCGCTTCCCAGTGGCGGGAAACTCTGTGGATGGCGGGAAAAGACTGCAGATGACGGGCAAATGGCGGGAACTGATCCGAGATGGCGTCCGATGGCGGGGACCCTCTGGAACCGGCGGGAGACTTCTTTTTGAGGTAAATGCGAACTTTTCTTCAGGCACGCAGTACCCGGTGGTTGCGGGCATGTTATCCTGCCGACTACGCCAAAGTTGACGCGCCCCCTGGGCCATGTTGTTAGGGATACCCGGAGCCGGATCAGATGGGGGTTGTAGTCTCCGAGTGGCTGTGACCCGGTCCGTGCCCAGGGTGTCAAACTCAGTGTGCGGCAGTCCTTGTAGATGTTTTAGTGTCGACTACGCCACCCGTTGGTTTGCGGTCAAAAGGCCGCCGCTACAGGATGGTCCGCTGAGGCTGGTGGTGTGTGTGCAGCTGTGGTAGTATAACCCCCAACGGGAGGGGTATAGCCTCAGGGGGTCAGACGTGGAGGATGGTGGTTGTGAAGGTGCAGCAAGGAGACTCAGAGGCATGAAATGCAGTTCAGGGTTTTTACTCACTGGTGTTGCTCGGGTCACTCTGCAGAACAGTGACCACCCAAGCCGTGCTGCGTCCACCAGGTCCTGGACTCGGCCAACTCCCAGGCAATTCTTGAGTATGGTCCTGAGCTCCTTTCTGACTCTCCCTTCTTCTGGCCGTTCCCACCAGGGATCCACCTCTGTCCAGCTCCCTCGGGCCTCTTAGTGGTTGAACCTTCTCTGGCCCTACTCGTGGTGTGCCTTCCTGGTGGATTTGGTGAGGGTCGTGGCAGATCCTGCCCACGACCTCCGGTTCCTGGCTAAGGTGTGCTTTAGCCTCTGCCAGCTTAGGATCCGGTACCCTTTTGCCGACCCTTCACCCTTATCAGCTCTCATACAGGCTCTTGGGGTCCCCTCTCGTCCTGCGCCTCTGGGTCTCTCTTCCTTCTCCTCTGCTTCACTGCAGGCTCTCTCTCTGACTGACTGACCCTGTCCTAAGATGGTGCCCACCTTATATACTCCCTCTATGTGTGAGCTCAGGTGACCAGCACCCAATGAGCTCCTACATTTACCCAGACTACTCCCCCTATCTGCCCCTACACTACTGGGATGTTCCACCCCCCTCCCACTCCAGCCAGGGACAGACGCTGTCGTACCTGCACATATACTGGTGGGAGTACCGTTGTTCTGTCCCCCGGAAATGGGATGTATGTAGTGCATGCAGCCTACTAGCTCAGTTCCATACTCCATCCTTACCCGGGAGTGGAATACCACACCTCTGGAGTGAGGTGCAATACCCCTGTAGCAGCCGAATCCTCAGGGTGCTACACGTGCAAGGCATTCCCCTGTCCATACTGCATGCAAAGATGCCCCCTCCTCTCAGTCTTCACTTGTTATGGCAGTTTCTCAAGAAACAGCATCAACATTCATGTCCACGTCCCACCGCATCGTTCAATTGTCCATATCCCAGAGCTTTGAACGAAAGAACAAATTCGCAGCCAACGCCCCACAGGCCACAGTCCTAAATTCGCACATTTCATGACTGCTTGCGTTGGAAATGCTGTCTTTTAGGCTGGTGGAGACGGCATCCTTCCGCAACCTTATTGCGGTAGCCGTCCCCCGGTACTCGGTCGCCAGCCGACACTATTTTGCCCGGTGTGCCATCCCCGCACTACACAAGCATGTGTCCCAAAACATCTGCCGTGCCCTCAACAACGCAGTTACTGGGAGAGTCCACCTGACAACGGACACGTGGACAAGTGCTTGTGGCCAGGGACAGTACATCTCCCTGACGGCACACTAGGTAAACATATTGGAAGCTGGGACCCAGTCGGACCTTGGGACGGAACACATCCTTCCCACACCGAGGATTGCGGGCCCTATATCAGTCAGAGTTGCCCCCACAGTGTACTGCTCCTGCGCATCATCCTCCTCCTCCTCCTCCTCATGTTCTGCCTCCATCTCAGATATCACCACATCAGTTACAAGCTGGAAGCACTGCAGTACTGCCTCAGCCAAGCGGCCACGTGCTGTGCTGAAACTCATAAGCTTAGGTGATAAACCTCACACTGCTTGTGAGTTGTGGACAGCTGTGAAAGAGCAGGCAGATCTGTGTCTGAGACCGCTGAACCTAATTCCAGGCATGGTCGTGTGTGACAATGGCCGTAAACTGGTGGCGGCTCTGAGGTGAGGCAAGATCACACAAGTACCATGCCTGGCTCATGTGCGCTTCACGGGAGATGCTGAAAAGTGCGGGACCGGAGCCGGCAAGTTACAGTCAGCTGATCGGTTCTCCGGCAGATGCTGGAAGCGGCGGGACCGGAGCGGACGCCTCCCCCATCCATCGGATAGGTGAGTATCCATAGTTTTAAAGCAGTGTATGTACTGCAGCCAGAAGCTGTCTGTACATACACTGCTAGGGGGACACTCACAGCACACACAGACCCACACATTACATTACATTACATACAGACACATACATTACATTACATACAGGTGTAATCCTCCATCCTCACACTTCATTTCTCCTGCATCCTCCATAAAAAAACACAGGAAAAAAAGCAGTGTGTGAATGGAGGTGCTTCTTTTACCTGCGTAAAAAAACGCAGGTAAAAAAAGCAGGAAATACGCACGTGTAAAAATACGCAGGAAAAAAAGCAATGTGTGAACGCAGCCTAAAACTGTCTTGTTAAGATACTGTGACCTCCACCACTCTTCCAAGGGGCATTGATATTGTCTTTTTATTCCACTGCGACCTCCACCACTCTTCCAAGGGGCATTAATATTGTCTTGTTAATCTACTGTGACCTCCACCACTCTTCCAAGGGGCAATGATATTGTCTATTTATTCCACTGCGACCTCCACAACTCTTCCAAGGGGCATTAAAACTGTCTTGTTAAACTACTGTGACCTCCACCACTCTTCCAAGGGGCATTAGAAGCATCTTCTTAAGCTACTGTGACCTCCACCACTCTTCCAAGGGGCATTAAAACCATCTTGTTAAGCTACTGTGACCTCCACCACTCTTCCAATGGGCATTAAAACCATCTTGTTAAGCTACTGTGACCTCCACCACTCTTCCAAGGGGCATTGATATTGTCTTTTTATTCCACTGCGACCTCCACCACTCTTCCAAGGGGCATTAAACTTTCTTGTTAAGCTACTGTGACCTCCACCACTCTTCCAAGGGGCATTAAAATCGTCTTCTTAAGCTACTGTGACCTCCACGTCTCTTCCAAGGGGCATTAAAACCATCTTGTTAAACCACTCTGACCTCCACGTCTCTTCCAAGGGGCATTAAAAGCGTCTTGTTAAACCACTCTGAACTCCACAGCTCTTCCAAGGGGCATTGAAATGTTGTTTTTAATTAATTCTAACCTCCACGACTCTTCCAACGGGCATTGCATTTCCTCCTAATTTTAGTCAGCTTTTGGTTTTCAATGCATAGGCGAACACTAAGGGAGACCCACTCCCCAATAATGGGTAGAAGGTTTTTAGTACGCTGTAATCCACGTCTGTTTCAAGGGGCATTGCAGTTCCTCATAATTTTTGGAAAGCCTTCCATTCACTGCTTAGGCCAACAGTGTACAGGAGACCCAATTGCTATAAATGGGAAAAACGGTTTAGTTAAGGCCCTCTGACCTCCATGTCACTTCCAAGGGGCACTGGAGTGTCTTGAAATTTTTGGTAGGCATTGCATTCACTGTATGCCCTATAACTGTGTAGCCGAACCGCTCCTTTTGGTGCAGAAACATATCCTACAAGACATGTGTGGTTGACTGGCCTGATATTGATGTGAATGGTCCCTGTTCCTCCTGCTCTTTCTCCTTTGCCACCACCTCATCCATAATTCATCACCTGAAGCTTTGTTTTAATGGGAGTCATAGAACTGGGATAGTAGCAGGAAAACATCCAGTAATCCTCGGAGGAGGTATGATATGGGCCAAAACGCTGACCACCTCAGGCCTAGCCGCTACTACATACATGCGCTTGCATTCCAAGGAACAAAAAGCAGAGGAGATGGATGGTATCATGATCATGAATAATTTACTCGTTACTTAGGAGGCCGACCACTGCTGCTGTCTACCTTCTGAACTTTGTGTTGAAGCCTGATTGACCCAGGACCCGCAATCCTCTATGTCTGGAGGACGTGTTGCATTCCAGTGTCCAACTGTGTCCCGGCTTCTACAATATTAACCCAGTGTGACGATGTCAGTCAGATGGACCATCCCTGGCCACATTCACTTGTCCAAGTGTTTGTGGTTAGGCTGTCCTTCAAATAGGGGCGGCTGGGGACCATTTATGGACACCCGGCCGCCCCTAGGTGGCTGGGGACCAAGCGTGGACACCCGGCCGCCGGGCGGCTGGGGACTGAGTATGGATAATAGGCCGCCGACGCAGCCATGACGTGGTGGCCAGATTCCGCCTCCACATGCCTAAAAGGCCCAATTTCAAGTGCAAGCAAGCTAGCAGTATGGTATTGCAGCCTGGGGGTGGGTGGGTGGGTGGCAGGCTGCATACTTGCGCTTGCATTGCAAGGAATGGGGGAGGTACAATTGAACACTGCCCTGGGACAAGGACTTGCACGGGGATAGTTGCAAGTCTGCATATTCTGATGCGGCAAGGATCACTTCTGATGGGCACACTTTTAGGCAGTGACCTGGGTGTCAGAGATGCTTCCAGGGGTCTTCCCCATGCTGTTCCCATGTCTTTTCAGCACTGTATGCATGTGTCACACAGCACATGGCCAGATAAGGTTGTAAAATGTTAAAATGACATTTCCCGGTGAATACATTTGTCACGGTTGAAAGCAATACAAAAGTGCAAAAACGCATAAAAAATGCTACTTGTGAACATAGCCCAAGGTGTGGAGGAGTATTTTTGTTTTTGGTTATTTATTTTACCTTATACCAAAGTTTTTACCATGGAACGGATATTCCTTAACATATTTCACAGGAAAGCAGTTTCAGTTTCGTTTTTGAACGTTTCATTGTGAGCCCGTAAAAGTGGCTTAATACCTCTGACCATGTTGTTGACAGCAGTGACCTAGGGGTCAGAAATGCTTCCTGGGGCGATCCCCATGCTGTCGCCATGTCATTTGAGCACTGTCATTATCGTTTTGGGAACTTTTTAGGCTTTCTGCAGACTGCCGGGGGTGCCGCCGCAAAAATGCTCGGGTCTCCCATAGACTAACATTGGGCTCGTTGCTCGGGTCGAGCACCCGAGTATCACGGTGAGCTCGGCCAGAGCTTCGAGCACCTGAGCATTTTAGTGATCGCTCAACACTATTCAGGACAGATCTTCAAGTGGTCTCTTGAGACTGCCGCTGAAGTTTCCCCTCCATCTTTGCTGATGAGGCACACTTTGGTGTTATCGTAACTTGAATTTAGGATGGTGTATGGCTCTACCTCCCACTGGTCATCTAATTTGTGGAGTCGTCTTTTCCTCTTAAGTACCTGTTCTCCAGGTGATAAGGGAATGACAGGTGCGTGCTGATTATAAGTTTTCTCTTACTTCTGTCTTGCCTGGGACAAACTTACCAGGTCTTGCTCTCTTCAGGTAAGCATGTGTACAGTTGGTGGAGTTTACCGGGATGTGATTATATAGGTCCACCAAATCTGGTAACTTCTCTGGCCACAGGCTACGTTCTTCAAGGGGCAACGTCTTCAACAGGTCTATCACTACCTGGTTCATCTTTTCACACAACCCGTTGGTCTAGGGATGATACGGCGTCGTCCTGATTTTCTTGCAGCCGTACAAGTTACAGAATTCCTGGAACATCTCTGCTTCAAAGGCTGGACCTTGGTCGGTAAGCAGCCTTTCAGGGTAACCGTGCGGGCGACAAAAGTGCTGTTGGAACGCTTTGGCTGCCGTCTGAGCCGTCTGGTCTTTCACTGGCACTACTAACAAAAACCTGGAGTAGTCGTCTACTATGGTGAGAGCGTAGACATAGCCTGACCGGCTTGGGGCTAGCTTCACGTGGTCCAAGGCTACCAGTTCAAATGGTTGTTTGGTGATTATGGGCTGCAGGGGAGCCCTCTGGCTGTCACGGTCTTTTCGTCTCAGGTTGCATGGACCACATTCTCGACACCATCTCTCGATTGCTTTCCTCATGCCAGCCCAGTAGTATCGCTCACGTAGCAAGACTTCCAACTTCTTCAACCCGAAGTGTCCTGCTCCATCGTGGTACGCTTCTAAGACCATTGACGCATCCTGCCTCGGGACTATCACCTGCCAGACCAGTTCATGTGTCCGGGAGTTTATGCTTCTTCGACACAGCTTTCTTTCGTAGATGAACAGTTTTCCCTTCTCCTTCCACAACTGTTGGGTCTCCTGTGGAGCATCTGGATCAGGGTACGAGTCAGCTTGTGTCAGCAACTCCTTGACTAGGCGGACAGCCGGGTCACTATCCTGCGTTTCTGCCCATCCATGCTGGGGCAATGGGTTGAAGGTGGCCTCTCCGTTGGTGGAGCGCTTGTCCCTTACACAGTGGGAGCACTGGGTCACCCCATGACGATGGAAAGCGGGTATCTCTATCTCCTCCAGCTCTTCCGGGTCTTCTCCCCCATCTGGAAAGTTGGGCATCCTGGACAGCGCATCAGAATTTGCATTTTTATGCCCCGCCTGATACTTGATGGTAAACTCGTAGTTAGACAGTCAGGCCATCCATCGTTGCTCTAGGGCACCAAGCTTCGCAGTCTCCAGGTGCGTCAGCGGGTTGTTATCTGTGAAGACTGTAAATTTGGAGGAGGCGAGATAGTGCTTGAAGCGCTCTGTTACAGCCCAGACTATGGCGAGAAACTCCAACTTGAAGGAACTGTAGTTGTCGGGGTTCCTTTCCATAGGACGGAGCTTCCTGCTGGCGTAGGCAATCACTCTCTCTCTGCCTTGCTGTACCTGGGACAGCACCGCTCCTAATCGCACGTTGCTGGCATCTGTATGAAGTATAAAGGGTTGGCCATAGTCTGGGTAGGCCAGGACTTCGTCACCGGTGAGAGCCATTTTCAGTCGGGTGAAGGATTCGTGTTCTGGTTTACCCCATTTGAACGGAGGTTTGGGGTTCTTGGCCTTCTTGGACTGGCCTACCAGGAGGTCCTGCATGGGCGCTGCTATCTTGGTGAAACCCTTGATAAATCTCCTGTAGTAGCCTACCAGCCCGAGAAACTGCCGCACTTCCTTGATAGTGGATGGTCTTGGCCAGTCCTTGATTACGGTGGCTTTTTCAGGGTCTGGCGCTACACCTTCGGTGCTTACCACATGACCAAGGTACTGCACCTTGGGCTTCAACAGGTGGCATTTGGATGGCCTTACTGTGTGACTCACGCGCGTCCTCTGTAAGCCCTACCCTGGGAGGTGGAGGACTCGGAGTCGGGTCCTTTGATGTAGAGATGGGGTGCAGCCGTGGCCCGGACCTGACCCGTGCCCAGGGTCGTCACACTAAAACAAAAGAGATGGTACGGGCTTATCCGGGTTGAGTGGCTGATCTCGACTACGCCACCTGTGGCACCTGGTGAAGGCCACCAGCGCCGCTACAGTCCGCTGAGGCATGATGTTATGGCAGCCGTCATTGTTACTACTCCCTACAGGCGGAGCATGGCCTCAGGTCAGAGGGAAAGGATGACGGGGGTAGTAGTCTAGGAGGTCTGGTGCTACGTAGCACAGTGTAATGCAGAATAAAGAGTCCGGAGGCCATAGGGGTTAACTTCCAGGGTTTTTACTCATGTTGAAGAGTACAGCTGCAAGGCTCCTCCCTGCTGCTCGCGGAGTTCTGCGGTCACCAGGGACAGGGGTCCGACAACCTGCGAGTAAGTCCAGTGTTAAATCAGGACCCCGCAACAGAGTGTTACTAGACATCAGACCGGTTACTTTCCTGTCTGTGTAGATAGGCCGGGTCTCCTTCTGAACTCCTCTCAGAAAAAGGGCACGGGTGGCAGCTCCGCTCCTTCCGTTACCCGGTGGGATCCTCAGAGCCTACCGGGCTTTCCCGACCAGGACGTGGAGTAGCAAGGTCGGGTGTTGGGGGCCGGTACCCCTCTTGCAGCCGGAATCCCTCTGAATAGATCAGAATAGCGAGGACAGGTGGCGTATACCGCTCCGTCTGCATCCTCCCTGGGGCCATTTGCTGTGGAGCTACACTCCTAAGCTTCGGGCCTTCTTGGTCATTGTCCTTGACCGGGTTGAGACATATGTTAACTCGAACCTGCCCCTCGACCCAAGGCCAGGGTACGAGGGCCGTGTCTCCATCCGCTGCAGGTCCACACAGGATCCACTTTCAGGGTGGGAGATCACAATCAAAAGAACCGACCAATGACCAAGATGGCAGTGTATTAAATATGAATTATTAAGTGTCACTAAAATGTGAGTCCTCCACCCTCACCCACTAAATGGTTCCCCTATCTCTTGGTTCCCCAGTCTCCCTGTAACCAGGAGGGCAGCACCTAGTGCATTCTAGCCCCCTCTGGTGGAGAAGTGTGGTGTTGAATGTGGAGGTGGAGTCCTGACCATCACACTGTTCTTACCTCAGAGGAGGAACACTACACTCCATTAAAGAAGTGCAGCATCCCAGTGGCGGTCGAACCCTCAGGGGCGCCACATTACCTTCAGGCCAAAACCAGATAGGGCTTCAAACACCTCGGCAAGGTGCTCCAGGTGTTCTTCATATGTCTTCGAGTAGACAATTACGTCGTCCATGTACAGCAGGACAGTTTCGAAGTTCTTGTGTCCTAGGCAGCACTCCATTAACCGCTGGAAGGTTCCTGGGCCATTGCAGAGCCCGGATGGCATACAGTTGAACTCACAGAGGCCCATTGGTGTTGTAAACGTGGTCTTTTCTTTGTCCGCCTCTGCCACAGGAACCTGACAGTACCTACTGGTGAGATCCAAAGTGGAGAAATAATTAGCAGATCTTAATGCTGCTAGTGACTCCTCAATGGGTAGGCATCCTTATGTGTAATGCGGTTAATCTGCCTGTAGTCAACACACATCCTCATTGTACCATCCTTCTTTCTAACGAGAACTAATGGAGCTGCCCAGGGGCTACAACTATCCCTTATCACCCCAGCCTCCTTCATCTCCCGTAACATCCCTTTGGCATATTGATAGTGAGCTGGGGGTACAGGCCGGTACCTCTCTTTAATCGGTCGATGATCTCCCGTGGGGATATGATGTTGAAGCCCTTTTACCTGCCCAAAGTCTAGTGGGTGTTTGCTGAAGACGCGCTCATATTCTTGGACCACCCGGTATACTCCATGCTTTTCAGTGCCCACTTGTAGCTTCTGACACCAATCCTCCATCTGTCCCTTGGAACCATTATCCTCTGCCGGTTTGGATGGAGGCAAGGGTTCCACTATCTTTATTGAGTTGTTACTGACAGTGAATAGCTTAGCAAGGGTAGCATACCGGGGTAAATGGACCTCTTTCTCCCCACAGTTCAGGATGCTTATCGGTACTCTCCCCTTGCGGACATCTACTACCCCCCTGGCCGTCAAGATAGTGGGCCTACTGTCAGAGTACACGGGCTCTAACAGGGCCTGATAATCTTGACCCCTCAGACCAATTGCTGCCCGACACCATATTAACATTTCGCTTCTAGGGGGCATTGCAATGGGGAATGGATCACTCATCCTGACACTGCCAATTTCCCCTCTAGACAGCTCTACCTGTTGTCTTTTCATCAGGGCTCTGATCTCCTTCTGTAGAACTCGCTGCTGACTGGAACTGGCAGTCTCTGCGACCTGTTGTAACAAAACAATAATTTCTCCCAAGACAATTTTCTATCACACTAGTGCCTAAGGTTATCATGGGATGACTTTCTCGGCGATCAATATCAACAATAATCATTCCTTGTGATGGCAATTCTACTTTGCCAACTTTTATGGTCACCTCTTTATACCCCACCTGAGGCAAGGGCTTACCATTGCTGGGATAGATACTAAGGTGTTCATCTGGACGGCGGGTAATGTCTGAATCAGTCCAGTATTGTTTATAAAGGATATACGGCATCATGGTCACCTGGGACTCAGTGTCCAGCAACGTACTTGTCGCGCCAGCTTTGTGGGCCCGGTCATCTTACTCCTGGGGGTTGGCCCTTTGCTCCAGGGGTTGCTCGTTTAAATTACAGAATCTTGCGTATTGCCCCGCCTTTTGACTGCGGTGGCAGATGGGTTGTCCGTCCTGGTCGTAGCGATCGCTGTTCCTCCCTCTGATCGGTGGAATTCTTCTCTGTCGTCGCCACGGGATGTCATCTAGACTGGAAGCCAGCTGGATCTTTTCCTTTGGAGACACTTGCATGGCCAGCACGGTCTTGGTTAACGCAGCCACACTTTTGGTTAGCTCCTGGACCTGAAGGCGCAGGTCTGCAGACGGGTCATTGTCTAGAGTCTGCGCGTCAGCTTCCACAGGTTCTGGGGAAAAGAACGCCACCTCCTGGTGGTATGTGATAGCTCGGAGCCGGTGGGATGCAGCGCCTCCTGGTGTTGATTCCCGCAGCACCCGGATGGCTCTGTCTTTAAATTGCGTAAAGGCCAGATCAGAGTTTTGCAGAGCCATAAGCGCAGCTGTGTCCTGTGAGCGCTGGACAGCAGCCCCTCAATAAACTGCTCAGTTAGCAAGCTGTCCTCATCATGTACACTGTCAGGGTCTACCTGTTTGATGGCCCGCAGTGCCTCCTGCAGGTTTAGAGCATAGTCCCGTACACTGTCCTGCACCCTTTGTTTGCACCCGTAAAAATTCACTTTAATTTCTGCTGCGGTGCTGGTGTCAAAGGTATCCTTCAGTTGGGCCAGTATTTCTTTTACAGTGCCTTTGTCTCTGCCCGACCAGGACTTCACCTTTCTCTGGGCTGCACCGATTAACTGGCCTATGAGGATGCCGACTTTTTGCTCCTCAGACAGGGGGTATACTTTAAACAAACTGCGCAGTCTCTCTTCAAAGTCGTTCAGGGTGTGCGACTCCCCTGAGTACTGGGGCAACCACGCCGCCCCCGGTATGTATGGCATTGATAACGGCATTACAGTGGCAGCGGCCTTGCCTGCGGCTGAACCCTCCTCCTTGTTGGGCATCTTCCTCCTCCCTAGTGAACCTCAGCCAGGTCCTGGGCGTCTCCTGATGTACCAGTATGCTGCTCTGCAGGCGGAAGGATCTCTTACCCGGCAGTTCCGGATCAGGGCTTCTTTCTTCCCCCTCAGCGGGCAGCAAACCACGTGATAACACAGTTCAATAAAGTCTATGGCACACAGGACCCGGTTATACCGGGCTTCGTGAATCCAGTTCGTGACGCCAAGTTGACGCGCCCCCTGGGCATTGGGGTACCCGTTGCCGGGCCGGTAGATACTGGGGAATGTCACAATGGCGGTGACCCGGTCCGTGACCCAGGGCGGTCAATAACAGGGGTTTATTTATAGGGGATTTATAGTGATTGTATAAAGTTCGTGACGCCACCTGTGGTATGCAGCTAAGGGAGCCGCCGCTGGGGAGCAGGTCCTCTGGAGCTGATGTTACTGCAACAGGGATGGTGTTGCTCTCCACAGGTAGAGCTTATCTCCAGGGTAGTGTAGATGTTATGGGTTATGCTGGGCGTTGTAGTGCAGGGTGTAGTGCCGGCGTCCCTGCCCTCTGCTAGGCAGGGACGCTGCTCCCCTCACCGCTCTGCTCCGTGCCCGGCTTCCTCCCCCCGCTCTGCTGTCAGCGCGCGCTCCGTCCCGGCGTCCTCCTCCTGCTCTGCTCTCAGCGCGCGCTCCTTCCCGGCCCCTGTGCTTAGGGCGCGCGCGCGCGCGCTCCCCTCCTCTTAAAGGGGCCGCGCGCGCCGCCCTAAAGAGTCCCCGGCCAATGGCCGGAGGACTTCATCATATTTAAGGCACCTCCTCCAAAATGGAGGTGCCCGAGCAATGTTGTTTGCACCTGTGTCTCACCTGTGCTTCAGCCCTCAGGTCCCGTTGCCAGTTACCTGCCAGTTTCCTGCCAGTTACCTGCCAGTTACCTGCCAGTTACCTGCCTGATTCCTGCCTGAATACTTGTTACCTGTCTGCCAGTCTGAGGTCCGACGGTCTGCCTTACTACTCCTGTCAGTCTGTCTAAAGGACCAGCCTGCCCGCTCACCTGGGAGCGCATATCAGCTACCTGCCTGCTTGCCTGAGGTCCGACGGTCTGCCTTACTACTCCGGTCAGTCTGTCTATGGACCAGCTTGCCCGCTTACCTGGGAGCGCATCTCCGTTACCTGCCTGCTTGCCAGCCCGGAGGCTCCGTTGTCACGTGCTGTGACCACCAGCTATCTCAGAGACTCTTGCCCGCTCACCTGGGAGCGCATCTCCGTTACCTGCCTGCTTGCCAGCCCGGAGGTCCCGTTGTCACGTGCGGTGACCACCAGCTATTCCAGAGACTCTTGCCCGCTCACCTGGGAGCGCTTCTCCGTTACCTACCTGCCTGCCAGCCCGGAGGTTCCGCCGTCACGTGCCGTGACCACCTGCTATTCCAGAGACTCTCGCTTGCTCACCTGGGAGCACA
Organism: Phyllobates terribilis; assembly: GCF_046119375.1. NCBI lineage: Eukaryota > Metazoa > Chordata > Amphibia > Anura > Dendrobatidae > Phyllobates > Phyllobates terribilis. The sequence goes on from NW_027362763.1 coordinate 165,852,930, forward strand.
CATCTACCATCTGCCTGCTAGCCTACCCGGAGGCTCTGCCATCACAGGTCGTACCTACCCCTTACCCAGAGACTGCCCTGATCACTTGCCGTAACTCCCTGTCCGTTCACCCAGAGACTGCCACCCGCTCCCTTACAAGGGCCGCCCCCTTGTATAGTAGCTCAGAGGTTCCGCCTCCCGGACCCGTTACAGTTTGCTCGGGCCATGGAACCCGGTGGCACCCAAGCTCCCTCGCTCTCGGACCTCTGTCTTGAACTGTCCCGTCAGAGGTCCCAACAGGAGGCCATCCTGGGTCACCTGCGGAATGTTAATACTCGCCTGAACACTCTGTCTGATCCACCAACAACCTCCGCCAGTGCCATATCTTGCAATCCGGCAGCTCCGCTGCCCACTAATACTATGGTATCCTACCCCGGACCCCGGCTTTCTGCACCTCCTCGCTTCGGAGGCGACCCCGTCCAGGCTCGGGGCTTCTTAAATCAGTGCACCCTGCATTTTGAACTTTTGTCCTACCAGTTTAACTCCGACCGGGCCAAAATTGCCTTCATCATGTCCTATCTCACCGGGGAGGCCCTGGCCTGGCTGAATCCTCTATGGGAGAGAGGAGACCCCCTGGTGTCCAACTTGCCTGCTTTTCTCACGGCTTTCCGGAAAGTCTTCGACGAACCCGGACGGAAGACCTCATCTGCATCATCGTTGCTACGCCTCCGTCAGGGGAGTCTCACCGTGGGCCAATATGCCATACGGTTCCGTACCCTTGCCTCGGAGCTGGCCTGGGATAACGACGCTCTGGTTTCCGTCTTCTGGGAGGGTCTGTCCGGCCGTATTAAAGATGAACTTGCCGGTCGGGACATTCCTACCACTCTCGATGACTTAATAACTCTTGCCACCCGGATTGACCTACGGTTCCAGGAGCGTGCCAAAGAGGTCACCCGTGAGAGAAGGATTCCACGTTTAGCTCCTACTTTCCAGAAACCCGTCATTCCCTCCATCTCTCCCCAGGTACACTCTCCTGAGCCTATGCAGGTCGACCAGACCAAGATGGTCAAAACCCGTCAGGACTCACGCCGTGCCGAGGGGAGCTGCTTCTACTGTGGCAGTAAGGAGCACCGGATCCGTGCCTGCCCGGAGAGGTCGGGAAATGCCTGTGTCTAGGTTCGCTCAGAGAGGTCCACCTAGACAAGAATAAATCCTCTCCATCCCTGCTGTTGTCAGTTTCGATCATCTACGGGGAGAACCGTTATTTCGAACTAGCCCAACTTGACTCTGGAGCAGCCGGGAACCTTATTTCACAGTTCCTGGTTGAGAAATACCGCATCCCCACCAAACCTCTGGCTGTACCCTTGTCTGTCGCTGCCGTGGATGGGGGCCTCTTACCTCGCCCCATTCAACTCATCACCGAATCCATTACCCTACAGGTGGGAATGCTGCATTCTGAAAGTATCTCCTTTCATGTTCTGCCTGGACTCTCTCACGCCCTCTTGCTAGGTTTGCCCTGGCTCCAGAGACATGCACCCGTGCTAGACTGGCAAACCGGAGAGGTCCTTCGCTGGGGACAAGACTGTCATAAAACCTGCCTGGTTCCCGTCCATCCCGTCCGTCCCTCTCCTACCCCAGCTAATCTACCTGGACTTCCGATTCCTTATTGGTCTTATGCAGATGTCTTTAATAAAAAGGAGGCAGAGACATTACCACCACATAGACCATACGACTGTCCCATCGATCTGCTACCCGGTACTACTCCTCCCCGTGGGCGTATCTATCCTTTATCCGCTGCTGAGACCCGGTCAATGTCCGAATATATTGAGGAGAATCTGGCCAGAGGATTCATCCGGAAATCTACCTCCCCGGCGGGAGCAGGCTTCTTTTTCGTCAAAAAGAAGGACGGCTCTCTCCGTCCCTGTATAGACTATAGAGGCCTAAACCTGATCACGGTGAAGAATAAGTACCCCCTTCCGCTCATTCCAGAATTATTTGATCGTCTGAGGGGGGCTAGGATCTTCACCAAACTGGACCTTCGTGGGGCGTACAACCTGGTTCGTATTCGTCAGGGGGATGAATGGAAGACGGCATTCAACACCCGGGACGGCCACTATGAATACCTGGTAATGCCCTTTGGTCTCTGTAACGCTCCTGCCGTCTTTCAAGAGTTGGTCAATGACATCTTCCGGGACCTTCTCTACTCCTGCGTAGTGGTGTACCTGGACGACATCTTGGTCTTCTCTCCGGATCTCCAGACTCACCGGAGGGACGTTCGTCAGGTCCTGCTCAGGCTAAGGCAGAACCATCTCTACGCTAAATTTGAGAAGTGCCTCTTTGAGCAGACCTCGCTTCCGTTTCTGGGCTACATTATCTCTCAGACCGGCCTACAAATGGATCCTGAGAAACTGTCTGCCATCGAGAAATGGCCCCGACCGGAGGGGTTGAAGGCCATTCAGCGATTCCTGGGCTTCGCCAACTACTACTGCCTCTTCATACCACACTTCTCTTCCCGGACGGCCCCAATTTCTGCACTCACCCGTAAAGGTACTAATCCCAAAGAGTGGCCACCCGAAGCAGAGGAGGCCTTTCTTTCCCTTAAACAGGCCTTCTCTTCCGCCCCGGTGCTGCATCGCCCAGATGGCAACAAGCAGTTCTTCCTGGAAGTTGACGCCTCCTCCTCTGGAGCCGGAGCGGTACTTACTCAAAAATCATCTTCCGGGAGGATGGTAACTTGTGGCTTCTTCTCTAAACTCTTCTCCTCCTCTGAGCGCAACTATTCCATAGGAGACCGAGAGTTATTGGCCATCAAACTGGCATTGGAGGAGTGGCGTTACCTGCTCGAGGGGGCTCTTCACCCGGTAATAATTTACACTGACCACAAGAACTTGGCTTACCTCCAGCATGCCCAGAGACTTAACCCGCGCCAAGCCCGGTGGTCCTTGTTTTTTGCTCGTTTTGATTTTGTCCTTCATTTTCGCCCGGCTGACAAAAACGTCAAGGCGGACGCCTTGTCTCGATCCTTTCTGGTGTCTGACCTCGAGGAGGATCCGAAACATATCATCGATCCCGCCAGAGTAATGCAGGTGGCTCCCGTGAGTCTAAATCGTCTTCCTCCTGGTAAGACGTTCGTACCAGTACCTGATCGGGAGAAGATCCTACACTGGGGTCATTCGTCTAAACTAGCTGGCCACGCCGGTCAGAAAAAGACCCTCCAGCTTATTACCCGGCACTACTGGTGGCCTAACCTGCACAAGGATGTAATAGACTTTGTTTCTGCCTGTGTGTCCTGCGCCCGCAACAAAGTTCCGAGACACCTGCCGGCCGGCCGCCTCCTACCTCTGCCAGTACCTGCTGCCCCCTGGCAGCATATAGCGATGGACTTCATTACTGATCTGCCCGTCTCTGCCGGTTGTACGGTCATTTGGGTGGTCGCTGACCGCTTCTCCAAGATGGCTCACTTCACTCCACTGCCAGGTCTTCCGTCTGCACCCGAGCTGGCTAAAGACTTTATCCGCCACATCTTCCGTCTTCATGGCCTGCCCCGTCACATCGTGTCGGATCGTGGGGTACAGTTCACTTCCCGTTTCTGGAGAGCCACTTGTAAATTGCTGGACGTCACCCTGGACTTCTCCTCCGCTTACCACCCACAGTCTAATGGTCAAGTGGAGCGGATCAATCAGAACCTGACCAGTTACCTTCGGCACTTCGTTAATGCCCACCATTCTGACTGGGTGGATCTCCTGCCATGGGCCGAATTCTCGTACAACAATCACGAGAGCGAGTCTTCCTCCAAATCCCCGTTTTTTGTAGTCTACGGTCAGCATCCTCGGATCCCGTTTCCCGTCTCCACCTCGGCGGACAATCCGGCTGCGGAATCTCTTGTTAACAAATTTTCCTCCATATGGGAGAGTACCCGGTCCGCACTCCTTCTGTCATCCGAGCGTATGAAAAGACACGCTGACAAAAAACGTCTGGACCCTCCTCAATTCCGCCCTGGGGATAAAGTCTGGCTCTCGTCCAAATATGTCCGGCTCAAGATCCCTTCCTATAAGTTAGGGCCTCGGTTCATCGGCCCACTGGAGGTCATCAGTCAGATCAACCCGGTGGCCTATAAATTGAAACTCCCGGCCAACTTACGGATCCCTAACTCCTTCCATGTGTCTCTCCTCAAACCTGTGGTGCTTAACTCTTTTTCCAAGTCTACAGGTACGCCTCCTGCTCCGGTTTCTGCTGAGGACGAGTTTGAGGTAGAGAACATTCTTGCCACCAAAAGGGTAAGAGGAAAGACCTTTTTCCTGGTAGATTGGAAGGGGTTTGGTCCTGAGGAGAGAACGTGGGAGCCCCGGGAGAACATCCATGCCCCTCTCATCCTAGCTAAATTTCTGTCTGGCCTAAAAAAGGGGGGGCCTAAAGGGGGGGGTACTGTAGTGCCGGCGTCCCTGCCCTCTGCTAGGCAGGGACGCTGCTCCCCTCACCGCTCTGCTCCGTGCCCGGCTTCCTCCCCCCGCTCTGCTGTCAGCGCGCGCTCCGTCCCGGCGTCCTCCTCCTGCTCTGCTCTCAGCGCGCGCTCCTTCCCGGCCCCTGTGCTTAGGGCGCGCGCGCGCGCGCTCCCCTCCTCTTAAAGGGGCCGCGCGCGCCGCCCTAAAGAGTCCCCGGCCAATGGCCGGAGGACTTCATCATATTTAAGGCACCTTCTCCAAAATGGAGGTGCCCGAGCAATGTTGTTTGCACCTGTGTCTCACCTGTGCTTCAGCCCTCAGGTCCCGTTGCCAGTTACCTGCCAGTTTCCTGCCAGTTACCTGCCAGTTACCTGCCAGTTACCTGCCTGATTCCTGCCTGAATACTTGTTACCTGTCTGCCAGTCTGAGGTCCGACGGTCTGCCTTACTACTCCTGTCAGTCTGTCTAAAGGACCAGCCTGCCCGCTCACCTGGGAGCGCATATCAGCTACCTGCCTGCTTGCCTGAGGTCCGACGGTCTGCCTTACTACTCCGGTCAGTCTGTCTATGGACCAGCTTGCCCGCTCACCTGGGAGCGCATCTCCGTTACCTGCCTGCTTGCCAGCCCGGAGGCTCCGTTGTCACGTGCTGTGACCACCAGCTATCTCAGAGACTCTTGCCCGCTCACCTGGGAGCGCATCTCCGTTACCTGCCTGCTTGCCAGCCCGGAGGTCCCGTTGTCACGTGCGGTGACCACCAGCTATTCCAGAGACTCTTGCCCGCTCACCTGGGAGCGCTTCTCCGTTACCTACCTGCCTGCCAGCCCGGAGGTTCCGCCGTCACGTGCCGTGACCACCTGCTATTCCAGAGACTCTCGCTTGCTCACCTGGGAGCACACATCTACCATCTGCCTGCTAGCCTACCCGGAGGCTCTGCCATCACAGGTCGTACCTACCCCTTACCCAGAGACTGCCCTGATCACTTGCCGTAACTCCCTGTCCGTTCACCCAGAGACTGCCACTCGCTCCCTTACAAGGGCCGCCCCCTTGTATAGTAGCTCAGAGGTTCCGCCTCCCGGACCCGTTACACAGGGGTTGATGGCGCAGCAATAATCAGTCCACAACTTAATGGCGGTTTCCTCTTATCTTTACTGGTGGTGATTAGACAAGCCGGGACTAGGGTACTGGCTAGAAGTGGAAGTCCGGGCAGCCTAGAAGCAAGTAAAGAATCCTCCTTGCCTGGTGAAGTTGGAGGCCTTCCCTTTCACTAAACTCTTTGGCCCTGCTGCTTGTAGCTGTGCGGTGGCCTTCGACCGAGTGCAACGTTTCTGTGCTCACCCGTATGGCAGTCAGCTCGGGCCTTGCCATACAGAATCTCCGGAACTCCCATTTAAGAATGGTAGAGCGGTAGTGCGGATGATTGACCTCTGCTCCACTTCTCAGGAACGTTGGGGGTCCGACAACCCGCAAATAGGATAACTTTCCAACTTAAATCAACCCCTTTAAGAAGCATTAAAAGGGTTAACGGTCTAAAACTACAAATCTGCAGTCACTCTTTGTGACGGCAGACTTGTGACTGCTCACATCACGCACTGCTTGCTCTGAGGATTCTCTGGTGTCAGCGTCAGGAATAGTGGTCATGTGACAGCAAGTATGCGATATGCATACGCCCAGCCACAATTCGACTAGATGGATACTGCCTCGCTCAATTTATTTGCATAGTCGGATGGTGTCCGGAAATATGCAAATCGCATACTTGCAGTAACATGACCACCGTTCCCAACGCTGATGACGCGCCCCCTGGGCCTAGTGTGGACGTGTGTGGGATACCCGGAGCCGGGTCTCTGGGGGTTGTAGTCTCCGTGGTGGCGACCCAGTCCCGTGGCTCAGGGTGGTCAAACCAGTGGCAGTATTTTATGGGTTTTAGGTTAATTGTCCGACTACGCCACCCGTGGATTGCTGTCAGGGTGTACCGCTGTTGCGAGGCAGACCGCTGAGGCTGTTGTGGTGTGCGCAGCAAAGGATGGGATAACTCCCCACGGGAGGAGTATAGCCTCAGGGCAGAGAATGCGGATGATGGGAGTGATGGTGCACGGGCGTCCCAGTACTAGTAGTGCTGTATGCGGTGAGAAAGCAGGAACGACTCAGAGTCTTTGCAGTGCAGTTCAGGGTCTTTACTGATTATATTAAGGCAGACCCTCCCGGGAGTACTGGCTAGCATAAGGGGCTTGGTCAGTCTGTGAGCAAGCAGGAATTCCCCTGGCCAGGTGGAGTTGTAGGCCTCCCCGTCTATCTGCACTCTTCCTGGCTACCTTGCTGTAAGCGAGTGGAAGTAGCCCACATCCTTGAGTATACCGTGTGGTGCTCACCCGTATGGCTGGTGACTTGGGGCCTTCTGATAGCCTCCACTCCTCGATGGCGGTGCTGGTCCCTTCCTTGTGAATGAGCCTCCGCGCTTCTATGGCCAGAGGACCTGGAAGCCCCTGCCGGCTGGTTTCTGCTGCTGGGTGAATATACGTCCCCACAGCCTCGGATTCCGGTGTCCGGTACTTGGATTCTCCTGCCAGGGCGAGCTCTGCTCAGCTCCAGCCCCTGGTCTTCAGCTCCTGGCTCCTACAGAGCTCCTGCTGTAACTCTCCCTGTGCCTGGAACTGTCTCCAGGCTCTGACTCCACTGACTAATCCCGCCCCAGACCCAGTTTATAAGGGCAGATTCCTCCCCTCCCAGGTCTGGGCAGGAAGTGTTGCTTGCTTAAGGGCTCCTGACCAGAGAAACCTCCCACTTGCTCTCAGGCGTAATATTTCTATTACTGTGGTAACCAGACCCCTGGTGTGCCACATTCCCCCCTAGTAAATTTTAGTACTCTGGGACTAAACACATTTTTAAGAAAACACAAATACAGGGTATAAACAATAATACAACAACATATATACAAGAAGCTTTAGTCTTTAGAGGTCACGGCGTGTCCGTAACCGGGTATCCATATCACCCAACAAGGTGAAGTCTTGGCACAGAGTAGGGGACCTGTCCAAAGCAAACCCCAAGCGTTGGCCCGTGCCGTGGCTGCAAGGCTGAGGCTAGCTACTTTGGGCCACAAGGAGGCCACGCCAGACAGGTTTTCTCTTCCGCGGCCATCTTCGCAAGAGGCACCAAGGTGCAACTATCTACATTGTAGTTCCGGTTACTCAGCGTCCATAACCTGTCAGTCCAAATAAACCTGCAGGGGTAACTAGAGAAACATAATTAGTAACCAGGTAACAAAAACATAAACCCTTTTCAACATTGGCAATTTACAAGCAAATGCACATTACATTTAGATTCTCCAGCGAGCGGGCATTTGTCCTCTAGTGCTCCTGGTGGACCTACGTAACCCACTATCTGGTTCTGCACTACAGGGTGTAGAAGGTGTTATGGGCAGGCCTGGCAGCTTTCTGCGTACTCTTTGGCTTACTAGGGGCACGGCAGGCTCACTACTAGCAGAGGGTTGATTCTCCTGGGCTGCTGGTATGGATTCTTCTGCCTCCTGGGCCGGCTGCTCTTCTGACACTCCCTGTTCTTCTGTAGGTCCTTGAGGGGCTGGCTGGAGAAAGGTGAGGACGGGTACCACGACTGCGTTGTTGATCTGAGTCCAGGACCGGGGAAAGTCTCCGAGTACGGTACTGATCATTTCTTCCCTTTCCTCTGCGGGTTGAGGGTTTTCTTGATCTTCTTCAGGGCTTTGCAGCTGCTCGGGACACTTCTTCAGGTGGTCTCTGGAGACAATGCCTGTGGTCTCTCCTCCATCCTTACTGATGACACAGACTTTTGGGTTCTCATGGCTTGAGGGCAGTACGGTGTACGGGTCCTTCTCCCACTGGTCGTCCAACTTGTGGAGCCGCCTCTTTCTCTTCAAGACCTGCTCTCCAGGTACCAGGGGAACAGCGGGAGCATACTGGTTATAAGCCTTCTCTTGCCTTTCTCTTGCTTGAGACAGACTTCGCTCAATGCTCTCCTGTACTTTCCGATACTGCTGCTGCTGTTCTGTATCCCAGTCTGCCTCTGGCGAGGTGTCCTCAGGTGTCAGGACTCCCATATCCAGGTCAATAGGCAGCTTACCAGGTCTTGCTCTCATTAGGTAAGCCGGGGTACAGTTGGTGGAGCCTACGGGGATGTGATTGTACAAGTCCACCAAATCAGGCAGTTTTTCAGGCCACAGACTGCGTTCTTATAGGGGCAACATTTTTAGCAAGTCTATCACCACCTGGTTCATTTTCTCACTTAGTCCATTGGTCTGAGGGTGATAGGGCATTGTTCTTATCTTCCTGCAGCCATACAGATTACAGAACTCCTGGAAGACCTCCTCTTCGAAGGCTGGTACTTGGTCCATCAGCACTTACTCTGGATACCCGTGTGGACGGCAGAAGTGCAGCTGGAAGGCTCTGGCTGCTGTCTGAGCCGTTAGGTCTTTGACAGGGACCACCACCAGGAACCGGGAGTAGTGATCTACAATGGTAAGGGCGTAGACGTACCCAGATTTGCTTGGAGCCAGTTTCACATGGTCCAGGGCTACCAGTTCCAGTGGCTGCCTGGTGATGATGGGCTGCAGGGGACTCTTCTGGCTGGCACGATCCTTTCTTCTTAGGTTGCACGGGCCACAGTCTCTGCACCACCTCTCGATGGCTCCTCTCATGCTTACCCAGTAGAACCGTTCACGCAACAGGAACTCCAGCTTTTTCCATCCGAAGTGTCCGGCTCCTTCGTGGTACGCCTCCAGAACTATAGCCGCGTCTCGTCTTGGGACCACTACCTGCCAGGTCAGCACGTGTGTTCTAGAGTTGACCATTCTCCGGCACAGCTTCTCCTTGTAAAGAAACAGCCTGCTTTTCTCCTTCCACAGTTGCTTGGTCTCTTCTGGAGCGTCTGGGTCAAGACCGGCATCAGCCTGTGTCAGCATTTCCTTCACCAGACGGACTGCGGGATCACTGTCTTGTGTCTCTGCCCAGCTGTGGTGGGGTAAGGGATTGAACGTAGCAAAGTGCCTGTCCCTCACACGGTGGGAATACAGGGTAATCCCATGACGGTGGAACTCAGGGAGTTCGATTTCTTCCAGTTCTTCTGGATCTTCCCCGACGTCCGGTAAGTTTGGCATTCTGGACAGGGCATCCGCGTTGGCATTTGAGCGGCCCGCCCGGTATTTGATGGTGAATTCATAGTTGGACAGGCGGGCCATCCATCTCTGCTCCAGGGCACCAAGTTTTGCAGTGTCCAGGTGTGTCAACGGGTTGTTATCTGTGTACACGGTGAACTTGGAAGAGGCAAGGTAATGCTTGAAACGTTCGGTCACTGCCCACACCACTGCCAGGAACTCTAGCTTGAATGAGCTATAATCCTCAGGGTTTCTCTCTGTGGGCCATAGTTTTCGGCTGGCGTAAGCGATTACCCATTCTTTCCCCTGCTGGATCTGGGACAGTATGGCTCCTAGCCCGATGTTGCTCTCGTCCGTGTGGAGGATAAAAGGCTTGCTGTAGTCAGGGTACGCCAGGATTTCATCCCCCGTGAGGGCCATCTTCAGCTGGCAGAAGGACTCCTATTACAGCTTTTCCCACCTGAAGGGCGGCTTCTGGTTTTTGGCCTTCCTGGATTGACCTATCAGGAGGTCCTGCATAGGGGCTGCCATTTTGGTGAAACCGGGAATGAATCTTCGGTAGTAGCCTACCAACCCGAGGAACTGCCGCACTTCCTTTATGCTGGAGGGTCTTGGCCAGTCTTTAATCACGGTGATCTTATTGGGGTCGGGAGCCACTCCATCAGCACTCACCACGTGTCCCAGGTACTGCACCTTTGGTTTCAGGAGGTGACACTTGGAGGGATTCACCTTTAGGCCATAGCTTGCCAGGGCGTCAAACACTTCTGCCAGGTGTTTCAGGTGGTCCTCGTAGGTTTTGGAATAGATGATGATATCGTCCAGGTATAACAGGACCGTCTCGAAATTCCGGTGTCCCAGACAGCATTCCATGAACCGCTGGAAGGTTCCTGGTGCGTTGCAGAGCCCGAACGTCATACAGTTGAATTCGCTGAGACCCATCGGGGTGGTGAATGCGGTCTTCTCCTTGTCTGCCTCTGCTACAGGAACCTGCCAGTACCCTCTAGTAAGATCCAAAGTGGAGAAGAAGTTAGCAGATTTTAATGCAGCTAAAGATTCTTCTATTCTAGGTAACGGGTAGGCATCTTTGTGTGTGATACGGTTGACCTTTCTGTAGTCTACACACATTCTCATTGTGTTGTCCTTCTTTTTCACTAGAACTAGTGGAGCTGCCCAGGGGCTACAGCTGTCCCTGATTACCCCAGCTTCCTTCATGTCCCGCAACATCCCCTTTGCATGCTGATAGTGTGCAGGGGGCACAGGTCGGTATCTTTCCATTATGGGCGGATGGTCTCCTGTGGGGATGTGATGTTCTACCCCCTTTACTCGCCCGAAGTCTAGCGGGTGCTTACTAAAGACTCTTTCGTACTCCTGAACCACCCGGTAGACTCCCTGTTTTTGGTGTGAGGGAGTGGAGTCAGTACCCAAATGCAGTTGCTGACACCAGTCCTCCATTTGTTTCTTAGAGCCATTACCTTCCTCTGGTTGAGATGGAGGCAAGGGTTCTACGGCCTTTACAGAATTTTGGTTTATGGTGAACAATTTGGCTAGCGTGGCATACCGGGGCAGGTGTACTTCTCTCTCCACGATATTTACGATGCGGACAGGTACCCTCCCATGGCGTACATCGACCACTCCCCGTGCTGTCAAAATGGTGGGCCTACTGTCTGAGTAGACGGGCTCTACCAATGCTTGGTAGTCTCTACCTCTTAGACCAATAGCTGCCCGGCACCAGATCATCATCTCACTTTTCGGGGGCATGGCAATAGGGAACGGGTCACACATTCTCACGCTACCAATCTCACCACCAGATAATTTCACCTGTTGCCGTTTCATCAGTGCCCGGATATCTTTTTGGAGGACACGCTGCTGGCTAGAACTGGCGTTCTTGGCAACCTGCTGTAAAATGAGAATCACCTCTGCAAGACAATTTTCAATCACGTTAGTTCCCAAGGTTATTCTAGGGTGACTCTCATGACGGTCAATGTCCACAATAATCAGTCCTTGTGCCGCTAGTTCGGCTTTACCGATCTTAATGGTCACCTCTTTGAATCCCACCTGCGGCACGGGCTGACCATTGCTGGCGATGATACTCAGGTCGTCATCTGGGTAGCGGGTTATGTCCGAGTCATTCCAGTACCGCTTAAAGAGCACGTACGGGATGGTAGTCAATTGTGACCCAGTGTCCAGTAGGGCACTCATAGGAATGCCATCCAGTACCACAGGCAAGACCGGACGTCCCCCTAAGTATTTATCACGCCAGTTCGATGGGCCTGATGATCTTATGCCTGGGGGTTGGCCCTCTACCCCAGGTTGTGCCCGTTTAAATGACAGTACCTTGCCATATGTCCGGGCTGATTGCAGAAGCGGCAGATGGGTTGTCTGTCCTCGTTGTATCTGTCGCTGGGTCTTCCTCTGGACGTTGGGATCCTCCTCTGTCGGCGCCACGGGACGTCCTCCAGTTCGGATGCCAACTGGATCTTCCCTGAAGGAGACACCTGTAAAGACTGCACAGTTCTGGTTAGCGCGGCTACACTTTTGGCTAGCTCTTGGACCTGATGGTGCAGGTCGGTAGCCGGGTTGGCATCCAAAGCCTGCGCACCAGCTCCTACAGACTCTGTAGACAAGGGCGCCGCCTCCTGGTGATAGGTAATAGCAAGGCGCTGGTGGGTTACAGTACTACCCGGTGCCGGTTCTCGGAGCACCCGGATGGCCCTGTCTTTGAACTTTGCAAAGTCCAAACCAGGGTTCTGCAAGGCCATTGCACGTAACTGGGTTCCGTGGGCATTGGACAGCAGACCCTCAATGAATTGCTCAGTTAACAGTTCATCTGCATTCCGCACACTGTCAGGGTCTGCCTGTTTAATGGCTCCCAGGGCCTCTTGCAAATTCAAAGCATAGTCTCTTATACTGTCTTGGGTCCGCTGCTTGCACCCATAAAATCTCATTTTGATCTCGGCTGAGGTGCGGGTATCAAAAGTGTCCTTCAGACAGGCCAAGATCTCCTTTACTGTCTCCTTGTCCCGGACTGACCAGGATTTTACTTCGCGTTGGGCTGCGCCAGTTAGCTGGCCTATCAATATGCTCACTTTCTGGCCCTCCGTCAAGTGGTATACCTTAAATAGGCTGTACAGTCTCTCTTTAAAGTCGCTTAGGGTATGCGACTCCCCTGAGTATTGGGGCAGCCAGGCCGCTCCGGGGATGTATGGCATTGTGAACGGCATCACTGCGGCAGTGGCTGCGCTGGTGGTAGAGGGTCCCTCCGTGTCCGTCATCTTCCTCCCCCCTAGTTAAGTGTGGCCTACCTTCTGTTGCTTCTTCTCCGTAGGCCTCAGCTCCGCAGACGATCGTCAGGGTGGAGGACCTTGCGTTGCGCTCTGGTGACATCAGCGTCGCTCTCTCTCCCTTCCAGGACCTTGCGCAGCATAGATGCGTGGGGCGGAGCTTCGGGTCTCGCGCGCTTTCGGCGTCCACGCCCCTCTTCTTCCCGCGCGGCGTCCCGAAGATGGCGTCCGATGGCGGGAAAACGACTGCGGATGGCGGGAAACTTTTGAAGATGGCGGGAAACGGCTCCGGATGGCGGGAACCTTCACCACGGCAGGTAGGACAGTCTTTTGAAGGCACGCAGTACCCGGTGGTTGCGGGCACGAAATCCTGCTGACTACGCCAAAGTTGACGCGCCCCCTGGGCCTAGTGTGGACGTGTGTGGGATACCTGGAGCCGGGTCTCTGGTGGTTGTAGTCTCCGTGGCGGCGACCCAGTCCCGTGGCTCAGGGTGGTCAAACCAGTGGCAGTCTTTTATGGGTTTTAGGTTAATTGTCCGACTACGCCACCCGTGGATTGCGGTCAGGGTGTACCGCCGCTGCGAGGCAGACCGCTGAGGCTGTTGTGGTGTGCGCAGCAAAGGATGGGATAACTCCCCACGGGAGGAGTATAGCCTCAGGGCAGAGAATGTGGATGATGGGAGTGATGGTGCACGGGCGTCCCAGTACTAGTAGTGCTGTATGCGGTGAGAAAGCAGGAACGACTCAGAGTCTTTGCAGTGCAGTTCAGGGTCTTTACTGATGATATTAAGCCAGACCCTCCCGGGAGTACTGGCTAGCATAAGGGACCTGGTCAGTCTGTGAGCAAGCAAGAATTCCCCTGGCCAGGTGGAGTTGTAGGCCTCCCCGTCTATCTGCACTCTTCCTGGCTACCTTGCTGTAAGCGAGTGGAAGTAGCCCACGTCCCTGAGTATACCGTGTGGTGCTCACCCGTATGGCTGGTGACTTGGGGCCTTCTGATAGCCTCCGCTCCTCGATGGCGGTGCTGGTCCCTTCCTTGTGACTGAGCCTCCGGGCTTCTATGGCCAGAGGACCTGGAATCCCCTGCCGGCTGGTTTCTGCTGCTGGGTGAATATACGTCCCCACAGCCTCGGACTCCGGTGTCCGGTACTTGGATTCTCCTGCCAGGGCGAGCTCTGCTCAGCTCCAGCCCCTGGTCTTCAGCTCCTGGCTCCTACAGAGCTCCTGCTGTAACTCTCCCTGTGCCTGGAACTGTCTCCAGGCTCTGACTCCACTGACTAATCCCGCCCCAGACCCAGTTTATAAGGGCAGATTCCTTCCCTCCCAGGTCTGCGCAGGAAGTGTTGCATGCTTAAGGGCTCCTGACCAGAGAAACCTCCCACTTGCTCTCAGGCGTAATATTTCTATTACTGTGGTAACCAGACCCCTGGGGTGCCACACTGACACCAGAGAATCCTCACAGCAAACAGTGCATAATGTAAGGATTCACAAGTCTGCAGTTACATAGAGTGACACATTGAGTGACTGCAGATTTGTAGTTTTAGACTAGACAATCCCTTTAACACTGAAACTGATTATCAATCTATCTAAACAGGCTGTCCATCACCCGATGCACAAGCAAAATGTTCGTTAGCCGAAATGAATTTTAACCCCTTCATGACCGGAGCATTTTCCGTTTTTGCGGTTTCTTTTTTTGCTCCCCTTGTTCCCAGAGCCATAACTTTTTTATTTTTTTGTCAATATGGCCGTGTGAGGGCTTATTTTTTGCGGAACGAGTTGTACTTTTGAATGACATCACTGGTTTTACCATATCATGTACTGGAAAACAGGAAACAAAATTACAAGTGCAGTGAAATTGCAAAAAAAGTGCAATTCCACAGTTGTTTTTTATATTTATTTTACTACGTTCACTGAATGCTAAAATTGACCTGCCATTATTATTCTCCAGGTCATTACAAGTTTGTAGACACCATACATGCATAGGTTCTTTTTTATCGCGATTGGATCGCGATTCCACCAGCAACTGTTGCGGGCACATGTCAGCGGTATAGATCAGCTGACATGTGCCCAGTTTAGCGCGGGCTCAGCGCCAGAGCCCGCACTGAACAGGGGGTCACGACATGGTGCGTACTATTACGTACCATGTCGGAAAGGGGTTAAGCTTGCTGAAAGGGAGTCTGTCACCTCAAAATGACAATTAGACTGCATAAATATTTATATAGGGGACGCAGCCCCTACTAAAATAATACCAGGCATATACAGTTTAGCGTAATATTTACTAAAAAAAGCGAAATTGAATATGCAAATGAAGAAGCTTCTGTGCACCCTTGGTGTGGCCTAAGCCTTGGTGCACCATTATGACCTAACATTTAAGAATTACATTTACCCTGTTACCAGGTTTTCCCCATATAAAGTATGGACAGTACCTATAAGCCCTCTGATACAGCATACTGGGATGCTGTACATATGTCTCCAATCCCCTATGCGAAGCACAGACAGCGTGGTCCAGTCCGATGGGCATCTCTGGTCTTGATCCAACACCTCCTCTCGTTCAATCGTTGTCCTCCTTCCCTGCTTCATGTGGATGATGAAGCGTGTGGTGCAGGGGTGGAACTACCGCCCGTGCAGCCGGTTCATTGAACGGGGGCCCCGAGGGAGAGGGGGCCCCTCCAGCCTCCAGCAGGGCCGCCATCAGGGCATGACTGCCCTGACTCCAGTATGGGGCCCGGCCGGTAGGGGCCCCCTCGGAGCCCCGTTGGGGGCCCCCCTCTTGTGCATCTCTCGCCTCATGGGGCCCCCGGCCCCATGCTAAGCGCCGGGTCCGGGACATCTCAGCGCTGCGCTGCGCTGCCGTGGCAGCGCCTACATGATTCCCCTGACTTCCGGTCATGTGACGGCGCCGTCACATGGCCAGAAGTCAGGAGAACCTGGTATCAGCGATTTGGACGAGCGCCAGGATTCTGCAGGGATTGCATGGGGGTAAGTATAACAAGTTTTATTTTTTTTAAAATACAATTAACTAGGAGTGGGGGGAATGGGAGATGCACATGTGGGGGGGGGAGATGAGAGATGCACATGGGGGGGAGATGAGAGATGCACATGGGGGGAGATGAGAGATGCACATGTGTGGGGGGGGGATGGGAGATGCACATGTGGGGGGGGAATGGGAGATGCACATGTGGGGGGGGAATGGGAGATGCACATGTGGGGGGGGGGTGAGAGATGCACATGTGGGGGGGATGAGAGATGCACATGTGGGGGGGGAGATGAGAGATGCACATGTGGGGGGGAGATGAGAGATGCACATGTGGGGGGGAGATGAGAGATGCACATGTGGGGGGGTGAGAGATGCACATGTGGGGGGGATGAGAGATGCACATGTGGTGGAGGGGGATGGGAGAGGTGCACATGTGGGGGAGGGGGATGAGAGAGGTGCATATGTGGGGGAGGGGGATGAGAGAGGTGCACATGTGGGGGAGGGGGATGAGAGAGGTGCACATGTGGGGGAGGGGGTTGAGAGAGGTGCACATGTGGGGGAGGGGGATGAGAGAGGTGCACATGTGGGGGAGGGGGATGAAAGAGGTGCACATGGGGGGGTGAGAGATGTGCACATGGGGGGGTGAGAGAGGTGCACATGGGGGGGTGGTGAGAGCTGCACATGGGGGGGATGAGAGATGTGCACATGTGGGGGAAGGGGATGAGAGATGTGCACATGGGAGGTGAGAGATGTGCACATGGGGGGGGTTGAGAGCTGCACATGGGGGGGTTTGAGAGCTGCACATGGGGGGGGTTGAGAGCTGCACATGGGGGAGATGAGAGCTGCACATGGGGGAATTGGGAGAAAATGAGCTGCACATGGGGGAATTGGGAGTAGGGGGATAATGAGCTGCACATAATGAATGTGGGGTGGGGGAGAGTAAATGATAAATGATGATGGGGTGGGGAGAGCACGGACATGATATAATGAATTGGGGCAGGGGGTGCATGTAAATAATGAATGCGGGGAGCAGGAAGTATAGAGTAGGGGGCGTTGCGGATGCAGGAGTGTAAATGGTAACAAATTGGCGGAAAGAGTAGAGGTTCTAATTAAATTATATATTGAGTGCCTATTTACAGTTAATGGGGGCACCGTGGTGGATTACAATTTATATTTGGAATGGTAGGTGGCATAATAATTAACCATATATTGATGGTGGATGCACGTCTGTATTCAGCTGCGTAATGTAGAAGTTGGGTAATGTGCTCTAGATAACTGTGTTATTTTATGCAGAGACGAGTCCTGGCTGGAAGACGTGATGGCGGTCTGTGCTGGATGAAGGAGAAAAGCGTAGCTGAAGGACTTCACCTAGAGACGTCACCAGTGAGTCAGTGTATTACATGTACACTTACACTATATACTATGTACCGGGCTCCTGTGTATAATGTCACTGGTGATCACTGTATTACCTGTACACTGACACTATATACAGAGCTCCTGTGTATAATGTCACTGGTGATCACTAGATTACCTGGACACTTACATTATATGTGGCACCCCAGGGGTCTGGTTTCCACAGTAACAGCTATGTTATGTCTGAGAGCAGGTGGGAGGTCTTTTGGTCAGGGATCCTATGCATGCCACACCTCCTGCCCAGTCCTGGGAGGGGAAGGACTTCCCCTATATAAACCTAGGGCTGAGGCAGGGTTAGTGAGTAGAGAAGAAGTAGAGACAGAGAAGAGCAGCAGATATAGGAGAAGAACATCAGGAGCTCTGTGGGAGCAGTGCTATAAGGAGTCAGGGGCTGGCAGCTGCAGAGCTCGCCCTGACTGAGAAGCTATCACCGGACCCGGAGTCCGAGGCTGTGGGGACTAATCTTTACCCAGCAGCAGAAACCGCCCGGCAGGGGATTTCAGGTCCTCTGGCCAAGAAACCCGAAGGCACGGTCACACGCGTGGGACCAGCACCGCCGTCGTGGAGCGGACGCCACTAGAAGGCCCCGAGTCACCGGCCATACGGGTGAGCACCACACGGTACACTCAGGGACGTGGGCTACTTATACCCGCCTCTAGCAAGGTAGCCAGAAGAGTACAGTCAGTTTGGGAGGCCTACAACACCGCCTGGCCAGGGGAGATCCCATCTGCTCAAGGACTGACCAGGCCCCGATCGCTAGCCAGTACTCCAGGAGGGTCTATTTTTATCACCAGTAAAGACCCTGAACTACACCGCATCGTCTCTGAGTGATTCCTGCTACCCCCATCATCCACGTCGGCTGCCCTGAGGCCATACCCCTCCCGTTGGGGGTGATACTACCACGCTGCACAATCCTACCACCGGCCTCAGCGGTCTGCCCTGCAGCGGCAGCTCCTTCGCTGCATTCAACGGGTGGCGTAGTCGTCCAACATCTACCGCTAATACAACGCCACTTAGTCTGACTCCCTGGGCACGGACCGGGTCACCGCCACGAGACTACAACCCTCAACAGATCCGGCTCCGGGTAAGCTCCTGCATGCGCAACGCTGTGCGACACAGGTCCAGGGGTGCGTCAACTTTTGGCTTAGTCGGCAGGATTTCGTGCCCGCAACCACCGGGTACTGCGTGCCTGAAAAAGACTGTTCAAACTTACCAGTGGTGAAGATTCCCGCCATCCGTGGAGGTTTCCCGCCATCCGGCGCCATCTTTTGCCTTCTTCCCGCCATCCGTGGAGTTTTCCCGCCGTTGGACGCCATCTTGAAGACGCCGCGCGGGAAGAAGAGGGGCATGGACTCCGAAAGCGCGTGAGAACTGAAGCCCCGCCTCACGTCCGGACGTTGCGTAAGGTCCTGGAAGGAGCCCAGCAGACGCCGACGTCACAGGAGCGCGATGGAAGATCCTCAACCCTGACGATCCACTGCGGAGCCGCGGCCTACGGAAGAGGATCATCGCAAGGTAGGCCAAGGTCCACTAGGGGGGAGGAAGATGTCGGATACGGAGGAGAGCTTCACTGCCTCAACCCCCGCCAGCGCCACCGCTGCTGCAGTCATGCCTTTCACCATGCCCTATATCCCGGGAGCGGCCTGGCTACCCCAGTACTCAGGGGAGTCACATACCCTGCATGACTTTAGAGAAAAGCTGGATAGCCTCTTCCAGGTGTATCCCCTCACAGAAGAGCAAAAAGTGAGCATCCTGGTGGCCCAATTAACCGGGGCAGCCCAAAGGGAGGTAAAGTCCTGGCCACCTGGGGGGAGGACTGTTGCAGGGATACTAACCCGGCTGAGGGACACCTTTGATAACCGCACCTCAGCCGAGATCAAGCTTAGATTCTACGGGTGCAAGCAGCGAGCACACGAGAGTATAAGGGACTATGCCCTGAAACTACAAGAGGCCCTGAGAGCTATTAAGCAGACCGACCCTGACGGCGTGGGAGACGAGGACAGGCTGTTGACTGAACAATTTATAGAGGGTTTATATTGCAATGCCCACCGAACCCAGTTGCGGGCAATGGCCTTACAGGACCCTCATCTGGGATTTGCACAGTTCAAGGACAGAGCCATCCGGGTGCTCCGAGAACCGGCACCAGGTGGCGTTGTGACCCACAGACGCCCCACTACCACTTACCACCAGGAGGCGGCGCCCTTGTCGGCAGGGCCTGTGGGAGCTGATGCGCAGGCTTTGAACAATGACCCGGCTCCAGACCTGCACCATCAGGTCCAAGAGCTAGCTAAAAGCGTTGCCGTGCTAACCCGAACTGTGCAGTCTTTACAGGTTTCCACTCCAGGGAAGATCCAGCTGGCATCCGGACCGGAGGACATCCCGTGGCGTCGACCAAGGAGGACCCCACCGGCCAGAGGAAGACCCAGCGACCGATACAACGAGGACGGACAACCCATCTGCCGCCGCTGCAATCAACCCGGACATATGGCAAGGTACTGTCCTTTAAACTGGCACAACCTGGGGTAGAGGGCCAAACCCCAGGAAAAAGATCATCAGGCCCATCGAACTGGCGCGACAAATATGTGGGAGGACGTCCAGTCTTGCCTGTGGTACTGGATGGCATCCCTATGAGTGCCCTACTGGACACCGGGTCACAGGTTACCACTATCCAGTACGTGCTCTTCAAGCAGTACTGGAATGACTCGGATATCACCCGCTACCCTGACGACGATTTGAGTATCATCGCCAGCAATGGTCAGCCCGTGCCACAGATTGGATTTAAAGAGGTGACCATTAAAATCGGTAGAGTTGAACTGGCGGCACAGGGACTGATCATTGTAGACATTGACAAGCACGAGAGTCACCCAAAGATAACTCTAGGAACTAATGTAATTGAAAATTGTCTTGCAGAGGTGATTTTCCTTTTACAGCAGGTTGCCAAGAACGCCAGCTCCGGCCAGCAGCGAGTGCTCCAGAAAGAGATCCGGGCACTGATGCGACGGCAACAGATAGAACTCTCCGGTGGTGAGATTGGTAGCGTAAGAATGTGTGACCCTTTCCCTATTGCCATGCCCCCAAAAAGTGAAATGATGATTTGGTGCCGGGCAGCTATTGGTCTGAGAGGTAGAGATTACCAGGCAATGGTAGAACCAGTTTACTCAGACAGTAGGCCCACCATTTTGACAGCACGGGGGGTGGTCAATGTACGCCATGGGAGGGTGCCCGTTCGCATAATAAATATCGGGAAGAGGGAAGTGTACCTGCCCCGGTATGCCACGCTAGCCAAATTGTATACCATCAATCAAAATTCCCTACAGTCCGTAGAACCCTTGCCTCCATCTTCCCAGGAGGAAAGTAACGGTTCTAAGGAAACAATGGAGGACTGGTGTCAGCAACTACATTTGGGTACTGACTCCACTCCCTCGCACCAGAGACAGGGAGTCTATCGGGTGGTTCAAGAGTACGAGAGAGTGTTTAGCAAACACCCGTTAGACTTCGGGCGAGTCAAGGGGGTAGAACACCACATCCCCACGGGAGACCATCCTCCCATAAAAGAGAGGTATCGACCCGTACCCCCTGCACACTACCAACACGCCAAGGGGATGCTTAAGTACATGAAGGAGGCTGGGGTGATCAGGGATAGCTGTAGCCCCTGGGCAGCTCCACTAGTCTTAGTCAAAAAGAAAGACAACACCATGAGGATGTGTGTAGATTACCGGAAAATCAACCGTATCACACACAAGGATGCGTACCCCTTACCAAGGATAGAGGAGTCTTTGGCTGCTTTAAGATCTGCTAACTTCTTCTCTACCTTGGATCTCACTAGCGGGTACTGGCAGGTTCCTGTAGCAGAGGCGGACCGGGAGAAGACCGCATTCACCACCCCGATGGGACTTAGCGAGTTTACCTGCATGCCGTTCGGACTCTGTAACGCACCAGGAACCTTTCAACGATTAATGGAGTGCTGTCTGGGCCACAGAAACTTCGAGACGGTCCTGTTGTACCTGGACGATGTCATCGTATATTCCAAGACTTATGAGGACCACCTGAAACACCTGGCGGAAGTGTTCGAAGCTCTGGCAAACTACGGCCTAAAGGTAAAACCCTCCAAGTGTCACCTCCTAAAACCAAAGGTGCAGTACCTGGGACACGTGGTGAGCGCTGACGGAGTGGCTCCCGACCCTGATAAGATCACCGCAATTAAGGAATGGCCAAGTCCCTCCAGTGTAAAGGAAGTGCGGCAGTTCCTCGGGTTGGTAGGCTATTACCGCAGATTCATCCCCGGTTTCACCAAAAAGGCAGCTCCTATGCAGGACCTCCTGATAGGCCAGTCCCGGAAGGCCAAGAACCAGAAGCCGCCCTTCAAATGGGAGAAGTTAGAAGAAGAGTCCTTCCGCCAGCTGAAGATGGCCCTCACGGGGGATGAAATCCTGGCGTACCCTGATTACAGCCAGCCCTTTATCCTCTACACCGACGCAAGTAACATCGGGCTAGGAGCCGTACTGTCCCAGATCCAGCAGGGGAAAGAACGAGTAATCGCTTACGCCAGTCGAAAACTGCGACCCACCGAAAGAAACCCTGAGAATTACAGCTCATTTAAGCTAGAGTTCCTGGCAGTGGTGTGGGCAGTCACCGAACGCTTTAAGCACTACCTCGCTTCTTCCCGGTTCACCGTGTACACGGATAACAACCCGTTGACACACCTGGACACGGCAAGACTCGGTGCCCTAGAGCAGAGATGGATGGCCCGTCTGTCCAACTACGAGTTCACAATCAAATACCGGGCGGGACGCTCCAATACCAACGCGGACGCCCTGTCCAGAATGCCAAACCTACCGGACGTAGGAGAAGATCCAGAGGGACTGGAAGAAGTCGAACTCCCCGCGTTCCACCGTCATGGGACTATCCAGTATTCCCATCGGGTAAGGAGTAAGCAAGCCGCTACGTTTAACCCCTTGCCTCACTACAACTGGGAGGAAACGCAAGACAGTGACCCTGCCGTCCGACTGGTGAAGGAGATGCTGACTCGGCCAGAGGCTCGCCTTGACCCAGACGCTCCGGAGGAAGCCAAACAACTGTGGGCTGAGAAGAGTCGACTGTTCCTTTACAAGGGGAAGTTGTGCCGCAGAATGGTTAACTCCCGGACGCATGAACTAATCTGGCAAGTAGTGGTGCCACGAAGAGACGCAGCCATGGTGATGGAGGCATACCACGACGGGGCTGGACACTTCGGATGGAAGAAGCTGGAGTTCCTGCTGCGCGGGCGGTTCCACTGGGTAGGCATGAGGGGAACCATCGAGAGGTGGTGCAGAGACTGTGGCCCGTGCAACCTAAGAAGGAAGGACCGTGCCAGCCAGAAGACCCCCCTTCAGTCCATCGTCACCAAGCAGCCGTTGGAACTGGTAGCCTTGGATCATGTAAAACTGACCCCAAGCAGAAGTGGCTACGTCTACGCGTTAACCATTGTGGATCATTACTCCCGGTTCTTGGTTGTCGTCCCCGTTAAGGACTTAACAGCTCAAACAGCAGCTAGAGCCTTCCAGCAGCACTTCTGCCGTCCACACGGGTACCCGGACCAAGTGCTGACGGACCAGGGACCTGCCTTTGAAGCGGAGGTCTTCCAGGAATTCTGCAATCTGTATGGCTGCCGGAAGATAAGGACGACACCCTATCATCCGCAAACTAATGGACTTTGTGAGAAAATGAACCAGGTGGTAATGGATCTTCTGAAAACGTTGCCCCTGGAAGAACGCAGTCTGTGGCCTGAGAAGCTGCCCGACCTGGTGGACCTATACAACTACATCCCTGTAGGTTCCACCAACTGTACCCCGGCTTACCTAATGAGGGCAAGGCCTGGTAAGCTACCTGTTGACCTGGAGATGGGAGTCCTGACACCCGAGGACACTTCACCGGAAGCAGACTGGGACACAGAGAGGCAGCAGCAGTACCGGAAAGTACAGGAGAGTGTGGAGCGAAGTCTCTGTCTCGCTAGGGAAAGACAAGAGAAAACTTACAACCAGTATGCTCCCGCTGTTCCCCTGGTACCCAGAGAGCAGGTCTTGAAGAGGAAGAGACGGCTCCACAAGTTGGACGACCAGTGGGAGAAGGACCCGTACACCGTACTGCCCTCAAGCCACGACAACCCAAAGGTTTGTACCATCAGTAAAGACGGAGGGGAAACCACAGCCATTGTATCCCGGGATCACCTGAAGAAGTGTCCCGAACAGCTACGGAACCCAGAAGGAGAGCAAGAAGACCCCCGACCCGTAGAGGAAAGGGAAGATATGGTTAGTACTGTGCTCGGAGACTTCCCTCGGTCCTGGACTCAAGTCAATGGTGCAGTTGTGGTACCCATCCTCACGTTCCTCCAACCAGCATCCCAAGTGCCTACGGAGCAACAGGTAGAGCTGGAAGAGCAGCCGGTCCAGGAGGCAGCAGACTCCACACAAGCAGAACAGGAGGATCAACCCTCTGCTCATAGTGAGCCTGCCATACCCCTAGTGAGCCAAAGAGCCCGTAAACAGCTGCCCAGTTTACCCTTGACAGCTCCTACACCCTGTAGTTCAGGGCCAGACAGTCAGCTCCGTAGGTCCACTAGGGCCACTAGAGGCCAGTTACCCGCACGTTGGAGGATTTGAAGTGTTTAAATTGTTTTATTGAGGTCACCTGTCTGTTACTTGTAAATAATTATGTGTTTCTAGTTATTTTTAGGAGTCCTTGGTGGGTTTACCGGGAATCCTTGTACAATTGGTTGGAGCGTAACCTAGGAATGGACTAAAGACTGTTAAGGACTCGGGGCAGGACAGACCCCTACCTGGTTACGTCTCCCTGTTTTGGTGAAATGGACACCTTGCTTTTCTTCAAAACTGCACCCGGTTGCGGACACGCCGTAACCATCTTTATGTGTTTTTCTTATTGTATTATTATTGTTTATACCTTGTTATGTTTTTCTAAAAATATGTTTAGTCCCGGAGTACTAAATTTCACTAGGGGGGAATGTGGCACCCCAGGGGTCTGGTTTCCACAGTAACAGCTATGTTATGTCTGAGAGCAGGTGGGAGGTCTCTTGGTCAGGGATCCTATGCATGCCACACCTCCTGCCCAGTCCTGGGAGGGGAAGGACTTCCCCTATATAAACCTAGGGCTGAGGCAGGGTTAGTGAGTAGAGAAGAAGTAGAGACAGAGAAGAGCAGCAGATATAGGAGAAGAACATCAGGAGCTCTGTGGGAGCAGTGCTATAAGGAGTCAGGGGCTGGCAGCTGCAGAGCTCGCCCTGACTGAGAAGCTATCACCGGACCCGGAGTCCGAGGCTGTGGGGACTAATCTTTACCCAGCAGCAGAAACCGCCCGGCAGGGGATTTCAGGTCCTCTGGCCAAGAAACCCGAAGGCACGGTCACACGCGTGGGACCAGCACCGCCGTCGTGGAGCGGACGCCACTAGAAGGCCCCGAGTCACCGGCCATACGGGTGAGCACCACACGGTACACTCAGGGACGTGGGCTACTTATACCCGCCTCTAGCAAGGTAGCCAGAAGAGTACAGTCAGTTTGGGAGGCCTACAACTCCGCCTGGCCAGGGGAGATCCCATCTGCTCAAGGACTGACCAGGCCCCGATCGCTAGCCAGTACTCCGGGAGGGTCTATTTTTATCACCAGTAAAGACCCTGAACTACACCGCATCGTCTCTGAGTGATTCCTGCTACCCCCATCATCCACGTCGGCTGCCCTGAGGCCATACCCCTCCCGTTGGGGGTGATACTACCACGCTGCACAATCCTACCACCGGCCTCAGCGGTCTGCCCTGCAGCGGCAGCTCCTTCGCTGCATTCAACGGGTGGCGTAGTCGTCCAACATCTACCGCTAATACAACGCCACTTAGTCTGACTCCCTGGGCACGGACCGGGTCACCGCCACGAGACTACAACCCTCAACAGATCCGGCTCCGGGTAAGCTCCTGCATGCGCAACGCTGTGCGACACAGGTCCAGGGGTGCGTCATATACATACCATGTATAGAGCTCCCGTGTATAATGACACTTATGGTAATATTAGTAATGTGGTGGTAATATTAGTAATGTGGTGGTAATATGTGGTCTGGTCATGGTGTGGCAGTTTTTCTCCCTTCTGTGTGGTATTATTCGGTCACTATGTTGTGGTAATATGTGGTCTGGTCATGGTGTGGCGGTATTCCCTGTATGTGGTATTATTGGTCATTTTAAAAAAAAATGTATATGACACATTCCCTTAAAGAAAACTAAATAAACATATATCTAAAAAGAGTATTGGATATTTTAAGAAAATTTTAATAGGTTAGAGTAGGGCCCGGCCAGAAGAGTCTACCTTATCGTGGTGGCGGCTTTAAAAATCTTTTGGCCAAAACAAAAGCTGCTGGCTATGTATGTGGCGCCGTCACATGGCCGAACGTCAGGAGAACGTGGTGGCAGCGACGTGGACGAGCGCCAGGATTCTGCAGGGATTGCATGGGGGTAAGTATAACAAGTTTTATTTTTTTTAATACAATTAATTAACCAGGAGTGGGGGGAATCAGAGATGCACATGGGGGGGATGAGAGATGCACATGGGGGGGGGGTGAGAGATGCACATGGGGGGGGTGAGAGATGCACATGGGGGGGGATGAGAGATGCACATGGGGGGGGATGAGAGATGCACATGGGGGGGATGAGAGATGCACATGGGGGGGTGAGAGATGCACATGGGGGGATGAGAGATGCACATGGGGGGATGAGAGATGCACATGGGGGGGATGAGAGATGCACATGGGGGGATGAGAGATGCACATGGGGGGGATGAGAGATGCACATGGGGGGGATGAGAGATGCACATGGGGGGGATGAGAGATGCACATGGGAGGGATGAGAGATGCACGGGGGGGATGAGAGATGCACGGGGGGGATGAGAGATGCACGGGGGGGTGAGAGATGCACGGGGGGTGAGCTGCACATGGGATGAGAGCTGTACATGGGGGGGATGAGGGCTGCACATGGGGGGGGTTATGTTTACATAACTTTGTTGCCTATGAAGGGCAGGGGGGGGGGGCCCCCAAAAATTTCTTGCACAGGGGCCCACTACAGTCTGTGTCCGCCCCTGGTGTAGTGTGCATGAGCCAGGAAAGGCAAAAGACCACTGATGAAACATAGGTAAGGCTACAGCATGCGCACTACCAAACTTTGCTCTGCCCTCGGCAGGGAAGTGAGAAGTGCGTCTGTGCAGAGGCGCGATGGGGAACACAGTGAAGACGATATAGGACGTGTCATCCACATGAAGCAGGGAAGTAGGACAGCGGTCATAAGAAGAGAGGAGACATTGGATCAAGACCAGAGACAACCATCGGACCGGAAGTAGTCGATTGTGGGTATGATAAAAACTATTTTTTGTGCCATGCATAGAAAATTGGGGACATACAGACAGCATACCAGAATGCTGTAACATAGGGCTTATAGGTGGTGGTTGTACTTTATTTGTGGAAAACCTGGTGACAGGTTCCCTTTAAAGCCAGTCCCTTGTCTTGACACTGATCCGTTGGTAAGAGGGAGCACAGTCTAACATCAGCTCACTTGTCTGCACTTGCGCACTCACACTAGAGGAGCACAGCAGCACACTCCAAGTGTCAGTTCGGGTGTGAACATAATGTGGTTGTGGGCAAGGTCTGACGCCTAGATCCTGTCCGTCTATGGCTGCCACTCGGGGCACTTGCAGGTAGTGAGCGGTTTCAGTTAGGAGGGGACAAGGTGTTGTGATGTGTGGTCTGCTCACTTCAAAGCCCTTCATCCTAATTGAGACTGCGGCCAAAAGCAGGCAGCAACCAGGCATCAGAACGCGCCTGCAGACTCGTTGTGTGCGCGGTCAAGCGCAGAAATGCACAGCTCTTACTCTTACCAAAGGACATCTGACAATTATAACAAGGGAATGGCTTTAATATGCAAAGAGGAGGGTGTAACGGTGCACCAAGGCGTAGGCCACACCAAGGGTGCACAGAAGCGCACTCATTTGCATATAAAAAAAGAAAATATTAAGCCAAATTAAAACTGTGTATGCCTGGGCTATGTTCCCTATATAATTGTGTATGCAGATTAAATGGCATTTGGGGGAGAAAGACTCCATTTATTTATCATCATTCTCATCAACACATTCTCCTGTGTACACATGTGCTGCTGAGAACGAAGCTTTTAACGAAGCACAGGACGATGATGTTAACGATCACTCTGCGCACATGAAAGTGAGGCCACATCCTGTTTGGTGTCCAACCCATCAGACATTTATGACATGTATCGTATTGATATTTCATTACTGGCACTAGTATTCAATTAGAGTCAAAAATACATGAATCAATTTCATGTTTTTATTCATTTATATTTTAGAATTAATCATTGATGGAAAGGATGAAGAGATGTTCTTGGATGAGCCTTCGATTTTGCAGATGTTTCTTGCAGGTCAGAAGGCATCAGGTAGATGTACATCTCCTTCCATACAGGTACAGCATTGTTGGTGGACATGCTGCACGTTCTTCAGGGGGCTAGATGGGGGTGTTCTGTCCTTGAGATGTTTAGGGTTCACCGATGACGACAAGGTGCAAAAATGCAGCTTTGTCTGACAGCGCGAGCAGCCCTGGACAATCCACGCCGGCAGGATGATATCATCCGGCGGAAGAGAGAACCTATGAGAAAAGATAGAAAACTAATGTTAATAATGTAACTCTATATTAGAGGATACTACTGTGGTGTCTCTGTGGTAGGACGGGAGGGGAATCTTCTCCATACAGAGGTACGGGATCAGTGTCAGCCATCATACATGTGACAATCCCACCACTGACAGATAACATCTGCTCCACATGAATCCTTCTCACTGACATCATACAACATGGAGCTTATTGTCACACTTACCTCGCCTACGTTCCCCCTCTTCTACTTTCTCTGTTTTTTCTTGTTTCCTCACTTTTAGTTCAGATTTACTTCTTTTCTGAACTGGAAAGTCTAATCAAAAAATCAGAAAAAGATGTTGATTATAAACTCCTTTGTATCTTTATAGAGTTATGTAAACGTATTAATATGCACCTGTAGGTTTTCTGTGTGCCGCCATGTGGGGTCTCCCAAAGGGAATATGTCCCCTTATTAACATGACATTACATTCAGCAAGCCACAGTGTAACTTTAAAGAGTCACCAGGTAAAAAGAGTCCAGGATCCACTCTTACTTTATTTCTGCTTATTCCCTGAGTATTCTGCTTTTAGATTTGTTAAAATCCCACATACAGTTCCAGACATATGGGCCTTTTTATTTAGTGCTAATTGTAATCGTCTGTACCATGAGGGCGTGGCTCACAGTTTAATATTGAAGAGCAGCCTGAAGACACGCCCCCAGATAATTCTGTGAGCCACGCCCCCTTGGCAACGACCATAAAAGTTAGCATTAAATAAAAAATGCCCATAACTCTACAATCATATGGGGGATTTTAACAAAGCAAAAACAGAATACTCAGGGGGGCAGCAGAAATATAGTAAATAATTTTCTCAGCCTTCATGTGCAGATTCACATTACACTTTTGTATTATAGGCTATAATAGGATGGCTTATAAACCTGTACATACCTGACACTGAGAACGAGGATGATTCGCTGGTTTTATCAGGGAAACACTGATTGTCACCATCGGTTTTGGAAGATGAAGACTCTCTCTGCCTGTTTGGTAGAAGAAAGACAAATAAATTACAAGTAAAAGCAATAGAAAAACAGAAGAACATCTGTCTGTAAGGCCAATTAGGACACCATGAAGTGCACACCCTGCTCAGGACCCCATTCTACCATCAAGAACGGTAGTCTAACTAGTAATATTGGCCGTAGTGAACTGGAAATGAATGGCTGGTCACATTGATCAGCTGTTACTGCAGTGTTATCACAAGCCAGACCCACAGAGATCAGCAATCATGGGGAGGTGGATGCTGGATTTGAATATATGTTACTTGTGTCTTGTATTTGGATCTGACATATATCAAAACTAAATCTCATAATAATGCTAATAATCTACTTACACGTCTGAGCTTTTTTCGCTGTTCTCTAGGGAACACTCTGAAGATGACATAGGCTCTTCTTCATGGTTCATCATCTCGGTATTCTTAGCATATAGCTAAAACAAACGGAGAAATATAAAATAGATATATTTTTTATTTTATTTTCTAATTATAGCTTTTATACATTGTATTGGCCACATACTTACTTTAGAAAACCTTTGAGAAGATGATACAAAATTTTGGACTTCTGGCCAATCATTGAACTCACTTGTGTCCCCCTCAGCTGAATCCATATGTTGGTATTCCTTAAAGCTAGCTACAAAATACAAGTGTTATAAAAGATTATTAGCATAAGACCAGGGTCAGACAGTCACCATGTTATCACTAATAATGATGGGTACTACATAAAATGAAAGACAAGACACACAGCAGTTTTCTGCAGATGATGTATCATTTTACTTACTGTTAAAGCAGCAGGTGTCCTCATCTGACGTTAGATCAGGATAGAACAAGGCCTTCTGACTTGGAAGGTTGTCAAAATTTAAGCAACTTAGGAATGGATGAATTTTGATCTGATTTGCTCCTCCTGGAAAAGGTAGACAAGAAAGAAAGTGATACAGTCATAGTCAGAGAAACTGCTCCATATCTGTATAGTTTATGTTAATCTAAACTGAAGATGTAACGGAGCCGACATGAAGTAAATGTACAGGAAGTAGGTAAAGTACTGCTGGTCCCCATGGACATGATCATTTGTCTGGTCAGAGAGGCGTAATAAGTCATTAATAATACTATTATATTATTACCTGTCCCAAGTCTTTGTGCTGCATTTTTTTGAGCAGTCCAGTGATGATGTTTCGAGCATCGCGTGTAGGAAAGTATCTAATATATCTCCAAGTTATGTCACCTGTCATATAAAAAGCAAATAATACAGGAAATAAAACCTCTTCATTTATTTTCATATAAACCACTTTCCTTAACAAAGTTAGGAACTAAATCACAGAAAAAAAAATCAAAACAAATAACTATGACATCACATAGCATTCAGATTATTTTACATACCTCTGATGACACTGAGAAAAATCTCCCTTCTTGAAGCTCCATGAAATGGTAAAAATCCACAAATAAATTGATATAGGATGATCCCTACTGACCACCAGTCAACTGGCCTTCCATATCCTCTCATTAAGATGACTTCTGGAGCCATGTAACTAGTGGTACCAACAACCTGGAAACCAAAAGAAGAATGAGATGATGATCAATAAATATAATTGTGACAAATAACATCAGTGAAAACGTTTTCTAGATGAGAAATTGTCAGAGAAGGAGAAAGAGGTGAGATTTGTGAAGTACAAGATCCTGTAAGTAAAACCAACCTCATTGTCACGGAACTCCCTGGTGATGTCCTCAATTGAAGCTTTGTAGAGGTTTGATGTTGGTCTCATGAGGCCGAGTTTTGAAAGCCCAAAATCAGTGACTTTAATATGTCCTCTTGATGTTATCAGGAGGCTGTGAAAGAAAAGATGGTGTCAGCCCCAAGTAATAACCCACAGACTATATAGCAAACTATCTTTCATTCCCTGTATTGTACTACAAGGGTCACTTACTTCTCAGGCTTCAGGTCTCTGTGCACCACACCATAGCTGTGCAGGTATTCCACCGCAAGAATAGTTTCCGCAATGTACATACGGGCCAGGGAGGTAGGTAAAGCACCCCTCTCCTTTAAAAGTCTGCCACAGTCTCCTCCTACATGAGAAAGCAAATATGATCGGTGAGGGTTTGTTACAATGTAAATTACACATGATGAGGGTGAATGAGAAATAAGCGGAGACATTAGGGCATGATCTCATACATTAAGATATATTGTACACTGCAGAGTGACCCTATATGAAACAGAGCGGGGCCTCATCTACAAGCCTCTAATTTATATCTTTGTGAAAGTTCCCATCTATAAAAACTGTTCAAATAAAGACAAATCTTCCTTTTATCCATAGTGGATATTGCTGCAGTGCTCAGTGAGGACATACAGGGGAGACGGTCACCGAGATAAATGGTTTTTCAGGCATCTTGTTAACAGATAACTTATAGTAAATGCAGTGAGGACATGTACCCGTCCATGTGGGCACATTCTGGGTATATAAGGTGCTACGATTAGCAGACATGGGTTGGATACAGATACAATGGATGTGTCCTACCTGGTAAATACTCCATGACCATACACAGATGACGTTTTGTAGGAAAGGAGCAGAACATGGAGGCCACAAAGGGACAATCAGCAGAGATTGAGATGTCCCTCTCCAGAAAGGCTCGTTCTAGTCTCCTTGGCTCTTTCAGGTTCTGCTTGTCCATTAACTTCATAGCACATACTTGGTTTGTCTCTTTATGGCGAGCTAAATGGACGGCCCTGGAGAGGAGGAAAATCCATGATTTATTTTGAATTCATACTAACAATGTGTATGTAGACCTCATCTAATGATCTTCTGCACTAATGGTTAATACTAGATGTTCGGCCGTCACTAGAAATCCATGTTTAGAATTACATAAAATAACACTCCATAAATGATCACCTATCATGACCTGAATAGTGACAGATGTGGACAGTGATGTGGACTCATATGATTTATACAGTACAGACCAAAAGTTTGGACACACCTTCTCATTTAAAGATTTTTCTGTATTTTCATGACTATGATGAAAATTGTACATTCACACTGAAGGCATCAAAACTATGAATTAACACATGTGGAATTATATACTTAACAAAAAAGCGTGAAACAACAGAAAATATGTCTTATATTCTAGATTTTTTAAAGTAGCCACCTATTGCTTTGATGACTGCTTTGCACACTCTTGGCATTCTCTTGATGAGCTTCAAGAGGTAGTCACTGGAAATGGTCTTACAACAATTTCGAAGGAGTTCCCAGAGATGCTTAGCACTTGTTGGCCCTTTTGCCTTCACTGTGCGGTCCAGCTCACCCCAAACCATCTCGATTGGGTTCAGGTCTGGTGACTGTGGAGGCCAGGTCATCTGGCATACAGAAAAGCCTTTAAATAAGAAGGTGTGTCCAAACTTTTGGTCTGTACTGTATATGGGAACATTACATGGGCAGGACACAGAGATATAGGCATCGTCATAAGGAGCCCTGGGATATAAATATTATACCAAAATAAAGCTCACCCATAACCTCCAAAGTTGATCAGTTTGATCAGTTTATAGTCGTTCTTACAAGGAAGTCTCAATGGGTTTAATGATCTGATCAAGGCCTAGAAAGGAATAAGAGATGAAAATAAGACATAGAAACCGCAGGAGAATAAAAGCCCCAGATGCAGGAAGGTCTCACTTCTACATGAAGTCCCTACTGATTATACTGCAGCAGATGTAGAGGACGTGATACAAGCTGGACCCTATTATAGGGGGATATCCCCCATACACATATATTATTGTACCGCAGAAGAGGATAAGGGACATCACACTGAGGAGGCAGAATAATAATAATGCATCATCACACACAATAGGTCTGATCTACATGAAGAACCGTGCTGTCCCACTATCATATGGGGTATAATATGGGATGTGTAACTCACACCCGTCATCTGATGATCTGCAGACATCCCTCTGATACTTACACTGGCAGATTCCTGGATGATCTCTGGTGTCTCACATATTCCACCATCAGAATCTTCCGGCTCAGTTTTTCCTAAAATAATGATAAAATAATGAAGAGATGTCATATATTACTCTATATTAGCACTTACTATATAACACATCCATGTAATGAAGGAAATGACGAGACCCCTGTACATGGAATAATACTAGGTATATGGATATTCTGCACACACTGTATACAATTATGGCATATCTATATACAGTCATATACAGCCGAAAGTGTTGGCACCCTTGAAATTGTTCCAGAAAATGAAGTACCATATTTTTCGAACTATAAGACACACTTTTTTCCTCCAAAATTTTGGAGGAAAGTGGGGGGTGCTTCTTAAAGTCCAAATGTAGTCTGTTTATATACACTATGGCTTAGGGTGGTGGGGGCTGTGGGGGGAGTGACAGCGCGGGATGAGTGACGCACAGGAGGCAGCAGCCGCCTGCTACAGCCTACGCTGTGCCTGCGGCTAAAGAAAATGAATATTCACTGATCCCCACGCCCATGGGCATGGAGAGCAATGAATATTCATTTTCCTTAATAGCGCACACTGTACCTGCAGCGCGGCTCCTGCTGTGCTCGACAGTCATGTGTGCCCGCTATTAAAGCCCATGAATATTCACTACAATCCACTCCCATGGGTTGTAGTGAATATTCATGGTCTTTAATAATGGGCACACAGACCGCCGAGCAAAGCAGGAGCCACGCTGCGACTACATTGTGCGCGCTATTGAAGAAAGAGAATGGTCACTGCTCCTCACGCACACAGCCCCGGCATGGGGAGCAGTGACTATTCCGGCACAGCATTTCACTGTGTGAGGGTTTATGGCAGGGATGCCTTGTGCGGCTCACACAGTGAGAGTGTCGGCAGCAGAATGGGCGCAGCGCTGGAGGAAAGAGCAGGTGAGTATAATTGTTTATTTTGGTGTGTGCAGCGTGATGGGGATCACGGGGTGCCAAGCATACCAGGATGGAGGGGTGGCAAGCATATCAGGAAGAGGGTTGAGGGGTGCCTTGCATACCAGGATGGGGATCATACCAGGATGGGGATCAAAGGGTGCCATGCATACCAGGATGGGGATCAGGGGTGCCGTGCATATCAGGATGAGGGATAAGGGGTACTATACATACCAGGAAGATGGATGAAGGGTGCCATACATACCAGGAAGAGGGATGAGAGGGGCCATGAATAACAGGATGAGGGGTACCATACATACCAGGAAAAGGGATGGAGGGTGCCATACATACCAGGAAGAGAGATGAGAGGGGCCATTCATACCGGGATGAGGGGGGGCATGCATACCAGGATGAGGAGTGCCATGCATACCAGGATGAGGGATGTCATGCATACCAGGGTGAGGTGTGCCTTACATACCAGGATGGGGATCAAGGGGTGCCATGCATACCAGGATGGGGGATTGGGGTGCCATGCATACCAGGATGGGGGATAGGGGTGCCATGCATACCAGGATGGGGGATTGGGGTGCCATGCATACCAGGATGAGGGATTGGGGTGCCATGCATACCGGGATGGGGATGAGGGGTGCCATGCATATCAGGATGGGGATGAGGGCCACGTATAACAGGAAGGAAGGGGCCATATATACCAGGATGGGGGATATTAACAGAATTGGGGGACATTACCCCTATAATTGTGTCAGCAGCAGACCTCTTAGCAGTGCATCATGACCACATTTTTTTTTCTATTTTCCTCCTCTAAAATCTAGGTGCGCCTTATGGTATTTCTCCCAGAAAATAATTGCGGTTACACGTTTTGTTATTCACATTTTTATTTCCTTTGTGTTGTAATGCAGCGGCTTGCTGCATTACTAAAATGTCCAGGGGCTGTGTTCTGGCTGACCACGTACCTCCCCTTCAGGTGACTGATCACATGACTGTGACATCATCACAGGTCCTGTGCGCACAGAAGGATATATAAATCCTGGTGGTTTTGAAACAGGGTGGAAGGCAAGAGGCCAGGTCCCTGTGTCTGAGACACCGTTGGCCCTGGAAGGCACGTGGCCTGGAGACCATGTCTGGGGAGCCTTAAACCACAGCTGTGGCAGAACAGAGCTGATAGAAGCCGCTAGACCAGGCAAAGGTAAAAACGCTGCTTGATATAGACATTGATATTGTTACCTTGCTGAACGCTGTATCTAGAGCCAAGTGGGCATTTCTGCCACTGAAAAGGCTCTAGGATATTACATGTGTAACATGCCTGCGAGCCACTGAGATTGACTATGTTATAAGCAGTTTATGATGTGTAATAAACTGCTGGACTGTAGATTACTGGAAAGCGTTGCATGTGTGCTATAATTGACCCGGTGAAGTGAGTGCCCCTCAACATTATCGATAGCGCTACCCCACAGTGTGTATTGGAACAACACAAAAAGCTGAGAAAAAAAAGGCAAATTGGACATCATTTCACACAAAATCCCAAAAATGGTCCAGACAAAATTGTGGGCACGCTCAACTTAATATTTGTTTACATACCCTTTGGAATAAATTACTGCAATCAATCGCTTCCTAGAACCATCAACAAGCTTCTTACTCCAAATGGTATTTTGGATCACTCTTCTTGTGCAAACTACTCCAGGTCTCTCATATTTAAAGGGTGTCTTCTCCCAACAGCAATTTTAAGATCTCTCCACAGGTGTTCAATGGGATTTAGATTGTGACTTATTGCTGGCCACTTCAGAACTCTCCAGCGGTTTGTTTCCATCCATTTTTGGGTGCTTCTTGAAGTATGTTTTGGATCATTGTTCTGCTGAAAGACCCAGACCCAGTTTTCTGACACTGGGCACTACATTGCGACTCAAAATCCTTTGGTAGTCTTCAGATTTCATGATGTCTTGCACACAGTCAAGGCACCCTGTGCCATGGGCAGCAAAATAACCCCAAAACAACTTTTAACCTCCACCATATTTGACTGTGGTACTGTGTACTTCTCTTTTTGGGCCTCACTCTGTTCTAGGTTAAACAGTAGAATGATGTGTTTTACCAAACAGCTCTGTCTTGGTCTCATCTGTCCACAAGACGCTTTCACAGAAGGATTTTGGCTTACCCACATACATTTTGGCAAACTGCAGTCTAGCTTTTTATAGGTCTCGTTGTCAGCAGTGGGGTCTTCCAGGGCCTCCTACCATAGCGTTTCATGTCATTCAAATGTCGAGGAAAATTGTTCTATCTGACACTGATGCACCCTGTGCCTGCAGGACAGCTTGAATTTCCTTTGGAACTTGATTGGGGCTGCTTATCCACCATCTGGACTATCCTGTGTTACAACCTTTCATCAATTTTCCTCTGCTGTCCACGTCCAGGGAGATTATCTACAGTGCCATGGGTTGTAAACTTCTTGATTTATGTTGTGCACCGTGAACAAAGGAACATCAAGATCTCTGGAGATGGACTTGTAACTGTCACACAAGGGATTGGGGAAGGGAGCCCAGACACTAGGAAAAGGGGAGTGGAGACCCCCTAGGCTGATCTACAATCACCCTGTCTCCCTTATAGACCCTATATTGGTTCCTCACCAATCGCTGCACGCGAACCTAAACCCTATATTTCCCTAGCGTTTGGCCCTGTATAGGGAAGGGGGTGAGCACTAGTCGATCCCCACTAACGACTAAAGACAAAAAGGTAGACAAACACGGGGGAAAGTAGCTTAACTTTAGCCGACTTCAGAGAGATAACTCCAGGCGTCCTCCTAGCACCACAGAGGAAGACAGCAGTCTGAGAGCTCCAAGCCTTCACAAGGGGTCACATGAATATCACCGTCATATTTCTGCTGAAAAGTGAAACTATTTAAACACCCAGGCCAGGGTGTCAATTAGCAGAAAGGAGGTAGCCGCTGAGTCCTAGAGTGACACAGCTAAGAAATCTGTAATGCCAAACGAAGGGATCTTCTGCAACCGGCGACTGTCTATCACATCTGACACACCCGTGACAGTAAACTTAAGATTGTTGATATTTTTCAATAATTTTGCTTCTCAAATCCTGAGACAGTTCTCTTCTCCTCTTTCTGTTCTCCATGGTTAGTGTGGCACACACATACACACAATGCAAAGATTGAGTCAGCTTCTCTCCTTTTTATCTTATTTCAGGTGTGATTTTCATATTGCCCACCACTGTTACTTGCCACGGGTGAGTTTGAACGAGCATCACATATTTGAAACAAAGTTGTTTACCCACAATTTTTTTTAAAGGTGCCAACAATTTTGTCTGGCCCATTTTTGGGGTTTTGTGTGAAATTATGTCCAATTTGCCTTCCCCCCCCTGTGTTTTTGTGTTGTTCCAATACACACAAATAAAATAAACATGTGTTTAACAAAACTGGTGTAATTGTAATAATTTTCTGGGCGAAATACTTAATTTTCCAGAACAACTTCAAGTGTGCTAACACTTTTGGCCATAACTGTATATATACTGTACTATAAATGTGTAATTGCTCAGGATCTGATCCAGTCACAACAATGATATGAGGGGATCTATGAGCATATTTTTACATTTTTGTGCTGAGACGAGCCCAGAGGAGAGGAGCAGAATTACATGAGCCCCTCCATTATAGTCTATAGGGGGCTTATGAGCCGTCAGTGGCCTCATACAGAGGATGAAGAGTAAATCTCCATATTCTCTGCCGTTCTCTATAACTTGATATTAGAATGTAGAATATTAGATGATCGGCTTACCTTCCATCAGATCAGGGTTTAGCCCCGGCTGACTGGTCTCGGGGTCAGCGATATTTAGGTTTTTCCCCTCTTCGGAGTCGCCTTCTGATGTTTTCTGATGGATATAATATATACAATTAATATAACATTTCACAAACACTAAATTACCACAAGGCAGGATGGACTAATACTGGATTTACATGATAATTTCAGTATTGGACGGACTATACGCGGCCGCTCCCTCCAATAAATCCACATTCATATATAAGGGACTTGTATCTTCCACTGTTCTCTAATATCTTCTATCAGAACTGCAGAGTTTACCAGAAGGAAGATTGAGATGATCGAGCGAGACAGAGGTAGAAAAACAAACTCTGCACCGCAGAGTACAGTCTGCCATCACAGGTGATGGAGCCGCAGAGACAAGCGGCCATAAAAGGTCCTATGTCTGCCTGGAGCGGACAGGGAGGCCTCTAACCTCACACATCTGACCTTCTGCTATATGACGGTAATCTGGAGAAGATCAGACAACAAGGACATGAGGTATAGAAGATGGAGGATTCTTACCAGACGCTCCAGTGAGTAGGCCGGGTACTCCAGTACAAGCAGGACATTTTGGGCCAGTTGTTTAATAAAGGCCAATTCTCCACTTTGGGATTTGTCTTCAGCCTATAGAGATGAGAATAAACAAGAAAGGAAAATCATTAGAGAACGTGCAGAATGGAGGAGGCCATTTATATCACCATGTTACTCCACTATCTGCACTACAAGGACTACATGACACCTGACGAGGAACCGGTCTCCTGTAAACCATTATATCTCCACGTCCTCCCTCCATACCCAGTGTATATAAATAACACAAATGGCGGCTTAGGACCTGTGGCCACAGCAGCCTTTATTATCTGTACTACTCCAAACACACGGTGACTGCAACAATGACGACCTCGTCATCATATATATAGTACAGTATATACAGTATACATATCTAATCGGGCTAGACCAGAAGAAATCCAACACCTAATTAAGATTTAGACCCTACAAGCACCGCACCGGCACAAGGTATTAATATCTCACATTATTACCTCTATTTGCACAAGACATAAGTCCACTGGTTACATTGAGATGTAGCCAAAGTCACTTTTTTCCTCCCCATCCCTCCATATATATATGTATAAGGGCTGGTTGGATGCAGAAACGTGACACTGCAAAGTGGAGGAATCTCCCCAACCTTCTCTTTTATTGCCCCCCTGCACCTAGCTCCATAACTCCTTCCCATAAATGTATGAGTTATGTACGTCCTTGGGGGTTCTCACAAGTGGAGGGGGCTCCGGAGCGGAGCTTCCTAATCACACGGCATATACAGCTATATTATATGGCGGCATCTGTCTCTAACAGCCGCGGACGGCGCTGAGTTCTGGCAGACGATGTTTTTCTATTAACCATTTAAATGGCGCAGTCAATATCTGACAGCAGCATTTATATGGTGCGCATCGGTTTCCGAGCGCTCAGAGTGTTTATCTGGCCTCTACAACGTGATCAAAGGGAACCAGTTACTGTGACAGCTGGGGATCTGCAGAAGACCCCTGTCACTGTAATTTTGGTCCTCCTGTGAAGCTCAGCCTAAGGCCACGTTCACACCTTCAGTATTTGATCAGTATTTTACATCAGTATTTGCAAGCCACAACTAGGAGTGGAACAATCAGAGGAGAAGTATAATAGAAACACGTCCCCACTTCTGTATTTATCACCCACTCCTGGTTTAGGCTTACAAATACTGATGTAAAATACTGACCATATACTGAACGTGTGAACGTGGCCGAAGGCAGAGCTTCTAGGAGTTTAAGATTTTCACTACGTACTGCAATACTATAATAAAAATGTCTAAAAAATAAAATATAAATCTAAAAAATATAAAAGTTTAAATCACCCCTCTTTTTCACCATTAAAAATAAAGAAAGGAAAAAATGCACTAAAAAATACTATTAAGATCTGGAATTAATTAACGTGATCAATAAACAAAAAAAAAAAAAATTTGTTTTGTGACCTCACGTCCAAAAAAATGCTATTATGAGAAATCAAAGCATCATATGTACAGAAAGTTTGTATTAATAAAAACATGTGTACAAAAAAACAAACCTTTACTTAGCCCCATCGACAGAAAAATGAAAACATTATGGGTCTCTGACTAAAGCAACACAAAGCACCAGATCATCTCACTTGGAATTTTTTTCTACAACTCCTCCCTCAATAAAACAAGCCCATACACGTCTATGTCAAAGCGAAAGCGGAAAAACAGAAAAATCTGTGGTCCTTAAAGGGTTAACCAATCCAATCCCACACATCCCCCCACCCTGTGTCCACAACCTTCTCACCTCTACTTCTATTATTCTACTAACCCTTTATATCCCACCCTATCCCTTGTTATGCAGACTTTATACGCTACTTCGGCTCTCCAACTATTCTTATCTGGGTATTTGGTAGAGGTTAACCTTAAACTTGTATTCTATTATTATTATTTTTCTATGATTTGTACAGATTGTCTGCTACTTACCTGTTGTACTAATGTCCAAATGTTCTCCTGTAAATGCTCAAGATATTCTGAGCTTATTCGACCTTGGTGGTATTTGGTCAGGCAATCTCTCACTAGCTTCATAACCAGCCGGTAAGTGAAGCTGAGGACGCCATCGGGTAGTGGTAGCACAAAGTCAGGGTCATAGGTGGTAAGAATGCCCTGGAGTAGTGCTAACACCTGAAGTCTGTCTGGAGGAATTCCAGACATTTCAAGTAAATCCAATGAAATCGCAAATCAAATCACAATCAGAATATGACTAGCTATGCAGCTTATCACACACAACAATGACACCAGGGTATCAAAGTGATGATTGGAGTGCAAACACTTGTATAAGTTCTGATGTTTAATTGTGATGTCATAATATAACCTTGTGTTCTAATCTTAAAGGGGCATCTCACCTTATAAGGAAGTTGTCTAGCAACTCTTAAGAAGGCAACAATATAGGCTCAGCATCAATAGTACCGGATGCAAGTGTGGTGGAAAGGGTCATGGGTGCTTTACTTTTCCAATCAGTTATGGTATTTTTATATTGTAAGATAAATTATTTATATCTGTTATACACAATAAAAATGTAAGCGTTTATTATCAATAGAAATTCAGATTACGGTGCTAATAGAAGCATCTTTACTGGGAGCAGGGTCAGACTGGGACTGCATACAGCCCTGGCATATGAAGCACACAGACCCATGTTACTCTCCCACATCCACCTCCAAAGATGGGGATCTCTATTACAAATATGACCCTGTCTACCATTGGAGAAAATCCAAATTTACTACTACCAATGATACACATTTAAGAGGGGGCCCACTTAGGTCTCTTTATAATATTAATACCTCCTTCTTGGGCCTCCTTATAATAATAATAGTGCCCCTCTGGGCCTTCTTATAATAATAAAAGTACAACTCTGGGCCTCCTTATAATAATAATAGTACCCCTCTGGGTCTCCTTATAATAATAATAGTGAATCTACTTATAAGGGAATCTGCCAGGAGAATCAACCCTCCTAAACCATCTATACGGGCATTGTGGGGATTCACTCAGGTTGTGCTTGAGGTAGGCGTTAGGCAGTGTTCACACAGGTAGTGCTGTAGTTCAATAAGGCAAGGTTTATTAGCTCCATAATCCCTGGAAGGACTTTATCACAAAATAGCCATGATCCGGCACACAGGTAAAGACAACAGGAAAGTATAGTACATGCAGCAGGTCAATTGTCCGGCAGGCATATGTCCAACTCTCTGCCAAGTATATGTCCAATTCTCCGGTAGTTATACATCCAATGCTCCGGCAGCTATATGTCCAAAACTATGGCAGGTGTATGTCCAATACTCCGGCAGGTATACGTCCAACACTCTGGCAGGTAGACGTCCAATACTCCGGCAGGTGTACGAGCAATTCTCCAGCAGATACACGTCCAATACTCCGGTAGGTAGACGTCCAAAACTCTGGCAGGTAGACGTCCAATACTCCGGCAGGTGTACGACTAATTCTCCAGCAGATACACGTCCAATTCTCCAGCAGGTACATGTCCAATACTCCGGCCGGTACTCGTCCACCCACACATAGGTCAGTATGAGATCTCTCCAGGTATCTCACTGCTGTAGACTGTCCACCTGTAGACTGTCCACCATTGATTGGTCCTTTTTCGCTCCAAGGCCAAAGACTGCTCAGGCCCTCAGCTGACTCCCAGTCACTCTACTCAGAGAAACCCTCATTTTTCTCTTTCCTAACTGCAGCTCACATCTTGACGTGTTGCTCAGGAGCCTCAACACACTCTCCTCTGCTTCAACGTCCCGCAGACTCACTGGCTCACCAGCAGTAACACACGCTGATCCCATTTCCTGCAGGTGCTCTCCTAATCTGGAGAAATCCATGTTTTTCTTATATGTAAATGAGCCGTTAAAATCTATGGGCCAGACATAGATCTCCCTAAGAATCTGCCTTCAGAGATTACTTTCAATGAAACGGGAAGTTACCAGTGTTTTACATGTAGATCAGGAGAGCAGACTGTCAGTTATTACATGTCTCACACTGGTAACACCTCCTTTCATTTAATATAAGCTCTGAAGGCAGATTCTCAGGGAGATCTATGTCTGGCCCACAGATCTTAACAGCTCATTTACATATTAATAAAAATATGTATTTCTCTGGAATAAATATTGGATCACAGATATCAAGATATCAGTTTAATCAACTTTCTATGACCTACATGACCACTTCCATGCTTCCTTATCTGCAACTTTCATCACATTACACCTTCAGCTGCTGCAACCGTCCCACAAGGGGGCAGACCAGATAGGGTGAGGGTAGGAGCTGATCCCACATCACCTTTATCCTGGTGTTGAGAGGTTTCAGACAAAACTCGGCGAAAGGGAGCCTTAGGCAATGTTCACATGTGTTTTACAGCGTTTTTTTTCTGCAGGCAAAACCTGCACTCCTGGGAGTAAAAAAAGTTGCTCACAAAAATCAAGTTTTGTTAAGTTTTTGCTTTTTTTTATGTGTTTTTGCTGCATCTTTGTTGCATTTTTTGCTGTGGATTTTGGTGCGGATTATATGTGTTATTCGTCTATAGTACATGTTTAATAAAGTTGACTTTATTCACCGTATGGTTGTATATTTTGCAGTGTTTTTGCACTTACTAATTGCTTTCTATGGTGAAAAACCACTGAAAAAAAACAAAAAAAGTTGACATACTGCAGATTTTAAAAACGTAGCAGTTTTCCAATTCAGGAAAAAAACTGCTGCAAAACCCAATGTGTGAACATAGCCTTACAATTCCACAACTTTTCCGTTTTCACACTGAAAAGCTACAAGAAAAGATGAGTGATTTTGTTGTGACGGACTTTAATTGTTAACAAATGAATAGACCAAGGAAACATAGAAGCATTTGGATCAAATATGATAAATACTTTTATGAACCAAAAAGTATTCTCGGAGTAATACCATTATTGGCTAACCAGGTAAAAAAAAAATGTTTGCTAGCTTTCAGGGCACAGAGGCTCCTTCGTCAGGCAGGATTAGAAATTAATTAGTAAGACAAGAGCACAACATCTAAGAGATATTACAACAGGACGTTTGTTCATGAGGCTAACACGTGACCATAATATAAATTTTTTATTGTACGTCTATAGAATATGATAAAAGACGTCACAAAAAAGGTCAGGTAATTATTAGTGTTGAGCGAGCATGCTCGACACTGCTCGTTACTCGCCCGAGCATCATGCTACTCGGGATGTTCGGCGAGCACCGATCATTTCTGGGTTACTCGGGCAGGAGCTCGGGTTTCCGCCCTGCATGTTTGTCTCTCTTTACAGAGCCAATGAACATGCAGATATTGCCAGCCAACTCACTGTAATGCCACAGCCATGTTGTTTGTGGGCATTACAGTGATTGGCTGGCCGCACAGCGTCACCTCGAGTATTTAAAACCAGGCGCCGCCATCTTGGACACAGTCGCTCCAGATCAGACAGTGTGGGGAGAGTGCTGCTGAGTTAGGGAGAGATATATAGTGCGAAATAGGTAGTGTAGGGTCTCTAAAGCCTGCCAGATCAAACAAACAGTCCTTCTCAGGACTAATATCCATCCCAGATATCAGGCAGGCAGGCAGGCTGTATAGGAGACGCAGTGGTTATACCAGCAAACGCTGCATTACAGTCCTGTGAGCTCCTGTTGGTCAAATTGCTAGACTCATCACCCCGGTCTCAGGGGCCCGGAAAAATCTTTTTTTTTTCATCTAAATCCTGTATTTATTTATTTTTCCTCAGTCAGACTGTCCAAATACGCGTCTTATTAACCTTTTGGTATCCCCCCCCCGAAAAAAAATTGAGTGTGTCTGTGACTGTTCAGACACCAATATATCTGTTTAAAAGAGTCTGGTGTAGGCCAGAAAAATAGAACTGTGGTTTTGCAGTTCCACGGGTCAAATCTCTGTATTATCCTGTTTTTTACATTTTTTGCTGTAAAAAAAACTGTACTAGTGTCTCCCTGACTGGTCAGAAACCAATATATCTGTTTAAAAGAGTCTGGTGTATGCCACATAACCATAACTGTGGTTTTGCAGTTCCACGGTTCAAATCTCTGTAATATCCTCTTTTTGGCATTTTTTGCCATAAAAAAAAAAACTGTCATAGTGTCTCCCTGACTGGTAAGACACCAATACATCTGTTTAAAATAGTCTGGTGTAGGCCAGAAAAATCGAACTATGGTTTTGCAGTTCCACGGGTTAAATCTCTGTATTATCCTGTTTTTGGCATTTTTTGCCATAAAAAACTGTAATAATGTCTCCCTGACTGGTCAGACACCAATATATCTGTTTAAAAGAGTCTGGTGTAGGCCAGAAAAATATAACTGTAGTT
Organism: Phyllobates terribilis; assembly: GCF_046119375.1. Taxonomy (NCBI): domain Eukaryota; kingdom Metazoa; phylum Chordata; class Amphibia; order Anura; family Dendrobatidae; genus Phyllobates; species Phyllobates terribilis. The sequence goes on from NW_027362763.1 coordinate 165,897,408, forward strand.
TTGCAGTTCCACTGGTCAATTCTCCATATTATCCTGCTTTTGGCACTTTTTTGCCGTAATAAAAATCTGTAATAGTGTCTCTCTGACTGGTCAGACAACAATATATCTGTTTAAAAGAGTCTGGTGTACGCCACATAACTATAACTGTGGTTTTGCAGTTCCACGTGTCAAATCTCTGTAATATCCTGCTTTTGGCATTTTTTTCCGTTAAAAAACCCCTGTAATAGTGTCTCCCTGACTGGTCAGACACCAATATATCTGTTTAAAAGAGTCTGGTGTAGGCCAGAAAAATATAACTGTGGTTTTGCAGTACCACGGGTCAAATCTCTGTATTATCCTGTTTTTGGCATTTTTTTCCGTAGAAAAATTGTAATAGTGTCTCCCTGACTGGTCAGACACCAATATATCTGTTTAAAAGAGTCTGGTGTACACCAAATAACTATAACTGTGGTTTTGAAGTTCCACGGATCAAATCTCTGTATTGTCCTACTTTTGGCATTTTTTGCCATAAAATAAACTATAATAGTGTCTCCCTGACTGGTCAGACACCAATATATCTGATTAAAAGAGTCTGGTGTACGCCACATAGCTATAACTGTGGTTTTGCAGTTCCATGGGTCAAATCTCTGTATTATACTGTTTTTGGCATTTTTTGACATAAAAAAAACTGTAATAGTGTCTCCCTGACTGGTCAGACACCAATATATCTGTTTAAAAGAGTCTGGTGTAGGCCAGAAAAATATAACTGTAGTTTTGCAGTTCCACTGGTCAATTCTCTGTATTATCCTGCTTTTGGCACTTTTTTGCCTTAGAAAAAAACTGTAATAGTGTCTCTCTGACTGGTCAGACAACAATATATCTGTTTAAAAGAGTCTGGTGTACGCCACATAACTATAGCTGTGGTTTCGCAGTTCCATGGGTCAAATCTCTGTATTATCCTGCTTTTGGCATTTTTTGCCTTAAAAAAAACTGTTATAATGTCTTCCTGACTGGTCAGACAACAATATATCTGTTTAAAAGTGTCTGGTGTAGGCCAGAAAAATAGAACTATGGTTTTGCAGTTCCACCGGTCAAATCTCTGTATTATCCTGTTTTTGGCATTTTTTGCCGTAAAAAAACTGTAATAGTGTCTCCCTGACTGGTGAGACACCAATATATCTGTTTAAAAGAGTCTGGTGTATGCCACATAACTATGACGGTGGTTTTGCAGTTCCACGGGTTATATCTCTGTATTATCCTGCTTTTGGCATTTTTTTCCGTAAAAAAAAAACTGTAATAGTGTCTCCCTGACTGCTCAGACACCAATATATCTGTTTAAAAGAATCTGGTGTACACCACATAACTATAACTGTGGTTTTGTAGTTCCACGGGTCAAATCTCTGTATTATCCTGCTTTTGGCATTTTTTGCCATAAAATAAAGTATAATAGTGTCTCCCTGGCTGGTCAGACACCAATATATCTGTTTAAAAGAGTCTGGTGTATGCCACATAACTATAACTGTGGTTTTGCAGTTCCACGGGTCAAATCTCTGTATTATCCTGCTTTTTGTATTTTTTTGCCGTAAAAAAAACCTGTAATAGTGTCTCCCTGACTGTACAGACACCAAGATAGCTGTTTAAAAGAGTCTGGTGTAGGTCAGAAAAATATAACTGTGGTTTTGCAGTTCCACGGGTCAAATCTCTGTATTATCCTGTTTTTGGCATTTTTTGCCATAAAAAAAACTGTAATAGTGTCTCCCTGACTGGTCAGACACCAATATATCTGTTTAAAAGAGTCTGGTGTAGGCCAGAAAAATCTAACTGTAGTTTTGCAGTTCCACTGGTCAATTCACTGTATTATCCTGTTTTTGGCATTTTTTGCCATAAAAAAAAAACTGTAATAGTGTCTCCCTGACTGGTCAGACACCAATATATCTGTTTAAAAGAGTCTGGTGTAGGCCAGAAAAATGTAACTGTAGTTTTGCAGTTCCACTGGTAAATTCACTGTATTATCCTGCTTTTGGCACTTTTTTGCCGAATAAAAAAACTGTAGTAGTGTCTCTCTGACTGGTCAGACAACAATATATCTGTTTAAAAGAGTCTGGTGTAGGCCAGAAAAATAGAACTATGGTTTTGCAGTTCCACCGGTCAAATCTCCATATTATCCTGCTTTTAGCATTTTTTTCCGCAGAAAAACACCTGTAATAGTGTGTCCCTGACTGGTCAGACACCAATATATCTGTTTAAAAGAGTCTGGTGTACGACACATAACTACAACTGTGTTTTTGCAGATCCATAGGTCAAATCTCTGTATTATCCTGCTTTTGGCATTTTTTGCCATAAAAAAAAACTGTAATTGTTAGAACCCTCCTGTTAATTTTTTCTATTTTGCTGGTCACATGACTTTTTGCCTATTTAATCCATCTCCGCCCTCCTGGCCTTGCTGGACTTCAGTGTTTCATTTACTCTTAAGCTAGCCAGGTGCCTTGTACCTTACTCTGTAGTTTGCTTGGTCTTTTGACCACTTGAACTTCTGTTTGTTTGTTTGTCTTTTCTCTGCTACATTTCTGCTAGGAGGTGTCCAACTATATCCCAGTCCTTAGTTCTTGTAGGGACCCCTCCCTTATATCTATAGGTCTGCGTTCAGACTAGCCGAGGACTTAGGCAGGTCTGTTCACAAGGAACAGGTCCCCCGCTGCATCGTAGGGAATCAGCTTAGTCCTATTGTAGGGACAGTTTTCCTATCTTTCCTTAGTGTTTGTAGCAGTTCATTACAGTAACAGTGTCTCCCTGACTGGTCAGACACCAATATATCTGTTTAAAAGAGTCTGGTGTATGCCACATAACTATAACTGTGGTTTTGCAGGTCTACGGGTCAAATCTCTGTATTATCCTGCTTTTGGCATTTTTTGCCATAAAAAAAAAACTGTAATAGTGTCTCCTTGACTGGTCAGACACCAATATATCTGTATAAAAGAGTCTGGTGTACACCACATAACTATAACTGTGGTTTTGCAGTTCCACAGGTCAAATCTCTGTATTATCCTGCTTTTGGCATTTTTTGCCATAAAATAAAGTATAATAGTGTCTTCCTGACTGGTCAGACACCAATATATCTGTTTAAAAGAGTCTGGTGTACGCCACATAACTATAACTGTGGTTTTGCAGTTCCACGGGTCAAATCTCTGTATTATCCTGTTTTTGGCATTTTTTGCCATAAAAAAAAACTGTAATAGTGTCTCCCTGACTGGTTAGACACCAATATATCTGTTTAAAAGAGTCAGGTGTAGGCCAGAAAAATATAACTGTAGTTTTGCCATTCGACTGGTCAATTCTCTGTATTATCCTGCTTTTGGCACTTTTTTGCCGTAAAAAAAAAAAACTGTAATAGTGTCTCTCTGACTGGTCAGACAACAATATATCTGTTTAAATGAGTCTGGTGTAGGCCAGAAAATTAGAACTGTGGTTTTGCAGTTCCACTGTACAAATCTCTGTATTATCCAGCTTTTGGTATTTTTTCCGTAAAGAAAAACAGTAATAGTGTCTCACTGATTGTTCAGACACAAATATATCTGTTTGAAAGATTCTGGTGTATGCCACATAACTATAACTGTGGTTTTGCAGTTCCACGGTTCAAATCTCTGTATTATCCACTTTTGGGCCTTTTTTACATAAAAAAAACAGTTTGAGTGTGTCGCTGACTGTTCAGCCCCAAATATATCTATTTAAAAAAGTCTGGTATACGCCAGTAAATTAGAACTTTGGTTTTGCAGTTCCACGGTTCAAATCTCTGTATTATCCAGCTTTTGTTTTTTTTCTGTAAAGAAAAACAGTAATAGTGTCTCCCTGATTGTTCAGACACAAATATATCTGTTTGAAAGATTCTGGTGTACGCCACATATCTATAACTGTGGTTTTGCCATTCCATGGTTCAAATCTCTGTATTATTCACTTTTGGGCCTTTTTTTAAAAAAAAAAACAGTTTGAGTGTGTCGCTGACTGTTCAGCCCCAAATATATATTTTTAAAAAAGTCTGGTATACGCCAGTAAATTAGAACTGTGGTTTTGCAGTTCCACTGTTCAAATCTCTGTATTATCCAGCTTTTGGCCTGTTTTACGTAAAAAAACAGTAATAGTGTCTCCCTGTCTGTTCAGTCACAAATATATCTGTTTAAAAGTTTCTGGTGTAGGCCAGAGAAATAGAACTGTGGTTTTCCTCTTCCACGGTTCTAATCTCCTTTTTATTACCCTTTTTCCATTGATAGTGCGAGTGTAAGCTATTTTACTTCATTTACAATGGGCAAGGCGCGTGGCAAGGGATGTGGAACTGGACGTTCTGGTGATGGTGCGTGTAGAGGACGGGGCTGAGGCCAAGGTGAAAATGTGCCACAACCAACAGCCACATCTTCTCGCTCCCACTTCTTGACTGAATTACTAGGGAAGCACACTGCAACACCAGTATTGCGAACTGATCAGTGTGAACAGGTTATTAATTGGATAGCAGATAATAATTCCAGTTACCTGGGCACCACCACCTCTGGTCTGTCTTCCTCACGGTCAAGTTTTAGTAGCCGTGAGTCTCGACCGCATACTCCTCCTCACCCTGATGCTCCTTCCTCCCACCATGCCGAGTGTCGTCAGACAGCAACTGATCCCACACTTTGACACTCTGAAGAGCTGTTCACTGGTTCATTTCCATATTTGTGCCCCTTGCCTGCTCCGCTTGAAGTGGTGGAAGAGGAGATCCCATGTAGCGATGCCCAAATATTTGAACAGCCACGGCCAGAGGAAGTCGACGCTGGCAATTTGTCACAAGAGGTGGACGATGACGAGACACAATTGCCACAAAGTGAGGAGGAGGATCGTGGTGCGCATGTGGAAGAGGAGGAGGTGGTGGATGATCTAGTAACTGACCCAACGTGGCAGGAGGACACGCAGAGCGAGGCCAGCAGCACACAGAGGGAGGGAGGCAGAGTACCCCAACAGGCAGGAAGAAGCAGTGTGGGGGCCGCACACAGAAGGCGGGCAACAGTTCCCCGTAACACCAACATGAGGGACGTTGCCAGTACAACCGGTAAGTCTTCCAGAGTCTGGAATTTTTTAAAGACTCTGCTGATAACCCTTAAAAGGCCATTTGTACCACCTGCCAGGCCAACATCAGCAGGGGTGACAAAACTACCAGCCTGACCACCACCAGCATGATCAGGCACATGGCAGCAAAGCAACCCACTTTGTGGAGTGAACCCCAGGGTCCACGACCAGTGTCAGCAGGTGTCACCACTGCTTCTTCCGCTGTTGTGCATGTAATAGAACCCCCTGTTGTGCGTGCAAGGCATTCCCCTGTCCATACTGCATGCAAAGATGCCCCCTCCTCTCAGTCTTCACTTGTTATGGCAGTTTCTCAAGAAACAGCATCAACGTTCATGTCCACGTCCCACCACAGCGTTCAATTGTCCATATCTCAGAGCTTTGAACGAAAGAACAAATTCGCAGCCAACGCCCCACAGGCCACAGTCCTAAATTCGCACATTTCATGACTGCTTGCGTTGGAAATGCTGCCTTTTAGGCTGGTGGAGACGGAATCCTTCCGCAACCTTATGGCGGTAGCCGTCCCTCGGTACTCGGTCGCCAGCCGACACTATTTTGCCCGGTGTGCCATCCCCGCACTACACAAGCACGTGTCCCAAAACATCTGCCGTGCCCTCAACAACGCAGTTACTGGGAGAGTTCACCTGACAACGGACACGTGGACAAGTGCTTGTGGCCAGGGACAGTACATCTCCTTGACGGCACACTGGGTAAACATATTGGAAGCTGGGACCCAGTCGGACCTTGGGACGGAACACATCCTTCCCACACCGAGGATTGCGGGCCCTATATCAGTCAGAGTTGCCCCCACAGTGTACTGCTCCTACGCATCATCCTCCTCCTCCTCATGTTCTGCCTTCATCTCAGATATGACCACATCAGTTACAAGCTGGAAGCACTGCAGTACTGCCTCAGCCAAGCGGCAACAGGCTGTGCTGAAACTCATAAGCTTAGGTGATAAACCTCACACTGCTTGTGAGTTGTGGACAGCTGTGAAAGAGCAGGCAGATCTGTGTCTGAGACCGCTGAACCTAATTCCAGGCATGGTCGTGTGTGACAATGGCCGTAAACTGGTGGCGGCTCTGAGGTGAGGCAAGATCACACACGTACCATGCCTGGCTCATGTGCGCTTCACGGCAGATGCTGGAAAGTGCGGACAGTCAACGCTTCACGGGAGATGCTGAAAAGTGCGGGACCTGAGCCGGCAAGTTAACGTCAGCTGATCGGTTCTCCGGCAGATGCTGGAAGCGGCGGGACCGGAGCGGACGCCTCCCCCATCCATCGGATAGGTGAGTATCCATAGTTTTAAAGCAGTGTATGTACTGCAGCCAGAAGCTGTCTGTACATACACTGCTAGGGGGACACTCACAGGACACACAGACACAGACATTACATTACATTACATACAGACACATACATTACATTACATACAGGTGTAATCCTCCATCCTCACACTTCATTTCTCCTGCATCCTCCATAAAAAAACGCAGGAAAAAAAGCAGTGTGTGAATGGAGGTGCTTTTTTTACCTGCGTAAAAAAACGCAGGTAAAAAAAGCAGGAAATACGCACGGGTAAAAATACGCAGGAAAAAAAGCAATGTGTGAACGCAGCCTAAAACTGTCTTGTTAAGATACTGTGACCTCCACCACTCTTCCAAGGGGCATAGATATTGTCTTTTTATTCCACTGCGACCTCCACCACTCTTCCAAGGGGCATTAATACTGTCTTGTTAATCTACTGTGACCTCCACCACTCTTCCAAGGGGCAATGATATTGTCTATTTATTCCACTGCGACATCCACCACTCTTCCAAGGGGCATTAAAACTGTCTTGTTAAACTACTGTGACCTCCACCACTCTTCCAAGGGGCATTAAAACCATCTTCTTATGCTACTGTGACCTCAACCACTCTTCCAAGGGGCATTAAAACCATCTTGTTAAGCTACTGTGACCTCCACCACTCTTCCAAGGGGCATTAAAACCGTCTTGTTAAGCTACTGTGACCTCCACCACTCTTCCAAGGGGCATTGATATTGTCTTTTTATTCCACTGCGACCTCCACCACTCTTCCAAGGGGCATGAAAACTTTCTTGTTAAGCTACTGTGACCTCCACCACTCTTCCAAGGGGCATTAAAATTGTCTTCTTAAGCTACTGTGACCTCCACGTCTCTTCCAAGGGGCATTAAAACCATCTTGTTAAACCACTCTGACCTCCACGTCTCTTCCAAGGGGCATTAAAAGCGTCTTGTTAAACCACTCTGAACTCCACAGCTCTTCCAAGGGGCATTGAAATGTTGTTTTTAATTAATTCTAACCTCCACGACTCTTCCAACGGACATTGCATTTCCTCCTAATTTTAGTCAGCTTTTGGTTTTCAATGCATAGGCGAACACTAAGGGAGACCCACTACTCAATAATGGGTAGAAGGTTTTAGTACGCTGTAATCCACGTCTGTTTCAAGGGGCATTGCAGTTCCTCATAATTTTTGGAAAGCCTTCCATTCACTGCTTAGGCCAACAGTGTACAGGAGACCCAATTGCTATAAATGGGAAAAACGGTTTAGTTAAGGCCCTCTGGCCTCCATGTCACTTCCAAGGGGCACTGGAGTGTCTCGAAATTTTTGGTAGGCATTGCATTCACTGTATGCCCTATAACTGTGTAGTCGAACCGCTCCTTTTGGTACAGAAACATATCCTACAAGACATGTGTGGTTGGCTGGCCTGATATTGATGTGAATGGTCCCTGTTCCTCCTGCTCTTTCTCCTTTGCCACCACCTCATCCATCATTCATCACCTGAAGCTTTGTTTTAACGGGAGTCATAGAACTGGGATAGTAGCAGGAAAACATCCAGTAATCCTCGGAGGAGGTAGGATATGGGCCAAAACGCTGACCACCTCAGGCCTAGCCGCTACTACATACATGCGCTTGCATTCCAAGGATCAAAAAGCTGAGGAGATGGATGGTATCATGATCATGAATAATTTACTCGTTGTGTAGGAGGCCGACCACTGCTGCTGTCTACCTTCTGAACTTTGTGTTGAAGCTTGATTGACCCAGGAACCGCAATCCTCTATGTCTGGAGGACGTGTTGCATCCCGGTGTCCAACTGTGTCCCGGCTTCCACAATATTAACCCAGTGTGACGATGTCAGTCAGATGGACCATCCCTGGCCACATTCACTTGTCCAAGTGTTTGTGGTTAGGCTGTCCTTCAAATAGGGGCGGCTGGGGACCGTTTATGGACACCCGGCCGTCCGTAGGTGGCTGGGAACCAAGCGTGGACACCCGGCCGCCGGGCGGCTGGGGACTGAGTATGGATACTAGGCCGCCGACGCAGCCATGACGTGGTGGCCAGATTCCGCCTCCACATGCCTAAAAGGCCCAATTTCAAGTGCAAGCAAGCTAGCAGTATGGTATTGCAGCCTGGGGGTGGGTGGGTGGGTGGCAGGCTGCATACTTGCGCTTGCATTGCAAGGAATGGGGGAGGTACAATTGAACACTGCCCTGGGACAAGGACTTGCACGGGGATAGTTGCAAGTCTGCATATTCTGATGCGGCAAGGATCACTTCTGATGGGCACACTTTTAGGCAGTGACCTGGGTGTCAGAGATGCTTGTGTGACACCCCAGGGGTCTGGTTGCCACAGTGATAGAGATGTTATGTCTGAGAGCAGGTGGGAGGTCCTTTGGTCAGGGATCCTGTGCATGCCACACCTCCTGCCCAGTCTTGGGAGGGGAAGAACTTCCCCTATATAAACCCGGGGCTGAAGCAGGGTTAGGAGTCAAGGAGAGTAGAGACAAGAAACAGTCATAGGAAGAAACAGCAGGAGCTCAGTGGGAGCAATACTACTACGAGTCAGGGGCTGGCAGCTGCAGAGCTCGCCCTGACTGAGAAGCTTTCTTACCGGACCCGGCGTCCGAGGCTGTGGGGACTAACTCTTACCCAGCAGCAGAAGCCGACCGGCAGGGGATTTCAGGTCCTCAGGCCCAGAAACCCGAAGGCACGGTCACACGTGTGGGACCAGCACCGCCATCGTGGAGCGGAAGCCAATAGAAGGCCCCGAGTCACCGGCCATACGGGTGAGCACCACACGGTACACTCAGGGACGTGGGCTACTTATATCCGCTTCTAGCAAGGTAGCCAGAAGAGTACAGTCAGTTTGGGAGGCCTACAACTCCGCCTGGCCAGGGGAGATCCCATCTGCTCAAGGACTGACCAGGCCCCGTTCGCTAGCAAGTACTCCGGGAGGGTCTATCGTTGTTACCAGTAAAGACCCTGAATTACACCGCACCATCTCTGAGTGGTTCCTGCTACCCCCATCTTCCACGTCGGCTGCCCTGAGGCCATACCCCTCCCGTTGGGGGTTATACTATCACGCTGCACAATTCTACACCGGCCTCAGCGGTCTGCCCTGCAGCGGCAGCTCCATAGCTGCAAATCAACGGGTGGCGTAGTCAACACTCAAATAACATCTATCAAGACTGCCACACACTGAGTCTGACTCCCTGGGCACGGACCGGGTCCCCGCCACTCGGAGACTACAACCCTCATCTGATCCGGTTCCGGGTAAACCCCCGTGCGCGAGACGCTGCGCGACACAGCAGGCCCAGGGGCGCGTCACTTGCAGGGGTCTTCCCCATGCTGTTCCCATGTCTTTTCAGCACTGTATGCATGTGGCACACAGCACATGGCCAGATAAGGCTGTAAAATGTTAAAATGACATTTCCCGGTGAATGCATTTGTCACGGTTGAAAGCAATACAAAAGTGCAAAAACGCATAAAAAATGCTACTTGTGAACATAGCCCAAGGTGTGGAGGAGTATTTTTGTTTTTGGTTATTTATTTTACCTTATACCGAAGTCTTTACCATGGAAAGGATGTTCCTTAACATATTTCACAGGAAAGCAGTTTCAGTTTCGTTTTTGAACGTTTCATTGTGAGCCCGTAAAAGTGGCTTAATACCTTTGACCACGTTGTTGACAGCAGTGACCTAGGGGTCAGAAATGCTTCCTGGGGCGATCCCCATGCTGTCGCCATGTCATTTGAGCACTGTCACTATCGTTTTGGGAACTTTTTAGGCTTTCTGCAGACTGCCGGGGGTGCCGCAGCAAAAATGCTCGGGTCTCCCATAGACTAACATTGGGCTCGTTGCTCGGGTCGAGCACCCGAGTATCACGGTGAGCTCGGCCAGAGCTTCAAGCAACCGAGCATTTTAGTGCTCGCTCAACACTGTTCAGGACAGATCTTCAAGTCGTCTCTTGAGACTGCCGCTGAAGTTTCCCCTCCATCTTTGCTGATGAGGCACACTTTGGTGTTATCGTAACTTGAATTTAGGACGGTGTATGGCTCTACCTCCCACTGGTCATCTAATTTGTGGAGTCGTATTTTCCTCTTAAGTACCTGTTCTCCAGGTGATAAGGGAATGACAGGTGCGTGCTGATTATAAGTTTTCTCTTACTTCTGTCTTGCCTGGGACAAACTTACCAGGTCTTGCTCTCTTCAGGTAAGCGGGTGTACAGTTGGTGGAGTTTACCGGGATGTGATTATATAGGTCCACCAAATCTGGTAACTTCTCTGGTCACAGGCTACGTTCTTCAAGGGGCAACGTCTTCAACAGGTCTATCACTACCTGGTTCATCTTTTCACACAACCCGTTGGTCTTGGGATGATACGGCGTCATCCTGATTTTCTTGCAGCCGTACAAGTTACAGAATTCCTGGAACATCTCTGCTTCAAAGGCTGGACCTTGGTCGGTAAGCACCCTTTCAGGGTAACCGTGCGGGCGACAAAAGTGCTGTTGGAACGCTTTGGCTGCCGTCTGAGCCGTCTGGTCTTTCACTGGCACTACTACCAAAAACCTGGAGTAGTCGTCTACTATGGTGAGAGCGTAGACATAGCCTGACCGGCTTGGGGCTAGCTTCACGTGGTCCAAGGCTACCAGTTCAAGTGGTTGTTTGGTGATTATGGGCTGCAGGGGAGCCCTCTGGCTGTCACGGTCTTTTCGTCTCAGGTTGCATGGACCACATTCTCGACACCATCTCTCGATTGCTTTCCTCATGCCAGCCCAGTAGTATCGCTCACGTAGCAGGACTTCCAACTTCTTCAACCCGAAGTGTCCTGCTCCATCGTGGTACGCTTCTAAGACCATTGACGCATCCTGCCTCGGGACTACCACCTGCCAGACCAGTTCATGTGTCCGGGAGTTGATGCTTCTTCGACACAGCTTTCCTTCGTAGATGAACAGTTTTCCCTTCTCCTTCCACAACTGTTGGGTCTCCTGTGGAGCATCTGGATCAGGGTACGAGTCAGCTTGTGTCAGCAACTCCTTGACTAGGCGGACAGCCGGGTCACTATCCTGCGTTTCTGCCCATCCATGGTGGGGCAATGGGTTGAACGTGGCCTCTCCGTTGGTGGAGCGCTTGTCCCTTACACAGTGGGAGCACTGGGTCACCCCATGACGATGGAAAGTGGGTATCTCTATCTCCTCCAGCTCTTCCGGGTCTTCTCCCCCATCTGGAAAGTTGGGCATCCTGGACAGCGCATCAGCATTTGCATTTTTATGCCCCGCCCGATACTTGATGGTAAACTCGTAGTTAGACAGTCGGGCCATCCATCGTTGCTCTAGGGCACCAAGCTTCGCAGTCTCCAGGTGCGTCAGCGGGTTGTTATCTGTGAAGACTGTAAATTTGGAGGAGGCGAGATAGTGCTTGAAGCGCTCTGTTACAGCCCAGACTATGGCGAGAAACTCCAACTTGAAGGAACTGTAGTTGTCGGGGTTCCTTTCCGTAGGACGGAGCTTCTTGCTGGCGTAGGCAATCACTCTCTCTGCCTTGCTGTACCTGGGACAGCACCGCTCCTAATCCCACATTGCTGGCATCTGTATGAAGTATAAAGGGTTGGCCATAGTCTGGGTAGGCCAGGACTTCGTCTCCGGTGAGAGCCATTTTCAGTCGGGTGAAGGATTCGTCTTCTGGTTTACCCCATTTGAACGGAGGTTTGGGGTTCTTGGCCTTCTTGGACTGGCCTACCAGTCTGAACTCCTCTCAGAAAAAGGGCACGGGTGGCAGCTCCGCTCCTTCCGTTACCCGGTGGGATCCTCAGAGCCTACCGGGCTTTCCCGACCAGGACGTGGAGTAGCAAGGTCGGGTGTTGGGGGCCGGTACCCCTCTTGCAGCCGGAATCCCTCTGAATAGATCAGAATAGCGAGGACAGGTGGCGTATACCGCTCCGTCTGCATCCTCCCTGGGGCCATTTGCTGTGGAGCTACACTCCTAAGCTCCGGGCCTTCTTGGTCATGGTCCTTGACCGGGTTGAGACATATGTTAACTCGAACCTGCCCCTCGACCCAAGGCCAGGGTACGAGGGCCGTGTCTCCACCCGCTGCAGGTCCACACAGGATCCACTTTCAGGGTGGGAGATCACAATCAAAAGAACCGACCAATGACCAAGATGGCAGTGTATTAAATATGAATTATTAAGTGTCACTAAAATGTGAGTCCTCCACCCTCACCCACTAAATGGTTCCCCTATCTCTTGGTTCCCCAGTCTCCCTGTAACCAGGAGGGCAGCACCTAGTGCATTCTAGCCCTCTCTGGTGGAGAAGTGTGGTGTTGAATGTGGAGGTGGAGTCCTGACCATCACACTGTTCTTACCTCAGAGGAGGAACACTACACTCCATTAAAGAAGTGCAGCATCCCAGTGGCGGTCGAACCCTCAGGGGCGCCACATTACCTTCAGGCCAAAACCAGATAGGGCTTCAAACACCTCGGCAAGGTGCTCCAGGTGTTCTTCATATGTCTTCGAGTAGACAATTACGTCGTCCATGTACAGCAGGACAGTTTCGAAGTTCTTGTGTCCTAGGCAGCACTCCATTAACCGCTGGAAGGTTCCTGGGGCATTGCAGAGCCCGAATGGCATGCAGTTGAACTCGCTGAGGCCCATTGGTGTTGTAAACGCGGTCTTTTCTTTGTCCGCCTCTGCCACAGGAACCTGACAGTATCTACTGGTGAGATCCAAAGTGGAGAAATAATTAGCAGATCTTAATGCTGCTAGTGACTCCTCAATTCTGGGTAATGGGTAGGCATCCTTATGTGTAATGCGGTTAATCTGCCTGTAGTCAACACACATCCTCATTGTACCATCCTTCTTTCTAACGAGAACTATTGGAGCTGCCCAGGGGCTACAACTATCCCTTTTCACCCCAGCCTCCTTCATCTCCCGTAACATCCCTTTGGCATATTGATAGTGAGCTGGGGGTACAGGCCGGTACCTCTCTTTACTGGGTCGATGATCTCCCGTGGGGATATGATGTTGAAGCCCTTTTACTTGCCCAAAGTCTAGTGGGTGTTTGCTGAAGACGCGCTCATATTCTTGGACCACCCGGTATACTCCATGCTTTTCAGTGCCCACTTGTAGCTTCTGACACCAATCCTCCATCTGTCCCTTGGAACCATTATCCTCTGCCGGTTTGGATGGAGGCAAGGGTTCCACTATCTTTATTGAGTTGTTACTGACAGTGAATAGCTTAGCAAGGGTAGCATACCGGAGTAAATGGACCTCTTTCTCCCCACAATTCAGGATGCTTATCGGTACTCTCCCCTTGCAGACATCGACTACCCCCCTGGCCGGCAAGATAGTGGGCCTACTGTCAGAGTACACGGGCTCTAACAGGGCCTGATAATCTTGACCCCTCAGACCAATTGTTGCCCGACACCATATTAACATTTCGCTTCTAGGGGGCATTGCAATGGGGAATGGATCACTCATCCTGACACTGCCAATTTCCCCTCTAGACAGCTCTACCTGTTGTCTTTTCATCAGGGCTCTGATCTCCTTCTGTAGAACTCGCTGCTGACTGGAACTGGCAGTCTCTGCGACCTGTTGTAACAAAACAATAATTTCTCCAAGACAATTTTCTATAACACTAGTGCCTAAGGTTATCATGGGATGACTTTCTCGGCGATCAATATCAACAATAATCATTCCTTGTGATGGCAATTCTACTTTGCCAACTTTTATGGTCACCTCTTTATACCCCACCTGAGGCAAGGGCTTACCATTGCTGGCATAGATACTAAGGTGTTCATCTGGACGGCGGGTAATGTCTGAATCAGTCCAGTATTGTTTATAAAGGATATACGGCATCATGGTCACCTGGGACCCAGTGTCCAGCGACGTACTTGTCTCCCCAGCTTTTTGGGCCCGGTCATCTTACTCCTGGGGGTTGGCCCTCTGCTCCAGGGGTTGCTCGTTTAAATTATAGAATCTTGCGTAGTGCCCCGCCTTTTGACTGCGGCAGCAGATGGGTTGTCCGTCCTGGTCGTAGCGATCGCTGTTCCTCCCTCTGATCGGTGGAATTCTTCTCTGTCGTCGCCACGGGATGTCATCTAGACTGGAAGCCAGCTGGATCTTTTCCTTTGGAGACACTTGCATGGCCTGCACGGTCTTGGTTAACGCAGCCACACTTTTGGTCAGCTCCTGGACCTGAAGGCGCAGGTCTGCAGACGGGTAATTGTCTAGAGTCTGCGCGTCAGCTTCCACAGGTTCTGGGGAAAAGGACGCCACCTCCTCGTGGTATGTGATAGCTCGGAGCCGGTGGGATGCAGCGCCTCCTGGTGTTGATTCCCGCAGCACCCGGATGGCTCTGTCTTTAAATTGCGTAAAGACCAGATCAGGGTTTTGCAGAGCCATAAGCGCAGCTGTGTCCTGTGAGCGCTGGACAGCAGCCCCTCAATAAACTGCTCAGTTAGCAATCTGTCCTCATCATGTACACTGTCAGGGTCAACCTGTTTGATGGCCCGCAGTGCCTCCTGCAGGTTTAGAGCATAGTCCCATACACTGTCCTGCACCCTTTGTTTGCACCCGTAAAAAATCACTTTAATTTCTGCTGCGGTGCTGGTGTCAAAGGTATCCTTCAATCGGGCCAGTATTTCTTTTACAGTGCCTTTGTCTCTGCCCGACCAGGACTTCACCTTTCTCTGGGCTGCACCGATTAGCTGGCCTATGAGGATGCTGACTTTTTGCTCCTCAGACAGGGTTTATACTTTAAACAAACTGCGCAGTCTCTCTTCAAAGTCATTCAGGATGTGCGACTCCCCTGAGTAATGGTGCAACCACGCCGCCCCCGGTATGTATGGCATTGATAACGGCATTACAGTGGCAGCGTCCTTGCCTGCGGCTGAACCCTCCTCCTTGTTGGGCATCTTCCTCCTCCCTAGTGAACCTCAGCCAGGTTCTGGGCGTCTCCTGACGTACCAGTATGCTGCTCTGCAGGCGGAAGGATCTCTTACCTGGCGGTTCCGGATCAGGGATTCTTTCTTCCCCCTCAGCGGGCAGCAAACCACGTGATAACACAGTTCAATAAAGTCTATGGCACACAGGACCCGGTTATACCGGGCTTCATGAATCCCGTTCGTGACGCCAAGTTGACGTGCCCACTGGGCATTGGGGTACCCGTTGCCGGGCCGGTAGATACTGGGGGATGTCACAATGGCGGTGACCCGGTCCGTGACCCAGGGCGGTCAATAACAGGGGTTTATTTATAGGGGATTAATAGTGATTGTATAAAGTTCGTGACGCCACCTGTGGTATGCAGCTAAGGGAGCCGCCGCTGCGGAGCAGGTCCTCTGGAGCTGATGTTACTGCAACAGGGATGGTGTGGCTCTCCACAGGTAGAGCTTATCTCCAGGGTAGTGTAGATGTTATGGGTTATGCTGGGCGTTGTAGTGCAGGGGTTGATGGCGCAGCAATAATCAGTCCACAACTTAATGGCGGTTTCCTCTTATCTTTACCGGTGGTGATTAGACAAGCCGGGACTAGGGTACTGGCTAGAAGTGGAATTCCGGGCAGCCTAGAAGCAAGTAAAGAATCCTCCTTGCCAGGTGAAGTTGGAGGCCTTCCCTTTCCACTAAACTCTTTGGCCCTGCTGCTTGTAGCTGTGCGGTTGCCCTCGTCCCTGAGTGCAACGTTTCTGTGCTCACCCGTATGGCAGTCAGCTCGGGCCTTGCCATACAGAATCTCCGGAACTCCCATTTAAGAATGGTAGAGCGGTAGTGCGGATGATTGACCTCTGCTCCACTTTTCAGGAAGGTTGGGGGTCCGACAACCCGCAAATAGGATAACTTTCCAACTTAAATCAACCCCTTTAAGAAGCATTAAAGGGGTTATCGGTCTAAAACTACAAATCTGCAGTCACTCTTTGTGACGGCAGACTTGTGACTGCTCACATCACGCACTGCTTGCTGTGAGGATTCTCTGGTGCCAGCGTCAGGAATAGTGGTCATGTGACAGCAAATATGCGATATGCATACGCCCAGCCACAATTCGACTAGATGGATACTGCCTCGCTCAATTTATTTGCATAGTCGGATGGTGTCCGGAAATATGCAAATCGCATACTTGCAGTAACATGACCACCGTTCCCAAAGCTGATGACGCGCCCCCTGGGCCTAGTGTGGACGTGTGTGGGATACCCGGAGCCGGGTCTCTGGGGGTTGTAGTCTCCGTGGCGACGACCCAGTCCCGTGGCTCAGGGTGGTCAAACCAGTGGCAGTCTTTTATGGGTTTTAGGTTAATTGTCCGACTACGCCACCCGTGGATTGCGGTCAGGGTGTACCGCTGTTGCGAGGCAGACCGCTGAGGCTGGTGTGGTGTGCGCAGCAAAGGATGGGATAACTCCCCACGGGAGGAGTATAGCCTCAGGGCAGAGAATGTGGATGAGGGGAGTGATGGTGCACGGGCGTCCCAGTACTAGTAGTGCTGTATGCGGTAAGAAAGCAGGAACGACTCAGAGTCTTTGCAGTGCAGTTCAGGGTCTTTACTGATGATATTAAGGCAGACCCTCCCGGGAGTACTGGCTAGCATAAGGGGCTTGGTCAGTCTGTGAGCAAGCAGGAATTCACCTGGCCAGGTGGAGTTGTAGGCCTCCCCGTCTATCTGCACTCTTCCTGGCTACCTTGCTGTAAGCGAGTGGAAGTGTGTCACCCTGGCCTGGATGCCACAAGTGCAATTAAAGCTGTGTCTGAGAGCAAGGGGGAGGTTCTCTAGTCAGGGGAACATTAGCATGCAATGCCTCCTGTCTCAGGCCAGTAGGGGGAGCTGGCTGCCGCTATAAAAGCTGGTACTGGGGGCAGGGTTAGGGAGAACTTGAAGGCCTGTCTCAGGACTGAGACTTGTCCCAGAGCAGAGCAGGGACAGACAGTTTTGTATTGCACCTAAGAGGAAGTGTGGCAGGAGGAGAGCCACAAGCCAGAGACAAGAGGCGAAGTGAGCCTGTCTTGGCAGATAAAAGACTTACTTTACCAGACTTTGGTGTCTGAGGCTGGGAGGATTCCACATTCTCCAGCAGATAACCAGTTCGCAGGGGACTGTATATTCCTTGGCCTAAGAAGCCTGGAAGCCCTGCCACAACAGAAGGGACCAGTAAAGCCGTACAAGGCTGGGAGCAGAAAGGAACCCACGTCGCAGGCCATACAGGCGAGAATACACGGAAAGCTCGGAAACGTGGGCTGTTACCCTATAACGAGGAGATAGCCAGAAGGAGCGCAGAAAGCACGGTAGGCCTACACTCTCACCCTAACCAGGGCCAATTTCCCCGTTGCTCTCAGACATCCAGGTCCCCTCCTAGCTGGGACTGTTTATGGGTCAGTTTACCTGTTTCAGTAAAGACCCTGGACTGCAACCTATTGTCTGTGTGCTCCTTCGCGCCTCCAGCACTACCGGTACTGGGACTCTCACCACCATCACTCCCACCATCCACTACACTGCCCTGGGGCCGCACTCTTCCCGTGGGGAGTCACACCATCCCAGCTGCACATATCATCAGCCCCAGTGGTCTGCCTTGCAGCGGCGGTTCCTAATGACCGCAAATCCACGGGTGGCGTAGTCGGACATAATCAACAACACATAACGGACTACCACTGGCCTGACCACCCTGAGCCATGGAACCGGGTCGCCACTACTATCCCCATCGTCTCCCTATTGCCCGGATCTGAGTGCCCCACGGCCCAGGGGGCGAGTCAGCTTTGGCGTAGTCGGTAGGATTTCGTGCCTGCAACCACCGGGTACTGCATGCCTGAAAGAGACTTTTGTAACTTACCTGTGGCGAAGTTTCCCGCCGTCCGGAGTCGTTTCCCGCCATCCGGAGCCGATTCCCGCCATCAGACGCCATCTTGGACCGTTTCCCGCTGTCTTCTGCCGTCTTCCCGCCATCCGCAGCTGCTTCCCGCCATCGGACGCCATCTTCAGGACGCCGCGCGGGAAGAAGAGGGGCGTGGACGCCGAAAGCGCGCGAGACCCGAAGCTCCGCCCCACGCACCGACGCTGCGCAAGGTCCTGGAAGGGAGAGAGAGTGGCGCTGACGTCATCAGGACGCGACGCCAGGTCCTCGTCCATAGCAGCAGCAGCGGAGCCGCGGCCTACAGAAGAGGATCGTCGGAAGGTAGGCCACGCTTAACTAGGGGGGAGGGAGATGTCGGACACAGAGGCCCCCACTACCACCAACGCAGCTGCAGCAGCGGTGATGCCTTTTCCCTTCCCTACATCCCTGGAGCGGCCTGGCTGCCCAAATACTCAGTGGAGCCCCATGCCCTAACTGACTTCAAGGAAAGGCTATACAGTTTGTTCCACGTTTACCCCCTGACAGAGGAACAGAGGATTAGCATACTAACGGGGCAGTTAACTGGCGCAGCCCAAAGGGAGGTAAAATCATGGCCCAATGAGGAGAAAAGGACTGTGAAGGGTGTTCTGGCCCGGCTGCGGGGTACCTTTGACACACGTACCTCCGCTGAGATTAAAATGAGGTTCTATGGATGTAAGCAGTGGGCACCGGACAGCATCAGAGACTATGCCCTAAATTTGCAGGAAGCCCTAAGGGCCATCCAACAAACTGACCCTGGCAGCGTGCAGGAAACGGATAAGTTACTAACAGAACAATTCATAGAAGGACTGCTGCCTAGGGCCCACAGGGCCCAACTGCGCCTCATGTTCTTTCAGAACCCCGACCTGACCTTTGCCCAATTTAAGGACAGGGCCATAAGGGTGCTCCGTGAATCCGCAACCAGTGGTGCTATAAACCCCCGGCGCCCTGCTATCACCTACCACCAGGAGGCGGCGCCCTCCTCTATGGACCCCGTGGGGGCTGATGCATAGGCCCTGAACCAAGCCCCGTCGAAAGACCTGCACCACCAAGTCCAGGAGCTGACCAGGAGCGTCGCGGCATTGACCAGGAACGTCCAGGCGTTGCAAGTGGACCCGTCAAGACCCATCGAGCTGGCTTCAAGTCCGGAGGATGTCCCGTGGCGTCGACAGAGGAGGATCCCGTCGTTCCGAGGGAGGCCCACAGACCGCTACGCAGAGGATGGACAGCCCATTTGCCGTCGATGCAACCAGCCCGGACACATTTCCAGGTACTGTAATTTAAACGGGTCCAACCTGGGGCAGAGGGCCAACCCCCAGGCATATGATCACCAGGCCCTTACAATTGGCGTAATAAGTATGTTGGGGGGCGCCCGGTTTTACCCGTGGTGCTGGACGGTATCCCCATGAGCGCCTTGCTGGATACTGGGTCGCAAGTAACCACTATCCCTTATGTACCTTTTAAGCAGTATTGGACTGATGCTGATATCACACGGTATCCAGACAGTAACTTGAGCATCATCGCCAGTAATGGCTTACCCGTGCCGCAGATGGGGTTCAAGGAGATGACCATTAAGATTGGTAAAGTTGAACTGCCGGCACAGGGAGTAATTATTGTGGACATTGACCGTCGTGAAAGTCACCCTAAAATAACTGAGGGTACTAATGTAATTGAAAATTGTCTTTCAGAGGTAATTGTAATCTTACAACAGGTGGCGGTGAATGCTAGTTCCAGCCAACAGAGAGTCCTCAACAAGGAGATAAAAGCCCTGATGAGACGGCAGCAGGAAGAACTGTCTGGTGGTGAGATCGGTAGCGTAAGACTGAGTGACCCATTCCCCATTTCCATGTCTCCCAAAAGTGAAATGATGATCTGGTGTCGGACTGCAATCGGGTTGAGAGGTAGAGACTACCAAGCCATGGTAGAACCCGTGTACTCAGACAGCAGGCCCACCATTTTGACAGCCCGGGGGGTGGTTGATGTCCGTCATGGGAGGGTGCCCGTCCGCATCCTCAACATTGGGGAGAGGGAGGTACACTTACCCAGGTACGCTACGCTCGCCAAGCTGTTTGTGGTCGAACACAAAGCTATCAGGGCCGTGGAACCATTGCCTCCATCTCCACAGGCGGAGGGTAATGGCTCCCAGAAACAAAAGGAGAACTGGTGCCAGAAACTCCACGTGGGTGCAGACTCCACTCCCCTGCACCAAAAACAAAGAGTCTACCGGGTGGTACAGGAGTGCGAGAGAGTCTTTAGTAAGCACCCGCTAGACTTCAGAGGAGTAAAAGGGATAGAACACCACATCCCCACAGGGAGCCACCCACCAATAAAAGAGAGACACAGACCTGTACCCCCTGCACACTATCAGAACGCAAAGGGCATGCTAAGAGAAATGAAGGAAGCTGGGGTCATTAGAGACAGCTGTGGCCCCTGGGCAGCCCCCTTGGTTCTGGTGAAAAAGAAAGACGGCACCATGAGAATGTGCGTCGACTATAGACAAATCAACCGTATCACCCACAAAGACGCATATCCGCTGCCTAGAATAGAGGAGTCTTTAGCCGCATTAAAATCAGCTAACTTCTTTTCTACTTTGGACCTTACTAGCGGGTACTGGCAGGTTCCTGTGGCAGAGGCTGACAAGGAGAAGACCGCCTTCACCACCCCGATGGGACTGAGCGAGTTAAACTGTATGCCTTTCGGGCTCTGCAACGCACCAGGGACCTTCCAGCGGCTGATGGAATGCTGTCTAGGGCACCGAAACTTCAAGATGGTCCTCCTTTACCTGGACGACGTGATCGTCTATTCGAAGACCTACGAGGACCATCTCAAACACCTGGCTGAGGTGTTCGAAGCTCTGGCAGGCTATGGCCTGAAGGTGAAACCATCGAAGTGTCACCTGCTGAAACCAAAGGTCCAGTACCTAGGGCACGTGGTAAGCGCGGAAGGAGTAGCCCCCGACCCTGACAAGGTCACGGCAATCAAGAGCTGGCCAAGCCCCTCGAACATCAAAGAGGTGAGACAGTTTCTCGGGTTGGTAGGCTACTACCGAAGGTTCATCCCCGGGTTTACCAAGATGGCAGCTCCAATGCAGGACCTCCTGATCGGACAGTCTAAGTCCAGGAGTCAAAAGCCACCCTTCAAGTGGGATAAACCAGAAGAGGAGTCCTTCCGCCAGTTGAAGATGGCCCTCACAGGGGATGAGATCCTGGCCTACCCTGATTATGGCCAGCCTTTTATCCTTCACACAGACGCCAGTAATGTGGGACTGGGAGCCGTACTGTCCCAAAACCAACAGGGCAGAGAAAGGGTGATCGCGTACGCCAGCCGGAAGCTGAGACCCACTGAGAGGAACCCGGAGAATTACAGCTCCTTCAAGCTAGAATTCTTGGCGGTGGTGTGGGCCGTGACGGAACGCTTCAAGCATTACCTGGCCTCCGCAAAGTTCACTGTGTACACGGACAACAACCCGTTGACACACCTGGACAATGCAAGACTGGGTGCCCTAGAACAGCGGTGGATGGCCCGTCTCTCCAACTATGACTTCGTGATCAAGTACCGGGCCGGCAAAACCAATGCCAACGCTGACGCCCTATCGAGGATGCCTCACTTACCTGAAGGTGACGAAGACCCAGAAGAGCTGGAGGAGGTAGAACTCCCCGCGTTTCACCGGTATGGAGCCGCTCAATACTCCCACCGCGTGAAGGAGGAGGATCTAACAACCGTGATGATCAATCCCCTACCTCACCACAGCTGGGCCGAGACCCAAGATAGTGACCCTGCAGTCCGTCTGGTGAAAGATCTGCTGACCCAGGAAGATGCCCGCATAGATCCGGATGCTCCAGAGGAAGCCAAGCAGCTATGGAAAGAGAAGAGCAAGCTGTTCCTCTACGAAGGCAAGTTGTGCAGAAGGATTGTCAACCACCGGACGCACGAGCTAACCTGGCAAGTCGTGGTCCCAAGGCGAGATGCAGCTATGGTCCTGGGGGCTTACCATGACAGAGCGGGACACTTCGGTTGGAAGAAACTGGAGTTCCTGCTAAGAGGAATGTTCTTTTGGGTCGGCATGAGAGGAGCTGTAGAAAAGTGGTGCAGAGACTGTGGCCCTTGTCACCTGAGGAGGAAGGACCGCACCAGCCAGAAGACACCCTTGAGGCCCATCGTCACCACGCAGCCTCTTGAGCTGGTAGCTCTGGACCATGTCAAATTGGCTCCAAGCCGGTCAGGATACATCTATGCCCTGACAATCGTGGACCACTATTCCCGTTTTCTAGTGGTGGTCCCGGTAAAGGACTTGACAGCCCAAACAGCGGCCAGAGCCTTCCAGCAATACTTCTGCCGTCCACACGGGTATCCGGAACAGGTCCTGACAGACCAGGGTCCAGCGTTCGAGGCTGAAATCTTGCAGGAGTTCTGCAACCTCTATGGCTGTAAGAAGATTCGTACAACGCCTTACCACCCCCAAACCAACAGGATGTGTGAGAAGATGAACAATATAGTCATTGATCTCCTGAAGACGTTGCCCCTGGAGGAACGCAGCTTGTGGCCAGAAAAACTGCCGGACCTGATAGACCTATACAACAATATCCCGGTGAATGCTACAAACTGCTCCCCGGCTTACCTGATGCGAGCTAGACCAGGTAAGCTGCCCGTAGACCTGGAGATGGGAGTCCTGACGCCTGAGGACACCTCCCCGAATGCAGACTGGGATACGGAAAGGCAACTGCAGTACAAGAAGGTACAGGAGAGTGTGGAGAGTGTGGAGAGGAGCCTGGCCCAGGTGAGAGAAAGGCAAGAAAAACTCTTCAATCAACACACCCCTGCTGGTCCCCTAGAACCTGGTGAGCAGGTCCTGAAGCGGAAGAGAAGGCTACATAAGTTGGACGACCAGTGGGAAAGGGAACCATACACCGTACTGCAGTCTGTTCACGACAACCCGAAGGTGTGCGTGATCACCAAGGACGGAGGAGAAACCACTAGTACCGTCTCCAGAGACCACATCAAAAGATGCCCCGAGCAACTCCGTAGTGCAGAAGAGGATCAGAGTGACCTTGAACCCGCAGAGGACAAGGAAGAAATGATCAGCACCGTTCTCGGAGAGTTCCCTCAGTCCTGGACTCGGATAAACGATGCTATAGTGGTACCCGTCCTGCATTTCCTACAACCGGCACAGCAACAACCAACACCAGAGCTGGAAGGTGAAGAGGAGCAAGCTGTTCCAGAGGCAGAAGAGCCTGTACCAGCAGCCCAGGAGAGTCAACCCTCTGCTGACAGTGAGCCTGCCATGCCTGCGGTAAGCCAAAGGACTCGCAGACAGCTGCCTGCCCTACCTGTACAACCAGCTGATAGCTGTACCCCTAACGCTAGTGGGGAAAGCCAGGTTAGTCCACCACCAGACAGTGGGTTAAGGAGATCAACCAGGAGCACAAAGGGGCAGATACCCGCTTGCTGGAAAATATAGAGTGTACTAAAATTGTAAATAACCCTGTTGCCAAATGTTGAATTGTTTGCCAAGTTACATGCTTGTTTGGTAATTCTGTGTTTCAGTTTCTTGCAGTTACCCTAAGGACTCACAGGTTATGGACTTTTTATAACCAGGACCTTGTATGGACTGCGTTCGGAGCCTAACCCAGGAAGGAACTAAGACTGTAAAGGACTTGGGGTAGGACAGACCCCCACCTGGTTAAGGCTCCCCGTTATATTGGTGATATGGACACCCCGTCACAGGCCACACTGTGACCTTAAGAACTCAATCTGTGCGTCGTTTGTCTATTAATGTTTTCATATTGTCTTTGGTTATTGTTTAGTCCCGGAGTACTAAATTTCACTAGGGGGGAATGTGTCACCCTGGCCTGGATGCCACAAGTGTAATTAAAGCTGTGTCTGAGAGCAAGGGGGAGGTTCTCTAGTCAGGGGAACATTAGCATGCAATGCCTCCTGTCTCAGGCCAGTAGGGGGAGCTGGCTGCCCCTATAAAAGCTGGTACTGGGGGCAGGGTTAGGGAGAACTTGAAGGCCTGTCTCAGGACTGAGACTTGTCCCAGAGCAGAGCAGGGACAGACAGTTTTGTATTGCACCTAAGAGGAAGTGTGGCAGGAGGAGAGCCACAAGCCAGAGACAAGAGGCGAAGTGAGCCTGTCTTGGCAGATAAAAGACTTACTTTACCAGACTTTGGTGTCTGAGCCTGGGAGGATTCCACATTCTCCAGCAGATAACCAGTTCGCAGGGGACTGTATATTCCTTGGCCTAAGAAGCCTGGAGGCCCTGCCACAACAGAAGGGACCAGTAAAGCCGTACAAGGCTGGGAGCAGAAAGGAACCCACGTCGCAGGCCATACAGGCGAGAATACACGGAAAGCTCGGAAACGTGGGCTGTTACCCTATAACGAGGAGATAGCCAGAAGGAGCGCAGAAAGCAGGGTAGGCCTACACCCTCACCCTGACCAGGGCCAATTTCCCCGTTGCTCTCAGACATCCAGGTTCCCTCCTATCTGGGACTGTTTATGGGTCAGTTTACCTGTTTCAGTAAAGACCCTGGACTGCAACCTATTGTCTGTGTGCTCCTTCGCGCCTCCAGCACTACCGGTACTGGGACTCTCACCACCATTACTCCCAACATCCACTACACTGCCCTGGGGCCGCACTCTTCCCGTGGGGAGTCACACCATCCCAGCTGCACATATCATCAGCCCCAGTGGTCTGCCTTGCAGCGGCGGTTCCTAATGACCGCAAATCCACGGGTGGCGTAGTCGGACATAATCAACAACACATAACGGACTACCACTGGCCTGACCACCCTGAGCCACGGAACCGGGTCGCCACTACTACCCCCATCGTCTCCCTATTGCCCGGATCCGAGTGCCCCACGGCCCAGGGGGCGAGTCAGAAGTAGCCCACATCCCTGAGTATACCGTGTGGTGCTCACCCGTATGGCTGGTGACTTGGGGCCTTCTGATAGCCTCCGGTCCTCAATGGCGGTGCTGGTCCCTTCCTTGTGAATGAGCCTCCGCGCTTCTGTGGCCAGAGGACCTGGAATCCCCTGCCGGCTGGTTTCTGCTGCTGGGTGAATATATGTCCCCACAGCCTCGGACTCCGGTGTCCGGTACTTGGATTCACCTGCCAGAGCAAGCTCTGCTCAGCTCCAGCCCCTGGTCTTCAGCTCCTGGCTCCTACAGAGCTCCTGCTGTAACTCTCCCTGGGCCTGGAACTGTCTCCAGGCTCTGACTCCACTGACTAATCCCGCCCCAGACCCAGTTTATAAGGGCAGATTCCTCCCCTCCCAGGTCTGGGCAGGAAGTGTTGCATGCTTTAGGGCTCCTGACCAGAGAAACCTCCCACTTGCTCTCAGGCGTAATATTTCTATTACTGTGGTAACCAGACCCCTGGGGTGCCACATTCCCCCCTAGTAAATTTTCGTACTCCGGGACTAAACACATTTTTAAGAAAACACAAATACAGGGTATAAACAATAATACAACAACATATATACAAGAAGCTTTAGTCTTTAGAGGTCACGGCGTGTCTGTAACCGGGTGTCCATATCACCCAACAAGGTGAAGTCTTGGCACAGAGTAGGGGACCTGTCCAAAGCAAACCCCAAGCGTTGGCCCTGGGCGTGGCTGCAAGGCTGAGGCTAGCTACTTTGGGCCACAAGGAGGCCACGCCAGACAGGTTTTCTCTTCCGCGGTCATCTTCGCATGAGGCACCAAGGTGCAACTATCTACATTGTAGTTCCGGTTACTCAGTGTCCATAACCTGTCAGTCCAAATAAACCTGCAGGGATAACTAGAGAAACATAATTAGTAACCAGGTAACAAAAACATAAACCCTTTTCAACATTGGCAATTTAAAAGCAAATTCACATTACATTTAGATTCTCCAGCGAGCGGGCATTTGTCCTCTAGTGATCCTGGTGGACCTACGTAACCCACTATCTGGTTCTGCACTACAGGGTGTAGAAGGTGTTACGGGCAGGCCTGGCAGCTTTCTGCGTACTCTTTGGCTTACTAGGGGCACGGCAGGCTCACTACTAGCAGAGGGTTGATTCTCCTGGGCTGCTGGTATGGATTCTTCTGCCTCCTGGGCCGGCTGCTCTTTTGACACTCCCTGTTCTTCTGTAGGTCCTTGAGGGGCTGGATGGAGAAAGGTGAGGACGGGTACCACGACTGCGTTGTTGATCTGAGTCCAGGACCGGGGAAAGTCTCCGTGTACGGTACTGATCATTTCTTCCCTTTCCTCTGCGGGTTGAGGGTTTCCTTGATCTTCTTCAGGGCTTTGCAGCTGCTCGGGACACTTCTTCAGGTGGTCTCTGGAGACAATGCCTGTGGTCTCTCTTCCATCCTTACTGATGACACAGACTTTTGGGTTCTCATGGCTTGAGGGCAGTACGGTGTACGGGTACTTCTCCCACTGGTCGTCCAACTTGTGGAGCCGCCTCTTTCTCTTCAAGACCTGCTCTCCAGGTACCAGGGGAACAGCGGGAGCATACTGGTTATAAGCCTTCTCTTGCCTTTCTCTTGCTTGAGACAGACTTCGCTCGACGCTCTCCTGTACTTTCTGATACTGCTGCTGCCGTTCTGTATCCCAGTCTGCCTCTGGCGAGGTGTCCTCAGGTGTCAGGACTCCCATATCCAGGTCAATAGGCAGCTTACCAGGTCTTGCTTTCATTAGGTAAGCCGGGGTACAGTTGGTGGAGCCTACGGGGATGTGATTGTACAAGTCCACCAAATCAGGCAGTTTTTCAGGCCACAGACTGCGTTCTTCCAAGGGCAAGGTTTTTAGCAAGTCTATCACCACCTGGTTCATTTTCTCACATAGTCCATTGGTCTGAGGGTGATAGGGCGTTGTTCTTATCTTCCTGCAGCCATGCAGATTACAGAACTCCTGGAAGACCTCCGCTTCGAAGGCTGGTCCTTGGTCCGTCAGCACTTGCTCTGGATACCCGTGTGGATGGCAGAAGTGCAGCTGGAAGGCTCTGGCTGCTGTGTGAGCCGTTAGGTCTTTGACAGGGACCACCACCAGGCACCGGGAGTAGTGATCTACAATGGTAAGGGCGTAGACGTACCCAGATTTGCTTGGAGCCAGTTTCACATGGTCCAGGGCTACCAGTTCCAGTGGCTGCCTGGTGATGATGGGCTGCAGGGGACTCTTCTGGCTGGCACGGTCCTTTCTTCTTAGGTTGCACGGGCCACAGTCTCTGCACCACCTCTCGATGGCTCCTCTCATGCCTACCCAGTAGAACTGTTCACGCAACAGGAACTCCAGCTTTTTCCATCCTAAGTGTCCAGCTCCGTCGTGGTACGCCTCCAGAACCATAGCCGCGTCTCGTCTTGGGACCACTACCTGCCAGGTCAGCTCGTGTGTTCTAGAGTTGACCATTCTCCGGCACAGCTTCTTCTTGTAGAGAAACAGCCTGCTTTTCTCCTTCCACAGTTGCTTGGTCTCTTCCGGAGCGTCTGGGTCAAGACGGGCATCAGCCTGTGTCAGCATTTCCTTCACCAGGCGGACTGCGGGATCACTGTCTTGTGTCTCTGTCCAGCTGTGGTGGGGTAAGGGACTGAACGTAGCAGAGCGCCTGTCCCTCACACGGTGGGAATACAGGGTAATCCCATGACGGTAGAACGCAGGGAGTTCGATTTCTTCCAGTTCTTCTGGATCTTCCCCGACGTCCGGTAAGTTTGGCATTCTGGACAGGGCATCCGCATTGGCATTTGAGCGTCCCGCCCGGTATTTGATGGTGAATTCATAGTTGGACAGGCGGGCCATCCATCTCTGCTCCAGGGCACCAAGTTTTGCAGTGTCCAGGTGTGTCAACGGGTTGTTATCCGTGTACACGGTGAACTTGGAAGAGGCAAGGTAATGCTTGAAACGTTCGGTCACTGCCCACACCACTGCCAGGAACTCTAGCTTGAATGAGCTATAATTCTCAGGGTTTCTCTCTATGGGCCGTAGTTTTCGGCTGGCGTAAGCGATTACCCGTTCTTTCCCCTGCTGGATCTGGGACAGTACGGCTCCTAGCCCAATGTTGCTCTCGTCCGTGTGGAGGATAAAGGGCTTGCTGTAGTCAGGGTACGCCAGGATTTCATCCCCCGTGAGGGCCATCTTCAGCTGGCAGAAGGACTCCTCTTCCAGCTTTTCCCACCTGAAGGGCGGCTTCTGGTTTTTGGCCTTCCTGGATTGACCTATCAGGAGGTCCTGCATAGGGGCTGCCATTTTGGTGAACCCGGGAATGAATCTTCGGTAGTAGCCTACCAATCCGAGGAACTGCCACACTTCCTTTATGCTGGAGGGTCTTGGCCAGTCTTTAATCACGGTGATCTTATTGGGGTCGGGAGCCACTCCATCAGTACTCACCACGTGTCCCAGGTACTGCACCTTTGGTTTCAGGAGGTGACACTTGGAGGGATTCACCTTTAGGCCGTAGCTTGCCAGGGCATCAAACACTTCTGCCAGGTGTTTCAGGTGGTCCTCGTAGGTTTTGGAATAGACGATGATATCGTCCAGGTATAACAGGACCATCTCGAAATTCCGGTGTCCCAGACAGCATTCCATCAACCGCTGGAAGGTTCCTGGTGTGTTGCAGAGCCCGAACGGCATACAGCTGAATTCGCTGAGACCCATCGGGGTGGTGAATGCAGTCTTCTCCTTGTCTGCCTCTGCTAAAGGAACCTGCCAGTACCCGCTAGTAAGATCCAAAGTGGAGAAGAAGTTAGCAGATTTTAATGCAGCTAAAGATTCTTCTATTCTAGGTAACGGGTACGCATCTTTGTGTGTGATACGGTTGACCTTTCTGTAGTCTACACACATTCTCATTGTGTTGTCCTTCTTTTTCACTAGAACTAGTGGCGCTGCCCAGGGGCTACAGCTGTCCCTGATTACCCCAGCTTCCTTCATGTCCCGCAACATCCCCTTCGCATGCTGATAGTGTGCAAGGGGCACAGGTCGGTATCTTTCCTTTATGGGCGGATGGTCTCCTGTGGGGATGTGATGTTCTACCCCCTTTACTCGCCCGAAGTCTAGCGGGTGCTTACTAAAGACTCTTTCGTACTCCTGAACCACCCGGTAGACTCCCTGTTTTTGGTGTGAGGGAGTGGAGTCAGTACCCAAATGCAGTTGCTGACACCAGTCCTCCATTTGTTTCTTAGAGCCGTTACCTTCCTCTGGTTGAGATGGAGGCAAGGGTTCTACGGCCTTTACAGAATTTTGGTTTATGGTGAACAATTTGGCTAGCGTGGCATACCGGGGCAGGTGTACTTCTCTCTCCACGATATCTACGATGCGGACAGGTACCCTCCCATGGCCTACATCGACCACTCCCCGTGCTGTCAAAATGGTGGGCCTACTGTCTGAGTAGACGGGCTCTACCATTGCTTGGTAGTCTCTATCTCTTATACCAATAGCTGCCCGGCACCAGATCATCATCTCACTTTTCGGGGGCATGGCAATAGGGAACGGGTCACACATTCTCACGCTACCAATCTCACCACCAGATAATTCCACCTGTTGCCGTTTCATCAGTGCCCGGATTTCTTTTTGGAGGACACGCTGCTGGCTAGAACTGGCGTTCTTGTCAACCTTCTGTAAAATGAGAATCACCTCTGCAAGACTATTTTCAATCACGTTAGTTCCCAAGGTTATTCTAGGGTGACTCTCATGATGGTCAATGTCCACAATAATCAGTCCTTGTGCAGCTAGTTCGACTTTACCGATCTTAATGGTCACCTCTTTGAATCCCACCTGCGTCACGGGCTGACCATTGCTGGCGATGATACTCAGGTCGTCATCTGGGTAGCGGGTTATGTCCGAGTCATTCCAGTACCGCTTAAAGAGCACGTACGGGATGGTAGTCACTTGTGACCCAGTGTCCAGTAGGGCACTCATAAGAATGCCATCTAGTACCACAAGCAAGACCGGACGTCCCCCTACGTATTTATCACGCCAGTTCGATGGGCCTGATGATTTTATGCCTGGGGGTTGGCCCTCTACCCCAGGTTGTGCCCGTTTAAATGACAGTACTTTGCCATATGTCCGGGCTGATTGCAGCGGCGGCAGATGGGTTGTCCGTCCTCGTTGTATCTGTCGCTGGGTCTTTCTCTGGACGTTGGGATCCTCCTCTGTCGGCGCCACGGGACGTCCTCCGGTCCGGATGCCAACTGGATCTTCCCTGGAGGAGAGACCTGTAAAGACTGCACAGTTCTGGTTAGCGCGGCTACACTTTTGGTTAGCTCTTGGACCTGATGGTGCAGGTCGGTAGCCGGGTTGGTATCCAAAGCCTGCGCACCAGCTCCTACAGACTCTGTAGACAAGGGCGCCGCCTCCTGGTGATAGGTAATAGCAGGGCGCTGGTGGTTTCAGCACTACCCGGTGCCGGTTCTCGGAGCACCCGGATGGCCCTGTCTTTGAACTTTGCAAAGTCCAAACCAGGGTTCTGCAAGGCCATTGCACGTAACTGGGTTCCGTGGGCATTGGACAGCAGACCCTCAATGAATTGCTCAGTTAACAGTTCATCTGCATTCCGCACACTGTCAGGGTCTGCCTGTTTAATGGCTCCCAGGGCCTCTTGCAAATTCAAAGCATAGTCTCTTATACTGTCTTGGGCCCGCTGCTTGCACCCATAAAATCTCATTTTGATCTCGGCTGAGGTGCGGGTATCAAAAGTGTCCTTCAGACGGGCCAAGATCTCCTTTACGGTCTCCTTGTCCCGGACTGACCAGGACTTTACTTCGCGTTGGGCTGCGCCGGTTAGCTGGCCTATCAATATGCTCACTTTCTGGCCCTCCGTCAAGGGGTATACCTTAAATAGGCTGTACAGTCTCTCTTTAAAGTCACTTAGGGTATGCGACTCCCCTGAGTATTGGGGCAGCCAGGCCGCTCCGGGGATGTATGGCATTGTGAACGGCATCACTGCGGCAGTAGCCGCGCTGGTGGTAGAGGGTCCCTCCGTGTCTGTCATCTTCCTCCCCCCTAGTTAAGTGTGGCCTACCTTCTGTTGCTTCTTCTCCGTGGGCCTCAGCTCCGCAGACGATCGTCAGGGTGGAGGACCTTGCGTCGCGCTCTGGTGACGTCAGCGTCGCTCTCTCTCCCTTCCAGGACCTTGCGCAGCGTCGATGCGTGGGGCGGAGCTTCGGGTCTCGTGCGCTTTCGGCGTCCACGCCCCTCTTCTTCCCGCGCGGCGTCCTGAAGATGGCGTCCGATGGCGGGAAAACGACTGCGGATGGTGGGAAACTATTGAAGATGGCGGGAAACGGCTCCGGATTTCGGGAACCTTCACCACGGCAGGTAGGACAATCTTTTGAAGGCACACAGTACCCGGTGGTTGCGGGCACGAAATCCTGCCGACTACGCCAAAGTTGACGCGCCCCCTGGGCCTAGTGCAGACGTGTGTGGGATACCTGGAGCCGGGTCTCTGGGGGTTGTAGTCTCCGTGGCGGCGACCCAGTCCCGTGGCTTAGGGTGGTCAAACCAGTGGCAGTCTTTTATGGGTTTTAGGTTAATTGTCCGACTACGCCACCCGTGGATTGCGGTCGGGGTGTACCGCCGCTGCGAGGCAGACCGCTGAGGCTGTTGTGGTGTGCGCAGCAAAGGATGGGATAACTCCCCACGGGAGGAGTATAGCCTCAGGGCAGAGAATGTGGATGATGGGAGCGATGGTGCACAGGCGTCCCAGTACTAGTAGTGCTGTATGCGGTGAGAAAGCAGGAACGACTCAGAGTCTTTGCAGTGCAGTTCAGGGTCTTTACTGATGATATTAAGGCAGACCCTCCCGGGAGTACTGGCTAGCATAAGGGACCTGGTCAGTCTGTGAGCAAGCAAGAATTCCCCTGGCCAGGTGGAGTTGTAGGCCTCCCCGTCTATCTGCACTCTTCCTGGCTACCTTGCTGTAAGCGAGTGGAAGTAGCCCACGTCCCTGAGTATACCATGTGGTGCTCACCCGTATGGCTGGTGACTTGGGGCCTTCTGATAGCCTCCGCTCCTCAATGGCGGTGCTGGTCCCTTCCTTGTGACTGAGCCTCTGGGCTTCTATGGCCAGAGGACCTGGAATCCCCTGCCGGCTGGTTTCTGCTGCTGGGTGAATATACGTCCCCACAGCCTCGGACTCCGGTGTCCGGTACTTGGATTCTCCTGCCAGGGCGAGCTCTGCTCAGCTCCAGCCCCTGGTCTTCAGCTCCTGGCTCCTACAGAGCTCCTGCTGTAACTCTCCCTGTGCCTGGAACTTTCTACAGGCTCTGACTCCACTGACAAATCCCGCCCCAGACCCAGTTTATAAGGGCAGATTCCTCCCCTCCCAGGTCTGGGCAGGAAGTGTTGCATGCTTAAGAGCTCCTGACCAGAGAAACCTCCCACTTGCTCTCAGGCGTAATATTTCTATTACTGTGGTAACCAGACCCCTGGGGTGCCACACTGACACCAGCGAATCCTCACAGCAAACAGTGCATAATGTGAGGATTCACAAGTCTGCAGTTACATAGAGTGACACATTGAGTGACTGCAGATTTGTAGTTTTAGACTAGACAATCCCTTTAACACTGAAACTGATTATCAATCTATCTAAACAGGCTGTCCATCACCCGATGCACGAGCAAAATGTTCGTTAGCCGAAATGAATTTTAACCCCTTCATGACCTGAGCCTTTTCCGTTTTTGCGGTTTCGATTTTTGCTCCCCTTGTTCCCAGAGCCATAACTTTTTTATTTTTTGGTCAATATGGCCGTATGAGGGCTTATTTTTTGCGGAACGAGTTGTACTTTTGAATGACATCACTGGTTTTACCATATCATGTACTGAAAACAGGAAACAAAATTACAAATGCAGTGTAATTGCAAAAAAAGTGCAATTCCACAGTTGTTTTTTATATTTTTTTTACTACGTTCACTGAATGCTAAAATTGACCTGCCATTATTATTCTCCAGGTCATTACAAGTTTGTAGACACCAAACATGCATAGGTTCTTTTTTATCGCAATTGGATCACGATTCCACCAGCGGCTGTTGCGGGCACATGTCAGCGGTATAGATCAGCTGACATGTGCCCAGTTTAGCGCGGGCTCAGCGCCAGAGCCCGCACTGAACAGGGGGTCACGACATGGTGCGTACTATTACGTACCATGTCGGAAAGGGGTTAAGCTTGCTGAAAGGGAGTCTGTCACCTCAAAATGACAATTAGACTGCATAAATATTTATATAGGGGACGCAGCCCCTACTAAAATAATACCAGGCATATACAGTTTAGTGTAATATTTACTAAAAAAGCGAAATTGAATAAGCAAATGAAGAAGCTTCTGTGCACCCTTGGTGTGGCCTAAGCCTTGGTGCACCATTATGACCTAACATTTAAAAATTACAGTTACCCTGTCACCAGGTTTTCCCAATATAAAGTATGGACAGTACCTATAAGCCCTCTGATACAGCATACTGGGATGCTGTACATATGTCTCCAATCCCCTATGCGAAGCACAGACAGCGTGGTCCAGTCCGATGGGCATCTCTGGTCTTGATCCAACACCTCCTCTCATTCAATCGTTGTCCTCCTTCCCTGCTTCATATGGCTGATGCGTGTAGTGTGCATGAGCCAGGAAAGGCAAAAGACCACTGATGAAACATAGGTAAGGCTACAGCATGCGCACTACCAAACTTTGCTCTGCCCTCGGCAGGGAAGTGAGAAGTGCGTCTGTGCAGAGGCGCGATGGGGAACACAGTGAAGACGATATAGCACATGTCATCCACATGAAGCAGGGAAGTAGGACAGCGGTCATAAGAAGAGAGGAGACATTGGATCAAGACCAGAGACAACCATCGGACCGGAAGTAGACGTCTGTGGGTATAATAGAAACTATTTTTTGTGCCATGCATAGAAAATTGGGGACATACAGACAGCATACCAGAATGCTGTAACATAGGGC
This sequence comes from Phyllobates terribilis, assembly GCF_046119375.1. Taxonomy (NCBI): domain Eukaryota; kingdom Metazoa; phylum Chordata; class Amphibia; order Anura; family Dendrobatidae; genus Phyllobates; species Phyllobates terribilis. The sequence continues at coordinate 165,931,504 of NW_027362763.1, forward strand.
TTATCGGTGGTGGTTGTACTTTATTTGTGGAAAACCTGGTGACAGGTTCCCTTTAAAGCCAGTCCCTTGTCTTGACACTGGTCCGTTGGTAAGAGCGAGCACAGTCTAACATCAACTCACTTGTCTGCACTTGTGCACTCACACTAGAGGAGCACAGCAGCACACTCCAAGTGTCAGTTTGGGTGTGAACATAATGTGGTTGTGGGCAAGGTCTGACGCCTAGATCCTGTCCGTCTGTGGCTGCCACTCGGGGGACGATGATGTTAACGATCACTCTGTGCACATGAAAGTGAGGCCACATCCTGTTTGTTGTCTAACCCATCAGACATTTATGACATGTATCTGACGCGCCCCCTGGGCCATATTCTTTAGGGGGAATATCCGGAGCCGGATCAGATGGGGGTTGTAGTCTTCCGAGTGGCTGTGACCCGGTCCGTGCCCAGGGTGTCAAACTGAGTTGTATGTGGCAGTCCTACAGATGTTACTAAGTTCTTAATGTCGACTACGCCACCCGTTGTGTTGCGGTCACTGTGGCCGCCGCTGCAGCAGGGTCCGCTGAGGCTGGTGGTGTAGGTGCAGCTTTGGTGATATAACCCCCAACGGGTGGGGTATAGCCTCAGGGGGATCAGGTGCAGAGGATGGGAGTTGTGGTGATGCAGTGTAGACGGCAATCAGAGACAGAGTCGGGTTATGCAGTTTAGGATGTTTACTCACTGCTGATGTTCTGGTCACTCCAGCTTCGAGTGACCTCCCGAGCCATGCTGCGTCCACCAGGTGCTGGATCCAACCAACTCCCAAATAAGTCCGGAGCGTGACCCTGAGCTCTCCTTCTGTCCTTTCTCTGGCCGTCCCCACTATCGATCCACCCAGGTCCAGCTCCCTCGGGCCTTCTGTTGGGAGACCCTTGGCCTTGGGTTCCCTGACCCTCCTCGTGGTATGCCTTCGTGGTGGATGTGGTGGGTGACCGTGACAAACGCTGCCCACGGTCTCCGGTCTCTGGCTGGGGAGTGTTTTTGCCCCCACCAGCTTGGGTTCCGGTACCCTGTGCCGACTCTTCACCCGGGGATTTAGTTTGGGGTCTTGGAGTCCTTTTCTTCTGTTGCCCCCTCTGGGTCTCTCTCTCTCTCCTCTCTCACTCTGGGTCTCTCTTCTCCTCTGCTCGCTGACTTCCTCTCTGCAACTGACCCTGTTCTTAGTTGGTGCCCACCTTATATACACCCTCTATGTGTGAGCTCAGGTGACCAGCACCCAATGAGCTCCTATCTTTACCCAGGCTGCTCCCCCTATCTGCCCCTACACTACTTGGGATGTACCACCCCCCTCCCACTCCAGCCAGGAACAGACTCGGTCGTACCTGCACATTTCTAAGTGGGAGTACCGTCGGTCTGCTCCTCGGAAATGGGATGTGTGTAGTGCATGCAGCCTACCGAGCTCAGTCCCACACTCCATCCTTACCCGGGAGTGGAATATCACACCTCTGGGTTGAGGTGCAATACCCCTGTAGCAGCCGAATCCTCAGGGTGCTACATTCCCCCCTGGTAAATCACAGCACGTCCTCGGGCTGTAAGACAAAAACATCACATAACATACAAAATTTTTGCATAAACATATAAAATATATAAAACATTATATATATAACACTTTCTCGTCGCCTCTGGCTCCTCCTCCGGTCACTGTGCAACGTGTGACCGGGTACAGTGCGACAGTCTTTCTAGAAAAATGGTTTTCCTATAAAACCGGTAGGGGGCGCTTTAGGAAGCGCAACTATGTACAAGGGTATGGCCGCTCTCAGTCCTCGGCCAGGTAAGGAGGGAAAGGGAATGGCTGCTCACAGTCCTCAGCCTGTGGGATTAAGGGTAAGCGGGTGAACAGTTCACATCAGCTGGTCCCAACGGGGACTATATTTGCAGTAACAGTTTCTTTGTACCCCGATCGGGTAACTATTTACAGCACCTGCTCCGCTGTACTCAACAGCGTCTTCCTCCTGCTCCTTCTTTGGGGATCTCAGCTTCAGACCCGTCCGGATCCTCTTGCTCTTCCTCCTCACATCGCAGCTCCTCCTCTGTCAGGCGATGCACATGGAGGGCGTAAGGTCCTTTGGCACACTTGTGCCGGGTAAAGGTGACCTCGTCCCCGATATAAAGGTCACGACCTCTGTGCCCCTCCGGCAGATGGGACTCCACATCTCTGCGCGTGACAAAGACGTCGCCGGGGGTGTTGTTGTCTCTGATGAAGCCCCACCCATGCTGCAGGTTAAACTTTATTACAGTCCCGGTGGTGCGGGGACTGTGCGCTGCACGGGGGTCCCTCCTGGTTCGGCTCTTCTGCTCGGCGCTCCTTATTTGGGCCTGTTGTTCCCGGACCCGCCTCTCTCTCCGCTCCCTCGCAAACTCCTCGAGCTGCTGTCGGCAACACTCAGGACGCTCCGCTGCAGCTGCCCTGGTTTCTTGAGTGAACCCCATTAGGTCTTCTCCGGTGGGGTCCCACTCAAATTGGGTCTCTTCAAGCGGGGGCGAGATCCTTATCACGGGCTTCGGAGCCGGAATCAGGGGTGCACACATGGCCCCAACTCTCCTCTGGTGCTCCAGTTCATAATACCTCTGGGGCCAGATGAAAGGCTGCCCGTCCGGCCACGTGTGCTGGGCAAACAAGTCCTCTCCCAGACGCGGCACCCTTGGTTTTACGGGTGCGGGCGCGGTGGTGGTGGCGCCCGGGTTGCCCAGGCCTTGCGGCCAGGCCTGGGGCACCTGGAAGGTGAAGGGCACCGTTAGGACGGCGGCGCCCTGGGCTACCTGGCCTTGCGGCCAGGCCGGAGGCTCCGCGGAGGTAGGGGGCGCTGTTGGTGCTGCGACGCCCGGGAATTCTAGGCCCTGCGACCTGGCTGGTGTTGCTTCCTGTTTTGCCACGCTCGGGGTCGTTGCGCATGGCGTCACAGGGGTCGCGGCGGCTTCCGGTTGGGGCCTAGTCTGCGTCGGTGACATGGCGTTTTCGGGCACAGCAGGGGGACTTTCGGGCTCTGCGACGGGGAGCTGGGGCAGGTAAGCAGTTTCCCGGTTTGGGGTATAGACGTCCCCTTTACCTGCCTCCATGCGTTCGGCTCCCTTCTCGGCGCCGTCTCCGGCCTTGGGTCCTCCCGCGCCGTCCTCAGAGGCGGTCTGTCTCCTCATCTTGGCTGGCGTGCTCCGGGTCTTGGTTTGCTGGGCCATCTCTCGGCTCCACTCCGCCAATGTCTCTCGCTGTACCCGGGCCATCCTCCGTGCGAGGCCCTCCAGGGCAGTCTGTGCACACTCCCGGTCTCGGGGGAGCTGTGCAAGGACCTCCACTAGGCCTAGTGGGGTCGTGGTTTCCAGCAGGCTCCTGACCAACGGGTCGGTGCTGCTCTGCTCTTCTTCCAGCAGGCTCCTGGCCAGCGGGCCGGTGCTGCTCTGCTCTCTCGCCATCTCCGGGTGAGCTTCTCTGCTACTCTTCTCCAGGCTTCCTGCCTCCGGGTGCGCTCGCTCCAGACTGCTCCAGGCGGCACCCATCTTCGTTCTTTTCTTTCGTCTCCTCCCACTTCGAGGGCGGTCCCGGGGCCACTTGGTGATTGTCAGCTCCAGGGGCGGTTCTTTCACGCTGACCGACACCTCCAGCATCACAGTCTCTGTTGGTGGGGGCGGTTTCCACTTTTGGCGCCATTTTCGGTCCTGGCCCACGATGGGAGGTGGCCTCTCGCCACCCTCTGGCACGCCCATAATGGCGTCCGCTCTTCCAAGGCGGGAAACCTTTGGAAATGGCGGGAATCGCTTCCCAGTGGCGGGAAACTCTGCAGATGGCGGGAAAACGCGGTTAATGGCGGACAACCGGCGGGAATCGACTGGTGATGGGGTCCGATGGCGGGGACCCTCCGGAACCGGCAGGAGACTTCTTTTTGAGGTAAACTCATTCTTTTCTTCAGGCACGCAGTACCCGGGTGTTGCGGGCACGTAATCCTGCCGACTACGCCAAAGTTGACGCGCCCCCTGGGCCATATTCTTTAGGGGGAATATCCGGAGCCGGATCAGATGGGGGTTGTAGTCTTCCGAGTGGCTGTGACCCGGTCCGTGCCCAGGGTGTCAAACTGAGTTGTATGTGGCAGTCCTACAGATGTTACTAAGTTCTTAATGTCGACTACGCCACCCGTTGTGTTGCGGTCACTGTGGCCGCCGCTGCAGCAGGGTCCGCTGAGGCTGGTGGTGTAGGTGCAGCTTTGGTGATATAACCCCCAACGGGTGGGGTATAGCCTCAGGGGGATCAGGTGCAGAGGATGGGAGTTGTGGTGATGCAGTGTAGACGGCAATCAGAGACAGAGTCGGGTTATGCAGTTTAGGATGTTTACTCACTGCTGATGTTCTGGTCACTCCAGCTTCGAGTGACCTCCCGAGCCGTGCTGCGTCCACCAGGTGCTGGATCCAGCCAACTCCCAAATAAGTCCGGAGCGTGACCCTGAGCTCTCCTTCTGTCCTTTCTCTGGCCGTCCCCACTATCGATCCACCCAGGTCCAGCTCCCTCGGGCCTTCTGTTGGGAGACCCTTGGCCTTGGGTTCCCTGACCCTCCTCGTGGTATGCCTTCGTGGTGGATGTGGTGGGTGACCGTGACAAACGCTGCCCACGGTCTCCGGTCTCTGGCTGGGGAGTGTTTTTGCCCCCACCAGCTTGGGTTCCGGTACCCTGTGCCGACTCTTCACCCGGGGATTTAGTTTGGGGTCTTGGAGTCCTTTTCTTCTGTTGCCCCCTCTGGGTCTCTCTCTCCCTCCTCTCTCACTCTGGGTCTCTCTTCTCCTCTGCTCGCTGACTTCCTCTCTGCAACTGACCCTGTTCTTAGTTGGTGCCCACCTTATATACACCCTCTATGTGTGAGCTCAGGTGACCAGCACCCAATGAGCTCCTATCTTTACCCAGGCTGCTCCCCCTATCTGCCCCTACACTACTTGGGATGTACCACCCCCCTCCCACTCCAGCCAGGAACAGACTCGGTCGTACCTGCACATTTCTAAGTGGGAGTACCGTCGGTCTGCTCCTCAGAAATGGGATGTGTGTAGTGCATGCAGCCTACCGAGCTCAGTCCCACACTCCATCCTTACCCGGGAGTGGAATATCACACCTCTGGGTTGAGGTGCAATACCCCTGTAGCAGCCGAATCCTCAGGGTGCTACATATCGTATTGATATTTCATTACTGGCACTATTATTCAATTAGAGTCAAAAATACATTAATCAATTTCATGTTTTTATTCATTTATATTTTAGAATTAATCATTGATGGAAAGGATGAAGAGATGTTCTTGGATGAGCCTTCGATTTTTGCAGATGTTTCTTGCAGGTCAGAAGGCATCAGGTAGATGTACATCTCCTTCCATAAAGGTACAGCATTGTTGGTGGACATGCTGCACGTTCTTCAGGGGGCTAGATGGGGGTTTTCTGTCCTTGAGATGTTTAGGGTTCACCGATGACGACAAGGTGCAAAAATGCAGCTTTGTCTGACAGCGCGAGCAGCCCTGGACAATCCACGCCGGCAGGATGATATCATCCAGCGGAAGAGAGAACCTATGAGAAAAGATATAAAACTAATGTTAATAATGTAACTCTATATTAGAGGATACTACTGTGGTGTCTCTGTGGGAGGACGGGAGGTGAATCTTCTCCATACAGAGGTACGGGATCAGTGTCAGCCATCATACATGTGACAATCCCACCACTGACAGATAACATCTGCTCCACATGAATCCTTCTCACTGACATCATACAACATGGAGCCTATTGTCACACTTACCTCGCCTACATTCCCCCTCTTCTACTTTCTCTGCTTTTTCTTGTTTCCTCACTTTTAGTTCAGATTTACTTCTTTTCTGAACTGGAAAGTCTAATCAAAAAATCAGAAAAAGATGTTGATTATAAACTCCTTTGTATCTTTATAGAGTTATGTAAACTTATTAATATGCACCTGTAGGTTTTCTGTGTGCCGCCATGTGGGGTCTCCCAAAGGGAATATGTCCCCTTATTAACATGACATTACATTCAGCAAGCCACAGTGTAACTTTAAAGAGTCACCAGGTAAAAAGAGTCCAGGATCCACTCTTACTTTATTTCTGCTTATTCCCTGAGTATTCTGCTTTTAGATTTGTTAAAATCCCACATACAGTTCCAGACATATGGGCCTTTTTATTTAGTGCTAATTGTAATCGTCTGTACCATGGGGGCGTGGCTCACAGTTTAATATTGAAGAGCAGCCTGAAGACACGCCCCCAGATAATTCTGTGAGCCACGCCCCCTTGGCAACGACCATAAAAGTTAGCATTAAATAAAAATTGCCCATAACTCTACAATCATATGTATGGATTTTAACAAAGCAAAAACAGAATACTCAGGGGGGCAGCAGAAATATAGTAAATAATTTTCTCAGCCTTCATGTGCAGATTCACATTACACTTTTGTATTATAGGCTATAATAGGATGGCTTATAAACCTGTACATACCTGACACTGAGAACGAGGATGATTCGCTGGTTTTATCAGGGAAACACTGATTGTCACCATCGGTTTTGGAAGATGAAGACTCTCTCTGCCTGTTTGGTAGAAGAAAGACAAATAAATTACAAGTAAAAGCAATAGAAAAACAGAAGAACATCTGTCTGTAAGGCCAATTAGGACACCATGAAGTGGACACCCTGCTCAGGACCCCATTCTACCATCAAGAACGGTAGTCTAACTAGTAATATTGGCCGTAGTGAACTGGAAATGAATGGCTGGTCACATTGATCAGCTGTTACTGCAGTGTTATCACAAGCCAGACCCACAGAGATCAGCAATCATGGGGAGGTGGATGCTGGATTTGAATATATGTTACTTGTGTCTTGTATTTGGATCTGACATATATCAAAACTAAATCTCATAATAATGATAATAATCTACTTACACGTCTGAGCTTTTTTCGCTGTTCTCTAGGGAACACTCTGATGATGACATAGGGTCTTCTTCTTGGTTCATCATCTCGGTATTCTTAGCATATAGCTAAAACAAACGGAGAAATATAAAATAGATACATTTTTTATTTTATTTTCTAATTATAGCTTTTATACATTGTATTGGCCACATACTTACTTTAGAAAACTTTTGAGAAGATGATACAAAATTTTGGACTTCTGGCCAATCATTGTCCTCACTTGTGTCCCCCTCAGCTGAATCCATATGTTGGTATTCCTTAAAGCTAGCTACAAAATACAAGTGTTATAAAAGATTGTTAGCATAAGACCAGGGTCAGACAGTCACCATGTTATCACTAATAATGATGGGTACTACATAAAATGAAAGACAAGACACACAGCAGTTTTCTGCAGATGATGTATCATTTTACTTACTGTTAAAGCAGCAGGTGTCCTCATCTGACGTTAGATCAGGATAGAACAAGGCCTTCTGACTTGGAAGGTTGTCAAAATTTAAGCAGCTTAGGAATGGATGAATTTTGATCTGATTTGCTCCTCCTGGAAAAGGTAGACAAGAAAGAAAGTGATACAGTCATAGTCAGAGAAAATGCTCCATATCTGTATAGTTTATGTTAATCTAAACTGAAGATGTAATGGAGCCGACATAAAGTAAATGTACAGGAAGTAGGTAAAGTACTGCTGGTCCCCATGGACATGATCATTTGTCTGGTCAGAGAGGCGTAATAAGTCATTAATAATACTATTATATTATTACCTGTCCCAAGTCTTTGTGCTGGATTCTTTTGGAGCAGTCCAGTGATGATGTTTCGAGCATCGCGTGTAGGAAAGTATCTAATATATCTCCAAGTTATGTCACCTGTCATATAAAAAGCAAATAATACAGGAAATAAAACCTCTTCATTTATTTTCATATAAACCACTTTCCTTAACAAAGTTAGGAACTAAATCACAGAAAAAAAATCAAAACAAATAACTATGACATCACATAGCATTCAGATTATTTTACATACCTCTGATGACACTGAGAAAAATCTCCCTTCTTGAAGCTCCATGAAATGGTAAAAATCCACAAATAAATTGATATAGGATGATCCCTACTGACCACCAGTCAACTGGCCTTCCATATTCTCTCATTAAGATGACTTCTGGAGCCATGTAACTAGTGGTACCAACAACCTGGAAACCAAAAGAAGAATGAGATGATGATCAATAAATATAATTGTGACAAATAACATCAGTGAAAACGTTTTCTAGATGAGAAATTGTCAGAGAAGGAGAAAGAGGTGAGATTTGTGAAGTACAAGATCCTGTAAGTAAAACCAACCTCATTGTCACGGAACTCCCTGGTGATGTCCTCAATTGGAGCTTTGTAGAGGTTTGATGTTGGGCCAGGACCGAAAATGGCGCCAAAAGTGGAAACCGCCCCCACCAGCAGAGACTGTGATGATTGATATGTCCATCAGCGTGAGAGAACTGCCCCTGGGACTGGCAATCACAAAGTTGCCCCAGGACCGCCCTCAGTATGGGCGTATACAGAACAAAAGAAAGAAGATGGGAGCAGCTTGGAGGAGTCCAGAGAGAACACACCTGGAGATGGAGGGAGAGTCAGGCAGCACCGACCCAGTGGTCAGGAGCCTGTTGCAGGTCGCCACTCCAGAAGGCCTGCTGGAGATCCTGGCGCAGCTCCCCGGAGATCGGGAGCGTGCACAGACTGCGCTGGAGGGCCTAGCACGAAGGATGGCCCGGGTGCAGCAGGAAACACTGGCGGAGTGGACCCGAGAGATGGCCCGGCAGGCCGGAGCCCGCCAGCGAAGCATGCCACCCGCAGCGAGGAGCAAGTCCACCTCTGAGGACGGCGAAGGATGGACGACGGCCGGAGACGACGCCGTGGAGGGAGCCGAAGAGATGAAGGCAGGTAATGGGGACGACAACATCCCGTGCCCAGAAGCCGTAAACCTGCCCCAGCTCCCCGTCGCAGAGCCCGAAGCCCCATTCACCGTTCCCGTAGCCGCTGCGTCATCGCTCCAAGCTAGGCCTCAAGCGACCGGAGCCGCGGCCACGCCCCCTGTGACGTCACGGGCCTCAATTCTGAGCGCGGCCAGGCAGGAAGCGCCACCGGCCTGGTCGCAGGGCCGAGTACCCCCGGGCGCAGCAGTACCAACAGCGCCCTATACCACAGCCGAGCCACCGGCCTGGTCGCTGGGCCAAGTAACCCCGGGCGCCGCCGTCTTCACGGTGCCCTTCACCTTCAGGGTGCCCCAGGCCTGGTCGCAAGGCCTGGTGAACCCGGGCGCCGCTACCACCACCGCGCCCTCAACGTCCACAGCGCCACACCTGGGTGAAGACCTGTTTGCCCAGCAGACTTGCCCGGATGGGCAGCCCCCTGTGTGGCCACCGGAGTACCACCATCCCCGATTCCGGAAAGAAAGACCCCTGGATGAGCCCCTGATCCCGGCTCCGGCGCCCGCCAAGATCACCCCACTCTCGTTGGAGGAAGCCCAGTTCGAGTGGGACTTTACCGGTGAGGACCTGATGGGATTCACCGAGGAGACCCGGGCAGCCGCAGCCCAGCGTGCGGAGTGCTGCCGGCAACAGTTGGAGGTTTTTGCTAAGGAGCGACGAGAGAGGCGGGTCCGCGAGGAGCGGCTCCAAGTGAAGAGCGCCAAGCAGAAGAGCCGAGCCCGCAGAAACCCCCGTGCTGCCCACGGTCCCCGTGCCAGCGGGACTGTAATAAAATTCCAGTTGGAGCACGGGTGGGGTTTCATCCGGGACCACAAGACCCCCGGCAACGTCTTTGTCACCCGCAGAGACGTTGAAAGTCATCTGCCGGAGGGACACAGAGGTCGTGACCTATACCTGGGTGATGAGGTCACCTTCACCCGGCATCAGTGCGCCAAGGGCCCGTATGCCCTGCATGTGCATAGACTGACTGAGGAGGAGCTACGGGGTGAGGAGGATCAAGAGGACCCGGACGGGTCTAAAGATTACCCTCCGCCAAGAGCACACCGCCACTGATGAATTGTAAATAGAATATGTAAATAGTTACCCGTGTGGGTACAAAAACTGCTGCTACCAAAGTGTAGTCCCCGTCGGGACCAGCAAGTGAATACCCGTGTGTCCCTATCCCCTTGTATATAGTTGCGCTTTCTAAGGCGCCCCCTACCGGTTTTATAGGAAACTGTTGTTTTTTTCTACCAGAGACTGTGGCACTTACCTGGTCACAATTTGCACCGTGGCCGGAGGAACAAGAATGTTAATAATGAAAAGTTTTTATATGAAAAGTTTATGCTGCTGATGATATATATAATGTTTATATGTTTTATATGTTTATGTTATGAAAAAAAATTGTATGTTTTTGGATGTTTATTCTTTTACAGCCCGAGGACGTGCTGTGATTTACCAGGGGGGAATGTAGCACCCTGAGGATTCAGCTGCTACAGGGGTATTGCACCTCAACCCAGAGGTGTGGTATTCCACTCCCGGGTAAGGATGGAGTATGGAACTGAGCTAGTAGGCTGCATGCACTACATACATCCCATTTCCGGGGGACAGAACAACGGCACTCCCACCAGTATATGTGCAGGTACGACAGCGTCTGTCCCTGGCTGGAGTGGGAGGGGGGTGGAACATCCCAGTAGTGTAGGGGCAGATAGGGGGAGTAGTCTGGGTAAATGTAGGAGCTCATTGGGTGCTGGTCACCTGAGCTCACACATAGAGGGAGTATATAAGGTGGGCACCATCTTAGGACAGGGTCAGTCAGTCAGTCAGTGAGTCAGCAGTACTCCAGGAGAGGAGAAGGAAGAGGGACCCAGAGGCGCAGGACGAGAGGGGACCCCAAGAGCCCGTATGAGAGCTGATAAGGGTGAAGGGTCGGCAAAAGGGTACCGGATCCCAAGCTGGCAGAGGCCAAAGCACACCTTAGCCAGGAACCGGAGGTCGTGGGCAGGATCTGCCACGACCCTCACCAAATCCACCAGAATGGCACACCGAGCATAGGGTCAAGGAAGCCAGAGAAGGTTCAACCACCAAGAGACCCGAGGGAGCCGGACACAGGTGGATCCCTGGTGGGAACGGCCAGAAGAAGGGAGAGTCAGAAAGGAGCTCAGGACCATACTCAGGAATTGCCCGGGAGTTGGCCGAGTCCAGGACCTGGTGGACGCAGCACGGCTTGGGTGGTCACTGCTGTACAGAGTGACCCGAGCAACACCAGTGAGTAAAAACCCTGAACTGCATTTCATGCCTCTGAGTCTCCTTGCTGCACCTTCACAACCACCATCCTCCACGTCTGACCCCCTGAGGCTATACCCCTCCCGTTGGGGGTTATACTACCACAGCTGCACACACACCACCAGCCTCAGCGGACCATCCTGCAGCGGCGGCCTTTTGACCGCAAATCAACGGGTGGCGTAGTCGACACTAAAAACATCTACAGGGACTGCCGCACACTGAGTTTGACACCCTGGGCACGGACCGGGTCACAGCCACTCGGAGACTACAACCCCCATCTGATCCGGCTCTGGGTATCCCTAACAACATGGCCCAGGGGGCGCGTCATATATACAGTCATATACAGCCGAAAGTGTTGGCACCCTTGAAATTGTTCCAGAAAATGAAGTACCATATTTTTCGAACTATAAGACACACTTTTTTCCTTCAAAATTTTGCAGGAAAGTGGGGGGTGCTTCTTATAGTCCGAATATAGTCTGTTTATATACACTATGGCTTAGGGTGGTGGGGGCTGAGGGGGGAGTGGCAGCGTGGGATGAGTGACGCACAGGAGGCAGCAGCCGCCTGCTACAGCCTACGCTGTGCCTGCGGCTAAAGAAAATGAATATTCACTGATCCCCACGCCCATGGGCATGGAGAGCAATGAATATTCATTTTCCTTAATAGCGCACACTGTACCTGCAGCGCGGCTCCTGCTGTGCTCGACAGTCATGTGTGCCCGCTATTAAAGCCCATGAATATTCACTACAATCCACTCCCATGGGTTGTAGTGAATATTCATGGTCTTTAATAGTGGGCACACAGACCGCCGAGCAAAGCAGGAGCCACGCTGCGACTACATTGTGCGCGCTATTGAAGAGAGTGAATGGTCACTGCTCCCCACGCACACAGCCCCAGCATGGGAAGCAGTGACTATTCCGGCACAGCATTTCACTGTGTGAGGGTTCATGGCAGGGATGCCATGTGCGGCTCACACAGTGAGAGTGTCGGCAGCAGAATGGGCGCAGCGCTGGAGGAGAGAGCAGGTGAGTATAATTGTTTATTTTGGTGTGTGCAGCGTGATGGGGATCACGGGGTGCCAAGCATACCAGGATGGAGGGGTGGCAAGCATATCAGGAAGAGGGTTGAGGGGTGCCTTGCATACCAGGATGGGGATCATACCAGGATGGGGATCAAAGGGTGCCATGCATACCAGGATGGGGATCAGGGGTGCCGTGCATATCAGGATGAGGGATAAGGGGTACTATACATACCAGGAAGATTGATGAAGGGTGCCATACATACCAGGAAGAGGGATGAGGGGGGCCATGCATAACAGGATGAGGGGTACCATACATACCAGGAAGAGGGATGGAGGGTGCCATACATACCAGGAAGAGAGATGAGGGGGGCCATGCATACCAGGATGAGGAGTGCCATGCATACCAGGATGAGGGATGTCATGCATACCAGGTTGAGGTGTGCCTTACATACCAGGATGGGGATCAAGGGGTGCCATGCATACCAGGATGGTGGATTGGGGTGCCATGCATACCAGGATGGGGGATTGGGGTTCCATGCATACCAGGATGAGGGATTGAGTGCCATGCATACCAGGATGGGGATGAGGGGTGCCATGCATATCAGGATGGGGATGAGGGCCACGTATAACAGCAAGGAGGGGGCCATATATACCAGGATGGGGGATATTAACAGAATTGGGGGACATTACCCCTATAATTGTGTCAGCAGCAGACCTCTTAACAGTGCATCATGACCACATTTTTTTTTCTATTTTCCTCCTCTAAAATCTAGGTGCGCCTTATGGTATTTCTCCCAGAAAATAATTGCAGTTACACGTTTTGTTATACACATTTTTATTTCCTTTGTGTTGTAATGCAGCGGCTTGCTGCATTGCTAATATGTCCAGGGGGTGTGTTCTGGCTGACCACGTACCTCCCCTTCAGGTGAGTGATCACATGACTGTGACATCATCACAGGTCCTGTTCGCACAGAAGGATATATAAATCCTGGTAGTTTTAAGACAGGGTGGAAGGCAAGAGGCCTGATCCCTGTGTCTGGGACACCGTTAGCCTTGGAAGGCAAGAGGCCAGGTCCCTGTGTCTGAGACACCGTTGGCCCTGGAAGGCATGTGGCCTGGAGACCATGTCTGGGGAGCCTTAAACCACAGCTGTGGCAGAACAGAGCTGAGAGAAGCTGCTAGACCTGGCAAAGGTAAAAACGCTGCTTGATATAGACATTGATATTGTTACCTTGCTGAAGGCTGTATCTGGAGCCAAGTGGGCATATCTGCCACTGAAAAGGCTCTAGGATATTACATGTGTAACATGCCTGCGAGCCACTGAGATGGACTATGTTATAAGCAGTTTATGATGTGTAATAAACTGCTGGACTGTAGATTACCAGCAAGCGTTGCATGTGTGCTATAATTGACTCGGTGAAGTGAGTGCCCCTCAACATTATCGATAGTGCTACCCCACAGTGTGTATTGGAACAACACAAAAAGCTGAGAAAAAAACAGGCAAATTGGACATCATTTCACACAAAATCCCAAAAATGGTCCAGACAAAATTGTGGGCACGCTCAACTTAATATTTGTTTACATCCCCTTTGGAATAAATTACTGCAATCAATCGCTTCCTATAACCATCAACAAGCTTCTTACGCCAAATGGAATTTTGGATCACTCTTCTTGTGCAAACTACTCCAGGTCTCTCATATTTGAAGGGTGTCTTCTCCCAACAGCAATTTTAAGATCTCTCCACAGGTGTTCAATGGGATTTAGATTGTGACTTATTGCTGGCCACTTCAGAACTCTCCAGCGGTTTGTTTCCATCCATTTTTGGGTGCTTCTTGAAGAATGTTTTGGATCATTGTTCTGCTGAAAGACCCAAACCCAGTTTTCTGACACTGGGCACTACATTGCGACTCAAAATCCTTTGGTAATCTTCAGATTTCATGATGTCTTGCACACAGTCAAGGCACCCGGTGCCATGGGCAGCAAAATAACCCCAAAACAACTTTTAACCTCCACCATATTTGACTGTGGTACTGTGTACTTCTCTTTTTGGGCCTCACTCTGTTCTAGGTTAAACAGTAGAATGATGTGTTTTACCAAACAGCTCTGTCTTGGTCTCATCTGTCCACAAGACGCTTTCACAGAAGGATTTTGGCTTACCCACATACATTTTGGCAAACTGCAGTCTAGCTTTTTTTAGGTCTCGGTGTCAGCAGTGGGGTCTTCCAGGGCCTCCTACCATAGCGTTTCATGTCATTCAAATGTCGAGGAAAATTGTTCTATCTGACACTGATGCACCCTGTGCCTGCAGGACAGCTTGAATTTCCTTTGGAACTTGATTGGGGCTGCTTATCCACCATCTGGACTATCCTGTGTTACAACCTTTCATCAATTTTCCTCTGCTGTCCACGTCCAGGGAGATTATCTACAGTGCCATGGGTTGTAAACTTCTTGATTTATGTTGTGCACCGTGAACAAAGGAACATCAAGATCTCTGGAGATGGACTTGTTACTGTCACACAAGGGATGGGGGAAGGGAGCCCAGACACTAGGAAAAGGGGAGTGGAGACCCCCTAGGCTGATCTACAATCACCCTGTCTCCCTTATAGACCCTATATTGGTTCCTCACCAATCGCTGCACGCGAACCTAAACCCTATATTTCCCTAGCGTTTTGCCCTGTATAGGGAAGGGGGTGAGCACTAGTCGATCCCCACTAACGACTAAGGACAACAAGGTAGACAAACACGGGGGAAAGTAGCTTAGCTTTTTTTTTAAAGGTGCCAACAATTTTGTCTGGCCCATTTTTGGGGTTTTGTGTGAAATTATGTCCAATTTGCCTCCCCCCCCCCTGTGTTTTTGTGTTGTTCCAATACACACAAATAAAATAAACATGTGTTTAACAAAACTGGTGTAATTGTAATAATTTTCTGGGTGAAATACTTAATTTTCCAGAACAACTTCAAGTGTTAGCACACTTTGGCCATGACTGTATATATACTGTACTATAAATGTGTAATTGCTCAGGATCTGATCCAGTCACAACAATGATATGAGGGGATCTATGAGCATATTTTTACATTTTTGAGCTGAGACGAGCCCAGAGGAGAGGAGTAGAATTACATGAGCCCCTCCACTATAGTCTATAGGGGGCTTATGAGCCGTCAGTGGCCTCATACAGAGGATGAAGAGTAAATCTCCATATTCTCTGCCGTTCTCTATAACTTGATATTAGAATGTAGAATATTAGATGATCGGCTTACCTTCCATCAGATCAGGGTTTAGCCCCGGCTGACTGGTCTCGGGGTCAGCGATATTTAGGTTTTTCCCATCTCCGGAGTCTCCTTCTGATGTTTTCTGATGGATATAATATATACAATTAATATAACATTTCACAAACACTAAATTACCACAAGGCAGGATGGACTAATACTGGATTTACATGATAATTTCAGTATTGGACGGACTATACGCGGCCGCTCCCTCCAGTAAATCCACATTCATACTGTATATAAGGGACTTGTATCTTCCACTGTTTTCTAATATCTTCTATCAGAACTGCAGAATTTACCAGAAGGAAGATTGAGATGATCGAGCGAGACAGAGGTGGAAAAACAAACTCTGCACCGCTGAGTACAGACTACCATCACAGGTGATGGAGCCGCAGAGACAAGCGGCCATAAAAGGTCCTATGTCTGCCTGGAGCGGACAGGGAGGCCTCTAACCTCACGCATCTGACCTTCTGCTATATGACGGTAATCTGGAGAAGATCAGACAACAAGGACATGAGATATAGAAGATGGTGGATCCTTACCAGACGCTCCAGTGAGTAGGCCGGGTACTCCAGTACAAGCAGGACATTTTGGGCCAGTTGTTTAATAAAGGCCAATTCTCCACTTTGGGATTTGTCTTCAGCCTATAGAGATGAGAATAAACAAGAAAGGAAAATCATTAGAGAACGTGCAGAATGGAGGAGGCCATTTATATCACCATGTTACTCCACTATCTGCACTACAAGGACTACATGACACCTGACGAGGAACCGGTCGCCTGTAAACCATTATATCTCCACGTCCTCCCTCCATACCCAGTGTATATAAATAACACACATGGCGGCTTAGGACCTGTGACCACAGCAGCCTTTATTATCTGTACTACTCCAAACACACGGTGACTGCAACAATGACGACCTCGTCATCATATATATAGTACAGTATATACAGTATACATATCTAATCGGGCTAGACCAGAAGAAATCCAACACCTAATTAAGATTTAGACCCTACAAGCACCGCACCGGCACAAGGTATTAATATCTCACATTATTACCTCTATTTGCACAAGACATAAGTCCACTGGTTACATTGAGATGTAGCCAAAGTCACTTCTTTCCTCCCCATCCCTCCATATATATATGTATAAGGGCTGGTTGGATGCAGAAACGTGACACTGCAAAGTGGAGGAATCTCCCCAACCTTCTCTTTTATTGCCCCCCTGCACCTAGCTCCATAACTCCTTCCCATAAATGTATGAGTTATGTACGTCCTTGGGGGTTCTCACAAGTGGAGGGGGCTCCGGAGCGGAGCTTCATAATCACACGGCATATACAGCTATATTATATGGCGGCATCTGTCTCTAACAGCCGCGGACGGCGCTGAGTTCTGGCAGCCATTGTTTTTCTATTAACCATTTAAATGGCGCAGTCAATATCTAACAGCAGCATTTATATGGTGCGCACCGGTTTCCGAGCGCTCAGAGTGTTTATCTGGCCTCTACAACTTGATCAAAGGGAACCAGTTACTGTGACAGCTGGGGGTCTGCAGAAGACCCCTGTCACTGTAATTTTGGTCCTCCTGTGAAGCTCAGCCTAAGGCCACGTTCACACCTTCAGTATTTGATCAGTATTTTACATCAGTATTTGCAAGCCACAACTAGGAGTGGAACAATCAGAGGAGAAGTACAATAGAAACACGTCCCCACTTCTGTATTTATCACCCACTCCTGGTTTAGGCTTACAAATACTGATGTAAAATACTGACCATATACTGAACGTGTGAACGTGGCCGAAGGCAGAGCTTCTAGGAGTTTAAGGTTTTCACTACGTACTGCAATACTATAATAAAAAAGTCTTAAAAATAAAATATAAATCTAAAAAATATAAAAGTTTAAATCACCCCTCTTTTTCACCATTAAAAATAAAGAAAGGAAAAAATGCACTAAAAAATACTATTAAGATCTGGAATTAATTAACGTGATCAATAAACAAAAAAAAAAAAAATTGTTTTCTGACCTCACGTCCAAAAAAATGCTATTATGAGAAATCAAAGCATCATATGTACAGAAAGTTTGTATTAATAAAAACATGTGTACAAAAAAACAAACCTTTCCTTAGCCCCATCGACAGAAAAATAAAAACATTATGGGTCTCTGACTAAAGCAACACAAAGCACCAGATCATCTCACTTGAGATTTTTTTCTACAACTCCTCCCTCAATAAAACAAGCCCATACACGTCTATGTCAAAGCGAAAGCGGAAAAACAGAAAAATCTGTGGTCCTTAAAGGGTTAACCAATCCAATCCCACACATCCCCCCACCCTGTGTCCACAACCTTCCTACCTCTACTTCTATTATTCTACTAACCCTTTATATCCCACCCTCTCCCTTGTTATGCAGACTTTATACCCTACTTCGGCTCTCCAACTATTCTTATCTGGGTATTTGGTAGAGGTTAACCTTAAACTTGTATTCTATTATTATTATTTTTCTATGATTTGTACAGATTGTCTGCTACTTACCTGTTGTACTAATGTCCAAATGTTCTCCTGTAAATGCTCAAGATATTCTGAGCTTATTCGACCTTGGTGGTATTTGGTCAGGCAATCTCTCACTAGCTTCATAACCAGCCGGTAAGTGAAGCTGAGGACGCCATCGGGTAGTGGTAGCACAAAGTCAGGTTCATAGGTGGTAAGAATGCCCTGGAGTAGTGCTAACACCTGAAGTCTGTCTGGAGGAATTCCAGACATTTCAAGTAAATCCAATGAAATAGCAAATCAAATCGCAATCAGAATAGGACTAGCTATGCAGCTTATCACACACAACAATGACACCAGGGTATCAAAGTGATGATTGGAGTGCAAACACTAGTATAAGTTCTGATGTTTAATTGTGATGTCATAATATAACCTTGTGTTCTAATCTTAAAGGGGCATCTCACTTTATAAGGAAGTTGTCTAGCAACTCTTAAGAAGGCAACAATATAGGCTCAGCATCAATAGTACCGGATGCAAGTGTGGTGGAAAGGGCCATGGGTGCTTTACTTTTCCAATCAGTTATGGTATTTTTATATTGTAAGATAAATTATTTATATCTGTTATACACAATAAAAATGTAAGCGTTTATTATCAATAGAAATTCAGATTACGGTGCTAAAAGAAGCATCTTTACTGGGAGCAGGGTCAGACTGGGACTGCATACAGCCCTGGCATATGAAGCACACAGACCCATGTTACTCTCCCACATCCACCTCCAAAGATCGGGATCTCTATTACAAATATGACCCTGTCTACCACTGGAGAAAATCCAAATTTACTACTACCAATGATACACATTTATGAGGGAGCCCACTTAGGTCCCTTTATAATATTAATACCTCCTTCTTGGGCCTCCTTATAATAATAATAGTGCCCCTCTGGGCCTTCTTATAATAATAAAAGTACCACTCTGGGCCTCCTTATAATAATAATAATCGTACCCCTCTGGGTCTCCTTATAGTAATAATCGTACCCCTCTGGGTCTCCTTATAATAATAATAGTGAATCTCCTTATAAGGGAATCTGCCAGGAGAATCAACCCTCCTAAACCATCTATACGGGCATTGTGGGGATTCACTCAGGTTGTGCTTGAGGTAGGCGTTAGGCAGTGTTCACACAGGTAGTGCTGTAGTTCAATAAGGCAAGGTTTATTAGCTCCATAATCCCTGGAAGGACTTCATCACAAAATAGCCATGATCCGGCACACAGGTACAGACAACAGGAAAGTATAGTACATGCAGCAGGTCAATTGTCCGGCAGGCATATGTCCAACTCTCTGCCAAGTATATGTCCAATTCTCCGGTAGTTATACATCCAATGCTCCGGCAGGTGTATGTCCAAAACTATGGCTGGTGTATGTCCAATACTCCGGCAGGTATACGCCCAATACTCCGGCAGGTATACGTCCAACACTCTGGCAGGTAGACGTCCAATACTCCGGCAGGTGTACGAGCAATTCTCCAGCAGATACACGTCCAATAGTCCAGGAGGTAGACGTCCAACACTCTGGCAGGTAGACCTCCAATACTCCGGCAGGTGTACGAGCAATTCTCCAGCAGATACACGTCCAATACTCCAGCAGGTGTACAACCAACAGTCCAGGAGGTAGACGTCCAAAACTCTGGCAGGTAGACGTCCAATACTCCGGCAGGTGTACGACCAATTCTCCAGCAGATACACGTCCAATACTCCAGCAGATGCACGTCCAATACTCCAGCAGGAACACGTCCAATACTCCGGCAGGTACACGTCCACCCACAAATAGGTCAGTATGAGATCTCTCCAGGTATCTCACTGCTGTAGACTGTCCACCTGTAGACTGTTCACCATTGATTGGTCCTTTTTCGCTCCAAAGCCAAAGACTGCTCAGGCCCTCAGCTGACTCCCAGTCACTCTATTCAGAGAGACCCTCATTTTTCTCTCTCCTAACTGCAGCTCACATCTTGACGTGTTACTCAGGAGCCTCAACACACTCGCCTCTGCTTCAACGTCCCGCAGACTCACTGGCTCACCAGCAGTAACACACGCTGAACCCATTTCCTGCAGGTGCTCTCCTAATCTGGAGAAATCCATGTTTTTCTTATATGTAAATGAGCTGTTAAAATCTATGGGCCAGACATAGATCTCCCTAAGAATCTGCCTTCAGAGATTACTTTCAATGAAACGGGAAGTTACCAGTGTTTTACATGTAGATCAGGAGAGCAGACTGTCAGTCATTACATGTCTCACACTGGTAACACCTCCTTTCATTTAATATAAGCTCTGAAGGCAGATTCTCAGGGAGATCTATGTCTGGCCCACAGATCTTAACAGCTCATTTACATATTAATAAAAATATGTATTTCTCTGGAGTAAATATTGGATCACAGATATCAAGATATCAGTTTATTCAACTTTCTATGACCTACATGACCACTTCCATGCTTCCTTATCTGCAGCTTTAATCACATTACACCTTCAGCTGCTGCAACCATCCCACAAGGGGGCAAACCAGATAGGGTGAGGGTAGGAGCTGATCCCACATCACCTTTATCCTGGTGTTGAGAGGCTTCAGACAAAACTCGGCGAAAGGGAGCCTTAGGCAATGTTCACATGTGTTTTGCAGCGTTTTTTTCTGCAGGCAAAACCTGCACTCCTGGGAGTAAAAAAAGTTGCTCATAAAAATCAAGTTTTGTTAAGTTTTTGCTTTTTTTCATGTGTTTTTGCTGCATCTTTGTTGCATTTTTTGCTGTGGATTTTGGTGCGGATTATATGTGTTATTCGTCTATAGTACATGTTTAATAAAGTTGACTTTATTCACCGTATGGTTGTGTATTTTGCAGTGTTTTTGCACTTACTCATTACTTTCTATGGTGAAAAACCACTGAAAAAAAACAAAAAAAGTTGACATACTGCAGATTTTAAAAACATAGCAATTTTCCAATTCAGGAAACAAAACTGCTGCAGAACCCAATGTGTGAACATAGCCTTACAATTCCACAACTTTTCCGTCTTCACACTGAAAAGCTTCAAGAAAAGATGAGTGATTTTGTTGTGACGGACATTAATTGTTAACAAATGAATAGACCAAGGAAACATAGAAGCATTTGGATCAAATATGATAAATACTTTTATGTCCAAAAAGTATTCTCGGAGTAATACCTTTATTGGCTAACCAGGAAAAAAAAAATCTTTGCTGGCTTTCAGGGCACAGAGGCTGCTTCGTCAGGCAGGATTACAAATTAATTAGTAAGACAAGAGCACAACATCTAAGAGATATTACAACAGGACGTTTGTTCATGAGGCTAACACGTGACCATAATATAATTTTTTATTGTACATCTATAGAATATGATAAAAGACGTCACAAAAAAGGTCAGGTAATTATTAGTGTTGAGCGAGCATGCTCGACACTGCTCGTTACTCGCCCGAGCATCATGCTACTCGGGATGTTCGGCGAGCACCGAGCATTTCTGGGTTACTCGGGCGGGAGCTCGGGTTTCCGCCCTGCATGTTTGTCTCTCTTTACAAAGCCAATGAACATGCAGGGATTGCCAGCCAACTCACTGTAATGCCGCAGCCATGTTGTTTGTGGGCATTACAATGATTGGCTGGCCACACAGCGTCACCTCGAGTATTTAAAACCGGGCGCCGCCATCTTGGACACAGTCGCTCCGGATCAGACGGTGTAGGGAGAGTGCTGCTGAGTTAGGGAGAGATATATAGTGCGAAATAGGTAGTGTAGGGTCTCTAAAGCCTGCCAGATCAAACAAACAGTCCTTCTCAGGACTAATATCCATCCCAGATATCAGGCAGGCAGGCAGGCTGTATAGGAGACGCAGTGGTTATACCAGCAAACGCTGCATTACAGTCCTGTGAGCTCCTGTTGGTCAAATTGCTAGACTTATCACTCCGGTCTCAGGGGCCAGGAAAAATCTTTTTTTTCTTCATCTAAATCCTGTATTTATTTATTTTTCCTCAGTCAGACTGTCCAAAACCTTTGGGTATCCCCCCCCCCCCCCGAAAAAAAATTGAGTGTGTCTGTGACTGTTCAGACACCAATATATCTGTTTAAAAGAGTCTGGTGTACACCAAATAACTATAACTGTGGTTTTGCAGTTCCACGGATCAAATCTCTGTATTGTCCTACTTTTGGCATTTTTTGCCATAAAATAAACTATAATAGTGTCTCCCTGACTGGTCAGACACCAATGTATCTGATTAAAAGAGTCTGGTGTACGCCACATAACTATAACTGTGGTTTTGCAGTTCCACGGGTCAAATCTCTGTATTATCCTGCTTTTGGCATTTTTTGCCGTAAAAAAAAAACTAATAGCGTCTCCCTGACTGGTCAGACAACAATATATCTGTTTAAAAGAGTCTGGTGTAGGCCAGAAAAATAGAACCATGGTTTTGCAGTTCCATGGGTCGAATCTCTGTATTATCCTGTTTTTGGCATTTTTTTGCCATAAAAAACTGTAATAGTGTCTCCCTGACTGGTGAGACACCAATATATCTGTTTAAAAGAGTCTGGTGTGCGCCACATAACTATGACTGTGGTTTTGCAGTTCCACGGGTCATATCTCTGTATTATCCTGCTTTTGGCATTTTTTTCCGTAAAAAAAAAACTGTAATAGTGTCTCCCTGACTGGTCAGACACCAATATATCTGTTTAAAAGAGTCTGGTGTAGGCCAAAAAAATATAAATGAGGGTTTAACAGTTCCACGGTCAAATCTCTGTACTATCCTGTTTTTGGCATTTTTTGCCGTAAAAAAAAACTGTAATAGTGTCTCCCTGACTGGTCAGACACCATTATATCTGTTTAAAAGAGTCTGTTGTACACCACATAACTATAACTGTGGTTTTGCAGTTCCACGGGTCAAATCTCTGTATTATCCTGCTTTTGGCATTTTTTGCCATAAAATAAAGTATTATAGTGTCTCCCTGACTGGTCAGACACCAATATATCTGTTTAAAAGAGTCTGGTGTAGGCCAGAAAAATATAACTGTGGTTTTGTAGTTCCACGGGTCAAATCTCTGTATTATCCTCTTTTTGGCATTTTTTGCCATAAAAAAAAGCTGTAATAGTGTCTCCCTGACTGGGCAGACGCCAATATATCTGTTTAAAAGAGTCTGGTGTAGGCCAGAAAAATATAACTGTAGCTTTGCAGTTCCACTGGTCAATTCACTGTATTATCCTGCTTTTGGAACTTTTTTGCCGTATAAAAAAACTGTAATAGTGTCTCTCTGCCTGGTCAGACAAGAATATATCTGTTTAAAAGAGTCTGGTGTACGCCACATAACTATGACTGTGGTTTTGCAGTTCCACGGGTCAGATTTCTGTATTATCCTGCTTTTGGCATTTTTTTCCGCAAAAAAAAACCTGTAATAGTGTCTCCCTGACTGGTCAGACACCAATATATCTGTTTAAAAGAGTCTGGTATACGCCACATAACTATAACTGTGTTTTTGCAGGTCCACGGGTCAAATCTCTGTATTATCCTGCTTTTGGCATTTTTTGCCAAAAAAAAACTGTAATAGTGTCTCTCTGACTGGTCAGACAAGAATATATCTGTTTAAAAGAGTCTGGTGTACGCCACATAACTATGACTGTGGTTTTGCAGTTCCACGGGTTAGATTTCTGTATTATCCTGCTTTTGGCATTTTTTGCCATAAAAAAAACTGTAATTGTTAGAACCCTCCTGTTAGTTTTTTCTATTTTGCTGGTCACATGACTTTTTGCCTATTTAATCCAGCTCCGCCCTCCTGACCTTGCTGGACTTCAGTGTTTCATTTACTCTTAAGCTAGCCAGGTGCCTTGTACCTTACTCTGTAGTTTGCTTGGTCTTTTGACCACTTGAACTTCTGTTTGTTTGTTTGTCTTTTCTCTGCTACATTTCTGCTAGGAGGTGTCCAACTATATCCCAGTCCTTAGTTCTTGTAGGGACCCCTCCCTTATATCTATAGGTCTGCGTTCAGACTAGCCGAGGACTTAGGCGGGTCTGTTCACAAGGAACAGGTCCCCCGCTGCATCGTAGGGAATCAGCTTAGTCCTATTGTAGGGACAGTTTTCCTATCTTTCCTTAGTGTTTGTAGCAGTTCATAACAGTAATAGTGTCTCCCTGATTGGTCAGACACCAATATATCTGTTTAAAAGAGTCTGGTGTACGCCACATAACTACAACTGTGGTTTTGCAGGTCCACGGGTCAAATCTCTGTATTATCCTGCTTTTGGCATTTTTTGCCGTAAAAAAAACTGTAATAATGTCTCCTTGACTGGTCAGACACCAATATATCTGTTTAAAAGAGTCTGGTGTACACCACATAACTATAACTGTGGTTTTGCAGTTCCACGGGTCAAATCTCTGTATTATCCTGCTTTTGGCATTTTTTGCCATAAAATAAAGTATAACAGTGTCTCCCTGACTGGTCAGACACCAATATATCTGTTTAAAAGAGTCTGGTGTACGCCACATAACTAGAACTGTGGTTTTGCAGTTCCACGGGTCAAATCTCTGTATTATCCTGCTTTTTGCATTTTTTGCCATAAAAAAAAACTGTAATAGTGTCTCCCTGACTGTTCAGACACCAATATATCTGTTTAAAAGAGTCTGGTGTAGGTCAGAAAAATATAACTGTGATTTTGCAGTTCCACGGGTCAAATCTCTGCATTATCCTGTTTTTGGCATTTTTTGCCATAAAAAAACCTGTAATAGTGTCTCCCTGACTGGTCAGACATCAATATATCTGTTTAAAAGAGTCTGGTGTAGGCCAGAAAAATATAACTGTAGTTTTGCCGTTCCACTGGTCAATTCTCTGTATTATCCTGCTTTTGGCACTTTTTTGCCGTAAAAAAAAACTGTAATAGTGTCTCTCTGACTGGTCAGACAACAATATATCTGTTTAAATGAGTCTGGTGTAGGCCAGAAAATTAGAACTGTGGTTTTGCAGTTCCACTGAACAAATCTCTGTATTATCCAGCTTTTGGTATTTTTTCTGTAAAGAAAAACAGTAATAGTGTCTCACTGATTGTTCAGACACAAATATATCTGTTTGAAAGTTTCTGGTGTATGCCACATAACTATAACTGTGGTTTTGCAGTTCCACGGTTCAAATCTCTGTATTATCCACTTTTGGGCCTTTTTTACATAAAAAAAACAGTTTGAGTGTGTCGCTGACTGTTCAGCCCCAAATATATCTATTTAAAAAAGTCTGGTATACGCCAGTAAATTAGAACTTTGGTTTTGCAGTTCCACGGTTCAAATCTCTGTATTATCCAGCTTTTGTTTTTTTTCCGTAAAGAAAAACAGTAATAGTGTCTCCCTGATTGTTCAGACACAAATATATCTGTTTGAAAGATTCTGGTGTACGCCACATATCTATAACTGTGGTTTTGCCATTCCATGGTTCAAATCTCTGTATTATTCACTTTTGGGCCTTTTTTACAAAAAAAAAACAGTTTGAGTGTGTCGCTGACTGTTCAGCCCCAAATATATCTTTTTAAAAAAGTCTGGTATACGCCAGTAAATTAGAACTGTGGTTTTGCAGTTCCACTGTTCAAATCTCTGTATTATCCAGCTTTTGGCCTGTTTTACGTAAAAAAACAGTAATAGTGTCTCCCTGTCTGTTCAGTCACAAATATATCTGTTTAAAAGTTTCTGGTGTAGGCCAGAGAAATAGAACTGTGGTTTTCCTCTTCCACGGTTCTAATCTCCTTTTTATTACCCTTTTTCCATTCATAGTGCGAGTGTAAGCTATTTTACTTAATTTACAATGGGCAAGGCACGTGGCAAGGGACGTGGAACTGGACGTTCTGGTGATGGTGCGTGTAGAGGACGGGGCCGAGGCCAAGGTGAAAATGTGCCACAACCAACAGCCACATCTTTTCGCTCCCACTTCTTGACTGAATTACTAGGGAAGCACACTGCAACACCAGTATTGCGAACTGATCAGTGTGAACAGGTTATTAATTTGATAGCAGATAATACTTCCAGTTACCTGGGCACCACCACCTCCGGTCTGTCTTCCACACGGTCAAGTTTTAGTAGCCGTGAGTCTCGACCGTATACTCCTCCTCACCCTGATGCTCCTTCCTCCCACCATGCCGAGTGTCGTCAGACAGCAACTGATCCCACACTTTGACACTCTGAAGAGCTGTTCACTGGTTCATTTCCATATTTGTGCCCCTTGCCTGCTCCGCTTGAAGTGGTGGAAGAGGAGATCCCATGTAGCGATGCCCAAATATTTGAACAGCCACGGCCAGAGGAAGTCGACAATTGTGGCAATTTGTCACAAGAGGTGGACGATGACGAGACACAATTGCCACAAAGTGAGGAGGAGGATCGTGGTGCGCATGTGGAAGAGGAGGAGGTGGTGGATGATCTAGTAACTGACCCAATGTGGCAGGAGGACACGCAGAGCGAGGCCAGCAGCACACAGGGGGAGGGAGGCAGAGTACCCCAACAGGCAGGAAGAAGCAGTGTGGGGGCCGCACACAGAAGGCGGGCAACAGTTCCCCGTAACACCAACACGAGGGACGTTGCCAGTACAACCGGTAAGTCTTCCAGAGTCTGGAATTTTTTTAAAGACTCTGCTGATAACCCTTAAAAGGCCATTTGTACCACCTGCCAGGCCAGCATCAGCAGGGGTGACAAAACTACCAGCCTGACCACCACCAGCATGATCAGGCACATGGCAGCAAAGCAACCCACTTTGTGGAGTGAACCCCAGGGTCCACGACCAGTGTCAGCGGGTGTCACCACTGCTTCTTCCGCTGTTGTGCATGTAATAGAACCCCCTGTTGTGCGTGCAAGGCATTCCCCTGACCATACTGCATGCAAAGATGCCCCCTCCTCTCAGTCTTCACTTGTTATGGCAGTTTCTCAAGAAACAGCATCAACATTCATGTCCACGTCCCACCGCATCGTTCAATTGTCCATATCCCAGAGCTTTGAACGAAAGAACAAATTCGCAGCCAACGCCCCACAGGCCACAGTCCTAAATTCGCACATTTCATGACTGCTTGCGTTGGAAATGCTGTCTTTTAGGCTGGTGGAGACGGCATCCTTCCGCAACCTTATTGCGGTAGCCGTCCCCCGGCACTCGGTCGCCAGCCGACACTATTTTGCCCGGTGTGCCATCCCCACACTACACAAGCATGTGTCCCAAAACATCTGCCGTGCCCTCAACAACGCAGTTACTGGGAGAGTCCACCTGACAACGGACACGTGGACAAGTGCTTGTGGCCAGGGACAGTACATCTCCCTGACGGCACACTAGGTAAACATATTGGAAGCTGGGACCCAGTCGGACCTTGGGACGGAACACATCCTTCCCACACCGAGGATTGCGGGCCCTATATCAGTCAGAGTTGCCCCCACAGTGTA
Organism: Phyllobates terribilis; assembly: GCF_046119375.1. Classification (NCBI taxonomy): domain Eukaryota; kingdom Metazoa; phylum Chordata; class Amphibia; order Anura; family Dendrobatidae; genus Phyllobates; species Phyllobates terribilis. Next base: position 165,958,882 of record NW_027362763.1, read on the forward strand.
CTGCTCCTGCGCATCATCCTCCTCCTCCTCCTCCTCATGTTCTGCCTCCATCTCAGATATCACCACATCAGTTACAAGCTGGAAGCACTGCAGTACTGCCTCAGCCAAGCGGCAACGTGCTGTGCTGAAACTCATAAGCTTAGGTGATAAACCTCACACTGCTTGTGAGTTGTGGACAGCTGTGAAAGAGCAGGCAGATCTGTGTCTGAGACCGCTGAACCTAATTCCAGGCATGGTCGTGTGTGACAATGGCCGTAAACTGGTGGCGGCTCTGAGGTGAGGCAAGATCACACAAGTACCATGCCTGGCTCATGTGCGCTTCACGGGAGATGCTGAAAAGTGCGGGACCGGAGCCGGCAAGTTACAGTCAGCTGATCGGTTCTCCGGCAGATGCTGGAAGCGGCGGGACCGGAGCGGACGCCTCCCCCATCCATCGGATAGGTGAGTATCCATAGTTTTAAAGCAGTGTATGTACTGCAGCCAGAAGCTGTCTGTACATACACTGCTAGGGGGACACTCACAGGACACACAGACCCACACATTACATTACATTACATACAGACACATACATTACATTACATACAGGTGTAATCCTCCATCCTCACACTTCATTTCTCCTGCATCCTCCATAAAAAAACGCAGGAAAAAAAGCAGTGTGTGAATGGAGGTGCTTCTTTTACCTGCGTAAAAAAACGCAGGTAAAAAAAGCAGGAAATACGCACGTGTAAAAATACGCAGGAAAAAAAGCAATGTGTGAACGCAGCCTAAAACTGTCTTGTTAAGATACTGTGACCTCCACCACTCTTCCAAGGGGCATTGATATTGTCTTTTTATTCCACTGCGACCTCCACCACTCTTCCAAGGGGCATTAATACTGTCTTGTTAATCTACTGTGACCTCCACCACTCTTCCAAGGGGCAATGATATTGTCTATTTATTCCACTGCGACCTCCACCACTCTTCCAAGGGGCATTAAAACTGTCTTGTTAAACTACTGTGACCTCCACCACTCTTCCAAGGGGCATTAGAAGCATCTTCTTAAGCTACTGTGACCTCCACCACTCTTCCAAGGGGCATTAAAACCATCTTGTTAAGCTACTGTGACCTCCACCACTCTTCCAATGGGCATTAAAACCGTCTTGTTAAGCTACTGTGACCTCCACCACTCTTCCAAGGGGCATTGATATTGTCTTTTTATTCCACTGCGACCTCCACCACTCTTCCAAGGGGCATTAAACTTTCTTGTTAAGCTACTGTGACCTCCACCACTCTTCCAAGGGGCATTAAAATCGTCTTCTTAAGCTACTGTGACCTCCACGTCTCTTCCAAGGGGCATTAAAACCATCTTGTTAAACCACTCTGACCTCCACGTCTCTTCCAAGGGGCATTAAAAGCGTCTTGTTAAACCACTCTGAACTCCACAGCTCTTCCAAGGGGCATTGAAATGTTGTTTTTAATTAATTCTAACCTCCACGACTCTTCCAACGGGCATTGCATTTCCTCCTAATTTTAGTCAGCTTTTGGTTTTCAATGCATATGCGAACACTAAGGGAGACCCGCTCCCCAATAATGGGTAGACGGTTTTTAGTACGCTGTAATCCACGTCTGTTTCAAGGGGCATTGCAGTTCCTCATAATTTTTGGAAAGCCTTCCATTCACTGCTTAGGCCAACAGTGTACAGGAGACCCAATTGCTATAAATGGGAAAAACGGTTTAGTTAAGGCCCTCTGACCTCCATGTCACTTCCAAGGGGCACTGGAGTGTCTTGAAATTTTTGGTAGGCATTGCATTCACTGTATGCCCTATAACTGTGTAGCCGAACCGCTCCTTTTGGTGCAGAAACATATCCTACAAGACATGTGTGGTTGACTGGCCTGATATTGATGTGAATGGTCCCTGTTCCTCCTGCTCTTTCTCCTTTGCCACCACCTCATCCATAATTCATCACCTGAAGCTTTGTTTTAACGGGAGTCATAGAACTGGGATAGTAGCAGGAAAACATCCAGTAATCCTCGGAGGAGGTATGATATGGGCCAAAACGCTGACCACCTCAGGCCTAGCCGCTACTACATACATGCGCTTGCATTCCAAGGAACAAAAAGCAGAGGAGATGGATGGTATCATGATCATGAATAATTTACTCGTTACTTAGGAGGCCGACCACTGCTGCTGTCTACCTTCTGAACTTTGTGTTGAAGCCTGATTGACCCAGGACCCGCAATCCTCTATGTCTGGAGGACGTCTTGCATTCCAGTGTCCAACTGTGTCCCGGCTTCTACAATATTAACCCAGTGTGACGATGTCAGTCAGATGGACCATCCCTGGCCACATTCACTTGTTCAAGTGTTTGTGGTTAGGCTGTCCTTCAAATAGGGGCGACTGGGGACCATTTATCGACACCCGGCCGCCCCTAGGTGGCTGGGGACCAAGCGTGGACACCCGGCCGCCGGGCGGCTGGGGACTGAGTATGGATACTAGGCCGCCGACGCAGCCATGACGTGGTGGCCAGATTCCGCCTCCACATGCCTAACAGGCCCAATTTCAAGTGCAAGCAAGCTAGCAGTATGGTATTGCAGCCTGGGGGTGGGTGGGTGGGTGGCAGGCTGCATACTTGCGCTTGCATTGCAAGGAATGGGGGAGGTACAATTGAACACTGCCCTGGGACAAGGACTTGCACGGGGATAGTTGCAAGTCTGCATATTCTGATGCGGCAAGGATCACTTCTGATGGGCACACTTTTAGGCAGTGACCTGGGTGTCAGAGATGCTTCCAGGGGTCTTCCCCATGCTGTTCCCATGTCTTTTCAGCACTGTATGCATGTGTCACACAGCACATGGCCAGATTAGGTTGTAAAATGTTAAAATGACATTTCACGGTGAATACATTTGTCACGGTTGAAAGCAATACAAAAGTGCAAAAACGCATAAAAAATGCTACTTGTGAACATAGCCCAAGGTGTGGAGGAGTATTTTTGTTTTTGGTTATTTATTTTACCTTATACCGAAGTTTTTACCATGGAACGGATATTCCTTAACATATTTCACAGGAAAGCAGTTTCAGTTTCGTTTTTGAACGTTTCATTGTGAGGCCGTAAAAGTGGCTTAATACCTCTGACCATGTTGTTGACAGCAGTGACCTAGGGGTCAGAAATGCTTCCTGGGGCGATCTCCATGCTGTCGCCATGTCATTTGAGCACTGTCATTATCGTTTTGGGAACTTTTTAGGCTTTCTGCAGACTGCCGGGGGTGCCGCCGCAAAAATGCTCGGGTCTCCCATAGACTAACATTGGGCTCGTTGCTCGGGTCGAGCACCCGAGTATCACGGTGAGCTCGGCCAGAGCTTCGAGCACCTGAGCATTTTAGTGCTCGCTCAACACTATTCAGGACAGATCTTCAAGTGGTCTCTTGAGACTGCCGCTGAAGTTTCCCCTCCATCTTTGCTGATGAGGCACACTTTGGTGTTATCGTAACTTGAATTTAGGATGGTGTATGGCTCTGCCTCCCACTGGTCATCTAATTTGTTAAGTCGTCTTTTCCTCTTAAGTACCTGTTCTCCAGGTGATAAGGGAATGACAGGTGCGTGCTGATTATAAGTTTTCTCTTACTTCTGTCTTGCCTGGGACAAACTTACCAGGTCTTGCTCTCTTCAGGTAAGCATGTGTACAGTTGGTGGAGTTTACCGGGATGTGATTATATAGGTCCACCAAATCTGGTAACTTCTCTGGCCACAGGCTACGTTCTTCAAGGGGCAACGTCTTCAACAGGTCTATCACTACCTGGTTCATCTTTTCACACAACCCGTTGGTCTTGGGATGATACGGCGTCGTCCTGATTTTCTTGCAGCCGTACAAGTTACAGAATTCCTGGAACATCTCTGCTTCAAAGGCTGGACTTTGGTCGGTAAGCACCCTTTCAGGGTAACCGTGCGGGCGACAAAAGTGCTGTTGGAACGCTTTGGCTGCCGTCTGAGCCGTCTGGTCTTTCACTGGCACTACTAACAAAAACCTGGAGTAGTCGTCTACTATGGTGAGAGCGTAGACATAGCCTGACCGGCTTGGGGCTAGCTTCAAATGGTTGTTTGGTGATTATGGGCTGCAGGGGAGCCCTCTGGCTGTCACGGTCTTTTCGTCTCAGGTTGCATGGACCACATTCTCGACACCATCTCTCGATTGCTTTCCTCATGCCAGCCCAGTAGTATCGCTCACGTAGCAAGACTTCCAACTTCTTCAACCCGAAGTGTCCTGCTCCATCGTGGTACGCTTCTAAGACCATTGACGCATCCTGCCTCGGGACTATCACCTGCCAGACCAGTTCATGTGTCCGGGAGTTGATGCTTCTTCGACACAGCTTTCCTTCGTAGATGAACAGTTTTCCCTTCTCCTTCCACAACTGTTGGGTCTCCTGTGGAGCATCTGGATCAGGGTACAAGTCAGCTTGTGTCAGCAACTCCTTGACTAGGTGGACAGCCGGGTCACTATCCTGCGTTTCTGCCCATCCATGCTGGGGCAATGGGTTGAACGTGGCCTCTCCGTTGGTGGAGCGCTTGTCCCTTACACAGTGGGAGCACTGGGTCACCCCATGACAATGGAAAGCGGGTATCTCTATCTCCTCCAGCTCTTCCGGGTCTTCTCCCCCATCTGGAAAGTTGGGCATCCTGGACAGCGCATCAGAATTTGCATTTTTATGCCCCGCCTGATACTTCATGGTAAATTCGTAGTTAGACAGTCAGGCCATCCATCGTTGCTCTAGGGCACCAAGCTTCGCAGTCTCCAGGTGCGTCAGCGGGTTGTTATCTGTGAAGACTGTAAATTTGGAGGAGGCGAGATAGTGCTTGAAGCGCTCTGTTACAGCCCAGACTATGGCGAGAAACTCCAACTTGAAGGAACTGTAGTTGTCGGGGTTCCTTTCCATAGGACGGAGCTTCCTGCTGGCGTAGGCAATCACTCTCTCTCTGCCTTGCTGTACCTGGGACAGCACCGCTCCTAATCCCACGTTGCTGGCATCTGTATGAAGTATAAAGGGTTGGCCATAGTCTGGGTAGGCCAGGACTTCATCACCGGTGAGAGCCATTTTCAGTCGGGTGAAGGATTCGTGTTCTGGTTTACCCCATTTGAACGGAGGTTTGGGGTTCTTGGCCTTCTTGGACTGGCCTACCAGGAGGTCCTGCATGGGCACTGCTATCTTGGTGAAACCCTTGATAAATCTCCTGTAGTAGCCTACCAGCCCGAGAAACTGCCGCACTTCCTTGATAGTGGATGGTCTTGGCCAGTCCTTGATTACGGTGGCTTTTTCAGGGTCTGGCGCTACACCTTCGGTGCTTACCACATGACCAAGGTACTGCACCTTGGGCTTCAACAGGTGGCATTTGGATGGCCTTACTGTGTGACTCACGCGCGTCCTCTGTAAGCCCTACCCTGGGAGGTGGAGGACTCGGAGTCGGGTCCTTTGATGTAGAGATGGGGTGCAGCCGTGGCCCGGACCTGACCCGTGCAAAGGGTCGTCACACTAAAACAAAAGAGATGGTACGGGCTTATCCGGGTTGAGTGGCTGATCTCGACTACGCCACCTGTGGCACCTGGTGAAGGCCACCAGCGCCGCTACAGTCCACTGAGGCATGGTGTTATGGCAGCCGTCATTGTTACTACTCCCTACAGGCGGAGCATGGCCTCAGGTCAGAGGGAAAGGATGACGGGGGTAGTAGTCTAGGAGGTCTGGTGCTACGTAGCACAGTGTAATGCAGAATAAAGAGTCCGGAGGCCATAGGGGTTAACTTCCAGGGTTTTTACTCATGTTGAAGAGTACAGCTGCAAGGCTCCTCCCTGCTCCTCGCGGAGTTCTGCGGTCACCAGGGACAGGGGTCTGACAACCTCCGAGTAAGTCCAGTGTTAAATCAGGACCCCGCAACAGAGTGTTACTAGACTTCAGACCGGTTACTTTCCTGTCTGTGTAGATAGGCCGGGTCTCCTTCTGAACTCCTCTCAGAAAAAGGGCACGGGTGGCAGCTCCGCTCCTTCCGTTACCCGGTGGGATCCTCAGAGCCTACCGGGCTTTCCCGACCAGGACGTGGAGTAGCAAGGTCGGGTGTTGGGGGCCGGTACCCCTCTTGCAGCTGGAATCCCTCTGAATAGATCAGAATAGCGAGGACAGGTGGCGTATACCGCTCCATCTGCATCCTCCCTGGGGCCATTTGCTGTGGAGCTACACTCCTAAGCTTCGGGCCTTCTTGGTCATTGTCCTTGACCGGGTTGAGACATATGTTAACTCGAACCTGCCCCTCGACCCAAGGCCAGGGTACGAGGGCCGTGTCTCCATCCGCTGCAGGTCCACACAGGATCCACTTTCAGGGTGGGAGATCACAATCAAAAGAACCGACCAATGACCAAGATGGCAGTGTATTAAATATGAATTATTAAGTGTCACTAAAATGTGAGTCCTCCACCCTCACCCACTAAATGGTTCCCCTATCTCTTGGTTCCCCAGTCTCCCTGTAACCAGGAGGGCAGCACCTAGTGCATTCTAGCCCCCTCTGGTGGAGAAGTGTGGTGTTGAATGTGGAGGTGGAGTCCTGACCATCACACTGTTCTTACCTCAGAGGAGGAACACTACACTCCATTAAAGAAGTGCAGCATCCCAGTGGCGGTCGAACCCTCAGGGGCGCCACATTACCTTCAGGCCAAAACCAGATAGGGCTTCAAACACCTCGGCAAGGTGCTCCAGGTGTTCTTCATATGTCTTCGAGTAGACAATTACGTCGTCCATGTACAGCAGGACAGTTTCGAAGTTCTTGTGTCCTAGGCAGCACTCCATTAACCGCTGGAAGGTTCCTGGGCCATTGCAGAGCCCGGATGGCATACAGTTGAACTCACAGAGGCCCATTGGTGTTGTAAACGTGGTCTTTTCTTTGTCCGCCTCTGCCACAGGAACCTGACAGTACCTACTGGTGAGATCCAAAGTGGAGAAATAATTAGCAGATCTTAATGCTGCTAGTGACTCCTCAATTCTGGGTAATGGGTAGGCATCCTTATGTGTAATGCGGTTAATCTGCCTGTAGTCAACACACATCCTCATTGTACCATCCTTCTTTCTAACGAGAACTAATGGAGCTGCCCAGGGGCTACAACTATCCCTTATCACCCCAGCCTCCTTCATCTCCCGTAACATCCCTTTGGCATATTGATAGTGAGCTGGGGGTACAGGCCGGTACCTCTCTTTAATCGGTCGATGATCTCCCGTGGGGATATGATGTTGAAGCCCTTTTACCTGCCCAAAGTCTAGTGGGTGTTTGCTGAAGACGCGCTCATATTCTTGGACCACCCGGTATACTCCAAGCTTTTCAGTGCCCACTTGTAGCTTCTGACACCAATCCTCCATCTGTCCCTTGGAACCATTATCCTCTGCCGGTTTGGATGGAGGCAAGGGTTCCACTATCTTTATTGAGTTGTTACTGACAGTGAATAGCTTAGCAAGGGTAGCATACCGGGGTAAATGGACCTCTTTCTCCCCACAGTTCAGGATGCTTATCGGTACTCTCCCCTTGCGGACATCTACTACCCCCCTGGCCGTCAAGATAGTGGGCCTACTGTCAGAGTACACGGGCTCTAACAGGGCCTGATAATCTTGACCCCTCAGACCAATTGCTGCCCGACACCATATTAACATTTCGCTTCTAGGGGGCATTGCAATGGGAAATGGATCACTCATCCTGACACTGTCAATTTCCCCTCTAGACAGCTCTACCTGTTGTCTTTTCATCAGGGCTCTGATCTCCTTCTGTAGAACTCGCTGCTGACTGGAACTGGCAGTCTCTGCGACCTGTTGTAACAAAACAATAATTTCTCCCAAGACAATTTTCTATCACACTAGTGCCTAAGGTTATCATGGGATGACTTTCTCGGCGATCAATATCAACAATAATCATTCCTTGTGATGGCAATTCTACTTTGCCAACTTTTATGGTCACCTCTTTATACCCCACCTGAGGCAAGGGCTTACCATTGCTGGGATAGATACTAAGGTGTTCATCTGGACGGCGGGTAATGTCTGAATCAGTCCAGTATTGTTTATAAAGGATATACGGCATCATGGTCACCTGGGACTCAGTGTCCAGCAACGTACTTGTCGCGCCAGCTTTGTGGGCCCGGTCATCTTACTCCTGGGGGTTGGCCCTTTGCTCCAGGGGTTGTTCGTTTAAATTACAGAATCTTGCGTATTGCCCCGCCTTTTGACTGCGGTGGCAGATGGGTTGTCCGTCCTGGTCGTAGCGATCGCTGTTCCTCCCTCTGATCGGTGGAATTCTTCTCTGTCGTCGCCACGGGATGTCATCTAGACTGGAAGCCAGCTGGATCTTTTCCTTTGGAGACACTTGCATGGCCAGCACGGTCTTGGTTAACGCAGCCACACTTTTGGTCAGCTCCTGGACCTGAAGGCGCAGGTCTGCAGACGGGTCATTGTCTAGAGTCTGCGCGTCAGCTTCCACAGGTTCTGGGGAAAAGAACGCCACCTCCTGGTGGTATGTGATAGCTCGGAGCCGGTGGGATGCAGTGCCTCCTGGTGTTGATTCCCGCAGCACCCGGATGGCTCTGTCTTTAAATTGCGTAAAGGCCAGATCAGAGTTTTGCAGAGCCATAAGCGCAGCTGTGTCCTGTGAGCGCTGGACAGCAGCCCCTCAAAAAACTGCTCAGTTAGCAAGCTGTCCTCATCATGTACACTGTCAGGGTCTACCTGTTTGATGGCCCGCAGTGCCTCCTGCAGATTTAGAGCATAGTCCCGTACACTGTCCTGCACCCTTTGTTTGCACCCGTAAAAATTCACTTTAATTTCTGCTGCGGTGCTGGTGTCAAAGGTATCCTTCAGTCGGGCCAGTATTTCTTTTACAGTGCCTTTGTCTCTGCCCGACCAGGACTTCACCTTTCTCTGGGCTGCACCGATTAACTGGCCTATGAGGATGCCGACTTTTTGCTCCTCAGACAGGGGGTATACTTTAAACAAACTGCGCAGTCTCTCTTCAAAGTCGTTCAGGGTGTGCGACTCCCCTGAGTACTGGGGCAACCACGCCGCCCCCGGTATGCATGGCATTGATAACGGCATTACAGTGGCAGCGGCCTTGCCTGCGGCTGAACCCTCCTCCTTGTTGGGCATCTTCCTCCTCCCTAGTGAACCTCAGCCAGGTCCTGGGCGTCTCCTGATGTACCAGTATGCTGCTCTGCAGGCGGAAGGATCTCTTACCCGGCAGTTCCGGATCAGGGCTTCTTTCTTCCCCCTCAGCGGGCAGCAAACCACGTGATAACACAGTTCAATAAAGTTTATGGCACACAGGACCCGGTTATACCGGGCTTCGTGAATCCAGTTCGTGACGCCAAGTTGACGCGCCCCCTGGGCATTGGGGTACCCGTTGCCGGGCCGGTAGATACTGGGGAATGTCACAATGGCGGTGACCCGGTCCGTGACCCAGGGCGGTCAATAACAGGGGTTTATTTATAGGGGATTTATAGTGATTGTATAAAGTTCGTGACGCCACCTGTGGTATGCAGCTAAGGGAGCCACCGCTGGGGAGCAGGTCCTCTGGAGCTGATGTTACTGCAACAGGGATGGTGTGGCTCTCCACAGGTAGAGCTTATCTCCAGGGTAGTGTAGATGTTATGGGTTATGCTGGGCGTTGTAGTGCAGGGGTTGATGGCGCAGCAATAATCAGTCCACAACTTAATGGCGGTTTCCTCTTATCTTTACTGGTGGTGATTAGACAAGCCGGGACTAGGGTACTGGCTAGAAGTGGAAGTCCGGGCAGCCTAGAAGCAAGTAAAGAATCCTCCTTGCCTGGTGAAGTTGGAGGCCTTCCCTTTCACTAAACTCTTTGGCCCTGCTGCTTGTAGCTGTGCGGTGGCCTTCGACCGAGTGCAACGTTTCTGTGCTCACCCGTATGGCAGTCAGCTCGGGCCTTGCCATACAGAATCTCCGGAACTCCCATTTAAGAATGGTAGAGCGGTAGTGCGGATGATTGACCTCTGCTCCACTTCTCAGGAACGTTGGGGGTCCGACAACCTGCAAATAGGATAACTTTCCAACTTAAATCAACCCCTTTAAGAAGCATTAAAAGGATTAACGGTCTAAAACTACAAATCTGCAGTCACTCTTTGTGACGGCAGACTTGTGACTGCTCACATCACGCACTGCTTGCTCTGAGGATTCTCTGGTGTCAGCGTCAGGAATAGTGGTCATGTGACAGCAAGTATGCGATATGCATACGCCCAGCCACAATTCGACTAGATGGATACTGCCTCGCTCAATTTATTTGCATAGTCGGATGGTGTCCGGAAATATGCAAATCGCATACTTGCAGTAACATGACCACCGTTCCCAACGCTGATGACGCGCCCCCTGGGCCTAGTGTGGACGTGTGTGGGATACCCGGAGCCGGGTCTCTGGGGGTTGTAGTCTCCGTGGTGGCGACCCAGTCCCGTGGCTCAGGGTGGTCAAACCAGTGGCAGTATTTTATGGGTTTTAGGTTAATTGTCCGACTACGCCACCCGTGGATTGCTGTCAGGGTGTACCGCTGTTGCGAGGCAGACCGCTGAGGCTGTTGTGGTGTGCGCAGCAAAGGATGGGATAACTCCCCACGGGAGGAGTATAGCCTCAGGGCAGAGAATGCGGATGATGGGAGTGATGGTGCACGGGCGTCCCAGTACTAGTAGTGCTGTATGCGGTGAGAAAGCAGGAACGACTCAGAGTCTTTGCAGTGCAGTTCAGGGTCTTTACTGATTATATTAAGGCAGACCCTCCCGGGAGTACTGGCTAGCATAAGGGGCTTGGTCAGTCTGTGAGCAAGCAGGAATTCCCCTGGCCAGGTGGAGTTGTAGGCCTCCCCGTCTATCTGCACTCTTCCTGGCTACCTTGCTGTAAGCGAGTGGAAGTAGCCCACATCCTTGAGTATACCGTGTGGTGCTCACCCGTATGGCTGGTGACTTGGGGCCTTCTGATAGCCTCCGCTCCTCGATGGCGGTGCTGGTCCCTTCCTTGTGAATGAGCCTCCGAGCTTCTATGGCCAGAGGACCTGGAAGCCCCTGCCGGCTGGTTTCTGCTGCTGGGTGAATATACGTCCCCACAGCCTCGGATTCCGGTGTCCGGTACTTGGATTCTCCTGCCTGGGCGAGCTCTGCTCAGCTCCAGCCCCTGGTCTTCAGCTCCTGGCTCCTACAGAGCTCCTGCTGTAACTCTCCCTGTGCCTGGAACTGTCTCCAGGCTCTGACTCCACTGACTAATCCCGCCCCAGACCCAGTTTATAAGGGCAGATTCCTCCCCTCCCAGGTCTGGGCAGGAAGTGTTGCTTGCTTAAGGGCTCCTGACCAGAGAAACCTCCCACTTGCTCTCAGGCGTAATATTTCTATTACTGTGGTAACCAGACCCCTGGTGTGCCACATTCCCCCCTAGTAAATTTTAGTACTCTGGGACTAAACACATTTTTAAGAAAACACAAATACAGGGTATAAACAATAATACAACAACATATATACAAGAAGCTTTAGTCTTTAGAGGTCACGGCGTGTCCGTAACCGGGTGTCCATATCACCCAACAAGGTGAAGTCTTGGCACAGAGTAGGGGACCTGTCCAAAGCAAACCCCAAGCGTTGGCCCGGGCCGTGGCTGCAAGGCTGATGCTAGCTACTTTGGGCCACAAGGAGGCCACGCCAGACAGGTTTTCTCTTCCGCGGCCATCTTCGCAAGAGGCACCAAGGTGCAACTATCTACATTGTAGTTCCGGTTACTCAGCGTCCATAACCTGTCAGTCCAAATAAACCTGCAGGGGTAACTAGAGAAACATAATTAGTAACCAGGTAACAAAAACATAAACCCTTTTCAACATTGGCAATTTACAAGCAAATGCACATTACATTTAGATTCTCCAGCGAGCGGGCATTTGTCCTCTAGTGCTCCTGGTGGACCTACGTAACCCACTATCTGGTTCTGCACTACAGGGTGTAGAAGGTGTTATGGGCAGGCCTGGCAGCTTTCTGCGTACTCTTTGGCTTACTAGGGGCACGGCAGGCTCACTACTAGCAGAGGGTTGATTCTCCTGGGCTGCTGGTATGGATTCTTCTGCCTCCTGGGCCGGCTGCTCTTCTGACACTCCCTGTTCTTCTGTAGGTCCTTGAGGGGCTGGCTGGAGAAAGGTGAGGACGGGTACCACGACTGCGTTGTTGATCTGAGTCCAGGACCGGGGAAAGTCTCCGAGTACGGTACTGATCATTTCTTCCCTTTCCTCTGCGGGTTGAGGGTTTTCTTGATCTTCTTCAGGGCTTTGCAGCTGCTCGGGACACTTCTTCAGGTGGTCTCTGGAGACAATGCCTGTGGTCTCTCCTCCATCCTTACTGATGACACAGACTTTTGGGTTCTCATGGCTTGAGGGCAGTACGGTGTACGGGTCCTTCTCCCACTGGTCGTCCAACTTGTGGAGCCGCGTCTTTCTCTTCAAGACCTGCTCTCCAGGTACCAGGGGAACAGCGGGAGCATACTGATTATAAGCCTTCTCTTGCCTTTCTCTTGCTTGAGACAGACTTCGCTCAACGCTCTCCTGTACTTTCCGATACTGCTGCTGCTGTTCTGTATCCCAGTCTGCCTCTGGCGAGGTGTCCTCAGGTGTCAGGACTCCCATATCCAGGTCAATAGGCAGCTTACCAGGTCTTGCTCTCATTAGGTAAGCCGGGGTACAGTTGGTGGAGCCTACGGGGATGTGATTATACAAGTCCACCAAATCAGGCAGTTTTTCAGGCCACAGACTGCGTTCTTCCAGGGGCAACATTTTTAGCAAGTCTATCACCACCTGGTTCATTTTCTCACTTAGTCCATTGGTCTGAGGGTGATAGGGCATTGTTCTTATCTTCCTGCAGCCATACAGATTACAGAACTCCTGGAAGACCTCCTCTTCGAAGGCTGGTCCTTGGTCCGTCAGCACTTACTCTGGATACCCGTGTGGACGGCAGAAGTGCAGCTGGAAGGCTCTGGCTGCTGTCTGAGCAGTTAGGTCTTTGACAGGGACCACCACCAGGAACCGGGAGTAGTGATCTACAATGGTAAGGGCGTAGACGTACCCAGATTTGCTTGGAGCCAGTTTCACATGGTCCAGGGCTACCAGTTCCAGTGGCTGCCTGGTGATGATGGGCTGCAGGGGACTCTTCTGGCTGGCACGATCCTTTCTTCTTAGGTTGCACGGGCCACAGTCTCTGCACCACCTCTCGATGGCTCCTCTCATGCCTACCCAGTAGAACCGTTCACGCAACAGGAACTCCAGCTTTTTCCATCCGAAGTGTCCGGCTCCGTCGTGGTACGCCTCCAGAACTAAAGCCGCGTCTCGTCTTGGGACCACTACCTGCCAGGTCAGCACGTGTGTTCTAGAGTTGACCATTCTCCGGCACAGCTTCTCCTTGTAAAGAAACAGCCTGCTTTTCTCCTTCCACAGTTGCTTGGTCTCTTCCGGAGCGTCTGGGTCAAGACCGGCATCAGCCTGTGTCAGCATTTCCTTCACCAGACGGACTGCGGGATCACTGTCTTGTGTCTCTGCCCAGCTGTGGTGGGGTAAGGGATTGAACGTAGCAGAGTGCCTGTCCCTCACACGGTGGGAATACAGGGTAATCCCATGATGGTGGAACTCAGGGAGTTCGATTTCTTCCAGTTCTTCTGGATCTTCCCCGACGTCCGGTAAGTTTGGCATTCTGGACAGGGCATCCGCGTTGGCATTTGAGCGGCCCGCCCGGTATTTGATGGTGAATTCATAGTTGGACAGGCGGGCCATCCATCTCTGCTCCAGGGCACCAAGTTTTGCAGTGTCCAGGTGTGTTAACGGGTTGTTATCTGTGTACACGGTGAACTTGGAAGAGGCAAGGTAATGCTTGAAACGTTCGGTCACTGCCCACACCACTGCCAGGAACTCTAGCTTGAATGAGCTATAATTCTCAGGGTTTCTCTCTGTGGGCCATAGTTTTCGGCTGGCGTAAGCGATTACTCATTCTTTCCCCTGCTGGATCTGGGACAGTACGGCTCCTAGCCCGATGTTGCTCTCGTCCGTGTGGAGGATAAAAGGCTTGCTGTAGTCAGGGTACGCCAGGATTTCATCCCCCGTGAGGGCCATCTTCAGCTGGCAGAAGGACTCCTCTTACAGCTTTTCCCACCTGAAGGGCGGCTTCTGGTTTTTGGCCTTCCTGGATTGACCTATCAGGAGGTCCTGCATAGGGGCTGCCATTTTGGTGAAACCGGGAATGAATCTTCGGTAGTAGCCTACCAACCCGAGGAACTGCCGCACTTCCTTTATGCTGGAGGGTCTTGGCCAGTCTTTAATCACGGTGATCTTATTGGGGTCGGGAGCCACTCCATCAGCACTCACCACGTGTCCCAGGTACTGCACCTTTGGTTTCAGGAGGTGACACTTGGAGGGATTCACCTTTAGGCCGTAGCTTGCCAGGGCGTCAAACACTTCTGCCAGGTGTTTCAGGTGGTCCTCGTAGGTTTTGGAATAGATGATGATATCGTCCAGGTATAACAGGACCGTCTCGAAATTCCGGTGTCCCAGACAGCATTCCATCAACCGCTGGAAGGTTCCTGGTGCGTTGCAGAGCCCGAACGTCATACAGTTGAATTCGCTGAGACCCATCGGGGTGGTGAATGCGGTCTTCTCCTTGTCTGCCTCTGCTACAGGAACCTGCCAGTACCCGCTAGTAAGATCCAAAGTGGAAAAGAAGTTAGCAGATTTTAATGCAGCTAAAGATTCTTCTATTCTAGGTAACGGGTACGCATCTTTGTGTGTGATACGGTTGACCTTTCTGTAGTCTACACACATTCTCATTGTGTTGTCCTTCTTTTTCACTAGAACTAGTGGAGCTGCCCAGGGGCTACAGCTGTCCCTGATTACCCCAGCTTCCTTCATGTCCCGCAACATCCCCTTTGCATGCTGATAGTGTGCAGGGGGCACAGGTCGGTATCTTTCCATTATGGGCGGATGGTTTCCTGTGGGGATGTGATGTTCTACCCCCTTTACTCGCCCGAAGTCTAGCGGGTGCTTACTAAAGACTCTTTCGTACTCCTGAACCACCCGGTAGACTCCCTGTTTTTGGTGTGAGGGAGTGGAGTCAGTACCCAAATGCAGTTGCTGACACCAGTCCTCCATTTGTTTCTTAGAGCCATTACCTTCCTCTGGTTGAGATGGAGGCAAGGGTTCTACGGCCTTTACAGAATTTTGGTTTATGGTGAACAATTTGGCTAGCGTGGCATACCGGGGCAGGTGTACTTCTCTCTCCACGATATTTACGATGCGGACAGGTACCCTCCCATGGCGTACATCGACCACTCCCCGTGCTGTCAAAATGGTGGGCCTACTGTCTGAGTAGACGGGCTCTACCAATGCTTGGTAGTCTCTACCTCTTAGACCAATAGCTGCCCGGCACCAGATCATCATCTCACTTTTCGGGGGCATGGCAATAGGGAACGGGTCACACATTCTCACGCTACCAATCTCACCACCAGATAATTCCACCTGTTGCCGTCTCATCAGTGCCCGGATTTCTTTTTGGAGGACACGCTGCTGGCTAGAACTGGCGTTCTTGGCAACCTGCTGTAAAATGAGAATCACCTCTGCAAGACAATTTTCAATCACGTTAGTTCCCAAGGTTATTCTAGGGTGACTCTCATGACGGTCAATGTCCACAATAATCAGTCCTTGTGCCGCTAGTTCGGCTTTACCGATCTTAATGGTCACCTCTTTGAATCCCACCTGCGGCACGGGCTGACCATTGCTGGCGATGATACTCAGGTCGTCATCTGGGTAGCGGGTTATGTCCGAGTCATTTCAGTACCGCTTAAAGAGCACGTACGGGATGGTAGTCAATTGTGACCCAGTGTCCAGTAGGGCACTCATAGGAATGCCATCCAGTACCACAGGCAAGACCGGACGTCCCCCTAAGTATTTATCACGCCAGTTCGATGGGCCTGATGATCTTATGCCTGGGGGTTGGCCCTCTACCCCAGGTTGTGCCCGTTTAAATGACAGTACCTTGCCATATGTCCGGGCTGATTGCAGCAGCGGCAGATGGGTTGTCTGTCCTCGTTGTATCTGTCGCTGGGTCTTCCTCTGGACGTTGGGATCCTCCTCTGTCGGCGCCACGGGACGTCCTCCAGTTCGGATGCCAACTGGATCTTCCCTGGAGGAGAGACCTGTAAAGACTGCACAGTTCTGGTTAGCGCGGCTACACTTTTGGCTAGCTCTTGGACCTGATGGTGCAGGTCGGTAGCCGGGTTGGCATCCAAAGCCTGCGCACCAGCTCCTACAGACTCTGTAGACAAGGGCGCCGCCTCCTGGTGATAGGTAATAGCAGGGCGCTGGTGGGTTACAGTACTACCCGATGCCGGTTCTCGGAGCACCCGGATGGCCCTGTCTTTGAACTTTGCAAAGTCCAAACCAGGGTTCTGCAAGGCCATTGCACGTAACTGGGTTCCGTGGGCATTGGACAGCAGACCCTCAATGAATTGCTCAGTTAACAGTTCATCTGCATTCCGCACACTGTCAGGGTTTGCCTGTTTAATGGCTCCCAGGGCCTCTTGCAAATTCAAAGCATAGTCTCTTATACTGTCTTGGGCCCGCTGCTTGCACCCATAAAATCTCATTTTGATCTCGGCTGAGGTGCGGGTATCAAAAGTGTCCTTCAGACGGGCCAAGATCTCCTTTACTGTCTCCTTGTCCCGGACTGACCAGGATTTTACTTCGCGTTGGGCTGCGCCGGTTAGCTGGCCTATCAATATGCTCACTTTCTGGCCCTCCGTCAAGGGGTATACCTTAAATAGGCTGTACAGTCTCTCTTTAAAGTCGCTTAGGGTATGCGACTCCCCTGAGTATTGGGGCAGCCAGGCCGCTCCGGGGATGTATGGCATTGTGAACGGCATCACTGCGGCAGTGGCTGCGCTGGTGGTAGAGGGTCCCTCCGTGTCCGTCATCTTCCTCCCCCCTAGTTAAGTGTGGCCTACCTTCTGTTGTTTCTTCTCCGTAGGCCTCAGCTCCGCAGACGATCGTCAGGGTGGAGGACCTTGCGTTGCGCTCTGGTGACATCAGCGTCGCTCTCTCTCCCTTCCAGGACCTTGCGCAGCGTCGATGCGTGGGGCGGAGCTTCGGGTCTCGCGCGCTTTCGGCGTCCACGCCCCTCTTCTACCCGCGCGGCGTCCCGAAGATGGCGTCCGATGGCGGGAAAACGACTGCGGATGGCGGGAAACTTTTGAAGATGGCGGGAAACGGCTCCGGATGGCGGGAACCTTCACCACGGCAGGTAAGACAGTCTTTTGAAGGCACGCAGTACCCGGTGGTTGCGGGCACGAAATCCTGCTGACTACGCCAAAGTTGACGCGCCCCCTGGGCCTAGTGTGGACGTGTGTGGGATACCTGGAGCCGGGTCTCTGGGGGTTGTAGTCTCCGTGGCGGTGACCCAGTCTCGTGGCTCAGGGTGGTCAAACCAGTGGCAGTCTTTTATGGGTTTTAGGTTAATTGTCCGACTACGCCACCCGTGGATTGCGGTCGGGGTGTACCGCCGCTGCGAGGCAGACCGCTGAGGCTGCTGTGGTGTGCGCAGCAAAGGATGGGATAACTCCCCACGGGAGGAGTATAGCCTCAGGGCAGAGAATGTGGATGATGGGAGTGATGGTGCACGGGCGTCCCAGTACTAGTAGTGCTGTATGCGGTGAGAAAGCAGGAACGACTCAGAGTCTTTGCAGTGCAGTTCAGGGTCTTTACTGATGATATTAAGGCAGACCCTCCCGGGAGTACTGGCTAGCATAAGGGACCTGGTCAGTCTGTGAGCAAGCAAGAATTCCCCTGGCCAGGTGGAGTTGTAGGCCTCCCCGTCTATCTGCACTCTTCCTGGCTACCTTGCTGTAAGCGAGTGGAAGTAGCCCACATCCCTGAGTATACCGTGTGGTGCTCACCCGTATGGCTGGTGACTTGGGGCCTTCTGATAGCCTCCGCTCCTCGATGGCGGTGCTGGTCCCTTCCTTGTGACTGAGCCTCCGGGCTTCTATGGCCAGAGGACCTGGAATCCCCTGCCGGCTGGTTTCTGCTGCTGGGTGAATATACTTCCCCACAGCCTCGGACTCCGGTGTCCGGTACTTGGATTCTCCTGCCAGGGCGAGCTCTGCTCAGCTCCAGCCCCTGGTCTTCAGCTCCTGGCTCCTACAGAGCTCCTGCTGTAACTCTCCCTGTGCCTGGAACTGTCTCCAGGCTCTGACTCCACTGACTAATCCCGCCCCAGACGCAGTTTATAAGGGCAGATTCCTCCCCTCCCAGGTCTGGGCAGGAAGTGTTGCATGCTTAAGGGCTCCTGACCAGAGAAACCTCCCACTTGCTCTCAGGCGTAATATTTCTATTACTGTGGTAACCAGACTCCTAGGGTGCCACACTGACACCAGAGAATCCTCACAGCAAACAGTGCATAATGTGAGGATTCACAAGTCTGCAGTTACATAGAATGACACATTGAGTGACTGCAGATTTGTAGTTTTAGACTAGACAATCCCTTTAACACTGAAACTGATTATCAATCTATCTAAACAGGCTGTCCATCACCCGATGCACAAGCAAAATGTTCGTTAGCCGAAATGAATTTTAACCCCTTCATGACCGGAGCATTTTCCGTTTTTGCGGTTTCTTTTTTTGCTCCCCTTGTTCCCAGAGCCATAACTTTTTTATTTTTTTGTCAATATGGCCGTATGAGGGCTTATTTTTTGCGGAACGAGTTGTACTTTTGAATGACAACACTGGTTTTACCATATCATGTACTGGAAAACAGGAAACAAAATTACAAGTGCAGTGAAATTGCAAAAAAAGTGCAATTCCACAGTTGTTTTTTATATTTTTTTTACTACGTTCACTGAATGCTAAAATTGACCTGCCATTATTATTCTCCAGGTCATTACAAGTTTGTAGACACCATACATGCATAGGTTCTTTTTTATCGCGATTGGATCGCGATTCCACCAGCGGCTGTTGCGGGCACATGTCAGCGGTATAGATCAGCTGACATGTGCCCAGTTTAGCGCGGGCTCAGCGCCAGAGCCCGCACTGAACAGGGGGTCACGACATGGTGCGTACTATTACGTACCATGTCGGAAAGGGGTTAAGCTTGCTGAAAGGGAGTCTGTCACCTCAAAATGACAATTAGACTGCATAAATATTTATATAGGGGACGCAGCCCCTACTAAAATAATACCAGGCATATACAGTTTAGCGTAATATTTACTAAAAAAAGCGAAATTGAATATGCAAATGAAGAAGCTTCTGTGCACCCTTGGTGTGGCCTAAGCCTTGGTGCACCATTATGACCTAACATTTAAAAATTACATTTACCCTGTCACCAGGTTTTCCCCATATAAAGTATGGACAGTACCTATAAGCCCTCTGATACAGCATACTGGGATGCTGTACATATGTCTCCAATCCCCTATGCGAAGCACAGACAGCGTGGTCCAGTCCGATGGGCATCTCTGGTCTTGATCCAACACCTCCTCTCGTTCAATCGTTGTCCTCCTTCCCTGCTTCATGTGGATGATGAAGCGTGTAGTGCAGGGGCGGAACTACCGCCCGTGCAGCCGGTTCATTGAACGGGGGCCCCGAGGGAGAGGGGGCCCCTCCAGCCTCCAGCAGGGCCGCCATCAGGGCATGACTGCCCTGACTCCACTATGGGGCCCGGCCGGTAGGGGCCCCCTCGGAGCCCCGTTGGGGGCCCCCCTCTTGTGCATCTCTCGGCTCATGGGGCCCCCGGCCCCATGCTAAGCGCCGGGTCCGGGACATCTCAGCGCTGCGCTGCGCTGCCGTGGCAGCGCCTTCATGATTCCCCTGACTTCCGGTCATGTGACGGCGCCGTCACATGGCCGGAAGTCAGGAGAACCTGGTGTCAGCGATTTGGACGAGCGCCAGGATTCTGCAGGGATTGCATGGGGGTAAGTATAACAAGTTTTATTTTTTTTAAAATACAATTAACTAGGAGTGGGGGGAATGGGAGATGCACATGTGGGGGGGGGGGAGATGAGAGATGCACATGGGGGGGAGATGAGAGATGCACATGGGGGGGAGATGAGAGATGCACATGTGTGGGGGGGGGATGGGAGATGCACATGTGGGGGGGGAATGGGAGATGCACATGTGGGGGGGGAATGGGAGATGCACATGTGGGGGGGGGTGAGAGATGCACATGTGGGGGGGATGAGAGATGCACATGTGGGGGGGGAGATGAGAGATGCACATGTGGGGGGGAGATGAGAGATGCACATGTGGGGGGGAGATGAGAGATGCACATGTGGGGGGGTGAGAGATGCACATGTGGGGGGGATGAGAGATGCACATGTGGTGGAGGGGGATGAGAGAGGTGCACATGTGGGGGAGGGGGATGAGAGAGGTGCATATGTGGGGGAGGGGGATGAGAGAGGTGCACATGTGGGGGAGGGGGATGAGAGAGGTGCACATGTGGGGGAGGGGGTTGAGAGAGGTGCACATGTGGGGGAGGGGGATGAGAGAGGTGCACATGTGGGGGAGGGGGATGAAAGAGGTGCACATGGGGGGGTGAGAGATGTGCACATGGGGGGGTGAGAGAGGTGCACATGGGGGGGTGGTGAGAGCTGCACATGGGGGGGATGAGAGATGTGCACATGTGGGGGAGGGGGATGAGAGATGTGCACATGGGGGGTGAGAGATGTGCACATTGGGGGGGTTGAGAGCTGCACATGGGGGGGTTTGAGAGCTGCACATGGGGGGGTTTGAGAGCTGCACATGGGGGAGATGAGAGCTGCACATGGGGGAATTGGGAGAAAATGAGCTGCACATGGGGGAATTGGGAGTAGGGGGATAATGAGCTGCACATAATGAATGTGGGGTGGGGGAGAGTAAATGATAAATGATGATGGGGTGGGGAGAGCACGGACATGATATAATGAATTGGGGCAGGGGGTGCATGTAAATAATGAATGCGGGGAGCAGGAAGTATAGAGTGTGGGGCGTTGCGGATGCAGGAGTGTAAATGGTAACAAATTGGCGGAAAGAGTAGAGGTTCTAATTAAATTATATATTGAGTGCCTATTTACAGTTAATGGGGGCACCGTGGTGGATTACAATTTATATTTGGAATGGTAGGTGGCATAATAACTAACCATATATTGATGGTGGATGCACGTCTGTATTCAGCTGCGTAATGTAGAAGTTGGGTAATGTACTCTAGATAACTGTGTGTTATTTTATGCAGAGACGAGTCCTGGCTGGAAGACGTGATGGCGGTCTGTGCTGGATGAAGGAGAAAAGCGTAGCTGAAGGACTTCACCTAGAGACGTCACCAGTGAGTCAGTGTATTAGATGTACACTTACACTATATACTATGTACCGGGCTCCTGTGTATAATGTCACTGGTGATCACTGTATTACCTGTACACTAACACTATATACAGAGCTCCTGTGTATAATGTCACTGGTGATCACTAGATTACCTGGACACTTACATTATACATACCATGTATAGAGCTCCCGTGTATAATGACACTTATGGTAATATTAGTAATGTGGTGGTAATATTAGTAATGTGGTGGTAATATGTGGTCTGGTCATGGTGTGGCAGTTTTTCTCCCTTCTGTGTGGTATTATTCGGTCACTATGTTGTGGTAATATGTGGTCTGGTCATGGTGTGGCGGTATTCCCTGTATGTGGTATTATTGGTCATTTTAAAAAAAAATGTATATGACACATTCCCTTAAAGAAAACTAAATAAACATATATCTAAAAAGAGTATTGGATATTTTAAGAAAATTTTAATAGGTTAGAGTAGGGCCCGGCCAGAAGAGTCTACCTTATCGTGGTGGCGGCTTTAAAAATCTTTTGGCCAAAACAAAAGCTGCTGGCTATGTATGTGGCGCCGTCACATGGCCGAACGTCAGGAGAACGTGGTGGCAGCGACGTGGACGAGCGCCAGGATTCTGCAGGGATTGCATGGGGGTAAGTATAACAAGTTTTATTTTTTTTTAATACAATTAATTAACCAGGAGTGGGGGGAATCAGAGATGCACATGGGGGAGATGAGAGATGCACATGGGGGGGGGTGAGAGATGCACATGGGGGGGGATGAGAGATGCACATGGGGGGGTGAGAGATGCACATGGGGGGGGATGAGAGATGCACATGGGGGGGGATGAGAGATGCACATGGGGGGGGTGAGAGATGCACATGGGGGGGATGAGAGATGCACATGGGGGGTGAGAGATGCACATGGGGGGATGAGAGATGCACATGGGGGGGATGAGAGATGCACATGAGGGGATGAGAGATGCACATGGGGGGGATGAGAGATGCACATGGGGGGGATGAGAGATGCACATGGGGGGGATGAGAGATGCACATGGGGGGATGAGAGATGCACATGGGACGGATGAGAGATGCACATGGGGGGGATGAGAGATGCACATGGGTGGGGTGAGAGATGCACATGGGGGGGATGAGAGATGCACATGGGGGGATGAGAGATGCACGGGGGGGTGAGAGATGCACGGGGGGGATGAGAGATGCACGGGGGGGTGAGAGATGCACGGGGGGGATGAGAGATGCACGGGGGGGGATGAGAGATGCACGGGGGGGATGAGAGATGCACATGGGGGGGATGAGAGATGCACATGGGGGGATGAGAGATGCACGGGGGGGATGAGAGATGCACGGGGGGGATGAGAGATGCACGGGGGGGATGAGAGATGCACGGGGGGCGGATTAGAGATGCACGGGGGGGGATGAGAGATGCACGGAGGGATGAGAGATGCACGGGGGGATGAGAGATGCACGGGGGGGGATGAGAGATGCATGGGGGGGATGAGAGATGCAAGGGGGGGATGAGAGATGCACGGGGGGGATGAGAGATGCACGGGGGGGATGAGAGATGCACGGGGGGATGAGAGATGCACGGGGGGGATGAGAGATGCACGGGGGGGTGAGAGATGCACGGGGGGGTGAGAGATGCACGGGGGGGGTGAGCTGCACATGGGATGAGAGCTGCACATGGGGGGGATGAGGGCTGCACATGGGGGGGTTATGTTTACATAACTTTGTTGCCTTATGAAGGGCAGGGGGGGGGCCCCCAAAAATTTCTTGCACAGGGGCCCACTACAGTCTGTGTCCGCCCCTGGTGTAGTGTGCATGAGCCAGGAAAGGCAAAAGACCACTGATGAAACATAGGTAAGGCTACAGCATGCGCACTACCAAACTTTGCTCTGCCCTCGGCAGGGAAGTGAGAAGTGCGTCTGTGCAGAGGCGCGATGGGGAACACAGTGAAGACGATATAGGACGTGTCATCCACATGAAGCAGGGAAGTAGGACAGCGGTCATAAGAAGAGAGGAGACATTGGATCAAGACCAGAGACAACCATCGGACCGGAAGTAGACGTCTGTGGGTATGATAAAAACTATTTTTTGTGCCATGCATAGAAAATTGGGGACATACAGACAGCATACCAGAATGCTGTAACATAGGGCTTATAGGTGCTGGTTGTACTTTATATGGGGAAAACCTGTGACAGGTTCCCTTTAAAGCCAGTCCCTTGTCTTGACACTGATCCGTTGGTAAGAGCGAGCACAGTCTAACATCAGCTCACTTGTCTGCACTTGCGCACTCACACTGGAGGAGCACAGCAGCACACTCCAAGTGTCAGTTCGGGTGTGAACATAATGTGGTTGTGGGCAAGGTCTGACGCCTAGATCCTGTCCGTCTATGGCTGCCACTCGGGGCACTTGCAGGTAGTGAGCGGTTTCAGTTAGGAGGGGACAAGGTGTTGTGATGTGTGGTCTGCTCACTTCAAAGCCCTTCATCCTAATTGAGACTGCGGCCAAAAGGAGGCAGCAACCAGGCATCAGAACGCGCCTGCAGACTCGTTGTGTGCGCGGTCAAGCGCAGAAATGCACAGCTCTTACTCTTACCAAAGGACATCTGACAATTATAACAAGGGAATGGCTTTAATATGCAAATAGGAGGGTGTAACGGTGCACCAAGGCGTAGGCCACACCAAGGGTGCACAGAAGCGCACTCATTTGCATATAAAAAAAGAAAATATTAAGCCAAATTAAAACTGTGTATGCCTGGGCTATGTTCCCTATATAATTGTGTATGCAGATTAAATGGCATTTGGGGGAGAAAGACTCCATTTATTTATCATCATTCTCATCAACACATTCTCCTGTGTACACATGTGCTGCTGAGAACGAAGCTTTTAACGAAGCACAGGACGATGATGTTAACGATCACTCTGCGCACACGAAAGTGAGGCCACATCCTGTTTGGTGTCCAACCCATCAGACATTTATGACATGTATCGTATTGATATTTCATTACTGGCACTAGTATTCAATTAGAGTCAAAAATACATGAATCAATTTCATGTTTTTATTCATTTATATTTTAGAATTAATCATTGATGGAAAGGATGAAGAGATGTTCTTGGATGAGCCTTCGATTTTTGCAGATGTTTCTTGCAGGTCAGAAGGCATCAGGTAGATGTACATCTCCTTCCATACAGGTACAGCATTGTTGGTGGACATGCTGCACGTTCTTCAGGGGGCTAGATGGGGGTGTTCTGTCCTTGAGATGTTTAGGGTTCACCGATGACGACAAGGTGCAAAAATGCAGCTTTGTCTGACAGCGCGAGCAGCCCTGGACAATCCACGCCGGCAGGATGATATCATCCGGCGGAAGAGAGAACCTATGAGAAAAGATATAAAACTAATGTTAATAATGTAACTCTATATTAGAGGATACTACTGTGGTGTCTCTGTGGGAGGACGGGAGGGGAATCTTCTCCATACAGAGGTACGGGATCATTGTCAGCCATCATACATGTGACAATCCCACCACTGACAGATAACATCTGCTCCACATGAATCCTTCTCACTGACATCATACAACATGGAGCCTATTGTCACACTTACCTCGCCTACATTCCCCCTCTTCTACTTTCTCTGCTTTTTCTTGTTTCCTCACTTTTAGTTCAGATTTACTTCTTTTCTGAACTGGAAAGTCTAATCAAAAAATCAGAAAAAGATGTTGATTATAAACTCCTTTGTATCTTTATAGAGTTATGTAAACGTATTAATATGCACCTGTAGGTTTTCTGTGTGCCGCCATGTGGGGTCTCCCAAAGGGAATATGTCCCCTTATTAACATGACATTACATTCAGCAAGCCACAGTGTAACTTTAAAGAGTCACCAGGTAAAAAGAGTCCAGGATCCACTCTTACTTTATTTCTGCTTATTCCCTGAGTATTCTGCTTTTAGATTTGTTAAAATCCCACATACAGTTCCAGACATATGGGCCTTTTTATTTAGTGCTAATTGTAATCGTCTGTACCATGAGGGCGTGGCTCACAGTTTAATATTGAAGAGCAGCCTGAAGACACGCCCCCAGATAATTCTGTGAGCCACGCCCCCTTGGCAACGACCATAAAAGTTAGCATTAAATAAAAAATGCCCATAACTCTACAATCATATGGGGGATTTTAACAAAGCAAAAACAGAATACTCAGGGGGGCAGCAGAAATATAGTAAATAATTTTCTCAGCCTTCATGTGCAGATTCACATTACACTTTTGTATTATAGGCTATAATAGGATGGCTTATAAACCTGTACATACCTGACACTGAGAACGAGGATGATTCGCTGGTTTTATCAGGGAAACACTGATTGTCACCATCGGTTTTGGAAGATGAAGACTCTCTCTGCCTGTTTGGTAGAAGAAAGACAAATAAATTACAAGTAAAAGCAATAGAAAAACAGAAGAACATCTGTCTGTAAGGCCAATTAGGACACCATGAAGTGCACACCCTGCTCAGGACCCCATTCTACCATCAAGAACGGTAGTCTAACTAGTAATATTGGCCGTAGTGAACTGGAAATGAATGGCTGGTCACATTGATCAGCTGTTACTGCAGTGTTATCACAAGCCAGACCCACAGAGATCAGCAATCATGGGGAGGTGGATGCTGGATTTGAATATATGTTACTTGTGTCTTGTATTTGGATCTGACATATATCAAAACTAAATCTCATAATAATGATAATAATCTACTTACACGTCTGAGCTTTTTTCGCTGTTCTCTAGGGAACACTCTGATGATGACATAGGGTCTTCTTCTTGGTTCATCATCTCGGTATTCTTAGCATATAGCTAAAACAAACGGAGAAATATAAAATAGATACATTTTTTATTTTATTTTCTAATTATAGCTTTTATACATTGTATTGGCCACATACTTACTTTAGAAAACTTTTGAGAAGATGATACAAAATTTTGGACTTCTGGCCAATCATTGTCCTCACTTGTGTCCCCCTCAGCTGAATCCATATGTTGGTATTCCTTAAAGCTAGCTACAAAATACAAGTGTTATAAAAGATTATTAGCATAAGACCAGGGTCAGACAGTCACCATGTTATCACTAATAATGATGGGTACTACATAAAATGAAAGACAAGACACACAGCAGTTTTCTGCAGATGATGTATCATTTTACTTACTGTTAAAGCAGCAGGTGTCCTCATCTGACGTTAGATCAGGATAGAACAAGGCCTTCTGACTTGGAAGGTTGTCAAAATTTAAGCAACTTAGGAATGGATGAATTTTGATCTGATTTGCTCCTCCTGGAAAAGGTAGACAAGAAAGAAAGTGATACAGTCATAGTCAGAGAAACTGCTCCATATCTGTATAGTTTATGTTAATCTAAACTGAAGATGTAACGGAGCCGACATGAAGTAAATGTACAGGAAGTAGGTAAAGTACTGCTGGTCCCCATGGACATGATCATTTGTCTGGTCAGAGAGGCGTAATAAGTCATTAATAATACTATTATATTATTACCTGTCCCAAGTCTTTGTGCTGGATTTTTTTGGAGCAGTCCAGTGATGATGTTTCGAGCATCGCGTGTAGGAAAGTATCTAATATATCTCCAAGTTATGTCACCTGTCATATAAAAAGCAAATAATACAGGAAATAAAACCTCTTCATTTATTTTCATATAAACCACTTTCCTTAACAAAGTTAGGAACTAAATCACAGAAAAAAAAATCAAAACAAATAACTATGACATCACATAGCATTCAGATTATTTTACATACCTCTGATGACACTGAGAAAAATCTCCCTTCTTGAAGCTCCATGAAATGGTAAAAATCCACAAATAAATTGATATAGGATGATCCCTACTGACCACCAGTCAACTGGCCTTCCATATCCTCTCATTAAGATGACTTCTGGAGCCATGTAACTAGTGGTGCCAACAACCTGGAAACCAAAAGAAGAATGAGATGATGATCAATAAATATAATTGTGACAAATAACATCAGTGAAAACGTTTTCTAGATGAGAAATTGTCAGAGAAGGAGAAAGAGGTGAGATGTGTGAAGTACAAGATCCTGTAAGTAAAACCAACCTCATTGTCACGGAACTCCCTGGTGATGTCCTCAATTGAAGCTTTGTAGAGGTTTGATGTTGGTCTCATGAGGCCGAGTTTTGAAAGCCCAAAATCAGTGACTTTAATATGTCCTCTTGATGTTATCAGGAGGCTGTGAAAGAAAAGATGGTGTCAGCCCCAAGTAATAACCCACAGACTATATAGCAAACTATCTTTCTTTCCCTGTATTGTACTACAAGGGTCACTTACTTCTCAGGCTTCAGGTCTCTGTGCACCACACCATAGCTGTGCAGGTATTCCACCGCAAGAATAGTTTCCGCAATGTACATACGGGCCAGGGAGGTAGGTAAAGCACCCCTCTCCTTTAAAAGTCTGCCACAGTCTCCTCCTACATGAGAAAGCAAATATGATCGGTGAGGGTTTGTTACAATGTAAATTACACATGATGAGGGTGAATGAGAAATAAGCGGAGACATTAGGGCATGATCTCATACATTAAGATATATTGTACACTGCAGAGTGACCCTATATGAAACAGAGCGGGGCCTCATCTACAAGCCTCTAATTTATATCTTTGTGAAAGTTCCCATCTATAAAAACTGTTCAAATTAAGACAAATCTTCCTTTTATCCATAGTGGATATTGCTGCAGTGCTCAGTGAGGACATACAGGGGAGACGGTCACCGAGATAAATGGTTTTTCAGGCATCTTGTTAACAGATAACTTATAGTAAATGCAGTGAGGACATGTACCCGTCCATGTGGGCACATTCTGGGTATATAAGGTGCTACGATTAGCAGACATGAGCTGGATACAGATACAATGGATGTGTCCTACCTGGTAAATACTCCATGACCATACACAGATGACGTTTTGTAGGAAAGGAGCAGAACATGGAGGCCACAAAGGGACAATCAGCAGAGATTGAGATGTCCCTCTCCAGAAAGGCTCGTTCTAGTCTCCTTGGCTCTTTCAGGTTCTGCTTGTCCATTAACTTCATAGCACATACTTGGTTTGTCTCTTTATGGCGAGCTAAATGGACGGCCCTGGAGAGGAGGAAAATCCATGATTTATTTTGAATTCATACTAACAATGTGTATGTAGACCTCATCTAATGATCTTCTGCACTAATGGTTAATACTAGATGTTCGGCCGTCACTAGAAATCCATGTTTAGAATTACATAAAATAACACTCCATAAATGATCACCTATCATGACCTGAATAGTGACAGATGTGGACAGTGATGTGGACTCATATGATTTATACAGTACAGACCAAAAGTTTGGACACACCTTCTCATTTAAAGATTTTTCTGTATTTTCATGACTATGATGAAAATTGTACATTCACACTGAAGGCATCAAAACTATGAATTAACACATGTGGAATTATATACTTAACAAAAAAGTGTGAAACAACAGAAAATATGTCTTATATTCTAGATTTTTCAAAGTAGCCACCTTTTGCTTTGATGACTGCTTTGCACACTCTTGGCATTCTCTTGATGAGCTTCAAGAGGTAGTCACTGGAAATGGTCTTACAACAATTTTGAAGGAGTTCCCAGAGATGCTTAGCACTTGTTGGCCCTTTTGCCTTCACTCTGCGGTCCAGCTCACCCCAAACCATCTCGATTGGGTTCAGGTCTGGTGACTGTGGAGGCCAGGTCATCTGGCATACAGAAAAGCCTTTAAATAAGAAGGTGTGTCCAAACTTTTGGTCTGTACTGTATATGGGAACATTACATGGGCAGGACACAGAGATATAGGCATCGTCATAAGGAGCCCTGGGATATAAATATTATACCAAAATAAAGCTCACCCATAACCTCCAAAGTTGATCAGTTTGATCAGTTTATAGTCGTTCTTACAAGGAAGTCTCAATGGGTTTAATGATCTGATCAAGGCCTAGAAAGGAATAAGAGATGAAAATAAGACATAGAAACCGCAGGAGAATAAAAGCCCCAGATGCAGGAAGGTCTCACTTCTACATGAAGTCCCTACTGATTATACTGCAGCAGATGTAGAGGACGTGATACAAGCTGGACCCTATTATAGGGGGATATCCCCCATACACATATATTATTGTACCGCAGAAGAGGATAAGGGACATCACACTGAGGAGGCAGAATAATAATAATGCATCATCACACACAATAGGTCTGATCTACATGAAGAACCGTGCTATCCCACTATCATATGGGGTATAATATGGGATGTGTAACTCACACCCATCATCTGATGATCTACAGACATCCCTCTGATACTTACACTGGCAGATTCCTGGATGATCTCTGGTGTCTCACATATTCCACCATCAGAATCTTCCGGCTCAGTTTTTCCTAAAATAATGATAAAATAATGAAGAGATGTCATATATTACTCTATATTAGCACTTACTATATAACACATCCATGTAATGAAGGAAATGACGAGACCCCTGTACATGGAATAATACTAGGTATATGGATATTCTGCACACACTGTATACAATTATGGCATATCTATATACAGTCATATACAGCCGAAAGTGTTGGCACCCTTGAAATTGTTCCAGAAAATGAAGTACCATATTTTTCGAACTATAAGACACACTTTTTTCCTCCAAAATTTTGGAGGAAAGTGGGGGGTGCTTCTTATAGTCCGAATATAGTCTGTTTATATACACTATGGCTTAGGGTGGTGGGGGCTGTGGGGGGAGTGGCAGCGCGGGATGAGTGATGCACAGGAGGCAGCAGCCGCCTGCTACAGCCTACGCTGTGCCTGCGGCTAAAGAAAATGAATATTCACTGATCCCCACGCCCATGGGCATGGAGAGCAATGAATATTCATTTTCCTTAATAGCGCACACTGTACCTGCAGCGCGGCTCCTGCTGTGCTCGACAGTCATGTGTGCCCGCTATTAAAGCCCATGAATATTCACTACAATCCACTCCCATGGGTTGTAGTGAATATTCATGGTCTTTAATAGTGGGCACACAGACCGCCGAGCAAAGCAGGAGCCACGCTGCGACTACATTGTGCGCGCTATTGAAGAAAGAGAATGGTCACTGCTCCCCACGCACACAGCCCCGGCATGGGGAGCAGTGACTATTCCGGCACAGCATTTCACTGTGTGAGGGTTTATGGCAGGGATGCCTTGTGCGGCTCACACAGTGAGAGTGTCGGCAGCAGAATGGGCGCAGCGCTGGAGGAAAGAGCAGGTGAGTATAATTGTTTATTTTGGTGTGTGCAGCGTGATGGGGATCACGGGGTGCCAAGCATACCAGGATGGAGGGGTGGCAAGCATATCAAGAAGAGGGTTGAGGGGTGCCTTGCATACCAGGATGGGGATCATACCAGGATGGGGATCAAAGGGTGCCATGCATACCAGGATGGGGATCAGGGGTGCCGTGCATATCAGGATAAGGGATAAGGGGTACTATACATACCAGGAAGATGGATGAAGGGTGCCATACATACCAGGAAGAGGGATGAGAGGGGCCATGCATAACAGGATGAGGGGTACCATACATACCAGGAAAAGGGATGGAGGGTGCCATACATACCAGGAAGAGAGATGAGAGGGGCCATTCATACCGGGATGAGGGGGGGCATGCATACCAGGATGAGGAGTGCCATGCATACCAGGATGAGGGATGTCATGCATACCAGGGTGAGGTGTGCCTTACATACCAGGATGGGGATCAAGGGGTGCCATGCATACCAGGATGGGGGATTGGGGTGCCATGCATACCAGGATGGGGGATAGGGGTGCCATGCATACCAGGATGGGGGATTGGGGTGCCATGCATACCAGGATGAGGGATTGGGGTGCCATGCATACCGGGATGGGGATGAGGGGTGCCATGCATATCAGGATGGGGATGAGGGCCACGTATAACAGGAAGGAAGGGGCCATATATACCAGGATGGGGGATATTAACAGAATTGGGGGACATTACCCCTATAATTGTGTCAGCAGCAGACCTCTTAGCAGTGCATCATGACCACATTTTTTTTTCTATTTTCCTCCTCTAAAATCTAGGTGCGCCTTATGGTATTTCTCCCAGAAAATAATTGCGGTTACACGTTTTGTTATTCACATTTTTATTTCCTTTGTGTTGTAATGCAGCGGCTAGCTGCATTACTAAAATGTCCAGGGGCTGTGTTCTGGCTGACCACGTACCTCCCCTTCAGGTGACTGATCACATGACTGTGACATCATCACAGGTCCTGTGCGCACAGAAGGATATATAAATCCTGGTGGTTTTGAAACAGGGTGGAAGGCAAGAGGCCAGGTCCCTGTGTCTGAGACACCGTTGGCCCTGGAAGGCACGTGGCCTGGAGACCATGTCTGGGGAGTCTTAAACCACAGCTGTGGCAGAACAGAGCTGATAGAAGCCGCTAGACCAGGCAAAGGTAAAAACGCTGCTTGATATAGACATTGATATTGTTACCTTGCTGAACGCTGTATCTAGAGCCAAGTGGGCATTTCTGCCACTGAAAAGGCTCTAGGATATTACATGTGTAACATACCTGCGAGCCACTGAGATGGACTATGTTATAAGCAGTTTATGATGTGTAATAAACTGCTGGACTGTAGATTACTGGAAAGCGTTGCAATTTGCTATAATTGACCCGGTGAAGTGAGTGCCCCTCAACATTATCGATAGCGCTACCCAACAGTGTGTATTGGAACAACACAAAAAGCTGAGAAAAAAAAAGGCAAATTGGACATCATTTCACACAAAATCCCAAAAATGGTCCAGACAAAATTGTGGGCACGCTCAACTTAATATTTGTTTACATACCCTTTGGAATAAATTACTGCAATCAATCGCTTCCTATAACCATCAACAAGCTTCTTACTCCAAATGGTATTTTGGATCACTCTTCTTGTGCAAACTACTCCAGGTCTCTCATATTTGAAGGGTGTCTTCTCCCAACAGCAATTTTAAGATCTCTCCACAGGTGTTCAATGGGATTTAGATTGTGACTTATTGCTGGCCACTTCAGAACTCTCCAGCAGTTTGTTTCCATCCATTTTTGGGTGCTTCTTGAAGTATGTTTTGGATCATTGTTCTGCTGAAAGACCCAGACCCAGTTTTCTGACACTGGGCACTACATTGCGACTCAAAATCCTTTGGTAGTCTTCAGATTTCATGATGTCTTGCACACAGTCAAGGCACCCTGTGCCATGGGCAGCAAAATAACCCCAAAACAACTTTTAGCCTCCACCATATTTGACTGTGGTACTGTGTACTTCTCTTTTTGGGCCTCACTCTGTTCTAGGTTAAACAGTAGAATGATGTGTTTTACCAAACAGCTCTGTCTTGGTCTCATCTGTCCACAAGACGCTTTCACAGAAGGATTTTGGCTTACCCACATACATTTTGGCAAACTGCAGTCTAGCTTTTTATAGGTCTCGTTGTCAGCAGTGGGGTCTTCCAGGGCCTCCTACCATAGCGTTTCATGTCATTCAAATGTCGAGGAAAATTGTTCTATCTGACACTGATGCACCCTGTGTCTGCAGGACAGCTTGAATTTCTTTGGAACTTGATTGGGGCTGCTTATCCACCATCTGGACTATCCTGTGTTACAACCTTTCATCAATTTTCCTCTGCTGTCCACGTCCAGGGAGATTATCTACAGTGCCATGGGTTGTAAACTTCTTGATTTATGTTGTGCACCGTGAACAAAGGAACATCAAGATCTCTGGAGATGGACTTGTAACTGTCACACAAGGGATTGGGGAAGGGAGCCCAGACACTAGGAAAAGGGGAGTGGAGACCCCCTAGGCTGATCTACAATCACCCTGTCTCCCTTATAGACCCTATATTGGTTCCTCACCAATCGCTGCACGCGAACCTAAACCCTATATTTCCCTAGCGTTTGGCCCTGTATAGGGAAGGGGGTGAGCACTAGTCGATCCCCACTAACGACTAAAGACAAAAAGGTAGACAAACACGGGGGAAAGTAGCTTAACTTTAGCCGACTTCAGAGAGATAACTCCAGGCGTCCTCCTAGCACCACAGAGGAAGACAGCAGTCTGAGAGCTCCAAGCCTTCACAAGGGGTCACATGAATATCACCGTCATATTTCTGCTGAAAAGTGAAACTATTTAAACACCCAGGCCAGGGTGTCAATTAGCAGAAAGGAGGTAGCCGCTGAGTCCTAGAGTGACACAGCTAAGAAATCTGTAATGCCAAACGAAGGGATCTTCTGCAACCGGCGACTGTCTATCACATCTGACACACCCGTGACAGTAAACTTAAGATTGTTGATATTTTTCAATAATTTTGCTTCTCAAATCCTGAGACAGTTCTCTTCTCCTCTTTCTGTTCTCCATGGTTAGTGTGGCACACACATACACACAATGCAAAGATTGAGTCAGCTTCTCTCCTTTTTATCTTATTTCAGGTGTGATTTTCATATTGCCCACCACTGTTACTTGCCACGGGTGAGTTTGAACGAGCATCACATATTTGAAACAAAGTTGTTTACCCACAATTTTTTTTAAAGGTGCCAACAATTTTGTCTGGCCCATTTTTGGGGTTTTGTGTGAAATTATGTCCAATTTGCCTTCCCCCCCCTGTGTTTTTGTGTTGTTCCAATACACACAAATAAAATAAACATGTGTTTAACAAAACTGGTGTAATTGTAATAATTTTCTGGGCGAAATACTTTTCCAGAACAACTTCAAGTGTGCTAACACTTTTGGCCATAACTGTATATATACTGTACTATAAATGTGTAATTGCTCAGGATCTGATCCAGTCACAACAATGATATGAGGGGATCTATGAGCATATTTTTACATTTTTGTGCTGAGACGAGCCCAGAGGAGAGGAGCAGAATTACATGAGCCCCTCCATTATAGTCTATAGGGGGCTTATGAGCCGTCAGTGGCCTCATACAGAGGATGAAGAGTAAATCTCCATATTCTCTGCCGTTCTCTATAACTTGATATTAGAATGTAGAATATTAGATGATCGGCTTACCTTCCATCAGATCAGGGTTTAGCCCCGGCTGACTGGTCTCGGGGTCAGCGATATTTAGGTTTTTCCCCTCTTCGGAGTCGCCTTCTGATGTTTTCTGATGGATATAATATATACAATTAATATAACATTTCACAAACACTAAATTACCACAAGGCAGGATGGAATAATACTGGATTTACATGATAATTTCAGTATTGGACGGACTATACGCGGCCGCTCCCTCCAATAAATCCACATTCATATATAAGGGACTTGTATCTACCACTGTTCTCTAATATCTTCTATCAGAACTGCAGAGTTTACCAGAAGGAAGATTGAGATGATCGAGCGAGACAGAGGTAGAAAAACAAACTCTGCACCGCAGAGTACAGTCTGCCATCACAGGTGATGGAGCCGCAGAGACAAGCGGCCATAAAAGGTCCTATGTCTGCCTGGAGCGGACAGGGAGGCCTCTAACATCACACATCTGACCTTCTGCTATATGACGGTAATCTGGAGAAGATCAGACAACAAGGACATGAGGTATGGAAGATGGAGGATTCTTACCAGACGCTCCAGTGAGTAGGCCGGGTACTCCAGTACAAGCAGGACATTTTGGGCCAGTTGTTTAATAAAGGCCAATTCTCCACTTTGGGATTTGTCTTCAGCCTATAGAGATGAGAATAAACAAGAAAGGAAAATCATTAGAGAACGTGCAGAATGGAGGAGGCCATTTATATCACCATGTTACTCCACTATCTGCACTACAAGGACTACATGACACCTGACGAGCAACCGGTCGCCTGTAAACCATTATATCTCCACGTCCTCCCTCCATACCCAGTGTATATAAATAACACACATGGCGGCTTAGGACCTGTGGCCACAGCAGCCTTTATTATCTGTACTACTCCAAACACACGGTGACTGCAACAATGACGACCTCGTCATCATATATATAGTACAGTATATACAGTATACATATCTAATCGGGCTAGACCAGAAGAAATCCAACACCTAATTAAGATTTAGACCCTACAAGCACCGCACCGGCACAAGGTATTAATATCTCACATTATTACCTCTATTTGCACAAGACATAAGTCCACTGGTTACATTGAGATGTAGCCAAAGTCACTTCTTTCCTCCCCATCCCTCCATATATATATGTATAAGGGCTGGTTGGATGCAGAAACGTGACACTGCAAAGTGGAGGAATCTCCCCAACCTTCTCTTTTATTGCCCCCCTGCACCTAGCTCCATAACTCCTTCCCATAAATGTATGAGTTATGTACGTCCTTGGGGGTTCTCACAAGTGGAGGGGGCTCCGGAGCGGAGCTTCCTAATCACACGGCATATACAGCTATATTATATGGCGGCATCTGTCTCTAACAGCCGCGGACGGCGCTGAGTTCTGGCAGCCATTGTTTTTCTATTAACCATTTAAATGGCGCAGTCAATATCTAACAGCAGCATTTATATGGTGCGCACCGGTTTCCGAGCGCTCAGAGTGTTTATCTGGCCTCTACAACGTGATCAAAGGGAACCAGTTACTGTGACAGCTGGGGGTCTGCTGAAGACCCCTGTCACTGTAATTTTGGTCCTCCTGTGAAGCTCAGCCTAAGGCCACGTTCACACCTTCAGTATTTGATCAGTATTTTACATCAGTATTTGCAAGCCACAACTAGGAGTGGAACAATCAGAGGAGAAGTATAATAGAAACACGTCCCCACTTCTGTATTTATCACCCACTCCTGGTTTAGGCTTACAAATACTGATGTAAAATACTGACCATATACTGAACGTGTGAACGTGGCCGAAGGCAGAGCTTCTAGGAGTTTAAGATTTTCACTACGTACTGCAATACTATAATTAAAATGTCTAAAAAATAAAATATAAATCTAAAAAATATAAAAGTTTAAATCACCCCTCTTTTTCACCATTAAAAATAAAGAAAGGAAAAAATGCACTAAAAAATACTATTAAGATCTGGAATTAATTAACGTGATCAATAAACAAAAAAAAAAAATTAGTTTTGTGACCTCACGTCCAAAAAAATGCTATTATGAGAAATCAAAGCATCATATGTACAGAAAGTTTGTATTAATAAAAACATGTGTACAAAAAAACAAACCATTCCTTAGACCCATCGACAGAAAAATAAAAACATTATGGGTCTCTGACTAAAGCAATACAAAGCACCAGATCATCTCACTTGGAATTTTTTTCTACAACTCCTCCCTCAATAAAACAAGCCCATACACGTCTATGTCAAAGCGAAAGCGGAAAAACAGAAAAATCTGTGGTCCTTAAAGGGTTAACCAATCCAATCCCACACATCCCCCCACCCTGTGTCCACAACCTTCTCACCTCTACTTCTATTATTCTACTAACCCTTTATATCCCACCCTATCCCTTGTTATGCAGACTTTATACCCTACTTCGGCTCTCCAACTATTCTTATCTGGGTATTTGGTAGAGGTTAACCTTAAACTTGTATTCTATTATTATTATTTTTCTATGATTTGCACAGATTGTCTGCTACTTACCTGTTGTACTAATGTCCAAATGTTCTCCTGTAAATGCTCAAGATATTCTGAGCTTATTCGACCTTGGTGGTATTTGGTCAGGCAATCTCTCACTAGCTTCATAACCAGCCGGTAAGTGAAGCTGAGGACGCCATCGGGTAGTGGTAGCACAAAGTCAGGGTCATAGGTGGTAAGAATGCCCTGGAGTAGTGCTAACACCTGAAGTCTGTCTGGAGGAATTCCAGACATTTCAAGTAAATCCAATGAAATCGCAAATCAAATCGCAATCAGAATATGACTAGCTATGCAGCTTATCACACACAACAATGACACCAGGGTATCAAAGTGATGATTGGAGTGCAAACACTTGTATAAGTTCTGATGTTTAATTGTGATGTCATAATATAACCTTCTGTTCTAATCTTAAAGGGGCATCTCACCTTATAAGGAAGTTGTCTAGCAACTCTTAAGAAGGCAACAATATAGGCTCAGCATCAATAGTACCGGATGCAAGTGTGGTGGAAAGGGCCATGGGTGCTTTACTTTTCCAATCAGTTATGGTATTTTTATATTGTAAGCTAAATTATTTATATCTGTTATACACAATAAAAATTTAAGCATTTATTATCAATAGAAATTCAGATTACGGTGCTAAAAGAAGCATCTTTACTGGGAGCAGGGTCAGACTGGGACTGCATACAGCCCTGGCATATGAAGCACACAGACCCATGTTACTCTCCCACATCCACCTCCAAAGATGGGGATCTCTATTACAAATATGACCCTGTCTACCATTGGAGAAAATCCAAATTTACTACTACCAATGATACACATTTAAGAGGGGGCCCACTTAGGTCTCTTTATAATATTAATACCTCCTTCTTGGGCCTCCTTATAATAATAATAGTGCCCCTCTGGGCCTTCTTATAATAATAAAAGTACAACTCTGGACCTCCTTATAATAATAATAGTACCCCTCTGGGTCTCCTTATAATAATAATAGTGAATCTACTTATAAGGGAATCTGCCAGGAGAATCAACCCTCCTAAACCATCTATACGGGCATTGTGGGGATTCACTCAGGTTGTGCTTGAGGTAGGCGTTAGTCAGTGTTCACACAGGTAGTGCTGTAGTTCAATAAGGCAAGGTTTATTAGCTCCATAATCCCTGGAAGGACTTTATCACAAAATAGCCATGATCCGGCACACAGGTAAAGACAACAGGAAAGTATAGTACATGCAGCAGGTCAATTGTCCGGCAGGCATATGTCCAACTCTCTGCCAAGTATATGTCCAATTCTCCGGTAGTTATACATCCAATGCTCC
This sequence comes from Phyllobates terribilis, assembly GCF_046119375.1. NCBI lineage: Eukaryota > Metazoa > Chordata > Amphibia > Anura > Dendrobatidae > Phyllobates > Phyllobates terribilis. The sequence continues at coordinate 165,997,131 of NW_027362763.1, forward strand.
GGCAGCTATATGTCCAAAACTATGGCAGGTGTATGTCCAATACTCCGGCAGGTATACGTCCAACACTCTGGCAGGTAGACGTCCAATACTCCGGCAGGTGTACGAGCAATTCTCCAGCAGATACACGTCCAATACTCCGGCAGGTAGACGTCCAAAACTCTGGCAGGTAGACGTCCAATACTCCGGCAGGTGTACGACTAATTCTCCAGCAGATACACGTCCAATTCTCCAGCAGGTACATGTCCAATACTCCGGCCGGTACTCGTCCACCCACACATAGGTCAGTATGAGATCTCTCCAGGTATCTCACTGCTGTAGACTGTCCACCTGTAGACTGTCCACCATTGATTGGTCCTTTTTCGCTCCAAGGCCAAAGATTGCTCAGGCCCTCAGCTGACTCCCAGTCACTCTACTCAGAGAAACCCTCATTTTTCTCTTTCCTAACTGCAGCTCACATCTTGACGTGTTGCTCAGGAGCCTCAACACACTCTCCTCTGCTTCAACGTCCCGCAGACTCACTGGCTCACCAGCAGTAACACACGCTGATCCCATTTCCTGCAGGTGCTCTCCTAATCTGGAGAAATCCATGTTTTTCTTATATGTAAATGAGCCGTTAAAATCTATGGGCCAGACATAGATCTCCCTAAGAATCTGCCTTCAGAGATTACTTTCAATGAAACGGGAAGTTACCAGTGTTTTACATGTAGATCAGGAGAGCAGACTGTCAGTTATTACATGTCTCACACTGGTAACACCTCCTTTCATTTAATATAAGCTCTGAAGGCAGATTCTCAGGGAGATCTATGTCTGGCCCACAGATCTTAACAGCTCATTTACATATTAATAAAAATATGTATTTCTCTGGAATAAATATTGGATCACAGATATCAAGATATCAGTTTAATCAACTTTCTATGACCTACATGACCACTTCCATGCTTCCTTATCTGCAACTTTCATCACATTACACCTTCAGCTGCTGCAACTGTCCCACAAGGGGGCAGACCAGATAGGGTGAGGGTAGGAGCTGATCCCACATCACCTTTATCCTGGTGTTGAGAGGTTTCAGACAAAACTCGGCGAAAGGGAGCCTAAGGCAATGTTCACATGTGTTTTACAGCGTTTTTTTTCTGCAGGCAAAACCTGCACTCCTGGGAGTAAAAAAAGTTGCTCACAAAAATCAAGTTTTGTTAAGTTTTTGCTTTTTTTATGTGTTTTTGCTGCATCTTTGTTGCATTTTTTGCTGTGGATTTTGGTGCGGATTATATGTGTTATTCGTCTATAGTACATGTTTAATAAAGTTGACTTTATTCACCGTATGGTTGTATATTTTGCAGTGTTTTTGCACTTACTCATTGCTTTCTATGGTGAAAAACCACTGAAAAAAAACAAAAAAAGTTGACATACTGCAGATTTTAAAAACGTAGCAGTTTTCCAATTCAGGAAAAAAACTGCTGCAAAACCCAATGTGTGAACATAGCCTTACAATTCCACAACTTTTCCGTCTTCACACTGAAAAGCTACAAGAAAAGATGAGTGATTTTGTTGTGACGGACTTTAATTGTTAACAAATGAATAGACCAAGGAAACATAGAAGCATTTGGATCAAATATGATAAATACTTTTATGAACCAAAAAGTATTCTCGGAGTAATACCATTATTGGCTAACCAGGTAAAAAAAAAATATTTGCTGGCTTTCAGGGCACAGAGGCTGCTTCGTCAGGCAGGATTAGAAATTAATTAGTAAGACAAGAGCACAACATCTAAGAGATATTACAACAGGACGTTTGTTCATGAGGCTAACACGTGACCATAATATAAATTTTTTATTGTACATCTATAGAATATGATAAAAGACGTCACAAAAAAGGTCAGGTAATTATTAGTGTTGAGCGAGCATGCTCGACACTGCTCGTTACTCGCCCGAGCATCATGCTACTCGGGATGTTCGGCGAGCACCGATCATTTCTAGGTTACTCGGGCGGGAGCTCGGGTCTCCGCCCTGCATGTTTGTCTCTCTTTACCGAGCCAATGAACATGCAGGGATTGCCAGCCAGTCACTGTAATGCCACAGCCATGTTGTTTGTGGGCATTACAGTGATTGGCTGGCCGCACAGCGTCACCTCGAGTATTTAAAACCAGGCGCCGCCATCTTGGACACAGTCGCTCCGGATCAGACGGTGTAGGGAGAGTGCTGCTGAGTTAGGGAGAGATATATAGTGCGAAATAGGTAGTGTAGGGTCTCTAAAGCCTGTCAGATCAAACAAACAGTCCTTCTCAGGACTAATATCCATCCCAGATATCAGGCAGGCAGGCAGGCTGTATAGGAGACGCAGTGGTTATACCAGCAAACGCTGCATTACAGTCCTGTGAGCTCCTGTTGGTCAAATTGCTAGACTCATCACCCCGGTCTCAGGGGCCCGGAAAAATCTTTTTTTTTTTCATCTAAATCCTGTATTTATTTATTTTTCCTCAGTCAGACTGTCCAAATACGCGTCTTATTAACCTTTTGGTATCCCCCCCCCGAAAAAAAATTGAGTGTGTCTGTGACTGTTCAGACACCAATATATCTGTTTAAAAGAGTCTGGTGTAGGCCAGAAAAATAGAACTGTGGTTTTGCAGTTCCACGGGTCAAATCTCTGTATTATCCTGTTTTTTACATTTTTTGCTGTAAAAAAAACTGTACTAGTGTCTCCCTGACTGGTCAGAAACCAATATATCTGTTTAAAAGAGTCTGGTGTATGCCACATAACCATAACTGTGGTTTTGCAGTTCCACGGTTCAAATCTCTGTAATATCCTTTTTTGGCATTTTTTGCCATAAAAAAAAAACTGTCATAGTGTCTCCCTGACTGGTAAGACACCAATACATCTGTTTAAAATAGTCTGGTGTAGGCCAGAAAAATCGAACTATGGTTTCGCAGTTCCACGGGTTAAATCTCTGTATTATCCTGTTTTTGGCATTTTTTGCCATAAAAAACTGTAATAATGTCTCCCTGACTGGTCAGACACCAATATATCTGATTAAAAGAGTCTGGTGTACGCCACATAGCTATAACTGTGGTTTTGCAGTTCCATGGGTCAAATCTCTGTATTATACTGTTTTTGGCATTTTTTGACATAAAAAAAACTGTAATAGTGTCTCCCTGACTGGTCAGACACCAATATATCTGTTTAAAAGAGTCTGGTGTAGGCCAGAAAAATATAACTGTAGTTTTGCAGTTCCACTGGTCAATTCTCTGTATTATCCTGCTTTTGCCACTTTTTTGCCTTAGAAAAAAACTGTAATAGTGTCTCTCTGACTGGTCAGACAACAATATATCTGTTTAAAAGAGTCTGGTGTACGCCACATAACTATAGCTGTGGTTTCGCAGTTCCATGGGTCAAATCTCTGTATTATCCTGCTTTTGGCATTTTTTGCCTTAAAAAAAACTGTAATAATGTCTCCCTGACTGGTCAGACAACAATATATCTGTTTAAAAGAGTCTGGTGTAGGCCAGAAAAATAGAACTATGGTTTTGCAGTTCCACCGGTCAAATCTCTGTATTATCCTGTTTTTGGCATTTTTTGCCGTAAAAAAACTGTAATAGTGTCTCCCTGACTGGTGAGACACCAATATATCTGTTTAAAAAAGTCTGGTGTATGCCACATAACTATGACTGTGGTTTTGCAGTTCCACGGGTTATATCTCTTTATTATCCTGCTTTTGGCATTTTTTTCCGTAAAAAAAAAACTGTAATAGTGTCTCCCTGACTGGTCAGACACCAATATATCTGTTTAAAAGAGTCTGGTGTACACCACATAACTATAACTGTGGTTTTGTAGTTCCACGGGTCAAATCTCTGTATTATCCTGCTTTTGGCATTTTTTGCCATAAAATAAAGTATAATAGTGTCTCCCTGGCTGGTCAGACACCAATATATCTGTTTAAAAGAGTCTGGTGTATGCCACATAACTATAACTGTGGTTTTGCAGTTCCACGGGTCAAATCTCTGTATTATCCTGCTTTTTGTATTTTTTTGCCGTAAAAAAAACCTGTAATAGTGTCTCCCTGACTGTACAGACACCAAGATAGCTGTTTAAAAGAGTCTGGTGTAGGTCAGAAAAATATAACTGTGGTTTTGCAGTTCCACGGGTCAAATCTCTGTATTATCCTGTTTTTGGCATTTTTTGCCATAAAAAAAACTGTAATAGTGTCTCCCTGACTGGTCAGACACCAATATATCTGTTTAAAAGAGTCTGGTGTAGGCCAGAAAAATCTAACTGTAGTTTTGCAGTTCCACTGGTCAATTCACTGTATTATCCTGTTTTTGGCATTTTTTGCCATAAAAAAAAACTGTAATAGTGTCTCCCTGACTGGTCAGACACCAATATATCTGTTTAAAAGAGTCTGGTATAGGCCAGAAAAATGTAACTGTAGTTTTGCAGTTCCACTGGTAAATTCACTGTATTATCCTGCTTTTGGCACTTTTTTGCCGAATAAAAAAACTGTAGTAGTGTCTCTCTGACTGGTCAGACAACAATATATCTGTTTAAAAGAGTCTGGTGTAGGCCAGAAAAATAGAACTATGGTTTTGCAGTTCCACCGGTCAAATCTCTGTATTATCCTGTTTTTGGCATTTTTTTGCCGTAAAAAAACTGTAATAGTGTCTCCCTGACTGTACAGACACCAAGATATCTGTTTAAAAGAGTCTGGTGTAGGTCAGAAAAATATAACTGTGGTTTTGCAGTTCCACGGGTCAAATCTCTGTATTATCCTGTTTTTGGCATTTTTTGCCATAAAAAAAACTGTAATAGTGTCTCCCTGACTGGTCAGACACCAATATATCTGTTTAAAAGAGTCTGGTGTAGGCCAGAAAAATGTAACTGTAGTTTTGCAGTTCCACTGGTAAATTCACTGTATTATCCTGCTTTTGGCACTTTTTTGCCGAATAAAAAAACTGTAGTAGTGTCTCTCTGACTGGTCAGACAAGAATATATCTGTTTAAAAGAGTCTGGTGTACGCCACATAACTATGACTGTGGTTTTGCAGTTCCACGGGTCAAATCTCTGTATTATCCTGCTTTTAGCATTTTTTTCCGCAGAAAAACACCTGTAATAGTGTCTCCCTGACTGGTCAGACACCAATATATCTGTTTAAAAGAGTCTGGTGTACGACACATAACTATAACTGTGTTTTTGCAGTTCCATGGGTCAAATCTCTGTATTATCCTGCTTTTGGCATTTTTTGCCATAAAAAAAAACTGTAATTGTTAGAACCCTCCTGTTAGTTTTTTCTATTTTGCTGGTCACATGACTTTTTGCCTATTTAATCCAGCTCCGCCCTCCTGGCCTTGCTGGACTTCAGTGTTTCATTTACTCTTAAGCTAGCCAGGTGCCTTGTACCTTACTCTGTAGTTTGCTTGGTCTTTTGACCACTTGAACTTCTGTTTGTTTGTTTGTCTTTTCTCTGCTACATTTCTGCTAGGAGGTGTCCAACTATATCCCAGTCCTTAGTTCTTGTAGGGACCCCTCCCTTATATCTATAGGTCTGCGTTCAGACTAGCCGAGGACTTAGGCAGGTCTGTTCACAAGGAACAGGTCCCCCGCTGCATCGTAGGGAATCAGCTTAGTCCTATTGTAGGGACAGTTTTCCTATCTTTCCTTAGTGTTTGTAGCAGTTCATTACAGTAATAGTGTCTCCCTGACTGGTCAAATCTCTGTATTATCCTGCTTTTGGCATTTTTTGCCGTAAAAAAAAAAATTGTAATAGTGTCTCCTTGACTGGTCAGACACCAATATATCTGTTTAAAAGAGTCTGGTGTACACCACATAACTATAACTGTGGTTTTGCAGTTCCACAGGTCAAATCTCTGTATTATCCTGCTTTTGGCATTTTTTGCCATAAAATAAAGTATAATAGTGTCTCCCTGACTGGTCAGACACCAATATATCTGTTTAAAAGAGTCTGGTGTACGCCACATAACTATAACTGTGGTTTTGCAGTTCCACGGGTCAAATCTCTGTATTATCCTGTTTTTGGCATTTTTTGCCATAAAAAAAAACTGTAATAGTGTCTCCCTGACTGGTTAGACACCAATATATCTGTTTAAAAGAGTCTGGTGTAGGCCAGAAAAATATAACTGTAGTTTTGCCATTCGACTGGTCAATTCTCTGTATTATCCTGCTTTTGGCACTTTTTTGCCGTAAAAAAAAAAACTGTAATAGTGTCTCTCTGACTGGTCAGACAACAATATATCTGTTTAAATGAGTCTGGTGTAGGCCAGAAAATTAGAACTGTGGTTTTGCAGTTCCACGGTTCAAATCTCTGTATTATCCACTTTTGGGCCTTTTTTACATAAAAAAAACAGTTTGAGTGTGTCGCTGACTGTTCAGCCCCAAATATATCTATTTAAAAAAGTCTGGTATACGCCAGTAAATTAGAACTTTGGTTTTGCAGTTCCACGGTTCAAATCTCTGTATTATCCAGCTTTTGTTTTTTTTCTGTAAAGAAAAACAGTAATAGTGTCTCCCTGATTGTTCAGACACAAATATATCTGTTTGAAAGATTGAAAGATTCTGGTGTACGCCACATATCTATAACTGTGGTTTTGCCATTCCATGGTTCAAATCTCTGTATTATTCACTTTTGGGCCTTTTTTACAAAAAAAAAAACAGTTTGAGTGTGTCGCTGACTGTTCAGCCCCAAATATATCTTTTTAAAAAAGTCTGGTATACGCCAGTAAATTAGAACTGTGGTTTTGCAGTTCCACTGTTCAAATCTCTGTATTATCCAGCTTTTGGCCTGTTTTACGTAAAAAAACAGTAATAGTGTCTCCCTGTCTGTTCAGTCACAAATATATCTGTTTAAAAGTTTCTGGTGTAGGCCAGAGAAATAGAACTGTGGTTTTCCTCTTCCACGGTTCTAATCTCCTTTTTATTACCCTTTTTCCATTGATAGTGCGAGTGTAAGCTATTTTACTTCATTTACAATGGGCAAGGCGCGTGGCAAGGGACGTGGAACTGGACGTTCTGGTGATGGTGCATGTAGAGGACGGGGCTGAGGCCAAGGTGAAAATGTGCCACAACCAACAGCCACATCTTCTCGCTCCCACTTCTTGACTGAATTACTAGGGAAGCACACTGCAACACCAGTATTGCGTACTGATCAGTGTGAACAGGTTATTAATTGGATAGCAGATAATAATTCCAGTTACCTGGGCACCACCACCTCTGGTCTGTCTTCCTCACGGTCAAGTTTTAGTAGCCGTGAGTCTCGACCGCATACTCCTCCTCACCCTGATGCTCCTTCCTCCCACCATGCCGAGTGTCGTCAGACAGCAACTGATCCCACACTTTGACACTCTGAAGAGCTGTTCACTGGTTCATTTCCATATTTGTGCCCCTTGCCTGCTCCGCTTGAAGTGGTGGAAGAGGAGATCCCATGTAGCGATGCCCAAATATTTGAACAGCCACGGCCAGAGGAAGTCGACGCTGGCAATTTGTCACAAGAGGTGGACGATGACGAGACACAATTGCCACAAAGTGAGGAGGAGGATCGTGGTGCGCATGTGGAAGAGGAGGAGGTGGTGGATGATCTAGTAACTGACCCAACGTGGCAGGAGGACACGCAGAGCGAGGCCAGCAGCACACAGAGGGAGGGAGGCAGAGTACCCCAACAGGCAGGAAGAAGCAGTGTGGGGGCCGCACACAGAAGGCGGGCAACAGTTCCCCGTAACACCAACATGAGGGACGTTGCCAGTACAACCGGTAAGTCTTCCAGAGTCTGGAATTTTTTAAAGACTCTGCTGATAACCCTTAAAAGGCCATTTGTACCACCTGCCAGGCAAACATCAGCAGGGGTGACAAAACTACCAGCCTGACCACCACCAGCATGATCAGGCACATGGCAGCAAAGCAACCCACTTTGTGGAGTGAACCCCAGGGTCCACGACCAGTGTCAGCAGGTGTCACCACTGCTTCTTCCGCTGTTGTGCATGTAATAGAACCCCCTGTTGTGCGTGCAAGGCATTCCCCTGTCCATACTGCATGCAAAGATGCCTCCTCCTCTCAGTCTTCACTTGTTATGGCAGTTTCTCAAGAAACAGCATCAACGTTCATGTCCACGTCCCACCACAGCGTTCAACTGTCCATATCTCAGAGCTTTGAACGAAAGAACAAATTCGCAGCCAACGCCCCACAGGCCACAGTCCTAAATTCGCACATTTCATGACTGCTTGCGTTGGAAATGCTGCCTTTTAGGCTGGTGGAGACGGAATCCTTCCGCAACCTTATGGCGGTAGCCGTCCCTCAGTACTCGGTCGCCAGCCGACACTATTTTGCCCGGTGTGCCATCCCCGCACTACACAAGCACGTGTCCCAAAACATCTGCCGTGCCCTCAACAACGCAGTTACTGGGAGAGTTCACCTGACAACGGACACGTGGACAAGTGCTTGTGGCCAGGGACAGTACATCTCCCTGACGGCACACTGGGTAAACATATTGGAAGCTGGGACCCAGTCGGACCTTGGGACGGAACACATCCTTCCCACACCGAGGATTGCGGGCCCTATATCAGTCAGAGTTGCCCCCACAGTGTACTGCTCCTGCGCATCATCCTCCTCCTCCTCATGTTCTGCCTTCATCTCAGATATCACCACATCAGTTACAAGCTGGAAGCACTGCAGTACTGCCTCAGCCAAGCGGCAACAGGCTGTGCTGAAACTCATAAGCTTAGGTGATAAACCTCACACTGCTTGTGAGTTGTGGACAGCTGTGAAAGAGCAGGCAGATCTGTGTCTCAGACCGCTGAACCTAATTCCAGGCATGGTCGTGTGTGACAATGGCCGTAAACTGGTGGCGGCTCTGAGGTGAGGCAAGATCACACACATACCATGCCTGGCTCATGTGCGCTTCACGGCAGATGCTGGAAAGTGCGGACAGTCAACGCTTCACGGGAGATGCTAAAAAGTGCGGGACCGGAGCCGGCAAGTTACAGTCAGCTGATCGGTTCTCCGGCAGATGCTGGAAGCGGCGGGACCGGAGCGGACGCCTCCCCCATCCATCGGATAGGTGAGTATCCATAGTTTTAAAGCAGTGTATGTACTGCAGCCAGAAGCTATCTGTACATACACTGCTAGGGGGACACTCACAGGACACACAGACACAGACATTACATTACATTACATACAGACACATACATTACATTACATACAGGTGTAATCCTCCATCCTCACACTTCATTTCTCCTGCATCATCCATAAAAAAACGCAGGAAAAAAAGCAGTGTGTGAATGGAGGTGCTTTTTTTACCTGCGTAAAAAACGCAGGTAAAAAAAGCAGGAAATACGCACGGGTAAAAATACGCAGGAAAAAAAGCAATGTGTGAACGCAGCCTAAAACTGTCTTGTTAAGATACTGTGACCTCCACCACTCTTCCAAGGGGCATAGATATTGTCTTTTTATTCCACTGCGACCTCCACCACTCTTCCAAGGGGCATTAATACTGTCTTGTTAATCTACTGTGACCTCCACCACTCTTCCAAGGGGCAATGATATTGTCTATTTATTCCACTGCGACATCCACCACTCTTCCAAGGGGCATTAAAACTGTCTTGTTAAACTACTGTGACCTCCACCACTCTTCCAAGGGGCATTAAAACCATCTTCTTATGCTACTGTGACCTCAACCACTCTTCCAAGGGGCATTAAAACCATCTTGTTAAGCTGCTGTGACCTCCACCACTCTTCCAAGGGGCATTAAAACTGTCTTGTTAAGCTACTGTGACCTCCACCACTCTTCCAAGGGGCATTGATATTGTCTTTTTATTCCACTGCGACCTCCACCACTCTTCCAAGGGGCATGAAAACTTTCTTGTTAAGCTACTGTGACCTCCACCACTCTTCCAAGGGGCATTAAAATTGTCTTCTTAAGCTACTGTGACCTCCACGTCTCTTCCAAGGGGCATTAAAACCATCTTGTTAAACCACTCTGACCTCCACGTCTCTTCCAAGGGGCATTAAAAGCGTCTTGTTAAACCACTCTGAACTCCACAGCTCTTCCAAGGGGCATTGAAATGTTGTTTTTAATTAATTCTAACCTCCACGACTCTTCCAACGGACATTGCATTTCCTCCTAATTTTAGTCAGCTTTTGGTTTTCAATGCATAGGCGAACACTAAGGGAGACCCAATACCCAATAATGGGTAGAAGGTTTTAGTACGCTGTAATCCACGTCTGTTTCAAGGGGCATTGCAGTTCCTCATAATTTTTGGAAAGCCTTCCATTCACTGCTTAGGCCAACAGTGTACAGGAGACCCAATTGCTATAAATGGGAAAAACGGTTTAGTTAAGGCCCTCTGGCCTCCATGTCACTTCCAAGGGGCACTGGAGTGTCTCGAAATTTTTGGTAGGCATTGCATTCACTGTATGCCCTATAACTGTGTAGCCGAACCGCTCCTTTTGGTACAGAAACATATCCTACAAGACATGTGTGGTTGACTGGCCTGATATTGATGTGAATGGTCCCTGTTCCTCCTGCTCTTTCTCCTTTGCCACCACCTCATCCATCATTCATCACCTGAAGCTTTGTTTTAACGGGAGTCATAGAACTGGGATAGTAGCAGGAAAACATCCAGTAATCCTCGGAGGAGGTAGGATATGGGCCAAAACGCTGACCACCTCAGGCCTAGCCGCTACTACATACATGCGCTTGCATTCCAAGGATCAAAAAGCTGAGGAGATGGATGGTATCATGATCATGAATAATTTACTCGTTGTGTAGGAGGCCGAACACTGCTGCTGTCTACCTTCTGAACTTTGTGTTGAAGCTTGATTGACCCAGGAACCGCAATCCTCTATGTCTGGAGGACGTGTTGCATCCCAGTGTCCAACTGTGTCCCGGCTTCCACAATATTAACCCAGTGTGACGATGTCAGTCAGATGGACCATCCCTGGCCACATTCACTTGTCCAAGTGTTTGTGGTTAGGCTGTCCTTCAAATAGGGGCGGCTGGGGACCGTTTATGGACACCCGGCCGCCCGTAGGTGGCTGGCAACCAAGCCTGGACACCCGGCCGCCGGGCGGCTGGGGACTGAGTATGGATACTAGGCCGCCGACGCAGCCATGACGTGGTGGCCAGATTCCGCCTCCACATGCCTAAAAGGCCCAATTTCAAGTGCAAGCAAGCTAGCAGTATGGTATTGCAGCCTGGGGGTGGGTGGGTGGGTGGCAGGCTGCATACTTGCGCTTGCATTGCAAGGAATGGGGGAGGTACAATTGAACACTGCCCTGGGACAAGGACTTGCACGGGGATAGTTGCAAGTCTGCATATTCTGATGCGGCAAGGATCACTTCTGATGGGCACACTTTTAGGCAGTGACCTGGGTGTCAGAGATGCTTCCAGGGGTCTTCCCCATGCTGTTCCCATGTCTTTTCAGCACTGTATGCATGTGGCACACAGCACATGGCCAGATAAGGCTGTAAAATGTTAAAATGACATTTCCCGGTGAATGCATTTGTCACGGTTGAAAGCAATGCAAAAGTGCAAAAACGCATAAAAAATGCTACTTGTGAACATAGCCCAAGGTGTGGAGGAGTATTTTTGTTTTTGGTTATTTATTTTACTTTATACCGAAGTCTTTACCATGGAAAGGATGTTCCTTAACATATTTCACAGGAAAGCAGTTTCAGTTTCGTTTTTGAACGTTTCATTTTGAGCCCGTAAAAGTGGCTTAATACCTTTGACCACGTTGTTGACAGCAGTGACCTAGGGGTCAGAAATGCTTCCTGGGGCGATCCCCATGCTGTCGCCATGTCATTTGAGCACTGTCACTATCGTTTTGGGAACTTTTTATGCTTTCTGCAGACTGCCGGGGGTGCCGCAGCAAAAATGCTCGGGTCTCCCATAGACTAACATTGGGCTTGTTGCTCGGGTCGAGCACCCGAGTATCACGGTGAGCTCGGCCAGAGCTTCGAGCAACCGAGCATTTTAGTGCTCGCTCAACACTGTTCAGGACAGATCTTCAAGTCGTCTCTTGAGACTGCCGCTGAAGTTTCCCCTCCATCTTTGCTGATGAGGCACACTTTGGTGTTATCGTAACTTGAATTTAGGACGGTGTATGGCTCTACCTCCCACTGGTCATCTAATTTGTGGATTCGTATTTTCCTCTTAAGTACCTGTTCTCCAGGTGATAAGGGAATGACAGGTGCGTGCTGATTATAAGTTTTCTCTTACTTCTGTCTTGCCTGGGACAAACTTACCAGGTCTTGCTCTCTTCAGGTAAGCGGGTGTACAGTTGGTGGAGTTTACCGGGATGTGATTATATAGGTCCACCAAATCTGGTAACTTCTCTGGTCACAGGCTACGTTCTTCAAGGGGCAACGTCTTCAACAGGTCTATCACTACCTGGTTCATCTTTTCACACAACCCGTTGGTCTTGGGATGATACGGCGTCGTCCTGATTTTCTTGCAGCCGTACAAGTTACAGAATTCCTGGAACATCTCTGCTTCAAAGGCTGGACCTTGGTCGGTAAGCACCCTTTCAGGGTAACCGTGCGGGCGACAAAAGTGCTGTTGGAACGCTTTGGCTGCCGTCTGAGCCGTCTGGTCTTTCACTGGCACTACTACCAAAAACCTGGAGTAGTCGTCTACTATGGTGAGAGCGTAGACATAGCCTGACCGGCTTGGGGCTAGCTTCACGTGGTCCAAGGCTACCAGTTCAAGTGGTTGTTTGGTGATTATGGGCTGCAGGGGAGCCCTCTGGCTGTCACGGTCTTTTCGTCTCAGGTTGCATGGACCACATTCTCGACACCATCTCTCGATTGCTTTCCTCATGCCAGCCCAGTAGTATCGCTCACGTAGCAGGACTTCCAACTTCTTCAACCCGAAGTGTCCTGCTCCATCGTGGTACGCTTCTCAGACCATTGACGCATCCTGCCTCGGGACTACCACCTGCCAGACCAGTTCATGTGTCCGGGAGTTGATGCTTCTTCGACACAGCTTTCCTTCGTAGATGAACAGTTTTCCCTTCTCCTTCCACAACTGTTGGGTCTCCTGTGGAGCATCTGGATCAGGGTACGAGTCAGCTTGTGTCAGCAACTCCTTGACTAGGCGGACAGCCGGGTCACTATCCTGCGTTTTTGCCCATCCATGGTGGGGCAATGGGTTGAACGTGGCCTCTCCGTTGGTGGAGCGCTTGTCCCTTACACGGTGGGAGCACTGGGTCACCCCATGACGATGGAAAGTGGGTATCTCTATCTCCTCCAGCTCTTCCGGGTCTTCTCCCCCATCTGGAAAGTTGGGCATCCTGGACAGCGCATCAGCATTTGCATTTTTATGCCCCGCCCGATACTTGATGGTAAACTCGTAGACAGTCGGGCCATCCATCGTTGCTCTAGGGCACCAAGCTTCGCAGTCTCCAGGTGCGTCAGCGGGTTGTTATCTGTGAAGACTGTAAATTTGGAGGAGGCGAGATAGTGCTTGAAGTGCTCTGTTACAGCCCAGACTATGGCGAGAAACTCCAACTTGAAGGAACTGTAGTTGTCGGGGTTCCTTTCAGTAGGACGGAGCTTCTTGCTGGCGTAGGCAATCACTCTCTCTGCCTTGCTGTACCTGGGACAGCACCGCTCCTAATCCCACATTGCTGGCATCTGTATGAAGTATAAAGGGTTGGCCATAGTCTGGGTAGGCCAGGACTTCGTCTCCGGTGAGAGCCATTTTCAGTCGGGTGAAGGATTCGTCTTCTGGTTTACCCCATTTGAACGGAGGTTTGGGGTTCTTGGCCTTCTTGGACTGGCCTACCAGTCTGAACTCCTCTCAGAAAAAGGGCACGGGTGGCAGCTCCGCTCCTTCCGTTACCCGGTGGGATCCTCAGAGCCTACCGGGCTTTCCCGACCAGGACATGGAGTAGCAAGGTCGGGTGTTGGGGGCCGGTACCCCTCTTGCAGCCGGAATCCCTCTGAATAGATCAGAATAGCGAGGACAGGTGGCGTATACCGCTCCGTCTGCATCCTCCCTGGGGCCATTTGCTGTGGAGCTACACTCCTAAGCTCCGGGCCTTCTTGGTCATGGTCCTTGACCGGGTTGAGACATATGTTAACTCGAACCTGCCCCTCGACCCAAGGCCAGGGTACGAGGGCAGTGTCTCCATCCGCTGCAGGTCCACACAGGATCCACTTTCAGGGTGGGAGATCACAATCAAAAGAACCGACCAATGACCAAGATGGCAGTGTATTAAATATGAATTATTAAGTGTCACTAAAATGTGAGTCCTCCACCCTCACCCACTAAATGGTTCCCCTATCTCTTGGTTCCCCAGTCTCCCTGTAACCAGAAGGGCAGCACCTAGTGCATTCTAGCCCTCTCTGGTGGAGAAGTGTGGTGTTGAATGTGGAGGTGGAGTCCTGACCATCACACTGTTCTTACCTCAGAGGAGGAACACTACACTCCATTAAAGAAGTGCAGCATCCCAGTGGCGGTCGAACCCTCAGGGGCGCCACATTACCTTCAGGCCAAAACCAGATAGGGCTTCAAACACCTCGGCAAGGTGCTCCAGGTGTTCTTCATATGTCTTCGAGTAGACAATTACGTCGTCCATGTACAGCAGGACAGTTTCGAAGTTCTTGTGTCCTAGGCAGCACTCCATTAACCGCTGGAACGTTCCTGGGGCATTGCAGAGCCCGAATGGCATGCAGTTGAACTCGCTGAGGCCCATTGGTGTTGTAAACGCGGTCTTTTCTTTGTCCGCCTCTGCCACAGGAACCTGACAGTATCTACTGGTGAGATCCAAAGTGGAGAAATAATTAGCAGATCTTAATGCTGCTAGTGACTCCTCAATTCTGGGTAATGGGTAGGCATCCTTATGTGTAATGTGGTTAATCTGCCTGTAGTCAACACACATCCTCATTGTACCATCCTTCTTTCTAACGAGAACTATTGGAGCTGCCCAGGGGCTACAACTATCCCTTTTCACCCCAGCCTCCTTCATCTCCCGTAACATCCCTTTGGCATATTGATAGTGAGCTGGGGGTACAGGCCGGTACCTCTCTTTACTGGGTCGATGATCTCCCGTGGGGATATGATGTTGAAGCCCTTTTACCTGCCCAAAGTCTAGTGGGTGTTTGCTGAAGACGCGCTCATATTCTTGGACCACCCGGTATACTCCATGCTTTTCAGTGCCCACTTGTAGCTTCTGACACCAATCCTCCATCTGTCCCTTGGAACCATTATCCTCTGCCGGTTTGGATGGAGGCAAGGGTTCCACTATCTTTATTGAGTTGTTACTGACAGTGAATAGCTTAGCAAGGGTAGCATACCGGTGTAAATGGACCTCTTTCTCCCCACAATTCAGGATGCTTATCGGTACTCTCCCCTTGCAGACATCGACTACCCCCCTGGCCGGCAAGATAGTGGGCCTACTGTCAGAGTACACGGGCTCTAACAGGGCCTGATAATCTTGACCCCTCAGACCAATTGTTGCCCGACACCATATTAACATTTCGCTTCTAGGGGGCATTGCAATGGGGAATGGATCACTCATCCTGACACTGCCAATTTCCCCTCTAGACAGCTCTACCTGTTGTCTTTTCATCAGGGCTCTGATCTCCTTCTGTAGAACTCGCTGCTGACTGGAACTGGCAGTCTCTGCGACCTGTTGTAACAAAACAATAATTTCTCCAAGACAATTTTCTATAACACTAGTGCCTAAGGTTATCATGGGATGACTTTCTCGGCGATCAATATCAACAATAATCGTTCCTTGTGATGGCAATTCTACTTTGCCAACTGTTATGGTCACCTCTTTATACCCCACCTGAGGCAAGGGCTTACCATTGCTGGCATAGATACTAAGGTGTTCATCTGGACGGCGGGTAATGTCTGAATCAGTCCAGTATTGTTTATAAAGGATATACGGCATCATGGTCACCTGGGACCCAGTGTCCAGCGACGTACTTGTCTCCCCAGCTTTTTGGGCCCGGTCATCTTACTCCTGGGGGTTGGCCCTCTGCTCCAGGGGTTGCTCGTTTAAATTACAGAATCTTGCGTAGTGCCCCGCCTTTTGACTGCGGCGGCAGATGGGTTGTCCGTCCTGGTCGTAGCGATCGCTGTTCCTCCCTCTGATCGGTGGAATTCTTCTCTGTCGTCGCCACGGGATGTCATCTAGACTGGAAGCCAGCTGGATCTTTTCCTTTGGAGACACTTGCATGGCCTGCACGGTCTTGGTTAACGCAGCCACACTTTTGGTCAGCTCCTGGACCTGAAGGCGCAGGTCTGCAGACGGGTAATTGTCTAGAGTCTGCGCGTCAGCTTCCACAGGTTCTGGGGAAAAGGACGCCACCTCCTGGTGGTATGTGATAGCTCGGAGCCGGTGGGATGCAGCGCCTCCTGGTGTTGATTCCCGCAGCACCCGGATGGCTCTGTCTTTAAATTGCGTAAAGGCCAGATCAGGGTTTTGCAGAGCCATAAGCGCAGCTGTGTCCTGTGAGCGCTGGACAGCAGCCCCTCAATAAACTGCTCAGTTAGCAATCTGTCCTCATCATGTACACTGTCAGGGTCAACCTGTTTGATGGCCCGCAGTGCCTCCTGCAGGTTTAGAGCATAGTCCCATACACTGTCCTGCACCCTTTGTTTGCACCCATAAAAAATCACTTTAATTTCTGCTGCGGTGCTGGTGTCAAAGGTATCCTTCAATCGGGCCAGTATTTATTTTACAGTGCCTTTGTCTCTGCCCGACCAGGACTTCACCTTTCTCTGGGCTGCACCGATTAGCTGGCCTATGAGGATGCTGACTTTTTGCTCCTCAGACAGGGTTTATACTTTAAACAAACTGCGCAGTCTCTCTTCAAAGTCATTCAGGATGTGCGACTCCCCTGAGTAATGGTGCAACCACGCCGCCCCCGGTATGTATGGCATTGATAACGGCATTACAGTGGCAGCGTCCTTGCCTGCGGCTGAACCCTCCTCCTTGTTGGGCATCTTCCTCCTCCCTAGTGAACCTCAGCCAGGTTCTGGGCGTCTCCTGACGTACCAGTATGCTGCTCTGCAGGTGGAAGGATCTCTTACCTGGCAGTTCCGGATCAGGGATTCTTTCTTCCCCCTCAGCGGGAAGCAAACCACGTGATAACACAGTTCAATAAAGTCTATGGCACACAGGATCCGGTTATACCGGGCTTCATGAATCCCGTTCGTGACGCCAAGTTGACGTGCCCCCTGGGCATTGGGGTACCCGTTGCCGGGCCGGTAGATACTGGGGGATGTCACAATGGCGGTGACCCGGTCCGTGACCCAGGGCGGTCAATAACAGGGGTTTATTTATAGGGGATTAATAGTGATTGTATAAAGTTCGTGACGCCACCTGTGGTATGCAGCTAAGGGAGCCGCCGCTGCGGAGCAGGTCCTCTGGAGCTGATGTTACTGCAACAGGGATGGTGTGGCTCTCCACAGGTAGAGCTTATCTCCAGGGTAGTGTAGATGTTATGGGTTATGCTGGGCGTTGTAGTGCAGGGGTTGATGGCGCAGCAATAATCAGTCCACAACTTAATGGCGGTTTCCTCTTATCTTTACCGGTGGTGATTAGACAAGCCGGGACTAGGGTACTGGCTAGAAGTGGAATTCCGGGCAGCCTAGAAGCAAGTAAAGAATCCTCCTTGCCAGGTGAAGTTGGAGGCCTTCCCTTTCCACTAAACTCTTTGGCCCTGCTGCTTGTAGCTGTGCGGTTGCCCTCGTCCCTGAGTGCAACATTTCTGTGCTCACCCGTATGGCAGTCAGCTCGGGCCTTGCCATACAGAATCTCCGGAACTCCCATTTAAGAATGGTAGAGCGGTAGTGCGGATGATTGACCTCTGCTCCACTTTTCAGGAAGGTTGGGGGTCCGACAACCCGCAAATAGGATAACTTTCCAACTTAAATCAACCCCTTTAAGAAGCATTAAAGGGGTTATCGGTCTAAAACTACAAATCTGCAGTCACTCTTTGTGACGGCAGACTTGTGACTGCTCACATCACGCACTGCTTGCTGTGAGGATTCTCTGGTGCCAGCGTCAGGAATAGTGGTCATGTGACAGCAAATATGCGATATGCATACGCCCAGCCACAATTCGACTAGATGGATACTGCCTCGCTCAATTTATTTGCATAGTCGGATGGTGTCCGGAAATATGCAAATCGCATACTTGCAGTAACATGACCACCGTTCCCAAAGCTGATGACGCGCCCCCTGGGCCTAGTGTGGACGTGTGTGGGATACCCGGAGCCGGGTCTCTGGGGGTTGTAGTCTCCGTGGCGACGACCCAGTCCCGTGGCTCAGGGTGGTCAAACCAGTGGCAGTCTTTTATGGGTTTTAGGTTAATTGTCCGACTACGCCACCCGTGGATTGCGGTCAGGGTGTACCGCTGTTGCGAGGCAGACCGCTGAGGCTGGTGTGGTGTGCGCAGCAAAGGATGTGATAACTCCCCACGGGAGGAGTATAGCCTCAGGGCAGAGAATGTGGATGAGGGGAGTGATGGTGCACGGGCGTCCCAGTACTAGTAGTGCTGTATGCGGTAAGAAAGCAGGAACGACTCAGAGTCTTTGCAGTGCAGTTCAGGGTCTTTACTGATGATATTAAGGCAGACCCTCCCGGGAGTACTGGCTAGCATAAGGGGCTTGGTCAGTCTGTGAGCAAGCAGGAATTCCCCTGGCCAGGTGGAGTTGTAGGCCTCCCCGTCTATCTGCACTCTTCCTGGCTACCTTGCTGTAAGCGAGTGGAAGTGTGTCACCCTGGCCTGGATGCCACAAGTGCAATTAAAGCTGTGTCTGAGAGCAACGGGGAGGTTCTCTAGTCAGGGGAACATTAGCATGCAATGCCTCCTGTCTCAGGCCAGTAGGGGGAGCTGGCTGCCGCTATAAAAGCTGGTACTGGAGGCAGGGTTAGGGAGAACTTGAAGGCCTGTCTCAGGACTGAGACTTGTCCCAGAGCAGAGCAGGGACAGACAGTTTTGTATTGCACCTAAGAGGAAGTGTGGCAGGAGGAGAGCCACAAGCCAGAGACAAGAGGCGAAGTGAGCCTGTCTTGGCAGATAAAAGACTTACTTTACCAGACTTTGGTGTCTGAGGCTGGGAGGATTCCACATTCTCCAGCAGATAACCAGTTCGCAGGGGACTGTATATTCCTTGGCCTAAGAAGCCTGGAGGCCCTGCCACAACAGAAGGGACCAGTAAAGCCGTACAAGGCTGGGAGCAGAAAGGAACCCACGTCGCAGGCCATACAGGCGAGAATACACGGAAAGCTCGGAAACGTGGGCTGTTACCCTATAACGAGGAGATAGCCAGAAGGAGCGCAGAAAGCACGGTAGGCCTACACTCCCACCCTAACCAGGGCCAATTTCCCCGTTGCTCTCAGACATCCAGGTCCCCTCCTAGCTGGGACTGTTTATGGGTCAGTTTACCTGTTTCAGTAAAGACCCTGGACTGCAACCTATTGTCTGTGTGCTCCTTCGCGCCTCCAGCACTACCGGTACTGGGACTCTCACCACCATCACTCCCACCATCCACTACACTGCCCTGGGGCCGCACTCTTCCCGTGGGGAGTCACACCATCCCAGCTGC
This sequence comes from Phyllobates terribilis, assembly GCF_046119375.1. Lineage (NCBI taxonomy): Eukaryota > Metazoa > Chordata > Amphibia > Anura > Dendrobatidae > Phyllobates > Phyllobates terribilis. The sequence continues at coordinate 166,016,694 of NW_027362763.1, forward strand.
ACATATCATCAGCCCCAGTGGTCTGCCTTGCAGCGGCGGTTCCTAATGACCGCAAATCCACGGGTGGCGTAGTCGGACATAATCAACAACACATAACGGACTACCACTGGCCTGACCACCCTGAGCCATGGAACCGGGTCGCCACTACTATCCCCATCGTCTCCCTATTGCCCGGATCTGAGTGCCCCACGGCCCAGGGGTCGAGTCAGCTTTGGCGTAGTCGGTAGGATTTCGTGCCCGCAACCACCGGGTACTGCATGCCTGAAAGAGACTTTTGTAACTTACCTGTGGCGAAGTTTCCCGCCGTCCGGAGTCGTTTCCCGCCATCCGGAGCCGATTCCCGCCATCAGACGCCATCTTGGACCGTTTCCCGCTGTCTTCTGCCGTCTTCCCGCCATCCGCAGCTGCTTCCCGCCATCGGACGCCATCTTCAGGACGCCGCGCGGGAAGAAGAGGGGCGTGGACGCCGAAAGCGCGCGAGACCCGAAGCTCCGCCCCACGCACCGACGCTGCGCAAGGTCCTGGAAGGGAGAGAGAGTGGCGCTGACGTCATCAGGACGCGACGCCAGGTCCTCGTCCATAGCAGCAGCAGCGGAGCCGCGGCCTACAGAAGAGGATCGTCGGAAGGTAGGCCACGCTTAACTAGGGGGGAGGGAGATGTCGGACACAGAGGCCCCCACTACCACCAACGCAGCTGCAGCAGCGGTGATGCCCTTTTCCCTTCCCTACATCCCTGGAGCGGCCTGGCTGCCCAAATACTCAGGGGAGCCCCATGCCCTAACTGACTTCAAGGAAAGGCTATACAGTTTGTTCCACGTTTACCCCCTGACAGAGGAACAGAGGATTAGCATACTAACGGGGCAGTTAACTGGCGCAGCCCAAAGGGAGGTAAAATCATGGCCCAATGAGGAGAAAAGGACTGTGAAGGGTGTTCTGGCCCGGCTGCGGGGTACCTTTGACACACGTACCTCCGCTGAGATTAAAATGAGGTTCTATGGATGTAAGCAGTGGGCACCGGACAGCATCAGAGACTATGCCCTAAATTTGCAGGAAGCCCTAAGGGCCATCCAACAAACTGACCCTGGCAGCGTGCAGGAAACGGATAAGTTACTAACAGAACAATTCATAGAAGGACTGCTGTCTAGCGCCCACAGGGCCCAACTGCGCCTCATGTTCTTTCAGAACCCCGACCTGACCTTTGCCCAATTTAAGGACAGGGCCATAAGGGTGCTCCGTGAATCCGCAACCAGTGGTGCTATAAACCCCCGGCGCCCTGCTATCACCTACCACCAGGAGGCGGCGCCCTCCTCTATGGACCCCGTGGGGGCTGATGCATAGGCCCTGAACCAAGCCCCGTCGAAAGACCTGCACCACCAAGTCCAGGAGCTGACCAGGAGCGTCGCGGCGTTGACCAGGAACGTCCAGGCGTTGCAAGTGGACCCGTCAAGACCCATCGAGCTGGCTTCAAGTCCGGAGGATGTCCCGTGGCGTCGACAGAGGAGGATCCCGTCGTTCCGAGGGAGGCCCACAGACCGCTACGCAGAGGATGGACAGCCCATTTGCCGTCGATGCAACCAGCCCGGACACATTTCCAGGTACTGTAATTTAAACGGGTCCAACCTGGGGCAGAGGGCCAACCCCCAGGCATATGATCACCAGGCCCTTACAATTGGCGTAATAAGTACGTTGGGGGGCGCCCGGTTTTACCCGTGGTGCTGGACGGTATCCCCATGAGCGCCTTGCTGGATACTGGGTCGCAAGTAACCACTATCCCTTATGTACCTTTTAAGCAGTATTGGACTGATGCTGATATCACACGGTATCCAGACAGTAACTTGAGCATCATCGCCAGTAATGGCTTACCCGTGCCGCAGATGGGGTTCAAGGAGATGACCATTAAGATTGGTAAAGTTGAACTGCCGGCACAGGGAGTAATTATTGTGGACATTGACCGTCGTGAAAGTCACCCTAAAATAACTGAGGGTACTAATGTAATTGAAAATTGTCTTTCAGAGGTAATTGTAATCTTACAACAGGTGGCGGTGAATGCTAGTTCCAGCCAACAGAGAATCCTCAACAAGGAGATAAAAGCCCTGATGAGACGGCAGCAGGAAGAACTGTCTGGTGGTGAGATCGGTAGCGTAAGACTGAGTGACCCATTCCCCATTTCCATGTCTCCCAAAAGTGAAATGATGATCTGGTGTCGGACTGCAATCGGGTTGAGAGGTAGAGACTACCAAGCCATGGTAGAACCCGTGTACTCAGACAGCAGGCCCACCATTTTGACAGCCCGGGGGGTGGTTGATGTCCGTCATGGGAGGGTGCCTGTCCACATCCTCAACATTGGGGAGAGGGAGGTACACTTACCCAGGTACGCTACGCTCGCCAAGCTGTTTGTGGTCGAACACAAAGCTATCAGGGCCGTGGAACCATTGCCTCCATCTCCACAGGCGGAGGGTAATGGCTCCCAGAAACAAAAGGAGAACTGGTGCCAGAAACTCCACGTGGGTGCAGACTCCACTCCCCTGCACCAAAAACAAGGAGTCTACCGGGTGGTACAGGAGTACGAGAGAGTCTTTAGTAAGCACCCGCTAGACTTCGGCAGAGTAAAAGGGATAGAACACCACATCCCCACAGGGAGCCACCCACCAATAAAAGAGAGACACAGACCTGTACCCCCTGCACACTATCAGAACGCAAAGGGCATGCTAAGAGAAATGAAGGAAGCTGGGGTCATTAGAGACAGCTGTGGCCCCTGGGCAGCCCCCTTGGTTCTGGTGAAAAAGAAAGACGGCACCATGAGAATGTGCGTCGACTATAGACAAATCAACCGTATCACCCACAAAGATGCATATCCGCTGCCTAGAATAGAGGAGTCTTTAGCCGCATTAAAATCAGCTAACTTCTTTTCTACTTTGGACCTTACTAGCGGGTACTGGCAGGTTCCTGTGGCAGAGGCTGACAAGGAGAAGACCGCCTTCACCACCCCGATGGGACTGAGCGAGTTAAACTGTATGCCTTTCGGGCTCTGCAACGCACCAGGGACCTTCCAGCGGCTGATGGAATGCTGTCTAGGGCACCGAAACTTCGAGATGGTCCTCCTTTACCTGGACGACGTGATCGTCTATTCGAAGACCTACGAGGACCATCTCAAACACCTGGCTGAGGTGTTCGAAGCTCTGGCAGGCTATGGCCTGAAGGTGAAACCATCGAAGTGTCACCTGCTGAAACCAAAGGTCCAGTACCTAGGGCACGTGGTAAGCGCGGAAGGAGTAGCCCCCGACCCTGACAAGGTCACGGCAATCAAGAGCTGGCCAAGCCCCTCGAACATCAAAGAGGTGAGACAGTTTCTCGGGTTGGTAGGCTACTACCGAAGGTTCATCCCCAGGTTTACCAAGATGGCAGCTCCAATGCAGGACCTCCTGATCGGACAGTCTAAGTCCAGGAGTCAAAAGCCACCCTTCAAGTGGGATAAACCAGAAGAGGAGTCCTTCCGCCAGTTGAAGATGGCCCTCACAGGGGATGAGATCCTGGCCTACCCTGATTATGGCCAGCCTTTTATCCTTCACACAGACGCCAGTAATGTGGGACTGGGAGCCGTACTGTCCCAAAACCAACAGGGCAGAGAAAGGGTGATCGCGTACGCCAGCCGGAAGCTGAGACCCACTGAGAGGAACCCGGAGAATTACAGCTCCTTCAAGCTAGAATTCTTGGCGGTGGTGTGGGCCGTGACGGAACGCTTCAAGCATTACCTGGCCTCCGCAAAGTTCACCGTGTACACGGACAACAACCCGTTGACACACCTGGACAATGCAAGACTGGGTGCCCTAGAACAGCGGTGGATGGCCCGTCTCTCCAACTATGACTTCGTGATCAAGTACCGGGCCGGCAAAACCAATGCCAACGCTGATGCCCTATCGAGGATGCCTCACTTACCTGAAGGTGACGAAGACCCAGAAGAGCTGGAGGAGGTAGAACTCCCCGCGTTTCACCGGTATGGAGCCGCTCAATACTCCCACCGCGTGAAGGAGGAGGATCTAACAACCGTGATGATCAATCCCCTACCTCACCACAGCTGGGCCGAGACCCAAGATAGTGACCCTGCAGTCCGTCTGGTGAAAGATCTGCTGACCCAGGAAGATGCCCGCATAGATCCGGATGCTCCAGAGGAAGCCAAGCAGCTATGGAAAGAGAAGAGCAAGCTGTTCCTCTACGAAGGCAAGTTGTGCAGAAGGATTGTCAACCACCGGACGCACGAGCTAACCTGGCAAGTCGTGGTCCCAAGGCGAGATGCAGCTATGGTCCTGGGGGCTTACCATGACAGAGCGGGACACTTCGGTTGGAAGAAACTGGAGTTCCTGCTAAGAGGAATGTTCTTTTGGGTCGGCATGAGAGGAGCTGTAGAAAAGTGGTGCAGAGACTGTGGCCCTTGTCACCTGAGGAGGAAGGACCGCACCAGCCAGAAGACACCCTTGAGGCCCATCGTCACCACGCAGCCTCTTGAGCTGGTAGCTCTGGACCATGTCAAATTGGCTCCAAGCCGGTCAGGATACATCTATGCCCTGACAATCGTGGACCACTATTCCCGTTTTCTAGTGGTGGTCCCGGTAAAGGACTTGACAGCCCAAACAGCGGCCAGAGCCTTCCAGCAATACTTCTGCCGTCCACACGGGTATCCGGAACAGGTCCTGACAGACCAGGGTCCAGCGTTCGAGGCTGAAATCTTGCAGGAGTTCTGCAACCTCTATGGCTGTAAGAAGATTCGTACAACGCCTTACCACCCCCAAACCAACGGGATGTGTGAGAAGATGAACAATATAGTCATTGACCTCCTGAAGACGTTGCCCCTGGAGGAACGCAGCTTGTGGCCAGAAAAACTGCCGGACCTGATAGACCTATACAACAATATCCCGGTGAATGCTACAAACTGCTCCCCGGCTTACCTGATGCGAGCTAGACCAGGTAAGCTGCCCGTAGACCTGGAGATGGGAGTCCTGACGCCTGAAGACACCTCCCCGAATGCAGACTGGGATACGGAAAGGCAACTGCAGTACAAGAAGGTACAGGAGAGTGTGGAGAGTGTGGAGAGGAGCCTGGCCCAGGTGAGAGAAAGGCATGAAAAACTCTTCAATCAACACGCCCCTGCTGGTCCCCTAGAACCTGGTGAGCAGGTCCTGAAGCGGAAGAGAAGGCTACATAAGTTGGACGACCAGTGGGAAAGGGAACCATACACCGTACTGCAGTCTGTTCACGACAACCCGAAGGTGTGCGTGATCACCAAGGACGGAGGAGAAACCACTAGTACCGTCTCCAGAGACCACATCAAAAGATGCCCCGAGCAACTCCGTAGTGCAGAAGAGGATCAGAGTGACCTTGAACCCGCAGAGGACAAGGAAGAAATGATCAGCACCGTTCTCGGAGAGTTCCCTCAGTCCTGGACTCGGATAAACGATGCTATAGTGGTACCCGTCCTGCATTTCCTGCAACCGGCACAGCAACAACCAACACCAGAGCTGGAAGGTGAAGAGGAGCAAGCAGTTCCAGAGGCAGAAGAGCCTGTACCAGCAGCCCAGGAGAGTCAACCCTCTGCTGACAGTGAGCCTGCCATGCCTGCGGTAAGCCAAAGGACTCGCAGACAGCTGCCTGCCCTACCTGTACAACCAGCTGATAGCTGTACCCCTAACGCTAGTGGGGAAAGCCAGGTTAGTCCACCACCAGACAGTGGGTTAAGGAGATCAACCAGGAGCACAAAGGGGCAGATACCCGCTTGCTGGAAAATATAGAGTGTACTAAAATTGTAAATAACCCTGTTGCCAAATGTTGAATTGTTTGCCAAGTTACATGCTTGTTTGGTAATTCTGTGTTTCAGTTTCTTGCAGTTACCCTAAGGACTCACAGGTTATGGACTTTTTATAACCAGGACCTTGTATGGACTGCGTTCGGAGCCTAACCCAGGAATGAACTAAGACTGTAAAGGACTTGGGGTAGGACAGACCCCCACCTGGTTAAGGCTCCCCGTTGTATTGGTGATATGGACACCCCGTCACAGGCCACACTGTGACCTTAAGAACTCAATCTGTGCGTCGTTTGTCTATTAATGTTTTCATATTGTCTTTGGTTATTGTTTAGTCCCGGAGTACTAAATTTCACTAGGGGGGAATGTGTCACCCTGGCCTGGATGCCACAAGTGTAATTAAAGCTGTGTCTGAGAGCAAGGGGGAGGTTCTCTAGTCAGGGGAACATTAGCATGCAATGCCTCCTGTCTCAGGCCAGTAGGGGGAGCTGGCTGCCCCTATAAAAGCTGGTACTGGGGGCAGGGTTAGGGAGAACTTGAAGGCCTGTCTCAGGACTGAGACTTGTCCCAGAGCAGAGCAGGGACAGACAGTTTTGTATTGCACCTAAGAGGAAGTGTGGCAGGAGGAGAGCCACAAGCCAGAGACAAGGGGCGAAGTGAGCCTGTCTTGGCAGATAAAAGACTTACTTTACCAGACTTTGGTGTCTGAGGCTGGGAGGATTCCACATTCTCCAGCAGATAACCAGTTCGCAGGGGACTGTATATTCCTTGGCCTAAGAAGCCTGGAGGCCCTGCCACAACAGAAGGGACCAGTAAAGCCGTACAAGGCTGGGAGCAGAAAGGAACCCACGTCGCAGGCCATACAGGCGAGAATACACGGAAAGCTCGGAAACGTGGGCTGTTACCCTATAACGAGGAGATAGCCAGAAGGAGCGCAGAAAGCACGGTAGGCCTACACCCTCACCCTGACCAGGGCCAATTTCCCCGTTGCTCTCAGACATCCAGGTCCCTTCCTATCTGGGACTGTTTATGGGTCAGTTTACCTGTTTCAGTAAAGACCCTGGACTGCAACCTATTGTCTGTGTGCTCCTTCGCGCCTCCAGCACTACCGGTACTGGGACTCTCACCACCATCACTCCCACCATCCACTACACTGCCCTGGGGCCGCACTCTTCCCGTGGGGAGTCACACCATCCCAGCTGCACATATCATCAGCCCCAGTGGTCTGCCTTGCAGCGGCGGTTCCTAATGACCGCAAATCCACGGGTGGCTTAGTCGGACATAATCAACAACACATAACGGACTACCACTGGCCTGACCACCCTGAGCCACGGAACCGGGTCGCCACTACTACCCCCATCGTCTCCCTATTGCCCGGATCCGAGTGCCCCACGGCCCAGGGGGCGAGTCAGAAGTAGCCCACATCCCTGAGTATACCGTGTGGTGCTCACCCGTATGGCTGGTGACTTGGGGCCTTCTGATAGCCTCCGGTCCTCAATGGCGGTGCTGGTCCCTTCCTTGTGAATGAGCCTCCGCGCTTCTGTGGCCAGAGGACCTGGAATCCCCTGCCGGCTGGTTTCTGCTGCTGGGTGAATATATGTCCCCACAGCCTCGGACTCCGGTGTCCGGTACTTGGATCCACCTGCCAGAGCGAGCTCTGCTCAGCTCCAGCCCCTGGTCTTCAGCTCCTGGCTCCTACAGAGCTCCTGCTGTAACTCTCCCTGGGCCTGGAACTGTCTCCAGGCTCTGACTCCACTGACTAATCCCGCCCCAGACCCAGTTTATAAGGGCAGATTCCTCCCCTCCCAGGTCTGGGCAGGAAGTGTTGCATGCTTAAGGGCTCCTGACCAGAAAAACCTCCCACTTGCTCTCAGGCGTAATATTTCTATTACTGTGGTAACCAGACCCCTGGGGTGCCACATTCCCCCCTAGTAAATTTTCGTACTCCGGGACTAAACACATTTTTAAGAAAACACAAATACAGGGTATAAACAATAATACAACAACATATATACAAGAAGCTTTAGTCTTTAGAGGTCACGGCGTGTCTGTAACCGGGTGTCCATATCACCCAACAAGGTGAAGTCTTGGCACAGAGTAGGGGACCTGTCCAAAGCAAACCCCAAGCGTTGGCCCTGGGCGTGGCTGCAAGGCTGAGGCTAGCTACTTTGGGCCACAAGGAGGCCACGCCAGACAGGTTTTCTCTTCCGCGGCCATCTTCGCATGAGGCACCAAGGTGCAACTATCTACTTTGTAGTTCCGGTTACTCAGTGTCCATAACCTGTCAGTCCAAATAAACCTGCAGGGGTAACTAGAGAAACATAATTAGTAACCAGGTAACAAAAACATAAACCCTTTTCAACATTGGCAATTTAAAAGCAAATTCACATTACAGTTAGATTCTCCAGCGAGCGGGCATTTGTCCTCTAGTGATCCTGGTGGACCTACGTAACCCACTATCTGGTTCTGCACTACAGGGTGTAGAAGGTGTTACGGGCAGGCCTGGCAGCTTTCTGCGTACTCTTTGGCTTACTAGGGGCACGGCAGGCTCACTACTAGCAGAGGGTTGATTCTCCTGGGCTGCTAGTATGGATTCTTCTGCCTCCTGGGCCGGCTGCTCTTTTGACACTCCCTGTTCTTCTGTAGGTCCTTGAGGGGCTGGCTGGAGAAAGGTGAGGACGGGTACCACGACTGCGTTGTTGATCTGAGTCCAGGACCGGGGAAAGTCTCCGAGTACGGTACTGATCATTTCTTCCCTTTCCTCTGCGGGTTGAGGGTTTCCTTGATCTTCTTCAGGGCTTTGCAGCTGCTCGGGACACTTCTTCGGGTGGTCTCTGGAGACAATGCCTGTGGTCTCTCTTCCATCCTTACTGATGACACAGACTTTTGGGTTCTCATGGCTTGAGGGCAGTACGGTGTACGGGTCCTTCTCCCACTGGTCGTCCAACTTGTGGAGCCGCCTCTTTCTCTTCAAGACCTGCTCTCCAGGTACCAGGGGAACAGCGGGAGCATACTGGTTATAAGCCTTCTCTTGCCTTTCTCTTGCTTGAGACAGACTTCGCTCGACGCTCTCCTGTACTTTCCGATACTGCTGCTGCCGTTCTGTATCCCAGTCTGCCTCTGGCGAGGTGTCCTCAGGTGTCAGGACTCCCATATCCAGGTCAATAGGCAGCTTACCAGGTCTTGCTTTCATTAAGTAAGCCGGGGTACAGTTGGTGGAGCCTACGGGGATGTGATTGTACAAGTCCATCAAATCAGGCAGTTTTTCAGGCCACAGACTGCGTTCTTCCAGGGGCAAGGTTTTTAGCAAGTCTATCACCACCTGGTTCATTTTCTCACATAGTCCATTGGTCTGAGGGTGATAGGGCGTTGTTCTTATCTTCCTGCAGCCATACAGATTACAGAACTCCTGGAAGACCTCCGCTTCGAAGGCTGGTCCTTGGTCCGTCAGCACTTGCTCTGGATACCCGTGTGGATGGCAGAAGTGCAGCTGGAAGACTCTGGCTGCTGTGTGAGCCGTTAGGTCTTTGACAGGGACCACCACCAGGAACCGGGAGTAGTGATCTACAATGGTAAGGGCGTAGACGTACCCAGATTTGCTTGGAGCCAGTTTCACATGGTCCAGGGCTACCAGTTCCAGTGGCTGCCTGGTGATGATGGGCTGCAGGGGACTCTTCTGGCTGGCACGGTCCTTTCTTCTTAGGTTGCACGGGCCACAGTCTCTGCACCACCTCTCGATGGCTCCTCTCATGCCTACCCAGTAGAACTGTTCACGCAACAGGAACTCCAGCTTTTTCCATCCTAAGTGTCCAGCTCCGTCGTGGTACGCCTCCAGAACCATAGCCGCGTCTCGTCTTGGGACCACTACCTGCCAGGTCAGCTCGTGTGTTCTAGAGTTGACCATTCTCCGGCACAGCTTCTTCTTGTAGAGAAACAGCCTGCTTTTCTCCTTCCACAGTTGCTTGGTCTCTTCCGGAGCGTCTGGGTCAAGACGGGCATCAGCCTGTGTCAGCATTTCCTTCACCAGGCGGACTGCGGGATCACTGTCTTGTGTCTCTGCCCAGCTGTGGTGGGGTAAGGGATTGAACGTAGCAGAGTGCCTGTCCCTCACACGGTGGGAATACAGGGTAATCCCATGACGGTGGAACTCAGGGAGTTCGATTTCTTCCAGTTCTTCTGGATCTTCCCCGACGTCCGGTAAGTTTGGCATTCTGGACAGGGCATCCGCATTGGCATTTGAGCGTCCCGCCCGGTATTTGATGGTGAATTCATAGTTGGACAGGCGGGCCATCCATCTCTGCTCCAGGGCACCAAGTTTTGCAGTGTCCAGGTGTGTCAACGGGTTGTTATCCGTGTACACGGTGAACTTGGAAGAGGCAAGGTAATGCTTGAAACGTTCGGTCACTGCCCACACCACTGCCAGGAACTCTAGCTTGAATGAGCTATAATTCTCAGGGTTTCTCTCTATGGGCCGTAGTTTTCGGCTGGCGTAAGCGATTACTCGTTCTTTCCCCTGCTGGATCTGGGACAGTACGGCTCCTAGCCCGATGTTGCTCTCGTCCGTGTGGAGGATAAAGGGCTGGCTGTAGTCAGGGTACGCCAGGATTTCATCCCCCGTGAGGGCCATCTTCAGCTGGCAGAAGGACTCCTCTTCCAGCTTTTCCCACCTGAAGGGCGGCTTCTGGTTTTTGGCCTTCCTGGATTGACCTATCAGGAGGTCCTGCATAGGGGCTGCCATTTTGGTGAAACCGGGAATGAATCTTCGGTAGTAGCCTACCAATCCGAGGAACTGCCACACTTCCTTTATGCTGGAGGGTCTTGGCCAGTCTTTAATCACGGTGATCTTATTGGGGTCGGGAGCCACTCCATCAGTACTCACCACGTGTCCCAGGTACTGCACCTTTGGTTTCAGGAGGTGACACTTGGAGGGATTCACCTTTAGGCCGTAGCTTGCCAGGGCATCAAACACTTCTGCCAGGTGTTTCAGGTGGTCCTCGTAGGTTTTGGAATAGACGATGATATCGTCCAGGTATAACAGGACCGTCTCGAAATTCCGGTGTCCCAGACAGCATTCCATCAACCGCTGGAAGGTTCCTGGTGTGTTGCAGAGCCCGAACGGCATACAGCTGAATTCGCTGAGACCCATCGGGGTGGTGAATGCAGTCTTCTCCTTGTCTGCCTCTGCTAAAGGAACCTGCCAGTACCCGCTAGTAAGATCCAAAGTGGAGAAGAAGTTAGCAGATTTTAATGCAGCTAAAGATTCTTCTATTCTAGGTAACGGGTACGCATCTTTGTGTGTGATACGGTTGACCTTTCTGTAGTCTACACACATTCTCATTGTGTTGTCCTTCTTTTTCACTAGAACTAGTGGCGCTGCCCAGGGGCTACAGCTGTCCCTGATTACCCCAGCTTCCTTCATGTCCCGCAACATCCCCTTCGCATGCTGATAGTGTGCAGGGGGCACAGGTCGGTATCTTTCCTTTATGGGCGGATGGTCTCCTGTGGGGATGTGATGTTCTACCCCCTTTACTCGCCCGAAGTCTAGCGGGTGCTTACTAAAGACTCTTTCGTACTCCTGAACCACCCGGTAGACTCCCTGTTTTTGGTGTGAGGGAGTGGAGTCAGTACCCAAATGCAGTTGCTGACACCAGTCCTCCATTTGTTTCTTAGAGCCGTTACCTTCCTCTGGTTGAGATGGAGGCAAGGGTTCTACGGCCTTTACAGAATTTTGGTTTATGGTGAACAATTTGGCTAGCGTGGCATACCGGGGCAGGTGTACTTCTCTCTCCACGATATCTACGATGCGGACAGGTACCCTCCCATGGCCTACATCGACCACTGCCCGTGCTGTCAAAATGGTGGGCCTACTGTCTGAGTAGACGGGCTCTACCATTGCTTGGTAGTCTCTACCTCTTAGACCAATAGCTGCCCGGCACCAGATCATCATCTCACTTTTCGGGGGCATGGCAATAGGGAACGGGTCACACATTCTCATGCTACCAATCTCACCACCAGATAATTCCACCTGTTGCCGTTTCATCAGTGCCCGGATTTCTTTTTGGAGGACACGCTGCTGGCTAGAACTGGCGTTCTTGTCAACCTGCTGTAAAATGAGAATCACCTCTGCAAGACTATTTTCAATCACGTTAGTTCCCAAGGTTATTCTAGGGTGACTCTCATGATGGTCAATGTCCACAATAATCAGTCCTTGTGCCGCTAGTTCGACTTTACCGATCTTAATGGTCACCTCTTTGAATCCCACCTGCGTCACGGGCTGACCATTGCTGGCGATGATACTCAGGTCGTCATCTGGGTAGCGGGTTATGTCCGAGTCATTCCAGTACCGCTTAAAGAGCACGTACGGGATGGTAGTCACTTGTGACCCAGTGTCCAGTAGGGCACTCATAAGAATGCCATCTAGTACCACAAGCAAGACCGGACGTCCCCCTACGTATTTATCACGCCAGTTCGATGGGCCTGATGATCTTATGCCTGGTGGTTGGCCCTCTACCCCAGGTTGTGCCCGTTTAAATGACAGTACCTTGCCATATGTCCGGGCTGATTGCAGCGGCGGCAGATGGGTTGTCTGTCCTCGTTGTATCTGTCGCTGGGTCTTTCTCTGGACGTTGGGATCCTCCTCTGTCGGCGCCACGGGACGTCCTCCGGTCCGGATGCCAACTGGATCTTCCCTGGAGGAGAGACCTGTAAAGACTGCACAGTTCTGGTTAGCGCGGCTACACTTTTGGTTAGCTCTTGGACCTGATGGTGCAGGTCGGTAGCCGGGTTGGTATCCAAAGCCTGCGCACCAGCTCCTACAGACTCTGTAGACAAGGGCGCCGCCTCCTGGTGATAGGTAATAGCAGGGCGCTGGTGGGTTACAGCACTACCCGGTGCCGGTTCTCGGAGCACCCGGATGGTCCTGTCTTTGAACTTTGCAAAGTCCAAACCAGGGTTCTGCAAGGCCATTGCACGTAACTGGGTTCCGTGGGCATTGGACAGCAGACCCTCAATGAATTGCTCAGTTAACAGTTCATCTGCATTCCGCACACTGTCAGGGTCTGCCTGTTTAATGGCTCCCAGGGCCTCTTGCAAATTCAAAGCATAGTCTCTTATACTGTCTTGGGCCCGCTGCTTGCACCCATAAAATCTCATTTTGATCTCGGCTGAGGTGCGGGTATCAAAAGTGTCCTTCAGACGGGCCAAGATCTCCTTTACGGTCTCCTTGTCCCGGACTGACCAGGACTTTACTTCGCGTTGGGCTGCGCCGGTTAGCTGGCCTATCAATATGCTCACTTTCTGGCCCTCCGTCAAGGGGTATACCTTAAATAGGTTGTACAGTCTCTCTTTAAAGTCGCTTAGGGTATGCGACTCCCCTGAGTATTGGGGCAGCCAGGCCGCTCCGGGGATGTATGGCATTGTGAACGGCATCACTGCGGCAGTAGCCGCGCTGGTGGTAGAGGGTCCCACCGTGTCTGTCATCTTCCTCCCCCCTAGTTAAGTGTGGCCTACCTTCTGTTGCCTCTTCTCCGTGGGCCTCAGCTCCGCAGACGATCGTCAGGGTGGAGGACCTTGCGTCGCGCTCTGGTGACGTCAGCGTCGCTCTCTCTCCCTTCCAGGACCTTGCGCAGCGTCGATGCGTGGGGCGGAGCTTAGGGTCTCGTGCGCTTTCGGCGTCCACGCCCCTCTTCTTCCCGCGCGGCGTCATGAAGATGGCGTCCGATGGCGGGAAAACGACTGCGGATGGCGGGAAACTATTGAAGATGGCGGGAAACGGCTCCGGATGGCGGGAACCTTCACCACGGCAGGTAGGACAATCATTTGAAGGCACGCAGTACCCGGTGGTTGCGGGCATGAAATCCTGCCGACTACGCCAAAGTTGACGCGCCCCCTGGGCCTAGTGTAGACGTGTGTGGGATACCTGGAGCCGGGTCTCTGGGGGTTGTAGTCTCCGTGGCGGCGACCCAGTCCCGTGGCTTAGGGTGGTCAAACCAGTGGCAGTCTTTTATGGGTTTTAGGTTAATTGTCCGACTACGCCACCCGTGGATTGCGGTCGGGGTGTACCGCCGCTGCGAGGCAGACCGCTGAGGCTGGTGTGGTGTGCGCAGCAAAGGATGGGATAACTCCCCACGGAAGGAGTATAGCCTCAGGGCAGAGAATGTGGATGATGGGAGCGATGGTGCACGGGCGTCCCAGTACTAGTAGTGCTGTATGTGGTGAGAAAGCAGGAACGACTCAGAGTCTTTGCAGTGCAGTTCAGGGTCTTTACTGATGATATTAAGGCAGACCCTCCCGGGAGTACTGGCTAGCATAAGGGACCTGGTCAGTCTGTGAGCAAGCAAGAATTCCCCTGGCCAGGTGGAGTTGTAGGCCTCGCCGTCTATCTGCACTCTTCCTGGCTACCTTGCTGTAAGCGAGTGGAAGTAGCCCACGTCCCTGAGTATACCATGTGGTGCTCACCCGTATGGCTGGTGACTTGGGGCCTTCTGATAGCCTCCGCTCCTCAATGGCGGTGCTGGTCCCTTCCTTGTGACTGAGCCTCCGGGCTTCTATGGCCAGAGGACCTGGAATCCCCTGCCGGCTGGTTTCTGCTGCTGGGTGAATATACGTCCCCACAGCCTCGGACTCCGGTGTCCGGTACTTGGATTCTCCTGCCAGGGCGAGCTCTGCTCAGCTCCAGCCCCTGGTCTTCAGCTCCTGGCTCCTACAGAGCTCCTGCTGTAACTCTCCCTGGGCCTGGAACTTTCTACTGGCTCTGACTCCACTGACAAATCCCGCCCCAGACCCAGTTTATAAGGGCAGATTCCTCCCCTCCCAGGTCTGGGCAGGAAGTGTTGCATGCTTAAGAGCTCCTGACCAGAGAAACCTCCCACTTGCTCTCAGGCGTAATATTTCTATTACTGTGGTAACCAGACCCCTGGGGTGCCACACTGACACCAGAGAATCCTCACAGCAAACAGTGCATAATGTGAGGATTCACAAGTCTGCAGTTACATAGAGTGACACATTGAGTGACTGCAGATTTGTAGTTTTAGACTAGACAATCCCTTTAACACTGAAACTGATTATCAATCTATCTAAACAGGCTGTCCATCACCCGATGCACGAGCAAAATGTTCGTTAGCCGAAATGAATTTTAACCCCTTCATGACCGGAGCCTTTTCCGTTTTTGCGGTTTCGTTTTTTGCTCCCCTTGTTCCCAGAGCCATAACTTTTTTATTTTTTGGTCAATATGGCCGTATGAGGGCTTATTTTTTGCGGAACGAGTTGTACTTTTGAATGACATCACTGGTTTTACCATATCATGTACTGGAAAACAGGAAACAAAATTACAAATGCAGTGTAATTGCAAAAAAAGTGCAATTCCACAGTTGTTTTTTATATATTTTTTACTACGTTCACTGAATGCTAAAATTGACCTGCCATTATTATTCTCCAGGTCATTACAAGTTTGTAGACACCAAACATGCATAAGTTCTTTTTTATCGCGATTGGATCACGATTCCACCAGCGGCTGTTGCGGGCACATGTCAGCGGTATAGATCAGCTGACATGTGCCCAGTTTAGCGCGGGCTCAGCGCCAGAGCCCGCACTGAACAGGGGGTCACGACATGGTGCGTACTATTACGTACCGTGTCGGAAAGGGGTTAAGCTTGCTGAAAGGGAGTCTGTCACCTCAAAATGACAATTAGACTGCATAAATATTTATATAGGGGACGCAGCCCCTACTAAAATAATACCAGGCATATACAGTTTAGTGTAATATTTACTAAAAAAGCGAAATTGAATATGCAAATGAAGAAGCTTCTGTGCACCCTTGGTGTGGCCTAAGCCTTGGTGCACCATTATGACCTAAAATTTAAAAATTACAGTTACCCTGTCACCAGGTTTTCCCAATATAAAGTATGGACAGTACCTATAAGCCCTCTGATACAGCATACTGGGGTGCTGTACATATGTCTCCAATCCCCTATGAGAAGCACAGACAGCGTGGTCCAGTCCGATGGGCATCTCTGGTCTTGATCCAACACCTCCTCTCATTCAATCGTTGTCCTCCTTCCCTGCTTCATATGGATGATGCGTGTAGTGTGCATGAGCCAGGAAAGGCAAAAGACCACTGATGAAACATAGGTAAGGCTACAGCATGCGCACTACCAAACTTTGCTCTGCCCTCGGCAGGGAAGTGAGAAGTGCGTCTGTGCAGAGGCGCGATGGGGAACACAGTGAAGACGATATAGCACATGTCATCCACATGAAGCAGGGAAGTAGGACAGCGGTCATAAGAAGAGAGGAAACATTGGATCAAGACCAGAGACAACCATCGGACCGGAAGTAGACGTCTGTGGGTATAATAGAAACTATTTTTTGTGCCATGCATAGAAAATTGGGGACATACAGACAGCATACCAGAATGCTGTAACATAGGGCTTATAGGTGGTGGTTGTACTTTATTTGTGGAAAACCTGGTGACAGGTTCCCTTTAAAGCCAGTCCCTTGTCTTGACACTGATCCGTTGGTAAGAGGGAGCACAGTCTAACATCAGCTCACTTGTCTGCACTTGCGCACTCACACTAGAGGAGCACAGCAGCACACTCCAAGTGTCAGTTTGGGTGTGAACATAATGTGGTTGTGGGCAAGGTCTGACGCCTAGATCCTGTCCGTCTATGGCTGCCACTCGGGGGACGATGATGTTAACGATCACTCTGTGCACATGAAAGTGAGGCCACATCCTGTTTGGTGTCCAACCCATCAGACATTTATGACATGTATCGTATTGATATTTCATTACTGGCACTATTATTCAATTAGAGTCAAAAATACATTAATCAATTTCATGTTTTTATTCATTTATATTTTAGAATTAATCATTGATGGAAAGGATGAAGAGATGTTCTTGGATGAGCCTTCGATTTTTGCAGATGTTTCTTGCAAGTCAGAAGGCATCAGGTAGATGTACATCTCCTTCCATACAGGTACAGCATTGTTGGTGGACATGCTGCACGTTCTTCAGGGGGCTAGATGGGGGTGTTCTGTCCTTGAGATGTTTAGGGTTCACCGATGACGACAAGATGCAAAAATGCAGCTTTGTCTGACAGCGCGAGCAGCCCTGGACAATCCACGCCGGCAGGATGATATCATCCGGCGGAAGAGAGAACCTATGAGAAAAGATATAAAACTAATGTTAATAATGTAACTCTATATTAGAGGATACTACTGTGGTGTCTCTGTGGGAGGACGGGAGGGGAATCTTCTCCATACAGAGGTACGGGATCAGTGTCAGCCATCATACATGTGACAATCCCACCACTGACAGATAACATCTGCTCCACATGAATCCTTCTCACTGACATCATACAACATGGAGCTTATTGTCACACTTACCTCGCCTACATTCCCCCTCTTCTACTTTCTCTGTTTTTTCTTGTTTCCTCACTTTTAGTTCAGATTTAATTCTTTTCTGAACTGGAAAGTCTAATCAAAAAATCAGAAAAAGATGTTGATTATAAACTCCTTTGTATCTTTATAGAGTTATGTAAACGTATTAATATGCACCTGTAGGTTTTCTGTGTGCCGCCATGTGGGGTCTCCCAAAGGGAATATGTCCCCTTATTAACATGACATTACATTCAGCAAGCCACAGTGTAACTTTAAAGAGTCACCAGGTAAAACGAGTCCAGGATCCACTCTTACTTTATTTCTGCTTATTCCCTGAGTATTCTGCTTTTAGATTTGTTAAAATCCCACATACAGTTCCAGACATATGGGCCTTTTTATTTAGTGCTAATTGTAATCGTCTGTACCATGGGGGCGTGGCTCACAGTTTAATATTGAAGAGCAGCCTGAAGACACGCCCCCAGATAATTCTGTGAGCCACGCCCCCTTGGCAACGACCATAAAAGTTAGCATTAAATAAAAAATGCCCATAACTCTACAATCATATGGGGGATTTTAACAAAGCAAAAACAGAATACTCAGGGGGGCAGCAGAAATATAGTAAATAATTTTCTCAGCCTTCATGTGCAGATTCACATTACACTTTTGTATTATAGGCTATAATAGGATGGCTTATAAACCTGTACATACCTGACACTGAGAACGAGGATGATTCGCTGGTTTTATCAGGGAAACACTGATTGTCACCATCGGTTTTGGAAGATGAAGACTCTCTCTGCCTGTTTGGTAGAAGAAAGACAAATAAATTACAAGTAAAAGCAATAGAAAAACAGAAGAACATCTGTCTGTAAGGCCAATTAGGACACCATGAAGTGGACACCCTGCTCAGGACCCCATTCTACCATCAAGAACGGTAGTCTAACTAGTAATATTGGCCGTAGTGAACTGGAAATGAATGGCTGGTCACATTGATCAGCTGTTACTGCAGTGTTATCACAAGCCAGACCCACAGAGATCAGAAATCATGGGGAGGTGGATGCTGGATTTGAATATATGTTACTTGTGTCTTGTATTTGGATCTGACATATATCAAAACTAAATCTCATAATAATGATAATAATCTACTTACACTTCTGAGCTTTTTTCGCTGTTCTCTAGGGAACACTCTGATGATGACATAGGGTCTTCTTCTTGGTTCATCATCTCAGTATTCTTAGCATATAGCTAAAACAAACGGAGAAATATAAAATAGATACATTTTTTATTTTATTTTCTAATTATAGCTTTTATACATTGTATTGGCCACATACTTACTTTAGAAAACTTTTGAGAAGATGATACAAAATTTTGGACTTCTGGCCAATCATTGTCCTCACTTGTGTCCCCCTCAGCTGAATCCATATGTTGGTATTCCTTAAAGCTAGCTACAAAATACAAGTGTTATAAAAGATTATTAGCATAAGACCAGGGTCAGACAGTCACCATGTTATCACTAATAATGATGGGTACTACATAAAATGAAAGACAAGACACACAGCAGTTTTCTGCAGATGATGTATCATTTTACTTACTGTTAAAGCAGCAGGTGTCCTCATCTGACGTTAGATCAGGATAGAACAAGGCCTTCTGACTTGGAAGGTTGTCAAAATTTAAGCAGCTTAGGAATGGATGAATTTTGATCTGATTTGCTCCTCCTGGAAAAGGTAGACAAGAAAGAAAGTGATACAGTCATAGTCAGAGAAAATGCTCCATATCTGTATAGTTTATGTTAATCTAAACTGAAGATGTAATGGAGCCGACATAAAGTAAATGTACAGGAAGTAGGTAAAGTATTGCTGGTCCCCATGGACATGATCATTTGTCTGGTCAGAGAGGCGTAATAAGTCATTAATAATACTATTATATTATTACCTGTCCCAAGTCTTTGTGCTGGATTTTTTTGGAGCAGTCCAGTGATGATGTTTCGAGCATCGCGTGTAGGAAAGTATCTAATATATCTCCACGTTATGTCACCTGTCATATAAAAAGCAAATAATACAGGAAATAAAACCTCTTCATTTATTTTCATATAAACCACTTTCTTTAACAAAGTTAGGAACTAAATCACAGAAAAAAAAATCAAAACAAATAACTGACATCACATAGCATTCAGATTATTTTACATACCTCTGATGACACTGAGAAAAATCTCCCTTCTTGAAGCTCCATGAAATGGTAAAAATCCACAAATAAATTGATATAGGATGATCCCTACTGACCACCAGTCAACTGGCCTTCCATATCCTCTCATTAAGATGACTTCTGGAGCCATGTAACTAGTGGTACCAACAACCTGGAAACCAAAAGAAGAATGAGATGATGATCAATAAATATAATTGTGACAAATAACATCAGTGAAAACGTTTTCTAGATGAGAAATTGTCAGAGAAGGAGAAAGAGGTGAGATTTGTGAAGTACAAGATCCTGTAAGTAAAACCAACCTCATTGTCACGGAACTCCCTGGTGATGTCCTCAATTGGAGCTTTGTAGAGGTTTGATGTTGGTCTCATGAGGCCGAGTTTTGAAAGCCCAAAATCAGTGACTTTAATATGTCCTCTTGATGTTATCAGGAGGCTGTGAAAGAAAAGATGGTGTCAGCCCCAAGTAATAACCCACAGACTATATAGCAAACTAACTTTCTTTCCCTGTATTGTACTACAAGGGTCACTTACTTCTCAGGCTTCAGGTCTCTGTGCACCACACCATAGCTGTGCAGGTATTCCACCGCAAGAATAGTTTCCGCAATGTACATACGGGCCAGGGAGGTAGGTAAAGCACCCCTCTCCTTTAAAAGTCTGCCACAGTCTCCTCCTACATGAGAAAGCAAATATGATCGGTGAGGGTTTGTTACAATGTAAATTACACATGATGAGGGTGAATGAGAAATAAGCGGAGACATTAGGGCATGATCTCATACATTAAGATATATTGTACACTGCAGAGTGACCCTATATGAAACAGAGCGGGGCCTCATCTACAAGCCTCTAATTTATATCTTTGTGAAAGTTCCCATCTATAAAAACTGTTCAAATAAAGACAAATCTTCCTTTTATCCATAGTGGATATTGCTGCAGTGCTCAGTGAGGACATACAGGGGAGACGGTCACCGAGATCAATGGTTTTTCAGGCATCTTGTTAACAGATAACTTATAGTAAATGCAGTGAGGACATGTACCCGTCCATGTGGGCACATTCTGGGTATATAAGGTGCTACGATTAGCAGACATGAGCTGGATACAGATACAATGGATGTGTCCTACCTGGTAAATACTCCATGACCATACACAGATGACGTTTTGTAGGAAAGGAGCAGAACATGGAGGCCACAAAGGGACAATCAGCAGAGATTGAGATGTCCCTCTCCAGAAAGGCTCGTTCTAGTCTCCTTGGCTCTTTCAGGTTCTGCTTGTCCATTAACTTCATAGCACATACTTGGTTTGTCTCTTTATGGCGAGCTAAATGGACGGCCCTGGAGAGGAGGAAAATCCATGATTTATTTTGAATTCATACTAACAATGTGTATGTAGACCTCATCTAATGATCTTCTGCACTAATGGTTAATACTAGGTGTTCGGCCGTCACTAGAAATCCATGTTTAGAATTACATAAAATAACACTCCATAAATGATCACCTATCATGACCTGAATAGTGACAGATGTGGACAGTGATGTGGACTCATATAATTTATACAGTACAGACCAAAAGTTTGGACACACCTTCTCATTTAAAGATTTTTCTGTATTTTCATGACTATGAAAATTGTACATTCACACTGAAGGCATCAAAACTATGAATTAACACATGTGGAATTATATACTTAACAAAAAAGTGTGAAACAACAGAAAATATGTCTTATATTCTAGGTTTTTCAAAGTAGCCACCTTTTGCTTTGATGACTGTTTTGCACACTCTTGGCATTCTCTTGATGAGCTTCAAGAGGTAGTCACCGGAAATGGTCTTACAACAATTTCGAAGGAGTTCCCAGAGATGCTTAGCACTTGTTGGCCCTTTTGCCTTCACTCTGCGGTCCAGCTCACCCCAAACCATCTCGAATGGGTTCAGGTCTGGTGACTGTGGAGGCCAGGTCATCTGGCATACAGAAAAGCCTTTAAATAAGAAGGTGTGTCCAAACTTTTGGTCTGTACTGTATATGGGAACATTACATGGGCAGGACACAGAGATAAAGGCATCGTCATAAGGAGCCCTGGGATATAAATATTATACCAAAATAAAGCTCACCCATAACCTCCAAAGTTGATTAGTTTGATCAGTTTATAGTCGTTCTTACAAGGAAGTCTCAATGGGTTTAATGATCTGATCAAGGCCTAGAAAGGAATAAGAGATGAAAATAAGACATAGAAACCGCAGGAGAATAAAAGCCCCAGATGCAGGAAGGTCTCACTTCTACATGAAGTCCCTACTGATTATACTGCAGCAGATGTAGAGGACGTGATACAAGCTGGGCCCTATTATAGGGGGATATCCCCCATACACATATATTATTGTACCGCAGAAGAGGATAAGGGACATCACACAGAGGAGGCAGAATAATAATAATGCATCATCACACACAATAGGTCTGATCTACATGAAGAACCGTGCTATCCAATTATCATATGGGGTAAAATATGGGATGTGTAACTCACACCCGTCATCTGATGATCTACAGACGTCCCTCTGATACTTACACTGGCAGATTCCTGGATGATCTCTGGTGTCTCACATATTCCACCATCAGAATCTTCCGGCTCAGTTTTTCCTAAAATAATGATAAAATAATGAAGAGATGTCATATATTACTCTATATTAGCACTTACTATATAACACATCCATGTAATGAAGGAAATGACGAGACCCCTGTACATGGAATAATACTAGGTATATGGATATTCTGCACACACTGTATACAATTATGGCATATCTATATACAGTCATATACAGCCGAAAGTGTTGGCACCCTTGAAATTGTTCCAGAAAATGAAGTACCATATTTTTCGAACTATAAGACACACTTTTTTCCTTCAAAATTTTGCAGGAAAGTGGGGGGTGCTTCTTATAGTCCGAATATAATCTGTTTATATACACTATGGCTTAGGGTGGTGGGGGCTGAGGGGGGAGTGGCAGCGCGGGATGAGTGACGCACAGGAGGCAGCAGCCGCCTGCTACAGCCTACGCTGTGCCTGCGGCTAAAGAAAATGAATATTCACTGATCCCCACGCCCATGGGCATGGAGAGCAATGAATATTCATTTTCCTTAATAGCGCACACTGTACCTGCAGCGCGGCTCCTGCTGTGCTCGACAGTCATGTGTGCCCGCTATTAAAGCCCATGAATATTCACTACAATCCACTCCCATGGGTTGTAGTGAATATTCATGGTCTTTAATAGTGGGCACACAGACCGCCGAGCAAAGCAGGAGCCACGCTGCGACTACATTGTGCGCGCTATTGAAGAGAGTGAATGGTCACTGCTCCCCACGCACACAGCCCCAGCATGGGAAGCAGTGACTATTCCGGCACAGCATTTCACTGTGTGAGGGTTCATGGCAGGGATGCCATGTGCGGCTCACACAGTGAGAGTGTCGGCAGCAGAATGGGCGCAGCGCTGGAGGAGAGAGCAGGTGAGTATAATTGTTTATTTTGGTGTGTGCAGCGTGATGGGGATCACGGGGTGCCAAGCATACCAGGATGGAGGGGTGGCAAGCATATCAGGAAGAGGGTTGAGGGGTGCCTTGCATACCAGGATGGGGATCATACCAGGATGGGGATCAAAGGGTGCCATGCATACCAGGATGGGGATCAGGGGTGCCGTGCATATCAGGATGAGGGATAAGGGGTACTATACATACCAGGAAGATTGATGAAGGGTGCCATACATACCAGGAAGAGGGATGAGGGGGGCCATGCATAACAGGATGAGGGGTACCATACATACCAGGAAGAGGGATGGAGGGTGCCATACATACCAGGAAGAGAGATGAGGGGGGCCATGCATACCAGGATGAGGAGTGCCATGCATACCAGGATGAGGGATGTCATGCATACCAGGTTGAGGTGTGCCTTACATACCAGGATGGGGATCAAGGGGTGCCATGCATACCAGGATGGTGGATTGGGGTGCCATGCATACCAGGATGGGGGATTGGGGTTCCATGCATACCAGGATGAGGGATTGAGTGCCATGCATACCAGGATGGGGATGAGGGGTGCCATGCATATCAGGATGGGGATGAGGGCCACGTATAACAGCAAGGAGGGGGCCATATATACCAGGATGGGGGATATTAACAGAATTGGGGGACATTACCCCTATAATTGTGTCAGCAGCAGACCTCTTAACAGTGCATCATGACCACATTTTTTTTTCTATTTTGCTCCTCTAAAATCTAGGTGCGCCTTATGGTATTTCTCCCAGAAAATAATTGCAGTTACACGTTTTGTTATACACATTTTTATTTCCTTTGTGTTGTAATGCAGCGGCTTGCTGCATTGCTAATATGTCTAGGGGGTGTGTTTTGGCTGACCACGTACCTCCCCTTCAGGTGAGTGATCACATGACTGTGACATCATCACAGGTCCTGTTCGCACAGAAGGATATATAAATCCTGGTAGTTTTAAGACAGGGTGGAAGGCAAGAGGCCTGATCCCTGTGTCTGGGACACCGTTAGCCTTGGAAGGCAAGAGGCCAGGTCCCTGTGTCTGAGACACCGTTGGCCCTGGAAGGCATGTGGCCTGGAGACCATGTCTGGGGAGCCTTAAACAACAGCTGTGGCAGAACAGAGCTGAGAGAAGCTGCTAGACCTGGCAAAGGTAAAAACGCTGCTTGATATAGACATTGATATTGTTACCTTGCTGAACGCTGTATCTGGAGCCAAGTGGGCATATCTGCCACTGAAAAGGCTCTAGGATATTACATGTGTAACATGCCTGCGAGCCACTGAGATGGACTATGTTATAAGCAGTTTATGATGTGTAATAAACTGCTGGACTGTAGATTACCAGCAAGCGTTGCATGTGTGCTATAATTGACCCGGTGAAGTGAGTGCCCCTCAACATTATCGATAGCGCTACCCCACAGTGTGTATTGGAACAACACAAAAAGCTGAGAAAAAAACAGGCAAATTGGACATCATTTCACACAAAATCCCAAAAATGGTCCAGACAAAATTGTGGGCACGCTCAACTTAATATTTGTTTACATCCCCTTTGGAATAAATTACTGCAATCAATCGCTTCCTATAACCATCAACAAGCTTCTTACGCCAAATGGAATTTTGGATCACTCTTCTTGTGCAAACTACTCCAGGTCTCTCATATTTGAAGGGTGTCTTCTCCCAACAGCAATTTTAAGATCTCTCCACAGGTGTTCAATGGGATTTAGATTGTGACTTATTGCTGGCCACTTCAGAACTCTCCAGCGGTTTGTTTCCATCCATTTTTGGGTGCTTCTTGAAGAATGTTTTGGATCATTGTTCTGCTGAAAGACCCAAACCCAGTTTTCTGACACTGGGCACTACATTGCGACTCAAAATCCTTTGGTAATGTTCAGATTTCATGATGTCTTGCACACAGTCAAGGCACCCGGTGCCATGGGCAGCAAAATAACCCCAAAACAACTTTTAACCTCCACCATATTTGACTGTGGTACTGTGTACTTCTCTGTTTGGGCCTCACTCTGTTCTAGGTTAAACAGTAGAATGATGTGTTTTACCAAACAGCTCTGTCTTGGTCTCATCTGTCCACAAGACGCTTTCACAGAAGGATTTTGGCTTACCCACATACATTTTGGCAAACTGCAGTCTAGCTTTTTTTAGGTCTCGGTGTCAGCAGTGGGGTCTTCCAGGGCCTCCTACCATAGCGTTTCATGTCATTCAAATGTCGAGGAAAATTGTTCTATCTGACACTGATGCACCCTGTGCCTGCAGGACAGCTTGAATTTCCTTTGGAACTTGATTGGGGCTGCTTATCCACCATCTGGACTATCCTGTGTTACAACCTTTCATCAATTTTCCTCTGCTGTCCACGTCCAGGGAGATTATCTACAGTGCCATGGGTTGTAAACTTCTTGATTTATGTTGTGCACCGTGAACAAAGGAACATCAAGATCTCTGGAGATGGACTTGTTACTGTCACACAAGGGATGGGGGAAGGGAGCCCAGACACTAGGAAAAGGGGAGTGGAGACCCCCTAGGCTGATCTACAATCACCCTGTCTCCCTTATAGACCCTATATTGGTTCCTCACCAATCGCTGCACGCGAACCTAAACCCTATATTTCCCTAGCGTTTTGCCCTGTATAGGGAAGGGGGTGAGCACTAGTCGATCCCCACTAACGACTAAAGACAACAAGGTAGACAAACACGGGGGAAAGTAGCATAGCTTTTTTTTTAAAGGTGCCAACAATTTTGTCTGGCCCATTTTTGGGGTTTTGTGTGAAATTATGTCCAATTTGCCCCCCCCCCCCCCCCTGTGTTTTTGTGTTGTTCCAATACACACAAATAAAATAAACATGTGTTTAACAAAACTGGTGTAATTGTAATAATTTTCTGGGTGATATACTTAATTTTCCAGAACAACTTCAAGTGTGCTAACACTTTTGGCCATGACTGTATATATACTGTACTATAAATGTGTAATTGCTCAGGATCTGATCCAGTCACAACAATGATATGAGGGGATCTATGAGCATATTTTTACATTTTTGAGCTGAGACGAGCCCAGAGGAGAGGAGTAGAATTACATGAGCCCCTCCACTATAGTCTATAGGGGGCTTATGAGCCGTCAGTGGCCTCATACAGAGGATGAAGAGTAAATCTCCATATTCTCTGCCGTTCTCTATAACTTGATATTAGAATGTAGAATATTAGATGATCGGCTTACCTTCCATCAGATCAGGGTTTAGCCCCGGCTGACTGGTCTCGGGGTCAGCGATATTTAGGTTTTTCCCCTCTTCGGAGTCTCCTTCTGATGTTTTCTGATGGATATAATATATACAATTAATATAACATTTCACAAACACTAAATTACCACAAGGCAGGATGGACTAATACTGGATTTACATGATAATTTCAGTATTGGACGGACTATACGCGGCCGCTCCCTCCAGTAAATCCACATTCATACTGTATATAAGGGACTTGTATCTTCCACTGTTTTCTAATATCTTCTATCAGAACTGCAGAATTTACCAGAAGGAAGATTGAGATGATCGAGCGAGACAGAGGTGGAAAAACAAACTCTGCACCGCTGAGTACAGACTACCATCACAGGTGATGGAGCCGCAGAGACAAGCGGCCATAAAAGGTCCTATGTCTGCCTGGAGCGGACAGGAAGGCCTCTAACCTCACACATCTGACCATCTGCTATATGACGGTAATCTGGAGAAGATCAGACAACAAGGACATGAGATATAGAAGATGGTGGATCCTTACCAGACGCTCCAGTGAGTAGGCCGGGTACTCCAGTACAAGCAGGACATTTTGGGCCAGTTGTTTAATAAAGGCCAATTCTCCACTTTGGGATTTGTCTTCAGCCTATAGAAATGAGAATAAACAAGAAAGGAAAATCATTAGAGAACGTGCAGAATGGAGGAGGCCATTTATATCACCATGTTACTCCACTATCTGCACTACAAGGACTACATGACACCTGACGAGGAACCGGTCGCCTGTAAACCATTATATCTCCACGTCCTCCCTCCATACCCAGTGTATATAAATAACACACATGGCGGCTTAGGACCTGTGGCCACAGCAGCCTTTATTATCTGTACTACTCCAAACACACGGTGACTGCAACAATGACGACCTCGTCATCATATATATAGTACAGTATATACAGTATACATATCTAATCGGGCTAGACCAGAAGAAATCCAACACCTAATTAAGATTTAGACCCTACAAGCACCGCACCGGCACAAGGTATTAATATCTCACATTATTACCTCTATTTGCACAAGACATAAGTCCACTGGTTACATTGAGATGTAGCCAAAGTCACTTCTTTCCTCCCCATCCCTCCATATATATATGTATAAGGGCTGGTTGGATGCAGAAACGTGACACTGCAAAGTGGAGGAATCTCCCCAACCTTCTCTTTTATTGCCCCCCTGCACCTAGCTCCATAACTCCTTCCCATAAATGTATGAGTTATGTACGTCCTTGGGGGTTCTCACAAGTGGAGGGGGCTCCGGAGCGGAGCTTCATAATCACACGGCATATACAGCTATATTATATGGCGGCATCTGTCTCTAACAGCCGCGGACGGCGCTGAGTTCTGGCAGCCATTGTTTTTCTATTAACCATTTAAATGGCGCAGTCAATATCTAACAGCAGCATTTATATGGTGCGCACCGATTTCCGAGTGCTCAGAGTGTTTATCTGGCCTCTACAACTTGATCAAAGGGAACCAGTTACTGTGACAGCTGGGGGACTGCAGAAGACCCCTGTCACTGTAATTTTGGTCCTCCTGTGAAGCTCAGCCTAAGGCCACGTTCACACCTTCAGTATTTGATCAGTATTTTACATCAGTATTTGCAAGCCACAACTAGGAGTGGAACAATCAGAGGAGAAGTATAATAGAAACACGTCCCCACTTCTGTATTTATCACCCACTCCTGGTTTAGGCTTACAAATACTGATGTAAAATACTGACCATATACTGAACGTGTGAACGTGGCCGAAGGCAGAGCTTCTAGGAGTTTAAGATTTTCACTACGTACTGCAATACTATAATAAAAAAGTCTTAAAAATAAAATATAAATCTAAAAAATATAAAAGTTTAAATCACCCCTCTTTTTCACCATTAAAAATAAAGAAAGGAAAAAATGCACTAAAAAATACTATTAAGATATGGAATTAATTAACGTGATCAATAAACAAAAAAAAAAAAATTGTTTTCTGACCTCACGTCCAAAAAAATGCTATTATGAAAAATCAAAGCATCATATGTACAGAAAGTTTGTATTAATAAAAACATGTGTACAAAAAAACAAACCTTTCCTTAGCCCCATCGACAGAAAAATAAAAACATTATGGGTCTCTGACTAAAGCAACACAAAGCACCAGATCATCTCACTTGAGATTTTTTTCTACAACTCCTCCCTCAATAAAACAAGCCCATACACGTCTATGTCAAAGCGAAAGCGGAAAAACAGAAAAATCTGTGGTCCTTAAAGGGTTAACCAATCCAATCCCACACATCCCCCCACCCTGTGTCCACAACCTTCTCACCTCTACTTCTATTATTCTACTAACCCTTTATATCCCACCCTCTCCCTTGTTATGCAGACTTTATACCCTACTTCGGCTCTCCAACTATTCTTATCTGGGTATTTGGTAGAGGTTAACCTTAAACTTGTATTCTATTATTATTATTTTTCTATGATTTGTACAGATTGTCTGCTACTTACCTGTTGTACTAATGTCCAAATGTTCTCCTGTAAATGCTCAAGATATTCTGAGCTTATTCGACCTTGGTGGTATTTGGTCAGGCAATCTCTCACTAGCTTCATAACCAGCCGGTAAGTGAAGCTGAGGACGCCATCGGGTAGTGGTAGCACAAAGTCAGGTTCATAGGTGGTAAGAATGCCCTGGAGTAGTGCTAACACCTGAAGTCTGTCTGGAGGAATTCCAGACATTTCAAGTAAATCCAATGAAATAGCAAATCAAATCGCAATCAGAATATGACTAGCTATGCAGCTTATCACACACAACAATGACACCAGGGTATCAAAGTGATGATTGGAGTGCAAACACTAGTATAAGTTCTGATGTTTAATTGTGATGTCATAATATAACCTTGTGTTCTAATCTTAAAGGGGCATCTCACTTTATAAGGAAGTTGTCTAGCAACTCTTAAGAAGGCAACAATATAGGCTCAGCATCAATAGTACCGGATGCAAGTGTGGTGGAAAGGGCCATGGGTGCTTTACTTTTCCAATCAGTTATGGTATTTTTATATTGTAAGATAAATTATTTATATCTGTTATACACAATAAAAATGTAAGCGTTTATTATCAATAGAAATTCAGATTACGGTGCTAAAAGAAGCATCTTTACTGGGAGCAGGGTCAGACTGGGACTGCATACAGCCCTGGCATATGAAGCACACAGACCCATGTTACTCTCCCACATCCACCTCCAAAGATCGGGATCTCTATTACAAATATGACCCTGTCTACCATTGGAGAAAATCCAAATTTACTACTACCAATGATACACATTTATGAGGGAGCCCACTTAGGTCCCTTTATAATATTAATACCTCCTTCTTGGGCCTCCTTATAATAATAATAGTGCCCCTCTGGGCCTTCTTATAATAATAAAAGTACCACTCTGGGCCTCCTTATAATAATAATAATCGTACCCCTCTGGGTCTCCTTATAGTAATAATCGTACCCCTCTGGGTCTCCTTATAATAATAATAGTGAATCTCCTTATAAGGGAATCTGCCAGGAGAATCAACCCTCCTAAACCATCTATACGGGCATTGTGGGGATTCACTCAGGTTGTGCTTGAGGTAGGCGTTAGGCAGTGTTCACACAGGTAGTGCTGTAGTTCAATAAGGCAAGGTTTATTAGCTCCATAATCCCTGGAAGGACTTCATCACAAAATAGCCATGATCCGGCACACAGGTAAAGACAACAGGAAAGTATAGTACATGCAGCAGGTCAATTGTCCGGCAGGCATATGTCCAACTCTCTGCCAAGTATATGTCCAATTCTCCGGTAGTTATACATCCAATGCTCCGGCAGGTGTATGTCCAAAACTATGGCTGGTGTATGTCCAATACTCCGGCAGGTATACGCCCAATACTCCGGCAGGTATACGTCCAACACTCTGGCAGGTAGACATCCAATACTCCGGCAGGTGTACGAGCAATTCTCCAGCAGATATGTAGCACCCTGAGGATTCGGCTGCTACAGGGGTATTGCACCTCAACCCAGAGGTGTGATATTCCACTCCCGAGTAAGGATGGAGTGTGGAACTGAGCTCAGTTAGCTGCATGCACTACACACATCCCATTTCCGGGGAACAGACCGACGGTACTCCCACCAGTTTATGTGCAGGTACGAAAGTGTCTGTTCCTGGCTGGAGTGGGAGGGGGGTGGAACATCCCAGTAGTGTAGGGGCAGATAGGGGGAGCAGCCTGGGTAAAGCTAGGAGCTCATTGGGTGCTGGTCACCTGAGCTCACACATAAAGGGAATATATAAGGTGGGAACCATCTTAGATCAGGGTCAGTCTGTCAGAGTTGAGTCAGAGAAGCAGAGCAGCTCAGCCAGCTCCAAGGCCAAGAGAGAGAGAGAGGAGAAAGAAGGACCCAGAGGGGGAGAAGAGGGAACTCCAAGAACCCAAAAATTAGATCAGAGGGTGAAGAGTTGGCACAAGGGTACCGGATCCCAAGCTGGTGGAGGGCCCTAATCCTTAGCCAGAGACCGGAGGTCGTGGGCAGGATCTGCCACGACCACCCACTAAATCCACCCGGAAGGCAAACCAAGAATAGGGTCAGGGAACCCAGAGACAAGGGTTTACCAACAAGAGGCCCGAGGGAGCCGGACTTAGGTGGATCCCTGGTGGGGAAGGCCGGAGAGGAGGACAAGTCAGAAAGGGAGCTCAGGACCACACTCCGGAGTTGCCTGGGAGTTGACCGAGTCCAGGACCTGGTGGACGCAGCACGGCTTGGGTGGCCACTGCTGTACACAGTGACCCGAGCAACACCAGTAAGTAAAACCCTGGAACTGCATTTTATGCCTCTGAGTCTCCTTGCTGCACCTTCACAACCACCATCCTCCACGGCTGACCCCCTGAGGCTATACCCCTCCCGTTGGGGGTTATACTACCGCAGCTGCACACACACCACCAGCCTCAGCGGACCATCTTGCAGCGGCGGCCTTTTGACCGCAAATCAACGGGTGGCGTAGTCGACACTAATAACATCTATAAGGACTGCCGCACACTGAGTTTGACACCCTGGGCACGGACCGGGTCACAGCCACTCGGAGACTACAACCCCCATCTGATCCGGCTCCGGGTATCCCTAACAACATGGCCCAGGGGGCGCGTCAACTTTGGCGTAGTCGGCAGGATCACGTGCCCGCAACAACCGGGTACTGCGTGCCTGAAGAAAAGATCGCATTTACCTCAAAAAGAAGTCTCCCGCCAATTCCAGAGGGTCCCCGCCATCGGACGCCATCTCGGATCAGTTCCCGCCATTTGCCCGTCATCTGCAGTCTTTTCCCGCCATCCACAGAGTTTCCCGCCACTGGGAAGCGGTTCCCGCCATCTGAGAAGGTTTCCCGCCTTGGCAGAGCGGACGCCATTATGGGCGTGCCAAAGGATGGCAAGAGGCCACCTCCCATCGTGGGCCAGGACCGAAAATGGCGCCAAAAGTGGAAACCGCCCCCACCAGCAGAGACTGTGATGATTGATATGTCCATCAGCGTGAGAGAACTGCCCCTGGAACTGGCAATCACAAAGTTGCCCCAGGACCGCCCTCGGGATGGGCGTAGACAGAACAGAAGAAAGAAGATGGGAGCAGCTTGGAGGAGTCTGGAGGAGAGTCCAGAGAGAACACACCCGGAGATGGAGGGAGAGTCAGGCAGCACCGACCCAGTGGTCAGGAGCCTGTTGCAGGTCGCCACTCCAGAAGGCCTGCTGGAGATCCTGGCGCAGCTCCCCAGAGATCGGGAGCGTGCACAGACCGCGTTGGAGGGCCTCGCACGGAGGATGGCCCGGGTGCAGCAGGAAACACTGGCGGAGTGGACTCGAGAGATGGCCCAGCAGGCTGGACCCCGCCAGCGAAGCATGCCACCCGCAGCGAGGA
Organism: Phyllobates terribilis; assembly: GCF_046119375.1. Lineage (NCBI taxonomy): Eukaryota > Metazoa > Chordata > Amphibia > Anura > Dendrobatidae > Phyllobates > Phyllobates terribilis. The sequence continues at coordinate 166,048,744 of NW_027362763.1, forward strand.
GCAAGTCCACCTCTGAGGACGGCGAAGGAGGGACGACGGCCGGAGACGACGCCGCGGAGGGAGCCGAAGAGATAAAGGCAGGTAATGGGGACGACAGCATCCCGTGCCCAGAAGCCGTAAACCTGCCCCAGCTCCCCGTCGCAGAGCCTGAAGCCCCACTCACCGTTCCCGTAGCCGCTGCGTCATCGCTCCAAGCTAGGCCTCAAGCGGCCGGAGCCGCGGCCACGCCCCCTGCTACGTCACGCGCCTCAATCCAGAGCGCGGCCAAGCAGGAGACGCCACCGGCCTGGTCGCAAGGCCGAGTGCCCCCGGGCGCCGCAGTACCAACAGCGCCCCCTACCTCTGCCGAACCACCGGCCTGGTCGCAAGGCCAGGAACACCCGGGCGCCGCCGTCTTTACGGTGCCCTTCACCTTCAGGGTGCCCCAAGCCTGGTCGCAAGGCCTGGTAAACCTGGGCGCCGCTACCACCTCCGCGCCCTCAACATCTAGAGTGCCGCACCTGGGTGAAGACCTGTTCGCCCAGCATACGTGCCCGGATGGGCAGCCCTTTATATGGCCACCGGAGTATTACCAATTTGAGCTCCAAAAAGAAAGACCCCTAGATGAGCCCCTGATTCCGGTTCCGAAGCCCGTTAAGATCACCCCACTCTCGTTGGAGGAAGCGCAGTTTGCGTGGGACCCCACCGGAGGAGACCTCATGGGATTCACCCAAGAAACGCGGGCGGCCGCAGCTGAACGTGCGGAGTGCTGCCGGCAGCAGTTAGAGGTCTTCGACCGGGAGAGGAGAGAGAGGCGGGTCCGAGAGCAGCGGCTGCAAATCCAGAGCGCAGAGCAGAAGAGCCGGACCCGGAGGAACCCCCGTGCAGCCCACGGTCCCCGTGCCACCGGGACTGTAATTAAATTCCAACTGCAGCACGGTTGGGGTTTCATCAGGGATCATCACACCCCCGGCGGTGTCTTTGTCACCCGCAGAGACGTAGAAAGCCATCTGCCGGAGGGACACAGAGGTCGTGACCTGTATGTAGGGGACGAGGTCACCTTCACCCGGCACAAGTGTGCCAAAGGACCCTACGCCCTCCATGTGCATCGCCTGACGGAGGAGGAGCTGCGGTGTGAGGAGGAGCAAGAGGACCCGGACGGGTCTGAAGAATCTAAAGAAGGAGCAGGAGGACGCCGTCGTTAAAGTACGGTAAAGAGACTGTACATAGTTACCCGTCAGGGTATAAGAACTGTTCTAGTTAAAATATAGTCCCCGTTGGGACCAGCAGATTGAACTGAAACCCGTGTGTCCCTATTCCCACTGACCGAGGACTGAGAGCGGTCAATCCTCCCTAATACCTGGCCGAGGACTGAGAGCGGCCATATTCCCCTTGTATATAGTTGCGCTTTTTAAGGCGCCCCCTACCGGTTTTATAGGAAACTGTTTTCTTCCAAAAGAGACTGTCGCACTTTACCCGGTCACAAGTTGCACCGTGGCCGGAGGAACAAGAATGTTTCTAATTTGAGTTTTATATGAAAAGTTTTATGATATATATATATTGTTTTATATGTTTATGATGTTTATGAAAAAAAAAAAAAAAATTGTATGTTTTTGGATGTTTTGTTATTTTACAGCCCGAGGACGTGCTGTGATTTACCAGGGGGGAATGTAGCACCCTGAGGATTCGGCTGCTACAGGGGTATTGCACCTCAACCCAGAGGTGTGATATTCCACTCCCGGGTAAGGATGGAGTGTGGAACTGAGCTCAGTTAGCTGCATGCACTACACACATCCCATTTCCGGGGAACAGACCGACGGTACTCCCACCAGTTTATGTGCAGGTACGACAGTGTCTGTTCCTGGCTGGAGTGGGAGGGGGGTGGAACATCCCAGTAGTGTAGGGGCAGATAGGGGGAGCAGCCTGGGTAAAGCTAGGAGCTCATTGGGTGCTGGTCACCTGAGCTCACACATAAAGGGAGTATATAAGGTGGGAACCATCTTAGATCAGGGTCAGTCTGTCAGAGTTGAGTCAGAGAAGCAGAGCAGCTCAGCCAGCTCCAAGGCCAAGAGAGAGAGAGAGGAGAAAGAAGGACCCAGAGGGGGAGAAGAGGGAACTCCAAGAACCCAAAAATTAGATCAGAGGGTGAAGAGTTGGCACAAGGGTACCGGATCCCAAGCTGGTGGAGGGCCCTAATCCTTAGCCAGAGACCGGAGGTCGTGGGCAGGATCTGCCACGACCACCCACTAAATCCACCCGGAAGGCAAACCAAGAATAGGGTCAGGGAACCCAGAGACAAGGGTTTACCAACAAGAGGCCCGAGGGAGCCGGACTTAGGTGGATCCCTGGTGGGGAAGGCCGGAGAGGAGGACAAGTCAGAAAGGGAGCTCAGGACCACACTCCGGAGTTGCCTGGGAGTTGACCGAGTCCAGGACCTGGTGGACGCAGCACGGCTTGGGTGGCCACTGCTGTACACAGTGACCCGAGCAACACCAGTAAGTAAAACCCTGGAACTGCATTTTATGCCTCTGAGTCTCCTTGCTGCACCTTCACAACCACCATCCTCCACGGCTGACCCCCTGAGGCTATACCCCTCCCGTTGGGGGTTATACTACCGCAGCTGCACACACACCACCAGCCTCAGCGCACCATCTTGCAGCGGCGGCCTTTTGACCGCAAATCAACGGGTGGCGTAGTCGACACTAATAACATCTATAAGGACTGCCGCACACTGAGTTTGACACCCTGGGCACGGACCGGGTCACAGCCACTCGGAGACTACAACCCCCATCTGATCCGGCTCCGGGTATCCCTAACAACATGGCCCAGGGGGCGCGTCAGATACACGTCCAATAGTCCAGGAGGTAGACGTCCAACACTCTGGCAGGTTGACCTCCAATACTCCGGCAGGTGTACGAGCAATTCTCCAGCAGATACACGTCCAATACTCCAGCAGGTGTACAACCAACAGTCCAGGAGGTAGACGTCCAAAACTCTGGCAGGTAGACGTCCAATACTCCGGCAGGTGTACGACCAATTCTCCAGCAGATACACGTCCAATACTCCAGCAGATGCACGTCCAATACTCCAGCAGGAACACGTCCAATACTCCGGCAGGTACACGTCCACCCACAAATAGGTCAGTATGAGATCTCTCCAGGTATCTCACTGCTGTAGACTGTCCACCTGTAGACTGTTCACCATTGATTGGTCCTTTTTCGCTCCAAGGCCAAAGACTGCTCAGGCCCTCAGCTGACTCCCAGTCACTCTATTCAGAGAGACCCTCATTTTTCTCTCTCCTAACTGCAGCTCACATCTTGGCGTGTTACTCAGGAGCCTCAACACACTCGCCTCTGCTTCAACGTCCCGCAGACTCACTGGCTCACCAGCAATAACACACGCTGAACCCATTTCCTGCAGGTGCTCTCCTAATCTGGAGAAATCCATGTTTTTCTTATATGTAAATGAGCTGTTAAAATCTATGGGCCAGACATAGATCTCCCTAAGAATCTGCCTTCAGAGATTACTTTCAATGAAACGGGAAGTTACCAGTGTTTTACATGTAGATCAGGAGAGCAGACTGTCAGTCATTACATGTCTCACACTGGTAACACCTCCTTTCATTTAATATAAGCTCTGAAGGAATTCTCAGGGAGATCTATGTCTGGCCCACAGATCTTAACAGCTCATTTACATATTAATAAAAATATGTATTTCTCTGGAGTAAATATTGGATCACAGATATCAAGATATCAGTTTATTCAACTTTCTATGACCTACATGACCACTTCCATGCTTCCTTATCTGCAGCTTTCATCACATTACACCTTCAGCTGCTGCAACCATCCCACAAGGGGGCAAACCAGATAGGGTGAGGGTAGGAGCTGATCCCACATCACCTTTATCCTGGTGTTGAGAGGCTTCAGACAAAACTCGGCGAAAGGGAGCCTTAGGCAATGTTCACATGTGTTTTACAGCGTTTTTTGGGAGTAAGAAAAGTTGCTCACAAAAATCAAGTTTTGTTAAGTTTTTGCTTTTTTTCATGTGTTTTTGCTGCATCTTTGTTGCATTTTTTGCTGTGGATTTTGGTGCGGATTATATGTGTTATTCGTCTATAGTACATGTTTAATAAAGTTGACTTTATTCACCGTATGGTTGTGTATTTTGCAGTGTTTTTGCACTTACTCATTACTTTCTATGGTGAAAAACCACTGAAAAAAAACAAAAAAAGTTGACATACTGCAGATTTTAAAAACATAGCAATTTTCCAATTCAGGAAACAAAACTGCTGCAGAACCCAATGTGTGAACATAGCCTTACAATTCCACAACTTTTCCGTCTTCACACTGAAAAGCTTCAAGAAAAGATGAGTGATTTTGTTGTGACGGACATTAATTGTTAACAAATGAATAGACCAAGGAAACATAGAAGCATTTGGATCAAATATGATAAATACTTTTATGCCCAAAAAGTATTCTCGGAGTAATACCTTTATTGGCTAACCAGGGAAAAAAAAAATATTTGCTGGCTTTCAGGGCACAGAGGCTCCTTCGTCAGGCAGGATTAGAAATTAATTAGTAAGACAAGAGCACAACATCTAAGAGATATTACAACAGGACGTTTGTTCATGAGGCTAACACGTGACCATAATATAATTTTTTATTGTACATCTATAGAATATGATAAAAGACGTCACAAAAAAGGTAATTATTAGTGTTGAGCGAGCATGCTCGACACTGCTCGTTACTCGCCCGAGCATCATGCTACTCGGGATGTTCGGCGAGCACCGAGCATTTCTGGGTTACTCGGGCGGTAGCTCGGGCCTCCGCCCTGCATGTTTGTCTCTCTTTACAAAGCCAATGAACATGCAGGGATTGCCAGCCAACTCACTGTAATGCCGCAGCCATGTTGTTTGTGGGCATTACAGTGATTGGCTGGCCACACAGCGTCACCTCGAGTATTTAAAACCGGGCGCCGCCATCTTGGACACAGTCGCTCCGGATCAGACGGTGTAGGGAGAGTGCTGCTGAGTTAGGGAGAGATATATAGTGCGAAATAGGTAGTGTAGGGTCTCTAAAGCCTGCCAGATCAAACAAACAGTCCTTCTCAGGACTAATATCCATCCCAGATATCAGGCAGGCAGGCAGGCTGTATAGGAGACGCAGTGGTTATACCAGCAAACGCTGCATTACAGTCCTTTGAGCTCCTGTTGGTCAAATTGCTAGACTTATCACTCCGGTCTCAGGGGCCAGGAAAAATCTTTTTTTTTTTCATCTAAATCCTGTATTTATTTATTTTTCCTCAGTCAGACTGTCCAAAACCTTTGGGTATCCCCCCCCCCCCCCCGAAAAAAAAATTGAGTGTGTCTGTGACTGTTCAGACACCAATATATCTGTTTAAAAGAGTCTGGTGTAGGCCAGAAAAATAAAACTGTGGTTTTGCAGTTCCACGGGTCAAATCTCTGTATTATCCTGTTTTTTGCATTTTTTGCTGAAAAAAAACTGTACTAGTGTCTCCCTGACTGGTCAGAAACCAATATATCTGTTTAAAAGAGTCTGGTGTACACCAAATAACTATAACTGTGGTTCTGCAGTTCCACGGATCAAATCTCTGTATTGTCCTACTTTTGGCATTTTTTGCCATAAAATAAACTATAATAGTGTCTCCCTGACTGGTCAGACACCAATGTATCTGATTAAAAGAGTCTGGTGTACGCCACATAACTATAACTGTGGTTTTGCAGTTCCACGGGTCAAATCTCTGTATTATCCTGCTTTTGGCATTTTTTGCCGTAAAAAAAAAACTGTAATAGCGTCTCCCTGACTGGTCAGACAACAATATATCTGTTTAAAAGAGTCTGGTGTAGGCCAGAAAAATAGAACTATGGTTTTGCAGTTCCATGGGTCAAATCTCTGTATTATCCTGTTTTTGGCATTTTTTTGCCATAAAAAACTGTAATAGTGTCTCCCTGACTGGTGAGACACCAATATATCTGTTTAAAAGAGTCTGGTGTGCGCCACATAACTATGACTGTGGTTTTGCAGTTCCACGGGTCATATCTCTGTATTATCCTGCTTTTGGCATTTTTTTCCGTAAAAAAAAAACTGTAATAGTGTCTCCCTGACTGGTCAGACACCATTATATCTGTTTAAAAGAGTCTGTTGTACACCACATAACTATAACTGTGGTTTTGCAGTTCCACGGGTCAAATCTCTGTATTATCCTGCTTTTGGCATTTTTTGCCATAAAATAAAGTATTATAGTGTCTCCCTGACTGGTCAGACACCAATATATCTGTTTAAAAGAGTCTGGTGTAGGCCAGAAAAATATAACTGTGGTTTTGCAGTTCCACGGGTCAAATCTCTGTATTATCCTCTTTTTGGCATTTTTTGCCATAAAAAAAAGCTGTAATAGTGTCTCCCTGACTGGGCAGACGCCAATATATCTGTTTAAAAGAGTCTGGTGTAGGCCAGAAAAATATAACTGTAGCTTTGCAGTTCCACTGGTCAATTCACTGTATTATCCTGCTTTTGGCACTTTTTTGCCGTATAAAAAAACTGTAATAGTGTCTCTCTGACTGGTCAGACAAGAATATATCTGTTTAAAAGAGTCTGGTGTACGCCACATAACTATGACTGTGGTTTTGCAGTTCCACGGGTCAGATTTCTGTATTATCCTGCTTTTGGCATTTTTTTCCGCAAAAAAAAACCTGTAATAGTGTCTCCCTGACTGGTCAGACACCAATATATCTGTTTAAAAGAGTCTGGTATACGCCACATAACTATAACTGTGTTTTTGCAGGTTCACGGGTCAAATCTCTGTATTATCCTGCTTTTGGCATTTTTTGCCATAAAAAAAACTGTAATAGTGTCTCTCTGACTGGTCAGACAAGAATATATCTGTTTAAAAGAGTCTGGTGTACGCCACATAACTATGACTGTGGTTTTGCAGTTCCACGGGTTAGATTTCTGTATTATCCTGCTTTTGGCATTTTTTGCCATAAAAAAACTGTAATTGTTAGAACCCTCCTGTTAGTTTTTTCTATTTTGCTGGTCACATGACTTTTTGCCTATTTAATCCAGCTCCGCCCTCCTGGCCTTGCTGGACATCAGTGTTTCATTTACTCTTAAGCTAGCCAGGTGCCTTGTACCTTACTCTGTAGTTTGCTTGGTCTTTTGACCACTTGAACTTCTGTTTGTTTGTTTGTCTTTTCTCTGCTACATTTCTGCTAGGAGGTGTCCAACTATATCCCAGTCCTTAGTACTTGTAGGGACCCCTCCCTTATATCTATAGGTCTGCGTTCAGACTAGCCGACGACTTAGGCGGGTCTGTTCACAAGGAACAGGTCCCCCGCTGCATCGTAGGGAATCAGCTTAGTCCTATTGTAGGGACAGTTTTCCTATCTTTCCTTAGTGTTTGTAGCAGTTCATAACAGTAATAGTGTCTCCCTGATTGACCAGACACCAATATATCTGTTTAAAAGAGTCTGGTGTACGCCACATAACTACAACTGTGGTTTTGCAGGTCCACGGGTCAAATCTCTGTATTATCCTGCTTTTGGCATTTTTTGCCGTAAAAAAAACTGTAATAATGTCTCCTTGACTGGTCAGACACCAATATATCTGTTTAAAAGAGTCTGGTGTACACCACATAACTATAACTGTGGTTTTGCAGTTCCACGGGTCAAATCTCTGTATTATCCTGCTTTTGGCATTTTTTGCCATAAAATAAAGTATAACAGTGTCTCCCTGACTGGTCAGACACCAATATATCTGTTTAAAAGAGTCTGGTGTACGCCACATAACTAGAACTGTGGTTTTGCAGTTCCACGGGTCAAATCTCTGTATTATCCTGCTTTTTGCATTTTTTGCCATAAAAAAAACTGTAATAGTGTCTCCCTGACTGTTCAGACACCAATATATCTGTTTAAAAGAGTCTGGTGTAGGTCAGAAAAATATAACTGTGGTTTTGCAGTTCCACGGGTCAAATCTCTGTATTATCCTGTTTTTGGCATTTTTTGCCATAAAAAAAACCTGTAATAGTGTCTCACTGACTGGTCAGACATCAATATATTTGTTTAAAAGAGTCTGGTGTAGGCCAGAAAAATATAACTGTAGTTTTGCCGTTCCACTGGTCAATTCTCTGTATTATCCTGCTTTTGGCACTTTTTTGCCGTAAAAAAAAACTGTAATAGTGTCTCTCTGACTGGTCAGACAACAATATATCTGTTTAAATGAGTCTGGTGTAGGCCAGAAAATTAGAACTGTGGTTTTGCAGTTCCACTGTACTAATCTCTGTATTATCCAGCTTTTGGTATTTTTTCTGTAAAGAAAAACAGTAATAGTGTCTCACTGATTGTTCAGACACAAATATATCTGTTTGAAAGATTCTGGTGTATGCCACATAACTATAACTGTGGTTTTGCAGTTCCATGGTTCAAATCTCTGTATTATCCACTTTTGGGCCTTTTTTACATAAAAAAAACAGTTTGAGTGTGTCGCTGACTGTTCAGCCCCAAATATATCTATTTAAAAAAGTCTGGTATACGCCAGTAAATTAGAACTTTGGTTTTGCAGTTCCACAGTTCAAATCTCTGTATTATCCAGCTTTTGTTTTTTTTCCGTAAAGAAAAACAGTAATAGTGTCTCCCTGATTGTTCAGACACAAATATATCTGTTTGAAAGATTCTGGTGTACGCCACATATCTATAACTGTGGTTTTGCCATTCCATGGTTCAAATCTCTGTATTATCCAGCTTTTGGCCTGTTTTACGTAAAAAAACAGTAATAGTGTCTCCCTGTCTGTTCAGTCACAAATATATCTGTTTAAAAGTTTCTGGTGTAGGCCAGAGAAATAGAACTGTGGTTTTCCTCTTCCACGGTTCTAATCTCCTTTTTGTTACCCTTTTTCCATTCATAGTGCGAGTGTAAGCTATTTTACTTAATTTACAATGGGCAAGGCGCGTGGCAAGGGACGTGGAACTGGACGTTCTGGTGATGGTGCGTGTAAAGGACGGGAACGAGGCCAAGGTGAAAATGTGCCACAACCAACAGCCACATCTTTTCGCTCCCACTTCTTGACTGAATTACTAGGGAAGTGTGACACCCCAGGGGTCTGGTTGCCACAGTGATAGAGATATTATGTCTGAGAGCAGGTGGGAGGTCTCTTGGTCAGGGATCCTATGCATGCCACACCTCCTGCCCAGTCCTGGGAGGGGAAGAACTTCCTCTATATATTCCTAGGGCTGAGGCAGGGTTAGTGAGTAGAGAAGAAGTAGAGACAGAGAAAAGAAGCAAATATAGGAACAGAACATCAGGAGCTCTGTGGGAGCAGTGTTACAAGGAGTCAGGGGCTGGCAGCTGCAGAGCTCGCCCTGACTGGGAAGATTTCTTACCGGACCCGGAGTCCGAGGCTGTGGGGACTAACTGCTACCCAGCAGCAGAATCCGTCAGGCAGGGGATTCCAGGTCCTCTGGCCAAGAAACCCGAAGGCCCCGAGTCACCGGCCATACGGGTGAGCACCACACGGTACACTGAGGGACGTGGGCTACTTATACCCGCCTCTAGCAAGGTAGCCAGAAGAGTACAGTTAGTTTGGGAGGCCTACAACTCCGCCTGGCCAGGGGAGATCCCATCTGCTCAAGGACTGACCAGGCCCCAATCGCTAGCCAGTACTCCGGGAGGGTCTATCTTTGTCACCAGTAAAGACCCTGAACTACACCGTACCGTCTCCGAGTGGTTCCTGCTACCCCCATCATCCACGTCGGCTGCCCTGAGGCCATACCCCTCCCGTTGGGGGTTATACTATCACGCTGCACAATCCTACCACCGGCCTCAGCGGTCTGCCCTGCAGCAGCAGCTCCTTAGCTGTACTCAACGGGTGGCGTAGTCGTCCAACATCTACCGCTGATATGTGACACCCCAGGGGTCTGGTTGCCACAGTGATAGAGATATTACGTCTGAGAGCAGGTGGGAGGTCCTTTGGTCAGGAATCCTGTGCATGCCACACCTCCTGCCCAGTCTTGGGAGGGGAAGAACTTCCCCTATATAAACCCGGGGCTGAAGCAGGGTTAGGAGTCAAGGAGAGTAGAGACAAGAAACAGTCATAGGAAGAAACAGCAGGAGCTCAGTGGGAGCAATACTACTACGAGTCAGGGGCTGGCAGCTGCAGAGCTCGCCCTGACTGAGAAGCTTTCTTACCAGACCCGGCGTCCGAGGCTGTGGGGACTAACTCTTACCCATCAGCAGAAGCCGACCGGCAGGGGATTTCAGGTCCTCAGGCCCAGAAACCCGAAGGCACGGTCACACGTGTGGGACCAGCACCGCCATCGTGGAGCGGAAGCCAATAGAAGGCCCCGAGTCACCGGCTATACGCGTGAGCACCACACGGTACACTCAGGGACGTGGGCTACTTATATCCGCTTCTAGCAAGGTAGCCAGAAGAGTACAGTCAGTTTGGGAGGCCTACAACTCCGCCTGGCCAGGGGAGATCCCATCTGCTCAAGGACTGACCGGGCCCCGTTCGCTAGCAAGTACTCCGGGAGGGTCTATCGTTGTTACCAGTAAAGACCCTGAATTACACCGCACCGTCTCTGAGTGGTTCCTGCTACCCCCATCTTCCACGTCGGCTGCCCTGAGGCCATACCCCTCCCGTTGGGGGTTATACTATCACGCTGCACAATTCTACACCGGCCTCAGCGGTCTGCCCTGCAGCGGCAGCTCCATAGCTGCAAATCAACGGGTGGCGTAGTCGACACTCAAATAACATCTATCAAGATTGCCACACACTGAGTCTGACTCCCTGGGCACGGACCGGGTCCCCGCCACTCGGAGACTACAACCCTCATCTGATCCGGTTCCGGGTAAGACCCCGTGCGCGAGACGCTGCGCGACACAGCAGGCCCAGGGGCGCGTCAGATACATCGCCGCTCAGTTTGACTCCCTGGGCACGGACCGGGTCACCGCCACGAGACTACAACCCTCAACAGATCCAGCTCCGGGTAAGCTCCCGCGTGCGCAACGCAGCGCGACACAGGCCCAGGGGCGCGTCAACTTTTGGCGTAGTCGGCAGGATTTCGTGCCCGCAACCACCGGGTACTGCGTGCCTGAAAAAGACTGTTCAAACTTACCTGTGGTGAAGATTCCCGCCATCCGGCGCCATCTTCAGCCTTCTTCCCGCCATCGGTGAAGATTCCCGCCATCCGGCGCCATTTTCAGCCTTCTTCCCGCCTTCCGTGGAGTTTTCCCGCCGTTGGACGCCATCTTGAAGACGTCGCGCGGGAAGAAGAGGGGCGTGGACTCCGAAAGCGCGCGAGAACTGAAGCCCCGCCTCACGTCCGGACGTCGCGTAAGGTCCTGGAAGGAGCCCAGCAGACGCCAACGTCACAGGAGCGCGACGGAAGGTCCTCAACCCTGACGATCTACTGCGGAGCCGCGGCCTACGGAAGAGGATCATCGCAAGGTAGGCCACGGTCCACTAGGGGGGAGGAGGATGTCGGATACGGAGGAGAGCTTCACTGCCTCAACCCCCGCCAGCGCCACCGCTGCTGCAGTCATGCCTTTCACCATGCCCTATATCCCGGGAGCGGCCTGGCTACCCCAGTACTCAGGGGAGTCACATACCCTGCATGACTTTAGAGAAAAGCTGGATAGCCTCTTCCAGGTGTACCCCCTCACAGAAGAGCAAAAAGTGAGCATCCTGGTGGCCCAATTAACTGGGGCAGCCCGAAGGGAGGTAAAGTCCTGGCCACCTGGGGGGAGGACTGTCGCAGGGATACTAACCCGGCTGAGGGACACCTTTGATACCCGCACCTCAGCCGAGATCAAGCTTAGATTCTACGGGTGCAAGCAGCGAGCACACGAGAGTATAAGGGACTATGCCCTGAACCTACAAGAGGCCCTGAGAGCCATTAAGCAGACCGACCCTGACGGCGTGGGAGACGAGGACAGGCTGTTGACTGAACAATTTATAGAGGGTTTATATTGCAATGCCCACCGAACCCAGTTGCGGGCAATGGCCTTACAGGACCCTCATCTGGGATTTGCACAGTTCAAGGACAGAGCCATCCGGGTGCTCCGAGAACCGGCACCAGGTGGCGTTGTGACCCACAGACGCCCCACTACCACTTACCACCAGGAGGCGGCACCCTTGTCGGCAGGGCCTGTGGGAGCTGATGCGCAGGCTTTGAACAATGACCCGGCTCCAGACCTGCACCATCAGGTCCAAGAGCTAGCTAAAAGCGTTGCTGCGCTAACCCGAACTGTGCAGTCTTTACAGGTTTCCACTCCAGGGAAGATCCAGCTGGCATCCGGACCGGAGGACATCCCGTGGCGTCGACCAAGGAGGACCCCACCGGCCAGAGGGAGACCCAGCGACCGATACAACGAGGACGGACGACCCATCTGCCGCCGCTGCAATCAACCCGGACATATGGCAAGGTACTGTCCTTTAAACTGGCACAACCTGGGGTAGAAGGCCAACCCCCAGGAAAAAGATCACCAGGCCCATCGAACTGGCTCGACAAATATGTCGGAGGACGTCCAGTCTTACCCGTGGTACTGGATGGCATTCCTATGAGTGCCCTACTGGACACCGGGTCACAGGTCACCACCATCCTGTACGTGCTCTTCAAGCAGTACTGGAATGACTCGGATATCACCCGCTACCCTGACGACGACTTGAGTATCATCGCCAGCAATGGTCAGCCCGTGCCACAGATTGGATTTAAAGAGGTGACCATTAAAATCGGTAGAGTCGAACTGTCAGCACAGGGACTGATCATTGTAGACATTGACAAACACGAGAGTCACCCAAAGATAACTCTAGGAACTAATGTAATTGAAAATTGTCTTGCAGAGGTGATTTTCCTTTTACAGCAGGTTGCCAAGAACGCCAGCTCCGGCGAGCAGCGAGTGCTCCAAAAGAGATCCGGGCACTGATGCGACGGCAACAGGTGGAACTCTCCGGCGGTGAGATTGGTAGCGTGAGAATGTGTGACCCTTTCCCTATTGCCATGCCCCCAAAAAGTGAAATGATGATTTGGTGCCGGGCAGCTATTGGTCTGAGAGGTAGAGATTACCAGGCAATGGTAGAACCAGTTTACTCAGACAGTAGGCCCACCATCTTGACAGCACGGGGGGTGGTTAATGTACGCCATGGGATGGTGCCCGTTCGCATAATCAATATCGGGAAGAGGGAAGTGTACCTGCCCCGGTATGCCACGCTAGCCAAATTATATACCATTAACCAAAATGCTATACAATCTGTGGAACCCTTGCCTCCATCTCACCCGGAGGAAGGTAACGGCTCTAAGAAAACAATGGAGGACTGGTGTCAGCAACTACATTTGGGTACTGACTCCACTCCCTCACACCAGAAACAGGGAGTCTATCGGGTGGTTCAAGAGTACGAGAGAGTGTTTAGTAAACACCCGTTAGACTTCGGGCGAGTCAAGGGGGTAGAACACCACATCCCCACGGGAGACCATCCTCCCATAAAAGAGAGGTATCGACCCGTACCCCCTGCACACTACCAACACGCCAAGGGGATGCTTAGAGACATGAAGGAGGCTGGGGTGATCAGGGATAGCTGTAGCCCCTGGGCAGCTCCACTAGTCTTAGTCAAAAAGAAAGACAACACCATGAGGATGTGTGTAGATTACCGGAAAATCAACCGTATCACACACAAGGATGCGTACCCCTTACCAAGGATAGAGGAGTCTTTGGCTGCTTTAAGATCTGCTAACTTCTTCTCTACCTTGGATCTCACTAGTGGGTACTGGCAGGTTCCTGTAGCAGAGGCGGACCGGGAGAAGACCGCATTCACCACCCCGATGGGACTTAGCGAGTTTACCTGTATGCCGTTTGGACTCTGCAACGCACCAGGAACCTTCCAACGATTAATGGAGTGCTGTCTGGGCCACAGAAACTTCGAGACGGTCCTGTTGTACCTGGACGATGTCATCGTATATTCTAAGACTTATGAGGACCACCTGAAACACCTGGCGGAAGTGTTCGAAGCTCTGGCAAGCTACGGCCTAAAGGTGAAACCCTCCAAGTGTCACCTCCTGAAACCAAAGGTGCAGTACCTGGGACACGTGGTGAGCGCTGACGGAGTGGCTCCCGACCCTGATAAGATCACCGCAATTAAGGAATGGCCAAGCCCCTCCAGTGTAAAGGAAGTGCGGCAGTTCCTCGGGTTGGTAGGCTACTACCGCAGGTTCATCCCCGGTTTCACCAAAAAGGCAGCTCCTATGCAGGACCTCCTGATAGGCCAGTCCCGGAAGGCCAAGAACCAGAAGCCGCCCTTCAGATGGGAGATGTTGGAAGAAGAGTCCTTCCGCCAGCTGAAGATGGCCCTCACGGGGGATGAAATCCTGGCGTACCCGGATTACAGCCAGCCCTTTATCCTCTACACCGACGCAAGTAACATCGGGCTAGGAGCCGTGCTGTCCCAGATCCAGCAGGGGAAAGAGCAAGTAATCGCTTACACCAGCCGAAAACTGCGACCCACCGAAAGAAACCCTGAGAATTACAGCTCATTTAAGCTAGAGTTCCTGGCAGTGGTGTGGGCAGTCACCGAACGCTTTAAGCACTACCTCGCTTCTTCCCGGTTCGTCGTGTACACGGATAACAACCCGTTGACACACCTGGACACGGCAAGACTCGGTGCCCTAGAGCAGAGATGGATGGCCCGCCTGTCCAACTACGAGTTCACCATCAAATACCGGGCAGGACGCTCCAATACCAACGCGGACGCCCTGTCCAGGATGCCAAACCTACCGGACGTAGGAGAAGATCCAGAGGGACTGGAAGAAGTCGAACTCCCCGCGTTTCACCGTCATGGGACTATCCAGTATTCCCATCGGGTAAGGAGTAAGCAAGGCGCTACGCTTAACCCCTTACCTCACTACAACTGGGCGGAAACGCAAGACAGTGAACCTGCCGTCCGGCTGGTGAAGGAGATGCTGACTCGGCCAGAGGCTCGCCTTGACCCAGACGCTCCGGAGGAAGCCAAGCAACTGTGGGCAGAAAAGAGTAGACTGTTCCTTTACAAGGGGAAGTTGTGCCGCAGGATGGTTAACTCCCGGACGCATGAACTAATCTGGCAAGTAGTGGTGCCACGACGAGACGCAGCCATGGTGATGGAGGCATACCACGATGGAGCTGGGCATTTCGGATGGAAGAAGCTGGAGTTCCTGCTGCGCGGGCGGTTCCATTGGGTAGGCATGAGGGGAACCATCGAGAGGTGGTGCAGAGACTGTGGCCCGTGCAACCTGAGGAGGAAGGACCGTGCCAGCCAGAAGACTCCCCTGCAGTCCATCGTCACCCGGCAGCCGTTGGAACTGGTAGCCTTGGATCATGTAAAACTGACCCCAAGCAGAAGTGGCTACGTCTACGCACTAACCATCGTGGATCACTACCCCCGGTTCTTGGTTGTCGTCCCCGTCAAGGACTTAACAGCTCGAACAGCAGCTAGAGCCTTCCAGCAGCATTTCTGCCGTCCACACGGGTACCCGGACCAAGTGTTGACAGACCAGGGACCTGCCTTTGAAGCGGAGGTCTTCCAAGAATTCTGCACTCTGTATGGCTGCCGGAAGATAAGGACGACACCCTATCATCCGCAAACTAATGGACTTTGTGAGAAAATGAACCAGGTGGTGATAGATCTTCTGAAAACATTGCCCCTGGAAGAACGCAGTCTGTGGCCTGAGAGGCTGCCCGACCTAGTGGACCTATACAACCACATCCCGGTAGGTTCCACCAACTGTACCCCGGCTTACCTGATGAGGGCAAGACCTGGGAAGCTACCTGTTGACCTGGAGATGGGAGTCCTGACACCCGAGGACACTTCACCAGAAGCAGACTGGGACACAGAGAGGCAGCAGCAGTATCGGAAAGTACAGGAGAGCGTGGAGCGAAGTCTCTGTCAAGCTAGGGAAAGACAAGAGAAAACTTACAACCAGTGTGCTCCCGCTGTTCCCCTGGTACCCGGAGAGCAGGTCTTGAAGAGGAAAAGGCGGCTCCACAAGTTGGACGACCAGTGGGAGAAGGACCCGTACATCGTACTGCCCTCAAGCCACGACAACCCAAAGGTCTGTACCATCAGTAAAGACGGAGGGGAAACCACAACCATTGTATCCCGGGATCACCTGAAGAAGTGTCCCGAACAGCTACGGAACCCTGAAGAGGAACAAGAAGACCCTCGACCCGTAGAGGAAAGGGAAGATATGGTTAGTACTGTGCTCGGAGACTTCCCTCGGTCTTGGACTCAAGTCAATGGCGCAGTTGTGGTACCCGTACTCACCTTCCTCCAACCAGCATCCCAAGCACCTACGGAGCAACAGCTAGAGCTGGAAGAACAGCCGGTCCAGGAGGCAGAAGACCCCACACCAGCAGACCAGGAGGATCAACCCTCTGCTTATAGTGAACCTGCCATGCCTCTAGTGAGCCAAAGGGCCCGTGGACAGCTGCCCAGTTTACCCTTGACAGTTCCTACACCCTGTAGTTCGGGGCTAGACAGTCAGCTCCGTAGGTCCACTAGGGCCACTAGAGGCCAGTTACCCGCACGATGGAGGATTTGAAGTGTATAAGTTGTTTTATTTATGGTTACCTGTTTTTCTTGTTGCTTGTAAATAATTATATGTTTCTAGTTATTTTTAGGAGTCCTTGGTGGATTTACCGGGAATCCTTGTACAATTAGTTGGAGCGTAACCCAGGATGGACTAAAAGACTGATAAGGACTCGGGGCAGGACAGACCCCTACCTGGTTACGTCTCCCTGTTTTGGTGAAATGGACACCTTTGTTTTCTTCAAAACAGCACCCGGTTGCGGACACGCCGTAACCATCTTTATGTGTTTTTCTTATTGTATTATTATTGTTTATACCTTGTTATGTTTTTTTCTAAAAATATGTTTAGTCCCGGAGTACTAAAGTTCACTAGGGGGGAATGTGACACCCCAGGGGTCTGGTTGCCACAGTGATAGAGATATTATGTCTGAGAGCAGGTGGGAGGTCTCTTGGTCAGGGATCCTATGCATGCCACACCTCCTGCCCAGTCCTGGGAGGGGAAGAACTTCCCCTATATAAACCTAGGGCTGAGGCAGGGTTAGTGAGTAGAGAAGAAGTAGAGACAGAGAAAAGAAGCAAATATAGGAACAGAACATCAGGAGCTCTGTGGGAGCAGTGTTACAAGGAGTCAGGGGCTGGCAGCTGCAGAGCTCGCCCTGACTGAGAAGATTTCTTACCGGACCCGGAGTCCGAGGCTGTGGGGACTAACTCCTACCCAGCAGCAGAATCTGTCAGGCAGGGGATTCCAGGTCCTCTGGCCAAGAAACCCGAAGGCCCCGAGTCACCGGCCATACGGGTGAGCACCACACGGTACACTGAGGGACGTGGGCTACTTATACCCGCCTCTAGCAAGGTAGCCAGAAGAGTACAGTTAGTTTGGGAGGCCTACAGCTCCGCCTGGCCAGGGGAGATCCCATCTGCTCAAGGACTGACCAGGCCCCAATCGCTAGCCAGTACTCCGGGAGGGTCTATCTTTGTCACCAGTAAAGACCCTGAACTACACCGTACCGTCTCCGAGTGGTTCCTGCTACCCCCATCATCCACGTCGGCTGCCCTGAGGCCATACCCCTCCCGTTGGGGGTTATACTATCACGCTGCACAATCCTACCACCGGCCTCAGCGGTCTGCCCTGCAGCAGCAGCTCCTTAGCTGTACTCAATGGGTGGCGTAGTCGTCCAACATCTACCGCTGATACATCGCCGCTCAGTTTGACTCCCTGGGCACGGACCGGGTCACCGCCACGAGACTACAACCCTCAACAGATCCGGCTCCGGGTAAGCTCCCGCGTGCGCAACGCAGCGCGACACAGGCCCAGGGGCGCGTCAGAAGCACACTGCAACACCAGTATTGCGAACTGATCAGTGTGAACAGGTTATTAATTTGATAGCAGATAATACTTCCAGTTTCCTGGGCACCACCACCTCCGGTCTGTCTTCCACACGGTCAAGTTTTAGTAGCCGTGAGTCTCGACCGCATACTCCTCCTCACCCTGATGCTCCTTCCTCCCACCATGCCGAGTGTCGTCAGACAGCAACTGATCCCACACTTTGACACTCTGAAGAGCTGTTCACTGGTTCATTTCCATATTTGTGCCCCTTGCCTGCTCCGCTTGAAGTGGTGGAAGAGGAGATCCCATGTAGCGATGCCCAAATATTTGAACAGCCACGGCCAGAGGAAGTCGACGCTGGCAATTTGTCACAAGAGGTGGACGATGACGAGACACAATTGCCACAAAGTGAGGAGGAGGATCGAGGTGCGCATGTGGAAGAGGAGGAGGTGGTGGATGATCTAGTAACTGACCCAATGTGGCAGGAGGACACGCAGAGCGAGGCCAGCAGCACACAGGGGGAGGGAGGCAGAGTACCCCAACAGGCAGGAAGAAGCAGTGTGGGGGCCGCACACAGAAGGCGGGCAACAGTTCCCCATAACACCAACACGAGGGACGTTGCCAGTACAACCGGTAAGTCTTCCAGAGTCTGGAATTTTTTTAAAGACTCTGCTGATAACCCTTAAAAGGCCATTTGTACCACCTGCCAGGCCAGCATCAGCAGGGGTGACAAAACTACCAGCCTGACCACCACCAGCATGATCAGGCACATGGCAGCAAAGCAACCCACTTTGTGGAGTGAACCCCAGGGTCCACGACCAGTGTCAGCGGGTGTCACCACTGCTTCTTCCGCTGTTGTGCATGTAATAGAACCCCCTGTTGTGCGTGCAAGGCATTCCCCTGTCCATACTGCATGCAAAGATGCCCCCTCCTCTCAGTCTTCACTTGTTATGGCAGTTTCTCAAGAAACAGCATCAACATTCATGTCCACGTCCCACCGCATCGTTCAATTGTCCATATCCCAGAGCTTTGAACGAAAGAACAAATTCGCAGCCAACGCCCCACAGGCCACAGTCCTAAATTCGCACATTTCATGACTGCTTGCATTGGAAATGCTGTCTTTTAGGCTGGTGGAGACGGCATCCTTCCGCAACCTTGAGGAAGCTAGTGCGAAATGCGCATTGGGGCCAGGGGTCACGTGGTAAGTGGGTCCTAACAGCCTTCCTGACTGGTAATAGCATGATTCAACACTGCTAACACCACAAAATGAGATATTCTTGCTTGATTCAGTGAGGTGACACTAACTGGGGTCTGAGATTTCAGCACAGGGTAACTGTGCACTGGGCACATGAGCATTGATAGTCTGCAGCCTGTATTTATGATTGCACCTGAGGCATAGACTGAGATATATATACACATAATGGTGTGCTGTTAAACTGTGACTTGTGTTTTCTCTGCTCTGTTTGCTACCTCCCGTGGAGAGGGGAAGATAAAGCCCCTCTGATTACTAAAAAGACTGGTGTTAAACTGTTTACTGCAATGTGATTTAACTGATGTTAATACCACTCAGGATATATATTTGTAAACCTGCAAACCACCCCAATTGATCGGTTCATTATTTACTATGGCTCACTGTCTGCTAAATAATTGTTTTTAATTGTTTGTCAGCATATATGTAAAATAAATGGATTTATACTTTTTCATAAAAATTGCTGCATGTGACGCGCCCCCTGGGCCAGTGCTGTTAGGGATACCCGGAGCCGGATCAGATGGGGGTTGTAGTCTCCGAGTGGCTGTGACCCGGTCCGTGCCCAGGGTGTCAAGCTCAGTGTGTGGCAGTCCTTATGATGTTACTAGATGTTCTTTTGTGTCGACTACGCCACCCGTTGATTTGCGGTCAATACGGCCGCCGCTGCAGCAGGGTCCACTGAGGCTGATGATGTGAGTGCAGCTTAGGTAGTATAACCCCCAACGGGAGGGGTATAGCCTCAGGGGGTCAGCCGTGGAGGATGGTGGTTGTGAAGGTGCAGCAAGGAGACTCAGAGGCATAAAATGCAGTTCCAGGGTTTTACTTACTGGTGTTGCTCGGGTCACTGTGTACAGCAGTGACCACCCAAGCCGTGCTGCGTCCACCAGGTCCTGGACTCGGTCAACTCCCAGGCAACTCCGGAGTGTGGTCCTGAGCTCCTTTCTGTCTCTCCCTTCTTCTGGCCGTTCCCACCAGGGATCCACCTAAGTCCGGCTCCCTCGGGCCTCTTGTTGGTCAAGCCTCCTCTGGGCTCCCTGACCCTATTCTTGGTCTGCCTTCCGGGTGGATTTAGTGGGTGATCGTGGCAGATCCTGCCCACGACCTCCGGTTCCTGGCTAAGGTGTGCTGTAGCCTCTGCCAGCTTGGGATCCGGTACCCTGTTGCCGACCCTTCACCCTATTAGCTCTCTTATGGGCTCTTGGGGTCCCCTCTGCGCCTCTGGGTCTCTCTCTCTTCTCCTCTGCTCTGCTTCTCAGGCTCTCAGACAGACTGTCTGACTGACTGACTGTGGCTGACTGACTGACGTCTCACAGACTGACCCTGATCTAAGATGGTGCCCACCTTAAATACTCCCTCTATGTGTGAGCCCAGGTGACCAGCACCCAATGAGCTCCTAGCTTTACCCAGGCTGCTCCCCCTATCTGCCCCTACACTACTGGGATGTTCCACCCCCCTCCCACTCCAGCCAGGAACAGACACTGTCGTACCTGCACATTTCTCTAGTGGGAGTACCATCGGTCTGTTCCCCGGAAATGGGATGTGTGTAGTGCATGCAGCCTACTAGCTCAGTTCCACACTCCATCCTTACCCGGGAGTGGAATATCACACCTCTGGGTTGAGGTGCAATACCCCTGTAGCAGCCGAATCCTCAGGGTGCTACACATGTGTAATTACTCTGTCTCTCTAAGTAAAATTCCGCAACCTTATTGCGGTAGCCGTCCCCCGGTACTCGGTCGCCAGCCGACACTATTTTGCCCGGTGTGCCATCCCCGCACTACACAAGCATGTGTCCCAAAACATCTGCCGTGCCCTCAACAACGCAGTTACTGGGAGAGTCCACCTGACAACGGACACGTGGACAAGTGCTTGTGGCCAGGGACAGTACATCTCCCTGACGGCACACTAGGTAAACATATTGGAAGCTGGGACCCAGTCGGACCTTGGGACGGAACACATCCTTCCCACACCGGGGATTGCGGGCCCTATATCAGTCAGAGTTGCCCCCACAGTGTACTGCTCCTGCGCATCATCCTCCTCCTCCTCCTCCTCATGTTCTGCCTCCATCTCAGATATCACCACATCAGTTACAAGCTGGAAGCACTGCAGTACTGCCTCAGCCAAGCGGCAACGTGCTGTGCTGAAACTCATAAGCTTAGGTGATAAACCTCACACTGCTTGTGAGTTGTGGACAGCTGTGAAAGAGCAGGCAGATCTGTGTCTGAGACCGCTGAACCTAATTCCAGGCATGGTCGTGTGTGATAATGGCCGTAAACTGGTGGCGGCTCTGAGGTGAAGCAAGATCACACAAGTACCATGCCTGGCTCATGTGCGCTTCACGGCAGATGCTGGAAAGTGCAGACAGTCAGCGCTTCACGGGAGATGCTGAAAAGTGCGGGACCGGAGCCGGCAAGTTACAGTCAGCTGATCGGTTCTCCGGCAGATGCTGGAAGCGGCGGGACCGGAGCGGACGCCTCCCCCATCCATCGGATAGGTGAGTATCCATAGTTTTATAGCAGTGTATGTACTGCAGCCAGAAGCTGTCTGTACATACACTGCTAGGGGGACACTCACAGGACACACAGACCCACACATTACATTACATTACATACAGACACATACATTACATTACATACAGGTGTAATCCTCCATCCTCACACTTCATTTCTCCTGCATCCTCCATAAAAAAACGCAGGAAAAAAAGCAGTGTGTGAATGGAGGTGCTTCTTTTACCTGCGTAAAAAAACGCAGGTAAAAAAAGCAGGAAATACGCACGTGTAAAAATACGCAGGAAAAAAAGCAATGTGTGAACGCAGCCTAAAACTGTCTTGTTAAGATACTGTGACCTCCACCACTCTTCCAAGGGGCATTGATATTGTCTTTTTATTCCACTGCGACCTCCACCACTCTTCCAAGGGGCATTAATACTGTCTTGTTAATCTACTGTGACCTCCACCACTCTTCCAAGGGGCAATGATATTGTCTATTTATTCCACTGCGACCTCCACCACTCTTCCAAGGGGCATTAAAACTGTCTTGTTAAACTACTGTGACCTCCACCACTCTTCCAAGGGGCATTAGAAGCATCTTCTTAAGCTACTGTGACCTCCACCACTCTTCCAAGGGGCATTAAAACCATCTTGTTAAGCTACTGTGACCTCCACCACTCTTCCAATGGGCATTAAAACCGTCTTGTTAAGCTACTGTGACCTCCACCACTCTTCCAAGGGGCATTGATATTGTCTTTTTATTCCACTGCGACCTCCACCACTCTTCCAAGGGGCATTAAACTTTCTTGTTAAGCTACTGTGACCTCCACCACTCTTCCAAGGGGCATTAAAATCGTCTTCTTAAGCTACTGTGACCTCCACGTCTCTTCCAAGGGGCATTAAAACCATCTTGTTAAACCACTCTGACCTCCACGTCTCTTCCAAGGGGCATTAAAAGCGTCTTGTTAAACCACTCTGAACTCCACAGCTCTTCCAAGGGGCATTGAAATGTTGTTTTTAATTAATTCTAACCTCCACGACTCTTCCAACGGGCATTGCATTTCCTCCTAATTTTAGTCAGCTTTTGGTTTTCAATGCATAGGCGAACACTAAGGGAGACCCACTCCCCAATAATGGGTAGAAGGTTTTTAGTACGCTGTAATCCACGTCTGTTTCAAGGGGCATTGCAGTTCCTCATAATTTTTGGAAAGCCTTCCATTCACTGCTTAGGCCAACAGTGTACAGGAGACCCAATTGCTATAAATGGGAAAAACGGTTTAGTTAAGGCCCTCTGACCTCCATGTCACTTCCAAGGGGCACTGGAGTGTCTTGAAATTTTTGGTAGGCATTGCATTCACTGTATGCCCTATAACTGTGTAGCCGAACCGCTCCTTTTGGTGCAGAAACATATCCTACAAGACATGTGTGGTTGACTGGCCTGATATTGATGTGAATGGTCCCTGTTCCTCCTGCTCTCCCTCCTTTGCCACCACCTCATCCATAATTCATCACCTGAAGCTTTGTTTTAACGGGAGTCATAGAACTGGGATAGTAGCAGGAAAACATCCAGTAATCCTCGGAGGAGGTATGATATGGGCCAAAACGCTGACCACCTCAGGCCTAGCCGCTACTACATACATGCGCTTGCATTCCAAGGAACAAAAAGCAGAGGAGATGGATGGTATCATGATCATGAATAATTTACTCGTTACTTAGGAGGCCGACCACTGCTGCTGTCTACCTTCTGAACTTTGTGTTGAAGCCTGATTGACCCAAGACCCGCAATCCTCTATGTCTGGAGGACGTGTTGCATCCCAGTGTCCAACTGTGTCCCGGCTTCTACAATATTAACCCAGTGTGACGATGTCAGTCAGATGGACCATCCCTGGCCACATTCACTTGTCCAAGTGTTTGTGGTTAGGCTGTCCTTCAAATAGGGGCGGCTGGGGACCATTTATGGACACCCGGCCGCCCCTAGGTGGCTGGGGACCAAGCGTGGACACCCGGCCGCCGGGCGGCTGGGGACTGAGTATGGATACTAGGCCGCCGACGCAGCCATGACGTGGTGGCCAGATTCCGCCTCCACATGCCTAAAAGGCCCAATTTCAAGTGCAAGCAAGCTAGCAGTATGGTATTGCAGCCTGGGGGTGGGTGGGTGGGTGGCAGGCTGCATACTTGCGCTTGCATTGCAAGGAATGGGGGAGGTACAATTGAACACTGCCCTGGGACAAGGACTTGCATGGGATAGTTGCAAGTCTGCATATTCTGATGCGGCAAGGATCACTTCTGATGGGCACACTTTTAGGCAGTGACCTGGGTGTCAGAGATGCTTCCAGGGGTCTTCCCCATGCTGTTCCCATGTCTTTTCAGCACTGTATGCATGTGTCACACAGCACATGGCCAGATAAGGTTGTAAAATGTTAAAATGACATTTCCCGGTGAATACATTTGTCACGGTTGAAAGCAATACAAAAGTGCAAAAACGCATAAAAAATGCTACTTGTGAACATAGCCCAAGGTGTGGAGGAGTATTTTTGTTTTTGGTTATTTATTTTACCTTATACCGAAGTTTTTACCATGGAACGGATATTCCTTAACATATTTCACAGGAAAGCAGTTTCAGTTTCGTTTTTGAACGTTTCATTGTGAGCCCGTAAAAGTGGCTTAATACCTCTGACCATGTTGTTGACAGCAGTGACCTAGGGGTCAGAAATGCTTCCTGGGGCGATCCCCATGCTGTCGCCATGTCATTTGAGCACTATCATTATCGTTTTGGGAACTTTTTAGGCTTTCTGCAGACTGCCGGGGGTGCCGCCGCAAAAATGCTCGGGTCTCCCATAGACTAACATTGGGCTCGTTGCTCGGGTCGAGCACCCGAGTATCACGGTGAGCTCGGCCAGAGCTTCGAGCACCTGAGCATTTTAGTGCTCGCTCAACACTATTCAGGACAGATCTTCAAGTGGTCTCTTGAGACTGCCGCTGAAGTTTCCCCTCCATCTTTGCTGATGAGGCACACTTTGGTGTTATCGTAACTTGAATTTAGGATGGTGTATGGCTCTACCTCCCACTGGTCATCTAATTTGTGGAGTCGTCTTTTCCTCTTAAGTACCTGTTCTCCAGGTGATAAGGGAATGACAGGTGCGTGCTGATTATAAGTTTTCTCTTACTTCTGTCTTGCCTGGGACAAACTTACCAGGTCTTGCTCTCTTCAGGTAAGCGTGTGTACAGTTGGTGGAGTTTACCGGGATGTGATTATATAGGTCCACCAAATCTGGTAACTTCTCTGGCCACAGGCTACGTTCTTCAAGGGGCAACGTCTTCAACAGGTCTATCACTACCTGGTTCATCTTTTCACACAACCCGTTGGTCTAGGGATGATACGGCGTCGTCCTGATTTTCTTGCAGCCGTACAAGTTACAGAATTCCTGGAACATCTCTGCTTCAAAGGCTGGACCTTGGTCGGTAAGCACCCTTTCAGGGTAACCGTGCGGGCGACAAAAGTGCTGTTGGAACGCTTTGGCTGCCGTCTGAGCCGTCTGGTCTTTCACTGGCACTACTAACAAAAACCTGGAGTAGTCATCTACTATGGTGAGAGCGTAGACATAGCCTGACCGGCTTGGGGCTAGCTTCACGTGGTCCAAGGCTACCAGTTCAAATGGTTGTTTGGTGATTATGGGCTGCAGGGGAGCCCTCTGGCTGTCACGGTCTTTTCGTCTCAGGTTGCATGGACCACATTCTCGACACCATCTCTCGATTGCTTTCCTCATGCCAGCCCAGTAGTATCGCTCACGTAGCAAGACTTCCAACTTCTTCAACCCGAAGTGTCCTGCTCCATCGTGGTACGCTTCTAAGACCATTGACGCATCCTGCCTCGGGACTATCACCTGCCAGACCAGTTCATGTGTCCGGGAGTTGATGCTTCTTCGACACAGCTTTCCTTCGTAGATGAACAGTTTTCCCTTCTCCTTCCACAACTGTTGGGTCTCCTGTGGAGCATCTGGATCAGGGTACGAGTCAGCTTGTGTCAGCAACTCCTTGACTAGGCGGACAGCCGGGTCACTATCCTGCGTTTCTGCCCATCCATGCTGGGGCAATGGGTTGAACGTGGCCTCTCCGTTGGTGGAGCTCTTGTCCCTTACACAGTGGGAGCACTGGGTCACCCCATGACGATGGAAAGCGGGTATCTCTATCTCCTCCAGCTCTTCCGGGTCTTCTCCCCCATCTGGAAAGTTGGGCATCCTGGACAGCGCATCAGAATTTGCATTTTTATGCCCCGCCTGATACTTGATGGTAAACTCGTAGTTAGACAGTCAGGCCATCCATCGTTGCTCTAGGGCACCAAGCTTCGCAGTCTCCAGGTGCGTCAGCGGGTTGTTATCTGTGAAGACTGTAAATTTGGAGGAGGCGAGATAGTGCTTGAAGCGCTCTGTTACAGCCCAGACTATGGCGAGAAACTCCAACTTGAAGGAACTGTAGTTGTCGGGGTTCCTTTCCATAGGACGGAGCTTCCTGCTGGCGTAGGCAATCACTCTCTCTCTGCCTTGCTGTACCTGGGACAGCACCGCTCCTAATCCCACGTTGCTGGCATCTGTATGAAGTATAAAGGGTTGGCCATAGTCTGGGTAGGCCAGGACTTCGTCTCCGGTGAGAGCCATTTTCAGTCGGGTGAAGGATTCGTGTTCTGGTTTACCCCATTTGAATGGAGGTTTGGGGTTCTTGGTCTTCTTGGACTGGCCTACCAGGAGGTCCTGCATGGGCGCTGCTATCTTGGTGAAACCCTTGATAAATCTCCTGTAGTAGCCTACCAGCCCGAGAAACTGCCGCACTTCCTTGATAGTGGATGGTCTTGGCCAGTCCTTGATTACGGTGGCTTTTTCAGGGTCTGGCGCTACACCTTCGGTGCTTACCACATGACCAAGGTACTGCACCTTGGGCTTCAACAGGTGGCATTTGGATGGCCTTACTGTGTGACTCACGCGCGTCCTCTGTAAGCCCTACCCTGGGAGGTGGAGGACTCGGAGTCGGGTCCTTTGATGTAGAGATGGTGTGCAGCCGTGGCCCGGACCTGACCCGTGCCCAGGGTCGTCACACTAAAACAAAAGAGATGGTACGGGCTTATCCGGGTTGAGTGGCTGATCTCGACTACGCCACCTGTGGCACCTGGTGAATGCCACCAGCGCCGCTACAGTCCGCTGAGGCATGGTGTTATGGCAGCCGTCATTGTTACTACTCCCTACAGGCGGAGCATGGCCTCAGGTCAGAGGGAAAGGATGACGGGGGTAGTAGTCTAGGAGGTCTGGTGCTGCGTAGCACAGTGTAATGCAGAATAAAGAGTCCGGAGGCCATAGGGGTTAACTTCCAGGGTTTTTACTCATGTTGAAGAGTACAGCTGCAAGGCTCCTCCCTGCTCCTCGCGGAGTTCTGCGGTCACCAGGGACAGGGGTCCGACAACCTCCGAGTAAGTCCAGTGTTAAATCAGGACCCCGCAACAGAGTGTTACTAGACTTCAGACCGGTTACTTTCCTGTCTGTGTAGATAGGCCGGGTCTCCTTCTGAACTCCTCTCAGAAAAAGGGCACGGGTGGCAGCTCCGCTCCTTCCGACCAGGACGTGGAGTAGCAAGGTCGGGTGTTGGGGGCCGGTACCCCTCTTGCAGCCGGAATCCCTCTGAATAGATCAGAATAGCGAGGACAGGTGGCGTATACCGCTCCGTCTGCATCCTCCCTGGGGCCATTTGCTGTGGAGCTACACTCCTAAGCTTCGGGCCTTCTTGGTCATTGTCCTTGACCGGGTTGAGACATATGTTAACTCGAACCTGCCCCTCGACCCAAGGCCAGGGTACGAGGGCCGTGTCTCCATCCGCTGCAGGTCCACACAGGATCCACTTTCAGGGTGGGAGATCACAATCAAAAGAACCGACCAATGACCAAGATGGCAGTGTATTAAATATGAATTATTAAGTGTCACTAAAATGTGAGTCCTCCACCCTCACCCACTAAATGGTTCCCCTATCTCTTGGTTACCCAGTCTCCCTGTAACCAGGAGGGCAGCACCTAGTGCATTCTAGCCCCCTCTGGTGGAGAAGTGTGGTGTTGAATGTGGAGGTGGAGTCCTGAACATCACACTGTTCTTACCTCAGAGGAGGAACACTACACTCCATTAAAGAAGTGCAGCATCCCAGTGGCGGTCGAACCCTCAGGGGCGCCACATTACCTTCAGGCCAAAACCAGATAGGGCTTCAAACACCTCGGCAAGGTGCTCCAGGTGTTCTTCATATGTCTTCGAGTAGACAATTACGTCGTCCATGTACAGCAGGACAGTTTCGAAGTTCTTGTGTCCTAGGCAGCACTCCATTAACCGCTGGAAGGTTCCTGGGCCATTGCAGAGCCCGGATGGCATACACTTGAACTCACAGAGGCCCATTGGTGTTGTAAACGTGGTCTTTTCTTTGTCCGCCTCTGCCACAGGAACCTGACAGTACCTACTGGTGAGATCCAAAGTGGAGAAATAATTAGCAGATCTTAATGCTGCTAGTGACTCCTCAATTCTGGGTAATGGGTAGGCATCCTTATGTGTAATGCGGTTAATCTGCCTGTAGTCAACACACATCCTCATTGTACCATCCTTCTTTCTAACGAGAACTAATGGAGCTGCCCAGGGGCTACAACTATCCCTTATCACCCCAGCCTCCTTCATCTCCCGTAACATCCCTTTGGCATATTGATAGTGAGCTGGGGGTACAGGCCGGTACCTCTCTTTAATCGGTCGATGATCTCCCGTGGGGATATGATGTTGAAGCCCTTTTACCTGCCCAAAGTCTAGTGGGTGTTTGCTGAAGACGCGCTCATATTCTTGGACCACCCGGTATACTCCATGCTTTTCAGTGCCCACTTGTAGCTTCTGACACCAATCCTCCATCTGTCCCTTGGAACCATTATCCTCTGCCGGTTTGGATGGAGGCAAGGGTTCCACTATCTTTATTGAGTTGTTACTGACAGTGAATAGCTTAGCAAGGGTAGCATACCGGGGTAAATGGACCTCTTTCTCCCCACAATTCAGGATGCTTATCGGTACTCTCCCCTTGCGGACATCTACTACCCCCCTGGCTGTCAAGATAGTGGGCCTACTGTCAGAGTACACGGGCTCTAACAGGGCCTGATAATCTTGACCCCTCAGACCAATTGCTGCCCGACACCATATTAACATTTCGCTTCTAGGGGGCATTGCAATGGGGAATGGATCACTCATCCTGACACTGCCAATTTCCCCTCTAGACAGCTCTACCTGTTGTCTTTTCATCAGGGCTCTGATCTCCTTCTGTAGAACTCGCTGCTGACTGGAACTGGCAGTCTCTGCGACCTGTTGTAACAAAACAATAATTTCTCCCAAGACAATTTTCTATCACACTAGTGCCTAAGGTTATCATGGGATGACTTTCTCGGCGATCAATATCAACAATAATCATTCCTTGTGATGGCAATTCTACTTTGCCAACTTTTATGGTCACCTCTTTATACCCCACCTGAGGCAAGGGCTTACCATTGCTGGGATAGATACTAAGGTGTTCATCTGGACGGCGGGTAATGTCTGAATCAGTCCAGTATTGTTTATAAAGGATATACGGCATCATGGTCACCTGGGACTCAGTGTCCAGCAACGTACTTGTCGCGCCAGCTTTGTGGGCCCGGTCATCTTACTCCTGGGGGTTGGCCCTTTGCTCCAGGGGTTGCTCGTTTAAATTACAGAATCTTGCGTATTGCCCAGCCTTTTGACTGCGGTGGCAGATGGGTTGTCCGTCCTGGTCGTAGCGATCGCTGTTCCTCCCTCTGATCGGTGGAATTCTTCTCTGTCGTCGCCACGGGATGTCATCTAGACTGGAAGCCAGCTGGATCTTTTCCTTTGGAGACACTTGCATGGCCAGCACGGTCTTGGTTAACGCAGCCACACTTTTGGTCAGCTCCTGGACCTGAAGGCGCAGGTCTGCAGACGGGTCATTGTCTAGAGTCTGCGCGTCAGCTTCCACAGGTTCTGGGGAAAAGAACGCCACCTCCTGGTGGTATGTGATAGCTCGGAGCCGGTGGGATGCAGCGCCTCCTGGTGTTGATTCCCGCAGCACCCGGATGGCTCTGTCTTTAAATTGCGTAAAGGCCAGATCAGAGTTTTGCAGAGCCATAAGCGCAGCTGTGTCCTGTGAGTGCTGGACAGCAGCCCCTCAATAAACTGCTCAGTTAGCAAGCTGTCCTCATCATGTACACTGTCAGGGTCTACCTGTTTGATGGCCCGCAGTGCCTCCTGCAGGTTTAGAGCATAGTCCCGTACACTGTCCTGCACCCTTTGTTTGCACCCGTAAAAATTCACTTTAATTTCTGCTGCGGTGCTGGTGTCAAAGGTATCCTTCAGTCGGGCCAGTATTTCTTTTACAGTGCCTTTGTCTCTGCCCGACCAGGACTTCACATTTCTCTGGGCTGCAGCGATTAACTGGCCTATGAGGATGCCGACTTTTTGCTCCTCAGACAGGGGGTATACTTTAAACAAACTGCGCAGTCTCTCTTCAAAGTCGTTCAGGGTGTGCGACTCCCCTGAGTACTGGGGCAACCACGCCGCCCCCGGTATGCATGGCATTGATAACGGCATTACAGTGGCAGCGGCCTTGCCTGCGACTGAACCCTCCTCCTTGTTGGGCATCTTCCTCCTCCCTAGTGAACCTCAGCCAGGTCCTGGGCGTCTCCTGATGTACCAGTATACTGCTCTGCAGGCGGAAGGATCTCTTACCCGGCAGTTCCGGATCAGGGCTTCTTTCTTCCCCCTCAGCGGGCAGCAAACCACGTGATAACACAGTTCAATAAAGTCTACGGCACACAGGACCCGGTTATACCGGGCTTCGTGAATCCAGTTCGTGACGCCAAGTTGACGCGCCCCCTGGGCATTGGGGTACCCGTTGCCGGGCCGGTAGATACTGGGGAATGTCACAATGGCGGTGACCCGGTCCGTGACCCAGGGCGGTCAATAACAGGGGTTTATTTATAGGGGATGTATAGTGATTGTATAAAGTTCGTGACGCCACCTGTGGTATGCAGCTAAGGGAGCCGCCGCTGGGGAGCAGGTCCTCTGGAGCTGATGTTACTGCAACAGGGATGGTGTGGCTCTCCACAGGTACAGCTTATCTCCAGGGTAGTGTAGATGTTATGGGTTATGCTGGGCGTTGTAGTGCAGGGGTTGATGGCGCAGCAATAATCAGTCCACAACTTAATGGCGGTTTCCTCTTATCTTTACTGGTGGTGATTAGACAAGCCGGGACTAGGGTACTGGCTAGAAGTGGAAGTCCGGGCAGCCTAGAAGCAAGTAAAGAATCCTCCTTGCCTGGTGAAGTTGGAGGCCTTCCCTTTCACTAAACTCTTTGGCCCTGCTGCTTGTAGCTGTGCGGTGGCCTTCGACCCTGAGTGCAACGTTTCTGTGCTCACCCGTATGGCAGTCAGCTCGGGCCTTGCCATACAGAATCTCCGGAACTCCCATTTAAGAATGGTAGAGCGGTAGTGCGGATGATTGACCTCTGCTCCACTTCTCAGGAACGTTGGGGGTCCGACAACCCGCAAATAGGATAACTTTCCAACTTAAATCAACCCCTTTAAGAAGCATTAAAAGGGTTAACGGTCTAAAACTACAAATCTGCAGTCACTCTTTGTGACGGCAGACTTGTGACTGCTCACATCACGCACTGCTTGCTCTGAGGATTCTCTGGTGTCAGCGTCAGGAATAGTGGTCATGTGACAGCAAGTATGCGATATGCATACGCCCAGCCACAATTCAACTAGATGGATACTGCCTCGCTCAATTTATTTGCATAGTCGGATGGTGTCCGGAAATATGCAAATCGCATACTTGCAGTAACATGACCACCGTTCCCAACGCTGATGACGCGCCCCCTGGGCCTAGTGTGGACGTGTGTGGGATACCCGGAGCCGGGTCTCTGGGGGTTGTAGTCTCCGTGGTGGCGACCCAGTCCCGTGGCTCAGGGTGGTCAAACCAGTGGCAGTATTTTATGGGTTTTAGGTTAATTGTCCGACTACGCCACCCGTGGATTGCTGTCAGGGTGTACCGCTGTTGCGAGGCAGACCGCTGAGGCTGTTGTGGTGTGCGCAGCAAAGGATGGGATAACTCCCCATGGGAGGAGTATAGCCTCAGGGCAGAGAATGCGGATGATGGGAGTGATGGTGCACGGGCGTCCCAGTACTAGTAGTGCTGTATGCGGTGAGAAAGCAGGAACGACTCAGAGTCTTTGCAGTGCAGTTAAGGGTCTTTACTGATTATATTAAGGCAGACCCTCCCGGGAGTACTGGCTAGCATAAGGGGCTTGGTCAGTCTGTGAGCAAGCAGGAATTCCCCTGGCCAGGTGGAGTTGTAGGCCTCCCCGTCTATCTGCACTCTTCCTGGCTACATTGCTGTAAGCGAGTGGAAGTAGCCCACATCCTTGAGTATACCGTGTGGTGCTCACCCGTATGGCTGGTGACTTGGGGCCTTCTGATAGCCTCCGATCCTCGATGGCGGTGCTGGTCCCTTCCTTGTGAATGAGCCTCCGCGCTTCTATGGCCAGAGGACCTGGAAGCCCCTGCCGGCTGGTTTCTGCTGCTGGGTGAATATACGTCCCCACAGCCTCGGATTCCGGTGTCCGGTACTTGGATGCTCCTGCCAGGGCTAGCTCTGCTCAGCTCCAGCCCCTGGTCTTCAGCTCCTGGCTCCTACAGAGCTCCTGCTGTAACTCTCCCTGTGCCTGGAACTGTCTCCAGGCTCTGACTCCACTGACTAATCCCGCCCCAGACCCAGTTTATAAGGGCAGATTCCTCCCCTCCCAGGTCTGGGCAGGAAGTGTTGCTTGCTTAAGGGCTCCTGACCAGAGAAACCTCCCACTTGCTCTCAGGTGTAATATTTCTATTACTGTGGTAACCAGACCCCTGGTGTGCCACATTCCCCCCTAGTAAATTTTAGTACTCTGGGACTAAACACGTTTTTAAGAAAACACAAATACAGGGTATAAACAATAATACAACAACATATATACAAGAAGCTTTAGTCTTTAGAGGTCACGGCGTGTCCGTAACCGGGTGTCCATATCACCCAACAAGGTGAAGTCTTGGCACAGAGTAGGGGACCTGTCCAAAGCAAACCCCAAGCGTTGGCCCGGGCCGTGGATGCAAGGCTGAGGCTAGCTACTTTGGGCCACAAGGAGGCCACACCAGACAGGTTTTCTCTTCCGCGGCCATCTTCGCAAGAGGCACCAAGGTGCAACTATCTACATTGTAGTTCCGGTTACTCAGCGTCCATAACCTGTCAGTCCAAATAAACCTGCAGGGGTAACTAGAGAAACATAATTAGTAACCAGGTAACAAAAACATAAACCCTTTTCAACATTGGCAATTTACAAGCAAATGCACATTACATTTAGATTCTCCAGCGAGCGGGCATTTGTCCTCTAGTGCTCCTGGTGGACCTACGTAACCCACTATCTGGTTCTGCACTACAGTGTGTAGAAGGTGTTATGGGCAGGCCTGGCAGCTTTCTGCGTACTCTTTGGCTTACTAGGGGCACGGCAGGCTCACTACTAGCAGAGGGTTGATTCTCCTGGGCTGCTGGTATGGATTCTTCTGCCTCCTGGGCCGGCTGCTCTTCTGACACTCCCTGTTCTTCTGTAGGTCCTTGAGGGGCTGGCTGGAGAAAGGTGAGGACGGGTACCACGACTGCGTTGTTGATCTGAGTCCAGGACCGGGGAAAGTCTCCGAGTACGGTACTGATCATTTCTTCCCTTTCCTCTGCGGGTTGAGGGTTTTCTTGATCTTCTTCAGGGCTTTGCAGCTGCTCGGGACACTTCTTCAGGTGGTCTCTGGAGACAATGCCTGTGGTCTCTCCTCCATCCTTACTGATGACACAGACTTTTGGGTTCTCATGGCTTGAGGGCAGTACGGTGTACGGGTCCTTCTCCCACTGGTCGTCCAACTTGTGGAGCCGCCTCTTTCTCTTCAAGACCTGCTCTCCAGGTACCAGGGGAACAGCGGGAGCATACTGGTTATAAGCCTTCTCTTGCCTTTCTCTTGCTTGAGACAGACTTCGCTCAACGCTCTCCTGTACTTTCCGATACTGCTGCTGCTGTTCTGTATCCCAGTCTGCCTCTGGCGAGGTGTCCTCAGGTGTCAGGACTCCCATATCCAGGTCAATAGGCAGCTTATCAGGTCTTGCTCTCATTAGGTAAGCCGGGGTACAGTTGGTGGAGCCTACGGGGATGTGATTGTACAAGTCCACCAAATCAGGCAGTTTTTCAGGCCACAGA
This sequence comes from Phyllobates terribilis, assembly GCF_046119375.1. Taxonomy (NCBI): domain Eukaryota; kingdom Metazoa; phylum Chordata; class Amphibia; order Anura; family Dendrobatidae; genus Phyllobates; species Phyllobates terribilis. Next base: position 166,082,672 of record NW_027362763.1, read on the forward strand.
CTGCGTTCTTCCAGGGGCAACATTTTTAGCAAGTCTATCACCACCTGGTTCATTTTCTCACATAGTCCATTGGTCTGAGGGTGATATGGCATTGTTCTTATCTTCCTGCAGCCATACAGATTACAGAACTCCTGGAAGACCTCCTCTTCGAAGGCTGGTCCTTGGTCCGTCAGCACTTACTCTGGATACCCGTGTGGACGGCAGAAGTGCAGCTGGAAGGCTCTGGCTGCTGTCTGAGCCGTTAGGTCTTTGACAGGGACCACCACCAGGAACCGGGAGTAGTGATCTACAATGGTAAGGGCGTAGACGTACCCAGATTTGCTTGGAGCCAGTTTCACATGGTCCAGGGCTACCAGTTCCAGTGGCTGCCTGGTGATGATGGGCTGCAGGGGACTCTTCTGGCTGGCACGATCCTTTCTTCTTAGGTTGCACGGGCCACAGTCTCTGCACCACCTCTCGATGGCTCCTCTCATGCCTACCCAGTAGTACCGTTCACGCAACAGGAACTCCAGCTTTTTCCATCCGAAGTGTCCGGCTCCGTCGTGGTACGCCTCCAGAACTATAGCCGCGTCTCGTCTTGGGACCACTACCTTCCAGGTCAGCACGTGTGTTCTAGAGTTGACCATTCTCCGGCACAGCTTCTCCTTGTAAAGAAACAGCCTGCTTTTCTCCTTCCACAGTTGCTTGGTCTCTTCCGGAGCGTCTGGGTCAAGACCGGCATCAGCCTGTGTCAGCATTTCCTTCACCAGACGGACTGCGGGATCACTGTCTTGTGTCTCTGCCCAGCTGTGGTGGGGTAAGTGATTGAACGTAGCAGAGTGCCTGTCCCTCACACGGTGGGAATACAGGGTAATCCCATGACGGTGGAACTCAGGGAGTTCGATTTCTTCCAGTTCTTCTGGATCTTCCCCGACGTCCGGTAAGTTTGGCATTCTGGACAGGGCATCCGCGTTGGCATTTGAGCGGCCCGCCCGGTATTTGATGGTGAATTCATAGTTGGACAGGCGGGCCATCCATCTCTGCTCCAGGGCACCAAGTTTTGCAGTGTCCAGGTGTGTCAACGGGTTGTTATCTGTGTACACGGTGAACTTGGAAGAGGCAAGGTAATGCTTGAAACGTTCGGTCACTGCCCACACCACTGCCAGGAACTCTAGCTTGAATGAGCTATAATTCTCAGGGTTTCTCTCTGTGGGCCATAGTTTTCGGCTGGCGTAAGCGATTACCCATTCTTTCCCCTGCTGGATCTGGGACAGTACGGCTTCTAGCCCGATGTTGCTCTCGTCCGTGTGGAGGATAAAAGGCTTGCTGTAGTCAGGGTACGCCAGGATTTCATCCCCCGTGAGGGCCATCTTCAGCTGGCAGAAGGACTCCTCTTACAGCTTTTCCCACCTGAAGGGCGGCTTCTGGTTTTTGGCCTTCCTGGATTGACCTATCAGGAGGTTCTGCATAGGGGCTGCCATTTTGGTGAAACCGGGAATGAATCTTCGGTAGTAGCCTACCAACCCGAGGAACTGCCGCACTTCCTTTATGCTGGAGGGTCTTGGCCAGTCTTTAATCACGGTGATCTTATTGGGGTCGGGAGCCACTCCATCAGCACTCACCACGTGTCCCAGGTACTGCACCTTTGGTTTCAGGAGGTGACACTTGGAGGGATTCACCTTTAGGCCGTAGCTTGCCAGGGCGTCAAACACTTCTGCCAGGTGTTTCAGGTGGTCCTCGTAGGTTTTGGAATAGATGATGATATCGTCCAGGTATAACAGGACCGTCTCGAAATTCCGGTGTCCCAGACAGCATTCCATCAACCGCTGGAAGGTTCCTGGTGCGTTGCAGAGCCCGAACGTCATACAGTTGAATTCGCTGAGACCCATCGGGGTGGTGAATGCGGTCTTCTCCTTGTCTGCCTCTGCTACAGGAACCTGCCAGTACCCGCTAGTAAGATCCAAAGTGGAGAAGAAGTTAGCAGATTTTAATGCAGCTAAAGATTCTTCTATTCTAGGTAACGGGTAGGCATCTTTGTGTGTGATACGGTTGACCTTTCTGTAGTCTACACACATTCTCATTGTGTTGTCCTTCTTTTTCACTAGAACTAGTGGAGCTGCCCAGGGGCTACAGCTGTCCCTGATTACCCCAGCTTCCTTCATGTCCCGCAACATCCCCTTTGCATGCTGATAGTGTGCAGGGGGCACAGGTCGGTATCTTTCCATTATGGGCGGATGGTCTCCTGTGGGGATGTGATGTTCTACCCCCTTTACTCGCCCGAAGTCTAGCGGGTGCTTACTAAAGACTCTTTCGTACTCCTGAACCACCCGGTAGACTCCCTGTTTTTGGTGTGAGGGAGTGGAGTCAGTACCCAAATGCAGTTGCTGACACCAGTCCTCCATTTGTTTCTTAGAGCCATTACCTTCCTCTGGTTGAGATGGAGGCAAGGGTTCTACGGCCTTTACAGAATTTTGGTTTATGGTGAACAATTTGGCTAGCGTGGCATACCGGGGCAGGTGTACTTCTCTCTCCACGATATTTACGATGCGGACAGGTACCCTCCCATGGCGTACATCGACCACTCCCCGTGCTGTCAAAATGGTGGGCCTACTGTCTGAGTAGACGGGCTCTACCAATGCTTGGTAGTCTCTACCTCTTAGACCAATAGCTGCCCGGCAACAGATCATCATCTCACTTTTCGGGGGCATGGCAATAGGGAACGGGTCACACATTCTCACGCTACCAATCTCACCACCAGATAATTCCACCTGTTGCCGTTTCATCAGTGCCCGGATTTCTTTTTGGAGGACACGCTGCTGGCTAGAACTGGCGTTCTTGGCAACCTGCTGTAAAATGAGAATCACCTCTGCAAGACAATTTTCAATCACGTTAGTTCCCAAGGTTATTCTAGGGTGACTCTCATGACGGTCAATGTCCACAATAATCAGTCCTTGTGCCGCTAGTTCGGCTTTGCCGATCTTAATGGTCACCTCTTTGAATCCCACCTGCGGCACGGGCTGACCATTGCTGGCGATGATACTCAGGTCATCATCTGGGTAGCGGGTTATGTCCGAGTCATTCCAGTACTGCTTAAAGAGCACGTACGGGATGGTAGTCAATTGTGACCCAGTGTCCAGTAGGGCACTCATAGGAATGCCATCCAGTACCACAGGCAAGACCGGACGTCCCCCTAAGTATTTATCACGCCAGTTCGATGGGCCTGATGATCTTATGCCTGGGGGTTGGCCCTCTACCCCAGGTTGTGCCCGTTTAAATGACAGTACCTTGCCATATGTCCGGGCTGATTGCAGCAGCGGCAGATGGGTTGTCTGTCCTCGTTGTATCTGTCGCTGGGTCTTCCTCTGGACGTTGGGATCCTCCTCTGTCGGCGCCACGGGACGTCCTCCTGTCCGGATGCCAACTGGATCTTCCCTGGAGGAGAGACCTGTAAAGACTGCACAGTTCTGGTTAGCGCGGCTACACTTTTGGCTAGCTCTTGGACCTGATGGTGCAGGTCTGTAGCCGGGTTGGTATCCAAAGCCTGCGCACCAGCTCCTACAGACTCTGTAGACAAGGGCGCCTCCTCCTGGTGATACGTAATAGCAGGGCGCTGGTGGGTTACAGCACTACCCGGTGCCGGTTCTCGGAGCACCCGGATGGCCCTGTCTTTGAACTTTGCAAAGTCCAAACCAGGGTTCTGCAAGGCCATTGCACGTAACTGGGTTCCGTGGGCATTGGACAGCAGACCCTCAATGAATTGCTCAGTTAACAGTTCATCTGCATTCCGCACACTGTCAGGGTCTGCCTGTTTAATGGCTCCCAGGGCCTCTTGCAAATTCAAAGCATAGTCTCTTATACTGTCTTGGGCCCGCTGCTTGCACCCATAAAATCTCATTTTGACCTCGGCTGAGGTGCGGGTATCAAAAGTGTCCTTCAGACGGGCCAAGATCTCCTTTACTGTCTCCTTGTCCCGGACTGACCAGGATTTTACTTCGCGTTGGGCTGCGCCGGTTAGCTGGCCTATCAATATGCTCACTTTCTGGCCCTCCATCAAGGGGTATACCTTAAATAGGCTGTACAGTCTCTCTTTAAAGTCGCTTAGGGTATGCGACTCCCCTGAGTATTGGGGCAGCCAGGCCGCTCCGGGGATGTATGGCATTGTGAACGGCATCACTGCGGCAGTGGCTGCGCTGGTGGTAGAGGGTCCCTCCGTGTCCGTCATCTTCCTCCCCCCTAGTTAAGTGTGGCCTACCTTCTGTTGCTTCTTCTCCGTAGGCCTCAGCTCCGCAGACGATCGTCAGGGTGGAGGACCTTGCGTTGCGCTCTGGTGACATCAGCGTCGCTCTCTCTCCCTTCCAGGACCTTGCGCAGCGTCGATGCGTGGGGCGGAGCTTCGGGTCTCGCGCGCTTTCGGCGTCCACGCCCCTCTTCTTCCCGCGCGGCGTCCCGAAGATGGCGTCCGATGGCGGGAAAACGACTGCGGATGGCGGGAAACTTTTGAAGATGGCGAGAAACGGCTCCGGATGGCGAGAACCTTCACCACGGCAGGTAGGACAGTCTTTTGAAGGCACGCAGTACCCGGTGGTTGCGGGCACGAAATCCTGCTGACTACGCCAAAGTTGACGCGCCCCCTGGGCCTAGTGTGGACGTGTGTGGGATACCTGGAGCCGGGTCTCTGGGGGTTGTAGTCTCCGTGGCGGCGACCCAGTCCCGTGGCTCAGGGTGGTCAAACCAGTGGCAGTCTTTTATGGGTTTTAGGTTAATTGTCCGACTACGCCACCCGTGGATTGCGGTCAGGGTGTACCGCCGCTCCGAGGCAGACCGCTGAGGCTGTTGTGGTGTGCGCAGCAAAGGATGGGATAACTCCCCACGGGAGGAGTATAGCCTCAGGGCAGAGAATGTGGATGATGGGAGTGATGGTGCACAGGCGTCCGTCCCAGTACTAGTAGTGCTGTATGGGGTGAGAAAGCAGGAACGACTCAGAGTCTTTGCAGTGCAGTTCAGGGTCTTTACTGATGATATTAAGGCAGACCCTCCCGGGAGTACTGGCTAGCATAAGGGACCTGGTCAGTCTGTGAGCAAGCAAGAATTCCCCTGGCCAGGTGGAGTTGTAGGCCTCCCCGTCTATCTGCACTCTTCCTGGCTACCTTGCTGTAAGCGAGTGGAAGTAGCCCACGTCCCTGCGTATACCGTGTGGTGCTCACCCGTATGGCTGGTGACTTGGGGCCTTCTGATAGCCTCCGCTCCTCGATGGCGGTGCTGGTCCCTTCCTTGTGACTGAGCCTCCGGGCTTCTATGGCCAGAGGACCTGGAATCCCCTGCCGGCTGGTTTCTGCTGCTGGGTGAATATACGTCCCCACAGCCTCGGACTCCGGTGTCCGGTACTTGGATTCTCCTGCCAGGGCGAGCTCTGCTCAGCTCCAGCCCCTGGTCTTCAGCTCCTGGCTCCTACAGAGCTCCTGCTGTAACTCTCCCTGTGCCTGGAACTGTCTCCAGGCTCTGACTTCACTGACTAATCCCGCCCCAGACCCAGTTTATAAGGGCAGATTCCTCCCCTCCCAGGTCTGGGCAGGAAGTGTTGCATGCTTAAGGGCTCCTGACCAGAGAAACCTCCCACTTGCTCTCAGGCGTAATATTTCTATTACTGTGGTAACCAGACCCCTGGGTTGCCACACTGACACCAGAGAATCCTCACAGCAAACAGTGCATAATGTGAGGATTCACAAGTCTGCAGTTACATAGAGTGACACATTGAGTGACTGCAGATTTGTAGTTTTAGACTAGACAATCCGTTTAACACTGAAACTGATTATCAATCTATCTAAACAGGCTGTCCATCACCCGATGCACAAGCAAAATGTTCGTTAGCCGAAATGAATTTTAACCCCTTCATGACCGGAGCATTTTCCGTTTTTGCGGTTTCTTTTTTTGCTCCCCTTGTTCCCAGAGCCATAACTTTTTTATTTTTTTGTCAATATGGCCGTGTGAGGGCTTATTTTTTGCAAAACGAGTTGTACTTTTTAATGACATCACTGGTTTTACCATATCATGTACTGGAAAACAGGAAACAAAATTACAAGTGCAGTGAAATTGCAAAAAAAGTGCAATTCCACAGTTGTTTTTTATATTTTTTTTACTACGTTCACTGAATGCTAAAATTGACCTGCCATTATTATTCTCCAGGTCATTACAAGTTTGTAGACACCATACATGCATAGGTTCTTTTTTATCGCGATTGGATCGCGATTCCACCAGCGGCTGTTGCGGGCACATGTCAGCGGTATAGATCAGCTGACATGTGTCCAGTTTAGCGCGGGCTCAGCGCCAGAGCCCGCACTGAACAGGGGGTCACGACATGGTGCGTACTATTACGTACCATGTCGGAAAGGGGTTAAGCTTGCTGAAAGGGAGTCTGTCACCTCAAAATGACAATTAGACTGCATAAATATTTATATAGGGGACGCAGCCCCTACTAAAATAATACCAGGCATATACAGTTTAGCGTAATATTTACTAAAAAAAGCGAAATTGAATATGCAAATGAAGAAGCTTCTGTGCACCCTTGGTGTGGCCTAAGCCTTGGTGCACCATTATGACCTAACATTTAAAAATTACATTTACCCTGTCACCAGGTTTTCCCCATATAAAGTATGGACAGTACCTATAAGCCCTCTGATACAGCATACTGGGATGCTGTACATATGTCTCCAATCCCCTATGCGAAGCACAGACAGCGTGGTCCAGTCCGATGGGCATCTCTGGTCTTGATCCAACACCTCCTCTCGTTCAATCGTTGTCCTCCTTCCCTGCTTCATGTGGATGATGAAGCATGTAGTGCAGGGGCGGAACTACCGCTCGTGCAGCCGGTTCATTGAACGGGGGCCCCGAGGGAGAGGGGGCCCCTCCAGCCTCCAGCAGGGCCGCCATCAGGGCATGACTGCCCTGACTCCAGTATGGGGCCCGGCCGGTAGGGGCCCCCTCGGAGCCCCGTTGGTGGCCCCCCTCTTGTGCATCTCTCGCCTCATGGGGCCCCCGGCCCCATGCTAAGCGCCGGGTCCGGGACATCTCAGCGCTGCGCTGCGCTGCCGTGGCAGCGCCTTCATGATTCCCCTGACTTCCGGTCATGTGACGGCGCCGTCACATGGCCGGAAGTCAGGAGAACCTGGTGTCAGCGATTTGGACGAGCGCCAGGATTCTGCAGGGATTGCATGGGGGTAAGTATAACAAGTTTTATTTTTTTTAAAATACAATTAACTAGGAGTGGGGGGAATGGGAGATGCACATGTGGGGGGGGGGAGATGAGAGATGCACATGGGGGGGGGAGATGAGAGATGCACATGGGGGGGAGATGAGAGATGCACATGTGTGGGGGGGGATGGGAGATGCACATGTGGGGGGGGAATGGGAGATGCACATATGGGGGGGGAATGGGAGATGCACATGTGGGGGGGGTGAGAGATGCACATGTGGGGGGGGATGAGAGATGCACATGTGGGGGGGGAGATGAGAGATGCACATGTGGGGGGGGATGAGAGATGCACATGTGGGGGGGGAGATGAGAGATGCACATGTGGGGGGGGGAATGGGAGATGCACATGTGGGGGGGTGAGAGATGCACATGTGGGGGGGGTGAGAGATGCACATGTGGGGGGGGAGATGAGAGATGCACATGTGGGGGGGAGATGAGAGATGCACATGTGGGGGGGAGATGAGAGATGCACATGTGGGGGGGTGAGAGATGCACATGTGGGGGGGATGAGAGATGCACATGTGGTGGAGGGGGATGAGAGAGGTGCACATGTGGGGGAGGGGGATGAGAGAGGTGCACATGTGGGGGAGGGGGATGAGAGAGGTGCACATGTGGGGGAGGGGGATGAGAGAGGTGCACATGTGGGGGAGGGGGTTGAGAGAGGTGCACATGTGGGGGAGGGGGATGAGAGAGGTGCACATGTGGGGGAGGGGGATGAAAGAGGTGCACATGGGGGGGTGAGAGATGTGCACATGGGGGGGTGAGAGAGGTGCACATGGGGGGGGTGGTGAGAGCTGCACATGGGGGGGATGAGAGATGTGCACATGTGGGGGAGGGGGATGAGAGATGTGCACATGGGGGGTGAGAGATGTGCACATGGGGGGGGGTTGAGAGCTGCACATGGGGGGGTTTGAGAGCTGCACATGGGGGGTTTGAGAGCTGCACATGGGAGGGTTTGAGAGCTGCACATGGGGGAGATGAGAGCTGCACATGGGGGAATTGGGAGAAAATGAGCTGCACATGGGGGAATTGGGAGTAGGGGGATAATGAGCTGCACATAATGAATGTAGGGTGGGGGAGAGTAAATGATAAATGATGATGGGGTGGGGAGAGCACGGACATGATATAATGAATTGAGGCAGGGGGTGCATGTAAATAATGAATGCGGGGAGCAGGAAGTATAGAGTAGGGGGCGTTGCGGATGCAGGAGTGTAACTGGTAACAAATTGGCGGAAAGAGTAGAGGTTCTAGTTAAATTATATATTGAGTGCCTATTTACAGTTAATGGGGGCACCGTGGTGGATTACAATTTATATTTGGAATGGTAGGTGGCATAATAACTAACCATATATTGATGGTGGATGCACGTCTGTATTCAGCTGCGTAATGTAGAAGTTGGGTAATGTGCTCTAGATAACTGTGTTATTTTATGCAGAGACGAGTCCTGGCTGGAAGACGTGATGGCGGTCTGTGCTGGATGAAGGAGAAAAGCGTAGCTGAAGGACTTCACCTAGAGACGTCACCAGTGAGTCAGTGTATTACATGTACACTTACACTATATACTATGTACCGGGCTCCTGTGTATAATGTCACTGGTGATCACTGTATTACCTGTACACTGACACTATATACAGAGCTCCTGTGTATAATGTCACTGGTGATCACTAGATTACCTGGACACTTACATTATACATACCATGTATAGAGCTCCCGTGTATAATGACACTTATGGTAATATTAGTAATGTGGTGGTAATATTAGTAATGTGGTGGTAATATGTGGTCTGGTCATGGTGTGGCAGTTTTTCTCCCTTCTGTGTGGTATTATTCGGTCACTATGTTGTGGTAATATGTGGTCTGGTCATGGTGTGGCGGTATTCCATGTATGTGGTATTATTGGTCATTTTAAAAAAAAATGTATATGACACATTCCCTTAAAGAAAACTAAATAAACATATATCTAAAAAGAGTATTGGATATTTTAAGAAAATTTTAATAGGTTAGAGTAGGGCCCGGCCAGAAGAGTCTACCTTATCGTGGTGGCGGCTTTAAAAATCTTTTGGCCAAAACAAAAGCTGCTGGCTATGTATGTGGCGCCGTCACATGGCCGAACGTCAGGAGAACGTGGTGGCAGCGACGTGGACGAGCGCCAGGATTCTGCAGGGATTGCATGGGGGTAAGTATAACAAGTTTTATTTTTTTTTAATACAATTAATTAACCAGGAGTGGGGGGAATCAGAGATGCACATGGGGGGGATGAGAGATGCACATGGGGGGGGGTGAGAGATGCACATGGGGGGGGGTGAGAGATGCACATGGGGGGGATGAGAGATGCACATGGGGGGGGATGAGAGATGCACATGGGGGGGATGAGAGATGCACATGGGGGGGTGAGAGATGCACATGGGGGGGATGAGAGATGCACATGGGGGGGATGAGAGATGCACATGGGGGGGATGAGAGATGCACATGGGGGGATGAGAGATGCACATGGGGGGGATGAGAGATGCACATGGGGGGGATGAGAGATGCACATGGGAGGGATGAGAGATGCACATGGGGGGGATGAGAGATGCACATGGGGGGGATGAGAGATGCACATGGGGGGGATGAGAGATGCACATGGGGGGGATGAGAGATGCGCACGGGGGGGTGAGAGATGCACGGGGGGGTGAGAGATGCACGGGGGGGATGAGAGATGCACGGGGTGGATGAGAGATGCACGGGGGGGTGAGAGATGCACGGGGGGATGAGAGATGCACGGGGGGGATGAGAGATGCACGGGGGGGATGAGAGATGCACATGGGGGGGATGAGAGATGCACATGGAGGGATGAGAGATGCACGGGGGGGTGAGAGATGCACGGGGGGGATGAGAGATGCACGGGGGGGATGAGAGATGCACGGGGGGATGAGAGATGCACGGGGGGATGAGAGATGCACGGGGGGCGGATGAGAGATGCACGGGGGGGGGATGAGAGATGCACGGAGGGATGAGAGATGCACGGGGGGATGAGAGATGCACGGGGGGGATGAGAGATGCACGGGGGGATGAGAGATGCACGGGGGGGATGAGAGATGCACGGGGGGGATGAGAGATGCACGGGGGGGTGAGAGATGCACGGGGGGGTGAGCTGCACATGGGATGAGAGCTGCACATGGGGGGGATGAGGGCTGCACATGGGGGGGTTATGTTTACATAACTTTGTTGCCTTATGAAGGGCAGGGGGGGGGCCCAAAAATTTCTTGCACAGGGGCCCACTACGGTCTGTGTCCGCCCCTGGTGTAGTGTGCATGAGCCAGGAAAGGCAAAAGACCACTGATGAAACATAGGTAAGGCTACAGCATGCGCACTACCAAACTTTGCTCTGCCCTCGGCAGGGAAGTGAGAAGTGCGTCTGTGCAGAGGCGCGATGGGGAACACAGTGAAGACGATATAGGACGTGTCATCCACATGAAGCAGGGAAGTAGGACAGCGGTCATAAGAAGAGAGGAGACATTGGATCAAGACCAGAGACAACCATCGGACCGGAAGTAGACGTCTGTGGGTATGATAAAAACTATTTTTTGTGCCATGCATAGAAAATTGGGGACATACAGACAGCATACCAGAATGCTGTAACATAGGGCTTATAGGTGCTGGTTGTACTTTATATGGGGAAAACCTGTGACAGGTTCCCTTTAAAGCCAGTCCCTTGTCTTGACACTGATCCGTTGGTAAGAGCGAGCACAGTCTAACATCAGCTCACTTGTCTGCACTTGCGCACTCACACAAGAGGAGCACAGCAGCACACTCCAAGTGTCAGTTCGGGTGTGAACATAATGTGGTTGTGGGCAAGGTCTGATGCCTAGATCCTGTCCGTCTATGGCTGCCACTCGGGGCACTTGCAGGTAGTGAGCGGTTTCAGTTAGGAGGGGACAAGGTGTTGTGATGTGTGGTCTGCTCACTTCAAAGCCCTTCATCCTAATTGAGACTGCGGCCAAAAGCAGGCAGCAACCAGGCATCAGAACGCGCCTGCAGACTCGTTGTGTGCGCGGTCAAGCGCAGAAATGCACAGCTCTTACTCTTACCAAAGGACATCTGACAATTATAACAAGGGAATGGCTTTAATATGCAAATAGGAGGGTGTAACGGTGCACCAAGGCGTAGGCCACACCAAGGGTGCACAGAAGCGCACTCATTTGCATATAAAAAAAGAAAATATTAAGCCAAATTAAAACTGTGTATGCCTGGGCTATGTTCCCTATATAATTGTGTATGCAGATTAAATGGCATTTGGGGGAGAAAGACTCCATTTATTTATCATCATTCTCATCAACACATTCTCCTGTGTACACATGTGCTGCTGAGAACGAAGCTTTTAACGAAGCACAGGACGATGATGTTAACGATCACTCTGCGCACACGAAAGTGAGGCCACATTCTGTTTGGTGTCCAACCCATCAGACATTTATGACATGTATCGTATTGATATTTCATTACTGGCACTAGTATTCAATTAGAGTCAAAAATACATTAATCAATTTCATGTTTTTATTCATTTATATTTTAGAATTAATCATTGATGGAAAGGATGAAGAGATGTTCTTGGATGAGCCTTCGATTTTTGCAGATGTTTCTTGCAGGTCAGAAGGCATCAGGTAGATGTACAACTCCTTCCATACAGGTACAGCATTGTTGGTGGACATGCTACACGTTCTTCAGGGGGCTAGATAGGGGTGTTCTGTCCTTGAGATGTTTAGGGTTCACCGATGATGACAAGGTGCAAAAATGCAGCTTTGTCTGACAGCGCGAGCAGCCCTGGACAATCCACGCCGGCAGGATGATATCATCCGGCGGAAGAGAGAACCTATGAGAAAAGATAGAAAACTAATGTTAATAATGTAACTCTATATTAGAGGATACTACTGTGGTGTCTCTGTGGGAGGACGGGAGGGGAATCTTCTCCATACAGAGGTACGGGATCAGTGTCAGCCATCATACATGTGACAATCCCACCACTGACAGATAACATCTGCTCCACATGAATCCTTCTCACTGACATCATACAACATGGAGCCTATTGTCACACTTACCTCGCCTACATTCCCCCTCTTCTACTTTCTCTGTTTTTTCTTGTTTCCTCACTTTTATTTCAGATTTACTTCTTTTCTGAACTGGAAAGTCTAATCAAAAAATCAGAAAAAGATGTTGATTATAAACTCCTTTGTATCTTTATAGAGCTATGTAAACGTATTAATATGCACCTGTAGGTTTTCTGTGTGCCGCCATGTGGGGTCTCCCAAAGGGAATATGTCCCCTTATTAACATGACATTACATTCAGCAAGCCACAGTGTAACTTTAAAGAGTCACCAGGTAAAAAGAGTCCAGGATCCACTCTTACTTTATTTCTGCTTATTCCCTGAGTATTCTGCTTTTAGATTTGTTAAAATCCCACATACAGTTCCAGACATATGGGCCTTTTTATTTAGTGCTAATTGTAATCGTCTGTACCATGAGGGCGTGGCTCACAGTTTAATATTGAAGAGCAGCCTGAAGACACGCCCCCAGATAATTCTGTGAGCCACGCCCCCTTGGCAACGACCATAAAAGTTAGCATTAAATAAAAAATGCCCATAACTCTACAATCATATGGGGGATTTTAACAAAGCAAAAACAGAATACTCAGGGGGGCAGCAGAAATATAGTAAATAATTTTCTCAGCCTTCATGTGCAGATTCACCTTACACTTTTGTATTATAGGCTATAATAGGATGGCTTATAAACCTGTACATACCTGACACTGAGAACGAGGATGATTCGCTGGTTTTATCAGGGAAACACTGATTGTCACCATCGGTTTTGGAAGATGAAGACTCTCTCTGCCTGTTTGGTAGAAGAAAGACAAATAAATTACAAGTAAAAGCAATAGAAAAACAGAAGAACATCTGTCTGTAAGGCCAATTAGGACACCATGAAGTGCACACCCTGCTCAGGACCCCATTCTACCATCAAGAACGGTAGTCTAACTAGTAATATTGGCCGTAGTGAACTGGAAATGAATGGCTGGTCACATTGATCAGCTGTTACTGCAGTGTTATCACAAGCCAGATCCACAGAGATCAGCAATCATGGGGAGGTGGATGCTGGATTTGAATATATGTTACTTGTGTCTTGTATTTGGATCTGACATATATCAAAACTAAATCTCATAATAATGATAATAATCTACTTACACGTCTGAGCTTTTTTCGCTGTTCTCTAGGGAACACTCTGAAGATGACATAGGCTCTTCTTCATGGTTCATCATCTCGGTATTCTTAGCATATAGCTAAAACAAACGGAGAAATATAAAATAGATACATTTTTTATTTTATTTTCTAATTATAGCTTTTATACATTGTATTGGCCACATACTTACTTTAGAAAACCTTTGAGAAGATGATACAAAATTTTGGACTTCTGGCCAATCATTGAACTCACTTGTGTCCCCCTCAGCTGAATCCATATGTTGGTATTCCTTAAAGCTAGCTACAAAATACAGGTGTTATAAAAGATTATTAGCATAAGACCAGGGTCAGACAGTCACCATGTTATCACTAATAATGATGGGTACTACATAAAATGAAAGACAAGACACACAGCAGTTTTCTGCAGATGATGTATCATTTTACTTACTGTTAAAGCAGCAGGTGTCCTCATCTGACGTTAGATCAGGATAGAACAAGGCCTTCTGACTTGGAAGGTTGTCAAAATTTAAGCAACTTAGGAATGGATGAATTTTGATCTGATTTGCTCCTCCTGGAAAAGGTAGACAAGAAAGAAAGTGATACAGTCATAGTCAGAGAAACTGCTCCATATCTGTATAGTTTATGTTAATCTAAACTGAAGATGTAACGGAGCCGACATGAAGTAAATGTACAGGAAGTAGGTAAAGTACTGCTGGTCCCCATGGACATGATCATTTGTCTGGTCAGAGAGGCGTAATAAGTCATTAATAATACTATTATATTATTACCTGTCCCAAGTCTTTGTGCTGGATTTTTTTGGAGCAGTCCAGTGATGATGTTTCGAGCATCGCGTGTAGGAAAGTATCTAATATATCTCCAAGTTATGTCACCTGTCATATAAAAAGCAAATAATACAGGAAATAAAACCTCTTCATTTATTTTCATATAAACCACTTTCCTTAACAAAGTTAGGAACTAAATCACAGAAAAAAAAATCAAAACAAATAACTATGACATCACATAGCATTCAGATTATTTTACATACCTCTGATGACACTGAGAAAAATCTCCCTTCTTGAAGCTCCATGAAATGGTAAAAATCCACAAATAAATTGATATAGGATGATCCCTACTGACCACCAGTCAACTGGCCTTCCATATCCTCTCATTAAGATGACTTCTGGAGCCATGTAACTAGTGGTGCCAACAACCTGGAAACCAAAAGAAGAATGAGATGATGATCAATAAATATAATTGTGACAAATAACATCAGTGAAAACGTTTTCTAGATGAGAAATTGTCAGAGAAGGAGAAAGAGGTGAGATGTGTGAAGTACAAGATCCTGTAAGTAAAACCAACCTCATTGTCACGGAACTCCCTGGTGATGTCCTCAATTGAAGCTTTGTAGAGGTTTGATGTTGGTCTCATGAGGCCGAGTTTTGAAAGCCCAAAATCAGTGACTTTAATATGTCCTCTTGATGTTATCAGGAGGCTGTGAAAGAAAAGATGGTGTCAGCCCCAAGTAATAACCCACAGACTATATAGCAAACTAACTTTCTTTCCCTGTATTGTACTACAAGGGTCACTTACTTCTCAGGCTTCAGGTCTCTGTGCACCACACCATAGCTGTGCAGGTATTCCACCGCAAGAATAGTTTCCGCAATGTACATACGGGCCAGGGAGGTAGGTAAAGCACCCCTCTCCTTTAAAAGTCTGCCACAGTCTCCTCCTACATGAGAAAGCAAATATGATCGGTGAGGGTTTGTTACAATGTAAATTACACATGATGAGGGTGAATGAGAAATAAGCGGAGACATTAGGGCATGATCTCATACATTAAGATATATTGTACACTGCAGAGTGACCCTATATGAAACAGAGCGGGGCCTCATCTACAAGCCTCTAATTTATATCTTTGTGAAAGTTCCCATCTATAAAAACTGTTCAAATAAAGACAAATCTTTCTTTTATCCATAGTGGATATTGCTGCAGTGCTCAGTGAGGACATACAGGGGAGACGGTCACCGAGATCAATGGTTTTTCAGGCATCTTGTTAACAGATAACTTATAGTAAATGCAGTGAGGACATGTACCCGTCCATGTGGGCACATTTTGGGTATATAAGGTGCTACGATTAGCAGACATGGGTTGGATACAGATACAATGGATGTGTCCTACCTGGTAAATACTCCATGACCATACACAGATGACGTTTTGTAGGAAAGGAGCAGAACATGGAGGCCACAAAGGGACAATCAGCAAAGATTGAGATGTCCCTCTCCAGAAAGGCTCGTTCTAGTCTCCTTGGCTCTTTCAGGTTCTGCTTGTCCATTAACTTCATAGCACATACTTGGTTTGTCTCTTTATGGCGAGCTAAATGGACGGCCCTGGAGAGGAGGAAAATCCATGATTTATTTTGAATTCATACTAACAATGTGTATGTAGACCTCATCTAATGATCTTCTGCACTAATGGTTAATACTAGATGTTCGGCCGTCACTAGAAATCCATGTTTAGAATTACATAAAATAACACTCCATAAATGATCACCTATCATGACCTGAATAGTGACAGATGTGGACAGTGATGTGGACTCATATGATTTATACAGTACAGACCAAAAGTTTGGACACACCTTCTCATTTAAAGATTTTTCTGTATTTTCATGACTATGATGAAAATTGTACATTCACACTGAAGGCATCAAAACTATGAATTAACACATGTGGAATTATATACTTAACAAAAAAGCGTGAAACAACAGAAAATATGTCTTATATTCTAGATTTTTCAAAGTAGCCACCTTTTGCTTTGATGACTGCTTTGCACACTCTTGGCATTCTCTTGATGAGCTTCAAGAGGTAGTCACTGGAAATGGTCTTACAACAATTTTGAAGGAGTTCCCAGAGATGCTTAGCACTTGTTGGCCCTTTTGCCTTCACTCTGCGGTCCAGCTCACCCCAAACCATCTTGATTGGGTTCAGGTCTGGTGACTGTGGAGGCCAGGTCATCTGGCATACAGAAAAGCCTTTAAATAAGAAGGTGTGTCCAAACTTTTGGTCTGTATTGTATATGGGAACATTACATGGGCAGGACACAGAGATATAGGCATCGTCATAAGGAGCCCTGGGATATAAATATTATACCAAAATAAAGCTCACCCATAACCTCCAAAGTTGATCAGTTTGATCAGTTTATAGTCGTTCTTACAAGGAAGTCTCAATGGGTTTAATGATCTGATCAAGGCCTAGAAAGGAATAAGAGATGAAAATAAGACATAGAAACCGCAGGAGAATAAAAGCCCCAGATGCAGGAAGGTCTCACTTCTACATGAAGTCCCTACTGATTATACTGCAGCAGATGTAGAGGACGTGATACAAGCTGGACCCTATTATAGGGGGATATCCCCCATACACATATATTATTGTACCGCAGAAGAGGATAAGGGACATCAAACTGAGGAGGCAGAATAATAATAATGCATCATCACACACAATAGGTCTGATCTACATGAAGAACCGTGCTATCCCATTATCATATGGGGTATAATATGGGATGTGTAACTCACACCCGTCATCTGATGATCTACAGACATCCCTCTGATACTTACACTGGCAGATTCCTGGATGATCTCTGGTGTCTCACATATTCCACCATCAGAATCTTCCGGCTCAGTTTTTCCTAAAATAATGATAAAATAATGAAGAGATGTCATATTTTACTCTATATTAGCACTTACTATATAACACATCCATGTAATGAAGGAAATGACGAGACCCCTGTACATGGAATAATACTAGGTATATGGATATTCTGCACACACTGTATACAATTATGGCATATCTATATACAGTCATATACAGCCAAAAGTGTTGGCACCCTTGAAATTGTTCCAGAAAATGAAGTACCATATTTTTCGAACTATAAGACACACTTTTTTCCTCCAAAATTTTGGAGGAAAGTGGGGGGTGCTTCTTATAGTCCGAATATAGTCTGTTTATATACACTATGGCTTAGGGTGGTGGGGGTTGTGGGGGGAGTGGCAGCGCGGGATGAGTGACGCACAGGAGGCAGCAGCCGCCTGCTACAGCCTACGCTGTGCCTGCGGCTAAAGAAAATGAATATTCACTGATCCCCACGCCCATGGGCATGGAGAGCAATGAATATTCATTTTCCTTAATAGCGCACACTGTACCTGCAGCGCGGCTCCTGCTGTGCTCGACAGTCATGTGTGCCCGCTATTAAAGCCCATGAATATTCACTACAATCCACTCCCATGGGTTGTAGTGAATATTCATGGTCTTTAATAGTGGGCACACAGACCGCCGAGCAAAGCAGGAGCCACGCTGCGACTACATTGTGCGCGCTATTGAAGAAAGAGAATGGTCACTGCTCCCCAAGCACACAGCCCCGGCATGGGGAGCAGTGACTATTCCGGCACAGCATTTCACTGTGTGAGGGTTTATGGCAGGGATGCCTTGTGCGGCTCACACAGTGAGAGTGTCGGCAGCAGAATGGGCGCAGCGCTGGAGGAAAGAGCAGGTGAGTATAATTGTTATTTTGGTGTGTGCAGCGTGATGGGGATCACGGGGTGCCAAGCATACCAGGATGGAGGGGTGGCAAGCATATCAGGAAGAGGGTTGAGGGGTGCCTTGCATACCAGGATGGGGATCATACCAGGATGGGGATCAAAGGGTGCCATGCATACCAGGATGGGGATCAGGGGTGCCGTGCATATCAGGATAAGGGATAAGGGGTACTATACATACCAGGAAGATGGATGAAGGGTGCCATACATACCAGGAAGAGGGATGAGAGGGGCCATGCATAACAGGATGAGGGGTACCATACATACCAGGAAAAGGGATGGAGGGTGCCATACATACCAGGAAGAGAGATGAGAGGGGCCATTCATACCGGGATGAGGGGGGCATGCATACCAGGATGAGGAGTGCCATGCATACCAGGATGAGGGATGTCATGCATACCAGGGTGAGGTGTGCCTTACATACCAGGATGGGGATCAAGGGGTGCCATGCATACCAGGATGGGGGATTGGGGTGCCATGCATACCAGGATGGGGGATTGGGGTGCCATGCATACCAGGATGAGGGATTGCGGTGCCATGCATACCGGGATGGGGATGAGGGGTGCCATGCATATCAGGATGGGGATGAGGGCCACGTATAACAGGAAGGAAGGGGCCATATATACCAGGATGGGGGATATTAACAGAATTGGGGGACATTACCCCTATAATTGTGTCAGCAGCAGACCTCTTAGCAGTGCATCATGACCACATTTTTTTTTCTATTTTCCTCCTCTAAAATCTAGGTGCGCCTTATGGTATTTCTCCCAGAAAATAATTGCGGTTACACGTTTTGTTATTCACATTTTTATTTCCTTTGTGTTGTAATGCAGGGGCTTGCTGCATTACTAAAATGTCCAGGGGGTGTGTTCTGGCTGACCACGTACCTCCCCTTCAGGTGACTGATCACATGACTGTGACATCATCACAGGTCCTGTGCGCACAGAAGGATATATAAATCCTGGTGGTTTTGAAACAGGGTGGAAGGCAAGAGGCCAGGTCCCTGTGTCTGAGACACCGTTGGCCCTGGAAGGCACGTGGCCTGGAGACCATGTCTGGGGAGCCTTAAACCACAGCTGTGGCAGAACAGAGCTGATAGAAGCCGCTAGACCAGGCAAAGGTAAAAACGCTGCTTGATATAGACATTGATATTGTTACCTTGCTGAACGCTGTATCTAGAGCCAAGTGGGCATTTCTGCCACTGAAAAGGCTCTAGGATATTACATGTGTAACATACCTGCGAGCCACTGAGATGGACTATGTTATAAGCAGTTTATGATGTGTAATAAACTGCTGGACTGTAGATTACTGGAAAGCATTGCATGTGTGCTATAATTGACCCGGTGAAGTGAGTGCCCCTCAACATTATCGATAGCGCTACCCCACAGTGTGTATTGGAACAACACAAAAAGCTGAGAAAAAAAAAGGCAAATTGGACATCATTTCACACAAAATCCCAAAAATGGTCCAGACAAAATTGTGGGCACACTCAACTTAATATTTGTTTACATCCCCTTTGGAATAAATTACTGCAATCAATCGCTTCCTATAACCATCAACAAGCTTCTTACTCCAAATGGTATTTTGGATCACTCTTCTTGTGCAAACTACTCCAGGTCTCTCATATTTGAAGGGTGTCTTCTCCCAACAGCAATTTTAAGATCTCTCCACAGGTGTTCAATGGGATTTAGATTGTGACTTATTGCTGGCCACTTCAGAACTCTCCAGCGGTTTGTTTCCATCCATTTTTGGGTGCTTCTTGAAGTATGTTTTGGATCATTGTTCTGCTGAAAGACCCAGACCCAGTTTTCTGACACTGGGCACTACATTGCGACTCAAAATCCTTTGGTAGTCTTCAGATTTCATGATGTCTTGCACACAGTCAAGGCACCCTGTGCCATGGGCAGCAAAATAACCCCAAAACAACTTTTAGCCTCCACCATATTTGACTGTGGTACTGTGTACTTCTCTTTTTGGGCCTCACTCTGTTCTAGGTTAAACAGTAGAATGATGTGTTTTACCAAACAGCTCTGTCTTGGTCTCATCTGTCCACAAGACGCTTTCACAGAAGGATTTTGGCTTACTCACATACATTTTGGCAAACTGCAGTCTAGCTTTTTATAGATCTCGTTGTCAGCAGTGGGGTCTTCCAGGGCCTCCTACCATAGCGTTTCATGTCATTCAAATGTCGAGGAAAATTGTTCTATCTGACACTGATGCACCCTGTGCCTGCAGGACAGCTTGAATTTCTTTGGAACTTGATTGGGGCTGCTTATCCACCATCTGGACTATCCTGTGTTACAACCTTTCATCAATTTTCCTCTGCTGTCCACGTCCAGGGAGATTATCTACAGTGCCATGGGTTGTAAACTTCTTGATTTATGTTGTGCACCGTGAACAAAGGAACATCAAGATCTCTGGAGATGGACTTGTAACTGTCACACAAGGGATTGGGGAAGGGAGCCCAGACACTAGGAAAAGGGGAGTGGAGACCCCCTAGGCTGATCTACAATCACCCTGTCTCCCTTATAGACCCTATATTGGTTCCTCACCAATCGCTGCACGCGAACCTAAATCCTATATTTCCCTAGCGTTTGGCCCTGTATAGGGAAGGGGGTGAGCACTAGTCGATCCCCACTAACGACTAAAGACAAAAAGGTAGACAAACACGGGGGAAAGTAGCTTAACTTTAGCCGACTTCAGAGAGATAACTCCAGGCGTCCTCCTAGCACCACAGAGGAAGACAGCAGTCTGAGAGCTCCAAGCCTTCACAAGGGGTCACATGAATATCACCGTCATATTTCTGCTGAAAAGTGAAACTATTTAAACACCCAGGCCAGGGTGTCAATTAGCAGAAAGGAGGTAGCCGCTGAGTCCTAGAGTGACACAGCTAAGAAATCTGTAATGCCAAACGAAGGGATCTTCTGCAACCGGCGACTGTCTATCACATCTGACACACCCGTGACAGTAAACTTAAGATTGTTGATATTTTTCAATAATTTTGCTTCTCAAATCCTGAGACAGTTCTCTTCTCCTCTTTCTGTTCTCCATGGTTAGTGTGGCACACACATACACACAATGCAAAGATTGAGTCAGCTTCTCTCCTTTTTATCTTATTTCAGGTGTGATTTTCATATTGCCCACCACTGTTACTTGCCACGGGTGAGTTTGAACGAGCATCACATATTTGAAACAAAGTTGTTTACCCACAATTTTTTTTAAAGGTGCCAACAATTTTGTCTGGCCCATTTTTGGGGTTTTGTGTGAAATTATGTCCAATTTGCCTTCCCCCCCTGTGTTTTTGTGTTGTTCCAATACACACAAATAAAATAAACATGTGTTTAGCAAAACTGGTGTAATTGTAATAATTTTCTGGGCGAAATACTTAATTTTCCAGAACAACTTCAAGTGTGCTAACACTTTTGGCCATAACTGTATATATACTGTACTATAAATGTGTAATTGCTCAGGATCTGATCCAGTCACAACAATGATATGAGGGGATCTATGAGCATATTTTTACATTTTTGTGCTGAGACGAGCCCAGAGGAGAGGAGCAGAATTACATGAGCCCCTCCATTATAGTCTATAGGGGGCTTATGAGCCGTCAGTGGCCTCATACAGAGGATGAAGAGTAAATCTCCATATTCTCTGCCGTTCTCTATAACTTGATATTAGAATGTAGAATATTAGATGATCGGCTTACCTTCCATCAGATCAGGGTTTAGCCCCGGCTGACTGGTCTCGGGGTCAGCGATATTTAGGTTTTTCCCCTCTTCGGAGTCGCCTTCTGATGTTTTCTGATGGATATAATATATACAATTAATATAACATTTCACAAACACTAAATTACCACAAGGCAGGATGGACTAATACTGGATTTACATGATAATTTCAGTATTGGACGGACTATACGCGGCCGCTCCCTCCAATAAATCCACATTCATATATAAGGGACTTGTATCTTCCACTGTTTTCTAATATCTTCTATCAGAACTGCAGAGTTTACCAGAAGGAAGATTGAGATGATCGAGCGAGACAGAGGTGGAAAAACAAACTCTGCACCGCAGAGTACAGTCTGCCATCACAGGTGATGGAGCCGCAGAGACAAGCGGCCATAAAAGGTCCTATGTCTGCCTGGAGCGGACAGGGAGGCCTCTAACCTCACACATCTGACCTTCTGCTATATGATGGTAATCTGGAGAAGATCAGACAACAAGGACATGAGGTATAGAAGATGGTGGATCCTTACCAGACGCTCCAGTGAGTAGGCCGGGTACTCCAGTACAAGCAGGACATTTTGGGCCAGTTGTTTAATAAAGGCCAATTCTCCACTTTGGGATTTGTCTTCAGCCTATAGAGATGAGAATAAACAAGAAAGGAAAATCAATAGAGAACGAGCAGAATGGAGGAGGCCATTTATATCACCATGTTACTCCACTATCTGCACTACAAGGACTACATGACACCTGACGAGGAACCGGTCGCCTGTAAACCATTATATCTCCACGTCCTCCCTCCATACCCAGTGTATATAAATAACACACATGGCGGCTTAGGACCTGTGGCCACAGCAGCCTTTATTATCTGTACTACTCCAAACACACGGTGACTGCAACAATGACGACCTCGTCATCATATATATAGTATATACAGTATACATATCTAATCGGGCTAGACCAGAAGAAATCCAACACCTAATTAAGATTTAGACCCTACAAGCACCGCACCGGCACAAGGTATTAATATCTCACATTATTACCTCTATTTGCACAAGACATAAGTCCACTGGTTACATTGAGATGTAGCCAAAGTCACTTCTTTCCTCCCCATCCCTCCATATATATATGTATAAGGGCTGGTTGGATGCAGAAACGTGACACTGCAAAGTGGAGGAATCTCCCCAACCTTCTCTTTTATTGCCCCCCTGCACCTAGCTCCATAACTCCTTCCCATAAATGTATGAGTTATGTACGTCCTTGGGGGTTCTCACAAGTGGAGGGGGCTCCGAAGCGGAGCTTCCTAATCACACGGCATATACAGCTATATTATATGGCGGCATCTGTCTCTAACAGCCGCAGACGGCGCTGAGTTCTGGCAGACGATGTTTTTCTATTAACCATTTAAATGGCGCAGTCAATATCTGACAGCAGCATTTATATGGTGCGCACCGGTTTCCGAGCGCTCAGAGTGTTTATCTGGCCTCTACAACGTGATCAAAGGGAACCAGTTACTGTGACAGCTGGGGGTCTGCTGAAGACCCCTGTCACTGTAATTTTGGTCCTCCTGTGAAGCTCAGCCTAAGGCCACGTTCACACCTTCAGTATTTGATCAGTATTGTACATCAGTATTTGCAAGCCACAACTAGGAGTGGAACAATCAGAGGAGAAGTATAATAGAAACACGTCCCCACTTCTGTATTTATCACTCACTCCTGGTTTAGGCTTACAAATACTGATGTAAAATACTGACCATATACTGAACGTGTGAACGTGGCCGAAGGCAGAGCTTCTAGGAGTTTAAGATTTTCACTACGTACTGCAATACTATAATAAAAATGTCTAAAAAATAAAATATAAATCTAAAAAATATAAAAGTTTAAATCACCCCTCTTTTTCACCATTAAAAATAAAGAAAGGAAAAAATGCACTAAAAAATACTATTAAGATCTGGAATTAATTAACGTGATCAATAAACAAAAAAAAAAAAATTTGTTTTGTGACCTCACGTCCAAAAAAATGCTATTATGAGAAATCAAAGCATCATATGTACAGAAAGTTTGTATTAATAAAAACATGTGTACAAAAAAACAAACCATTCCTTAGACCCATCGACAGAAAAATAAAAACATTATGGGTCTCTGACTAAAGCAATACAAAGCACCAGATCATCTCACTTGGAATTTTTTTCTACAACTCCTCCCTCAATAAAACAAGCCCATACACGTCTATGTCAAAGCGAAAGCGGAAAAACAGAAAAATCTGTGGTCCTTAAAGGGTTAACCAATCCAATCCCATACATCCCCCCACCCTGTGTCCACAACCTTCTCACCTCTACTTCTATTATTCTACTAACCCTTTATATCCCACCCTATCCCTTGTTATGCAGACTTTATACCCTACTTCGGCTCTCCAACTATTCTTATCTGGGTATTTGGTAGAGGTTAACCTTAAACTTGTATTCTATTATTATTATTTTTCTATGATTTGTACAGATTGTCTGCTACTTACCTGTTGTACTAATGTCCAAATGTTCTCCTGTAAATGCTCAAGATATTCTGAGCTTATTCGACCTTGGTGGTATTTGGTCAGGCAATCTCTCACTAGCTTCATAACCAGCCGGTAAGTGAAGCTGAGGACGCCATCGGGTAGT
The DNA here is from genome assembly GCF_046119375.1 of Phyllobates terribilis. Classification (NCBI taxonomy): domain Eukaryota; kingdom Metazoa; phylum Chordata; class Amphibia; order Anura; family Dendrobatidae; genus Phyllobates; species Phyllobates terribilis. The sequence continues at coordinate 166,107,069 of NW_027362763.1, forward strand.
GGTAGCACAAAGTCAGGGTCATAGGTGGTAAGAATGCCCTGGAGTAGTGCTAACACCTGAAGTCTGTCTGGAGGAATTCCAGACATTTCAAGTAAATCCAATGAAATCGCAAATCAAATCGCAATCAGAATATGACTAGCTATGCAGCTTATCACACACAACAATGACACCAGGGTATCAAAGTGATGATTGGAGTGCAAACACTTGTATAAGTTCTGATGTTTAATTGTGATGTCATAATATAACCTTGTGTTCTAATCTTAAAGGGGCATCTCACCTTATAAGGAAGTTGTCTAGCAACTCTTAAGAAGGCAACAATATAGGCTCAGCATCAATAGTACCGGATGCAAGTGTGGTGGAAAGGGCCATGGGTGCTTTACTTTTCCAATCAGTTATGGTATTTTTATATTGTAAGATAAATTATTTATATCTGTTATACACAATAAAAATTTAAGCATTTATTATCAATAGAAATTCAGATTACGGTGCTAAAAGAAGCATCTTTACTGGGAGCAGGGTCAGACTGGGACTGCATACAGCCCTGGCATATGAAGCACACAGACCCATGTTACTCTCCCACATCCACCTCCAAAGATGGGGATCTCTATTACAAATATGACCCTGTCTACCATTGGAGAAAATCCAAATTTACTACTACCAATGATACACATTTAAGAGGGGGCCCACTTAGGTCTCTTTATAATATTAATACCTCCTTCTTGGGCCTCCTTATAATAATAATAGTGCCCCTCTGGGCCTTCTTATAATAATAAAAGTACAACTCTGGGCCTCCTTATAATAATAATAGTACCCCTCTGGGTCTCCTTATAATAATAATAGTGAATCTACTTATAAGGGAATCTGCCAGGAGAATCAACCCTCCTAAACCATCTATACGGGCATTGTGGGGATTCACTCAGGTTGTGCTTGAGGTAGGCGTTAGTCAGTGTTCACACAGGTAGTGCTGTAGTTCAATAAGGCAAGGTTTATTAGCTCCATAATCCCTGGAAGGACTTTATCACAAAATAGCCATGATCCGGCACACAGGTAAAGACAACAGGAAAGTATAGTACATGCAGCAGGTCAATTGTCCGGCAGGCATATGTCCAACTCTCTGCCAAGTATATGTCCAATTCTCCGGTAGTTATACATCCAATGCTCCGGCAGCTATATGTCCAAAACTATGGCAGGTGTATGTCCAATACTCCGGCAGGTATACGTCCAACACTCTGGCAGGTAGACGTCCAATACTCCGGCAGGTGTACGAGCAATTCTCCAGCAGATACACGTCTAATACTCCGGCAGGTAGACGTCCAAAACTCTGGCAGGTAGACGTCCAATACTCCGGCAGGTGTACGACTAATTCTCCAGCAGATACACGTCCAATTCTCCAGCAGGTACATGTCCAATACTCCGGCCGGTACTCGTCCACTCACACATAGGTCAGTATGAGATCTCTCCAGGTATCTCACTGCTGTAGACTGTCCACCTGTAGACTGTCCACCATTGATTGGTCCTTTTTCGCTCCAAGGCCAAAGATTGCTCAGGCCCTCAGCTGACTCCCAGTCACTCTACTCAGAGAAACCCTCATTTTTCTCTTTCCTAACTGCAGCTCACATCTTGACGTGTTGCTCAGGAGCCTCAACACACTCTCCTCTGCTTCAACGTCCCGCAGACTCACTGGCTCACCAGCAGTAACACACGCTGATCCCATTTCCTGCAGGTGCTCTCCTAATCTGGAGAAATCCATGTTTTTCTTATATGTAAATGAGCCGTTAAAATCTATGGGCCAGACATAGATCTCCCTAAGAATCTGCCTTCAGAGATTACTTTCAATGAAACGGGAAGTTACCAGTGTTTTACATGTAGATCAGGAGAGCAGACTGTCAGTTATTACATGTCTCACACTGGTAACACCTCCTTTCATTTAATATAAGCTCTGAAGGCAGATTCTCAGGGAGATCTATGTCTGGCCCACAGATCTTAACAGCTCATTTACATATTAATAAAAATATGTATTTCTCTGGAATAAATATTGGATCACAGATATCAAGATATCAGTTTAATCAACTTTCTATGACCTACATGACCACTTCCATGCTTCCTTATCTGCAACTTTCATCACATTACACCTTCAGCTGCTGCAACCGTCCCACAAGGGGGCAGACCAGATAGGGTGAGGGTAGGAGCTGATCCCACATCACCTTTATCCTGGTGTTGAGAGGTTTCATACAAAACTCGGCGAAAGGGAGCCTTAGGCAATGTTCACATGTGTTTTACAGCGTTTTTTTTCTGCAGGCAAAACCTGCACTCCTGGGAGTAAAAAAAGTTGCTCACAAAAATCAAGTTTTGTTAAGTTTTTGCTTTTTTTTATGTGTTTTTGCTGCATCTTTGTTGCATTTTTGCTGTGGATTTTGGTGCGGATTATATGTGTTATTCGTCTATAGTACATGTTTAATAAAGTTGACTTTATTCACCGTATGGTTGTATATTTTGCAGTGTTTTTGCACTTACTCATTGCTTTCTATGGTGAAAAACCACTGAAAAAAAACAAAAAAAGTTGACATACTGCAGATTTTAAAAACGTAGCAGTTTTCCAATTCAGGAAAAAAACTGCTGCAAAACCCAATGTGTGAACATAGCCTTACAATTCCACAACTTTTCCGTCTTCACACTGAAAAGCTACAAGAAAAGATGAGTGATTTTGTTGTGACGGACTTTAATTGTTAACAAATGAATAGACCAAGGAAACATAGAAGCATTTGGATCAAATATGATAAATACTTTTATGAACCAAAAAGTATTCTCGGAGTAATACCATTATTGGCTAACCAGGAAAAAAAAAAATATTTGCTAGCTTTCAGGGCACAGAGGCTGCTTCGTCAGGCAGGATTAGAAATTAATTAGTAAGACAAGTGTAGCACCCTGAGGATTCGGCTGCTACAGGGGTATTGCACCTCAACCCAGAGGTGTGGTATTCCACTCCCGGGTAAGGATGGAGTATGGAACTGAGCTAGTAGGCTGCATGCACTACATACATCCCATTTCCGGGGGACAGAACAACGGTACTCCCACCAGTATATGTGCAGGTACGACAGCGTCTGTCCCTGGCTGGAGTGGGAGGGGGGTGGAACATCCCAGTAGTGTAGGGGCAGATAGGGGGAGCAGCCTGGGTAAAGCTAGGTGCTCATTGGGTGCTGGTCACCTGAGCTCACACATAGAGGGAGTATATAAGGTGGGCACCATCTTAGATCAGGGTCAGTCAGCCTGTGAGTCAGTCAGCCTGTGAGTCAGTCAGACAGTCTGTCTGAGAGCCTGAGAAGCAGAGCGGAGGAGAAGGAAGAGGGACCCAGAGGCGCAGGACGAGAGGGGACCCCAAGATCCCAGAATAAGGACAAAAGGGTGAAGGGTCGGCAAAAGGGTACCGGATCCCAAGCTGGCAGAGGCTACAGCACACCTTAGCCAGGAACCGGAGGTCGTGGGCAGGATCTGCCACGACCCTCACCAAATCCACCAGGAAGGCACACCACGAGTAGGGCCAGGGAAGCCAGAGAAGGTTCAACCACTAAGAGGCCCGAGGGAGCTGGACAGAGGTGGATCCCTGGTGGGAACGGCCAGAAGAAGGGAGAGTCAGAAAGGAGCTCAGGACCATACTCAAGAATTGCCCGGGAGTTGGCCGAGTCCAGGACCTGGTGGACGCAGCACGGCTTGGGTGGTCACTGATCTGCAGAGTGACCCGAGCAACACCAGTGAGTAAAAACCCTAAACTGCATTTCATGCCTCTGAGTCTCCTTGCTGCACCTTCACAACCACCATCCTCCACGTCTGACCCCCTGAGGCTATACCCCTCCCGTTGGGGGTTATACTACCACAGCTGCACACACACCACCAGCCTCAGCGGACCATCCTGCAGCGGCGGCCTTTTGACCGCAAATCAACGGGTGGCGTAGTCGACACTAAAAACATCTATAAGGACTGCCGCACACTGAGTTTGACACCCTGGGCACGGACCGGGTCACAGCCACTCGGAGACTACAACCCCCATCTGATCCGGCTCCGGGTATCCCTAACAACATGGCCCAGGGGGCGCGTCACAAGAGCACAACATCTAAGAGATATTACAACAGGACGTTTGTTCATGAGGCTAACACGTGACCATAATATAAATTTTTTATTGTACATCTATAGAATATGATAAAAGACGTCACAAAAAAGGTCAGGTAATTATTAGTGTTGAGCGAGCATGCTCGACACTGCTCGTTACTCGCCCGAGCATCATGCTACTCGGGATGTTCGGCGAGCACCGATCATTTCTAGGTTACTCGGGCGGGAGCTCGGGTTTCCGCCCTGCATGTTTGTCTCTCTTTACAGAGCCAATGAACATGCAGATATTGCCAGCCAACTCACTGTAATGCCACAGCCATGTTGTTTGTGGGCATTACAGTGATTGGCTGGCCGCACAGCGTCACCTCGAGTATTTAAAACCAGGCGCCGCCATCTTGGACACAGTCGCTCCGGATCAGACGGTGTAGGGAGAGTGCTGCTGAGTTAGGGAGAGATATATAGTGCGAAATAGGTAGTGTAGGGTCTCTAAAGCCTGCCAGATCAAACAAACAGTCCTTCTCAGGACTAATATCCATCCCAGATATCAGGCAGGCAGGCAGGCTGTATAGGAGATGCAGTGGTTATACCAGCAAACGTTGCATTACAGTCCTGTGAGCTCCTGTTGGTCAAATTGCTAGACTCATCACCCCGGTCTCAGGGGCCCGGAAAAATTTTTTTTTTTTTCATCTAAATCCTGTATTTATTTATTTTTCCTCAGTCAGACTGTCCAAATACGCGTCTTATTAACCTTTTGGTACCCCCCCCCCCCCCGAAAAAAAATTGAGTGTGTCTGTGACTGTTCAGACACCAATATATCTGTTTAAAAGAGTCTGGTGTAGGCCAGAAAAATAGAACTGTGGTTTTGCAGTTCCACGGCTCAAATCTCTGTATTATCCTGTTTTTTACATTTTTTGCTGTAAAAAAAACTGTACTAGTGTCTCCCTGACTGGTCAGAAACCAATATATCTGTTTAAAAGAGTCTGGTGTATGCCACATAACCATAACTGTGGTTTTGCAGTTCCACGGTTCAAATCTCTGTAATATCCTCTTTTTGGCATTTTTTGCCATAAAAAAAAAAACTGTCATAGTGTCTCCCTGACTGGTAAGATACCAATACATCTGTTTAAAATAGTCTGGTGTAGGCCAGAAAAATCGAACTATGGTTTTGCAGTTCCACGGGTTAAATCTCTGTATTATCCTGTTTTTGGCATTTTTTGCCATAAAAAACTGTAATAATGTCTCCCTGACTGGTCAGACACCAATATATCTGTTTAAAAAAGTCTGGTGTAGGCCAGAAAAATATAACTGTAGTTTTGCAGTTCCACTGGTCAATTCTCCATATTATCCTGCTTTTGGCACTTTTTTGCCGTAATAAAAATCTGTAATAGTGTCTCTCTCACTGGTCAGACAACAATATATCTGTTTAAAAGAGTCTGGTGTACGCCACATAACTATAACTGTGGTTTTGCAGTTCCACGTGTCAAATCTCTGTAATATCCTGCTTTTGGCATTTTTTTCCGTTAAAAAAACCCTGTAATAGTGTCTCCCTGACTGGTCAGACACCAATATATCTGTTTAAAAGAGTCTGGTGTAGGCCAGAAAAATATAACTGTGGTTTTGCAGTACCACGGGTCAAATCTCTGTATTATCCTGTTTTTGGCATTTTTTTCCGTAGAGAAATTGTAATAGTGTCTCCCTGACTGGTCAGACACCAATATATCTGTTTAAAAGAGTCTGGTGTACACCAAATAACTATAACTGTGGTTTTGAAGTTCCACGGATCAAATCTCTGTATTGTCCTACTTTTGGCATTTTTTGCCATAAAATAAACTATAATAGTGTCTCCCTGACTTGTCAGACACCAATATATCTGATTAAAAGAGTCTGGTGTACGCCACATAGCTATAACTGTGGTTTTGCAGTTCCATGGGTCAAATCTCTGTATTATACTGTTTTTGGCATTTTTTGACATAAAAAAAACTGTAATAGTGTCTCCCTGACTGGTCAGACACCAATATATCTGTTTAAAAGAGTGTGGTGTAGGCCAGAAAAATATAACTGTAGTTTTGCAGTTCCACTGGTCAATTCTCTATATTATCCTGCTTTTGGCACTTTTTTGCCTTAGAAAAAAACTGTAATAGTGTCTCTCTGACTGGTCAGACAACAATATATCTGTTTAAAAGAGTCTGGTGTACGCCACATAACTATAGCTGTGGTTTCGCAGTTCCATGGGTCAAATCTCTGTATTATCCTGCTTTTGGCATTTTTTGCCTTAAAAAAAACTGTAATAATGTCTCCCTGACTGGTCAGACAACAATATATCTGTTTAAAAGAGTCTGGTGTACGCCAGAAAAATAGAACTATGGTTTTGCAGTTCCACCGGTCAAATCTCTGTATTATCCTGTTTTTGGCATTTTTTGCCGTAAAAAAACTGTAATAGTGTCTCCCTGACTGGTGAGACACCAATATATCTGTTTAAAAGAGTCTGGTGTACGCCACATAACTATGACTGTGGTTTTGCAGTTCCACGGGTTATATCTCTGTATTATCCTGCTTTTGGCATTTTTTTCTGTAAAAAAAAAACTGTAATAGTGTCTCCCTGACTGGTCAGACACCAATATATCTGTTTAAAAGAGTCTGGTGTACACCACATAACTATAACTGTGGTTTTGTAGTTCCACGGGTCAAATCTCTGTATTATCCTGCTTTTGGCATTTTTTGCCATAAAATAAAGTATAATAGTGTCTCCCTGGCTGGTCAGACACCAATATATCTGTTTAAAAGAGTCTGGTGTATGCCACATAACTATAACTGTGGTTTTGCAGTTCCACGGGTCAAATCTCTGTATTATCCTGCTTTTTGTATTTTTTTGCCGTAAAAAAAACTTGTAATAGTGTCTCCCTGACTGTACAGACACCAAGATATCTGTTTAAAAGAGTCTGGTGTAGGTCAGAAAAATATAACTGTGGTTTTGCAGTTCCACGGGTCATATCTCTGTATTATCCTGTTTTTGGCATTTTTTGCCATAAAAAAAAACTGTAATAGTGTCTCCCTGACTGGTCAGACACCAATATATCTGTTTAAAAGAGTCTGGTGTAGGACAGAAAAATCTAACTGTAGTTTTGCAGTTCCACTGGTCAATTCATTGTATTATCCTGTTTTTTGGCATTTTTTGCCATAAAAAAAAACTGTAATAGTGTCTCCCTGACTGGTCAGACACCAATATATCTGTTTAAAAGAGTCTGGTGTAGGCCAGAAAAATGTAACTGTAGTTTTGCAGTTCCACTGGTAAATTCACTGTATTATCCTGCTTTTGGCACTTTTTTGCCGAATAAAAAAACTGTAGTAGTGTCTCTCTGACTGGTCAGACAAGAATATATCTGTTTAAAAGAGTCTGGTGTACGCCACATAACTATGACTGTGGTTTTGCAGTTCCACGGGTCAAATCTCTGTATTATCCTGCTTTTAGCATTTTTTTCCGCAGAAAAACACCTGTAATAGTGTCTCCCTGACTGGTCAGACACCAATATATCTGTTTAAAAGAGTCTGGTGTACGACACATAACTATAACTGTGTTTTTGCAGTTCCATGGGTCAAATCTCTGTATTATCCTGCTTTTGGCATTTTTTGCCATAAAAAGAAACTGTAATTGTTAGAACCCTCCTGTTAGTTTTTTCTATTTTGCTGGTCACATGACTTTTTGCCTATTTAATCCAGCTCCGCCCTCCTGGCCTTGCTGGACTTCAGTGTTTCATTTACTCTTAAGCTAGCCAGGTGCCTTGTACCTTACTCTGTAGTTTGCTTTGTCTTTTGACCACTTGAACTTCTGTTTGTTTGTTTGTCTTTTCTCTGCTACATTTCTGCTAGGAGGTGTCCAACTATATCCCAGTCCTTAGTTCTTGTAGGGACCCCTCCCTTATATCTATAGGTCTGCGTTCAGACTAGCCGAGGACTTAGGCAGGTCTGTTCACAAGGAACAGGTCCCCCGCTGCATCGTAGGGAATCAGCTTAGTCCTATTGTAGGGACAGTTTTCCTATCTTTCCTTAGTGTTTGTAGCAGTTCATTACAGTAATAGTGTCTCCCTGACTGGTCAGACACCAATATATCTGTTTAAAAGAGTCTGGTGTACGCCACATAACTATAACTGTGGTTTTGCAGGTCCACGGGTCAAATCTCTGTATTATCCTGCTTTTGGCATTTTTTGCCGTAAAAAAAAAACTGTAATAGTGTCTCCTTGACTGGTCAGACACCAATATATCTGTTTAAAAGAGTCTGGTGTACACCACATAACTATAACTGTGGTTTTGCAGTTCCACAGGTCAAATCTCTGTATTATCCTGCTTTTGGCATTTTTTGCCATAAAATAAAGTATAATAGTGTCTCCCTGACTGGTCAGACACCAATATATCTGTTTAAAAGAGTCTGGTGTACGCCACATAACTATAACTGTGGTTTTGCAGTTCCACGGGTCAAATCTCTGTATTATCCTGTTTTTGGCATTTTTTGCCATAAAATAAAACTGTAATAGTGTCTCCCTGACTGGTTAGACACCAATATATCTGTTTAAAAGGGTCTGGTGTAGGCCAGAAAAATATAACTGTAGTTTTGCCGTTCGACTGGTCAATTCTCTGTATTATCCTGCTTTTGGCACTTTTTTGCCGTAAAAAAAAAAACTGTAATAGTGTCTCTCTGACTGGTCAGACAACAATATATCTGTTTAAATGAGTCTGGTGTAGGCCAGAAAATTAGAACTGTGGTTTTGCAGTTCCACTGTACAAATCTCTGTATATCCAGCTTTTGGTATTTTTTCCGTAAAGAAAAACAGTAATAGTGTCTCACTGATTGTTCAGACACAAATATATCTGTTTGAAAGATTCTGGTGTATGCCACATAACTATAACTGTGGTTTTGCAGTTCCACGGTTCAAATCTCTGTATTATCCACTTTTGGGCCTTTTTTACATAAAAAAAACAGTTTGAGTGTGTCGCTGACTGTTCAGCCCCAAATATATCTATTTAAAAAAGTCTGGTATACGCCAGTAAATTAGAACTTTGGTTTTGCAGTTCCACGGTTCAAATCTCTGTATTATCCAGCTTTTGTTTTTTTTCCGTAAAGAAAAACAGTAATAGTGTCTCCCTGATTGTTCAGACACAAATATATCTGTTTGAAAGATTCTGGTGTACGCCACATATCTATAACTGTGGTTTTGCCATGGTTCAAATCTCTGTATTATTCACTTTTGGGCCTTTTTTACAAAAAAAAAACAGTTTGAGTGTGTGTCTGACTGTTCAGCCCCAAATATATCTTTTTAAAAAGTCTGGTATACGCCAGTAAATTAGAACTGTGGTTTTGCAGTTCCACTGTTCAAATCTCTGTATTATCCAGCTTTTGGCCTGTTTTACGTAAAAAAACAGTAATAGTGTCTCCCTGTCTGTTCAGTCACAAATATATCTGTTTAAAAGTTTCTGGTGTAGGCCAGAGAAATAGAACTGTGGTTTTCCTCTTCCACGGTTCTAATCTCCTTTTTATTACCCTTTTTCCATTGATAGTGCGAGTGTAAGCTATTTTACTTCATTTACAATGGGCAAGGCGCGTGGCAAGGGACGTGGAACTGGACGTTCTGGTGATGGTGCGTGTAGAGGACGGGGCCGAGGCCAAGGTGAAAATGTGCCACAACCAACAGCCACATCTTCTCGCTCCCACTTCTTGACTGAATTACTAGGGAAGCACACTGCAACACCAGTATTGCGAACTGATCAGTGTGAACAGGTTATTAATTGGATAGCAGATAATAATTCCAGTTACCTGGGCACCACCACCTCTGGTCTGTCTTCCTCACGGTCAAGTTTTAGTAGCCGTGAGTCTCGACCGCATACTCCTCCTCACCCTGATGCTCCTTCCTCCCACCATGCCGAGTGTCGTCAGACAGCAACTGATCCCACACTTTGACACTCTGAAGAGCTGTTCACTGGTTCATTTCCATATTTGTGCCCCTTGCCTGCTCCGCTTGAAGTGGTGGAAGAGGAGATCCCATGTAGCGATGCCCAAATATTTGAACAGCCACGGCCAGAGGAAGTCGACGCTGGCAATTTGTCACAAGAGGTGGACGATGACGAGACACAATTGCCACAAAGTGAGGAGGAGGATCGTGGTGCACATGTGGAAGAGGAGGAGGTGGTGGATGATCTAGTAACTGACCCAACGTGGCAGGAGGACACGCAGAGCGAGGCCAGCAGCACACAGAGGGAGGGAGGCAGAGTACCCCAACAGGCAGGAAGAAGCAGTGTGGGGGCCGCACACAGAAGGCGGGCAACAGTTCCCCGTAACACCAACATGAGGGACGTTGCCAGTACAACCGGTAAGTCTTCCAGAGTCTGGAATTTTTTAAAGACTCTGCTGATAACCCTTAAAAGGCCATTTGTACCACCTGCCAGGCCAACATCAGCAGTGGTGACAAAACTACCAGCCTGACCACCACCAGCATGATCAGGCACATGGCAGCAAAGCAACCCACTTTGTGGAGTGAACCCCAGGGTCCACGACCAGTGTCAGCAGGTGTCACCACTGCTTCTTCCGCTGTTGTGCATGTAATAGAACCCCCTGTTGTGCGTGCAAGGCATTCTCCTGTCCATACTGCATGCAAAGATGCCCCCTCCTCTCAGTCTTCACTTGTTATGGCAGTTTCTCAAGAAACAGCATCAACGTTCATGTCCACGTCCCACCACAGCGTTCAATTGTCCATATCTCAGAGCTTTGAACGAAAGAACAAATTCGCAGCCAACGCCCCACAGGCCACAGTCCTAAATTCGCACATTTCATGACTGCTTGCGTTGGAAATGCTGCCTTTTAGGCTGGTGGAGACGGAATCCTTCCGCAACCTTATGGCGGTAGCCGTCCCTCGGTACTCGGTCGCCAGCCGACACTATTTTGCCTGGTGTGCCATCCCCGCACTACACAAGCACGTGTCCCAAAACATCTGCCGTGCCCTCAACAACGCAGTTACTGGGAGAGTCCACCTGACAACGGACACGTGGACAAGTGCTTGTGGCCAGGGACAGTACATCTCCCTGACGGCACACTGGGTAAACATATTGGAAGCTGGGACCCAGTCGGACCTTGGGACGGAACACATCCTTCCCACACCGAGGATTGCGGGCCCTATATCAGTCAGAGTTGCCCCCACAGTGTACTGCTCCTGCGCATCATCCTCCTCCTCCTCATGTTCTGCCTTCATCTCAGATATCACCACATCAGTTACAAGCTGGAAGCACTGCAGTACTGCCTCAGCCAAGCGGCAACAGGCTGTGCTGAAACTCATAAGCTTAGGTGATAAACCTCACACTGCTTGTGAGTTGTGGACAGCTGTGAAAGAGCAGGCAGATCTGTGTCTGAGACCGCTGAACCTAATTCCAGGCATGGTCGAGTGTGACAATGGCCGTAAACTGGTGGCGGCTCTGAGGTGAGGCAAGATCACACACGTACCATGCCTGGCTCATGTGCGCTTCACGGCAGATGCTGGAAAGTGCGGACAGTCAACGCTTCACGGGAGATGCTGAAAAGTGCGGGACCGGAGCCGGCAAGTTACAGTCAGCTGATCGGTTCTCCGGCAGATGCTGGAAGCGGCGGGACCGGAGCGGACGCCTCCCCCATCCATCGGATAGGTGAGTATCCATAGTTTTAAAGCAGTGTATGTACTGCAGCCAGAAGCTGTCTGTACATACACTGCTAGGGGGACACTCACAGGACACACAGACACAGACATTACATTACATTACATACAGACACATACATTACATTACATACAGGTGTAATCCTCCATCCTCACACTTCATTTCTCCTGCATCCTCCATAAAAAAACGCAGGAAAAAAAGCAGTGTGTGAATGGAGGTGCTTTTTTTACCTGCGTAAAAAAACGCAGGTAAAAAAAGCAGGAAATACGCACGGGTAAAAATACGCAGGAAAAAAAGCAATGTGTGAACGCAGCCTAAAACTGTCTTGTTAAGATACTGTGACCTCCACCACTCTTCCAAGGGGCATAGATATTGTCTTTTTATTCCACTGCGACCTCCACCACTCTTCCAAGGGGCATTAATACTGTCTTGTTAATCTACTGTGACCTCCACCACTCTTCCAAGGGGCAATGATATTGTCTATTTATTCCACTGCGACATCCACCACTCTTCCAAGGGGCATTAAAAATGTCTTGTTAAACTACTGTGACCTCCACCACTCTTCCAAGGGGCATTAAAACCATCTTCTTATGCTACTGTGACCTCAACCACTCTTCCAAGGGGCATTAAAACCATCTTGTTAAGCTACTGTGACCTCCACCACTCTTCCAAGGGGCATTAAAACCGTCTTGTTAAGCTACTGTGACCTCCACCACTCTTCCAAGGGGCATTGATATTGTCTTTTTATTCCACTGCGACCTCCACCACTCTTCCAAGGGGCATGAAAACTTTCTTGTTAAGCTACTGTGACCTCCACCACTCTTCCAAGGGGCATTAAAATTGTCTTCTTAAGCTACTGTGACCTCCACGTCTCTTCCAAGGGGCATTAAAACCATCTTGTTAAACCACTCTGACCTCCACGTCTCTTCCAAGGGGCATTAAAAGCGTCTTGTTAAACCACTCTGAACTCCACAGCTCTTCCAAGGGGCATTGAAATGTTGTTTTTAATTAATTCTAACCTCCACGACTCTTCCAACGGACATTGCATTTCCTCCTAATTTTAGTCAGCTTTTGGTTTTCAATGCATAGGCGAACACTAAGGGAGACCCACTACCCAATAATGGGTAGAAGGTTTTAGTACGCTGTAATCCACGTCTGTTTCAAGGGGCATTGCAGTTCCTCATAATTTTTGGAAAGCCTTCCATTCACTGCTTAGGCCAACAGTGTACAGGAGACCCAATTGCTATAAATGGGAAAAACGGTTTAGTTAAGGCCCTCTGGCCTCCATGTCACTTCCAAGGGGCACTGGAGTGTCTCGAAATTTTTGGTAGGCATTGCATTCACTGTATGCCCTATAACTGTGTAGCCGAACCGCTCCTTTTGGTACAGAAACATATCCTACAAGACATGTGTGGTTGACTGGCCTGATATTGATGTGAATGGTCCCTGTTCCTCCTGCTCTTTCTCCTTTGCCACCACCTCATCCATCATTCATCACCTGAAGCTTTGTTTTAACGGGAGTCATAGAACTGGGATAGTAGCAGGAAAACATCCAGTAATCCTCGGAGGAGGTAGGATATGGGCCAAAACGCTGACCACCTCAGGCCTAGCCGCTACTACATACATGCGCTTGCATTCCAAGGATCAAAAAGCTGAGGAGATGGATGGTATCATGATCATGAATAATTTACTCGTTGTGTAGGAGGCCGACCACTGCTGCTGTCTACCTTCTGAACTTTGTGTTGAAGCTTGATTGACCCAGGACCCGCAATCCTCTATGTCTGGAGGACGTGTTGCATCCCAGTGTCCAACTGTGTCCCGGCTTCCACAATATTAACCCAGTGTGACGATGTCAGTCAGATGGACCATCCCTGGCCACATTCACTTGTCCAAGTGTTTGTGGTTAGGCTGTCCTTCAAATAGGGGCGGCTGGGGACCGTTTATGGACACCCGGCCGCCCCTAGGTGGCTGGGAACCAAGTGTGGACACCCGGCCGCCGGGCGGCTGGGGACTGAGTATGGATACTAGGCCGCCGACGCAGCCATGACGTGGTGGCCAGATTCTGCCTCCACATGCCTAAAAGGCCCAATTTCAAGTGCAAGCAAGCTAGCAGTATGGTATTGCAGCCTGAAGGTGGGTGGGTGGGTGGCAGACTGCATACTTGCGCTTGCATTGCAAGGAATGGGGGAGGTACAATTGAACACTGCCCTGGGACAAGGACTTGCACGGGGATAGTTACAAGTCTGCATATTCTGATGCGGCAAGGATCACTTCTGATGGGCACACTTTTAGGCAGTGACCTGGGTGTCGGAGATGCTTCCAGGGGTCTTCCCCATGCTGTTCCCATGTCTTTTCAGCACTGTATGCATGTGGCACACAGCACATGGCCAGATAAGGCTGTAAAATGTTAAAATGACATTTCCCGGTGAATGCATTTGTCACGGTTGAAAGCAATACAAAAGTGCAAAAACGCATAAAAAATGCTACTTGTGAACATAGCCAAAGGTGTGGAGGAGTATTTTTGTTTTTGGTTATTTATTTTACCTTATACCGAAGTCTTTACCATGGAAAGGATGTTCCTTAACATATTTCACAGGAAAGCAGTTTCAGTTTCGTTTTTGAACGTTTCATTGTGAGCCCGTAAAAGTGGCTTAATACCTTTGACCACGTTGTTGACAGCAGTGACCTAGGGGTCAGAAATGCTTCCTGGGGCGATCCCCATGCTGTTGCCATGTCATTTGAGCACTGTCACTATCGTTTTGGGAACTTTTTAGGCTTTCTGCAGACTGCCGGGGGTGCCGCAGCAAAAATGCTCGGGTCTCCCATAGACTAACATTGGGCTCGTTGCTCGGGTCGAGCACCCGAGTATCACGGTGAGCTCGGCCAGAGCTTCGAGCACCCGAGCATTTTAGTGCTCGCTCAACACTGTTCAGGACAGATCTTCAAGTCGTCTCTTGAGACTGCCGCTGAAGTTTCCCCTCCATCTTTGCTGATGAGGCACACTTTGGTGTTATCGTAACTTGAATTTTGGACGGTGTATGGCTCTACCTCCCACTGGTCATCTAATTTGTGGAGTCGTATTTTCCTCTTAAGTACCTGTTCTCCAGGTGATAAGGGAATGACAGGTGCGTGCTGATTATAAGTTTTCTCTTACTTCTGTCTTGCCTGGGACAAACTTACCAGGTCTTGCTCTCTTCAGGTAAGCGGGTGTACAGTTGGTGGAGTTTACCTGGATGTGATTATATAGGTCCACCAAATCTGGTAACTTCTCTGGTCACAGGCTACGTTCTTCAAGGGGCAACGTCTTCAACAGGTCTATCACTACCTGGTTCATCTTTTCACACAACCCGTTGGTCTTGGGATGATACGGCGTCGTCCTGATTTTCTTGCAGCCGTACAAGTTACAGAATTCCTGGAACATCTCTGCTTCAAAGGCTGGACCCTGGTCGGTAAGCACCCTTTCAGGGTAACCGTGCGGGCGACAAAAGTGCTGTTGGAACGCTTTGGCTGCCGTCTGAGCCGTCTGGTCTTTCACTGGCACTACTACCAAAAACCTGGAGTAGTCGTCTACTATGGTGAGAGCGTAGACATAGCCTGACCGGCTTGGGGCTAGCTTCACGTGGTCCAAGGCTACCAGTTCAAGTGGTTGTTTGGTGATTATGGGCTGCAGGGGAGCCCTCTGGCTGTCACGGTCTTTTCGTCTCAGGTTGCATGGACCACATTCTCGACACCATCTCTCGATTGCTTTCCTCATGCCAGCCCAGTAGTATCGCTCACGTAGCAGGACTTCCAACTTCTTCAACCCGAAGTGTCCTGCTCCATCGTGGTACGCTTCTAAGACCATTGACGCATCCTGCCTCGGGACTACCACCTGCCAGACCAGTTCATGTGTCCGGGAGTTGATGCTTCTTCGACACTGCTTTCCTTCGTAGATGAACAGTTTTCCCTTCTCCTTCCACAACTGTTGGTTCTCCTGTGGAGCATCTGGATCAGGGTACGAGTCAGCTTGTGTCAGCAACTCCTTGACTAGGCGGACAGCCGGGTCACTATCCTGCGTTTTTGCCCATCCATGGTGGGGCAATGGGTTGAACGTGGCCTCTCCGTTGGTGGAGCGCTTGTCCCTTACACAGTGGGAGCACTGGGTCACCCCATGACGATGGAAAGTGGGTATCTCTATCTCCTCCAGCTCTTCCGGGTCTTCTCCCCCATCTGGAAAGTTGGGCATCCTGGACAGCGCATCAGCATTTGCATTTTTATGCCCCGCCCGATACTTGATGGTAAACTCGTAGTTAGACAGTCGGGCCATCCATCGTTGCTCTAGGGCACCAAGCTTCGCAGTCTCCAGGTGCGTCAGCGGGTTGTTATCTGTGAAGACTGTAAATTTGGAGGAGGCGAGATAGTGCTTGAAGCGCTCTGTTACAGCCCAGACTATGGCGAGAAACTCCAACTTGAAGGAACTGTAGTTGTCGGGGTTCCTTTCCGTAGGACGGAGCTTCTTGCTGGCGTAGGCAATCACTCTCTCTGCCTTGCTGTACCTGGGACAGCACCGCTCCTAATCCCACATTGCTGGCATCTGTATGAAGTATAAAGGGTTGGCCATAGTCTGGGTAGGCCAGGACTTCGTCTGCGGTGAGAGCCATTTTCAGTCGGGTGAAGGATTCGTCTTCTGGTTTACCCCATTTGAGCGGAGGTTTGGGGTTCTTGGCCTTCTTGGACTGGCCTACCAGTCTGAACTCCTCTCAGAAAAAGGGCACGGGTGGCAGCTCTGCTCCTTCCATTACCCGGTGGGATCCTCAGAGCCTACCGGGCTTTCCCGACCAGGACGTGGAGTAGCAAGGTCGGGTGTTGGGGGCCGGTACCCCTCTTGCAGCCGGAATCCCTTTGAATAGATCAGAATAGCGAGGACAGGTGGCGTATACCGCTCCGTCTGCATCCTCCCTGGGGCCATTTGCTGTGGAGCTACACTCCTAAGCTCCGGGCCTTCTTGGTCATGGTCCTTGACCGGGTTGAGACATATGTTAACTCGAACCTGCCCCTCGACCCAAGGCCAGGGTACGAGGGCCGTGTCTCCATCCGCTGCAGGTCCACACAGGATCCACTTTCAGGGTGGGAGATCACAATCAAAAGAACCGACCAATGACCAAGATGGCAGTGTATTAAATATGAATTATTAAGTGTCACTAAAATGTGAGTCCTCCACCCTCACCCACTACATGGTTCCCCTATCTCTTGGTTCCCCAGTCTCCCTGTAACCAGGAGGGCAGCACCTAGTGCATTCTAGCCCCCTCTGGTGGAGAAGTGTGGTGTTGAATGTGGAGGTGGAGTCCTGACCATCACACTGTTCTTACCTCAGAGGAGGAACACTACACTCCATTAAAGAAGTGCAGCATCCCAGTGGCGGTCGAACCCTCAGGGGCGCCACATTACCTTCAGGCCAAAACCAGATAGGGCTTCAAACACCTCGGCAAGGTGCTCCAGGTGTTCTTCATATGTCTTCGAGTAGACAATTACGTCGTCCATGTACAGCAGGACAGTTTCGAAGTTCTTGTGTCCTAGGCAGCACTCCATTAACCGCTGGAAGGTTCCTGGGGCATTGCAGAGCCCGAATGGCATGCAGTTGAACTCGCTGAGGCCCATTGGTGTTGTAAACGCGGTCTTTTCTTTGTCCGCCTCTGCCACAGGAACCTGACAGTATCTACTGGTGAGATCCAAAGTGGAGAAATAATTAGCAGATCTTAATGCTGCTAGTGACTCCTCAATTCTGGGTAATGGGTAGGCATCCTTATGTGTAATGCGGTTAATCTGCCTGTAGTCAACACACATCCTCATTGTACCATCCTTCTTTCTAACGAGAACTAATGGAGCTGCCCAGGGGCTACAACTATCCCTTTTCACCCCAGCCTCCTTCATCTCCCGTAACATCCCTTTGGCATATTGATAGTGAGCTGGGGGTACAGGCCGGTACCTCTCTTTACTGGGTCGATGATCTCCCGTGGGGATATGATGTTGAAGCCCTTTTACCTGCCCAAAGTCTAGTGGGTGTTTGCTGAAGACGCGCTCATATTCTTGGACCACCCGGTATACTCCATGCTTTTCAGTGCCCACTTGTAGCTTCTGACACCAATCCTCCATCTGTCCCTTGGAACCATTATCCTCTGCCGGTTTGGATGGAGGCAAGGGTTCCACTATCTTTATTGAGTTGTTACTGACAGTGAATAGCTTAGCAAGGGTAGCATACCGGGGTAAATGGACCTCTTTCTCCCCACAATTCAGGATGCTTATCGGTACTCTCCCCTTGCAGACATCGACTACCCCCCTGGCCGGCAAGATAGTGGGCCTACTGTCAGAGTACACGGGCTCTAACAGGGCCTGATAATCTTGACCCCTCAGACCAATTGTTGCCCGACACCATATTAACATTTCGCTTCTAGGGGGCATTGCAATGGGGAATGGATCACTCATCCTGACACTGCCAATTTCCCCTCTAGACAGCTCTACCTGTTGTCTTTTCATCAGGGCTCTGATCTCCTTCTGTAGAACTCGCTGCTGACTGGAACTGGCAGTCTCTGCGACCTGTTGTAACAAAACAATAATTTCTCCAAGACAATTTTCTATAACACTAGTGCCTAAGGTTATCATGGGATGACTTTCTCGGCGATCAATATCAACAATAATCATTCCTTGTGATGGCAATTCTACTTTGCCAACTTTTATGGTCACCTCTTTATACCCCACCTGAGGCAAGGGCTTACCATTGCTGGCATAGATACTAAGGTGTTCATCTGGACGGCGGGTAATGTCTGAATCAGTCCAGTATTGTTTATAAAGGATATACGGCATCATGGTCACCTGGGACCCAGTGTCCAGCGACGTACTTGTCTCCTCAGCTTTTTGGGCCCGGTCATCTTACTCCTGGGGGTTGGCCCTCTGCTCCAGGGGTTGCTCGTTTAAATTACAGAATCTTGAGTAGTGCCCCGCCTTTTGACTGCGGTGGCAGATGGGTTGTCCGTCCTGGTCGTAGCGATCACTGTTCCTCCCTCTGATCGGTGGAATTCTTCTCTGTCGTCGCCACGGGATGTCATCTAGACTGGAAGCCAGCTGGATCTTTTCCTTTGGAGACACTTGCATGGCCTGCACGGTCTTGGTTAACGCAGCCACACTTTTGGTCAGCTCCTGGACCTGAAGGCGCAGGTCTGCAGACGGGTAATTGTCTAGAGTCTGCGCGTCAGCTTCCACAGGTTCTGGGGAAAAGGACGCCACCTCCTGGTGGTATGTGATAGCTCGGAGCCGGTGGGATGCAGCGCCTCCTGGTGTTGATTCCCGCAGCACCCGGATGGCTCTGTCTTTAAATTGCGTAAAGGCCAGATCAGGGTTTTGCAGAGCCATAAGCGCAGCTGTGTCCTGTGAGCGCTGGACAGCAGCCCCTCAATAAACTGCTCAGTTAGCAATCTGTCCTCATCATGTACACTGTCAGGGTCAACCTGTTTGATGGCCCGCAGTGCCTCCTGCAGGTTTAGAGCATAGTCCCATACACTGTCCTGCACCCTTTGTTTGCACCCGTAAAAAATCACTTTAATTTCTGCTGCGGTGCTGGTGTCAAAGGTATCCTTCAATCGGGCCAGTATTTCTTTTACAGTGCCTTTGTCTCTGCCCGACCAGGACTTCACCTTTCTCTGGGCTGCACCGATTAGCTGGCCTATGAGGATGCTGACTTTTTGCTCCTCAGACAGGGTTTATACTTTAAACAAACTGCGCAGTCTCTCTTCAAAGTCATTCAGGATGTGCGACTCCCCTGAGTAATGGTGTAACCACGCCGCCCCCGGTATGTATGGCATTGATAACGGCATTACAGTGGCAGCGTCCTTGCCTGCGGCTGAACCCTCCTCCTTGTTGGGCATCTTCCTCCTCCCTAGTGAACCTCAGCCAGGTTCTGGGCGTCTCCTGACGTACCAGTATGCTGCTCTGCAGGCGGAAGGATCTCTTACCTGGCGGTTCTGGATCAGGGATTCTTTCTTCCCCCTCAGCGGGCAGCAAACCACGTGATAACACAGTTCAATAAAGTCTATGGCACACAGGACCCGGTTATACCGGGCTTCATGAATCCCGTTCGTGACGCCAAGTTGACGTGCCCCCTGGGCATTGGGGTACCCGTTGCCGGGCCGGTAGATACTGGGGGATGTCACAATGGCGGTGACCCGGTCCGTGACCCAGGGCGGTCAATAACAGGGGTTTATTTATAGGGGATTAATAGTGATTGTATAAAGTTCGTGACGCCACCTGTGGTATGCAGCTAAGGGAGCCGCCGCTGCGGAGCAGGTCCTCTGGAGCTGATGTTACTGCAACAGGGATGGTGTGGCTCTCCACAGGTAGAGCTTATCTCCAGGGTAGTGTAGATGTTATGGGTTATGCTGGGCGTTGTAGTGCAGGGGTTGATGGCGCAGCAATAATCAGTCCACAACTTAATGGCGGTTTCCTCTTATCTTTACCGGTAGTGATTAGACAAGCCGGGACTAGGGTACTGGCTAGAAGTGGAATTCCGGGCAGCCTAGAAGCAAGTAAAGAATCCTCCTTGCCAGGTGAAGTTGGAGGCCTTCCCTTTCCACTAAACTCTTTGGCCCTGCTGCTTGTAGCTGTGCGGTTGCCCTCGTCCCTGAGTGCAACGTTTCTGTGCTCACCCGTATGGCAGTCAGCTCGGGCCTTGCCATACAGAATCTCCGGAACTCCCATTTAAGAATGGTAGAGCGGTAGTGCGGATGATTGACCTCTGCTCCACTTTTCAGGAAGGTTGGGGGTCCGACAACCCGCAAATAGGATAACTTTCCAACTTAAATCAACCCCTTTAAGAAGCATTAAAGGGGTTATCGGTCTAAAACTACAAATCTGCAGTCACTCTTTGTGACGGCAGACTTGTGACTGTTCACATCACGCACTGCTTGCTGTGAGGATTCTCTGGTGCCAGCGTCAGGAATAGTGGTCATGTGACAGCAAATATGCGATATGCATACGCCCAGCCACAATTCGACTAGATGGATACTGCCTCGCTCAATTTATTTGCATAGTCGGATGGTGTCCGGAAATATGCAAATCGCATACTTGCAGTAACATGACCACCGTTCCCAAAGCTGATGACGCGCCCCCTGGGCCTAGTGTGGACGTGTGTGGGATACCCGGAGCCGGGTCTCTGGGGGTTGTAGTCTCCGTGGCGACGACCCAGTCCCGTGGCTCAGGGTGGTCAAACCAGTGGCAGTCTTTTATGGGTTTTAGGTTAATTGTCCGACTACGCCACCCGTGGATTGCGGTCAGGGTGTACCGCTGTTGCGAGGCAGACCGCTGAGGCTGGTGTGGTGTGCGCAGCAAAGGATGGGATAACTCCCCACGGGAGGAGTATAGCCTCAGGGCAGAGAATGTGGATGAGGGGAGTGATGGTGCACGGGCGTCCCAGTACTAGTAGTGCTGTATGCGGTAAGAAAGCAGGAACGACTCAGAGTCTTTGCAGTGCAGTTCAGGGTCTTTACTGATGATATTAAGGCAGACCCTCCCGGGAGTACTAGCTAGCATAAGGGGCTTGGTCAGTCTGTGAGCAAGCAGGAATTCCCCTGGCCAGGTGGAGTTGTAGGCCTCCCCGTCTATCTGCACTCTTCCTGGCTACCTTGCTGTAAGCGAGTGGAAGTGTGTCACCCTGGCCTGGATGCCACAAGTGCAATTAAAGCTGTGTCTGAGAGCAAGGGGGAGGTTCTCTAGTCAGGGGAACATTAGCATGCAATGCCTCCTGTCTCAGGCCAGTAGGGGGAGCTGGCTGCCGCTATAAAAGCTGGTACTGGGGGCAGGGTTAGGGAGAACTTGAAGGCCTGTCTCAGGACTGAGACTTGTCCCAGAGCAGAGCAGGGACAGACAGTTTTGTATTGCACCTAAGAGGAAGTGTGGCAGGAGGAGAGCCACAAGCCAGAGACAAGAGGCGAAGTGAGCCTGTCTTGGCAGATAAAAGACTTACTTTACCAGACTTTGGTGTCTGAGGCTGGGAGGATTCCACATTCTCCAGCAGATAACCAGTTCGCAGGGGACTGTATATTCCTTGGCCTAAGAAGGCTGGAGGCCCTGCCACAATAGAAGGGACCAGTAAAGCCGTACAAGGCTGGGAGCAGAAAGGAACCCACGTCGCAGGCCATACAGGCGAGAATACACGGAAAGCTCGGAAACGTGGGCTGTTACCCTATAACGAGGAGATAGCCAGAAGGAGCGCAGAAAGCACGGTAGGCCTACACTCTCACCCCGTTGCTCTCAGACATCCAGGTCCCCTCCTAGCTGGGACTGTTTATGGGTCAGTTTACCTGTTTCAGTAAAGACCCTGGACTGCAACCTATTGTCTGTGTGCTCCTTCGCGCCTCCAGCACTACCGGTACTGGGACTCTCACCACCATCACTCCCACCATCCACTACACTGGCCTGGGGCCGCACTCTTCCCGTGGGGAGTCACACCATCCCAGCTGCACATATCATCAGCCCCAGTGGTCTGCCTTGCAGCGGCGGTTCCTAATGACCGCAAATCCACGGGTGGCGTAGTCGGACATAATCAACAACACATAACGGACTACCACTGGCCTGACCACCCTGAGCCATGGAACCGGGTCGCCACTACTATCCCCATCGTCTCCCTATTGCCCTGATCTGAGTGCCCCATGGCCCAGGGGGCGAGTCAGCTTTGGCGTAGTCGGTAGGATTTCGTGCCCGCAACCACCGGGTACTGCATGCCTGAAAGAGACTTTTGTAACTTACCTGTGGCGAAGTTTCCCGCCGTCCGAAGTCGTTTCCCGCCATCCGGAGCCGATTCCCGCCATCAGACGCCATCTTGGACCGTTTCCCGCTGTCTTCTGCCGTCTTCCCGCCATCCGCAGCTGCTTCCCGCCATCGGACGCCATCTTCAGGACGCCGCGCGGGAAGAAGAGGGGCGTGGATGCCGAAAGCGCGCGAGACCCGAAGCTCCGCCCCACGCACCGACGCTGCGCAAGGTCCTGGAAGGGAGAGAGAGTGGCGCTGACGTCATCAGGACGCGACGCCAGGTCCTCGTCCATAGCAGCAGCAGCGGAGCCGCGGCCTACAGAAGAGGATCGTCGGAAGGTAGGCCACGCTTAACTAGGGGGGAGGGAGATGTCGGACACAGAGGCCCCCACTACCACCAACGCAGCTGCAGCAGCGGTGATGCCCTTTTCCCTTCCCTACATCCCTGGAGCGGCCTGGCTGCCCAAATACTCAGGGGAGCCCCATGCCCTAACTGACTTCAAGGAAAGGCTATACAGTTTGTTCCACGTTTACCCCCTGACAGAGGAACAGAGGATTAGCATACTAACGGGGCAGTTAACTGGCGCAACCCAAAGGGAGGTAAAATCATGGCCCACTGAGGAGAAAAGGACTGTGAAGGGTATTCTGGCCCGGCTGCGGGGTACCTTTGACACACGTACCTCCGCTGAGATTAAAATGAGGTTCTATGGATGTAAGCAGTGGGCACCGGACAGCATCAGAGACTATGCCCTAAATTTGCAGGAAGCCCTAAGGGCCATCCAACAAACTGACCCTGGCAGCGTGCAGGAAACGGATAAGTTACTAACAGAACAATTCATAGGAGGACTGCTGTCTAGCGCCCACAGGGCCCAACTGCGCCTCATGTTCTTTCAGAACCCCGACCTGACCTTTGCCCAATTTAAGGACAGGGCCATAAGGGTGCTTCGTGAATCCGCAACCAGTGGTGCTATAAACCCCCGGCGCCCTGCTATCACCTACCACCAGGAGGCGGCGCCCTCCTCTATGGACCCCGTGGGGGCTGATGCATAGGCCCTCAACCAAGCCCCGTCGAAAGACCTGCACCACCAAGTCCAGGAGCTGACCAGGAGCGTCGCGGCGTTGACCAGGAACGTCCAGGCGTTGCAAGTGGACCCGTCAAGACCCATCGAGCTGGCTTCAAGTCCGGAGGATGTCCAGTGGCATCGACAGAGGAGGATCCCGTCGTTCAGAGGGAGGCCCACAGACCGCTACGCAGAGGATGGACGGTATCCCCATGAGCGCCTTGCTGGATACTGGGTCGCAAGTAACCACTATCCCTTATGTACCTTTTAAGCAGTATTGGACTGATGCTGATATCACACGGTATCCAGACAGTAACTTGAGCATCATCGCCAGTAATGGCTTACCCGTGCCGCAGATGGGGTTCAAGGAGATGACCATTAAGATTGGTAAAGTTGAACTGCCGGCACAGGGAGTAATTATTGTGGACATTGACCGTCGTGAAAGTCACCCTAAAATAACTGAGGGTACTAATGTAATTGAAAATTGTCTTTCAGAGGTAATTGTAATCTTACAACAGGTGGCGGTGAATGCTAGTTCCAGCCAACAGAGAGTCCTCAACAAGGAGATAAAAGCCCTGATGAGACGGCAGCAGGAAGAACTGTCTGGTGGTGAGATCGGTAGCGTAAAACTGAGTGACCCATTCCCCATTTCCATGCCTCCCAAAAGTGAAATGATGATCTGGTGTCGGACTGCAATCGGGTTGAGAGGTAGAGACTACCAAGCCATGGTAGAACCCGTGTACTCAGACAGCAGGCCCACCATTTTGACAGCCCGGGGGGTGGTTGATGTCCGTCATGGGAGGGTGCCCGTCCGCATCCTCAACATTGGGGAGAGGGAGGTACACTTACCCAGGTACGCTACGCTCGCCAAGCTGTTTGTGGTCGAACACAAAGCTATCAGGGCCGTGGAACCATTGCCTCCATCTCCACAGGCGGAGGGTAATGGCTCCCAGAAACAAAAGGAGAACTGGTGCCAGAAACTCCACGTGGGTGCAGACTCCACTCCCCTGCACCAAAAACAAGGAGTCTACCGGGTGGTACAGGAGTACGAGAGAGTCTTTAGTAAGCACCCGCTAGACTTCGGCAGAGTAAAAGGGATAGAACACCACATCCCCACAGGGAGCCACCCACCAATAAAAGAGAGACACAGACCTGTACCCCCTGCACACTATCAGAACGCAAAGGGCATGCTAAGAGAAATGAAGGAACCTGGGGTCATTAGAGACAGCTGTGGCCCCTGGGCAGCCCCCTTGGTTCTGGTGAAAAAGAAAGACGGCACCATGAGAATGTGCGTCGACTATAGACAAATCAACCGTATCACCCACAAAGACGCATATCCGCTGCCTAGAATAGAGGAGTCTTTAGCCGCATTAAAATCAGCTAACTTCTTTTCTACTTTGGACCTTACTAGCGGGTACTGGCAGGTTCCTGTGGCAGAGGCTGACAAGGAGAAGACCGCCTTCACCACCCCGATGGGACTGAGCGAGTTAAACTGTATGCCTCTCGGGCTTTGCAACGCACCAGGAACCTTCCAGCGGCTGATGGAATGCTGTCTAGGGCACCGAAACTTCGAGATGGTCCTCCTTTACCTGGACGACGTGATCGTCTATTCGAAGACCTACGAGGACCATCTCAAACACCTGGCTGAGGTGTTCGAAGCTCTGGCAGGCTATGGCCTGAAGGTGAAACCATCGAAGTGTCACCTGCTGAAACCAAAGGTCCAGTACCTAGGGCACGTGGTAAGCGCGGAAGGAGTAGCCCCCGACCCTGACAAGGTCACGGCAATCAAGAGCTGGCCAAGCCCCTCGAACATCAAAGAGGTGAGACAGTTTCTCGGGTTGGTAGGCTACTACCGAAGGTTCATCCCCGGGTTTACCAAGATGGCAGCTCCAATGCAGGACCTCCTGATCGGACAGTCTAAGTCCAGGAGTCAAAATCCACCCTTCAAGTGGGATAAACCAGAAGAGGAGTCCTTCCGCCAGTTGAAGATGGCCCTCACAGGGGATGAGATCCTGGCCTACCCTGATTATGGCCAGCCTTTTATCCTTCACACAGACGCCAGTAATGTGGGACTGGGAGCCGTACTGTCCCAAAACCAACAGGGCAGAGAAAGGGTGATCGCGTACGCCAGCCGGAAGCTGAGACCCACTGAGAGGAACCCGGAGAATTACAGCTCCTTCAAGCTAGAATTCTTGGCGGTGGTGTGGGCCGTGACGGAACGCTTCAAGCATTACCTGGCCTCCGCAAAGTTCACCGTGTACACGGACAACAACCCGTTGACACACCTGGACAATGCAAGACTGGGTGCCCTAGAACAGCGGTGGATGGCCCGTCTCTCCAACTATGACTTCGTGATCAAGTACCGGGCCGGCAAAACCAATGCCAACGCTGACGCCCTATCGAGGATGCCTCACTTACCTGAAGGTGACGAAGACCCAGAAGAGCTGGAGGAGGTAGAACTCCCCGCGTTTCACCGGTATGGAGCCGCTCAATACTCCCACCGCGTGAAGGAGGAGGATCTAACAACCGTGATGATCAATCCCCTACCTCACCACAGCTGGGCCGAGACCCAATATAGTGACCCTGCAGTCCGTCTGGTGAAAGATCTGCTGACCCAGGAAGATGCCCGCATAGATCCGGATGCTCCAGAGGAAGCCAAGCAGCTATGGAAAGAGAAGAGCAAGCTGTTCCTCTACGAAGGCAAGTTGTGCAGAAGGATTGTCAACCACCGGACGCACGAGCTAACCTGGCAAGTCGTGGTCCCAAGGCGAGATGCAGCTATGGTCCTGGGGGCTTACCATGACAGAGCGGGACACTTCGGTTGGAAGAAACTGGAGTTCCTGCTAAGAGGAATGTTCTTTTGGGTCGGCATGAGAGGAGCTGTAGAAAAGTGGTGCAGAGACTGTGGCCCTTGTCACCTGAGGAGGAAGGACCGCACCAGCCAGAAGACACCCTTGAGGCCCATCGTCACCACGCAGCCTCTTGAGCTGGTAGCTCTCGGCCATGTCAAATTGGCTCCAAGCCGGTCAGGATACATCTATGCCCTGACAATCGTGGACCACTATTCCCGTTTTCTAGTGGTGGTCCCGGTAAAGGACTTGACAGCCCAAACAGCGGCCAGAGCCTTCCAGCAATACTTCTGCCGTCCACACGGGTATCCGGAACAGGTCCTGACAGACCAGGGTCCAGCGTTCGAGGCTGAAATCTTGCAGGAGTTCTGCAACCTCTATGGCTGTAAGAAGATTCGTACAACGCCTTACCACCCCCAAACCAACGGGATGTGTGAGAAGATGAACAATATAGTCATTGATCTCCTGAAGACGTTGCCCCTGGAGGAACGCAGCTTGTGGCCAGAAAAACTGCCGGACCTGATAGACCTATACAACAATATCCCGGTGAATGCTACAAACTGCTCCCCGGCTTACCTGATGCGAGCTAGACCAGGTAAGCTGCCCGTAGACCTGGAGATGGGAGTCCTGACGCCTGAGGACACCTCCCCGAATGCAGACTGGGATACGGAAAGGCAACTGCAGTACAAGAAGGTACAGGAGAGTGTGGAGAGTGTGGAGAGGAGCCTGGCCCAGGTGAGAGAAAGGCATGAAAAACTCTTCAATCAACACGCCCCTGCTGGTCCCCTAGAACCTGGTGAGCAGGTCCTGAAGCGGAAGAGAAGGCTACATAAGTTGGACGACCAGTGGGAAAGGGAACCATACACCGTACTGCAGTCTGTTCACGACAACCCGAAGGTGTGCGTGATCACCAAGGACGGAGGAGAAACCACTAGTACCGTCTCCAGAGACCACATCAAAAGATGCCCCGAGCAACTCCGTAGTGCAGAAGAGGATCAGAGTGACCTTGAACCCGCAGAGGACAAGGAAGAAATGATCAGCACCGTTCTCGGAGAGTTCCCTCAGTCCTGGACTCGGATAAACGATGCTATAGTGGTACCCGTCCTGCATTTCCTGCAACCGGCACAGCAACAACCAACACCAGAGCTGGAAGGTGAAGAGGAGCAAGCAGTTCCAGAGGCAGAAGAGCCTGTACCAGCAGCCCAGGAGAGTCAACCCTCTGCTGACAGTGAGCCTGCCATGCCTGCGGTAAGCCAAAGGACTCGCAGACAGCTGCCTGCCCTACCTGTACAACCAGCTGATAGCTGTACCCCTAACGCTAGTGGGGAAAGCCAGGTTAGTCTACCACCAGACAGTGGGTTAAGGAGATCAACCAGGAGCACAAAGGGGCAGATACCCGCTTGCTGGAAAATATAGAGTGTACTAAAATTGTAAATAACCCTGTTGCCAAATGTTGAATTGTTTGCCAAGTTACATGCTTGTTTGGTAATTCTGTGTTTCAGTTTCTTGCAGTTACCCTAAGGACTCACAGGTTATGGACTTTTTATAACCAGGACCTTGTATGGACTGCGTTCGGAGCCTAACCCAGGAATGAACTAAGACTGTAAAGGACTTGGGGTAGGGCAGACCCCCACCTGGTTAAGGCTCCCCGTTGTATTGGTGATATGGACACCCCGTCACAGGCCACACTGTGACCTTAAGAACTCAATCTGTGCGTCGTTTGTCTATTAATGTTTTCATATTGTCTTTGGTTATTGTTTAGTCCCGGAGTACTAAATTTCACTAGGGGGGAATGTGTCACCCTGGCCTGGATGCCACAAGTGTAATTAAAGCTGTGTCTGAGAGCAAGGGGAAGGTTCTCTAGTCAGGGGAACATTAGCATGCAATACCTCCTGTCTCAGGCCAGTAGGGGGAGCTGGCTGCCCCTATAAAAGCTGGTACTGGGGGCAGGGTTAGGGAGAACTTGAAGGCCTGTCTCAGGATTGAGACTTGTCCCAGAGCAGAGCAGGGACAGACAGTTTTGTATTGCACCTAAGAGGAAGTGTGGCAGGAGGAGAGCCACAAGCCAGAGACAAGAGGCGAAGTGAGCCTGTCTTGGCAGATAAAAGACTTACTTTACCAGACTTTGGTGTCTGAGGCTGGGAGGATTCCACATTCTCCAGCAGATAACCAGTTCGCAGGGGACTGTATATTCCTTGGCCTAAGAAGCCTGGAGGCCCTGCCACAACAGAAGGGACCAGTAAAGCCGTACAAGGCTGGGAGCAGAAAGGAACCCACGTCGCAGGCCATACAGGCGAGAATACACGGAAAGCTCGGAAACGTGGGCTGTTACCCTATAACGAGGAGATAGCCAGAAGGAGCGCAGAAAGCACGGTAGGCCTGCACCCTCACCCTGACCAGGGCCAATTTCCCCGTTGCTCTCAGACATCCAGGTCCCCTCCTATCTGGGACTGTTTATGGGTCAGTTTACCTGTTTCAGTAAAGACCCTGGACTGCAACCTATTGTCTGTGTGCTCCTTCGCGCCTCCAGCACTACCGGTACTGGGACTCTCACCACCATCACTCCCACCATCCACTACACTGCCCTGGGGCTGCACTCTTCCCGTGGGGAGTCACACCATCCCAGCTGCACATATCATCAGCCCCAGTGGTCTGCCTTGCAGCGGCGGTTCCTAATGACCACAAATCCACGGGTGGCGTAGTCGGACATAATCAACAACACATAACGGACTACCACTGGCCTGACCACCCTGAGCCACGGAACCGGGTCGCCACTACTACCCCCATCGTCTCCCTATTGCCCGGATCCGAGTGCCCCACGGCCCAGGGGGCGAGTCTGAAGTAGCCCAGATCCCTGAGTATACCGTGTGGTGCTCACCCGTATGGCTGGTGACTTGGGGCCTTCTGATAGCCTCCGGTCCTCAATGGCGGTGCTGGTCCCTTCCTTGTGAATGAGCCTCCGCGCTTCTGTGGCCAGAGGACCTGGAATCCCCTGCCAGCTGGTTTCTGCTGCTGGGTGAATATATGTCCCCACAGCCTCGGACTCCGGTGTCTGGTACTTGGATTCACCTGCCAGAGCGAGCTCTGCTCAGCTCCAGCCCCTGGTCTTCAGCTCCTGGCTCCTACAGAGCTCCTGCTGTAACTCTCCCTGGGCCTGGAACTGTCTCCAGGCTCTGACTCCACTGACTAATCCCGCCCCAGACCCAGTTTATAAGGGCAGATTCCTCCCCTCCCAGGTCTGGGCAGGAAGTGTTGCTTGCTTAAGGGCTCCTGACCAGAGAAACCTCCCACTTGCTCTCAGGCGTAATATTTCTATTACTGTGGTAACCAGACCCCTGGGGTGCCACATTCCCCCCTAGTAAATTTTCGTACTCCGGGACTAAACACATTTTTAAGAAAACACAAATACAGGGTATAAACAATAATACAACAACATATATACAAGAAGCTTTAGTCTTTAGAGGTCACGGCGTGTCTGTAACCGGGTGTCCATATCACCCAACAAGGTGAAGTCTTGGCACAGAGTAGGGGACCTGTCCAAAGCAAACCCCAAGCGTTGGCCCTGGGCGTGGCTGCAAGGCTGAGGCTAGCTACTTTGGGCCACAAGGAGGCCACGCCAGACAGGTTTTCTCTTCCGCGGCCATCTTCGCATGAGGCACCAAGGTGCAACTATCTACATTGTAGTTCCGGTTACTCAGTGTCCATAACCTGTCAGTCCAAATAAACCTGCAGGGGTAACTAGAGAAACATAATTAGTAACCAGGTAACAAAAACATAAACCCTTTTCAACATTGGCAATTTAAAAGCAAATTCACATTACATTTAGATTCTCCAGCGAGCGGGCATTTGTCCTCTAGTGATCCTGGTGGACCTACGTAACCCACTATCTGGTTCTGCACTACAGGGTGTAGAAGGTGTTACGGGCAGGCCTGGCAGCTTTCTGCGTACTCTTTGGCTTACTAGGGGCACGGCAGGCTCACTACTAGCAGAGGGTTGATTCTCCTGGGCTGCTGGTATGGATTCTTCTGCCTCCTGGGCCGGCTGCTCTTTTGACACTCCCTGTTCTTCTGTAGGTCCTTGAGGGGCTGGCTGGAGAAAGGTGAGGACGAGTACCACGACTGCGTTGTTGATCTGAGTCCAGGACCGGGGAAAGTCTCCGAGTACGGTACTGATCATTTCTTCCCTTTCCTCTGCGGGTTGAGGGTTTCCTTGATCTTCTTCAGGGCTTTGCAGCTGCTCGGGACACTTCTTCAGGTGGTCTCTGGAGACAATGCCTGTGGTCTCTCTTCCATCCTTACTGATGACACAGACTTTTGGGTTCTCATGGCTTGAGGGCAGTACGGTGTACGGGTCCTTCTCCCACTGGTCGTCCAACTTGTGGAGCCGCCTCTTTCTCTTCAAGACCTGCTCTCCAGGTACCAGGGGAACAGCGGGAGCATACTGGTTATAAGCCTTCTCTTGCCTTTCTCTTGCTTGAGACAGACTTCGCTCGACGCTCTCCTGTACTTTCCGATACTGCTGCTGCCGTTCTGTATCCCAGTCTGCCTCTGGCGAGGTGTCCTCAGGTGTCAGGACTCCCATATCCAGGTCAATAGGCAGCTTACCAGGTCTTGCTTTCATTAGGTAAGCCGGGGTACAGTTGGTGGAGCCTACGGGGATGTGATTGTACAAGTCCACCAAATCAGGCAGTTTTTCAGGCCACAGACTACGTTCTTCCAGGGGCAACGTTTTTAGCAAGTCTATCACCACCTGGTTCATTTTCTCACATAGTCCATTGGTCTGAGGGTGATAGGGCGTTGTTCTTATCTTCCTGCAGCCATACAGATTACAGAACTCCTGGAAGACCTCCGCTTCGAAGGCTGGTCCTTGGTCCGTCAGCACTTGCTCTGGATACCCGTGTGGATGGCAGAAGTGCAGCTGGAAGGCTCTGGCTGCTGTGTGAGCCGTTAGGTCTTTGACAGGGACCACCACCAGGAACCGGGAGTAGTGATCTACAATGGTAAGGGCGTAGACGTACCCAGATTTGCTTGGAGCCAGTTTCACATGGTCCAGGGCTACCAGTTCCAGTGGCTGCCTGGTGATGATGGGCTGCAGGGGACTCTTCTGGCTGGCACGGTCCTTTCTTCTTAGGTTGCACGGGCCACAGTCTCTGCACCACCTCTCGATGGCTCCTCTCATGCCTACCCAGTAGAACTGTTCACGCAACAGGAACTCCAGCTTTTTCCATCCTAAGTGTCCAGCTCCGTCGTGGTACGCCTCCAGAACCATAGCCGCGTCTCGTCTTGGGACCACTACCTGCCAGGTCAGCTCGTGTGTTCTAGAGTTGACCATTCTCCGGCACAGCTTCTTCTTGTAGAGAAACAGCCTGCTTTTCTCCTTCCACAGTTGCTTGGTCTATTCCGGAGCGTCTGGGTCAAGACAGGGAATCAGCCTGTGTCAGCATTTCCTTCACCAGGCGGACTGCGGGATCACTGTCTTGTGTCTCTGTCCAGCTGTGGTGGGGTAAGGGATTGAACATAGCAGAGCGCCTGTCCCTCACACGGTGGGAATACAGGGTAATCCCATGACGGTGGAACGCAGGGAGTTCGATTTCTTCCAGTTCTTCTGGATCTTCCCCGACGTCCGGTAAGTTTGGCATTCTGGACAGGGCATCCGCATTGGCATTTGAGCGTCCCGCCCGGTATTTGATGGTGAATTCATAGTTGGACAGGCGGGCCATCCATCTCTGCTCCAGGGCACCAAGTTTTGCAGTGTCCAGGTGTGTCAACGGGTTGTTATCCGTGTACACGGTGAACTTGGAAGAGGCAAGGTAATGCTTGAAACGTTCGGTCACTGCCCACACCACTGCCAGGAACTCTAGCTTGAATAAGCTATAATTCTCAGGGTTTCTCTCTATGGGTCGTAGTTTTCGGCTGGCGTAAGCGATTACCCGTTCTTTCCCCTGCTGGATCTGGGACAGTACGGCTCCTAGGGCGTTGTTGCTCTCATCCGTGTGGAGGATAAAGGGCTGGCTGTAGTCAGGGTACGCCAGGATTTCATCCCCCGTGAGGGCCATCTTCAGCTGGCAGAAGGACTCCTCTTCCAGCTTTTCCCACCTGAAGGGCGGCTTCTGGTTTTTGGCCTTCCTGGATTGACCTATCAGGAGGTCCTGCATAGGGGCTGCCATTTTGGTGAAACCGGGAATGAATCTTCGGTAGTAGCCTACCAATCCGAGGAACTGCCACACTTCCTTTATGCTGGAGGGTCTTGGCCAGTCTTTAATCACGGTGATCTTATTGGGGTCGGGAGCCACTCCATCAGTACTCACCACGTGTCCCAGGTACTGCACCTTTGGTTTCAGGAGGTGACACTTGGAGGGATTCACCTTTAGGCCGTAGCTTGCCAGGGCATCAAACACTTCTGCCAGGTGTTTCAGGTGGTCCTCGTAGGTTTTGGAATAGACGATGATATCGTCCAGGTATAACAGGACCGTCTCGAAATTCCGGTGTCCCAGACAGCATTCCGTCAACCGCTGGAAGGTTCCTGGTGTGTTGCAGAGCCCGAACGGCATACAGCTGAATTCGCTGAGACCCATCGGGGTGGTGAATGCAGTCTTCTCCTTGTCTGCCTCTGCTAAAGGAACCTGCCAGTACCCGCTAGTAAGATCCAAAGTGGAGAAGAAGTTAGCAGATTTTAATGCAGCTAAAGATTCTTCTATTCTAGGTAACGGGTACACATCTTTGTGTGTGATACGGTTGACCTTTCTGTAGTCTACACACATTCTCATTGTGTTGTCCTTCTTTTTCACTAGAACTAGTGGCGCTGCCCAGGGGCTACAGCTGTCCCTGATTACCCCAGCTTCCTTCATGTCCCGCAACATCCCCTTCGCATGCTGATAGTGTGCAGGGGGCACAGGTCGGTATCTTTCCTTTATGGGCGGATGGTCTCCTGTGGGGATGTGATGTTCTACCCCCTTTACTCGCCCGAAGTCTAGCGGGTGCTTACTAAAGACTCTTTCGTACTCCTGAACCACCCGGTAGACTCCCTGTTTTTGGTGTGAGGGAGTGGAGTCAGTACCCAAATGCAGTTGCTGACACCAGTCCTCCATTTGTTTCTTAGAGCCGTTACCTTCCTCTGGTTGAGATGGAGGCAAGGGTTCTACGGCCTTTACAGAATTTTGGTTTATGGTGAATAATTTGACTAGCGTGGCATACCGGGGCAGGTGTACTTCTCTCTCCACGATATTTACGATGCGGACAGGTACCCTCCCATGGCCTACATCGACCACTCCCCGTGCTGTCAAAATGGTGGGCCTACTGTCTGAGTAGACGGGCTCTACCATTGCTTGGTAGTCTCTACCTCTTAGACCAATAGCTGCCCGGCACCAGATCATCATCTCACTTTTCGGGGGCATGGCAATAGGAAACGGGTCACACATTCTCACGCTACCAATCTCACCACCAGATAATTCCACCTGTTGCCGTTTCATCAGTGCCCGGATTTCTTTTTGGAGGACACGCTGCTGGCTAGAACTGGCGTTCTTGGCAACCTGCTGTAAAATGAGAATCACCTCTGCAAGACTATTTTCAATCACGTTAGTTCCCAAGGTTATTCTAGGGTGACTCTCATGATGGTCAATGTCCACAATAATCAGTCCTTGTGCCGCTAGTTCGACTTTACCGATCTTAATGGTCACCTCTTTGAATCCCACCTGCGTCACGGGCTGACCATTCCTGGCGATGATACTCAGGTCGTCATCTGGGTAGCGGGTTATGTCCGAGTCATTCCAGTACCGCTTAAAGAGCACGTACGGGATGGTAGTCACTTGTGACCCAGTGTCCAGTAGGGCACTCATAAGAATGCCATCTAGTACCACAAGCAAGACCGGACGTCCCCCTACGTATTTATCACGCCAGTTCGATGGGCCTGATGATCTTAT
Source organism: Phyllobates terribilis (assembly GCF_046119375.1). Lineage (NCBI taxonomy): Eukaryota > Metazoa > Chordata > Amphibia > Anura > Dendrobatidae > Phyllobates > Phyllobates terribilis. The sequence goes on from NW_027362763.1 coordinate 166,141,448, forward strand.
GCCTGGGGGTTGGCCCTCAACCCCAGGTTGTGCCCGTTTAAATGACAGTACCTTGCCATATGTCCGGGCTGATTGCAGCGGCGGCAGATGGGTTGTCCGTCCTCGTTGTATCTGTCGCTGGGTCTTTCTCTGGACATTGGGATCCTCCTCTGTCGGCGCCACGGGACGTCCTCCGGTCCGGATGCCAACTGGATCTTCCCTGGAGGAGAGACCTGTAAAGACTGCACAGTTCTGGTTAGCGCGGCTACACTTTTGGTTAGCTCTTGGACCTGATGGTGCAGGTCGGTAGCCGGGTTGGTATCCAAAGCCTGCGCACCAGCTACTACAGACTCTGTAGACAAGGGCGCCGCCTCCTGGTGATAGGTAATAGCAGGGCGCTGGTGGGTTACAGCACTACCCGGTGCCGGTTCTCGGAGCACCCGGATGGCCCTGTCTTTGAACTTTGCAAAGTCCAAACCAGGGTTCTGCAAGGCCATTGCACGTAACTGGGTTCCGTGGGCATTGGACAGCAGACCCTCAATGAATTGCTCAGTTAACAGTTCATCTGCATTCCGCACACTGTCAGGGTCTGCCTGTTTAATGGCTCCCAGGGCCTCTTGCAAATTCAAAGCATAGTCTCTTATACTGTCTTGGGCCCGCTGCTTGCACCCATAAAATCTCATTTTGATCTCGGCTGAGGTGCGGGTATCAAAAGTGTCCTTCAGACGGGCCAAGATCTCCTTTACGGTCTCCTTGTCCTGGACTGACCAGGACTTTACTTCGCGTTGGGCTGCGCCGGTTAGCTGGCCTATCAATATGCTCACTTTCTGGCCCTCCGTCAAGGGGTATACCTTAAATAGGCTGTACAGTCTCTCTTTAAAGTCGCTTAGGGTATGCGACTCCCCTGAGTATTGGGGCAGCCAGGCCGCTCCGGGGATGTATGGCATTGTGAACGGCATCACTGCGGCAGTAGCCGCGCTGGTGGTAGAGGGTCCCTCCGTGTCTGTCATCTTCCTCCCCCCTAGTTAAGTGTGGCCTACCTTCTGTTGCTTCTTCTCCGTGGGCCTCAGCTCCGCAGACGATCGTCAGGGTGGAGGACCTTGCGTCGCGCTCTGGTGACGTCAGCGTCGCTCTCTCTCCCTTCCAGGACCTTGCGCAGCGTCGATGCGTGGGGCGGAGCTTCGGGTCTCGTGCGCTTTCGGTGTCCACGCCCCTCTTCTTCCCGCGCGGCGTCCCAAAGATGGCGTCCGATGGCGGGAAAACGACTGCGGATGGCGGGAAACTATTGAAGATGGCGGGAAACGGCTCCGGATGGCGGGAACCTTCACCACGGCAGGTAGGACAATCTTTTGAAGGCACGCAGTACCCGGTGGTTGCGGGCACGAAATCCTGCCGACTACGCCAAAGTTGACGCGCCCCCCTGGGCCTAGTGTAGACGTGTGTGGGATACCTGGAGCCGGGTCTCTGGGGGTTGTAGTCTCCGTGGCGGCGACCCAGTCCCGTGGCTTAGGGTGGTCAAACCAGTGGCAGTCTTTTATGGGTTTTAGGTTAATTGTCCGACTACGCCACCCGTGGATTGCGGTCGGGGTGTACCGCCGCTGCGAGGCAGACCGCTGAGGCTGGTGTGGTGTGCGCAGCAAAGGATGGGATAACTCCCCACGGGAGGAGTATAGCCTCAGGGCAGAGAATGTGGATGATGGGAGCGATGGTGCACGGGCGTCCCAGTACTTGTAGTGCTGTATGCGGTGAGAAAGCAGGAACTACTCAGAGTCTTTGCAGTGCAGTTCAGGGTCTTTACTGATGATATTAAGGCAGACCCTCCCGGGAGTACTGGCTAGCATAAGGGACCTGGTCAGTCTGTGAGCAAGCAAGAATTCCCCTGGCCAGGTGGAGTTGTAGGCCTCCCCGTCTATCTGCACTCTTCCTGGCTACCTTTCTGTAAGCGAGTGGAAGTATCCCATGTCCCTGAGTATACCATGTGGTGCTCACCCGTATGGCTGGTGACTTGGGGCCTTCTGATAGCCTCCGCTCCTCAATGGCGGTGCTGGTCCCTTCCTTGTGACTGAGCCTCCGTGCTTCTATGGCCAGAGGACCTGGAATCCCCTGCCGGCTGGTTTCTGCTGCTGGGTGAATATACGTCCCCACAGCCTCGGACTCCGGTGTCCGGTACTTGGATTCTCCTGCCAGGGCGAGCTCTGCTCAGCTCCAGCCCCTGGTCTTCAGCTCCTGGCTCCTACAGAGCTCCTGCTGTAACTCTCCCTGGGCCTGGAACTTTCTACAGGCTCTGACTCCACTGACAAATCCCGCCCCAGACCCAGTTTATAAGGGCAGATTCCTCCCCTCCCAGGTCTGGGCAGGAAGTGTTGCATGCTTAAGAGCTCCTGACCAGAGAAACCTCCCACTTGCTCTCAGGCGTAATATTTCTATTACTGTGGTAACCAGACCCCTGGGGTGCCACACTGACACCAGAGAATCCTCACAGCAAACAGTGCATAATGTGAGGATTCACAAGTCTGCAGTTATATAGAGTGACACATTGAGTGACTGCAGATTTGTAGTTTTAGACTAGACAATCCCTTTAACACTGAAACTGATTATCAATCTATCTAAACAGGCTGTCCATCACCCGATGCACGAGCAAAATGTTCGTTAGCCGAAATGAATTTTAACCCCTTCATGACCGGAGCCTTTTCCGTTTTTGCGGTTTCGTTTTTTGCTCCCCTTGTTCCCAGAGCCATAAATTTTTTATTTTTTGGTCAATATGGCTGTATGAGGGCTTATTTTTTGCGGAACGAGTTGTTCTTTTGAATGACATCACTGGTTTTACCATATCATGTACTGGAAAACAGGAAACAAAATTACAAATGCAGTGTAATTGCAAAAAAAGTGCAATTCCACAGTTGTTTTTTATATTTTTTTTACTACGTTCACTGAATGCTAAAATTGACCTGCCATTATTATTCTCCAGGTCATTACAAGTTTGTAGACACCAAACATGCATAGGTTCTTTTTTATCGCGATTGGATCACGATTCCACCAGCGGCTGTTGCGGGCACATGTCAGCGGTATAGATCAGCTGACATGTGCCCAGTTTAGCGCGGGCTCAGCGCCAGAGCCCGCACTGAACAGGGGGTCACGACATGGTGCGTACTATTACGTACCATGTCGGAAAGGGGTTAAGCTTGCTGAAAGGGAGTCTGTCACCTCAAAATGACAATTAGACTGCATAAATATTTATATAGGGGACGCAGCCCTACTAAAATAATACCAGGCATATACAGTTTAGCGTAATATTTACTAAAAAAGCGAAATTGAATATGCAAATGAAGAAGCTTCTGTGCACCCTTGGTGTGGCCTAAGCCTTGGTGCACCATTATGACCTAACATTTAAAAATTACAGTTACCCTGTCACCAGGTTTTCCCAATATAAAGTATGGACAGTACCTATAAGCCCTCTGATACTGGGGTGCTGTACATATGTCTCCAATCCCCTATGCGAAGCACAGACAGCGTGGTCCAGTCCGATGGGCATCTCTGGTCTTGATCCAACACCTCCTCTCATTCAATCGTTGTCCTCCTTCCCTGCTTCATATGGATGATGCGTGTAGTGTGCATGAGCCAGGAAAGGCAAAAGACCACTGATGAAACATAGGTAAGGCTACAGCATGCGCACTACCAAACTTTGCTCTGCCCTCGGCAGGGAAGTGAGAAGTGCGTCTGTGCAGAGGCGCGATGGGGAACACAGTGAAGACGATATAGGACATGTCATCCACATGAAGCAGGGAAGTAGGACAGCGGTCATAAGAAGAGAGGAGGCATTGGATCAAGACCAGAGACAACCATCGGACCGGAAGTAGACGTCTGTGGGTATAATAGAAACTATTTTTTGTGCCATGCATAGAAAATTGGGGACATACAGACAGCATACCAGAATGCTGTAACATAGGGCTTATAGGTGGTGGTTGTACTTTATTTGTGGAAAACCTGGTGACAGGTTCCCTTTAAAGCCAGTCCCTTGTCTTGACACTGATCCGTTGGTAAGAGCGAGCACAGTCTAACATCAGCTCACTTGTCTGCACTTGCGCACTCACACTAGAGGAGCACAGCAGCACACTCCAAGTGTCAGTTTGGGTGTGAACATAATGTGGTTGTGGGCAAGGTCTGACGCCTAGATCCTGTCCGTCTATGGCTGCCACTCGGGGGACGATGATGTTAACGATCACTCTGTGCACATGAAAGTGAGGCCACATCCTATTTGGTGTCTAACCCATCAGACATTTATGACATGTATCGTATTGATATTTCATTACTGGCACTATTATTCAATTAGAGTCAAAAATACATTAATCAATTTCATGTTTTTATTCATTTATATTTTAGAATTAATCATTGATGGAAAGGATGAAGAGATGTTCTTGGATGAGCCTTCGATTTTTGCAGATGTTTCTTGCAGGTCAGAAGGCATCAGGTAGATGTACATCTCCTTCCATAAAGGTACAGCATTGTTGGTGGACATGCTGCACGTTCTTCAGGGGGCTAGATGGGGGTTTTCTGTCCTTGAGATGTTTAGGGTTCACCGATGATGACAAGGTGCAAAAATGCAGCTTTGTCTGACAGCGCGAGCAGCCCTGGACAATCCACGCCGGCAGGATGATATCATCCGGCGGAAGAGAGAACCTATGAGAAAAGATATAAAACTAATGTTAATAATGTAACTCTATATTAGAGGATACTACTGTGGTGTCTCTGTGGGAGGACGGGAGGGGAATCTTCTCCATACAGAGGTACGGGATCAGTGTCAGCCATCATACATGTGACAATCCCACCACTGACAGATAACATCTGCTCCACATGAATCCTTCTCACTGACATCATACAACATGGAGCCTATTGTCACACTTACCTCGCCTACATTCCCCCTCTTCTACTTTCTCTGCTTTTTCTTGTTTCCTCACTTTTAGTTCAGATTTACTTCTTTTCTGAACTGGAAAGTCTAATCAAAAAATCAGAAAAAGATGTTGATTATAAACTCCTTTGTATCTTTATAGAGTTATGTAAACGTATTAATATGCACCTGTAGGTTTTCTGTGTGCCGCCATGCGGGGTCTCCCAAAGGGAATATGTCCCCTTATTAACATGACATTACATTCAGCAAGCCACAGTGTAACTTTAAAGAGTCACCAGGTAAAAAGAGTCCAGGATCCACTCTTACTTTATTTCTGCTTATTCCCTGAGTATTCTGCTTTTAGATTTGTTAAAATCCCACATACAGTTCCAGACATATGGGCCATTTTATTTAGTGCTAATTGTAATCGTCTGTACCATGAGGGCGTGGCTCACAGTTTAATATTGAAGAGCAGCCTGAAGACACGCCCCCAGATAATTCTGTGAGCCACGCCCCCTTGGCAACGACCATAAAAGTTAGCATTAAATAAAAAATGCCCATAACTCTACAATCATATGTATGGATTTTAACAAAGCAAAAACAGAATACTCAGGGGGGCAGCAGAAATATAGTAAATAATTTTCTCAGCCTTCATGTGCAGATTCACATTACACTTTTGTATTATAGGCTATAATAGGATGGCTTATAAACCTGTACATACCTGACACTGAGAACGAGGATGATTCGCTGGTTTTATCAGGGAAACACTGATTGTCACCATCGGTTTTGGAAGATGAAGACTCTCTCTGCCTGTTTGGTAGAAGAAAGACAAATAAATTACAAGTAAAAGCAATAGAAAAACAGAAGAACATCTGTCTGTAAGGCCAATTAGGACACCATGAAGTGCACACCCTGCTCAGGACCCCATTCTACCATCAAGAACGGTAGTCTAACTAGTAATATTGGCCGTAGTGAACTGGAAATGAATGGCTGGTCACATTGATCAGCTGTTACTGCAGTGTTATCACAAGCCAGACCCACAGAGATCAGCAATCATGGGGAGGTGGATGCTGGATTTGAATATATGTTACTTGTGTCTTGTATTTGGATCTGACATATATCAAAACTAAATCTCATAATAATGATAATAATCTACTTACACGTCTGAGCTTTTTTCGCTGTTCTCTAGGGAACACTCTGATGATGACATAGGGTCTTCTTCTTGGTTCATCATCTCGGTATTCTTAGCATATAGCTAAAACAAACGGAGAAATATAAAATAGATACATTTTTTATTTTATTTTCTAATTATAGCTTTTATACATTGTATTGGCCACATACTTACTTTAGAAAACTTTTGAGAAGATGATACAAAATTTTGGACTTCTGGCCAATCATTGTCCTCACTTGTGTCCCCCTCAGCTGAATCCATATGTTGGTATTCCTTAAAGCTAGCTACAAAATACAAGTGTTATAAAAGATTATTAGCATAAGACCAGGGTCAGACAGTCACCATGTTATCACTAATAATGATGGGTACTACATAAAATGAAAGACAAGACACACAGCAGTTTTCTGCAGATGATGTATCATTTTACTTACTGTTAAAGCAGCAGGTGTCCTCATCTGACGTTAGATCAGGATAGAACAAGGCCTTCTGACTTGGAAGGTTGTCAAAATTTAAGCAGCTTAGGAATGGATGAATTTTGATCTGATTTGCTCCTCCTGGAAAAGGTAGACAAGAAAGAAAGTGATACAGTCATAGTCAGAGAAACTGCTCCATATCTGTATAGTTTATGTTAATCTAAACTGAAGATGTAATGGAGCCGACATAAAGTAAATGTACAGGAAGTAGTTAAAGTACTGCTGGTCCCCATGGACATGATCATTTGTCTGGTCAGAGAGGCGTAATAAGTCATTAATAATACTATTATATTATTACCTGTCCCAAGTCTTTGTGCTGTATCTTTTTGGAGCAGTCCAGTGATGATGTTTCGAGCATCGCGTGTAGGAAAGTATCTAATATATCTCCAAGTTATGTCACCTGTCATATAAAAAGCAAATAATACAGGAAATAAAACCTCTTCATTTATTTTCATATAAACCACTTTCCTTAACAAAGTTAGGAACTAAATCACAGAAAAAAAAATCAAAACAAATAACTATGACATCACATAGCATTCAGATTATTTTACATACCTCTGATGACACTGAGAAAAATCTCCCTTCTTGAAGCTCCATGAAATGGTAAAAATCCACAAATAAATTGATATAGGATGATCCCTACTGACCACCAGTCAACTGGCCTTCCATATCCTCTCATTAAGATGACTTCTGGAGCCATGTAACTAGTGGTACCAACAACCTGGAAACCAAAAGAAGAATGAGATGATGATCAATAAATATAATTGTGACAAATAACATCAGTGAAAACGTTTTCTAGATGAGAAATTGTCAGAGAAGGAGAAAGAGGTGAGATTTGTGAAGTACAAGATCCTGTAAGTAAAACCAACCTCATTGTCACGGAACTCCCTGGTGATGTCCTCAATTGGAGCTTTGTAGAGGTTTGATGTTGGTCTCATGAGGCCAAGTTTTGAAAGCCCAAAATCAGTGACTTTAATATGTCCTCTTGATGTTATCAGGAGGCTGTGAAAGAAAAGATGGTGTCAGCCCCAAGTAATAACCCACAGACTATATAGCAAACTAACTTTCTTTCCCTGTATTGTACTACAAGGGTCACTTACTTCTCAGGCTTCAGGTCTCTGTGCACCACACCATAGCTGTGCAGGTATTCCACCGCAAGAATAGTTTCCGCAATGTACATACGGGCCAGGGAGGTAGGTAAAGCACCCCTCTCCTTTAAAAGTCTGCCACAGTCTCCTCCTACATGAGAAAGCAAATATGATCGGTGAGGGTTTGTTACAATGTAAATTACACATGATGAGGGTGAATGAGAAATAAGCGGAGACATTAGGGCATGATCTCATACATTAAGATATATTGTACACTGCAGAGTGACCCTATATGAAACAGAGCGGGGCCTCATCTACAAGCCTCTAATTTATATCTTTGTGAAAGTTCCCATCTATAAAAACTGTTCAAATAAAGACAAATCTTCCTTTTATCCATAGTGGATATTGCTGCAGTGCTCAGTGAGGACATACAGGGGAGACGGTCACCGAGATCAATGGTTTTTCAGGCATCTTGTTAACAGATAACTTATAGTAAATGCAGTGAGGACATGTACCCGTCCATGTGGGCACATTCTGGGTATATAAGGTGCTACGATTAGCAGACATGAGCTGGATACAGATACAATGGATGTGTCCTACCTGGTAAATACTCCATGACCATACACAGATGACGTTTTGTAGGAAAGGAGCAGAACATGGAGGCCACAAAGGGACAATCAGCAAAGATTGAGATGTCCCTCTCCAGAAAGGCTCGTTCTAGTCTCCTTGGCTCTTTCAGGTTCTGCTTGTCCATTAACTTCATAGCACATACTTGGTTTGTCTCTTTATGACGAGCTAAATGGACGGCCCTGGAGAGGAGGAAAATCCATGATTTATTTTGAATTCATACTAACAATGTGTATGTAGACCTCATCTAATGATCTTCTGCACTAATGGTTAATACTAGATGTTCGGCCGTCACTAGAAATCCATGTTTAGAATTACATAAAATAACACTCCATAAATGATCACCTATCATGACCTGAATAGTGACAGATGTGGACAGTGATGTGGACTCATATAATTTATACAGTACAGACCAAAAGTTTGGACACACCTTCTCATTTAAAGATTTTTCTGTATTTTCATGACTATGAAAATTGTACATTCACACTGAAGGCATCAAAACTATGAATTAACACATGTGGAATTATATACTTAACAAAAAAGTGTGAAACAACAGAAAATATGTCTTATATTCTAGGTTTTTCAAAGTAGCCACCTTTTGCTTTGATGACTGTTTTGCACACTCTTGGCATTCTCTTGATGAGCTTCAAGAGGTAGTCACCGGAAATGGTCTTACAACAATTTTGAAGGAGTTCCCAGAGATGCATAGCACTTGTTGGCCCTTTTGCCTTCACTCTGCGGTCCAGCTCACCCCAAACCATCTCGATTGGGTTCAGGTCTGGTGACTGTGGAGGCCAGGTCATCTGGCATACAGAAAAGCCTTTAAATAAGAAGGTGTGTCCAAACTTTTGGTCTGTACTGTATATGGGAACATTACATGGGCAGGACACAGAGATATAGGCATCGTCATAAGGAGCCCTGGGATATAAATATTATACCAAAATAAAGCTCACCCATAACCTCCAAAGTTGATTAGTTTGATCAGTTTATAGTCGTTCTTACAAGGAAGTCTCAATGGGTTTAATGATCTGATCAAGGCCTAGAAAGGAATAAGAGATGAAAATAAGACATAGAAACCGCAGGAGAATAAAAGCCCCAGATGCAGGAAGGTCTCACTTCTACATGAAGTCCCTACTGATTATACTGCAGCAGATGTAGAGGACGTGATACAAGCTGGACCCTCCACAGACACTATTATATTATAGGGGGATATCCCCCATACACATATATTATTGTACCGCAGAAGAGGATAAGGGACATCACACAGAGGAGGCAGAATAATAATAATGCATCATCACACACAATAGGTCTGATCTACATGAAGAACCGTGCTATCCAATTATCATATGGGGTAAAATATGGGATGTGTAACTCACACCCGTCATCTGATGATCTACAGACGTCCCTCTGATACTTACACTGGCAGATTCCTGGATGATCTCTGGTGTCTCACATATTCCACCATCAGAATCTTCCGGCTCAGTTTTTCCTAAAATAATGATAAAATAATGAAGAGATGTCATATATTACTCTATATTAGCACTTACTATATAACACATCCATGTAATGAAGGAAATGACGAGACCCCTGTACATGGAATAATACTAGGTATATGGATATTCTGCACACACTGTATACAATTATGGCATATCTATATACAGTCATATACAGCCGAAAGTGTTGGCACCCTTGAAATTGTTCCAGAAAATGAAGTACCATATTTTTCGAACTATAAGACACACTTTTTTCCTTCAAAATTTTGCAGGAAAGTGGGGGGTGCTTCTTATAGTCCGAATATAGTCTGTTTATATACACTATGGCTTAGGGTGGTGGGGGCTGAGGGGGGAGTGGCAGCGCGGGATGAGTGACGCACAGGAGGCAGCAGCCGCCTGCTACAGCCTACGCTGTGCCTGCGGCTAAAGAAAATGAATATTCACTGATCCCCACGCCCATGGGCATGGAGAGCAATGAATATTCATTTTCCTTAATAGCGCACACTGTACCTGCAGCGCGGCTCCTGCTGTGCTCGACAGTCATGTGTGCCCGCTATTAAAGCCCATGAATATTCACTACAATCCACTCCCATGGGTTGTAGTGAATATTCATGGTCTTTAATAGTGGGCACACAGACCGCCGAGCAAAGCAGGAGCCACGCTGCGACTACATTGTGCGCGCTATTGAAGAGAGTGAATGGTCACTGCTCCCCACGCACACAGCCCCAGCATGGGAAGCAGTGACTATTCCGGCACAGCATTTCACTGTGTGAGGGTTCATGGCAGGGATGCCATGTGCGGCTCACACAGTGAGAGTGTCGGCAGCAGAATGGGCGCAGCGCTGGAGGAGAGAGCAGGTGAGTATAATTGTTTATTTTGGTGTGTGCAGCGTGATGGGGATCACGGGGTGCCAAGCATACCAGGATGGAGGGGTGGCAAGCATATCAGGAAGAGGGTTGAGGGGTGCCTTGCATACCAGGATGGGGATCATACCAGGATGGGGATCAAAGGGTGCCATGCATACCAGGATGGGGATCAGGGGTGCCGTGCATATCAGGATGAGGGATAAGGGGTACTATACATACCAGGAAGATTGATGAAGGGTGCCATACATACCAGGAAGAGGGATGAGGGGGGCCATGCATAACAGGATGAGGGGTACCATACATACCAGGAAGAGGGATGGAGGGTGCCATACATACCAGGAAGAGAGATGAGGGGGGCCATGCATACCAGGATGAGGAGTGCCATGCATACCAGGATGAGGGATGTCATGCATACCAGGTTGAGGTGTGCCTTACATACCAGGATGGGGATCAAGGGGTGCCATGCATACCAGGATGGTGGATTGGGGTGCCATGCATACCAGGATGGGGGATTGGGGTGCCATGCATACCAGGATGAGGGATTGAGTGCCATGCATACCAGGATGGGGATGAGGGGTGCCATGCATATCAGGATGGGGATGAGGGCCACGTATAACAGGAAGGAGGGGGCCATATATACCAGGATGGGGGATATTAACAGAATTGGGGGACATTACCCCTATAATTGTGTCAGCAGCAGACCTCTTAACAGTGCATCATGACCACATTTTTTTTTCTATTTTCCTCCTCTAAAATCTAGGTGCGCCTTATGGTATTTCTCCCAGAAAATAATTGCAGTTACACGTTTTGTTATACACATTTTTATTTCCTTTGTGTTGTAATGCAGCGGCTTGCTGCATTGCTAAAATGTCCAGGGGGTGTGTTCTGGCTGACCACGTACCTCCCCTTCAGGTGAGTGATCACATGACTGTGACATCATCACAGGTCCTGTTCGCACAGAAGGATATATAAATCCTGGTAGTTTTAAAACAGGGTGGAAGGCAAGAGGCCTGATCCCTGTGTCTGGGACACCGTTAGCCTTGGAAGGCAAGAGGCCAGGTCCCTGTGTCTGAGACACCGTTGGCCCTGGAAGGCATGTGGCCTGGAGACCATGTCTGGGGAGCCTTAAACCACAGCTGTGGCAGAACAGAGCTGAGAGAAGCTGCTAGACCTGGCAAAGGTAAAAACGCTGCTTGATATAGACATTGATATTGTTACCTTGCTGAACGCTGTATCTGGAGCCAAGTGGGCATATCTGCCACTGAAAAGGCTCTAGGATATTACATGTGTAACATGCCTGCGAGCCACTGAGATGGACTATGTTATAAGCAGTTTATGATGTGTAATAAACTGCTGGACTGTAGATTACCAGCAAGCGTTGCATGTGTGCTATAATTGACCCGGTGAAGTGAGTGCCCCTCAACATTATCGATAGCGCTACCCCACAGTGTGTATTGGAACAACACAAAAAGCTGAGAAAAAAACAGGCAAATTGGACATCATTTCACACAAAATCCCAAAAATGGTCCAGACAAAATTGTGGGCACGCTCAACTTAATATTTGTTTACATCCCCTTTGGAATAAATTACTGCAATCAATCGCTTCCTAGAACCATCAACAAGCTTCTTACGCCAAATGGAATTTTGGATCACTCTTCTTGTGCAAACTACTCCAGGTCTCTCATATTTGAAGGGTGTCTTCTCCCAACAGCAATTTTAAGATCTCTCCACAGGTGTTCAATAGGATTTAGATTGTCACTTATTGCTGGCCACTTCAGAACTCTCCAGCGGTTTGTTTCCATCCATTTTTGGGTGCTTCTTGAAGAATGTTTTGGATCATTGTTCTGCTGAAAGACCCAAACCCAGTTTTCTGACACTGGGCACTACATTGCGACTCAAAATCCTTTGGTAATCTTCAGATTTCATGATGTCTTGCACACAGTCAAGGCACCCGGTGCCATGGGCAGCAAAATAACCCCAAAACAACTTTTAACCTCCACCATATTTGACTGTGGTACTGTGTACTTCTCTTTTTGGGCCTCACTCTGTTCTAGGTTAAACAGTAGAATGATGTGTTTTACCAAACAGCTCTGTCTTGGTCTCATCTGTCCACAAGACGCTTTCACAGAAGGATTTTGGCTTACCCACATACATTTTGGCAAACTGCAGTCTAGCTTTTTTTAGGTCTCGGTGTCAGCAGTGGGGTCTTCCAGGGCCTCCTACCATAGCGTTTCATGTCATTCAAATGTCGAGGAAAATTGTTCTATCTGACACTGATGCACCCTGTGCCTGCAGGACAGCTTGAATTTCTTTGGAACTTGATTGGGGCTGCTTATCCACCATCTGGACTATCCTGTGTTACAACCTTTCATCAATTTTCCTCTGCTGTCCACGTCCAGGGAGATTATCTACAGTGCCATGGGTTGTAAACTTCTTGATTTATGTTGTGCACCGTGAACAAAGGAACATCAAGATCTCTGGAGATGGACTTGTAACTGTCACACAAGGGATGGGGGAAGGGAGCCCAGACACTAGGAAAAGGGGAGTGGAGACCCCCTAGGCTGATCTACAATCACCCTGTCTCCCTTATAGACCCTATATTGGTTCCTCACCAATCGCTGCACGCGAACCTAAACCCCATAATTCCCTAGCGTTTTGCCCTGTATAGGGAAGGGGGTGAGCACTAGTCGATCCCCACTAACGACTAAAGACAACAAGGTAGACAAACACGGGGGAAAGTAGCTTAGCTTTTTTTTTTAAAGGTGCCAACAATTTTGTCTGGCCCATTTTGGGGGTTTTGTGTGAAATTATGTCCAATTTGCCTCCCCCCCCCTGTGTTTTTGTGTTGTTCCAATACACACAAATAAAATAAACATGTGTTTAACAAAACTGGTGTAATTGTAATAATTTTCTGGGTGAAATACTTAATTTTCCAGAACAACTTCAAGTGTGCTAACACTTTTGGCCATGACTGTATATATACTGTACTATAAATGTGTAATTGCTCAGGATCTGATCCAGTCACAACAATGATATGAGGGGATCTATGAGCATATTTTTACATTTTTGAGCTGAGACGAGCCCAGAGGAGAGGAGTAGAATTACATGAGCCCCTCCACTATAGTCTATAGGGGGCTTATGAGCCGTCAGTGGCCTCATAGAGAGTATGAAGAGTAAATCTCCATATTCTCTGCCGTTCTCTATAACTTGATATTAGAATGTAGAATATTAGATGATCGGCTTACCTTCCATCAGATCAGGGTTTAGCCCCGGCTGACTGGTCTCGGGGTCAGCGATATTTAGGTTTTTCCCCTCTTCGGAGTCTCCTTCTGATGTTTTCTGATGGATATAATATATACAATTAATATAACATTTCACAAACACTAAATTACCACAAGGCAGGATGGACTAATACTGGATTTACATGATAATTTCAGTATTGGACGGACTATACGCGGCCGCTCCCTCCAGTAAATCCACATTCATACTGTATATAAGGGACTTGTATCTTCCACTGTTTTCTAATATCTTCTATCAGAACTGCAGAATTTACCAGAAGGAAGATTGAGATGATCGAGCGAGACAGAGGTGGAAAAACAAACTCTGCACCGCTGAGTACAGACTACCATCACAGGTGATGGAGCCGCAGAGACAAGCGGCCATAAAAGGTCCTATGTCTGCCTGGAGCGGACAGGGAGGCCTCTAACCTCACGCATCTGACCTTCTGCTATATGACGGTAATCTGGAGAAGATCAGACAACAAGGACATGAGATATAGAAGATGGTGGATCCTTACCAGACGCTCCAGTGAGTAGGCCGGGTACTCCAGTACAAGCAGGACATTTTGGGCCAGTTGTTTAATAAAGGCCAATTCTCCACTTTGGGATTTGTCTTCAGCCTATAGAAATGAGAATAAACAAGAAAGGAAAATCATTAGAGAACCTGCAGAATGGAGGAGGCCATTTATATCACCATGTTACTCCACTATCTGCACTACAAGGACTACATGACACCTGACGAGGAACCGGTCGCCTGTAAACCATTATATCTCCACGTCCTCCCTCCATACCCAGTGTATATAAATAACACACATGGCGGCTTAGGACCTGTGGCCACAGCAGCCTTTATTATCTGTACTACTCCAAACACACGGTGACTGCAACAATGACGACCTCGTCATCATATATATAGTACAGTATATACAGTATACATATCTAATCGGGCTAGACCAGAAGAAATCCAACACCTAATTAAGATTTAGACCCTACAAGCACCGCACCGGCACAAGGTATTAATATCTCACATTATTACCTCTATTTGCACAAGACATAAGTCCACTGGTTACATTGAGATGTAGCCAAAGTCACTTTTTTCCTCCCCATCCCTCCATATATATATGTATAAGGGCTGGTTGGATGCAGAAACGTGACACTGCAAAGTGGAGGAATCTCCCCAACCTTCTCTTTTATTGCCCCCCTGCACCTAGCTCCATAACTCCTTCCCATAAATGTATGAGTTATGTACGTCCTTGGGGGTTCTCACAAGTGGAGGGGGCTCCGGAGCGGAGCTTCCTAATCACACGGCATATACAGCTATATTATATGGCGGCATCTGTCTCTAACAGCCGCGGACGGCGCTGAGTTCTGGCAGCCATTGTTTTTCTATTAACCATTTAAATGGCGCAGTCAATATCTAACAGCAGCATTTATATGGTGCGCACCGGTTTCCGAGCGCTCAGAGTGTTTATCTGGCCTCTACAACTTGATCAAAGGGAACCAGTTACTGTGACAGCTGGGGGTCTGCAGAAGACCCCTGTCACTGTAATTTTGGTCCTCCTGTGAAGCTCAGCCTAAGGCCACGTTCACACCTTCAGTATTTGATCAGTATTTTACATCAGTATTTGCAAGCCACAACTAGGAGTGGAACAATCAGAGGAGAAGTATAATAGAAACACGTCCCCACTTCTGTATTTATCACCCACTCCTGGTTTAGGCTTACAAATACTGATGTAAAATACTGACCATATACTGAACGTGTGAACGTGGCCGAAGGCAGAGCTTCTAGGAGTATAAGATTTTCACTACGTACTGCAATACTATAATAAAAAAGTCTTAAAAATAAAATATAAATCTAAAAAATATAAAAGTTTAAATCACCCCTCTTTTTCACCATTAAAAATAAAGAAAGGAAAAAATGCACTAAAAAATACTATTAAGATATGGAATTAATTAACGTGATCAATAAACAAAAAAAAAAAAATTGTTTTCTGACCTCACGTCCAAAAAAATGCTATTATGAGAAATCAAAGCATCATATGTACAGAAAGTTTGTATTAATAAAAACATGTGTACAAAAAAACAAACCTTTCCTTAGCCCCATCGACAGAAAAATAAAAACATTATGGGTCTCTGACTAAAGCAACACAAAGCACCAGATCATCTCACTTGAGATTTTTTTTTACAACTCCTCCCTCAATAAAACAAGCCCATACACGTCTATGTCAAAGCGAAAGCGGAAAAACAGAAAAATCTGTGGTCCTTAAAGGGTTAACCAATCCAATCCCACACATCCCCCCACCCTGTGTCCACAACCTTCCTACCTCTACTTCTATTATTCTACTAACCCTTTATATCCCACCCTCTCCCTTGTTATGCAGACTTTATACCCTACTTCGGCTCTCCAACTATTCTTATCTGGGTATTTGGTAGAGGTTAACCTTAAACTTGTATTCTATTATTATTATTTTTCTATGATTTGTACAGATTGTCTGCTGCTTACCTGTTGTACTAATGTCCAAATGTTCTCCTGTAAATGCTCAAGATATTCTGAGCTTATTCGACCTTGGTGGTATTTGGTCAGGCAATCTCTCACTAGCTTCATAACCAGCCGGTAAGTGAAGCTGAGGACGCCATCGGGTAGTGGTAGCACAAAGTCAGGTTCATAGGTGGTAAGAATGCCCTGGAGTAGTGCTAACACCTGAAGTCTGTCTGGAGGAATTCCAGACATTTCAAGTAAATCCAATGAAATAGCAAATCAAATCGCAATCAGAATATGACTAGCTATGCAGCTTATCACACACAACAATGACACCAGGGTATCAAAGTGATGATTGGAGTGCAAACACTAGTATAAGTTCTGATGTTTAATTGTGATGTCATAATATAACCTTGTGTTCTAATCTTAAAGGGGCATCTCACTTTATAAGGAAGTTGTCTAGCAACTCTTAAGAAGGCAACAATATAGGCTCAGCATCAATAGTACCGGATGCAAGTGTGGTGGAAAGGGCCATGGGTGCTTTACTTTTCCAATCAGTTATGGTATTTTTATATTGTAAGATAAATTATTTTTATGTGTTATACACAATAAAAATGTAAGCGTTTATTATCAATAGAAATTCAGATTACGGTGCTAAAAGAAGCATCTTTACTGGGAGCAGGGTCAGACTGGGACTGCATACAGCCCTGGCATATGAAGCACACAGACCCATGTTACTCTCCCACATCCACCTCCAAAGATCGGGATCTCTATTACAAATATGACCCTGTCTACCATTGGAGAAAATCCAAATTTACTACTATCAATGATACACATTTATGAGGGAGCCCACTTAGGTCCCTTTATAATATTAATACCTCCTTCTTGGGCCTCCTTATAATAATAATAGTGCCCCTCTGGGCCTTCTTATAATAATAAAAGTACCACTCTGGGCCTCCTTATAATAATAATAATCGTACCCCTCTGGGTCTCCTTATAGTAATAATCGTACCCCTCTGGGTGTCCTTATAATAATAATCGTACCCCTCTGGGTCTCCTTATAATAATAATAGTGAATCTCCTTATAAGGGAATCTGCCAGGAGAATCAACCCTCCTAAACCATCTATACGGGCATTGTGAGGATTCACTCAGGTTGTGCTTGAGGTAGGCGTTAGGCAGTGTTCACACAGGTAGTGCTGTAGTTCAATAAGGCAAGGTTTATTAGCTCCATAATCCCTGGAAGGACTTCATCACAAAATAGCCATGATCCGGCACACAGGTAAAGACAACAGGAAAGTATAGTACATGCAGCAGGTCAATTGTCCGGCAGGCATATGTCCAACTCTCTGCCAAGTATATGTCCAATTCTCCGGTAGTTATACATCCAATGCTCCGGCAGGTGTATGTCCAAAACTATGGCTGGTGTATGTCCAATACTCCGGCAGGTATACGCCCAATACTCCGGCAGGTATACGTCCAACACTCTGGCAGGTAGACGTCCAATACTCCGGCAGGTGTACGAGCAATTCTCCAGCAGATACACGTCCAATAGTCCAGGAGGTAGACGTCCAACACTCTGGCAGGTAGACCTCCAATACTCCGGCAGGTGTACGAGCAATTCTCCAGCAGATACACGTCCAATACTCCAGCAGGTGTACAACCAACAGTCCAGGAGGTAGACGTCCAAAACTCTGGCAGGTAGACGTCCAATACTCCGGCAGGTGTACGACCAATTCTCCAGCAGATACACGTCCAATACTCCAGCAAATGCACGTCCAATACTCCAGCAGGAACACGTCCAATACTCCGGCAGGTACACGTCCACCCACAAATAGGTCAGTATGAGATCTCTCCAGGTATCTCACTGCTGTAGACTGTCCACCTGTAGACTGTTCACCATTGATTGGTCCTTTTTCGCTCCAAGGCCAAAGATTGCTCAGGCCCTCAGCTGACTCCCAGTCACTCTATTCAGAGAGACCCTCATTTTTCTCTCTCCTAACTGCAGCTCACATCTTGGCGTGTTACTCAGGAGCCTCAACACACTCGCCTCTGCTTCAACGTCCCGCAGACTCACTGGCTCACCAGCAGTAACACACGCTGAACCCATTTCCTGCAGGTGCTCTCCTAATCTGGAGAAATCCATGTTTTTCTTATATGTAAATGAGCTGTTAAAATCTATGGGCCAGACATAGATCTCCCTAAGAATCTGCCTTCAGAGATTACTTTCAATGAAACGGGAAGTTACCAGTGTTTTACATGTAGATCAGGAGAGCAGACTGTCAGTCATTACATGTCTCACACTGGTAACACCTCCTTTCATTTAATATAAGCTCTGAAGGCAGATTCTCAGGGAGATCTATGTCTGGCCCACAGATCTTAACAGCTCATTTACATATTAATAAAAATATGTATTTCTCTGGAGTAAATATTGGATCACAGATATCAAGATATCAGTTTATTCAACTTTCTATGACCTACATGACCACTTCCATGCTTCCTTATCTGCAGCTTTCATCACATTACACCTTCAGCTGCTGCAACCATCCCACAAGGGGGCAAACCAGATAGGGTGAGGGTAGGAGCTGATCCCACATCACCTTTATCCTGGTGTTGAGAGGCTTCAGACAAAACTCGGCGAAAGGGAGCCTTAGGCAATGTTCACATGTGTTTTACAGCGTTTTTTTCTGCAGGCAAAACCTGCACTCCTGGGAGTAAAAAAAGTTGCTCACAAAAATCAAGTTTTGTTAAGTTTTTGCTTTTTTTCATGTGTTTTTGCTGCATCTTTGTTGCATTTTTTGCTGTGGATTTTGGTGCGGATTATATGTGTTATTCGTCTATAGTACATGTTTAATAAAGTTGACTTTATTCACCGTATGGTTGTGTATTTTGCAGTGTTTTTGCACTTACTCATTACTTTCTATGGTGAAAAACCACTGAAAAAAAACAAAAAAAGTTGACATACTGCAGATTTTAAAAACATAGCAATTTTCCAATTCAGGAAACAAAACTGCTGCAGAACCCAATGTGTGAACATAGCCTTACAATTCCACAACTTTTCCGTCTTCACTAGAGATGAGCGTTGTTCTACTCGAACTGTTCGCCAATCTCAAATTCAAGCTGTTTTGGGCGGTGTTCGAGCCGTTCGGCGAACACGAACAATTTGAGAAAAATTTGGCTGTTCGAGGTTATGTTCGATAACTGTTCGTGCACCAAAATCATAACTGGATTTTTTCTCAGTAATGATGAAAATTAATGTTAATACGCAGTTTGAGTGTACAGCGGGGTGGGGGGAGGGGCAGGGGATGGATCTCTGCAGGAACAATGAAGATCTCCATTTTTTTTTCTCTTTCCTGCATTTGCAGTGGGGAGGTGCAATCTGTCAGCCTATCAGCAGCGCACACACGGAGCGAAGTGCTTTTTTTCACACAAGCAAGGGCATGTGTCATTGGCAGTGTATGTCACATGTCCTTGCCCTATAAGACCAAGCCATTTTCCCCGTCGCCACCATTTTCTCACTGCTGCAGCTGCGTGTTAGACGGCACCGCTGTTGCTGTGTGCGCTATACCTTGTTAATTTCAAGCCAATTTTCGCACAAATATACAGATAGCTTGGGAGTAGGGAATAGTTGTGATTGCAGTCCTTTTAAGGACTAGGTTACAGCATTTCCTACGACTTTTATCAGGGAGGTCTGTGCTCTTAAATAGATAGGTTGTGGGAATAAAGACTAATTGTAATTGGAGTCCTTTTCAGGACTAGGTTACATCAGTTCCTATCAGTTTTTGCCAGGCAGGTCTGTGCCAGTGCTGTGCAAGTTTTTTTCACAGCATTTGGCTGAATCTAGCAAAGCTAATCCTTTTTGGCCTATTGCAGAGTGTGTTAGTCAGTGGAGTAGCCTATCTGTGTTGCAAGATATAACACCTGTGTATAGAATACCAATTTTTTTACTGCACCTAGTGAAGTAAAATCTTTTGGGCATAGCATCATTCTATTAGTCCATCTATACTGACCTCCATCAGGTTGCAAACTGAATATAATTTTTTTCTGCATCTAGCTCTGAAAAAATATTTGGGCTTCTAGCAGTGTGTGGGACTTGGTCTATTAGTCCATCTATACTGACCTCCATCAGGTTGCAAATTAAAAATAATTTTTTTCTTCATTTAGCTCTGAAAAAATATTTGGGCTTCTAGCAGTGTGTGGGACTTGTTCTATTAGTCCTTCTATACTGACCTCCAGCAGGTTGCAAATTGAATATAATTTTTTTCTGCATCTAGATCTGAAAAAATAGTTGGGCTTCTAGCGGTGTGTGGGACTTGGTCTATTAGTCCATCTATACTGACCTCCATCAGGTTGCAAACTGAATATAATTTTTTTCTGCATCTAGCTCTGAAAAAATATTTGGGCTTCTAGCAGTGTGTGGGACTTGGTCTATTAGTCCATCTATACTGACCTCCATCAGGTTGCAAATTAAAAATAATTTTTTTCTTCATTTAGCTCTGAAAAAATATTTGGGCTTCTAGCAGTGTGTGGGACTTGTTCTATTAGTCCTTCTATACTGACCTCCAGCAGGTTGCAAATTGAATACAATTTTTTTCTGCATCTAGCTCTGAAAAAATAGTTGGGCTTCTAGCGGTGTGTGGGACTTGGTCTATTAGTCCATCTATACTGACCTCCATCAGGTTGCAAATTAAAAATATTTTTTTTCTGCATCTAGCTCTGAAAAAATATTTGGGCTTCTAGCAGTGTGTGGGACTTGGTCTATTAGTCCATCTATACTGACCTCCATCAGGTTGCAAATTCAAAATAATTTTTTTCTGCATCTAGCTCTGAAAAAATATTTGGGCTTCTAGCAGTGTGTGGGACTTGGTCTATTAGTCCATCTATACTGACCTCCATCAGGTTGCAAATTAAAAATAATTTTTATCTGCATCTACAGTACCTCTGAAAAAATATTTGGGCTTCTAGCTGTGTGTGGGACTATTTGTATTAGTCCATCTATACTGACCTCCATCAGGTTGCAAACTGAATATATTTTTTTCTGCATCTACCTCTGAAAAAATATTTGGCCTTCTAGTAGTGTGTCGGACTTTCTCTATTAGTCCATCTATACTGACCTCCATCAGGTTGCAAATTAAAACTAATTTTTATCTGCATCTACAGTACCTCTGAAAAAATATTTGGGCTTCTAGCTGTGTGTGGGACTATTTGTATTAGTCCATCTATACTGACCTCCATCAGGTTGCAAATTCAAAATAATTTTTTTCTGCATCTAACCCAGCCAATAGTTTTGGCCTAATACCACAGTTTGGCCACTCAGCTCTGCTCGGTTACCATCCATTGTTTTTTTGTGCAAACAACTCCAGAGTTGTGAATTAGTTAACCACCAAAATGAGTGGAAAAAGGCCTGCTGCTGGTGGAAAGGGGAATAGGCGTGTTGGGAAGGGGAAAAAAGGTTGTGTCCGTGGGGTAGGTGTTAAAGCAACAGTAACATCTGCAGAAGAAAGACCATCTTCCAGCCAAACTAAAATGTCTACTTCTTTTAGCGGACAATGTGATAAGATCCCTTTCTTACGGCCACGCCAATCGCTACAAATTCCAGATGAGGCACAAAAACAGCAGGTGCTTCAACGGATATCAAGTGCTCCTTTAAGTGGGCTCTCCTCCACATCAACTTCAACATCACAAATACTCCAGTCCTCAAAGGTGTCACCCAAATCGCACTTGCTTCCTCACAGCTCCCAAATCTCCAGCTGCCCGTCTGAGTATGAGGTAGAACAGATGGTTGAGTCTGCAGAGCTGTTTACTCATACTATAGCCTGGGAATCAGAGGTCGACTCCAACGCTTCTGTGAATCCAGACGAGGAAATGATCTGCACTGATGCCCAGAATCTTTATGAGTCGGATCCAGGACCAGACGCAGAAGGTTCTGACCATAATGTAGACCCTCATTCCCAAACTGTAACTCCTGTTGGTGGAGACAATGAGGAAGACGATGATAAGACTCAAATACCTGATTGGAGCGACAACTTTAGTTTTTTGTCAGGGCAGGAACAGGTTGGCTCTGAGGACGACGGGTGTGATAACGCACAGGGTGATGATGATGAGGTCGGAGATCCCACTTACTGTCAACCCACAGTCAGCCAAGAGATGAGGTCAGCAGAGGAGGTGGAGGAAGATGCTAGTGACGACGAGGTCAGGTTGCGCCTTCCTGGACAGAGACGTAGTACTGGAAGCACGTCAACAACTGCATCCTCAAACACAACTCTGCCTCTCACCACAAGTCGTGGTGGCTCTTCAGGTCGCATGGGTGCTAAGCCTTGCATAGCCTGGGCATTTTTTCAGATCGATAAAGATGACCCAACTCGTGTTATCTGTAACATTTGTCAGCAAAAGCTAAGTAGAGGCCAAAAAATACATAGTTTGAGTACTTCATGCATGAACCGGCACATGGACATGAAGCATAAGTTGCAGTGGGAAGCTCAGTGTGCTACAATGCGGCCTAGCCGGCCGGGCCAATCACCGTCTGCCATATCTTGTGCATCCGCGGCCTCTTCATCCTCTGTGACTGGGGGGACAGCAGTCACACCTGTTTTGGGGCGCAGACCTGCCACCTCTTTACCCGCAACAGCCAGCGTGATTGGCAGGTCATCATTTTCTTTGGAGGTGGTAACACCAGCTGGTGTTGAGCGCTGTCCGACATCGATAGCACCACCTTTGG
Organism: Phyllobates terribilis; assembly: GCF_046119375.1. NCBI lineage: Eukaryota > Metazoa > Chordata > Amphibia > Anura > Dendrobatidae > Phyllobates > Phyllobates terribilis. The sequence goes on from NW_027362763.1 coordinate 166,164,500, forward strand.
ATCAAGGCAACCTAACATGTCCGCCTGCATCTTCCTCACAGACTGGCAGTTTGCCGGGGACACCCTTATCAACCCCGTCTAAGCACAATAGCCAGCCTTCGGTCCCTCAGATGTGGACAAGTAAAAGACCATTTCCTCCTAGCCATGAGAAAGCTAAGAGGTTGAATTTCACCATCTGCAAGCTCTTGGCTACAGAAATGCTGCCTTTCCGCCTGGTGGACACAGAGGATTTTCGAGACCTTATGTCCGTCGCAGTGCCCCAGTACCAGATGCCCAGTCGGCACTACTTCTCAAAGAAAGGTGTGCCTGCGCTCCACCAGCATGTCGCACACAACATCACCGCTTCTTTGAGAAACTCTGTGTGTGACAGGGTGCATTTCACCACAGACACTTGGACGAGTAGGCATGGACAGGGGCGTTACATGTCGCTGACTGGGCACTGGGTAACTATGGTGACAGCAGGACAAGGGGCTGCTGTCCAAGTCTTGCCGTCCCCACGAGTTGTGCGTCAATCCTCTTTATGTCAAAGTTCCTCCACTGCTTCTGCCTCCTCAACCTCCTCTCGGTCTTCCACCTGCACCCAAAGCCTGTCTGGTCATGCCACAAGCTTTCTAACTGCGCAGAAGGGATCCTGCACACCTCCTTACTATGCTGGCAGTAGGGCTCAACGTCATCAGGCGGTTTTTACATTGAAATGTCTGGGAAATGTGAGTCACACAGCTGAGGAGTTGTGGTCAGCTCTGGAGAACCAATTTCATGAATGGTTGTCTCCACTGGACCTGAAACCAGGGAAGGCCGTGTGCGACAATGCTGCAAACCTGGGTGCGGCCCTTCGCCGGGGCAATGTCACACACGTGCCTTGTATGGCTCACGTGTTGAACCTGGTTGTCCAGCAATTTTTAGCCCACTATCCCAGACTAAATGGCCTTCTGCAGAGGGCACGGTCGCTGTGTGCTCACTTCCGCCGTTCGCATCCCGCAGCTCAGCGACTTACATCTCTACAGAAGTCGTTGGGCCTGCCACTTCACCGGCTAAAATGCGATGTGCCTACCCGGTGGAATTCAACTCTGCACATGTTGCAGCGACTGTGGCAGCACCGACAAGCCCTGGTGCAATACGTTCTGACGTATAGCCTGGGCCAACGAGATTCAGAGGTGGGGCAAATCACGCTGGAGGAGTGGTCTCAGATCAGGGACCTATGCACCCTTCTGCACAGTTTTGAAATGGCGACGAAGATGTTTAGTGCTGACGATGCCATTATCAGCATGACTATTCCGGTGATTTACATGCTGGAGCACATGTTAAACAGAATTAGGAGTCAGGTGGTGGCACAAGAGGAGGTGGAGGAAGTAGAGGAGGAGGAGTTGTATGCGGAAGGGCTAACATCTGCAAGGTCCAGACGGTCGGCAGCACCAAGGCGACAGGCATGTGAGGGTGGGGGAGATGGTTTTACCAGGGCGCATGGTAGCAGCCAAACTAGTGAGGAAGGTGCAGGAGCCCAGGAAGAAGTGGAGGACGAACTGATGGAAGACTCATCAGATGAGGGAGACCTTGATCACATTTCTGTTGTGCGAGGTTGGGGGGAGAGGACAGAGGAAGGAAGCATGATTGTTACCTCGCCACCAACACAACAGGGACTTGGTGCTCCTGGATGCGCAACACACATGAGTGCCTTCTTGCTGCACTACCTGCAACATGACCCTCGAATTGTGAGAATTAGAAATAATCCTGACTACTGGGTTGCCACACTGTTAGATCCCCGGTACAAAAGTAAATTTGCAGAAATTATTCCTGCCATAGAAAGGGATGCACGCATGCAGGAGTATCAGCAGAGACTGTTGCAGAATCTTACATGTGCTTTTCCACAAAATACCAGTGGTGCACGTAGTGAATCTCACAGTTCCAACTTGCCAACCGTGGGACCGTCAAGTGTTCAGCACTCAAACCGTAACAGAACCACAGTATTTGCTGGTAACATCAATTTTGCGGAATCATTTCACCACTTTTTTAGCCCATCCTTTGCAAGGCCACAGGAGACAAGAAGTCTGACACATAGTCAACGCCTAGAGACGATGGTACAGGAGTATCTCCAAGTAAACATTGAAGCCACGACTGTGTCACTGGACCCTTGCTCTTTTTGGGCTTCCAATCTGGATAAATGGCCGGAGCTAGCCACTTACGCCTTGGAGATCTTGTCATGCCCCGCAGCCAGCGTTCTGTCTGAACATGTGTTCAGCGCTGCTGGTGGTGTGCTGACAGATAAGCGCACGCGGCTCTCCACTGATAATGTAGACAGACTCACGTTCATAAAGATGAACAAATCATGGATCCGAAACGACTTTTCTACCCCTGTGTCATCCTGGGGAGAGTAAAAGCTTGATGATTGGTTAAAATCACCCTACCAACCGTTTTAAGCTTTCAAATTACTAATCATGTTTATCTGTATCTTGACTGGAAAATAATTTGGGCTTTGTAGCAGTGTGCAGCACTGATCCTATTAGGCCATCTATACTAAAGCTTCACCAGATTTAAAATTAAAAATAATTTTTAGCTGCATCTAGCCCGGAAAATAATTTTGGGGCTCCGAGATGCGCAAGGCACATAAGTGCCTTCTTGCTGCACTACCTGCAGCATGACCCTCATATTGTCAGAATTCGAAGTAATCATGACTACTGGGTTGCCACACTCTTAGATCCCCCAAACTTTTCGATCAACCTTTTCATTTTAATAAAGACCAAAAAAATGGTCATTTTTGAAATTATAAGCATTAGCAGGTTGTTAGAAACTGAAATCAAACAGTTTTCAACTCAAAACTTTATTCTAGGTGATGTTACATTTTCACATAGGACCCCTTGTTCGAAAGGAGCTTCTGAACTCTCTCGTCCATTGAATTTGTCAGGTTTTGGATGGTTTCTGCTTCAATTGTTTTGCATGAGGACAGAATACCCTCCCAGAGCTGTTGCTTAGATGTGAACTGCCTCCCGCCATCATAGACACTCCTTTTAATGATGCTCCAAAGGTTCTGAATGGGGTAGAGGTCAGGGGAGCATGGGGGTCACACCATAAGTTTGTCCCCTTTTATGCCCATATCAGCCAGAGATGCAGATGTTTTATGTGCAGCATGAGATGGTGCATTATCATGCAGAAAAATGATCTTGCTGTGAAATACACGGTTCTTCTTCTTGAACCATGGCAGGAAGTGCTGTTTGAGAAAATCCACATACATTATGGAGTTCATCTTTAGCGCCTTCAGGGATCCTAAAGGGGCCGACAATCTCTCTCCCCATGATTCCAGCCCAAAACATTACTCCACCTCCTCCTTGTTGGCGCTGTAGCCGTGTTTGCGTGGGGTGTCCATCAACCAGCCATCCTCCACTCCATCCATCTGGACCATCGAGCGCTGCACGGCACTCATCCGTGAACAAAACAGTTTTGAAATCAGTCTTCATGTAATGTTTGGCCCACTGGAGCCGTTTCTGCTTGTGTGAAGTGGATAGAGGAGGTCGACAGGATGGCGCATGCACAGCTGCAAACCTCTGAAGGACCCTGCATCTTGTTGTTCGGGGGATGTTGGAGGCACAAGCAGCTTCAAAAACTTGTCTGCTGCTATGACAAGGCTTTTTTGCCGCTGCTCTTTCAACCTGACGTAATTGCCTGTAGGAAAGAGTCCTCAATTTGCCCTTATCAGCACGCACACGTGTGTACTGTGAATCAGCTACATACTTCTTGATTGCCAAGACACTTCATCCTGATCATCGCACAATGTTGATTGTAGTCATGCCTTGACCTAAACACTCCACAATTTGATGCTTCTCAGCAGCCGACACATCCTTTTTCTTTCCCATTTTGGCAGAAAATGTAGGCTGCTTAATAATGTGAGAGAGCCTTCTTAAGTAGTCTTGCCTTTCATTGGACACACCTGCCAAACTAATTAGCACAGGTGTCTGCAATTGCTTACAGTGATATAAAGAGCCCTGACACACATCACCATCAATGAGTTTAACTGACAAACAAACAAATTCTTCCCTTATCACTCCTAAACACTTTTTGTATAATAATTTGGAACGCAGTGTACATGTGCTTTTCCACAAAACACCAGTGGTTCACGTAGTGAATCTTACAGTTCTAACTTGCCAACCGTGGTCTGTATGGAGTTGTTCAATAAAGGGCCCAAAATTAAGATAACATAGATGGGAGAGGTCTCTATGAATAGGAATTCCTAAGTATTTGATACCCTGTGAGGGCCAGGCAAAGGGAAAGTTGGACTGGATGGAATCCTATATGGATTTGGGGAGGGAGACATCGAGGGCCTCAGACTTCGCTGCATTGATTTTAAAATTTTACCATGTAACAAAGTGATCTATTTCAGCCATAACAGCATGGATGGATATATGTGATTGAGTGATATATACTAGGACATCATCAGCAAATAGAGAGCACTTGTACTCGGTGCCTCCCACCTCAATCCACCTAATATTGGGGTTATGGCGAATTGATGAGAGCAGGTGCTCCGTCACTAGGATGTATAAGAGAGGGGACAGAGGACATCACTGCCTTGTCCCATTGGTGATTGTGAAAGGTGATGAAAATGTTCTGACGCACCCCCTGGGCCTTGGGACACCCGGAGCCGGACCCTTTTTGGTGGATGCTGGTGGTTGTAGTCTTCGTGGCGGCGACCCAGTTCCGTGGCTCAGGGCGGTCAAACCAGTGGCGGAACTATTTATGTGGTTTTCATGTTTAAATGTCCGACTACGCCACCCGTGGATTGCGGTCAGAGTGAACCGCCGCTACAGGGCAGACCACTGAGGCTGGTGTTGTGGGTGCAGCAGAGCGTAGCATAACTCCCCACGGGAGGAGTATAGCCTCAGGGCAGTGTATGCGGAGGATGGGGGTGATGGTGCAGGGCAGCAGCAGTAACGACACGGAGTCAGTGATGCAGTTCAGGGCCTTTACTCACAGTTCTTATTATCCAGACCACGTCTGCAGGTAACGGCTGCCCACGTCGTACTGTGCTCACCAGGTGAGGGGCTCAGACAACTCCCAGATAACTTTGGAGCACTTCACAGGACCCCCTTTGTGTGTCCTTTGTCTGGCCTTTCTTACCAACACTTCTGTCCGGCTGCCTCGGGCCTCCTCTTGGTAAACTTGGCGCCAGTTTCCCTGACCCTATGTGGTGCCTTCCTAGCGGGTGTAGCGAGGGGCTGCGCCACATAAAATGTCAGAGCCTCCGGTTTCTAGCTGAGGGTCGTTTCCTGCCTCCACTAGTTCGGGGACCGGTCTCCCCCTTTGGCCTGACCCCTCCACGCAGGTGGATTCGGGCGTGCGGTGGCGACTCGCCCGTCCGCACCCCTGGGATCCCTTCATTCCTCGTTCCTGGAGCCTTCTCCGCTCCTCTTCCTTCCTTCTCCCTCTTCCAGGCCTGGGCCTCTGTTACTAGGCCCGCCTCCGGAGCAGAGCTCATGCAGAGCCCCTGCTCCCTGCCACTTCTGCTCAGACTTCTCTGCACTGAACTAAGATGGTGCCCACCTTTTATACTCCCTTCTCAATGCACCCAGGAACTGCTTCCTCCCTGCTCCTGCACTACAGGGTTCCCCTTCCTCAGTGTTCCCTCCCCCCACTCCAGCCAGGGACAGGGACTGTCGTGCCCATCTCAGGGGCATATTGGTCGCCCTGCCCCACGGCAATGTGGTGTAATGCATGCAGGTGTCGGGTCCTGATCCACACTCCATCCTTACCTGAGAGTGAGATATCACACCTCTGGGTGAGGTGCAATACGTCTGTAGCAACCGAGCCCTCAGGGTGCTACAGTTCCATTTATCTTCAGCCTAGGTGACGTATTGCGATACAGGGCCGTGATTTTGGCTATAAAAGGGTCCCCTAGACCCCTACCCCAAGCTTTTTAAGAGAATCATATATGGCGTGCCAGGAGACTCTATGGAATGCTTTCTCAGCATCCAACGAGGGTATCTAATTACAAATTTTTAACTGCATCTAGCCCAGGAAATACTTTGTGCCTAGTAGCAGTGTCTGCTAGTGAGCGGATTATCCCGGCTGTTAAGCAAGCTGCACCACCTGTAGTTTAGACACTTAATTTTTTCAAAGGAAATGCTTCGGGACCATGGGATACTTAGTGAAGAGCATCAGGAGGCACCCCAAGGCATAGGGGCTGGGACTGGCAGTAGGATGCCTTGCGGTGGACAGCCGAGCTCGATCCTTATAAAAGCTTTTTAACTGCAGCAGCTTTAGTGGACGCTACTGGAGCTGGAATTACCGCGGCTGCTGGCATGAGACTTGCCCTCCAATAGATCCTTGTAAATGGATTTAAAGTGTATTCATTCAAATTAGAGAGACAATTTAAATTAAAAAGCTTAGAGCTGCCTCCACCACAGGGGGGCTCGCTCGACCCACCAGCGGACAGGCACCAGTATTGGGAGAGGGGGGCTGGCCGTCAGGGTTCACCGCGGCTCTGGCACAAACCCGGCGACACGGAGGTGGCACGGGCAGGAGCGGACTGGCCGTGTCGGCTTCTCACTTTTTGGATTTTAGAAGAGCATGACATGCCTATATCTGTGTCTCCCCCTCCTTTTACTCCTCCACCTCTTTTATTTTCGCATGACTATATGTACTTGTCACTTTTCCATGTGTTAGTTATGTCTTCTGAGCAGTTTGTCAGCTTTTGGACACCTTTGAAGGTGTTTTCTATGTGTTTCTATGTGTTTTTGTTTGCCTGCCATTGGTTTTAACGGTGTTCGAAGGTGTTCGACGAACAGTTCGACGAACAGTTCGGCGAACACACGGGTGTTCGACGAACCGAACCGAACTCGAACACTACGGGGGTGGCTCAACACTAGTCTTCACACTGAAAAGCTTCAAGAAAAGATGAGTGATTTTGTTGTGACGGACATTAATTGTTAACAAATGAATAGACCAAGGAAACATAGAAGCATTTGGATCAAATATGATAAATACTTTTATGCCCAAAAAGTATTCTCGGAGTAATACCTTTATTGGCTAACCAGGGAAAAAAAAAATATTTGCTGGCTTTCAGGGCACAGAGGCTGCTTCGTCAGGCAGGATTAGAAATTAATTAGTAAGACAAGAGCACAACATCTAAGAGATATTACAACAGGACGTTTGTTCATGAGGCTAACACGTGACCATAATATAATTTTTTATTGTACATCTATAGAATATGATAAAAGACGTCACAAAAAGGTCAGGTAATTATTAGTGTTGAGCGAGCATGCTCGACACTGCTCGTTACTCGCCCGAGCATCATGCTACTCGGGATGTTCGGCGAGCACCGAGCATTTCTGGGTTACTCGGGCGGTAGCTCGGGCCTCCGCCCTGCATGTTTGTCTCTCTTTACAGAGCCAATGAACATGCAGGGATTGCCAGCCAGTCACTGTAATGCCGCAGCCATGTTGTTTGTGGGCATTACAGTGATTGGCTGGCCACACAGCGTCACCTCGAGTATTTAAAACCGGGCGCCGCCATCTTGGACACAGTCGCTCCGGATCAGACGGTGTAGGGAGAGTGCTGCTGAGTTAGGGAGAGATATATAGTGCGAAATAGGTAGTGTAGGGTCTCTAAAGCCTGCCAGATCAAACAAACAGTCCTTCTCAGGACTAATATCCATCCCAGATATCAGGCAGGCAGGCAGGCTGTATAGGAGACGCAGTGGTTATACCAGCAAACGCTGCATTACAGTCCTTTGAGCTCCTGTTGGTCAAATTGCTAGACTTATCACTCCGGTCTCAGGGGCCAGGAAAAATCTTTTTTTTTTCATCTAAATCCTGTATTTATTTATTTTTCCTCAGTCAGACTGTCCAAAACCTTTGGGTATCCACCCCCCCCCCCCGAAAAAAAATTGAGTGTGTCTGTGACTGTTCAGACGCCAATATATCTGTTTAAAAGAGTCTGGTGTAGGCCAGAAAAATAGAACTGTGGTTTTGCAGTTCCATGGGTCAAATCTCTGTATTATCCTGTTTTTTCATTTTTTGCTGAAAAAAAAACTGTACTAGTGTCTCCCTGACTGGTCAGAAACCAATATATCTGTTTAAAAGAGTCTGGTGTACACCAAATAACTATAACTGTGGTTTTGCAGTTCCACGGATCAAATCTCTGTATTGTCCTACTTTTGGCATTTTTTGCCATAAAATAAACTATAATAGTGTCTCCCTGACTGGTCAGACACCAATGTATCTGATTAAAAGAGTCTGGTGTACGCCACATAACTATAACTGTGGTTTTGCAGTTCCACGGGTCAAATCTCTGTATTATCCTGCTTTTGGCATTTTTTGCCGTAAAAAAAAAACTGTAATAGCGTCTCCCTGACTGGTCAGACAACAATATATCTGTTTAAAAGAGTCTGGTGTAGGCCAGAAAAATAGAACTATGGTTTTGCAGTTCCATGGGTCAAATCTCTGTATTATCCTGTTTTTGGCATTTTTTTGCCATAAAAAACTGTAATAGTGTCTCCCTGACTGGTGAGACACCAATATATCTGTTTAAAAGAGTCTGGTGTGCGCCACATAACTATGACTGTGGTTTTGCAGTTCCACGGGTCATATCTCTGTATTATCCTGCTTTTGGCATTTTTTCCCGTAAAAAAAAAACTGCAATAGTGTCTCCCTGACTGGTCAGACACCAATATATCTGTTTAAAAGAGTCTGGTGTAGGCCAAAAAAATATAACTGTGGTTTTACAGTTCCACGGTCAAATCTCTGTACTATCCTGTTTTTGGCATTTTTTGCCGTAAAAAAAAACTGTAATAGTGTCTCCCTGACTGGTCAGACACCATTATATCTGTTTAAAAGAGTCTGTTGTACACCACATAACTATAACTGTGGTTTTGCAGTTCCACGGGTCAAATCTCTGTATTATCCTGCTTTTGGCATTTTTTGCCATAAAATAAAGTATTATAGTGTCTCCCTGACTGGTCAGACACCAATATATCTGTTTAAAAGAGTCTGGTGTAGGCCAGAAAAATATAACTGTGGTTTTGCAGTTCCACGGGTCAAATCTCTGTATTATCCTCTTTTTGGCATTTTTTGCCATAAAAAAAAGCTGTAATAGTGTCTCCCTGACTGGGCAGACGCCAATATATCTGTTTAAAAGAGTCTGGTGTAGGCCATAAAAATATAACTGTAGCTTTGCAGTTCCACTGGTCAATTCACTGTATTATCCTGCTTTTGGAACTTTTTTGCCGTATAAAAAAACTGTAATAGTGTCTCTCTGACTGGTCAGACAAGAATATATCTGTTTAAAAGAGTCTGGTGTACGCCACATAACTATGACTGTGGTTTTGCAGTTCCACGGGTCAGATTTCTGTATTATCCTGCTTTTGGCATTTTTTTCCGCAAAAAAAAACCTGTAATAGTGTCTCCCTGACTGGTCAGACACCAATATATCTGTTTAAAAGAGTCTGGTATACGCCACATAACTATAACTGTGTTTTTGCAGGTCCACGGGTCAAATCTCTGTATTATCCTGCTTTTGGCATTTTTTGCCATAAAAAAAACTGTAATAGTGTCTCTCTGACTGGTCAGACAAGAATATATCTGTTTAAAAGAGTCTGGTGTACGCCACATAACTATGACTGTGGTTTTGCAGTTCCACGGGTTAGATTTCTGTATTATCCTGCTTTTGGCATTTTTTGCCATAAAAAAAACTGTAATTGTTAGAACCCTCCTGTTAGTTTTTTCTATTTTGCTGGTCACATGACTTTTTGCCTATTTAATCCAGCTCCGCCCTCCTGGCCTTGCTGGACTTCAGTGTTTCATTTACTCTTAAGCTAGCCAGGTGCCTTGTACCTTACTCTGTAGTTTGCTTGGTCTTTTGACCACTTGAACTTCTGTTTGTTTGTTTGTCTTTTCTCTGCTACATTTCTGCTAGGAGGTGTCCAACTATATCCCAGTCCTTAGTTCTTGTAGGGACCCCTCCCTTATATCTATAGGTCTGCGTTCAGACTAGCCGAGGACTTAGGCGGGTCTGTTCACAAGGAACAGGTCCCCCGCTGCATCGTAGGGAATCAGCTTAGTCCTATTGTAGGGACAGTTTTCCTATCTTTCCTTAGTGTTTGTAGCAGTTCATAACAGTAATAGTGTCTCCCTGATTGGTCAGACACCAATATATCTGTTTAAAAGAGTCTGGTGTATGCCACATAACTACAACTGTGGTTTTGCAGGTCCACGGGTCAAATCTCTGTATTATCCTGCTTTTCCATTTTTTGCCGTAAAAAAACTGTAATAATGTCTCCTTGACTGGTCAGACACCAATATATCTGTTTAAAAGAGTCTGGTGTACACTACATAACTATAACTGTGGTTTTGCAGTTCCACGGGTCAAATCTCTGTATTATCCTGCTTTTGGCATTTTTTGCCATAAAATAAAGTATAACAGTGTCTCCCTGACTGGTCAGACACCAATATATCTGTTTAAAAGAGTCTGGTGTACGCCACATAACTAGAACTGTGGTTTTGCAGTTCCACGGGTCAAATCTCTGTATTATCCTGCTTTTTGCATTTTTTGCCATAAAAAAAAACTGTAATAGTGTCTCCCTGACTGTTCAGACACCAATATATCTGTTTAAAAGAGTCTGGTGTTGGTCAGAAAAATATAACTGTGGTTTTGCAGTTCCACGGGTCAAATCTCTGTATTATCCTGTTTTTGGCATTTTTTGCCATAAAAAAAACCTGTAATAGTATCTCCCTGACTGGTCAGACATCAATATATCTGTTTAAAAGAGTCTGGTGTAGGCTAGAAAAATATAACTGTAGTTTTGCCGTTCCACTGGTCAATTCTCTGTATTATCTTGCTTTTGGCACTTTTTTGCCGTAAAAAAAAACTGTAATAGTGTCTCTCTGACTGGTCAGACAACAATATATCTGTTTAAATGAGTCTGGTGTAGGCCAGAAAATTAGAACTGTGGTTTTGCAGTTCCACTGTACTAATCTCTGTATTATCCAGCTTTTGGTATTTTTTCTGTAAAGAAAAACAGTAATAGTGTCTCACTGATTGTTCAGACACAAATATATCTGTTTGAAAGATTCTGGTGTATGCCACATAACTATAACTGTGGTTTTGCAGTTCCACGGTTCACATTTCTGTATTATCCACTTTTGGGCCTTTTTTACATAAAAAAAAACAGTTTGAGTGTGTCGCTGACTGTTCAGCCCCAAATATATCTATTTAAAAAAGTCTGGTATACGCCAGTAAATTAGAACTTTGGTTTTGCAGTTCCACGGTTCAAATCTCTGTATTATCCAGCTTTTGTTTTTTTTCCGTAAAGAAAAACAGTAATAGTGTCTCCCTGATTGTTCAGACACAAATATATCTGTTTGAAAGATTCTGGTGTACGCCACATATCTATAACTGTGGTTTTGCCATTCCATGGTTCAAATCTCTGTATTATTCACTTTTGGGCCTTTTTTACAAAAAAAAAACAGTTTGAGTGTGTCGCTGACTGTTCAGCCCCAAATATATCTTTTTAAAAAAGTCTGGTATACGCCAGTAAATTAGAACTGTGGTTTTGCAGTTCCACTGTTCAAATCTCTGTATTATCCAGCTTTTGGCCTGTTTTACGTAAAAAAACAGTAATAGTGTCTCCCTGTCTGTTCAGTCACAAATATATCTGTTTAAAAGTTTCTGGTGTAGGCCAGAGAAATAGAACTGTGGTTTTCCTCTTCCACGGTTCTAATCTCCTTTTATTACCCTTTTTCCATTCATAGTGCGAGTGTAAGCTATTTTACTTAATTTACAATGGGCAAGGCGCGTGGCAAGGGACGTGGAACTGGACGTTCTGGTGATGGTGCGTGTAGAGGACGGGGCCGAGGCCAAGGTGAAAATGTGCCACAACCAACAGCCACATCTTTTCGCTCCCACTTCTTGACTGAATTACTAGGGAAGCACACTGCAACACCAGTATTGCGAACTGATCAGTGTGAACAGGTTATTAATTTGATAGCAGATAATACTTCCAGTTACCTGGGCACCACCACCTCCGGTCTGTCTTCCACACAGTCAAGTTTTAGTAGCCGTGAGTCTCGACCGCATACTCCTCCTCACCCTGATGCTCCTTCCTCCCACCATGCCGAGTGTCGTCAGACAGCAACTGATCCCACACTTTGACACTCTGAAGAGCTGTTCACTGGTTCATTTCCATATTTGTGCCCCTTGCCTGCTCCGCTTGAAGTGGTGGAAGAGGAGATCCCATGTAGCGATGCCCAAATATTTGAACAGCCACGGCCAGAGGAAGTCGACAATTGTGGCAATTTGTCACAAGAGGTGGACGATGACGAGACACAATTGCCACAAAGTGAGGAGGAGGATCGTGGTGCGCATGTGGAAGAGGAGGAGGTGGTGGATGATCTAGTAACTGACCCAATGTGGCAGGAGGACACACAGAGCAAGGCCAGCAGCACACAGGGGGAGGGAGGCAGAGTACCCCAACAGGCAGGAAGAAGCAGTGTGGGGGCCGCACACAGAAGGCGGGCAACAGTTCCCCGTAACACCAACACGAGGGACATTGCCAGTACAACCGGTAAGTCTTCCAGAGTCTGGAATTTTTTTAAAGACTCTGCTGATAACCCTTAAAAGGCCATTTGTACCACCTGCCAGGCCAGCATCAGCAGGGGTGACAAAACTACCAGCCTGACCACCACCAGCATGATCAGGCACATGGCAGCAAAGCAACCCACTTTGTGGAGTGAACCCCAGGGTCCACGACCAGTGTCAGCGGGTGTCACCACTGCTTCTTCCGCTGTTGTGCATGTAATAGAACCCCCTGTTGTGCGTGCAAGGCATTCCCCTGTCCATACTGCATGCAAAGATGCCCCCTCCTCTCAGTCTTCACTTGTTATGGCAGTTTCTCAAGAAACAGCATCAACATTCATGTCCACGTCCCACCGCATCGTTCAATTGTCCATATCCCAGAGCTTTGAACGAAAGAACAAATTCGCAGCCAACGCCCCTCAGGCCACAGTCCTAAATTCGCACATTTCATGACTGCTTGCGTTGGAAATGCTGTCTTTTAGGCTGGTGGAGACGGCATCCTTCCGCAACCTTATTGCGGTAGCCGTCCCCCGGTACTCGGTCGCCAGCCGACACTATTTTGCCCGGCGTGCCATCCACGCACTACACAAGCATGTGTCCCAAAACATCTGCCGTGCCCTCAACAACGCAGTTACTGGGAGAGTCCACCTGACAACGGACACGTGGACAAGTGCTTGTGGCCAGGGACAGTACATCTCCCTGACGGCACACTAGGTAAACATATTGGAAGCTGGGACCCAGTCGGACCTTGGGACGGAACACATCCTTCCCACACCGAGGATTGCGGGCCCTATATCAGTCAGAGTTGCCCCCACAGTGTACTGCTCCTGCGCATCATCCTCCTCCTCCTCCTCCTCATGTTCTGCCTCCATCTCAGATATCACCACATCAGTTACAAGCTGGAAGCACTGCAGTACTGCCTCAGCCAAGCGGCAACGTGCTGTGCTGAAACTCATAAGCTTAGGTGATAAACCTCACACTGCTTGTGAGTTGTGGACAGCTGTGAAAGAGCAGGCAGATCTGTGTCTGAGACCGCTGAACCTAATTCCAGGCATGGTCGTGTGTGACAATGGCCGTAAACTGGTGGCGGCTCTGAGGTGAGGCAAGATCACACAAGTACCATGCCTGGCTCATGTGCGCTTCACGGCAGATGCTGGAAAGTGCGGACAGTCAGAGCTTCACGGGAGATGCTGAAAAGTGCGGGACCGGAGCCGGCAAGTTACAGTCAGCTGATCGGTTCTCCGGCAGATGCTGGAAGCGGCGGGACCGGAGCGGACGCCTCCCCCATCCATCGGATAGGTGAGTATCCATAGTTTTAAGGCAGTGTATGCACTGCAGCCAGAAGCTGTCTGTACATACACTGCTAGGGGGACACTCACAGGACACACAGACCCACACATTACATTACATTACATACAGACACATACATTACATTACATACAGGTGTAATCCTCCATCCTCACACTTCATTTCTCCTGCATCCTCCATAAAAAAACACAGGAAAAAAAGCAGTGTGTGAATGGAGGTGCTTCTTTTACCTGCGTAAAAAAACGCAGGTAAAAAAAGCAGGAAATACGCACGTGTAAAAATACGCAGGAAAAAAAGCAATGTGTGAACGCAGCCTAAAACTGTCTTGTTAAGATACTGTGACCTCCACCACTCTTCCAAGGGGCATTGATATTGTCTTTTTATTCCACTGCGACCTCCACCACTCTTCCAAGGGGCATTAATATTGTCTTGTTAATCTACTGTGACCTCCACCACTCTTCCAAGGGGCAATGATATTGTCTATTTATTCCACTGCGACCTCCACCACTCTTCCAAGGGGCATTAAAACTGTCTTGTTAAACTACTGTGACCTCCACCACTCTTCCAAGGGGCATTAGAAGCATCTTCTTAAGCTACTGTGACCTCCACCACTCTTCCAAGGGGCATTAAAACCATCTTGTTAAGCTACTGTGACCTCCACCACTCTTCCAAGGGGCATTAAAACCGTCTTGTTAAGCTACTGTGACCTCCACCACTCTTCCAAGGGGCATTGATATTGTCTTTTTATTCCACTGCGACCTCCACCACTCTTCCAAGGGGCATTAAACTTTCTTGTTAAGCTACTGTGACCTCCACGTCTCTTCCAAGGGGCATTAAAACCATCTTGTTAAACCACTCTGACCTCCACGTCTCTTCCAAGGGGCATTAAAAGCGTCTTGTTAAACCACTCTGAACTCCACAGCTCTTCCAAGGGGCATTGAAATGTTGTTTTTAATTAATTCTAACCTCCACGACTCTTCCAACGGGCATTGCATTTCCTCCTAATTTTAGTCAGCTTTTGGTTTTCAATGCATAGGCGAACACTAAGGGAGACCCACTCCCCAATAATGGGTAGAAGGTTTTTAGTACGCTGTAATCCACGTCTGTTTCAAGGGGCATTGCAGTTCCTCATAATTTTTGGAAAGCCTTCCATTCACTGCTTAGGCCAACAGTGTACAGGAGACCCAATTGCTATAAATGGGAAAAACGGTTTAGTTAAGGCCCTCTGACCTCCATGTCACTTCCAAGGGGCACTGGAGTGTCTTGAAATTTTTGGTAGGCATTGCATTCACTGTATGCCCTATAACTGTGTAGCCGAACCGCTCCTTTTGGTGCAGAAACATATCCTACAAGACATGTGTGGTTGACTGGCCTGATATTGATGTGAATGGTCCCTGTTCCTCCTGCTCTTTCTCCTTTGCCACCACCTCATCCATAATTCATCATCTGAAGCTTTGTTTTAATGGGAGTCATAGAACTGGGATAGTAGCAGGAAAACATCCAGTAATCCTCGGAGGAGGTATGATATGGGCCAAAACGCTGACCACCTCAGGCCTAGCCGCTACTACATACATGCGCTTGCATTCCAAGGAACAAAAAGCAGAGGAGATGGATGGTATCATGATCATGAATAATTTACTCGTTACTTAGGAGGCCGACCACTGCTGCTGTCTACCTTCTGAACTTTGTGTTGAAGCCTGATTGACCCAGGACCCGCAATCCTCTATGTCTGGAGGACGTGTTGCATTACAGTGTCCAACTGTGTCCCGGCTTCTACAATATTAACCCAGTGTGACGATGTCAGTCAGATGGACCATCCCTGGCCACATTCACTTGTCCAAGTGTTTGTGGTTAGGCTGTCCTTCAAATAGGGGCGGCTGGGGACCATTTATGGACACCCGGCCGCCCCTAGGTGGCTGGGGACCAAGCGTGGACACCCGGCCGCCGGGCGGCTGGGGACTGAGTATGGATACTAGGCCGCCGACGCAGCCATGACGTGGTGGCCAGATTCCGCCTCCACATGCCTAAAAGGCCCAATTTCAAGTGCAAGCAAGCTAGCAGTATGGTATTGCAGCCTGGGGGTGGGTGGGTGGGTGGCAGGCTGCATACTTGAGCTTGCATTGCAAGGAATGGGGGAGGTACAATTGAACACTGCCCTGGGACAAGGACTTGCACGGGGATAGTTGCAAGTCTGCATATTCTGATGCGGCAAGGATCACTTCTGATGGGCACACTTTTAGGCAGTGACCTGGGTGTCAGAGATGCTTCCAGGGGTCTTCCCCATGCTGTTCCCATGTCTTTTCAGCACTGTATGTGTAGCACCCTGAGGATTCGGCTGCTACAGGGGTATTACACCTCAAGCCAGAGGTGTGGTATTCCACTCCCGGGTAAGGATGGAGTGTGGAACTGAGCTAGTAGGCTGCATGTGACGCGCCCCCTGGGACATATTCCTTTTTGAGGGGAATACCCGGCACCGGATCAGATGGGGGGTTGTAGTCTCCGAGCGGCTGTGACCCGGTCCCGTGCCCAGGGCGTCAAGCTCAGTGTGATGTGGCAGTTCTACAGATGTTACTAAAGTTCTTTTGTGTCGACTACGCCACCCGTTGTGATGCGGTCACTGTGGCCGCCGCTGCAGCAGGGTCCGCTGAGGCTGATGGTGGGTGCGCAGCTTGGTGAAATAACCCCCAACGGGAGGGGTATAGCCTCAGAGGGGACAGGCGCAGAGGATGGGGGTTGTGGTGGTGTAGTGCAGACGGCAGTGAAGACAGAGTCGGGTTGTGCAGTTAAGGGTGTTTACTTACTGCAGATGTTGTACTGGTCACTCCAGCTGCTAGTGACCACCCGAGCCGTGCTGCGTCCACCAGGTCCTGGATCCAGCCAACCCCCAAACAAGTCCGGAGCGTGGCCCTGAGCTCTCCCTCTGTCCTTTCTTCAGCCGTCCCCACCAGTGATCCACCTAGGTCCAGCTCCCTCGGGCCTTCTGTTGGGACACCCTTGGCCCTGGGTTCCCTGACCCTTCATGTGGTGTGCCTTCGGGGTGAATGTGGTGGGTGACCGTGGCAGACACTGCCCACGGTCTCCGGTCTCTGGCTGGGGATTGTTTTTACCCCCACCAGTTTGGGTTCCGGTACCCTTTTGCTGACTCCTCACCCGGTGCTCTGATTTGGGTTCTTGGGTCCCTTCTCTTCTGTGCTCTGGGTCTTTCTCTTTTCTCCTCTCTCACTCTGGGTCTTGGTCTTTCTTCTCTCCTCTCCTGACTTGTTCTCTGCAGCTGATCCTCTCTGCATCTGACTCTCTGCGTCTGACCCTGATTCTAGTTGGTGCCCACCTTATATACACCCTCTATGTGTGAGCTCAGGTGACCAGCACCCAATGAGCTCCTAACTTTACCCAGGCTGCTCCCCCTATCTGCCCCTACACTACATGGGATGTACCACCCCCCTCCCACTCCAGCCAGGAACAGACTCGGTCGTACCTGCACATTTCTAAGTGGGAGTACCGTCGGCCTGTTCCCCGGAAATGGGATGTGTGTAGTGCATGCAGCCTACCGAGCTCAGTTCCACTCTCCATCCTTATCCGGGAGTGGAATATCACACCTCTGGGTTGAGGTGCAATACCCCTGTAGCAGCCGAATCCTCAGGGTGCTACATTCCCCCCTGGTAAATCACAGCACGTCCTCGGGCTGTAAGACATAAAACACCAAAACCATACAAAATTTTCATATAAACATAATAAAACATATAAAACATTATATATATAAAACTTTTCATATAAACATTCTCGTCGTCTCTTGTTTCAGGTTCCTCCTCCTCCGGACACTGTGCAACGTGTGTCCGGGAAAAATGCGACAGTCTCTTAGAAAAAACTGGTTTTCCTATAAAACCGGTAGGGGCGCTTTAGGACGCGCAACTATATACAGGGGAAGTTGGCCGCTCTCAGTCCTCGGCCAGGTAGAGGGAAGGGAATGGCTGCTCACAGTCCTCAGCCTGTAGGATGAAGGGGTTAACGGGTAAACAGTTCACTGGTCCCAACGGGGACTATTTTAGCAGCAACGGTTCACTGTGCCCCGACGGGCAACTATATACAGTCTCTACTCCCGTCCTCAACGACGGCTCCCTCCTGCTTTTTCTTGGTATGGTGTTGCTTCAGACCCATCCGGGTCCTCTGGCTCCTCCTCACCGTACCGCAACTCCTCCTCCGTCAAGCGGTGTACGTGGAGGGCGTAAGGTCCTTTGGCACACTTGTGCCGGGTGAAAGTGACCTCGTCTCCGACGTAGAGGTCACGGCCTTTGTGACCTTCCGGCAGGTGGGACTCGACGTCTCTGCACGTCACAAAAACGTCACCGCGGTTGTTACGGTCCCGAATAAAGCCCCACCCATGCTGCGGGTTGAACTTTATCACCGTCCCGATGGTGCGGGGACAGTGCGCTGCACGGGGGTTCCTCCTAGTCCGGCTCTTCTGCTCCGCGCTCCGGATTTGGGCCTGTTGTTCTCTGACCCGCCTCTCCTCCCGTTCTCTCGCAAACTCTGCTAGCTGCTGACGACAACACTCAGTACGCTCAGCGGCGACTGCCCGAGTTTCCTGAGTGAACCCCATTAGATCTTCTCCGGTGGGGTCCCACTCAAACTGTGCTTCCGCTAGCGGGGGCGAGATCCGTGCCACGGGCTTCGGAGCCGGAATCAGGGGTTCATCCAGGGGTCTTAGTCTCTGCTGCCGTTCCAGCTCATGGTATCCTTCGGGCCAGATGAAGGGCCGCCCGTCCGGCCATGAGAGCTGGCTGAACAAGTCCTCCCCCAGGTGTGGCACCCTTGGTTTTACGGGCGCGGGCGCGGTGGTGGTGGCGCCCGGGTTGCCCAGGCCTTGCGGCCAGGCCTGGGGCACCTGGAAGGTGAAGGGCACCGTTAGGACGGCGGCGCCCTGGGCTACCTGGCCTTGCGGCCAGGCCGGAGGCTCCGCGGAGGTAGGGGGCGCTGTTGGTGATGCGGCGCCCGGGGGTACTAGGCCTTGCGACCAGGCTGGTGGTGTTTCCTGCTTTGTCACGCTCCGGGTCGAGGCGCGTGACGTCACAGGGGTCGCTGCGGCGGCTTCCGGTCGGGGCCTAGTCCATGGCGGTGACATGGCGGCTACGGGCACAGCAGGGGGACTTTCGGGCTCTGCGACGGGGAGCTGGGGCAGGTAAGCGGTGTCACGGCTTGGGGTATAGGCGTCCCCTTTACCTGCCTCCATGCGTTCGGCTCCCTTCTCGGCGCCGTCTCCGGCCTTTGGTCCTCCCGCGCCATCCTCAGAGGCGGTCTGCTTCCTCTTCCAGGGTAGCGTGCTCCGTTGACTGGTCTCTGCTTGCTGGGTCATCTCCCGGCTCCACTCCGCCAGTATCTCGCGCTGTACCCGGGCCATCCTCCGTGCGAGGCCCTCCAGGGCAGTCTGTGCACACTCCCGGTCTCGGGGGAGCTGCGCTAAGATCTCCGCTAGACCTAGCGGGGTTGTGGACTCTAGCAGGCTCCTGACCATCGGGTCGGTGCTGCTCTGCTCTTCTTCTGGCAGGCTCCTGGCCAGCGGGCCGGTGCTGCTCTGCCCTCCTTCCTCGGTCTCTAGCAGACTCCTGGCCAGCGGGCCGG
The DNA here is from genome assembly GCF_046119375.1 of Phyllobates terribilis. Lineage (NCBI taxonomy): Eukaryota > Metazoa > Chordata > Amphibia > Anura > Dendrobatidae > Phyllobates > Phyllobates terribilis. The sequence goes on from NW_027362763.1 coordinate 166,183,979, forward strand.
TGCTGTTCTGCTTTCTCTCCATCTCCGGGTGAGCTCCTTCGCTACTCCTCGTTAGACCTCTTGCCTCCGGGTGCGCTCGCTCCAGACTGCTCCAAGCGACACCCATCTTTTCTCTTCTCTTTCGTCTCCTCCCACTTCGAGGGCGGTCCCGGGGCAACTCGGTGACTGTCAGCTCCAGGGGTAGTTCTTTCACGCTGACAGACACCTCTAGCATCACAGTCTCTGTTGGTGGGGGCGGTTTCCACTTTTGGCGCCATTTTCTGTCCCGGCCCACGATGGGAGGCGGCCTCTTGCCCTCCTTTGGCACGCCCATAATGGCGTCCGCTGCTCTTCCAAGGCGGGAAATCTGCGGTTTTGGCGGGAAGCGTCGCCCAGTGGCGGGAAACTCTGCAGATGGCGGGAACAAGTTGGAAATGGCGGACAATCGGCGGGAAACGACTGGTGATGGAGTCCGATGGCGTGGACCCTCCGGAACCGGCGGGAGACTTCTTTCTGAGGTAAACTTGCACTTTTCTTCAGGCACGCAGTACCCGGGTGTTGCGGGCACGTAATCCTGCCGACTACGCCAAAGTTGACGCGCCCCCTGGGACATATTCCTTTTTGAGGGGAATACCCGGCACCGGATCAGATGGGGGGTTGTAGTCTCCGAGCGGCTGTGACCCGGTCCCGTGCCCAGGGCGTCAAGCTCAGTGTGATGTGGCAGTTCTACAGATGTTACTAAAGTTCTTTTGTGTCGACTACGCCACCCGTTGTGATGCGGTCACTGTGGCCGCCGCTGCAGCAGGGTCCGCTGAGGCTGATGGTGGGTGCGCAGCTTGGTGAAATAACCCCCAACGGGAGGGGTATAGCCTCAGAGGGGACAGGCGCAGAGGATGGGGGTTGTGGTGGTGTAGTGCAGACGGCAGTGAAGACAGAGTCGGGTTGTGCAGTTAAGGGTGTTTACTTACTGCAGATGTTGTACTGGTCACTCCAGCTGCTAGTGACCACCCGAGCCGTGCTGCGTCCACCAGGTCCTGGATCCAGCCAACCCCCAAACAAGTCCGGAGCGTGGCCCTGAGCTCTCCCTCTGTCCTTTCTTCAGCCGTCCCCACCAGTGATCCACCTAGGTCCAGCTCCCTCGGGCCTTCTGTTGGGACACCCTTGGCCCTGGGTTCCCTGACCCTTCATGTGGTGTGCCTTTGGGGTGAATGTGGTGGGTGACCGTGGCAGACACTGCCCACGGTCTCCGGTCTCTGGCTGGGGATTGTTTTTACCCCCACCAGTTTGGGTTCCGGTACCCTTTTGCTGACTCCTCACCCGGTGCTCTGATTTGGGTTCTTGGGTCCCTTCTCTTCTGTGCTCTGGGTCTTTCTCTTTTCTCCTCTCTCACTCTGGGTCTTGGTCTTTCTTCTCTCCTCTCCTGACTTGTTCTCTGCAGCTGATCCTCTCTGCATCTGACTCTCTGCGTCTGACCCTGATTCTAGTTGGTGCCCACCTTATATACACCCTCTATGTGTGAGCTCAGGTGACCAGCACCCAATGAGCTCCTAACTTTACCCAGGCTGCTCCCCCTATCTGCCCCTACACTACATGGGATGTACCACCCCCCTCCCACTCCAGCCAGGAACAGACTCGGTCGTACCTGCACATTTCTAAGTGGGAGTACCGTCGGCCTGTTCCCCGGAAATGGGATGTGTGTAGTGCATGCAGCCTACCGAGCTCAGTTCCACTCTCCATCCTTATCCGGGAGTGGAATATCACACCTCTGGGTTGAGGTGCAATACCCCTGTAGCAGCCGAATCCTCAGGGTGCTACACATGCACTACATACATCCCATTTCCGGGGGACAGAACTACGGTACTCCCACCAGTATATGTGCAGGTACGACAGCGTCTGTCCCTGGCTGGAGTGGGAGGGGGGTGGAACATCCCAGTAGTGTAGGGGCAGATAGGGGGAGCAGTCTGGGTAAAGCTAGGAGCTCATTGGGTGCTGGTCACCTGGGCTCACACATAGAGGGAGTATAAAAGGTGGGCACCATCTTAGATCAGGGTGAGTTCAGCCTGAGGAGAAGCAGAGCAGAGGAGCTCAGCCAGGAGGGCTGACAGGGAGCTGTGGCTCCGGCTGGGCCCAGCTCCAGAACAGAGCCTGCTGAGAGAGAGAGATAGAGGAGTAAGAAGGACCCAGAGAGGAAACAAGAAGAGAACCCCAAGATCCCAGAATAAGGACAGAAGGGTGAAGGGTTGGCGGACAAGGGTACCGGATCCCAAGCTGGCAGAGGCCAAAACAAACCTTAGCCAGGAACCGGAGGTCGTGGTCAGGATCTGCCACGACCCTCACCAAATCCACTAGAAAGGCACACCAAGTATAGGGTCAGGGAGCCCAGAGGAGGCTTGACCACCAAGAGACCCGAGGGAGCCGGCCAAAAGTGGATCCCTGGTGGGAACGGCCAGAGGAAGGGAGAGTCAGAAAGGAGCTCAGGACCACGCTCCGGAATTGCCTGGGGGTTAGCCGAGTCCAGGACCTGGTGGACGCAGCACGGCTCGGGTGGTCACTCAAGGCCAGAGTGACTAAAAGGACACCAGTAAGTAAAAACCCTGAACTGCATCTCCCGACTCTGAGTCTTCTTACTGCACCGTCACAACCCCCACCATCTACACCTGCTGCCCTGAGGCCATACCCCTCCCGTTGGGGGTTATACCATCACTGCTGCACATATACCACCGGCCTCAGTGGACTGCTCTGCAGCGGCGGCTTCAAAGCCGCACTCAACGGGTGGCGTAGTCGACACATCAAATTAACATCTACTGCCATAGACTGCCACTTAGTTTGACACCCTGGGCACGGACCGGGTCACCGCCACAAGGACTACTACCCCCATACAGATCCGGCTCCGGGTATCCCTTGCACACGGCCCAGGGGGCGCGTCATATGCATGTGTCACACAGCACATGGCCAGATAAGATTGTAAAATGTTAAAATGACATTTCCCGGTGAATACATTTGTCACGGTTGAAAGCAATACAAAAGTGCAAAAACGCATAAAAAATGCTACTTGTGAACATAGCCCAAGGTGTGGAGGAGTATTTTTGTTTTTGGTTATTTATTTTACCTTATACCGAAGTTTTTACCATGGAACGGATATTCCTTAACATATTTCACAGGAAAGCAGTTTCAGTTTCGTTTTTGAACGTTTCATTGTGAGCCCGTAAAAGTGGCTTAATACCTCTGACCATGTTGTTGACAGCAGTGACCTAGGGGTCAGAAATGCTTCCTGGGGCGATCCCCATGCTGTCGCCATGTCATTTGAGCACTGTCATTATCGTTTTGGGAACTTTTTAGGCTTTCTGCAGACTGCCGGGGGTGCCGCCGCAAAAATGCTCGGGTCTCCCATAGACTAACATTGGGCTCGTTGCTCGGGTCGAGCACCCGAGTATCACGGTGAGCTCGGCCAGAGCTTCGAGCACCTGAGCATTTTAGTGCTCGCTCAACACTATTCAGGACAGATCTTCAAGTGGTCTCTTGAGACTGCCGCTGAAGTTTCCCCTCCATCTTTGCTGATGAGGCACACTTTGGTGTTATCGTAACTTGAATTTAGGACGGTGTATGGCTCTACCTCCCACTGGTCATCTAATTTGTGGAGTCGTCTTTTCCTCTTAAGTACCTGTTCTCCAGGTGATAAGGGAATGACAGGTGCGTGCTGATTATAAGTTTTCTCTTACTTCTGTCTTGCCTGGGACAAACTTACCAGGTCTTGCTCTCTTCAGGTAAGCATGTGTACAGTTGGTGGAGTTTACCGGGATGTGATTATATAGGTCCACCAAATCTGGTAACTTCTCTGGCCACAGGCTACGTTCTTCAAGGGGCAACGTCTTCAACAGGTCTATCACTACCTGGTTCATCTTTTCACACAACCCGTTGGTCTAGGGATGATACGGCGTCGTCCTGATTTTCTTGCAGCCGTACAAGTTACAGAATTCCTGGAACATCTCTGCTTCAAAGGCTGGACCTTGGTCGGTAAGCACCCTTTCAGGGTAACCGTGCGGGCGACAAAAGTGCTGTTGGAACGCTTTGGCTGCCGTCTGAGCCGTCTGGTCTTTCACTGGCACTACTAACAAAAACCTGGAGTAGTCGTCTACTATGGTGAGAGCGTAGACATAGCCTGACCGGCTTGGGGCTAGCTTCACGTGGTCCAAGGCTACCAGTTCAAATGGTTGTTTGGTGATTATGGGCTGCAGGGGAGCCCTCTGGCTGTCACGGTCTTTTCGTCTCAGGTTGCATGGACCACATTCTCGACACCATCTCTCGATTGCTTTCCTCATGCCAGCCCAGTAGTATCGCTCACGTAGCAAGACTTCCAACTTCATCAACCCGAAGTGTCCTGCTCCATCGTGGTACGCTTCTAAGACCATTGACGCATCCTGCCTCGGGACTATCACCTGCCAGACCAGTTCATGTGTCCGGGAGTTGATGCTTCTTCGACACAGCTTTCCTTCGTAGATGACCAGTTTTCCCTTCTCCTTCCACAACTGTTGGGTCTCCTGTGGAGCATCTGGATCAGGGTACGAGTCAGCTTGTGTCAGCAACTCCTTGACTAGGCGGACAGCTGGGTCACTATCCTGCGTTTCTGCCCATCCATGCTGGGGCAATGGGTTGAACGTGGCCTCTCCGTTGGTGGAGCGCTTGTCCCTTACACAGTGGGAGCACTGGGTCACCCCATGACGATGGAAAGCGGGTATCTCTATCTCCTCCAGCTCTTCCGGGTCTTCTCCCCCATTTGGAAAGTTGGGCATCCTGGACAGCGCATCAGAATTTGCATTTTTATGCCCCGCCTGATACTTGATGGTAAACTCGTAGTTAGACAGTCAGGCCATCCATCGTTGCTCTAGGGCACCAAGCTTCGCAGTCTCCAGGTGCGTCAGCGGGTTGTTATCTGTGAAGACTGTAAATTTGGAGGAGGCGAGATAGTGCTTGAAGCGCTCTGTTACAGCCCAGACTATGGCGAGAAACTCCAACTTGAAGGAACTGCAGTTGTCGGGGTTCCTTTCCATAGGACGGATCTTCCTGCTGGCGTAGGCAATCACTCTCTCTCTGCCTTGCTGTACCTGGGACAGCACCGCTCCTAATCGCACGTTGCTGGCATCTGTATGAAGTATAAAGGGTTGGCCATAGTCTGGGTAGGCCAGGACTTCGTCACCGGTGAGAGCCATTTTCAGTCGGGTGAAGGATTCGTGTTCTGGGTTACCCCATTTGAACGGAGGTTTGGGGTTCTTGGCCTTCTTGGACTGGCCTACCAGGAGGTCCTGCATGGGCGCTGCTATCTTGGTGAAACCCTTGATAAATCTCCTGTAGTAGCCTACCAGCCCGAGAAACTGCCGCACTTCCTTGATAGTGGATGGTCTTGGCCAGTCCTTGATTACGGTGGCTTTTTCAGGGTCTGGCGCTACACCTTCGGTGCTTACCACATGACCAAGGTACTGCACCTTGGGCTTCAACAGGTGGCATTTGGATGGCCTTACTGTGTGACTCACGCGCGTCCTCTGTAAGCCCTACCCTGGGAGGTGGAGGACTCGGAGTCGGGTCCTTTGATGTAGAGATGGGGTGCAGCCGTGGCCCGGACCTGACCCGTGCCCAGGGTCGTCACACTAAAACAAAAGAGATGGTACGGGCTTATCCGGGTTGAGTGGCTGATCTCGACTACGCCACCTGTGGCACCTGGTGAAGGCCACCAGCGCCGCTACAGTCCGCTGAGGCATGGTGCTATGGCAGCCGTCATTGTTACTACTCCCTACAGGCGGAGCATGGCCTCAGGTCAGAGGGAAAGGATGACGGGGGTAGTAGTCTAGGAGGTCTGGTGCTACGTAGCACAGTGTAATGCAGAATAAAGAGTCCGGAGGCCATAGGGGTTAACTTCCAGGGTTTTTACTCATGTTGAAGAGTACAGCTGCAAGGCTCCTCCCTGCTCCTCGCGGAGTTCTGCGGTCACCAGGGACAGGGGTCCGACAACCTCCGAGTAAGTCCAGTGTTAAATCAGGACCCCGCAACAGAGTGTTACTAGACTTCAGACCGGTTACTTTCTTGTCTGTGTAGATAGGCCGGGTCTCCTTCTGAACTCCTCTCAGAAAAAGGGCACGGGTGGCAGCTCCGCTCCTTCCGTTACCCGGTGGGATCCTCAGAGCCTACCGGGCTTTCCCGACCAGGACGTGGAGTAGCAAGGTCGGGTGTTGGGGGCCGGTACCCCTCTTGCAGCCGGAATCCCTCTGAATAGATCAGAATAGCGAGGACAGGTGGCGTATACCGCTCCGTCTGCATCCTCCCTGGGGCCATTTGCTGTGGAGCTACACTCCTAAGCTTCGGGCCTTCTTGGTCATTGTCCTTGACCGGGTTGAGACATATGTTAACTCGAACCTGCCCCTCGACCCAAGGCCAGGGTACGAGGGCCGTGTCTCCATCCGCTGCAGGTCCACACAGGATCCACTTTCAGGGTGGGAGATCACAATCAAAAGAACCGACCAATGACCAAGATGGCAGTGTATTAAATATGAATTATTAAGTGTCACTAAAATGTGAGTCCTCCACCCTCACCCACTAAATGGTTCCCCTATCTCTTGGTTCCCCAGTCTCCCTGTAACCAGGAGGGCAGCACCTAGTGCATTCTAGCCCCCTCTGGTGGAGAAGTGTGGTGTTGAATGTGGAGGTGGAGTCCTGACCATCACACTGTTCTTACCTCAGAGGAGGAACACTACACTCCATTAAAGAAGTGCAGCATCCCAGTGGCGGTCGAACCCTCAGGGGCGCCACATTACCTTCAGGCCAAAACCAGATAGGGCTTCAAACACCTCGGCAAGGTGCTCCAGGTGTTCTTCATATGTCTTCGAGTAGACAATTACGTCGTCCATGTACAGCAGGACAGTTTCGAAGTTCTTGTGTCCTAGGCAGCACTCCATTAACCGCTGGAAGGTTCCTGGGCCATTGCAGAGCCCGGATGGCATACAGTTGAACTCACAGAGGCCCATTGGTGTTGTAAACGTGGTCTTTTCTTTGTCCGCCTCTGCCACAGGAACCTGACAGTACCTACTGGTGAGTAGTGTTGAGCCACCCCCGTAGTGTTCGGGTTCGGTTCGGTTCGTCGAACACCGGGATGTTCGAGGAACTGTTCGTCGAACTGTTCGTCGAACACCTTAGAACACCGTCGAACACCGTTAAAACCAATGGCAGGCAAACAAAAACACATAGAAACACATAGAAAACACCTGCAAAGGTGTCCAAAAGCTGACAAACTGCTCAGAAGACACTCTCTTTAAAAAAGCCGGCCGGCAAATTCAGCAGCGGCATATACCGGTACCCGACAATTTAGACAAGAAGGAATAGAGCATCACACATAGATTAGATAGATAGAAACATGTCAGTCACACATATAAGAAGCACAGTGACAGTGTTGGTTACTGCACTTGTCATTTAGTGTAAAGGATTTATTTAAAAAAATATTAGTGTTTTCATGCACCGTCTCTTTAAAAAAGCCGGCCGGCAATTCAGCATCTGTACCCGACAATTTAGAACAGAAAGAATAGAGCTTCACACATAGATTAGATAGATAGAAACATGTCAGTCACATATATAATAAGTACAGTGATAGTGTTGCTTACTGTACTTGTCATTTAGTGTAAAGGATTTATTTAAAAAAATAATAGTGTTTTCATGCACTGTCTCTTTAAAAAAGCCGGCCGGCAATTCAGCAGCGGTACCCGACAATTTAGAACAGAAAGATAGAGCATCACACATAGATTAGATAGATAGAAACATGTCAGTCACATATATATGAAGTACAGTGATAGTGTTGGTTACTGTACTTGTCATTTAGTATTAAAATAAAGGATTAAAGGATTTATTATTAAAAAAATTGGCGTGGGGTTCCCCTTAATTTTAGGCTCTAGCGGAGGTTAAGCAGACGGCTGGGGCAGATGTTTGAAGCCTGGGAAGGGGGTAATACCCACGGAGCTTCCCAGGCTACTAATATCAGCCCCCAGCTGAATACATAGCCTTTACTAGCTATTAAAATGGGGGACCCCCCAAAAAAAATGACGTGGGGTCCCCCCTAATTTAATAGCTAGCAAAGGCTAGGCAGACAGCTGGGGGCTGATATTAATAGCCCAGGAAGGGAGCCATGAATATTGGCCCCCTCCCAGGCTAGAAACACCAGCCGTCAGCCGCCCCAGAAATGGCGCATTCATAGGATGCGCCAATTCTGGCACTTAGCCTCGCTCTTCCATGCTGCCCTGGTGCGGTGGCAGGGGGTAATAGGGTTGGGGTTGATGTCAGCTTATAATGCCAGCTGACATCAAACCCAGGTTAGTAATGGAGAGGCGTCTATAAGACACCCCCATTACTAACCCCATAGTCAAAGTTAAAAAAAACACAAACACCCAGAATAAAGTCCTTTAATTGAAATAAAGACACAATCCTTTATTGTTCTAAATTAAACCATACTTACCATCACGCCCATTCCAGCTGAAGCCAACGATCTCCTGCAATAAAAGAAAAATAATAAAGCAACCTCATCCTTACCTTTCCATGGTTCCCACGACAGCTTCAGCTCTGCTACATCGAGATGACAGGCTGGACCGCAGCAGAACGCTGCCATCCAGCCTGTCATCCCGCAGACACTGAGAAGCGCAGGCTTGCTTGCGCTGCTCAGCGTCTCTCTGTGACGACATCCAGATGAGCCGAGTTCATGTCCAATGAACTCGGCTCACCTCATGCACGTCACTGACAGCGTGGGAAAATTCTCACGCTGAAGCGCTGATTGCAGGAGAATTTTCCCACGCTGTCAGTAACGTGCAGGAGGTGAGCTGAGTTCATTGGACATGAGCTCACCTCATGCACATCACTGACAGCGTGGGAGAATTCTCCTGCACTCAGCACTTCAGCGTGAGAATTTTCCCACGCTGTCAGTGACGTGCATGAGGTGAGCCGAGTTCATTGGACATGAACTCGGCTCATCTGGATGCCGTCACAGCGAGACAGTGAGGAGCGCAAGCATGCCTGCGCTTCTCAGTGTCTGCGGGATGACAGACTGGATGGCAGCGTTCTGCTGCGGTCCAGCCAGTCATCTCGATGTAGCAGAGCTGAAGCTGTCGTGGGAACCATGGAAAGGTAAGGATGAGGTTGGTTTATTATTTTTCTTTTATTGCAGGAGATCGTTGGCTTCAGCTGGAATGGGTGTGATGGTAAGTATGGTTTAATTTAGAACAATAAAGAATTGTGTCTTTATTTCAATTAAAGGACTTTATTCTGGGTGTTGTGTTTTTTTTAAATACTTTACTAGAAATTCATGGCGGTCATGTCTAATACTGGCGTGACCCCATGAATTTTGGGCTTGGGGCCAGCTGATAATACCAAGCTGGCCCTAACCCCTTTATTACCCAGTGAGCCACCGCACCAGGGCCCTGGATGAGTTGGGTACAGCGCCAGAAGATGGCGCTTCTATGAACGCGCCATTTTCCGGGGTGGCTGCGGACTGCAATTTGTAGCGGGGGGGGGGGGCCCAGAAAGCTTGGGCCTCCCTGCGCTGCAGATTCCAGCCCCCAGCTGCCTAGTTGTACCTGGCTGGACACAAAAATAGGGCGAAGCCCCACGTACTTTTTTTTTAATTATTTCATGAAATTCATGAAATAATTAAGAAAAAAAGGCCTTCCCTATATTGTTGTGTCCGGCCAGGTACAAATAGGCAGCTGGTGGTTGGGGGCAGCCCGTTCCTGCCTGCTGTACCTGGCTGGACACAAATATAGTGCGAAGCCCCACTTCAATTTTTTTTAATTATTTCATGAAATTCATGAAATAATTAAGAAAAAAAGGGCTTCCCTATATTGTTGTGTCTGGCCAGGTACAAATAGGCAGCTGGTGGATGGGGGCAGCCCGTTCCTGCCTGCTGTACCTGGCTGGACACAAATATAGTGCGAAGCCCCACTTCAATTTTTTTAAATTATTTCAGGAAATTCATGAAATAATTTAAAAAAAATTGACGTGGGGCTTCGCACTATATTTGTGTCCAGCCAGGTACAGCAGGCAGGAACGGGCTGCCCCCAACCACCAGCTGCCTATTTGTACCTGGCCGGACACAACAATATAGGGAAGCCCTTTTTTTCTTAATTATTTCATGAAATAATTTAAAGAAAATTGACGTGGGGCTTCGCCCTGTTTTTGTGTCCAGCCAGGTACAACTAGGCAGCTGGGGGCTGGAATCCGCAGCGCAGGGAGGCCCAAGCTTTCTGGGCCACCCCCGCTGCAAATTGCAGTCCGCAGCCACCCCGGAAAATGGCGCGTTCATAGAAGCTCCATCTTCTGGCGCTGTACCCAACTCATCCAGGGCCCTGATGCGGTGGCTCACTGGGTAATAAAGGGGTTAGGGCCAGCTTGGCATTATCAGCTGGCCCTAAGCCCGAAATTCATGGGGTCACGCCAATATTAGACATGACCACCATGAATTTCTAGTAAAGTATTTAAAAAAAACACAACACCCAGAAAAAAGTCCTTTAATTGAAATAAACACACAATTCTTTATTGTTCTAAATTAAACCATACTTACCGTCACGCCCATTCCAGCTGAAGCCAACGATCTCCTGAAATAAAAGAAAAATAATAAAGCAACATCATCCTTACCTTTCCATGGTTCCCATGACAGCTTCAGCTCTGCTACATCGAGATGACAGGCTGGACCGCAGCAGAACGCTGCCATCCAGCCTGTCATCCCGCAGACACTGAGAAGCGCAGGCTTGCTTGCGCTCCACAGTGTCTCTCTGTGAGGGCATCCAGATGAGCCGAGTTAATGTCCAATGAACTCGGCTCACCTCATGCACGTCACTGACAGCGTGGGAAAATTCTCCTGCACTCAGCGCTTCAGCGTGGGAGAATTCTCACACTGAAGCGCTGAGTGCAGGAGAATTCTCCCACGCTGTCAGTGACGTGCAGGAGGTGAGCTGAGTTCATTGGACATGAGCTCACCTTATGCACGTCACTGACAGCGTGGGAAAATTCTCCTGAACTCAGCGCTTCAGCGGGAGAATTCTCACGCTGAAGCGCTGAGTGCAGGAGAATTCTCCCACGCTGTCAGTGACGTGCAGGAGGTGAGCTGAGTTCATTGGACATGAGCTCACCTTATGCACGTCACTGACAGCGTGGGAGAATTCTCCTGCACTCACCGCTTCAGCTTGAGAATTTTCCCACGCTGTCAGTGACGTGCATGAGGTGAGCCGAGTTCATTGGACATGAACTCGGCTCATCTGGATGTCGTCACAGAGAGACGCTGAGCAGCGCAAGCAAGCCTGCGCTTCTCAGTGTCTGCGGGATGAGAGGCTGGATGGCAGCGTTCTGCTGCGGTCCAGCCTGTCATCTCGATGTAGCAGAGCTGAAGCTGTCGTGGGAACCATGGAAAGGTAAGGATGAGGTTGCTTTATTATTTTTCTTTTATTGCAGGAGATCGTTGGCTTCAGCTGGAATGGGCGTGACGGTAAGTATGGTTTAATTTGGAACAATAAAGGATTGTGTCTTTATTTCAATTAAAGGACTTTATTCTGGGTGTTTGTGTTTTTTTTAACTTTGACTATGGGGTTAGTAATGGGGGTGTCTTATAGACGCCTCTCCATTACTAACCTGGGCTTGATGTCAGCTGGCATTATAAGCTGACATCAACCCCAACCCTATTACCCCCTGCCACCGCACCAGGGCAGCGTGGAAGAGCGAGGCTAAGTGCCAGAATTGGCGCATCCTATGAATGCGCCATTTCTGGGGCGGCTGACGGCTGGTGTTTCTAGCCTGGGAGGGGGCCAATATTCATGGCTCCCTTCCTGGGCTATTAATATCAGCCCCCAGCTGTCTGCCTAGCCTTTGCTAGCTATTAAATTAGGGGGGACCCCACGTCATTTTTTTGGGGGGGTCCCCCATTTTAATAGCTAGTAAAGGCTATGTATTCAGCTGGGGGCTGATATTAGTAGCCTGGGAAGCTCCGTGGGTATTACCCCCTTCCCAGGCTTCAAACATCTGCCCCAGCCGTCTGCTTAACCTCCGCTAGAGCCTAAAATTAAGGGGAACCCCACGCCAATTTTTTTTAATAATAAATCCTTTATTTTAATACTAAATGACAAGTACAGTAACCAACACTATCACTGTACTTCATATATATGTGACTGACATGTTTCTATCTATCTAATCTATGTGTGAAGCTCTATTCTGTCTGTTATAAATTGTCGGGTACCGCTGCTGAATTGCCGGCCGGCTTTTTTAAAGAGACGGTGCATGAAAACACTATTATTTTTTTTGATAAATCCTTTACGCTAAATGACAAGTACAGTAAGCAACACTGTCACTGTACTTCGTATATATGTGGCTGACATGTTTCTATCTATCTAATCTATGTATGATGCTCTATTCTGTCTGTTATAAATTGTTGGGTACCGCTGCTGAATTGCCGGCCGGCTTTTTTAAAGAGACAGTGCATGAAAACACTATTATTTTTTTAAATAAATCCTTTACACTAAATGACAAGTACAGTAATCAACACTGTCACTGCACTTCTTATATATGTGACTGACATGTTTCTATCTATTTAATCTATGTGTGATTCTCTATTCCTTCTATTCTAAATTGTCGGGTACCGCTGCTGAATTGCCGGCCGGCTTTTTTAAAGAGACGGTGCATGAAAACACTATTATTTTTTTTGATAAATCCTTTACGCTAAATGACAAGTACAGTAAGCAGCACTTTCACTGTACTTCGTATATATGTGGCTGACATGTTTATATCTATCTAATCTATGTGTGAAGCTCTATTCTTTCGGTTCTAAATTGTCGGGTACAGGTGTATGCCGCTGCTGAATTGCCGGCTTTTCATGTTTCACTGTGAGCACTGTTCCCATCGATTTGGGCAATCACTGTAATGCCACAACCACCATGGCTGTGGCATTACAGTGAGTGGCAGACAATCCCTGCATGATTGGTGCTCTAAATAGCGCCAGACATGCAGGACACGCTTTTGGTGCACGAACAGTTATCGAACATAACCTCGAACAGCCGAATTTTTTGCAAATCGTTCGGGTTCGTCGAACAACTCGAACACCGCCCAAAACAGCTCGAATTTGAGATTGGCGAACAGTTCTAGTCGAACACCGCTCATCTCTACTGGTGAGATCCAAAGTGGAGAAATAATTAGCAGATCTTAATGCTGCTAGTTACTCCTCAATGGGTAGGCATCCTTATGTGTAATGCGGTTAATCTGCCTGTAGTCAACACACATCCTCATTGTACCATCCTTCTTTCTAACGAGAACTAATGGAGCTGCCCAGGGGCTACAACTATCCCTTATCACCCCAGCCTCCTTCATCTCCCGTAACATCCCTTTGGCATATTGATAGTGAGCTGGGGGGACAGGCCGGTACCTCTCTTTAATCGGTCGATGATCTCCCGTGGGGATATGATGTTGAAGCCCTTTTACCTGCCCAAAGTCTAGTGGGTGTTTGCTGAAGACGCGCTCATATTCTTGGACCACCCGGTATACTCCATGCTTTTCAGTGCCCACTTGTAGCTTCTGACACCAATCCTCCATCTGTCCCTTGGAACCATTATCCTCTGCCGGTTTGGATGGAGGCAAGGGTTCCACTATCTTTATTGAGTTGTTACTGACAGTGAATAGCTTAGCAAGGGTAGCATACCGGGGTAAATGGACCTCTTTCTCCCCACAGTTCAGGATGCTTATCGGTACTCTCCCCTTGCGGACATCTACTACCCCAATGGCCGTCAAGATAGTGGGCCTACTGTCAGAGTACACGGGCTCTAACAGGGCCTGATAATCTTGACCCCTCAGACCAATTGCTGCCCGACACCATATTAACATTTCGCTTCTAGGGGGCATTGCAATGGGGAATGGATCACTCATCCTGACACTGCCAATTTCCCCTCTAGACAGCTCTACCTGTTGTCTTTTCATCAGGGCTCTGATCTCCTTCTGTAGAACTCACTGCTGACTGGAACTGGCAGTCTCTGCGACCTGTTGTAACAAAACAATAATTTCTCCCAAGACAATTTTCTATCACACTAGTGCCTAAGGTTATCATGGGATGACTTTCTCGGCGATCAATATCAACAATAATCATTCCTTGTGATGGCAATTCTACTTTGCCAACTTTTATGGTCACCTCTTTATACCCCACCTGAGGCAAGGGCTTACCATTGCTGGGATAGATACTAAGGTGTTCATCTGGACGGCGGGTAATGTCTGAATCAGTCCAGTATTGTTTATAAAGGATATACGGCATCATGGTCACCTGGGACTCAGTGTCCAGCAACGTACTTGTCGCGCCAGCTTTGTGGGCCCGGTCATCTTACTCCTGGGGGTTGGCCCTTTGCTCCAGGGGTTGCTCGTTTAAATTACAGAATCTTGCGTATTGCCCCGCCTTTTGACTGCGGTGGCAGATGGGTTGTCCGTCCTGGTCGTAGCGATCGCTGTTCCTCCCTCTGATCGGTGGAATTCTTCTCTGTCGTCGCCACGGGATGTCATCTAGACTGGAAGCCAGCTGGATCTTTTCCTTTGGAGACACTTGCATGGCCAGCACGGTCTTGGTTAACGCAGCCACACTTTTGGTCAGCTCCTGGACCTGAAGGCGCAGGTCTGCAGACGGGTCATTGTCTAGAGTCTGCGCGTCAGCTTCCACAGGTTCTGGGGAAAAGAACGCCACCTCCTGGTGGTATGTGACAGCTCGGAGCCGGTGGGATGCAGCGCCTCCTGGTGTTGATTCCCGCAGCACCCGGATGGCTCTGTCTTTAAATTGCGTAAAGGCCAGATCAGAGTTTTGCAGAGCCATAAGCGCAGCTGTGTCCTGTGAGCGCTGGACAGCAGCCCCTCAATAAACTGCTCAGTTAGCAAGCTGTCCTCATCATGTACACTGTCAGGGTCTACCTGTTTGATGGCCCGCAGTGCCTTCTGCAGGTTTAGAGCATAGTCCCGTACACTGTCCTGCACCCTTTGTTTGCACCCGTAAAAATTCACTTTAATTTCTGCTGCGGTGCTGGTGTCAAAGGTATCCTTCAGTCGGGCCAGTATTTCTTTTACAGTGCCTTTGTCTCTGCCCGACCAGGACTTCACCTTTCTCTGGGCTGCACCGATTAACTGGCCTATGAGGATGCCGACTTTTTGCTCCTCAGACAGGGGGTATACTTTAAACAAACTGCGCAGTCTCTCTTCAAAGTCGTTCAGGGTGTGCGACTCCCCTGAGTACTGGGGCAACCACGCCGCCCCCGGTATGCATGGCATTGATAACGGCATTACAGTGGCAGCGGCCTTGCCTGCGGCTGAACCCTCCTCCTTGTTGGGCATCTTCCTCCTCCCTAGTGAACCTCAGCCAGGTCCTGGGCGTCTCCTGATGTACCAGTATGCTGCTCTGCAGGCGGAAGGATCTCTTACCCGGCAGTTCCGGATCAGGGCTTCTTTCTTCCCCCTCAGCGGGCAGCAAACCACGTGATAACACAGTTCAATAAAGTCTATGGCACACAGGACCCGGTTATACCGGGCTTCGTGAATCCAGTTCGTGACGCCAAGTTGACGCGCCCCCTGGGCATTGGGGTACCCGTTGCCGGGCCGGTAGATACTGGGGAATGTCACAATGGCGGTGACCCGGTCCGTGACCCAGGGCGGTCAATAACAGGGGTTTATTTATAGGGGATTTATAGTGATTGTATAAAGTTCGTGACGCCACCTGTGGTATGCAGCTAAGGGAGCCGCCGCTGGGGAGCAGGTCCTCTGGAGCTGATGTTACTGCAACAGGGATGGTGTGGCTCTCCACAGGTAGAGCTTATCTCCAGGGTAGTGTAGATGTTATGGGTTATGCTGGGCGTTGTAGTGCAGGGGTTGATGGCGCAGCAATAATCAGTCCACAACTTAATGGCGGTTTCCTCTTATCTTTACTGGTGGTGATTAGACAAGCCGGTACTAGGGTACTGGCTAGAAGTGGAAGTCCGGGCAGCCTAGAAGCAAGTAAAGAATCCTCCTTGCCTGGTGAAGTTGGAGGCCTTCCCTTTCACTAAACTCTTTGGCCCTGCTGCTTGTAGCTGTGCGGTGGCCTTCGACCGAGTGCAACGTTTCTGTGCTCACCCGTATGGCAGTCAGCTCGGGCCTTGCCATACAGAATCTCCGGAACTCCCATTTAAGAATGGTAGAGTGGTAGTGCGGATGATTGACCTCTGCTCCACTTCTCAGGAACGTTGGGGGTCCGACAACCCGCAAATAGGATAACTTTCCAACTTAAATCAACCCCTTTAAGAAGCATTAAAAGGGTTAACGGTCTAAAACTACAAATCTGCAGTCACTCTTTGTGACGGCAGACTTGTGACTGCTCACATCACGCACTGCTTGCTCTGAGGATTCTCTGGTGTCAGCGTCAGGAATAGTGGTCATGTGACAGCAAGTATGCGATATGCATACGCCCAGCCACAATTCGACTAGATGGATACTGCCTCGCTCAATTTATTTGCATAGTCGGATGGTGTCCGGAAATATGCAAATCGCATACTTGCAGTAACATGACCACCGTTCCCAACGCTGATGACGCGCCCCCTGGGCCTAGTGTGGACGTGTGTGGGATACCCGGAGCCGGGTCTCTGGGGGTTGTAGTCTCCGTGGTGGCGACCCAGTCCCGTGGCTCAGGGTGGTCAAACCAGTGGCAGTATTTTATGGGTTTTAGGTTAATTGTCCGACTACGCCACCCGTGGATTGCTGTCAGGGTGTACCGCTTTTGCGAGGCAGACCGCTGAGGCTGTTGTGGTGTGCGCAGCAAAGGATGGGATAACTCCCCACGGGAGGAGTATAGCCTCAGGGCAGAGAATGCGGATGATGGGAGTGATGGTGCACGGGCGTCCCAGTACTAGTAGTGCTGTATGCGGTGAGAAAGCAGGAACGACTCAGAGTCTTTGCAGTGCAGTTCAGGGTCTTTACTGATTATATTAAGGCAGACCCTCCCGGGAGTACTGGCTAGCATAAGGGGCTTGGTCAGTCTGTGAGCAAGCAGGAATTCCCCTGGCCAGGTGGAGTTGTAGGCCTCCCCGTCTATCTGCACTCTTCCTGGCTACCTTGCTGTAAGCGAGTGGAAGTAGCCCACATCCTTGAGTATACCGTGTGGTGCTCACCCGTATGGCTGGTGACTTGGGGCCTTCTGATAGCCTCCGCTCCTCGATGGCGGTGCTGGTCCCTTCCTTGTGAATGAGCCTCCGCGCTTCTATGGCCAGAGGACCTGGAAGCCCCTGCCGGCTGGTTTCTGCTGCTGGGTGAATATACGTCCCCACAGCCTCGGATTCCGGTGTCCGGTACTTGGATTCTCCTGCCAGGGCGAGCTCTGCTCAGCTCCAGCCCCTGGTCTTCAGCTCCTGGCTCCTACAGAGCTCCTGCTGTAACTCTCCCTGTGCCTGGAACTGTCTCCAGGCTCTGACTCCACTGACTAATCCCGCCCCAGACCCAGTTTATAAGGGCAGATTCCTCCCCTCCCAGGTCTGGGCAGGAAGTGTTGCTTGCTTAAGGGCTCCTGACCAGAGAAACCTCCCACTTGCTCTCAGGCGTAATATTTCTATTACTGTGGTAACCAGACCCCTGGTGTGCCACATTCCCCCCTAGTAAATTTTAGTACTCTGGGACTAAACACATTTTTAAGAAAACACAAATACAGGGTATAAACAATAATACAACAACATATATACAAGAAGCTTTAGTCTTTAGAGGTCACGGCGTGTCCGTAACCGGGTGTCCATATCACCCAACAAGGTGAAGTCTTGGCACAGAGTAGGGGACCTGTCCAAAGCAAACCCCAAGCGTTGGCCCGGGCCGTGGCTGCAAGGCTGAGGCTAGCTACTTTGGGCCACAAGGAGGCCACGCCAGACAGGTTTTCTCTTCCGCGGCCATCTTCGCAAGAGGCACCAAGGTGCAACTATCTACATTGTAGTTCCAGTTACTCAGCGTCCATAACCTGTCAGTCCAAATAAACCTGCAGGGGTAACTAGAGAAACATAATTAGTAACCAGGTAACAAAAACATAAACCCTTTTCAACATTGGCAATTTACAAGCAAATGCACATTACATTTAGATTCTCCAGCGAGCGGGCATTTGTCCTCTATTGCTCCTGGTGGACCTACGTAACCCACTATCTGGTTCTGCACTACAGGGTGTAGAAGGTGTTATGGGCAGGCCTGGCAGCTTTCTGCATACTCTTTGCCTTACTAGGGGCACGGCAGGCTCACTACTAGCAGAGGGTTGATTCTCCTGGGCTGCTGGTATGGATTCTTCTGCCTCCTGGGCCGGCTGCTCTTCTGACACTCCCTGTTCTTCTGTAGGTCCTTGAGGGGCTGGCTGGAGAAAGGTGAGGACGGGTACCACGACTGCCTTGTTGATCTGAGTCCAGGACCGGGGAAAGTCTCCGAGTACGGTACTGATCATTTCTTCCCTTTCCTCTGCGGGTTGAGGGTTTTCTTGATCTTCTTCAGGGCTTTGCAGCTGCTCGGGACACTTCTTCAGGTGGTCTCTGGAGACAATGCCTGTGGTCTCTCCTCCATCCTTACTGATGACACAGACTTTTGGGTTCTCATGGCTTCAGGGCAGTACGGTGTACGGGTCCTTCTCCCACTGGTCGTCCAACTTGTGGAGCCGCCTCTTTCTCTTCAAGACCTGCTCTCCAGGTACCAGGGGAACAGCGGGAGCATACTGGTTATAAGCCTTCTCTTGCCTTTCTCTTGCTTGAGACAGACTTCGCTCAACGCTCTCCTGTACTTTCCGATACTGCTGCTGCTGTTCTGTATCCCAGTCTGCCTCTGGCGAGGTGTCCTCAGGTGTCAGGACTCCCATATCCAGGTCAATAGGCAGCTTACCAGGTCTTGCTCTCATTAGGTAAGCCGGGGTACAGTTGGTGGAGCCTACGGGGATGTGATTGTACAAGTCCACCAAATCAGGCAGTTTTTCAGGCCACAGACTGCGTTCTTCCAGGGGCAACATTTTTAGCAAGTCTATCACCACCTGGTTCATTTTCTCACTTAGTCCATTGGTCTGAGGGTGATAGGGCATTGTTCTTATCTTCCTGCAGCCATACAGATTACAGAACTCCTGGAAGACCTCCTCTTCGAAGGCTGGTCCTTGGTCCGTCAGCACTTACTCTGGATACCCGTGTGGACGGCACAAGTGCTGCTGGAAGGCTCTGGCTGCTGTCTGAGCCGTTAGGTCTTTGACAGGGACCACCACCAGGAACCGGGAGTAGTGATCTACAATGGTAAGGGCGTAGACGTACCCAGATTTGCTTGAAGCCAGTTTCACATGGTCCAGGGCTACCAATTCCAGTGGCTGCCTGGTGATGATGGGCTGCAGGGGACTCTTCTGGCTGGCACGATCCTTTTTTCTTAGGTTGCACGGGCCACAGTCTCTGCACCACCTCTCAATGGCTCCTCTCATGCCTACCCAGTAGAACCGTTCACGCAACAGGAACTCCAGCTTTTTCCATCCGAAGTGTCCGGCTCCGTCGTGGTACGCCTCCAGAACTATAGCCGCGTCTCGTCTTGGGACCACTACCTGCCAGGTCAGCACGTGTGTTCTAGAGTTGACCATTCTCCGGCACAGCTTCTCCTTGTAAAGAAACAGCCTGCTTTTCTCCTTCCACAGTTGCTTGGTCTCTTCCGGAGCGTCTGGGTCAAGACCGGCATCAGCCTGTGTCAGCATTTCCTCCACCAGACGGACTGCGGGATCACTGTCTTGTGTCTCTGCCCAGCTGTGGTGGGGTAAGGGATTGAACGTAGCAGAGTGCCTGTCCCTCACACGGTGGGAATACAGGGTAATCCCATGACGGTGGAACTCAGGGAGTTCGATTTCTTCCAGTTCTTCTGGATCTTCCCCGACGTCCGGTAAGTTTGGCATTCTGGACAGGGCATCCGCGTTGGCATTTGAGCGGCCCGCCCGGTATTTGATGGTGAATTCATAGTTGGACAGGCGGGCCATCCATCTCTGCTCCAGGGCACCAAGTTTTGCAGTGTCCAGGTGTGTCAACGGGTTGTTATCTGTGTACACGGTGAACTTGGAAGAGGCAAGGTAATGCTTGAAACGTTCGGTCACTGCCCACACCACTGCCAGGAACTCTAGCTTGAATGAGCTATAATTCTCAGGGTTTCTCTCTGTGGGCCATAGTTTTCGGCTGGCGTAAGCGATTACCCATTCTTTCCCCTGCTGGATCTGGGACAGTATGGCTCCTAGCCCGATGTTGCTCTCGTCCGTGTGGAGGATAAAAGGCTTGCTGTAGTCAGGGTACGCCAGGATTTCATCCCCCGTGAGGGCCATCTTCAGCTGGCAGAAGGACTCCTCTTACAGCTTTTCCCACCTGAAGGGCGGCTTCTGGTTTTTGGCCTTCCTGGATTGACCTATCAGGAGGTCCTGCATAGGGGCTGCCATTTTGGTGAAACCGGGAATGAATCTTCGGTAGTAGCCTACCAACCCGAGGAACTGCCGCACTTCCTTTATGCTGGAGGGTCTTGGCCAGTCTTTAATCACGGTGATTTTATTGGGGTCGGGAGCCACTCCATCAGCACTCACCACGTGTCCCAGGTACTGCACCTTTGGTTTCAGGAGGTGACACTTGGAGGGATTCACCTTTAGGCCGTAGCTTGCCAGGGCGTCAAACACTTCTGCCAGGTGTTTCAGGTGGTCCTCGTAGGTTTTGGAATAGATGATGATATCGTCCAGGTATAACAGGACCGTCTCGAAATTCCGGTGTCCCAGACAGCATTCCATCAACCGCTGGAAGGTTCCTGGTGCGTTGCAGAGCCCGAACGTCATACAGTTGAATTCGCTGAGACCCATCGGGGTGGTGAATGCGGTCTTCTCCTTGTCTGCCTCTGCTACAGGAACCTGCCAGTACCCGCTAGTAAGATCCAAAGTGGAGAAGAAGTTAGCAGATTTTAATGCAGCTAAAGATTCTTCTATTCTAGGTAACGGGTAGGCATCTTTGTGTGTGATACGGTTGACCTTTCTGTAGTCTACACACATTCTCATTGTGTTGTCCTTCTTTTTCACTAGAACTAGTGGAGCTGCCCAGGGGCTACAGCTGTCCCTTATTACCCCAGCTTCCTTCATGTCCCGCAACATCCCCTTTGCATGCTGATAGTGTGCAGGGGGCACAGGTCGGTATCTTTCCATTATGGGCGGATGGTCTCCTGTGGGGATGTGATGTTCTACCCCCTTTACTCGCCCGAAGTCTAGCGGGTGCTTACTAAAGACTCTTTCGTACTCCTGAACCACCCCGTAGACTCCCTGTTTTTGGTGTGAGGGAGTGGAGTCAGTACCCAAATGCAGTTGCTGACACCAGTCCTCCATTTGTTTCTTAGAGCCATTACCTTCCTCTGGTTGAGATGGAGGCAAGGGTTCTACGGCCTTTACAGAATTTTGGTTTATGGTGAACAATTTGGCTAGCGTGGCATACCGGGGCAGGTGTACTTCTCTCTCCACGATATTTACGATGTGGACAGGTACCCTCCCATGGCGTACATCGACCACTCCCCGTGCTGTCAAAATGGTGGGCCTACTGTCTGAGTAGACGGGCTCTACCAATGCTTGGTAGTCTCTACCTCTTAGACCAATAGCTGCCCGGCACCAGATCATCATCTCACTTTTCGGGGCCATGGCAATAGGGAATGGGTCACACATTCTCACGCTACCAATCTCACCACCAGATAATTCCACCTGTTGCCGTTTCATCAGTGCCCGGATTTCTTTTTGGAGGACACGCTGCTGGCTAGAACTGGCGTTCTTGGCAACCTGCTGTAAAATGAGAATCACCTCTGCAAGACAATTTTCAATCACGTTAGTTCCCAAGGTTATTCTAGGGTGACTCTCATGACGGTCAATGTCCACAATAATCAGTCCTTGTGCCGCTAGTTCGGCTTTACCGATCTTAATGGTCACCTCTTTGAATCCCACCTGCGGCACGGGCTGACCATTGCTGGCGATGATACTCAGGTCGTCATCTGGGTAGCGGGTTATGTCCGAGTCATTCCAGTACCGCTTAAAGAGCACGTACGGGATGGTAGTCAATTGTGACCCAGTGTCCAGTAGGGCACTCATAGGAATGCCATCCAGTACCACAGGCAAGACCGGACGTCCCCCTAAGTATTTATCACGCCAGTTCGATGGGCCTGATGATCTTATGCCTGGGGGTTGGCCCTCTACCCCAGGTTGTGCCCGTTTAAATGACAGTACCTTGCCATATGTCCGGGCTGATTGCAGCAGCGGCAGATGGGTTGTCTGTCCTCGTTGTATCTGTCGCTGGGTCTTCCTCTGGACGTTGGGATCCTCCTCTGTCGGCGCCACGGGACGTCCTCCAGTTCGGATGCCAACTGGATCTTCCCTGGAGGAGAGACCTGTAAAGACTGCACAGTTCTGGTTAGCGCGGCTACACTTTTGGCTAGCTCTTGGACCTGATGGTGCAGGTCGGTAGCCGGGTTGGCATCCAAAGCCTGCGCACCAGCTCCTACAGACTCTGTAGACAAGGGCGCCGCCTCCTGGTGATAGGTAATAGCAGGGCGCTGGTGGGTTACAGTACTACCCGGTGCCGGTTCTCGGAGCACCCGGATGGCCCTGTCTTTGAACTTTGCAAAGTCCAAACCAGGGTTCTGCAAGGCCATTGCACGTAACTGGGTTCCGTGGGCATTGGACAGCAGACCCTCAATGAATTGCTCAGTTAACAGTTCATCTGCATTCCGCACACTGTCAGGGTCTGCCTGTTTAATGGCTCCCAGGGCCTCTTGCAAATTCAAAGCATAGTCTCTTATACTGTCTTGGGCCCGCTGCTTGCACCCATAAAATCTCATTTTGATCTCGGCTGAGGTGCGGGTATCAAAAGTGTCCTTCAGACGGGCCAAGATCTCCTTTACTGTCTCCTTGTCCCGGACTGACCAGGATTTTACTTCGCGTTGGGCTGCGCCGGTTAGCTGGCCTATCAATATGCTCACTTTCTGGCCCTCCGTCAAGTGGTATACCTTAAATAGGCTGTACAGTCTCTCTTTAAAGTCGCTTAGGGTATGCGACTCCCCTGAGTATTGGGGCAGCCAGGCCGCTCCGGGGATGTATGGCATTGTGAACGGCATCACTGCGGCAGTGGCTGCGCTGGTGGTAGAGGGTCCCTCCGTGTCCGTCATCTTCCTCCCCCCTAGTTAAGTGTGGCCTACCTTCTGTTGCTTCTTCTCCGTAGGCCTCAGCTCCGCAGACGATCGTCAGGGTGGAGGACCTTGCGTTGCGCTCTGGTGACATCAGCGTCGCTCTCTCTCCCTTCCAGGACCTTGCGCAGCGTCGATGCGTGGGGCGGAGCTTCGGGTCTCGCGCGCTTTCGGCGTCCACGCCCCTCTTCTTCCCGCGCGGCGTCCCGAAGATGGCGTCCGATGGCGGGAAAACGACTGCGGATGGCGGGAAACTTTTGAAGATGGCGGGAAACAGCTCCGGATGGCGGGAACCTTCACCACGGCAGGTAGGACAGTCTTTTGAAGGCACGCAGTACCCGGTGGTTGCGGGCACGAAATCCTGCTGACTACGCCAAAGTTGACGCGCCCCCTGGGCCTAGTGTGGACGTGTGTGGGATACCTGGAGCCGGGTCTCTGGGGGTTGTAGTCTCCGTGGCGGCGACCCAGTCCCGTGGCTCAGGGTGGTCAAACCAGTGGCAGTCTTTTATGGGTTTTAGGTTAATTGTCCGACTACGCCACCCGTGGATTGCGGTCAGGGTGTACCGCCGCTGCGAGGCAGACCGCTGAGGCTGTTGTGGTGTGCGCAGCAAAGGATGGGATAACTCCCCACGGGAGGAGTATAGCCTCAGGGCAGAGAATGCGGATGATGGGAGTGATGGTGCACGGGCGTCCCAGTACTAGTAGTGCTGTATGCGGTAAGAAAGCAGGAACGACTCAGAGTCTTTGCACTGCAGTTCAGGGTCTTTACTGATGATATTAAGGCAGACCCTCCCGGGAGTACTGGCTAGCATAAGGGACCTGGTCAGTCTGTGAGCAAGCAAGAATTCCCCTGGCCAGGTGGAGTTGTAGGCCTCCCCGTCTATCTGCACTGTTCCTGGCTACCTTGCTGTAAGCGAGTGGAAGTAGCCCACGTCCCTGAGTATACCGTGTGGTGCTCACCCGTATGGCTGGTGACTTGGGGCCTTCTGATAGCCTCCGCTCCTCGATGGCGGTGCTGGTCCCTTCCTTGTGACTGAGCCTCCGGGCTTCTATGGCCAGAGGACCTGGAATCCCCTGCCGGCTGGTTTCTGCTGCTGGGTGAATATACGTCCCCACAGCCTCGGACTCCGGTGTCCGGAACTTGGATTCTCCTGCCAGGGCGAGCTCTGCTCAGCTCCAGCCCCTGGTCTTCAGCTCCTGGCTCCTACAGAGCTCCTGCTGTAACTCTCCCTGTGCCTGGAACTGTCTCCAGGCTCTGACTCCACTGACTAATCCCGCCCCAGACCCAGTTTATAAGGGCAGATTCCTCCCCTCCCAGGTCTGGGCAGGAAGTGTTGCATGCTTAAGGGCTCCTGACCAGAGAAACCTCCCACTTGCTCTCAGGCGTAATATTTCTATTACTGTGGTAACCAGACCCCTGGAGTGCCACACTGACACCAGAGAATCCTCACAGCAAACAGTGCATAATGTGAGGATTCACAAGTCTGCAGTTACATAGAGTGACACATTGAGTGACTGCAGATTTGTAGTTTTAGACTAGACAATCCCTTTAACACTGAAACTGATTATCAATCTATCTAAACAGGCTGTCCATCACCCGATGCACAAGCAAAATGTTCGTTAGCCGAAATGAATTTTAACCCCTTCATGACCGGAGCATTTTCCGTTTTTGCGGTTTCTTTTTTTGCTCCCCTTGTTCCCAGAGCCATAACTTTTTTATTTTTTTGTCAATATGGCCGTGTGAGGGCTTATTTTTTGCGGAACGAGTTGTACTTTTAAATGACATCACTGGTTTTACCATATCATGTACTGGAAAACAGGAAACAAAATTACAAGTGCAGTGAAATTGCAAAAAAAGTGCAATTCCACAGTTGTTTTTTATATTTTTTTTACTACGTTCACTGAATGCTAAAATTGACCTGCCATTATTATTCTCCAGGTCATTACAAGTTTGTAGACACCATACATGCATAGGTTCTTTTTTATCGCGATTGGATCGCGATTCCACCAGCGGCTGTTGCGGGCACATGTTAGCGGTATAGATCAGCTGACATGTGCCCAGTTTAGCGCGGGCTCAGCGCCAGAGCCCGCACTGAACAGGGGGTCACGACATGGTGCGTACTATTACGTACCATGTCGGAAAGGGGTTAAGCTTGCTGAAAGGGAGTCTGTCACCTCAAAATGACAATTAGACTGCATAAATATTTATATAGGGGACGCAGCCCCTACTAAAATAATACCAGGCAAATACAGTTTAGCGTAATATTTACTAAAAAAAGCGAAATTGAATATGCAAATGAAGAAGCTTCTGGTGCACCATTATGACCTAACATTTAAAAATTACATTTACCCTGTCACCAGGTTTTCCCCATATAAAGTATGGACAGTACCTATAAGCCCTCTGATACAGCATACTGGGATGCTGTACATATGTCTCCAATCCCCTATGCGAAGCACAGACAGCGTGGTCCAGTCCGATGGGCATCTCTGGTCTTGATCCAACACCTCCTCTCGTTCAATCGTTGTCCTCCTTCCCTGCTTCATGTGGATGATGAAGCGTGTAGTGCAGGGGCGGAACTACCGCCCGTGCAGCCGGTTCATTGAACGGGGGCCCCGAGGGAGAGGGGGCCCCTCCAGCCTGCAGCAGGGCCGCCATCAGGGCATGACTGCCCTGACTCCAGTATGGGGCCCGGCCGGTAGGGGCCCCCTCGGAGCCCCGTTGGGGGCCCCCCTCTTGTGCATCTCTCGCCTCATGGGGCCCCCGGCCCCATGCTAAGCGCCGGGTCCGGGACATCTCAGCGCTGCGCTGCGCTGCCGTGGCAGCGCCTTCATGATTCCCCTGACTTCCGGTCATGTGACGGCGCCGTCACATGGCCGGAAGTCAGGAGAACCTGGTGTCAGCGATTTGGACGAGCGCCAGGATTCTGCAGGGATTGCATGGGGGTAAGTATAACAAGTTTTATTTTTTTTAAAATACAATTAACTAGGAGTGGGGGGAATGGGAGATGCACATGTGGGGGGGGGGAGATGAGAGATGCACATGGGGGGGGAGATGAGAGATGCACATGGGGGGGAGATGAGAGATGCACATGTGTGGGGGGGGGGGTGGGAGATGCACATGTGGGGGGGGGATGGGAGATGCACATGTGGGGGGGGGATGGGAGATGCACATGTGGGGGGGTGAGAGATGCACATGTGGGGGGGATGAGAGATGCACATGTGGGGGGGGAGATGAGAGATGCACATGTGGGGGGGAGATGAGAGATGCACATGTGGGGGGGAGATGAGAGATGCACATGTGGGGGGGGTGAGAGATGCACATGTGGGGGGGATGAGAGATGCACATGTGGTGGAGGGGGATGAGAGAGGTGCACATGTGGGGGAGGGGGATGAGAGAGGTGCATATGTGGGGGAGGGGGATGAGAGAGGTGCACATGTGGGGGAGGGGGATGAGAGAGGTGCACATGTGGGGGAGGGGGTTGAGAGAGGTGCACATGTGGGGGAGGGGGATGAAAGAGGTGCACATGGGGGGGTGAGAGATGTGCACATGGGGGGGTGAGAGAGGTGCACATGGGGGGGTGGTGAGAGCTGCACATGGGGGGGGATGAGAGATGTGCACATGTGGGGGAAGGGGATGAGAGATGTGCACATGGGGGGTGAGAGATGTGCACATGGGGGGGTTGAGAGCTGCACATGGGGGGGTTTGAGAGCTGCACATGGGGGGGGTTTGAGAGCTGCACATGGGGGAGATGAGAGCTGCACATGGGGGAATTGGGAGAAAATGAGCTGCACATGGGGGAATTGGGAGTAGGGGGATAATGAGCTGCACATAATGAATGTGGGGTGGGGGAGAGTAAATGATAAATGATGATGGGGTGGGGAGAGCACGGACATGATATAATGAATTGGGGCAGGGGGTGCATGTAAATAATGAATGCGGGAAGCAGGAAGTATAGAGTAGGGGGCGTTGCGGATGCAGGAGTGTAAATGGTAACAAATTGGCGGAAAGAGTAGAGGTTCTAATTAAATTATATATTGAGTGCCTATTTACAGTTAATGGGGGCACCGTGGTGGATTACAATTTATATTTGGAATGGTAGGTGGCATAATAACTAACCATATATTGATGGTGGATGCACGTCTGTATTCAGCTGCGTAATGTAGAAGTTGGGTAATGTGCTCTAGATAACTGTGTTATTTTATGCAGAGACGAGTCCTGGCTGGAAGACGTGATGGCGGTCTGTGCTGGATGAAGGAGAAAAGCGTAGCTGAAGGACTTCACCTAGAGACGTCACCAGTGAGTCAGTGTATTACATGTACACTTACACTATATACTATGTATCGGGCTCCTGTGTATAATGTCACTGGTGATCACTGTATTACCTGTACACTGACACTATATACAGAGCTCCTGTGTATAATGTCACTGGTGATCACTAGATTACCTGGACACTTACATTATATGTGGCACCCCAGGGGTCTGGTTTCCACAGTAACAGCTATGTTATGTCTGAGAGCAGGTGGGAGGTCTTTTGGTCAGGGATCCTATGCATGCCACACCTCCTGCCCAGTCCTGGGAGGGGAAGGACTTCCGCTATATAAACCTAGGGCTGAGGCAGGGTTAGTGAGTAGAGAAGAAGTAGAGACAGAGAAGAGCTGCAGATATAGGAGAAGAACATCAGGAGCTCTGTGGGAGCAGTGCTATAAGGAGTCAGGGGCTGGCAGCTGCAGAGCTCGCCCTGACTGAGAAGCTATCACCGGACCCGGAGTCCGAGGCTGTGGGGACTAATCTTTACCCAGCAGCAGAAACCGCCCGGCAGGGGATTTCAGGTCCTCTGGCCAAGAAACCCGAAGGCACGGTCACACGCGTGGGACCAGCACCGCCGTCGTGGAGCGGACGCCACTAGAAGGCCCCGAGTCACCGGCCATACGGGTGAGCACCACACGGTACACTCAGGGACGTGGGCTACTTATACCCGCCTCTAGCAAGGTAGCCAGAAGAGTACAGTCAGTTTGGGAGGCCTACAACTCCGCCTGGCCAGGGGAGATCCCATCTGCTCAAGGACTGACCAGGCCCCGATCGCTAGCCAGTACTCCGGGAGGGTCTATTTTTATCACCAGTAAAGACCCTGAACTACACCGCATCGTCTCTGAGTGATTCCTGCTACCCCCATCATCCACGTCGGCTGCCCTGAGGCCATACCCCTCCCGTTGGGGGTGATACTACCACGCTGCACAATCCTACCACCGGCCTCAGCGGTCTGCCCTGCAGCGGCAGCTCCTTCGCTGCATTCAACGGGTGGCGTAGTCGTCCAACATCTACCGCTAATACAACGCCACTTAGTCTGACTCCCTGGGCACGGACCGGGTCACCGCCACGAGACTACAACCTTCAACAGATCCGGCTCCGGGTAAGCACCTGCATGCGCAACGCTGTGCGACACAGGTCCAGGGGTGCGTCAACTTTTGGCGTAGTCGGCAGGATTTCGTGCCCGCAACCACCGGGTACTGCGTGCCTGAAAAAGACTGTTCAAACTTACCAGTGGTGAAGATTCCCGCCATCCGTGGAGGTTTCCCGCCATCCGGCGCCATCTTCTACCTTCTTCCCGCCATCCGCAAAGTTTTCCCGCCATCCGGCGCCATCTTTTGCCTTCTTCCCGCCATCCGTGGAGTTTTCCCGCCGTTGGACGCCATCTTGAAGACGCCGCGTGGGAAGAAGAGGGGCATGGACTCCGAAAGCGCGCGAGAACTGAAGCCCCGCCTCACGTCCGGACGTTGCGTAAGGTCCTGGAAGGAGCCCAGCAGACGCCGACGTCACAGGAGCGCGACGGAAGGTCCTCAATCCTGACGATCCACTGCGGAGCCGCGGCCTACGGAAGAGGATCATCGCAAGGTAGGCCACGGTCCACTAGGGGGGAGGAAGATGTCGGATACGGAGGAGAGCTTCACTGCCTCAACCCCCGCCAGCGCCACCGCTGCTGCAGTCATGCCTTTCACCATGCCCTATATCCCGGGAGCGGCCTGGCTACCCCAGTACTCAGGGGAGTCACATACCCTGCATGACTTTAGAGAAAAGCTGGATAGCCTCTTCCAGGTGTATCCCCTCACAGAAGAGCAAAAAGTGAGCATCCTGGTGGCCCAATTAACCGGGGCAGCCCAAAGGGAGGTAAAGTCCTGGCCACCTGGGGGGAGGACTGTTGCAGGGATACTAACCCGGCTGAGGGACACCTTTGATACCCGCACCTCAGCCGAGATCAAGCTTAGATTCTACGGGTGCAAGCAGCGAGCACACGAGAGTATAAGGGACTATGCCCTGAACCTACAAGAGGCCCTGAGAGCTATTAAGCAGACCGACCCTGACGGCGTGGGAGACGAGGACAGGCTGTTGACTGAACAATTTATAGAGGGTTTATATTGCAATGCCCACCGAACCCAGTTGCGGGCAATGGCCTTACAGGACCCTCATCTGGGATTTGCACAGTTCAAGGACAGAGCCATCCGGGTGCTCCGAGAACCGGCACCAGGTGGCGTTGTGACCCACAGACGCCCCACTACCACTTACCACCAGGAGGCGGCGCCCTTGTCGGCAGGGCCTGTGGGAGCTGATGCGCAGGCTTTGAACAATGACCCGGCTCCAGACCTGCACCATCAGGTCCAAGAGCTAGCTAAAAGTGTTGCCGCGCTAACCCGAACTGTGCAGTCTTTACAGGTTTCCACTCCAGGGAAGATCCAGCTGGCATCCGGACCGGAGGACATCCCGTGGCGTCGACCAAGGAGGACCCCACCGGCCAGAGGAAGACTCAGCGACCGATACAACGAGGACGGACAACCCATCTGCCGCCGCTGCAATCAACCCGGACATATGGCAAGGTACTGTCCTTTAAACTGGCACAACCTGGGGTAGAGGGCCAAACCCCAGGAAAAAGATCATCAGGCCCATCGAACTGGCGCGACAAATATGTGGGAGGACGTCCAGTCTTGCCTGTGGTACTGGATGGCATCCCTATGAGTGCCCTACTGGACACCGGGTCACAGGTTACCACTATCCCGTACGTGCTCTTCAAGCAGTACTGGAATGACTCGGATATCACCCGCTACCCTGACGACGATTTGAGTATCATCGCCAGCAATGGTCAGCCCGTGCCACAGATTGGATTTAAAGAGGTGACCATTAAAATCGGTAGAGTTGAACTGGCGGCACAGGGACTGATCATTGTAGACATTGACAAGCACGAGAGTCACCCAAAGATAACTCTAGGAACTAATGTAATTGAAAATTGTCTTGCAGAGGTGATTTTCCTTTTACAGCAGGTTGCCAAGAACGCCAGCTCCGGCCAGCAGCGAGTGCTCCAGAAAGAGATCCGGGCACTGATGCGACGGCAACAGATAGAACTCTCCGGTGGTGAGATTGGTAGCGTAAGAATGTGTGACCCTTTCCCTATTGCCATGCCCCCAAAAAGTGAAATGATGATTTGGTGCCGGGCAGCTATTGGTCTGAGAGGTAGAGATTACCAGGCAATGGTAGAACCAGTTTACTCAGACAGTAGGCCCACCATTTTGACAGCACGGGGGGTGGTCAATGTACGCCATGGGAGGGTGCCCGTTCGCATAATAAATATCGGGAAGAGGGAAGTGTACCTGCCCCGGTATGCCACACTAGCCAAATTGTATACCATCAATCAAAATTCCATACAGTCCGTAGAACCCTTGCCTCCATCTTCCCCGGAGGAAAGTAACGGCTCTAAGGAAACAATGGAGGACTGGTGTCAGCAACTACATTTGGGTACTGACTCCACTCCCTCGCACCAGAGACAGGGAGTCTATCGGGTGGTTCAAGAGTACGAGAGAGTGTTTAGTAAACACCCGTTAGACTTCGGGCGAGTCAAGGGGGTAGAACACCACATCCCCACGGGAGACCATCCTCCCATAAAAGAGAGGTATCGACCCGTACCCCCTGCACACTACCAACACGCCAAGGGGATGCTTAGGGACATGAAGGAGGCTGGGGTGATCAGGGATAGCTGTAGCCCCTGGGCAGCTCCACTAGTCTTAGTCAAAAAGAAAGACAACACCATGAGGATTGTAGTGCCGGCGTCCCTGCCCTCTGCTAGGCAGGGACGCTGTTCCCCTCACCGCTCTGCTCCGTGCCCGGCGTCCCTCTCCCGCTCTGCTGGCAGCGCGCGCTCCTTCCCGGCCACTCTGCTTAGGGCGCGCGCGCGCCCTCCCTCCCTCTTAAAGGGGCCGCGCGCGCCGTCCTAAGGAGTCCCCGGCCAATGGCCGGAGGACTTTACCGTATATAAGGCACCTCCTCCAAAATGGAGGTGCCCGAGCAATGTTGTTTGCACCTGTGTCTCACCTGTGCTTCAGCCCTCAGTTCCCATTGCCAGTTACCTGCCAGTTACCTGCCAGATTCCTGCCTGATTACTTGCTACCTGCCTGCTAGTCGGAGGTCCGACGGTCTGCCTTACTAATCCTGTCAGTCTGTCTAAGGACCAGCCTGCCCGCTCACCTGGGAGCGCACATCAGCTACCTGCCTGCCTGCCTGAGGTCCGACGGTCTGCCTTCCAACTCCTGTCAGTCTGTCTATGGACCAGCTTGCCCGCTCACCTGGGAGCGCACATCTGCTATCTGCCTGCTAGCCTACCTGGAGGCTCCGCCGTCACGTGCTGTGACCACCTGCCTGTCCAGTGACTCCTGCCCGCTCACCTGGGAGCGCTCTTCTGCTACCTGTCTGTTTGCCTACCCGGAGGCTCTGCCGTCACGTGCTGTGACCACCCGCCTGTCCAGAGACTTCTGCCCGCTCACCTGGGAGCGCTCATCTGTCGCCTGTCCGCTGGTCTTCCTGGAGGCTCCGCCGTCACATGCTGTGACCACCCGTTCATCCAGAGACTCTCGCCTGCTCACCTGGGAGCTCACGTCTATCTTCAGCCGCCACAGGTCGTACCAACCCTATACCTAGAGACTGCCCCGGTCACTTGCCGTGACCTCCAGCCCGTTCACTCAGAGACTGTCCCGTTCACTCAGAGACTGTCCCGTTCACTCAGAGACTGTCCCGTTCACCTGCTGAGACTTCCAGCCCGTCTTCCCTGGTCGCCACCCGCTCCCTTACAAGGACCGCCTCCTTGTATAGTAGCTCTGAGGTTCCGCCTCCCAGACCCGTTACAGTTTGCTCGGGCCATGGAACCCGGTGGCACCCAAGCCCCCTCGCTCTCGGACCTGTGTCATGAACTGTCCCGTCAAAGGTCCCAACAGGAGTCCATCCTGGGTCACCTGCGGAATGTCAATACTCGCCTGGACACTCTGACTGCTCCACCAGCAACCTCCGCCAGTGCCATGTCTCGCAATCCGGCAGCTCCGCTGCCCACTAATACCATGGTATCCTACCCTGGACCCCGGCTTTCTGCACCTCCTCGCTTCGGAGGCGACTCCGCCCAGGCTCGGGGCTTCATAAATCAGTGCACCCTGCACTTTGAAATTTTGTCCCACCAGTTTAACTCCGACCGAGCCAAAATTGCATTCATCATGTCCCATCTCACCGGGGAGGCCCTGGCCTGGCTAAATCCTCTATGGGAGAGAGGAGACTCCCTGGTGTCCAACTTGCCTGCTTTTCTCACGGCTTTCCGGAAAGTCTTCGACGAACCCGGACGGAAGACCTCATCCGCATCATCGTTGCTACGCCTCCGTCAGGAAAGTCTCACCGTGGGCCAATATGCCATACGGTTCCGTACCCTTGCCTCGGAGCTGGCCTGGGAAAACGACGCTCTGGTTTCCGTCTTCTGGGAGGGTCTGTCCGGCCGTATTAAAGATGAACTTGCCGGTCGGGACATTCCTACCACTCTCGATGACTTAATAACTCTTGCCACCCGGATTGACCTACGGTTCCAGGAGCGTGCCAGAGAGGTCACCCGTGAGAGGAGGTTACCACGTCTAGCTCCTACTTTTCAGAAACCCGTCACTCCTTCTGTCTCTAACCAGGTACACCCTCCTGAGCCTATGCAGGTCGACCAGACCAAGATGGTCAAGACCCGTCAGGACTTACGTCGTGCCGAGGGGACCTGCTTCTACTGTGGCAGTAAGGAGCACCGGATCCGTGCCTGCCCGGAGAGATCGGGAAACGCCTGTGTCTAGGTTCGCTCAGAGAGGTCCACCTAGACAAGAATAAATCCTCTCCATCCCTGCTGTTGTCAGTTTCAATCGTCTACGGGGAGAACCGTTATTTCGAACTAGCCCAACTGGACTCTGGAGCAGCCGGGAATCTTATTTCACAGTCCCTGGTAGAGAAATACCGCATCCCCACCAAACCTCTGGCTGTACCCTTGTCTGTTGCTGCCGTGGATGGGGGGCTCTTACCACGCCCCATCCAACTCATCACCGAATCCATTACTCTGCAGGTGGGAATGCTGCATTCTGAAAGTATCTCCTTCCATGTTCTGCCTGGACTTTCTCCCGCCCTCTTGCTAGGCCTACCTTGGCTCCAGAAACATGCACCCGTTCTTGACTGGCAGACCGGAGAAGTCCTTCGCTGGGGACAGGGCTGCCATAAGACCTGTCTGGTTCCCGTTCATCCCGTCCGTCCTTCTCCTACCCCAGCTAATCTACCTGGACTTCCGATTCCTTATTGGTCTTATGCTGATGTCTTTAATAAAAAGGAGGCAGAGACACTACCCCCTCATAGACCATACGACTGTCCTATCGACCTGTTACCTGGTACTTCTCCTCCCCGTGGGCGTATTTATCCATTATCCGCTGCTGAAACCCGGTCGATGTCCGAATATATTGAGGAAAATCTGGCCAGGGGATTCATTCGGAAATCCACCTCCCCGGCGGGAGCAGGCTTCTTTTTCGTCAAAAAGAAGGACGGCTCTCTCCGTCCCTGTATAGACTATAGAGGCCTTAACCAGATCACGGTGAAGAATAAGTACCCCCTTCCGCTCATTCCGGAGTTATTTGATCGTCTGAGGGGGGCTAGAATCTTCACCAAACTGGACCTCCGTGGGGCGTACAACCTGGTTCGTATCCGTCAGGGGGATGAATGGAAGACGGCATTCAACACCCGGGACGGCCACTATGAATATCTGGTAATGCCCATTGGTCTCTGTAACGCTCCTGCCGTCTTTCAAGAGTTGGTCAATGACATCTTCCGGGACCTTCTCTACTCCTGCGTAGTGGTGTACCTGGACGACATCTTGGTCTTCTCTCCGGATCTCCAGACTCACCGGAGGGACGTTCGTCAGGTCCTGCTCAGGCTCAGGCAGAACCATCTCTACGCTAAATATGAGAAGTGCCTCTTTGAGCAGACCTCGCTTCCGTTTCTGGGCTACATTATCTCTCAGACCGGCCTACAAATGGATCCTGAGAAACTGTCTGCCATCGAGAAATGGCCCCGACCAGAGGGGTTGAAGGCTATTCAACGGTTCCTGGGCTTCGCCAACTATTACCGCCTCTTCATCCCGCAATTCTCTTCCCGGACTGCCCCAATTTCCGCACTCACCCGTAAGGGTACTAATCCCAAAGAGTGGCCGCCCGAAGCAGAGGAGGCCTTTCTTTCCCTAAAACAGGCCTTCTCTTCCGCCCCGGTGCTGCATCGCCCGGACGGCAACAAGCAGTTCTTCCTGGAAGTTGACGCCTCCTCCTCTGGAGCCGGAGCGGTACTTACTCAAAAATCATCTTCCGGGAGAATGGTAACTTGTGGCTTCTTCTCCAAACTCTTCTCCTCTTCTGAGCGCAACTATTCCATAGGAGACCAAGAGTTATTGGCCATCAAACTGGCGCTGGAGGAGTGGCGTTACCTACTCGAGGGGGCTCTTCATCCGGTAATAATTTACACTGACCACAAGAACTTGGCTTACCTCCAGCATGCCCAGAGACTTAACCCGCGCCAAGCCCGGTGGTCCTTGTTTTTTGCTCGTTTTGATTTTGTTCTTCATTTTCGCCCGGCTGACAAAAACGTCAAAGCAGACGCCTTGTCCCGATCCTTTCTGGTGTCCGATCTCGAGGAAGAACCTAAACATATCATCGATCCCGCCAGAGTAATGCAGGTGGCTCCCGTGAGTCTAAATCGTCTCCCTCCCGGTAAGACGTTTGTTTCAGTACCTGATCGGGAGAAGATCCTACACTGGGGACATTCGTCTAAACTAGCTGGCCACGCCGGTCAGAAAAAGACCCTCCAGCTTATTGCCCGGCACTATTGGTGGCCTACCCTGCACAAGGACATAATAGACTTTGTTTCTGCCTGTGTGTCCTGCGCCCGCAACAAAGTCCCGAGACATCTGCCAGCCGGACGCCTCCTTCCGCTTCCTGTACCTGCTGCCCCCTGGCAGCATATAGCAATGGACTTTATAACTGATCTCCCCGTCTCTGCCAAATGTACG
Source organism: Phyllobates terribilis (assembly GCF_046119375.1). Classification (NCBI taxonomy): domain Eukaryota; kingdom Metazoa; phylum Chordata; class Amphibia; order Anura; family Dendrobatidae; genus Phyllobates; species Phyllobates terribilis. The sequence continues at coordinate 166,219,540 of NW_027362763.1, forward strand.
GTCATTTGGGTGGTCGCTGACCGCTTTTCCAAGATGGCTCACTTTATTCCCCTGCCAGGCCTTCCGTCTGCACCCGAGCTGGCTAAAGACTTTATCCGCCACATCTTCCGTCTTCATGGCCTGCCCCTCCACATCGTGTCGGATCGTGGGGTACAGTTCACCTCACGTTTCTGGAGAGCCACTTGTAAACTACTAGACGTCACCCTGGACTTCTCTTCCGCTTACCACCCACAGTCCAATGGTCAAGTGGAGCGGATCAATCAGAACCTGACCAGTTACCTCCGGCACTTCGTTAATGCCCACCATTCTGACTGGGTGGATCTCCTACCATGGGCCGAGTTCTCTTATAATAATCACGAGAGCGAATCCTCCTCCAAATCCCCGTTTTTTGTAGTCTTTGGTCAGCATCCCCGGATTCCTTTTCCTGTCTCCACCTCTGTGGACAACCCGGCTGCGGAATCTCTCGTTAGCAAATTTTCCTCCATATGGGAGAGTACCCGGTCCGCACTCCTTCTGTCATCCGAGCGTATGAAAAGACACGCTGACAAAAAACGCCTGGATCCTCCACAATTTCGTCCAGGAGATAAAGTCTGGCTCTCATCTAAATATGTTCGACTCAAGATACCTTCTTACAAGTTAGGGCCTCGGTTCATCGGCCCTCTGGAGGTCATCAGTCAGATCAACCCGGTGGCCTATAAATTGAAACTCCCGGCCAACTTACGGATCCCCAACTCCTTCCATGTATCTCTCCTCAAACCCGTGGTGCTTAACTCTTTTTCCAAGTCTACAGGTACGCCTCCTGCTCCGGTTTCTGCTGAGGACGAGTTTGAGGTAGAGAACATTCTTGCCACCAAAAGGGTAAGAGGAAAGACCTTTTTTCTGGTAGATTGGAAGGGGTTTGGTCCTGAGGAGAGAACGTGGGAGCCCCGGGAGAACATCCATGCCCCTCTCATCCTAGCTAAATTTCTCTCTGGCCTAAAAGAGGGGGGGCCTAAAGGGGGGGGTACTGTAGTGCCGGCGTCCCTGCCCTCTGCTAGGCAGGGACGCTGTTCCCCTCACCGCTCTGCTCCGTGCCCGGCGTCCCTCTCCCGCTCTGCTGGCAGCGCACGCTCCTTCCCGGCCACTGTGCTTAGGGCGCGCGCGCGCGCGCGCCCTCCCTCCCTCTTAAAGGGGCCGCGCGCGCCGTCCTAAGGAGTCCCCGGCCAATGGCCGGAGGACTTTACCGTATATAAGGCACCTCCTACAAAATGGAGGTGCCCGAGCAATGTTGTTTGCACCTGTGTCTCACCTGTGCTTCAGCCCTCAGGTCCCATTGCCAGTTACCTGCCAGTTACCTGCCAGATTCCTGCCTGATTACTTGCTACCTGCCTGCTAGTCGGAGGTCCGACGGTCTGCCTTACTAATCCTGTCAGTCTGTCTAAGGACCAGCCTGCCCGCTCACCTGGGAGCGCACATCAGCTACCTGCCTGCCTGCCTGAGGTCCGACGGTCTGCCTTCCAACTCCTGTCAGTCTGTCTATGGACCAGCTTGCCCGCTCACCTGGGAGCGCACATCTGCTATCTGCCTGCTAGCCTACCTGGAGGCTCCGCCGTCACGTGCTGTGACCACCTGCCTGTCCAGTGACTCCTGCCCGCTCACCTGGGAGCGCTCTTCTGCTACCTGTCTGTTTGCCTACCCGGAGGCTCTGCCGTCACGTGCTGTGACCACCCGCCTGTCCAGAGACTTCTGCCCGCTCACCTGGGAGCGCTCATCTGTCGCATGTCCGCTGGTCTTCCTGGAGGCTCCGCCGTCACATGCTGTGACCACCCGTTCATCCAGAGACTCTCGCCTGCTCACCTGGGAGCTCACGTCTATCTTCAGCCGCCACAGGTCGTACCAACCCTATACCTAGAGACTGCCCCGGTCACTTGCCGTGACCTCCAGCCCGTTCACTCAGAGACTGTCCCGTTCACTCAGAGACTGTCCCGTTCACTCAGAGACTGTCCCGTTCACCTGCTGAGACTTCCAGCCCATCTTCCCTGGTCGCCACCCGCTCCCTTACAAGGACCGCCTCCTTGTATAGTAGCTCTGAGGTTCCGCCTCCCAGACCCGTTACAAGGATGTGTGTAGATTACCGGAAAATCAACCGTGTCACACACAAGGATGCGTACCCCTTACCAAGGATAGAGGAGTCTTTGGCTGCTTTAAGATCTGCTAACTTCTTCTCTACCTTGGATCTCACTAGTCGGTACTGGCAGGTTCCTGTAGCAGAGGCGGACCGGGAGAAGACCGCATTCACCACCCCGATGGGACTTAGCGAGTTTACCTGCATGCCGTTCGGACTCTGTAACGCACCAGGAACCTTTCAACGATTAATGGAGTGCTGTCTGGGCCACAGAAACTTCGAGACGGTCCTGTTGTACCTGGACGATGTCATCGTATATTCCAAGACTTATGAGGACCACCTGAAACACCTGGCGGTAGTGTTCGAAGCTCTGGCAAACTACGGCCTAAAGGTAAAACCCTCCAAGTGTCACCTCCTAAAACCAAAGGTGCAGTACCTGGGACACGTGGTGAGCGCTGACGGAGTGGCTCCCGACCCTGATAAGATCACCGCAATTAAGGAATGGCCAAGTCCCTCCAGTGTAAAGGAAGTGCGGCAGTTCCTCGGGTTGGTAGGCTATTACCGCAGATTCATCCCCGGTTTTACCAAAAAGGCAGCTCCTATGCAGGACCTCCTGATAGGCCAGTCCCGGAAGGCCAAGAACCAGAAGCCGCCCTTCAAATGGGAGAAGTTAGAAGAAGAGTCCTTCCGCCAGCTGAAGATGGCCCTCACGGGGGATGAAATCCTGGCATACCCTGATTACAGCCAGCCCTTTATCCTCTACACCGACGCAAGTAACATCGGGCTAGGAGCCGTACTGTCCCAGATCCAGCAGGGGAAAGAACGAGTAATCGCTTACGCCAGTCGAAAACTGCGACCCACCGAAAGAAACCCTGAGAATTACAGCTCATTTAAGCTAGAGTTCCTGGCAGTGGTGTGGGCAGTCACCGAACGCTTTAAGCACTACCTCGCTTCTTCCCGGTTCACCGTGTACACGGATAACAACCCGTTGACACACCTGGACACGGCAAGACTCGGTGCCCTAGAGCAGAGATGGATGGCCCGTCTGTCCAACTACGAGTTCACAATCAAATACCGGGCGGGACGCTCCAATACCAACGCGGACGCCCTGTCCAGGATGCCAAACCTACCGGACGTAGGAGAAGATCCAGAGGGACTGGAAGAAGTCGAACTCCCCGCGTTCCACCGTCATGGGACTATCCAGTATTCCCATCGGGTAAGGAGTAAGCAAGCCGCTACGTTTAATCCCTTGCCTCACTACAACTGGGAGGAAACACAAGACAGTGACCCTGCCGTCCGACTGGTGAAGGAGATGCTGACTCGGCCAGAGGCTCGCCTTGACCCAGACGCTCCGGAGGAAGCCAAACAACTGTGGGCTGAGAAGAGTCGACTGTTCCTTTACAAGGGGAAGTTGTGCCGCAGAATGGTTAACTCCCGGACGCATGAAATAATCTGGCAAGTAGTGCCACGAAGAGACGCAGCCATGGTGATGGAGGCATACCACGACGGGGCTGGACACTTCGGATGGAAGAAGCTGGAGTTCCTGCTGCGCGGGCGGTTCCACTGGGTAGGCATGAGGGGAACCATCGAGAGGTGGTGCAGAGACTGTGGCCCGTGCAACCTAAGAAGGAAGGACCGTGCCAGCCAGAAGGCCCCCTTCAGTCCATCGTCACCAAGCAGCCGTTGGAACTGGTAGCCTTGGATCATGTAAAACTGACCCCAAGCAGAAGTGGCTACGTCTACGCGTTAACCATTGTGGATCATTACTCCCGGTTCTTGGTTGTCGTCCCCGTTAAGGACTTAACAGCTCAAACAGCAGCTAGAGCCTTCCAGCAGCACTTCTGCCGTCCACACGGGTACCCGGACCAAGTGCTGACGGACCAGGGACCTGCCTTTGAAGCGTAGGTCTTCCAGGAATTCTGCAATCTGTATGGCTGCCGGAAGATAAGGACGACACCCTATCATCCGCAAACTAATGGACTTTGTGAGAAAATGAACCAGGTGGTAATGGATCTTCTGAAAACGTTGCCCCTGGAAGAACGCAGTCTGTGGCCTGAGAAGCTGCCCGACCTGGTGGCCCTATACAACTACATCCCTGTAGGTTCCACCAACTGTACCCCGGCTTACCTAATGAGGGCAAGGCCTGGTAAGCTACCTGTTGACCTGGAGATGGGAGTCCTGACACCCGAGGACACTTCACCGGAAGCAGACTGGGACACAGAGAGGCAGCAGCAGTACCAGAAAGTACAGGAGAGCGTGGAGCGAAGTCTCTGTCTCGCTAGGGAAAGACAAGAGAAAACTTACAACCAGTATGCTCCCGCTGTTCCCCTGGTACCCGGAGAGCAGGTCTTGAAGAGGAAGAGACGGCTCCACAAGTTGGACGACCAGTGGGAGAAGGACCCGTACACCGTACTGCCCTCAAGCCACGACAACCCAAAGGTTTGTACCAACAGTAAAGACGGAGGGGAAACCACAGCCATTGTATCCCGGGATCACCTGAAGAAGTGTCCCGAACAGCTACGGAACCCAGAAGGAGAGCAAGAAGACCCTCGACCCGTAGAGGAAAGGGAAGATATGGTTAGTACTGTGCTCGGAGACTTCCCTCGGTCCTGGACTCAAGTCAATGGTGCAGTTGTGGTACCCGTCCTCACGTTCCTCCAACCAGCATCCCAAGCGCCTACGGAGCAACAGGTAGAGCTGGAAGAGCAGCCGGTCCAGGAGGCAGCAGACTCCACACAAGCAGAACAGGAGGATCAACCCTCTGCTCATAGTGAGCCTGCCATACCCCTAGTGAGCCAAAGAGCCCGTAAACAGCTGCCCAGTTTACCCTTGACAGCTCCTACACCCTGTAGTTCAGGGCCAGACAGTCAGCTCCGTAGGTCCACTAGGGCCACTAGAGGCCAGTTACCCGCACGTTGGAGGATTTGAAGTGTTTAAATTGTTTTATTGAGGTCACCTGTCTGTTACTTGTAAATAATTATGTGTTTCTAGTTATTTTTAGGAGTCCTTGGTGGGTTTACCGGGAATCCTTGTACAATTGGTTGGAGCGTAACCTAGGAATGGACTAAAGACTGTTAAGGACTCGGGGCAGGACAGACCCCTACCTGGTTACGTCTCCCTGTTTTGGTGAAATGGACACCTTGCTTTTCTTCAAAACTGCACCCGGTTGCGGACACGCCGTAACCATCTTTATGTGTTTTTCTTATTGTATTATTATTGTTTATACCTTGTTATGTCTTTCTAAAAATATGTTTAGTCCCAGAGTACTAAATTTCACTAGGGGGGAATGTGGCACCCCAGGGGTCTGGTTTCCACAGTAACAGCTATGTTATGTCTGAGAGCAGGTGGGAGGTCTCTTGGTCAGGGATCCTATGCATGCCACACCTCCTGCCCAGTCCTGGGAGGGGAAGGACTTCCCCTATATAAACCTAGGGCTGAGGCAGGGTTAGTGAGTAGAGAAGAAGTAGAGACAGAGAAGAGCAGCAGATATAGGAGAAGAACATCAGGAGCTCTGTGGGAGCAGTGCTATAAGGAGTCAGGGGCTGGCAGCTGCAGAGCTCGCCCTGACTGAGAAGCTATCACCGGACCCGGAGTCCGAGGCTGTGGGGACTAATCTTTACCCAGCAGCAGAAACCGCCCGGCAGGGGATTTCAGGTCCTCTGGCCAAGAAACCCGAAGGCACGGTCACACGCGTGGGACCAGCACCGCCGTCGTGGAGCGGACGCCACTAGAAGGCCCCGAGTCACCGGCCATACGGGTGAGCACCACACAGTACACTCAGGGACGTGGGCTACTTATACCCGCCTCTAGCAAGGTAGCCAGAAGAGTACAGTCAGTTTGGGAGGCCTACAACTCCGCCTGGCCAGGGGAGATCCCATCTGCTCAAGGACTGACCAGGCCCCGATCGCTAGCCAGTACTCCGGGAGGGTCTATTTTTATCACCAGTAAAGACCCTGAACTACACCGCATCGTCTCTGAGTGATTCCTGCTACCCCCATCATCCACGTCGGCTGCCCTGAGGCCATACCCCTCCCGTTGGGGGTGATACTACCACGCTGCACAATCCTACCACCGGCCTCAGCGGTCTGCCCTGCAGCGGCAGCTCCTTCGCTGCATTCAACGGGTGGCGTAGTCGTCCAACATCTACCCCTAATACAACGCCACTTAGTCTGACTCCCTGGGCACGGACCGGGTCACCGCCACGAGACTACAACCCTCAACAGATCCGGCTCCGGGTAAGCTCCTGCATGCGCAACGCTGTGCGACACAGGTCCAGGGGTGCGTCATATACATACCATGTATAGAGCTCCCGTGTATAATGACACTTATGGTAATATTAGTAATGTGGTGGTAATATTAGTAATGTGGTGGTAATATGTGGTCTGGTCATGGTGTGGCAGTTTTTCTCCCTTCTGTGTGGTATTATTCGGTCACTATGTTGTGGTAATATGTGGTCTGGTCATGGTGTGGCGGTATTCCCTGTATGTGGTATTATTGGTCATTTTAAAAAAAAATGTATATGACACATTCCCTTAAAGAAAACTAAATAAACATATATCTAAAAAGAGTATTGGATATTTTAAGAAAATTTTAATAGGTTAGAGTAGGGCCCGGCCAGAAGAGTCTACCTTATCGTGGTGGCGGCTTTAAAAATCTTTTGGCCAAAACAAAAGCTGCTGGCTATGTATGTGGCGCCGTCACATGGCCGAACGTCAGGAGAACGTGGTGGCAGCGACGTGGACGAGCGCCAGGATTCTGCAGGGATTGCATGGGGGTAAGTATAACAAGTTTTATTTTTTTTTTAATACAATTAATTAACCAGGAGTGGGGGGAATCAGAGATGCACATGGGGGGGATGAGAGATGCACATGGGGGGGGGGGTGAGAGATGCACATGGGGGGGGATGAGAGATGCACATGGGGGGGGATTAGAGATGCACATGGGGGGGATGAGAGATGCACATGGGGGGGATGAGAGATGCACATGGGGGGGTGAGAGATGCACATGGGGGGATGAGAGATGCACATGGGGGGATGAGAGATGCACATGGGGGGATGAGAGATGCACATGGGGGGGATGAGAGATGCACATGGGGGGATGAGAGATGCACATGGGGGGATGAGAGATGCACATGGGGGGGATGAGAGATGCACATGGGGGGGATGAGAGATGCACATGGGGGGGATGAGAGATGCACATGGGGGGATGAGAGATGCACGGGGGGGTGAGAGATGCACAGGGGGGATGAGAGATGCACGGGGGGGATGAGAGATGCACGGGGGGGTGAGAGATGCACGGGGGGGATGAGAGATGCACGGGGGGGATGAGAGATGCACGGGGGGGATGAGAGATGCACATGGGGGGGATGAGAGGTGCACATGGGGGGATGAGAGATGCACGGGGGGGTGAGAGATGCACGGGGGGATGAGAGATGCACGGGGGGGATGAGAGATGCACGGGGGGGATGAGAGATGCACAGGGGGATGAGAGATGCATGGGGGGCGGATGAGAGATGCACATGGGGGGGTGAGAGATGCACATGGGGGGATGAGAGATGCACATGGGGGGGATGAGAGATGCACATGGGGGGATGAGAGATGCACATGGGGGGGATGAGAGATGCACATGGGGGGGATGAGAGATGCACATGGGGGGGATGAGAGATGCACATGGGGGGGATGAGAGATGCACATGGGGGGGATGAGAGATGCACATGGGGGGATGAGAGATGCACGGGGGGGTGAGAGATGCACAGGGGGGATGAGAGATGCACGGGGGGGATGAGAGATGCACGGGGGGGTGAGAGATGCACGGGGGGGATGAGAGATGCACGGGGGGGGATGAGAGATGCACGGGGGGGGATGAGAGATGCACATGGGGGGGATGAGAGATGCACATGGGGGATGAGAGATGCACGGGGGGGTGAGAGATGCACGGGGGGATGAGAGATGCACGGGGGGGATGAGAGATGCACGGGGGGGATGAGAGATGCACGGGGGGGATGAGAGATGCACGGGGGGGATGAGAGATGCACGGGGGGGATGAGAGATGCACGGAGGGATGAGAGATGCACGGGGGGGATGAGAGATGCACGGGGGGGTGAGAGATGCACGGGGGGGATGAGAGATGCACGGGGGGGATGAGAGATGCACGGGGGGGATGAGAGATGCACGGGGGGGTGAGAGATGCACGGGGGGGTGAGCTGCACATGGGATGAGAGCTGTACATGGGGGGGATGAGGGCTGCACATGGGGGGGTTATGTTTACATAACTTTGTTGCCTTATGAAGGGCAGGGGGGGGGCCCCCAAAAATTTCTTGCACAGGGGCCCACTACAGTCTGTGTCCGCCCCTGGTGTAGTGTGCATGAGCCAGGAAAGGCAAAAGACCACTGATGAAACATAGGTAAGGCTACAGCATGCGCACTACCAAACTTTGCTCTGCCCTCGGCAGGGAAGTGAGAAGTGCGTCTGTGCAGAGGCGCGATGGGGAACACAGTGAAGACGATATAGGACGTGTCATCCACATGAAGCAGGGAAGTAGGACAGCGGTCATAAGAAGAGAGGAGACATTGGATCAAGACCAGAGACAACCATCGGACCGGAAGTAGACGTCTGTGGGTATGATAAAAACTATTTTTTGTGCCATGCATAGAAAATTGGGGACATACAGACAGCATACCAGAATGCTGTAACATAGGGCTTATAGGTGCTGGTTGTACTTTATATGGGGAAAACCTGTGACAGGTTCCCTTTAAAGCCAGTCCCTTGTCTTGACACTGATCCGTTGGTAAGAGCGAGCACAGTCTAACATCAGCTCACTTGTCTGCACTTGCGCACTCACACTGGAGGAGCACAGCAGCACACTCCAAGTGTCAGTTCGGGTGTGAACATAATGTGGTTGTGGGCAAGGTCTGACGCCTAGATCCTGTCCGTCTATGGCTGCCACTCGGGGCACTTGCAGGTAGTGAGCGGTTTCAGTTAGGAGGGGACAAGGTGTTGTGATGTGTGGTCTGCTCACTTCAAAGCCCTTCATCCTAATTGAGACTGCGGCCAAAAGCAGGCAGCAACCAGGCATCAGAACGCGCCTGCAGACTCGTTGTGTGCGCGGTCAAGCGCAGAAATGCACAGCTCTTACTCTTACCAAAGGACATCTGACAATTATAACAAGGGAATGGCTTTAATATGCAAATAGGAGGGTGTAACTGACGCGCCCCCTGGGCCAGTGTTGTTGGGGATACCCGGAGCCGGATCAGATGGGGGTTGTAGTCTCCGAGTGGCTGTGACCCGGTCCGTGCCCAGGGTGTCAAACTCAGTGTGTGGCAGTCCTTACTGATGTTAGTGACTTGGGCTTGCTGTTCCCGGACCCGCCTCTCTCTCCGCTCCCTCTCAAAGACCTCGAGCTGCTGGCGGCAGCACTCTGCACGCTCCGCTGCGGCTGCCCGAGTCTCCTGAGTGAACCCCATGAGGTCTTCTCCGGTGGGATCCCACTCAAACTGGGTCTCTTCTAGCGGGGGCGAGGTCCTCTTTACAGGCTTCGGAACCGGAATCAGGGGTTCGTCTAGGGGTCTCTCTTTCCGGAGTCGGGGATGGTGAAACTCCGGTGGCCATATGAAGGGCTGCCCATCCGGGCACGTATGTTGGGCGAACAGGTCTTCACCCAGGTGCGGCACTCTTGATGTTACGGGCGCTGTGGTGGTAGCGGCGCCCGGGTTGACCAGGCCTTGCGACCAGGCCTGGGGCACCTTGAAAGTAAAGGGCACCGTAAGAACGGCGGCGCCCTGTGTTACTTGGCCCTGCGACCAGGCCGGTGGCTCCGCGGAGGTAGGGGGCGCTGTTGGTATTGCGTCGCCCGGGGGTACTAGGCCTTGCGACCAGGCCGATGGTACTTCCTGCTTGGCCACGCTCGGGGTCGAGGCGTGTGACGTCACAGGGGTCGCGGCTTCCGTTTGAGGTCTAGTCTGCGGCGGTGACGTTGCAGCGACGGGCACGGCAGGGGGAATTTCGGGCTCTGCGACGGGGAGCTGGGGCAGGTACGCGGTTTCCCGGTTTGGGGTAGAGACATCCCCTTTACCTGCCTCCTTTCGTTCGGCTCCCTTCTCGGCGCCGTCTCCGGCCTTCATTCCTCCTGCGCCATCCTCAGAGGCGGTCTGTCTCCTCGTCTCGGGTGGCGTGCTCCGCTGACGGGTTCTTGTCTGCTGGGCCATCTCACGGCTCCATTCTGCTAACGTCTCTCGCTGTACCCGGGCCAACCTCTGTGCGAGGCCCTCCAGCGCGGTCTGTGCACACTCCCGGTCTCGGGGGAGCTGTGTTAGGATCTCCAGCAGGCCTTCTGGAGTGGCGACCTGCAACAGGCTCCTGACCACTGGGTCGGTGCTGCCTGGAGTGGCGGCCCGCATCAGGCTCCTGACCACTGGGTCGGTGCTGCCTGGCTCTCCCTCCAGACGTCTTGTCTCCGGGTGCGCTCTCTCCAGACTGCTCCATGCGACACCCATCTTTGTTCTCTTCTTCTGTCTCCGCCCACATTGAGGGTGGTCCCGGGGCAACTTAGTGATTGTCAGTTCCAGGGGCAGTTCTCTCACGCTGATGGACACTTCCAGCATCACAGTCTCTGTTGGTGGGCGCGGTTTCCGCTTTTGGCGCCATTCTTCGACCTGGCCCACGATGGGAGGTGGCCTCTTGCCACCCTCTGGCACGCCCATAATGGCGTCCGCTCCCCCAAGGCGGGAAATCTTCGGAAATGGCGGGAATCGTCTCCCAGTGGCGGGAAACTCCATGGATGGCGGGAAAAAGCTGCAAATGGCGGACAACCAGCGGGAAACGACCTGTGATGGGGCCCGATGGCGGGGACCCTCCGGAACCGGCAGGAGACTTCTTTTTAAGGTAACGGTGAACTTTTCTTCAGGCACGCAGTACCCGGTTGTTGCTGGCACGTTATCCTGCCGACTACGCCAAAGTTGACGCGCCCCCTGGGCCAGTGTTGTTGGGGATACCCGGAGCCGGATCAGATGGGGGTTGTAGTCTCCGAGTGGCTGTGACCCGGTCCGTGCCCAGGGTGTCAAGCTCAGTGTGTGGCAGTCCTTACTGATGTTACTAAAGTTCTTTATGTCGACTACGCCACCCGTTGAATTGCGGTCAATACGGCCGCCGCTGCAGCAGGGTCCACTGAGGCTGATGATGTGAGTGCAGCTTAGGTAGTATAACCCCCAACGGGAGGGGTATAGCCTCAGGGGGTCAGGTGCAGAGGATGGTGGTTGTGGAAGTGCAGGGAAGATGGTAATGAGAGTCAGAGTCGGGTTGTGCAGTTCAGGGTTCTTTACTTACTGCTGTTCTTGTACCGGTCACTCCGGCCTTGAGTGACCACCCGAGCCGTGCTGCGTCCACCAGGTCCTGGACTCGGCCAACCCCCAAGTAGTTCTGGAGCGTGGTTCTGAGCTCCCTTTCTGTCCTGTCCTCGTCTCTGGCCTTCCCCACCAGGGATCCACCTATGTCCGGCTCCCTCGGGCCTCTTGTTGGCGAACCCTTGCCTCTGGGTTCCCTGACCCTATGCGTGGTCTGCCTTCCGGGTGGATATAGTGGGTGGCCGTGGCAGATGCTGCCCACGGCCTCCGGTCTCTGGCTGAGGTATGCTGTAGCCCCCACCAGTTTGGGATCCGGTACCCTGTTGCCAACTCTTCACCCTGTGGTTGTATTTGGGCTCTCAGAGTTCCTTCTTTCTCCCCCTCTGGGTCTTTCGTTCTCTCCTCTCTCACTCTTGGCCTGGGGCTGCTCTGCTCCTCTGCTTTCTTCCACTGCTCTGCAAAGACTTACTTCTCACAGACTGACTGACTGACTGTGGCTGACTGACCCTGATCTTAGATGGTTCCCACCTTTTATACTCCCTCTATGTGTGAGCTCAGGTGACCAGCACCCAATGAGCTCCTAGCACTACCCAGACTGCTCCCCCTATCTGCCCCTACACTACTGGGATGGTCCACCCCCCTCCCACTCCAGCCAAGGACAGACTCGGTCGTACCTGCACATTTCTAAGTGGGAGTACCGTTGGTCTGCCCTCCGGAAATGGGATGTGTGTAGTGCATGCAGCTAACTGAGCTCAGTTCCACACTCCATCCTTACCCGGGAGTGGAATATCACACCTCTGGGTTGAGGTGCAATACCCCTGTAGCAGCCGAATCCTCAGGGTGCTACATAACGGTGCACCAAGGCGTAGGCCACACCAAGGGTGCACAGAAGCGCACTCATTTGCATATAAAAAAAGAAAATATTAAGCCAAATTAAAACTGTGTATGCCTGGGCTATGTTCCCTATATAATTGTGTATGCAGATTAAATGGCATTTGGGGGAGAAAGACTCCATTTATTTATCATCATTCTCATCAACACATTCTCCTGTGTACACATGTGCTGCTGAGAACGAAGCTTTTAACGAAGCACAGGACGATGATGTTAACGATCACTCTGCGCACACGAAAGTGAGGCCACATCCTGTTTGGTGTCCAACCCATCAGACATTTATGACATGTATCGTATTGATATTTCATTACTGGCACTAGTATTCAATTAGAGTCAAAAATACATTAATCAATTTCATGTTTTTATTCATTTATATTTTAGAATTAATCATTGATGGAAAGGATGAAGAGATGTTCTTGGATGAGCCTTCGATTTTGCAGATGTTTCTTGCAGGTCAGAAGGCATCAGGTAGATGTACATCTCCTTCCATACAGGTACAGCATTGTTGGTGGACATGCTGCACGTTCTTCAGGGGGCTAGATGGGGGTGTTCTGTCCTTGAGATGTTTAGGGTTCACCGATGATGACAAGGTGCAAAAATGCAGCTTTGTCTGACAGCGCGAGCAGCCCTGGACAATCCACGCCGGCAGGATGATATCATCCGGCGGAAGAGAGAACCTATGAGAAAAGATATAAAACTAATGTTAATAATGTAACTCTATATTAGAGGATACTACTGTGGTGTCTCTGTGGTAGGACGGGAGGGGAATCTTCTCCATACAGAGGTACGGGATCATTGTCAGCCATCATACATGTGACAATCCCACCACTGACAGATAACATCTGCTCCACATGAATCCTTCTCACTGACATCATACAACATGGAGCTTATTGTCACACTTACCTCGCCTACATTCCCCCTCTTCTACTTTCTCTGCTTTTTCTTGTTTCCTCACTTTTAGTTCAGATTTACTTCTTTTCTGAACTGGAAAGTCTAATCAAAAAATCAGAAAAAGATGTTGATTATAAACTCCTTTGTATCTTTATAGAGTTATGTAAACGTATTAATATGCACCTGTAGGTTTTCTGTGTGCCGCCATGTGGGGTCTCCCAAAGGGAATATGTCCCCTTATTAACATGACATTACATTCAGCAAGCCACAGTGTAACTTTAAAGAGTCACCAGGTAAAAAGAGTCCAGGATCCACTCTTACTTTATTTCTGCTTATTCCCTGAGTATTCTGCTTTTAGATTTGTTAAAATCCCACATACAGTTCCAGACATATGGGCCTTTTTATTTAGTGCTAATTGTAATCGTCTGTACCATGAGGGCGTGGCTCACAGTTTAATATTGAAGAGCAGCCTGAAGACACGCCCCCAGATAATTCTGTGAGCCACGCCCCCTTGGCAACGACCATAAAAGTTAGCATTAAATAAAAAATGCCCATAACTCTACAATCATATGGGGGATTTTAACAAAGCAAAAACAGAATACTCAGGGGGGCAGCAGAAATATAGTAAATAATTTTCTCAGCCTTCATGTGCAGATTCACATTACACTTTTGTATTATAGGCTATAATAGGATGGCTTATAAACCTGTACATACCTGACACTGAGAACGAGGATGATTCGCTGGTTTTATCAGGGAAACACTGATTGTCACCATCGGTTTTGGAAGATGAAGACTCTCTCTGCCTGTTTGGTAGAAGAAAGACAAATAAATTACAAGTAAAAGCAATAGAAAAACAGAAGAACATCTGTCTGTAAGGCCAATTAGGACACCATGAAGTGCACACCCTGCTCAGGACCCCATTCTACCATCAAGAACGGTAGTCTAACTAGTAATATTGGCCGTAGTGAACTGGAAATGAATGGCTGGTCACATTGATCAGCTGTTACTGCAGTGTTATCACAAGCCAGACCCACAGAGATCAGCAATCATGGGGAGGTGGATGCTGGATTTGAATATATGTTACTTGTGTCTTGTATTTGGATCTGACATATATCAAAACTAAATCTCATAATAATGATAATAATCTACTTACACGTCTGAGCTTTTTTCGCTGTTCTCTAGGGAACACTCTGAAGATGACATAGGCTCTTCTTCATGGTTCATCATCTCGGTATTCTTAGCATATAGCTAAAACAAACGGAGAAATATAAAATAGATATATTTTTTATTTTATTTTCTAATTATAGCTTTTATACATTGTATTGGCCACATACTTACTTTAGAAAACCTTTGAGAAGATGATACAAAATTTTGGACTTCTGGCCAATCATTGAACTCACTTGTGTCCCCCTCAGCTGAATCCATATGTTGGTATTCCTTAAAGCTAGCTACAAAATACAAGTGTTATAAAAGATTATTAGCATAAGACCAGGGTCAGACAGTCACCATGTTATCACTAATAATGATGGGTACTACATAAAATGAAAGACAAGACACACAGCAGTTTTCTGCAGATGATGTATCATTTTACTTACTGTTAAAGCAGCAGGTGTCCTCATCTGACGTTAGATCAGGATAGAACAAGGCCTTCTGACTTGGAAGGTTGTCAAAATTTAAGCAACTTAGGAATGGATGAATTTTGATCTGATTTGCTCCTCCTGGAAAAGGTAGACAAGAAAGAAAGTGATACAGTCATAGTCAGAGAAACTGCTCCATATCTGTATAGTTTATGTTAATCTAAACTGAAGATGTAACTGAGCCGACATGAAGTAAATGTACAGGAAGTAGGTAAAGTACTGCTGGTCCCCATGGACATGATCATTTGTCTGGTCAGAGAGGCGTAATAAGTCATTAATAATACTATTATATTATTACCTGTCCCAAGTCTTTGTGCTGGATTTTTTTGGAGCAGTCCAGTGATGATGTTTCGAGCATCGCGTGTAGGAAAGTATCTAATATATCTCCAAGTTATGTCACCTGTCATATAAAAAGCAAATAATACAGGAAATAAAACCTCTTCATTTATTTTCATATAAACCACTTTCCTTAACAAAGTTAGGAACTAAATCACAGAAAAAAAAATCAAAACAAATAACTATGACATCACATAGCATTCAGATTATTTTACATACCTCTGATGACACTGAGAAAAATCTCCCTTCTTGAAGCTCCATGAAATGGTAAAAATCCACAAATAAATTGATATAGGATGATCCCTACTGACCACCAGTCAACTGGCCTTCCATATCCTCTCATTAAGATGACTTCTGGAGCCATGTAACTAGTGGTGCCAACAACCTGGAAACCAAAAGAAGAATGAGATGATGATCAATAAATATAATTGTGACAAATAACATCAGTGAAAACGTTTTCTAGATGAGAAATTGTCAGAGAAGGAGAAAGAGGTGAGATGTGTGAAGTACAAGATCCTGTAAGTAAAACCAACCTCATTGTCACGGAACTCCCTGGTGATGTCCTCAATTGGAGCTTTGTAGAGGTTTGATGTTGGTCTCATGAGGCCGAGTTTTGAAAGCCCAAAATCAGTGACTTTAATATGTCCTCTTGATGTTATCAGGAGGCTGTGAAAGAAAAGATGGTGTCAGCCCCAAGTAATAACCCACAGACTATATAGCAAACTAACTTTCTTTCCCTGTATTGTACTACAAGGGTCACTTACTTCTCAGGCTTCAGGTCTCTGTGCACCACACCATAGCTGTGCAGGTATTCCACCGCAAGAATAGTTTCCGCAATGTACATACGGGCCAGGGAGGTAGGTAAAGCACCCCTCTCCTTTAAAAGTCTGCCACAGTCTCCTCCTACATGAGAAAGCAAATATGATCGGTGAGGGTTTGTTACAATGTAAATTACACATGATGAGGGTGAATGAGAAATAAGCGGAGACATTAGGGCATGATCTCATACATTAAGATATATTGTACACTGCAGAGTGACCCTATATGAAACAGAGCGGGGCCTCATCTACAAGCCTCTAATTTATATCTTTGTGAAAGTTCCCATCTATAAAAACTGTTCAAATAAAGACAAATCTTTCTTTTATCCATAGTGGATATTGCTGCAGTGCTCAGTGAGGACATACAGGGGAGACGGTCACCGAGATCAATGGTTTTTCAGGCATCTTGTTAACAGATAACTTATAGTAAATGCAGTGAGGACATGTACCCGTCCATGTGGGCACATTCTGGGTATATAAGGTGCTACGATTAGCAGACATGAGCTGGATACAGATACAATGGATGTGTCCTACCTGGTAAATACTCCATGACCATACACAGATGACGTTTTGTAGGAAAGGAGCAGAACATGGAGGCCACAAAGGGACAAACAGCAAAGATTGAGATGTCCCTCTCCAGAAAGGCTCGTTCTAGTCTCCTTGGCTCTTTCAGGTTCTGCTTGTCCATTAACTTCATAGCACATACTTGGTTTGTCTCTTTATGGCGAGCTAAATGGACGGCCCTGGAGAGGAGGAAAATCCATGATTTATTTTGAATTCATACTAACAATGTGTATGTAGACCTCATCTAATGATCTTCTGCACTAATGGTTAATACTAGATGTTCGGCCGTCACTAGAAATCCATGTCTAGAAATACACAAAATAACACTCCATAAATGATCACCTATCATGACCTGAATAGTGACAGATGTGGACAGTGATGTGAACTCATATGATTTATACAGTACAGACCAAAAGTTTGGAAACACCTTCTCATTTAAAGATTTTTCTGTATTTTCATGACTATGATGAAAATTGTACATTCACACTGAAGGCATCAAAACTATGAATTAACACATGTGGAATTATATACTTAACAAAAAAGCGTGAAACAACAGAAAATATGTCTTATATTCTAGATTTTTCAAAGTAGCCACCTTTTGCTTTGATGACTGCTTTGCACACTCTTGGCATTCTCTTGATGAGCTTCAAGAGGTAGTCACTGGAAATGGTCTTACAACAATTTTGAAGGAGTTCCCAGAGATGCTTAGCACTTGTTGGCCCTTTTGCCTTCACTCTGCGGTCCAGCTCACCCCAAACCATCTTGATTGGGTTCAGGTCTGGTGACTGTGGAGGCCAGGTCATCTGGCATACAGAAAAGCCTTTAAATAAGAAGGTGTGTCCAAACTTTTGGTCTGTATTGTATATGGGAACATTACATGGGCAGGACACAGAGATATAGGCATCGTCATAAGGAGCCCTGGGATATAAATATTATACCAAAATAAAGCTCACCCATAACCTCCAAAGTTGATCAGTTTGATCAGTTTATAGTCGTTCTTACAAGGAAGTCTCAATGGGTTTAATGATCTGATCAAGGCCTAGAAAGGAATAAGAGATGAAAATAAGACATAGAAACCGCAGGAGAATAAAAGCCCCAGATGCAGGAAGGTCTCACTTCTACATGAAGTCCCTACTGATTATACTGCAGCAGATGTAGAGGACGTGATACAAGCTGGACCCTATTATAGGGGGATATCCCCCATACACATATATTATTGTACCGCAGAAGAGGATAAGGGACATCAAACTGAGGAGGCAGAATAATAATAATGCATCATCACACACAATAGGTCTGATCTACATGAAGAACCGTGCTATCCCATTATCATATGGGGTATAATATGGGATGTGTAACTCACACCCGTCATCTGATGATCTGCAGACATCCCTCTGATACTTACACTGGCAGATTCCTGGATGATCTCTGGTGTCTCACATATTCCACCATCAGAATCTTCCGGCTCAGTTTTTCCTAAAATAATGATAAAATAATGAAGAGATGTCATATATTACTCTATATTAGCACTTACTATATAACACATCCATGTAATGAAGGAAATGACGAGACCCCTGTACATGGAATAATACTAGGTATATGGATATTCTGCACACACTGTATACAATTATGGCATATCTATATACAGTCATATACAGCCGAAAGTGTTGGCACCCTTGAAATTGTTCCAGAAAATGAAGTACCATATTTTTCGAACTATAAGACACACTTTTTTCCTCCAAAATTTTGGAGGAAAGTGGGGGGTGCTTCTTATAGTCCGAATATAGTCTGTTTATATACACTATGGCTTAGGGTGGTGGGGGCTGTGGGGGGAGTGGCAGCGCGGGATGAGTGACGCACAGGAGGCAGCAGCCGCCTGCTACAGCCTACGCTGTGCCTGCGGCTAAAGAAAATGAATATTCACTGATCCCCACGCCCATGGGCATGGAGAGCAATGAATATTCATTTTCCTTAATAGCGCACACTGTACCTGCAGCGCGGCTCCTGCTGTGCTCGACAGTCATGTGTGCCCGCTATTAAAGCCCATGAATATTCACTACAATCCACTCCCATGGGTTGTAGTGAATATTCATGGTCTTTAATAGTGGGCACACAGACCGCCGAGCAAAGCAGGAGCCACGCTGCGACTACATTGTGCGCGCTATTGAAGAAAGAGAATGGTCACTGCTCCCCACGCACACAGCCCCGGCATGGGGAGCAGTGACTATTCCGGCACAGCATTTCACTGTGTGAGGGTTTATGGCAGGGATGCCTTGTGCGGCTCACACAGTGAGAGTGTCGGCAGCAGAATGGGCGCAGCGCTGGAGGAAAGAGCAGGTGAGTATAATTGTTATTTTGGTGTGTGCAGCGTGATGGGGATCACGGGGTGCCAAGCATACCAGGATGGAGGGGTGGCAACATATCAGGAAGAGGGTTGAGGGGTGCCTTGCATACCAGGATGGGGATCATACCAGGATGGGGATCAAAGGGTGCCATGCATACCAGGATGGGGATCAGGGGTGCCGTGCATATCAGGATAAGGGATAAGGGGTACTATACATACCAGGAAGATGGATGAAGGGTGCCATACATACCAGGAAGAGGGATGAGAGGGGCCATGCATAACAGGATGAGGGGTACCATACATACCAGGAAAAGGGATGGAGGGTGCCATACATACCAGGAAGAGAGATGAGAGGGGCCATTCATACCGGGATGAGGGGGGGCATGCATACCAGGATGAGGAGTGCTATGCATACCAGGATGAGGGATGTCATGCATACCAGGGTGAGGTGTGCCTTACATACCAGGATGGGGATCAAGGGGTGCCATGCATACCAGGATGGGGGATTGGGGTGCCATGCATACCAGGATGGGGGATTGGGGTGCCATGCATACCAGGATGAGGGATTGCGGTGCCATGCATACCGGGATGGGGATGAGGGGTGCCATGCATATCAGGATGGGGATGAGGGCCACGTATAACAGGAAGGAAGGGGCCATATATACCAGGATGGGGGATATTAACAGAATTGGGGGACATTACCCCTATAATTGTGTCAGCAGCAGACCTCTTAGCAGTGCATCATGACCACATTTTTTTTTCTATTTTCCTCCTCTAAAATCTAGGTGCGCCTTATGGTATTTCTCCCAGAAAATAATTGCGGTTACACGTTTTGTTATTCACATTTTTATTTCCTTTGTGTTGTAATGCAGCGGCTTGCTGCATTACTAAAATGTCCAGGGGGTGTGTTCTGGCTGACCACGTACCTCCCCTTCAGGTGACTGATCACATGACTGTGACATCATCACAGGTCCTGTGCGCACAGAAGGATATATAAATCCTGGTGGTTTTGAAACAGGGTGGAAGGCAAGAGGCCAGGTCCCTGTGTCTGAGACACCGTTGGCCCTGGAAGGCACGTGGCCTGGAGACCATGTCTGGGGAGCCTTAAACCGCAGCTGTGGCAGAACAGAGCTGATAGAAGCCGCTAGACCAGGCAAAGGTAAAAACGCTGCTTGATATAGACATTGATATTGTTACCTTGCTGAACGCTGTATCTAGAGCCAAGTGGGCATTTCTGCCACTGAAAAGGCTCTAGGATATTACATGTGTAACATACCTGCGAGCCACTGAGATGGACTATGTTATAAGCAGTTTATGATGTGTAATAAACTGCTGGACTGTAGATTACTGGAAAGCGTTGCATGTGTGCTATAATTGACCCGGTGAAGTGAGTGCCCCTCAACATTATCGATAGCGCTACCCCACAGTGTGTATTGGAACAACACAAAAAGCTGAGAAAAAAAAAGGCAAATTGGACATCATTTCACACAAAATCCCAAAAATGGTCCAGACAAAATTGTGGGCACGCTCAACTTAATATTTGTTTACATACCCTTTGGAATAAATTACTGCAATCAATCGCTTCCTATAACCATCAACAAGCTTCTTACTCCAAATGGTATTTTGGATCACTCTTCTTGTGCAAACTACTCCAGGTCTCTCATATTTGAAGGGTGTCTTCTCCCAACAGCAATTTTAAGATCTCTCCACAGGTGTTCAATGGGATTTAGATTGTGACTTATTGCTGGCCACTTCAGAACTCTCCAGCGGTTTGTTTCCATCCATTTTTGGGTGCTTCTTGAAGTATGTTTTGGATCATTGTTCTGCTGAAAGACCCAGACCCAGTTTTCTGACACTGGGCACTACATTGCGACTCAAAATCCTTTGGTAGTCTTCAGATTTCATGATGTCTTGCACACAGTCAAGGCACCCTGTGCCATGGGCAGCAAAATAACCCCAAAACAACTTTTAGCCTCCACCATATTTGACTGTGGTACTGTGTACTTCTCTTTTTGGGCCTCACTCTGTTCTAGGTTAAACAGTAGAATGATGTGTTTTACCAAACAGCTCTGTCTTGGTCTCATCTGTCCACAAGACGCTTTCACAGAAGGATTTTGGCTTACTCACATACATTTTGGCAAACTGCAGTCTAGCTTTTTATAGATCTCGTTGTCAGCAGTGGGGTCTTCCAGGGCCTCCTACCATAGCGTTTCATGTCATTCAAATGTCGAGGAAAATTGTTCTATCTGACACTGATGCACCCTGTGCCTGCAGGACAGCTTGAATTTCTTTGGAACTTGATTGGGGCTGCTTATCCACCATCTGGACTATCCTGTGTTACAACCTTTCATCAATTTTCCTCTGCTGTCCACGTCCAGGGAGATTATCTACAGTGCCATGGGTTGTAAACTTCTTGATTTATGTTGTGCACCGTGAACAAAGGAACATCAAGATCTCTGGAGATGGACTTGTAACTGTCACACAAGGGATTGGGGAAGGGAGCCCAGACACTAGGAAAAGGGGAGTGGAGACCCCCTAGGCTGATCTACAATCACCCTGTCTCCCTTATAGACCCTATATTGGTTCCTCACCAATCGCTGCACGCGAACCTAAATCCTATATTTCCCTAGCGTTTGGCCCTGTATAGGGAAGGGGGTGAGCACTAGTCGATCCCCACTAACGACTAAAGACAAAAAGGTAGACAAACACGGGGGAAAGTAGCTTAACTTTAGCCGACTTCAGAGAGATAACTCCAGGCGTCCTCCTAGCACCACAGAGGAAGACAGCAGTCTGAGAGCTCCAAGCCTTCACAAGGGGTCACATGAATATCACCGTCATATTTCTGCTGAAAAGTGAAACTATTTAAACACCCAGGCCAGGGTGTCAATTAGCAGAAAGGAGGTAGCCGCTGAGTCCTAGAGTGACACAGCTAAGAAATCTGTAATGCCAAACGAAGGGATCTTCTGCAACCGGCGACTGTCTATCACATCTGACACACCCGTGACAGTAAACTTAAGATTGTTGATATTTTTCAATAATTTTGCTTCTCAAATCCTGAGACAGTTCTCTTCTCCTCTTTCTGTTCTCCATGGTTAGTGTGGCACACACATACACACAATGCAAAGATTGAGTCAGCTTCTCTCCTTTTTATCTTATTTCAGGTGTGATTTTCATATTGCCCACCACTGTTACTTGCCACGGGTGAGTTTGAACGAGCATCACATATTTGAAACAAAGTTGTTTACCCACAATTTTTTTTAAAGGTGCCAACAATTTTGTCTGGCCCATTTTTGGGGTTTTGTGTGAAATTATGTCCAATTTGCCTCCCCCCCCTATGTTTTTGTGTTGTTCCAATACACACAAATAAAATAAACATGTGTTTAACAAAACTGGTGTAATTGTAATAATTTTCTGGGCGAAATACTTAATTTTCCAGAACAACTTCAAGTGTGCTAACACTTTTGGCCATAACTGTATATATACTGTACTATAAATGTGTAATTGCTCAGGATCTGATCCAGTCACAACAATGATATGAGGGGATCTATGAGCATATTTTTACATTTTTGTGCTGAGACGAGCCCAGAGGAGAGGAGCAGAATTACATGAGCCCCTCCATTATAGTCTATAGGGGGCTTATGAGCCGTCAGTGGCCTCATACAGAGGATGAAGAGTAAATCTGCATATTCTCTGCCGTTCTCTATAACTTGATATTAGAATGTAGAATATTAGATGATCGGCTTACCTTCCATCAGATCAGGGTTTAGCCCCGGCTGACTGGTCTCGGGGTCAGCGATATTTAGGTTTTTCCCCTCTTCGGAGTCGCCTTCTGATGTTTTCTGATGGATATAATATATACAATTAATATAACATTTCACAAACACTAAATTACCACAAGGCAGGATGGACTAATACTGGATTTACATGATAATTTCAGTATTGGACGGACTATACGCGGCCGCTCCCTCCAATAAATCCACATTCATATATAAGGGACTTGTATCTTCCACTGTTTTCTAATATCTTCTATCAGAACTGCAGAGTTTACCAGAAGGAAGATTGAGATGATCGAGCGAGACAGAGGTAGAAAAACAAACTCTGCACCGCAGAGTACAGTCTGCCATCACAGGTGATGGAGCCGCAGAGACAAGCGGCCATAAAAGGTCCTATGTCTGTGACGCGCCCCCTGGGCCATATTCTTTAGGGGGAATATCCGGAGCCGGATCAGATGGGAGTTGTAGTCTTCCGAGTGGCTGTGACCCGGTCCGTGCCCAGGGTGTCAAACTCAGTTGTATGTGGCAGTCCTACAGATGTTACTAAGTTCTTAATGTCGACTACGCCACCCGTTGTGTTGCGGTCACTGTGGCCGCCGCTGCAGCAGGGTCCGCTGAGGCTGGTGGTGTAGGTGCAGCTTTGGTGATATAACCCCCAACGGGTGGGGTATAGCCTCAGGGGGATCAGGTGCAGAGGATGGGAGTTGTGGTGATGCAGTGTAGACGGCAATCAGAGACAGAGTCGGGTTATGCAGTTTAGGATGTTTACTCACTGCTGATGTTCTGGTCACTCCAGCTTCGAGTGACCTCCCGAGCCGTGCTGCGTCCACCAGGTTCTGGATCCAGCCAACTCCCAAATAAGTCCGGAGCGTGACCCTGAGCTCTCCTTCTGTCCTTTCTCTGGCCGTCCCCACTATTGATCCACCCAGGTCCAGCTCCCTCGGGCCTTCTGTTGGGAGACCCTTGGCCTTGGGTTCCCTGACCCTCCTCGTGGTATGCCTTCGTGGTGGATGTGGTGGGTGACCGTGGCAAACGCTGCCCACGGTCTCCGGTCTCTGGCTGGGGTGTGTTTTTGCCCCCACCAGCTTGGGTTCCGGTACCCTGGTGCCGACTCTTCACCCGGGGATTTAGTTTGGGGTCTTAGAGTCCTCTTCTTCTGTTTCCCCCTCTGGGTCTCTCTCTCTTCTCCTCTCTCACTCTGGGTCTCTCTTCTCCTCTGCTCGCTGACTTTCTCTCTGCAACTGACCCTGTTCTTAGTTGGTGCCCACCTTATATACACCCTCTATGTGTGAGCTCAGGTGACCAGCACCCAATGAGCTCCTATCTTTACCCAGGCTGCTCCCCCTATCTGCCCCTACACTACTTGGGATGTACCACCCCCCTCCCACTCCAGCCAGGAACAGACTCGGTCGTACCTGCACATTTCTAAGTGGGAGTACCGTCGGTCTGCTCCTCGGAAATGGGATGTGTGTAGTGCATGCAGCCTACCGAGCTCAGTTTCACACTCCTTCCTTACCCGGGAGTGGAATATCACACCTCTGGGTTGAGGTGCAATACCCCTGTAGCAGCCGAATCCTCAGGGTGCTACATCTGCCTGGAGCGGACAGGGAGGCCTCTAACCTCACACATCTGACCTTCTGCTATATGACGGTAATCTGGAGAAGATCAGACAACAAGGACATGAGGTATAGAAGATGGAGGATTCTTACCAGACGCTCCAGTGAGTAGGCCGGGTACTCCAGTACAAGCAGGACATTTTGGGCCAGTTGTTTAATAAAGGCCAATTCTCCACTTTGGGATTTGTCTTCAGCCTATAGAGATGAGAATAAACAAGAAAGGAAAATCAATAGAGAACGAGCAGAATGGAGGAGGCCATTTATATCACCATGTTACTCCACTATCTGCACTACAAGGACTACATGACACCTGACGAGCAACCGGTCGCCTGTAAACCATTATATCTCCACGTCCTCCCTCCATACCCAGTGTATATAAATAACACACATGGCGGCTTAGGACCTGTGGCCACAGCAGCCTTTATTATCTGTACTACTCCAAACACACGGTGACTGCAACAATGACGACCTCGTCATCATATATATAGTATATACAGTATACATATCTAATCGGGCTAGACCAGAAGAAATCCAACACCTAATTAAGATTTAGACCCTACAAGCACCGCACCGGCACAAGGTATTAATATCTCACATTATTACCTCTATTTGCACAAGACATAAGTCCACTGGTTACATTGAGATGTAGCCAAAGTCACTTCTTTCCTCCCCATCCCTCCATATATATATGTATAAGGGCTGGTTGGATGCAGAAACGTGACACTGCAAAGTGGAGGAATCTCCCCAACCTTCTCTTTTATTGCCCCCCTGCACCTAGCTCCATAACTCCTTCCCATAAATGTATGAGTTATGTACGTCCTTGGGGGTTCTCACAAGTGGAGGGGGCTCCGAAGCGGAGCTTCCTAATCACACGGCATATACAGCTATATTATATGGCGGCATCTGTCTCTAACAGCCGCAGACGGCGCTGAGTTCTGGCAGACGATGTTTTTCTATTAACCATTTAAATGGCGCAGTCAATATCTAACATCAGCATTTATATGGTGCGCACCGGTTTCCGAGCGCTCAGAGTGTTTATCTGGCCTCTACAACGTGATCAAAGGGAACCAGTTACTGTGACAGCTGGGGGTCTGCTGAAGACCCCTGTCACTGTAATTTTGGTCCTCCTGTGAAGCTCAGCCTAAGGCCACGTTCACACCTTCAGTATTTGATCAGTATTTTACATCAGTATTTGCAAGCCACAACTAGGAGTGGAACAATCAGAGGAGAAGTACAATAGAAACACGTCCCCACTTCTGTATTTATCACCCACTCCTGGTTTAGGCTTACAAATACTGATGTAAAATACTGACCATATACTGAACGTGTGAACGTGGCCGAAGGCAGAGCTTCTAGGAGTTTAAGATTTTCACTACGTACTGCAATACTATAATAAAAATGTCTAAAAAATAAAATATAAATCTAAAAAATATAAAAGTTTAAATCACCCCTCTTTTTCACCATTAAAAATAAAGAAAGGAAAAAATGCACTAAAAAATACTATTAAGATCTGGAATTAATTAACGTGATCAATAAACAAAAAAAAAAAAAATTTGTTTTGTGACCTCACGTCCAAAAAAATGCTATTATGAGAAATCAAAGCATCATATGTACAGAAAGTTTGTATTAATAAAAACATGTGTACAAAAAAACAAACCATTCCTTAGACCCATCGACAGAAAAATAAAAACATTATGGGTCTCTGACTAAAGCAATACAAAGCACCAGATCATCTCACTTGGAATTTTTTTCTACAACTCCTCCCTCAATAAAACAAGCCCATACACGTCTATGTCAAAGCGAAAGCGGAAAAACAGAAAAATCTGTGGTCCTTAAAGGGTTAACCAATCCAATCCCATACATCCCCCCACCCTGTGTCCACAACCTTCTCACCTCTACTTCTATTATTCTACTAACCCTTTATATCCCACCCTATCCCTTGTTATGCAGACTTTATACCCTACTTCGGCTCTCCAACTATTCTTATCTGGGTATTTGGTAGAGGTTAACCTTAAACTTGTATTCTATTATTATTATTTTTCTATGATTTGTACAGATTGTCTGCTACTTACCTGTTGTACTAATGTCCAAATGTTCTCCTGTAAATGCTCAAGATATTCTGAGCTTATTCGACCTTGGTGGTATTTGGTCAGGCAATCTCTCACTAGCTTCATAACCAGCCGGTAAGTGAAGCTGAGGACGCCATCGGGTAGTGGTAGCACAAAGTCAGGGTCATAGGTGGTAAGAATGCCCTGGAGTAGTGCTAACACCTGAAGTCTGTCTGGAGGAATTCCAGACATTTCAAGTAAATCCAATGAAATCGCAAATCAAATCGCAATCAGAATATGACTAGCTATGCAGCTTATCACACACAACAATGACACCAGGGTATCAAAGTGATGATTGGAGTGCAAACACTTGTATAAGTTCTGATGTTTAATTGTGATGTCATAATATAACCTTGTGTTCTAATCTTAAAGGGGCATCTCACCTTATAAGGAAGTTGTCTAGCAACTCTTAAGAAGGCAACAATATAGGCTCAGCATCAATAGTACCGGATGCAACTGTGGTGGAAAGGGCCATGGGTGCTTTACTTTTCCAATCAGTTATGGTATTTTTATATTGTAAGATAAATTATTTATATCTGTTATACACAATAAAAATTTAAGCATTTATTATCAATAGAAATTCAGATTACGGTGCTAAAAGAAGCATCTTTACTGGGAGCAGGGTCAGACTGGGACTGCATACAGCCCTGGCATATGAAGCACACAGACCCATGTTACTCTCCCACATCCACCTCCAAAGATGGGGATCTCTATTACAAATATGACCCTGTCTACCATTGGAGAAAATCCAAATTTACTACTACCAATGATACACATTTAAGAGGGGGCCCACTTAGGTCTCTTTATAATATTAATACCTCCTTCTTGGGCCTCCTTATAATAATAATAGTGCCCCTCTGGGCCTTCTTATAATAATAAAAGTACAACTCTGGGCCTCCTTATAATAATAATAGTACCCCTCTGGGTCTCCTTATAATAATAATAGTGAATCTACTTATAAGGGAATCTGCCAGGAGAATCAACCCTCCTAAACCATCTATACGGGCATTGTGGGGATTCACTCAGGTTGTGCTTGAGGTAGGCGTTAGTCAGTGTTCACACAGGTAGTGCTGTAGTTCAATAAGGCAAGGTTTATTAGCTCCATAATCCCTGGAAGGACTTTATCACAAAATAGCCATGATCCGGCACACAGGTAAAGACAACAGGAAAGTATAGTACATGCAGCAGGTCAATTGTCCGGCAGGCATATGTCCAACTCTCTGCCAAGTATATGTCCAATTCTCCGGTAGTTATACATCCAATGCTCCGGCAGCTATATGTCCAAAACTATGGCAGGTGTATGTCCAATACTCCGGCAGGTATACGTCCAACACTCTGGCAGGTAGACGTCCAATACTCCGGCAGGTGTACGAGCAATTCTCCAGCAGATACACGTCTAATACTCCGGCAGGTAGACGTCCAAAACTCTGGCAGGTAGACGTCCAATACTCCGGCAGGTGTACGACTAATTCTCCAGCAGATACACGTCCAATTCTCCAGCAGGTACATGTCCAATACTCCGGCCGGTACTCGTCCACCCACACATAGGTCAGTATGAGATCTCTCCAGGTATCTCACTGCTGTAGACTGTCCACCTGTAGACTGTCCACCATTGATTGGTCCTTTTTCGCTCCAAGGCCAAAGATTGCTCAGGCCCTCAGCTGACTCCCAGTCACTCTACTCAGAGAAACCCTCATTTTTCTCTTTCCTAACTGCAGCTCACATCTTGACGTGTTGCTCAGGAGCCTCAACACACTCTCCTCTGCTTCAACGTCCCGCAGACTCACTGGCTCACCAGCAGTAACACACGCTGATCCCATTTCCTGCAGGTGCTCTCCTAATCTGGAGAAATCCATGTTTTTCTTATATGTAAATGAGCCGTTAAAATCTATGGGCCAGACATAGATCTCCCTAAGAATCTGCCTTCAGAGATTACTTTCAATGAAACGGGAAGTTACCAGTGTTTTACATGTAGATCAGGAGAGCAGACTGTCAGTTATTACATGTCTCACACTGGTAACACCTCCTTTCATTTAATATAAGCTCTGAAGGCAGATTCTCAGGGAGATCTATGTCTGGCCCACAGATCTTAACAGCTCATTTACATATTAATAAAAATATGTATTTCTCTGGAATAAATATTGGATCACAGATATCAAGATATCAGTTTAATCAACTTTCTATGACCTACATGACCACTTCCATGCTTCCTTATCTGCAACTTTCATCACATTACACCTTCAGCTGCTGCAACCGTCCCACAAGGGGTCAGACCAGATAGGGTGAGGGTAGGAGCTGATCCCACATCACCTTTATCCTGGTGTTGAGAGGTTTCAGACAAAACTCGGCGAAAGGGAGCGTTAGGCAATGTTCACATGTGTTTTACAGCGTTTTTTTTCTGCAGGCAAAACCTGCACTCCTGGGAGTAAAAAAAGTTGCTCACAAAAATCAAGTTTTGTTAAGTTTTTGCTTTTTTTTATGTGTTTTTGCTGCATCTTTGTTGCATTTTTGCTGTGGATTTTGGTGCGGATTATATGTGTTATTCGTCTATAGTACATGTTTAATAAAGTTGACTTTATTCACCGTATGGTTGTATATTTTGCAGTGTTTTTGCACTTACTCATTGCTTTCTATGGTGAAAAACCACTGAAAAAAAACAAAAAAAGTTGACATACTGCAGATTTTAAAAACGTAGCAGTTTTCCAATTCAGGAAAAAAACTGCTGCAAAACCCAATGTGTGAACATAGCCTTACAATTCCACAACTTTTCCGTCTTCACACTGAAAAGCTACAAGAAAAGATGAGTGATTTTGTTGTGACGGACTTTAATTGTTAACAAATGAATAGACCAAGGAAACATAGAAGCATTTGGATCAAATATGATAAATACTTTTATGAACCAAAAAGTATTCTCGGAGTAATACCATTATTGGCTAACCAGGTAAAAAAAAAATATTTGCTAGCTTTCAGGGCACAGAGGCTGCTTCGTCAGGCAGGATTAGAAATTAATTAGTAAGACAAGTGTAGCACCCTGAGGATTCGGCTTCTACAGGGGTATTGCACCTCAACCCAGAGGTGTGGTATTCCACTCCCGGGTAAGGATGGAGTATGGAACTGAGCTAGTAGGCTGCATGCACTACATACATCCCATTTCCGGGGGACAGAACAACGGTACTCCCACCAGTATATGTGCAGGTACGACAGCGTCTGTCCCTGGCTGGAGTGGGAGGGGGGTGGAACATCCCAGTAGTGTAGGGGCAGATAGGGGGAGCAGCCTGGGTAAAGCTAGGAGCTCATTGGGTGCTGGTCACCTGAGCTCACACATAGAGGGAGTATATAAGGTGGGCACCATCTTAGATCAGGGTCAGTCAGCCTGTGAGTCAGTCAGCCTGTGAGTCAGTCAGACAGTCTGTCTGAAAGCCTGAGAAGCAGAGCGGAGGAGAAGGAAGAGGGACCCAGAGGCGCAGGACGAGAGGGGACCCCAAGATCCCAGAATAAGGACAAAAGGGTGAAGGGTCGGCAAAAGGGTACCGGATCCCAAGCTGGCAGAGGCTACAGCACACCTTAGCCAGGAACCGGAGGTCGTGGGCAGGATCTGCCACGACCCTCACCAAATCCACCAGGAAGGCACACCACGAGTAGGGCCAGGGAAGCCAGAGAAGGTTCAACCACTAAGAGGCCCGAGGGAGCTGGACAGAGGTGGATCCCTGGTGGGAACGGCCAGAAGAAGGGAGAGTCAGAAAGGAGCTCAGGACCATACTCAAGAATTGCCCGGGAGTTGGCCGAGTCCAGGACCTGGTGGACGCAGCACGGCTTGGGTGGTCACTGATCTGCAGAGTGACCCGAGCAACACCAGTGAGTAAAAACCCTGAACTGCATTTCATGCCTCTGAGTCTCCTTGCTGCACCTTCACAATCACCATCCTCCACGTCTGACCCCCTGAGGCTATACCCCTCCCGTTGGGGGTTATACTACCACAGCTGCACACACACCACCAGCCTCAGCGGACCATCCTGCAGCGGCGGCCTTTTGACCGCAAATCAATGGGTGGCGTAGTCGACACTAAAAACATCTATAAGGACTGCCGCACACTGAGTTTGACACCCTGGGCACGGACCGGGTCACAGCCACTCGGAGACTACAACCCCCATCTGATCCGGCTCCGGGTATCCCTAACAACATGGCCCAGGGGGCGCGTCAACTTTGGCGTAGTCGGCAGGATAACGTGCCCGCAACAACCGGGTACTGCGTGCCTGAAGAAAAGTTCACCGTTACCTCAAAAAGAAGTCTCCCGCCGGTTCCGGAGGGTCCCCGCCAACGGACCCCATCACAGGTCGTTTCCCGCCGGTTGTCCGCCATTTGCAGCTTTTTCCCGCCATCCATGGAGTTTCCCGCCACTGGGAGACGATTCCCGCCATTTCCAAAGATTTCCCGCCTTGGAAGAGCGGACGCCATTATGGGCGTGCCAGAGGGTGGCAAAAGGCCACCTCCCATCGTGGGCCAGGTCGAAGAATGGCGCCAAAAGCGGAAACCGCGCCCACCAACAGAGACTGTGATGCTGGAAGTGTCCATCAGCGTGAGAGAACTGCCCCTGGAACTGACAATCACTAAGTTGCCCCGGGACCACCCTCAATGTGGGCGGAGACAGAACAAAGGAGCGAAGATGGGTGCAGCCTGGAGAAGTCTGGAGAGAGCGCACCCGGAGACAAGAAGTCTGGAGAGGAGTCCAGAGAGAGCGTACCCGGAGATGGAGGGAGAGACAGGCAGCACCGACCCAGTGGTCAGGAGCCTGCTGCAAGCAACAACCCCACTAGGCTTAGTGGAGATCCTAGCACAGCTCCCCCGAGACCGGGAGTGTGCACAGACCGCGCTGGAGGGCCTCGCACGGAGGATGGCCCAGGTGCAGCAAGACACGCTGACGGAGTGGAGCCGTGAGATGGCCCAGCAGACCGGAACCCGTCAGCGGAGCACGCCACCCGAGACGAGGAGACAGACCGCCTCTGAGGATGGCGCAGGAGGAATGAAGGCCGGAGACGGCGCCGAGAAGGGAGCTGAACGGACGGAGGCAGGTAAAGGGGACGTCTCTACCCCGAGCCGAGAAACCGTGTACCTGTCCCAGCTCCCCGTCGCAGAGCCCGAAATTCCCCCTGCCGTGCCCGTCGCTGCATCGTCACCGTGCCAGACTAGGCCTCAAGCAGAAGCCGCGGCCGCGACCCCTGTGACGTCACGCGCCTCAACCCTGAGCGCGGCGAAGCAGGAAATACCATCGGCCTGGTCGCAAGGTCTAGTACCTCCGGGCGCCGCAATTCCAACAGCGCCCCCTACCTCCGCGGAGCCACCGGCCTGGTCGCAGGGCCGAGTACCCCCGGGCGCCGCCGTCCTTATGGTGCCCTTTACCTTTAGGGTGCCCCAAGCCTGGTCGCAAGGCCTGGTCGACCCGGGCGCCGCTACCATCAACGCGCCCTCAACATCTCGAGTGCCGCACCTGGGCGAAGATCTATTTGCCCAGCACACGTGCCCGGATGGGCAGCCCTTTGTATGGCCCCAGGAGTACTACCAACTGGAACTCCAAAGAGCAAGGCCCCTGTGCGAGCCCCTGATTCCGGCTCCGAAGCCCGTCAGGAGAACCCCGCTCCCGCTAGAAGAAGCACAATTCGAGTGGGACCCCACCGGAGGAGACCTCATGGGGTTCACTCAAGAAACGCGGGCAGCCGCAGCAGAGCGAGTGGAGTGCTGCCGCCAGCAGTTGGCAGCCTTCGAGCAAGAGCGGAAAGAGAGGCGGATCCGTGAGCAGCGGCTGCAGGAACAGAGCGCAGGGCAGAAGAGCCGGACCAGGAGGAACCCCCGTGCAGCTCATGGTCCCCGTACCATCGGGACTGTGATTAAATTCAACCTGCAGCATGGGTGGGGCTTCATAAGAGACCATCATACCCCCGGCGACGTCTTTGTAACCCGCAGAGACGTAGAAAGCCATCTGCCGGAGGGACACAGAGGTCGTGACCTGTACGTAGGGGACGAGGTCACGTTCACCCGGCACAAGTGTGCCAAAGGACCCTACGCCCTCCATGTACATCGCCTGACGGAGGAGGAGCTGCGGTGTGAGGAGGAGCAAGAGGACCCGGACGGGTCTGAAGACAAAGAAGGAGCAGGAGGACGCCGTCATTAAAGTACGGTAAAGAGACTGTAAATAGTTACCCGTCGGGGTACAGTGAACTGTTGCTGCTTTAAATAGTCCCCGTTGGGACCAGCAAATTGAACTTTAACCCGTGTGTCCCTAGTCCCACTGACCGAGGACTGAGAGCGGTCATTCCTCCCTAATACCTGGCCGAGGACTGAGAGCGGCCATATTCCCCTTGTACATAGTTGCGCTTTCTAAGGCGCCCCCTACCGGTTTTATAGGAAACTGTTTTTCTTCCAGAAGAGACTGTGGCACTTACCCGGTCACAATTTGCACCGTGGCCGGAGGAACAAGAATGTTTAATATGAAAAGTTTTATATGAAAAGTTTTATGATATATATAATGTTCTATATGTTTATGTTTTGAAAAAAAATTGTATGTTTTTGGATGTTTATTCCTTTACAACCCGAGGACGTGCTGTGATTTACCAGGGGGGAATGTAGCACCCTGAGGATTCGGCTGCTACAGGGGTATTGCACCTCAACCCAGAGGTGTGGTATTCCACTCCCGGGTAAGGATGGAGTATGGAACTGAGCTAGTAGGCTGCATGCACTACATACATCCCATTTCCGGGGGACAGAACAACGGTACTCCCACCAGTATATGTGCAGGTACGACAGCGTCTGTCCCTGGCTGGAGTGGGAGGGGGGTGGAACATCCCAGTAGTGTAGGGGCAGATAGGGGGAGCAGCCTGGGTAAAGCTAGGAGCTCATTGGGTGCTGGTCACCTGAGCTCACACATAGAGGGAGTATATAAGGTGGGCACCATCTTAGATCAGGGTCAGTCAGCCTGTGAGTCAGTCAGCCTGTGAGTCAGTCAGACAGTCTGTCTGAGAGCCTGAGAAGCAGAGCGGAGGAGAAGGAAGAGGGACCCAGAGGCGCAGGACGAGAGGGGACCCCAAGATCCCAGAATAAGGACAAAAGGGTGAAGGGTCGGCAAAAGGGTACCGGATCCCAAGCTGGCAGAGGCTACAGCACACCTTAGCCAGGAACCGGAGGTCGTGGGCAGGATCTGCCACGACCCTCACCAAATCCACCAGGAAGGCACACCACGAGTAGGGCCAGGGAAGCCAGAGAAGGTTCAACCACTAAGAGGCCCGAGGGAGCTGGACAGAGGTGGATCCCTGGTGGGAACGGCCAGAAGAAGGGAGAGTCAGAAAGGAGCTCAGGACCATACTCAAGAATTGCCCGGGAGTTGGCCGAGTCCAGGACCTGGTGGACGCAGCACGGCTTGGGTGGTCACTGATCTGCAGAGTGACCCGAGCAACACCAGTGAGTAAAAACCCTGAACTGCATTTCATGCCTCTGAGTCTCCTTGCTGCACCTTCACAACCACCATCCTCCACGTCTGACCCCCTGAGGCTATACCCCTCCCGTTGGGGGTTATACTACCACAGTTGCACACACACCACCAGCCTCAGCGGACCATCCTGCAGCGGCGGCCTTTT
Source organism: Phyllobates terribilis (assembly GCF_046119375.1). Classification (NCBI taxonomy): domain Eukaryota; kingdom Metazoa; phylum Chordata; class Amphibia; order Anura; family Dendrobatidae; genus Phyllobates; species Phyllobates terribilis. The sequence continues at coordinate 166,253,582 of NW_027362763.1, forward strand.
GACCGCAAATCAACGGGTGGCGTAGTCGACACTAAAAACATCTATAAGGACTGCCGCACACTGAGTTTGACACCCTGGGCACGGACCGGGTCACAGCCACTCGGAGACTACAACCCCCATCTGATCCGGCTCCGGGTATCCCTAACAACATGGCCCAGGGGGCGCGTCACAAGAGCACAACATCTAAGAGATATTACAACAGGACGTTTGTTCATGAGGCTAACACGTGACCATAATATAAATTTTTTATTGTACATCTATAGAATATGATAAAAGACGTCACAAAAAAGGTCAGGTAATTATTAGTGTTGAGCGAGCATGCTCGACACTGCTCGTTACTCGCCCGAGCATCATGCTACTCGGGATGTTCGGCGAGCACCGATCATTTCTAGGTTACTCGGGCGGGAGCTCGGGTTTCCGCCCTGCATGTTTGTCTCTCTTTACAGAGCCAATGAACATGCAGATATTGCCAGCCAACTCACTGTAATGCCGCAGCCATGTTGTTTGTGGGCATTACAGTGATTGGCTGGCCGCACAGCGTCACCTCGAGTATTTAAAACCAGGCGCCGCCATCTTGGACACAGTCGCTCCGGATCAGACGGTGTAGGGAGAGTGCTGCTGAGTTAGGGAGAGATATATAGTGCGAAATAGGTAGTGTAGGGTCTCTAAAGCCTGCCAGATCAAACAAACAGTCCTTCTCAGGACTAATATCCATCCCAGATATCAGGCAGGCAGGCAGGCTGTATAGGAGATGCAGTGGTTATACCAGCAAACGCTGCATTACAGTCCTGTGAGCTCCTGTTGGTCAAATTGCTAGACTCATCACCCCGGTCTCAGGGGCCCGGAAAAATCTTTTTTTTTTTCATCTAAATCCTGTATTTATTTATTTTTCCTCAGTCAGACTGTCCAAATACGCGTCTTATTAACCTTTTGGTACCCCCCCCCCCCCCCCGAAAAAAATTGAGTGTGTCTGTGACTGTTCAGACACCAATATATCTGTTTAAAAGAGTCTGGTGTAGGCCAGAAAAATAGAACTGTGGTTTTGCAGTTCCACGGGTCAAATCTCTGTATTATCCTGTTTTTTTACATTTTTTGCTGTAAAAAAAACTGTACTAGTGTCTCCCTGACTGGTCAGAAACCAATATATCTGTTTAAAAGAGTCTGGTGTATGCCACATAACCATAACTGTGGTTTTGCAGTTCCACGGTTCAAATCTCTGTAATATCCTCTTTTTGGCATTTTTTGCCATAAAAAAAAAAACTGTCATAGTGTCTCCCTGACTGGTAAGATACCAATACATCTGTTTAAAATAGTCTGGTGTAGGCCAGAAAAATCGAACTATGGTTTTGCAGTTCCACGGGTTAAATCTCTGTATTATCCTGTTTTTGGCATTTTTTGCCATAAAAAACTGTAATAATGTCTCCCTGACTGGTCAGACACCAATATATCTGTTTAAAAGAGTCTGGTGTAGGCCAGAAAAATATAACTGTAGTTTTGCAGTTCCACTGGTCAATTCTCCATATTATCCTGCTTTTGGCACTTTTTTGCCGTAATAAAAATCTGTAATAGTGTCTCTCTCACTGGTCAGACAACAATATATCTGTTTAAAAGAGTCTGGTGTACGCCACATAACTATAACTGTGGTTTTGCAGTTCCACGTGTCAAATCTCTGTAATATCCTGCTTTTGGCATTTTTTTCCGTTAAAAAAACCCTGTAATAGTGTCTCCCTGACTGGTCAGACACCAATATATCTGTTTAAAAGAGTCTGGTGTAGGCCAGAAAAATATAACTGTGGTTTTGCAGTACCACGGGTCAAATCTCTGTATTATCCTGTTTTTGGCATTTTTTTCCGTAGAGAAATTGTAATAGTGTCTCCCTGACTGGTCAGACACCAATATATCTGTTTAAAAGAGTCTGGTGTACACCAAATAACTATAACTGTGGTTTTGAAGTTCCACGGATCAAATCTCTGTATTGTCCTACTTTTGGCATTTTTTGCCATAAAATAAACTATAATAGTGTCTCCCTGACTGGTCAGACACCAATATATCTGATTAAAAGAGTCTGGTGTACGCCACATAGCTATAACTGTGGTTTTGCAGTTCCATGGGTCAAATCTCCGTATTATACTGTTTTTGGCATTTTTTGACATAAAAAAAACTGTAATAGTGTCTCCCTGACTGGTCAGACACCAATATATCTGTTTAAAAGAGTCTGGTGTAGGCCAGAAAAATATAACTGTAGTTTTGCAGTTCCACTGGTCAATTCTCTATATTATCCTGCTTTTGGCACTTTTTTGCCTTAGAAAAAAACTGTAATAGTGTCTCTCTGACTGGTCAGACAACAATATATCTGTTTAAAAGAGTCTGGTGTACGCCACATAACTATAGCTGTGGTTTCGCAGTTCCATGGGTCAAATCTCTGTATTATCCTGCTTTTGGCATTTTTTGCCTTAAAAAAAACTGTAATAATGTCTCCCTGACTGGTCAGACAACAATATATCTGTTTAAAAGAGTCTGGTGTACGCCAGAAAAATAGAACTATGGTTTTGCAGTTCCACCGGTCAAATCTCTGTATTATCCTGTTTTTGGCATTTTTTGCCGTAAAAAAACTGTAATAGTGTCTCCCTGACTGGTGAGACACCAATATATCTGTTTAAAAGAGTCTGGTGTACGCCACATAACTATGACTGTGGTTTTGCAGTTCCACGGGTTATATCTCTGTATTATCCTGCTTTTGGCATTTTTTTCCGTAAAAAAAAAACTGTAATAGTGTCTCCCTGACTGGTCAGACACCAATATATCTGTTTAAAAGAGTCTGGTGTACACCACATAACTATAACTGTGGTTTTGTAGTTCCACGGGTCAAATCTCTGTATTATCCTGCTTTTGGCATTTTTTGCCATAAAATAAAGTATAATAGTGTCTCCCTGGCTGGTCAGACACCAATATATCTGTTTAAAAGAGTCTGGTGTATGCCACATAACTATAACTGTGGTTTTGCAGTTCCACGGGTCAAATCTCTGTATTATCCTGCTTTTTGTATTTTTTTGCCGTAAAAAAAACTTGTAATAGTGTCTCCCTGACTGTACAGACACCAAGATATCTGTTTAAAAGAGTCTGGTGTAGGTCAGAAAAATATAACTGTGGTTTTGCAGTTCCACGGGTCAAATCTCTGTATTATCCTGTTTTTGGCATTTTTTGCCATAAAAAAAAACTGTAATAGTGTCTCCCTGACTGGTCAGACACCAATATATCTGTTTAAAAGAGTCTGGTGTAGGACAGAAAAATCTAACTGTAGTTTTGCAGTTCCACTGGTCAATTCACTGTATTATCCTGTTTTTTGGCATTTTTTGCCATAAAAAAAAACTGTAATAGTGTCTCCCTGACTGGTCAGACACCAATATATCTGTTTAAAAGAGTCTGGTGTAGGCCAGAAAAATGTAACTGTAGTTTTGCAGTTCCACTGGTAAATTCACTGTATTATCCTGCTTTTGGCACTTTTTGCCGAATAAAAAAACTGTAGTAGTGTCTCTCTGACTGGTCAGACAAGAATATATCTGTTTAAAAGAGTCTGGTGTACGCCACATAACTATGACTGTGGTTTTGCAGTTCCACGGGTCAAATCTCTGTATTATCCTGCTTTTAGCATTTTTTTCCGCAGAAAAACACCTGTAATAGTGTCTCCCTGACTGGTCAGACACCAATATATCTGTTTAAAAGAGTCTGGTGTACGACACATAACTATAACTGTGTTTTTGCAGTTCCATGGGTCAAATCTCTGTATTATCCTGCTTTTGGCATTTTTTGCCATAAAAAGAAACTGTAATTGTTAGAACCCTCCTGTTAGTTTTTTCTATTTTGCTGGTCACATGACTTTTTGCCTATTTAATCCAGCTCCGCCCTCCTGGCCTTGCTGGACTTCAGTGTTTCATTTACTCTTAAGCTAGCCAGGTGCCTTGTACCTTACTCTGTAGTTTGCTTTGTCTTTTGACCACTTGAACTTCTGTTTGTTTGTTTGTCTTTTCTCTGCTACATTTCTGCTAGGAGGTGTCCAACTATATCCCAGTCCTTAGTTCTTGTAGGGACCCCTCCCTTATATCTATAGGTCTGCGTTCAGACTAGCCGAGGACTTAGGCAGGTCTGTTCACAAGGAACAGGTCCCCCGCTGCATCGTAGGGAATCAGCTTAGTCCTATTGTAGGGACAGTTTTCCTATCTTTCCTTAGTGTTTGTAGCAGTTCATTACAGTAATAGTGTCTCCCTGACTGGTCAGACACCAATATATCTGTTTAAAAGAGTCTGGTGTACGCCACATAACTATAACTGTGGTTTTGCAGGTCCACGGGTCAAATCTCTGTATTATCCTGCTTTTGGCATTTTTTGCCGTAAAAAAAAACTGTAATAGTGTCTCCTTGACTGGTCAGACACCAATATATCTGTTTAAAAGAGTCTGGTGTACACCACATAACTATAACTGTGGTTTTGCAGTTCCACAGGTCAAATCTCTGTATTATCCTGCTTTTGGCATTTTTTGCCATAAAATAAAGTATAATAGTGTCTCCCTGACTGGTCAGACACCAATATATCTGTTTAAAAGAGTCTGGTGTACGCCACATAACTATAACTGTGGTTTTGCAGTTCCACGGGTCAAATCTCTGTATTATCCTGTTTTTGGCATTTTTTGCCATAAAAAAAAACTGTAATAGTGTCTCCTTGACTGGTTAGACACCAATATATCTGTTTAAAAGGGTCTGGTGTAGGCCAGAAAAATATAACTGTAGTTTTGCCGTTCGACTGGTCAATTCTCTGTATTATCCTGCTTTTGGCACTTTTTTGCCGTAAAAAAAAAAACTGTAATAGTGTCTCTCTGACTGGTCAGACAACAATATATCTGTTTAAATGAGTCTGGTGTAGGCCAGAAAATTAGAACTGTGGTTTTGCAGTTCCACTGTACAAATCTCTGTATTATCCAGCTTTTGGTATTTTTTCCGTAAAGAAAAACAGTAATAGTGTCTCACTGATTGTTCAGACACAAATATATCTGTTTGAAAGATTCTGGTGTATGCCACATAACTATAACTGTGGTTTTGCAGTTCCACGGTTCAAATCTCTGTATTATCCACTTTTGGGCCTTTTTTACATAAAAAAAACAGTTTGAGTGTGTCGCTGACTGTTCAGCCCCAAATATATCTATTTAAAAAAGTCTGGTATACGCCAGTAAATTAGAACTTTGGTTTTGCAGTTCCACGGTTCAAATCTCTGTATTATCCAGCTTTTGTTTTTTTTCCGTAAAGAAAAACAGTAATAGTGTCTCCCTGATTGTTCAGACACAAATATATCTGTTTGAAAGATTCTGGTGTACGCCACATATCTATAACTGTGGTTTTGCCATGGTTCAAATCTCTGTATTATTCACTTTTGGGCCTTTTTTACAAAAAAAAAAACAGTTTGAGTGTGTCGCTGACTGTTCAGCCCCAAATATATCTTTTTAAAAAGTCTGGTATACGCCAGTAAATTAGAACTGTGGTTTTGCAGTTCCACTGTTCAAATCTCTGTATTATCCAGCTTTTGGCCTGTTTTACGTAAAAAAACAGTAATAGTGTCTCCCTGTCTGTTCAGTCACAAATATATCTGTTTAAAAGTTTCTGGTGTAGGCCAGAGAAATAGAACTGTGGTTTTCCTCTTCCACGGTTCTAATCTCCTTTTTATTACCCTTTTTCCATTGATAGTGCGAGTGTAAGCTATTTTACTTCATTTACAATGGGCAAGGCGCGTGGCAAGGGACGTGGAACTGGACGTTCTGGTGATGGTGCGTGTAGAGGACGGGGCCGAGGCCAAGGTGAAAATGTGCCACAACCAACAGCCACATCTTCTCGCTCCCACTTCTTGACTGAATTACTAGGGAAGCACACTGCAACACCAGTATTGCGAACTGATCAGTGTGAACAGGTTATTAATTGGATAGCAGATAATAATTCCAGTTACCTGGGCACCACCACCTCTGGTCTGTCTTCCTCACGGTCAAGTTTTAGTAGCCGTGAGTCTCGACCGCATACTCCTCCTCACCCTGATGCTCCTTCCTCCCACCATGCCGAGTGTCGTCAGACAGCAACTGATCCCACACTTTGACACTCTGAAGAGCTGTTCACTGGTTCATTTCCATATTTGTGCCCCTTGCCTGCTCCGCTTGAAGTGGTGGAAGAGGAGATCCCATGTAGCGATGCCCAAATATTTGAACAGCCACGGCCAGAGGAAGTCGACGCTGGCAATTTGTCACAAGAGGTGGACGATGACGAGACACAATTGCCACAAAGTGAGGAGGAGGATCGTGGTGCACATGTGGAAGAGGAGGAGGTGGTGGATGATCTAGTAACTGACCCAACGTGGCAGGAGGACACGCAGAGCGAGGCCAGCAGCACACAGAGGGAGGGAGGCAGAGTACCCCAACAGGCAGGAAGAAGCAGTGTGGGGGCCGCACACAGAAGGCGGGCAACAGTTCCCCGTAACACCAACATGAGGGACGTTGCCAGTACAACCGGTAAGTCTTCCAGAGTCTGGAATTTTTTAAAGACTCTGCTGATAACCCTTAAAAGGCCATTTGTACCACCTGCCAGGCCAACATCAGCAGGGGTGACAAAACTACCAGCCTGACCACCACCAGCATGATCAGGCACATGGCAGCAAAGCAACCCACTTTGTGGAGTGAACCCCAGGGTCCACGACCAGTGTCAGCAGGTGTCACCACTGCTTCTTCCGCTGTTGTGCATGTAATAGAACCCCCTGTTGTGCGTGCAAGGCATTCCCCTGTCCATACTGCATGCAAAGATGCCCCCTCCTCTCAGTCTTCACTTGTTATGGCAGTTTCTCAAGAAACAGCATCAACGTTCATGTCCACGTCCCACCACAGCGTTCAATTGTCCATATCTCAGAGCTTTGAACGAAAGAACAAATTCGCAGCCAACGCCCCACAGGCCACAGTCCTAAATTCGCACATTTCATGACTGCTTGCGTTGGAAATGCTGCCTTTTAGGCTGGTGGAGACGGAATCCTTCCGCAACCTTATGGCGGTAGCCGTCCCTCGGTACTCGGTCGCCAGCCGACACTATTTTGCCTGGTGTGCCATCCCCGCACTACACAAGCACGTGTCCCAAAACATCTGCCGTGCCCTCAACAACGCAGTTACTGGGAGAGTCCACCTGACAACGGACACGTGGACAAGTGCTTGTGGCCAGGGACAGTACATCTCCCTGACGGCACACTGGGTAAACATATTGGAAGCTGGGACCCAGTCGGACCTTGGGACGGAACACATCCTTCCCACACCGAGGATTGCGGGCCCTATATCAGTCAGAGTTGCCCCCACAGTGTACTGCTCCTGCGCATCATCCTCCTCCTCCTCATGTTCTGCCTTCATCTCAGATATCACCACATCAGTTACAAGCTGGAAGCACTGCAGTACTGCCTCAGCCAAGCGGCAACAGGCTGTGCTGAAACTCATAAGCTTAGGTGATAAACCTCACACTGCTTGTGAGTTGTGGACAGCTGTGAAAGAGCAGGCAGATCTGTGTCTGAGACCGCTGAACCTAATTCCAGGCATGGTCGAGTGTGACAATGGCCGTAAACTGGTGGCGGCTCTGAGGTGAGGCAAGATCACACACGTACCATGCCTGGCTCATGTGCGCTTCACGGCAGATGCTGGAAAGTGCGGACAGTCAACGCTTCACGGGAGATGCTGAAAAGTGCGGGACCGGAGCCGGCAAGTTACAGTCAGCTGATCGGTTCTCCGGCAGATGCTGGAAGCGGCGGGACCGGAGCGGACGCCTCCCCCATCCATCGGATAGGTGAGTATCCATAGTTTTAAAGCAGTGTATGTACTGCAGCCAGAAGCTGTCTGTACATACACTGCTAGGGGGACACTCACAGGACACACAGACACAGACATTACATTACATTACATACAGACACATACATTACATTACATACAGGTGTAATCCTCCATCCTCACACTTCATTTCTCCTGCATCCTCCATAAAAAAACGCAAGAAAAAAAGCAGTGTGTGAATGGAGGTGCTTTTTTTACCTGCGTAAAAAAACGCAGGTAAAAAAAGCAGGAAATACGCACGGGTAAAAATACGCAGGAAAAAAAGCAATGTGTGAACGCAGCCTAAAACTGTCTTGTTAAGATACTGTGACCTCCACCACTCTTCCAAGGGGCATAGATATTGTCTTTTTATTCCACTGCGACCTCCACCACTCTTCCAAGGGGCATTAATACTGTCTTGTTAATCTACTGTGACCTCCACCACTCTTCCAAGGGGCAATGATATTGTCTATTTATTCCACTGCGACATCCACCACTCTTCCAAGGGGCATTAAAACTGTCTTGTTAAACTACTGTGACCTCCACCACTCTTCCAAGGGGCATTAAAACCATCTTCTTATGCTACTGTGACCTCCACCACTCTTCCAAGGGGCATTGATATTGTCTTTTTATTCCACTGCGACCTCCACCACTCTTCCAAGGGGCATGAAAACTTTCTTGTTAAGCTACTGTGACCTCCACCACTCTTCCAAGGGGCATTAAAATTGTCTTCTTAAGCTACTGTGACCTCCACGTCTCTTCCAAGGGGCATTAAAACCATCTTGTTAAACCACTCTGACCTCCACGTCTCTTCCAAGGGGCATTAAAAGCGTCTTGTTAAACCACTCTGAACTCCACAGCTCTTCCAAGGGGCATTGAAATGTTGTTTTTAATTAATTCTAACCTCCACGACTCTTCCAACGGACATTGCATTTCCTCCTAATTTTAGTCAGCTTTTGGTTTTCAATGCATAGGCGAACACTAAGGGAGACCCACTACCCAATAATGGGTAGAAGGTTTTAGTACGCTGTAATCCACGTCTGTTTCAAGGGGCATTGCAGTTCCTCATAATTTTTGGAAAGCCTTCCATTCACTGCTTAGGCCAACAGTGTACAGGAGACCCAATTGCTATAAATGGGAAAAACGGTTTAGTTAAGGCCCTCTGGCCTCCATGTCACTTCCAAGGGGCACTGGAGTGTCTCGAAATTTTTGGTAGGCATTGCATTCACTGTATGCCCTATAACTGTGTAGCCGAACCGCTCCTTTTGGTACAGAAACATATCCTACAAGACATGTGTGGTTGACTGGCCTGATATTGATGTGAATGGTCCCTGTTCCTCCTGCTCTTTCTCCTTTGCCACCACCTCATCCATCATTCATCACCTGAAGCTTTGTTTTAACGGGAGTCATAGAACTGGGATAGTAGCAGGAAAACATCCAGTAATCCTCGGAGGAGGTAGGATATGGGCCAAAACGCTGACCACCTCAGGCCTAGCCGCTACTACATACATGCGCTTGCATTCCAAGGATCAAAAAGCTGAGGAGATGGATGGTATCATGATCATGAATAATTTACTCGTTGTGTAGGAGGCCGACCACTGCTGCTGTCTACCTTCTGAACTTTGTGTTGAAGCTTGATTGACCCAGGACCCGCAATCCTCTATGTCTGGAGGACGTGTTGCATCCCAGTGTCCAACTGTGTCCCGGCTTCCACAATATTAACCCAGTGTGACGATGTCAGTCAGATGGACCATCCCTGGCCACATTCACTTGTCCAAGTGTTTGTGGTTAGGCTGTCCTTCAAATAGGGGCGGCTGGGGACCGTTTATGGACACCCGGCCGCCCCTAGGTGGCTGGGAACCAAGCGTGGACACCCGGCCGCCGGGCGGCTGGGGACTGAGTATGGATACTAGGCCGCCGACGCAGCCATGACGTGGTGGCCAGATTCTGCCTCCACATGCCTAAAAGGCCCAATTTCAAGTGCAAGCAAGCTAGCAGTATGGTATTGCAGCCTGGGGGTGGGTGGGTGGGTGGCAGACTGCATACTTGCGCTTGCATTGCAAGGAATGGGGGAGGTACAATTGAACACTGCCCTGGGACAAGGACTTGCACGGGGATAGTTGCAAGTCTGCATATTCTGATGCGGCAAGGATCACTTCTGATGGGCACACTTTTAGGCAGTGACCTGGGTGTCAGAGATGCTTCCAGGGGTCTTCCCCATGCTGTTCCCATGTCTTTTCAGCACTGTATGCATGTGGCACACAGCACATGGCCAGATAAGGCTGTAAAATGTTAAAATGACATTTCCCGGTGAATGCATTTGTCACGGTTGAAAGCAATACAAAAGTGCAAAAACGCATAAAAAATGCTACTTGTGAACATAGCCAAAGGTGTGGAGGAGTATTTTTGTTTTTGGTTATTTATTTTACCTTATACCGAAGTCTTTACCATGGAAAGGATGTTCCTTAACATATTTCACAGGAAAGCAGTTTCAGTTTCGTTTTTGAACGTTTCATTGTGAGCCCGTAAAAGTGGCTTAATACCTTTGACCACGTTGTTGACAGCAGTGACCTAGGGGTCAGAAATGCTTCCTGGGGCGATCCCCATGCTGTCGCCATGTCATTTGAGCACTGTCACTATCGTTTTGGGAACTTTTTAGGCTTTCTGCAGACTGCCGGGGGTGCCGCAGCAAAAATGCTCGGGTCTCCCATAGACTAACATTGGGCTCGTTGCTCGGGTCGAGCACCCGAGTATCACGGTGAGCTCGGCCAGAGCTTCGAGCACCCGAGCATTTTAGTGCTCGCTCAACACTGTTCAGGACAGATCTTCAAGTCGTCTCTTGAGACTGCCGCTGAAGTTTCCCCTCCATCTTTGCTGATGAGGCACACTTTGGTGTTATCGTAACTTGAATTTAGGACGGTGTATGGCTCTACCTCCCACTGGTCATCTAATTTGTGGAGTCGTATTTTCCTCTTAAGTACCTGTTCTCCAGGTGATAAGGGAATGACAGGTGCGTGCTGATTATAAGTTTTCTCTTACTTCTGTCTTGCCTGGGACAAACTTACCAGGTCTTGCTCTCTTCAGGTAAGCGGGTGTACAGTTGGTGGAGTTTACCTGGATGTGATTATATAGGTCCACCAAATCTGGTAACTTCTCTGGTCACAGGCTACGTTCTTCAAGGGGCAACGTCTTCAACAGGTCTATCACTACCTGGTTCATCTTTTCACACAACCCGTTGGTCTTGGGATGATACGGCGTCGTCCTGATTTTCTTGCAGCCGTACAAGTTACAGAATTCCTGGAACATCTCTGCTTCAAAGGCTGGACCCTGGTCGGTAAGCACCCTTTCAGGGTAACCGTGCGGGCGACAAAAGTGCTGTTGGAATGCTTTGGCTGCCGTCTGAGCCGTCTGGTCTTTCACTGGCACTACTACCAAAAACCTGGAGTAGTCGTCTACTATGGTGAGAGCGTAGACATAGCCTGACCGGCTTGGGGCTAGCTTCACGTGGTCCAAGGCTACCAGTTCAAGTGGTTGTTTGGTGATTATGGGCTGCAGGGGAGCCCTCTGGCTGTCACGGTCTTTTCGTCTCAGGTTGCATGGACCACATTCTCGACACCATCTCTCGATTGCTTTCCTCATGCCAGCCCAGTAGTATCGCTCACGTAGCAGGACTTCCAACTTCTTCAACCCGAAGTGTCCTGCTCCATCGTGGTACGCTTCTAAGACCATTGACGCATCCTGCCTCGGGACTACCACCTGCCAGACCAGTTCATGTGTCCGGGAGTTGATGCTTCTTCGACACTGCTTTCCTTCGTAGATGAACAGTTTTCCCTTCTCCTTCCACAACTGTTGGGTCTCCTGTGGAGCATCTGGATCAGGGTACGAGTCAGCTTGTGTCAGCAACTCCTTGACTAGGCGGACAGCCGGGTCACTATCCTGCGTTTTTGCCCATCCATGGTGGGGCAATGGGTTGAACGTGGCCTCTCCGTTGGTGGAGCGCTTGTCCCTTACACAGTGGGAGCACTGGGTCACCCCATGACGATGGAAAGTGGGTATCTCTATCTCCTCCAGCTCTTCCGGGTCTTCTCCCCCATCTGGAAAGTTGGGCATCCTGGACAGCGCATCAGCATTTGCATTTTTATGCCCCGCCCGATACTTGATGGTAAACTCGTAGTTAGACAGTCGGGCCATCCATCGTTGCTCTAGGGCACCAAGCTTCGCAGTCTCCAGGTGCATCAGCGGGTTGTTATCTGTGAAGACTGTAAATTTGGAGGAGGCGAGATAGTGCTTGAAGCGCTCTGTTACAGCCCAGACTATGGCGAGAAACTCCAACTTGAAGGAACTGTAGTTGTCGGGGTTCCTTTCCGTAGGACGGAGCTTCTTGCTGGCGTAGGCAATCACTCTCTCTGCCTTGCTGTACCTGGGACAGCACCGCTCCTAATCCCACATTGCTGGCATCTGTATGAAGTATAAAGGGTTGGCCATAGTCTGGGTAGGCCAGGACTTCGTCTCCGGTGAGAGCCATTTTCAGTCGGGTGAAGGATTCGTCTTCTGGTTTACCCCATTTGAACGGAGGTTTGGGGTTCTTGGCCTTCTTGGACTGGCCTACCAGTCTGAACTCCTCTCAGAAAAAGGGCACGGGTGGCAGCTCTGCTCCTTCCATTACCCGGTGGGATCCTCAGAGCCTACCGGGCTTTCCCGACCAGGACGTGGAGTAGCAAGGTCGGGTGTTGGGGGCCGGTACCCCTCTTGCAGCCGGAATCCCTCTGAATAGATCAGAATAGCGAGGACAGGTGGCGTATACCGCTCCGTCTGCATCCTCCCTGGGGCCATTTGCTGTGGAGCTACACTCCTAAGCTCCGGGCCTTCTTGGTCATGGTCCTTGACCGGGTTGAGACATATGTTAACTCGAACCTGCCCCTCGACCCAAGGCCAGGGTACGAGGGCCGTGTCTCCATCCGCTGCAGGTCCACACAGGATCCACTTTCAGGGTGGGAGATCACAATCAAAAGAACCGACCAATGACCAAGATGGCAGTGTATTAAATATGAATTATTAAGTGTCACTAAAATGTGAGTCCTCCACCCTCACCCACTAAATGGTTCCCCTATCTCTTGGTTCCCCAGTCTCCCTGTAACCAGGAGGGCAGCACCTAGTGCATTCTAGCCCCCTCTGGTGGAGAAGTGTGGTGTTGAATGTGGAGGTGGAGTCCTGACCATCACACTGTTCTTACCTCAGAGGAGGAACACTACACTCCATTAAAGAAGTGCAGCATCCCAGTGGCGGTCGAACCCTCAGGGGCGCCACATTACCTTCAGGCCAAAACCAGATAGGGCTTCAAACACCTCGGCAAGGTGCTCCAGGTGTTCTTCATATGTCTTCGAGTAGACAATTACGTCGTCCATGTACAGCAGGACAGTTTCGAAGTTCTTGTGTCCTAGGCAGCACTCCATTAACCGCTGGAAGGTTCCTGGGGCATTGCAGAGCCCGAATGGCATGCAGTTGAACTCGCTGAGGCCCATTGGTGTTGTAAACGCGGTCTTTTCTTTGTCCGCCTCTGCCACAGGAACCTGACAGTATCTACTGGTGAGATCCAAAGTGGAGAAATAATTAGCAGATCTTAATGCTGCTAGTGACTCCTCAATTCTGGGTAATGGGTAGGCATCCTTATGTGTAATGCGGTTAATCTGCCTGTAGTCAACACACATCCTCATTGTACCATCCTTCTTTCTAACGAGAACTAATGGAGCTGCCCAGGGGCTACAACTATCCCTTTTCACCCCAGCCTCCTTCATCTCCCGTAACATCCCTTTGGCATATTGATAGTGAGCTGGGGGTACAGGCCGGTACCTCTCTTTACTGGGTCGATGATCTCCCGTGGGGATATGATGTTGAAGCCCTTTTACCTGCCCAAAGTCTAGTGGGTGTTTGCTGAAGACGCGCTCATATTCTTGGACCACCCGGTATACTCCATGCTTTTCAGTGCCCACTTGTAGCTTCTGACACCAATCCTCCATCTGTCCCTTGGAACCATTATCCTCTGCCGGTTTGGATGGAGGCAAGGGTTCCACTATCTTTATTGAGTTGTTACTGACAGTGAATAGCTTAGCAAGGGTAGCATACCGGGGTAAATGGACCTCTTTCTCCCCACAATTCAGGATGCTTATCGGTACTCTCCCCTTGCAGACATCGACTACCCCCCTGGCCGGCAAGATAGTGGGCCTACTGTCAGAGTACACGGGCTCTAACAGGGCCTGATAATCTTGACCCCTCAGACCAATTGTTGCCCGACACCATATTAACATTTCGCTTCTAGGGGGCATTGCAATGGGGAATGGATCACTCATCCTGACACTGCCAATTTCCCCTCTAGACAGCTCTGCCTGTTGTCTTTTCATCAGGGCTCTGATCTCCTTCTGTAGAACTCGCTGCTGACTGGAACTGGCAGTCTCTGCGACCTGTTGTAACAAAACAATAATTTCTCCAAGACAATTTTCTATAACACTAGTGCCTAAGGTTATCATGGGATGACTTTCTCGGCGATCAATATCAACAATAATCATTCCTTGTGATGGCAATTCTACTTTGCCAACCTTTATGGTCACCTCTTTATACCCCACCTGAGGCAAGGGCTTACCATTGCTGGCATAGATACTAAGGTGTTCATCTGGACGGCGGGTAATGTCTGAATCAGTCCAGTATTGTTTATAAAGGATATACGGCATCATGGTCACCTGGGACCCAGTGTCCAGCGACGTACTTGTCTCCCCAGCTTTTTGGGCCCGGTCATCTTACTCCTGGGGGTTGGCCCTCTGCTCCAGGGGTTGCTCGTTTAAATTACAGAATCTTGCGTAGTGCCCCGCCTTTTGACTGCGGTGGCAGATGGGTTGTCCGTCCTGGTCGTAGCGATCGCTGTTCCTCCCTCTGATCGGTGGAATTCTTCTCTGTCGTCGCCACGGGATGTCATCTAGACTGGAAGCCAGCTGGATCTTTTCCTTTGGAGACACTTGCATGGCCTGCACGGTCTTGGTTAACGCAGCCACACTTTTGGTCAGCTCCTGGACCTGAAGGCGCAGGTCTGCAGACGGGTAATTGTCTAGAGTCTGCGCGTCAGCTTCCACAGGTTCTGGGGAAAAGGACGCCACCTCCTGGTGGTATGTGATAGCTCGGAGCCGGTGGGATGCAGCGCCTCCTGGTGTTGATTCCTGCAGCACCCGGATGGCTCTGTCTTTAAATTGCGTAAAGGCCAGATCAGGGTTTTGCAGAGCCATAAGCGCAGCTGTGTCCTGTGAGCGCTGGACAGCAGCCCCTCAATAAACTGCTCAGTTGGCAATCTGTCCTCATCATGTACACTGTCAGGGTCAACCTGTTTGATGGCCCGCAGTGCCTCCTGCAGGTTTAGAGCATAGTCCCATACACTGTCCTGCACCCTTTGTTTGCACCCGTAAAAAATCACTTTAATTTCTGCTGCGGTGCTGGTGTCAAAGGTATCCTTCAATCGGGCCAGTATTTCTTTTACAGTGCCTTTGTCTCTGCCCGACCAGGACTTCACCTTTCTCTGGGCTGCACCGATTAGCTGGCCTATGAGGATGCTGACTTTTTGCTCCTCAGACAGGGTTTATACTTTAAACAAACTGCGCAGTCTCTCTTCAAAGTCATTCAGGATGTGCGACTCCCCTGAGTAATGGTGTAACCAAGCCGCCCCCGGTATGTATGGCATTGATAACGGCATTACAGTGGCAGCGTCCTTGCCTGCGGCTGAACCCTCCTCCTTGTTGGGCATCTTCCTCCTCCCTAGTGAACCTCAGCCAGGTTCTGGGCGTCTCCTGACGTACCAGTATGCTGCTCTGCAGGCGGAAGGATCTCTTACCTGGCGGTTCTGGATCAGGGATTCTTTCTTCCCCCTCAGCGGGCAGCAAACCACGTGATAACACAGTTCAATAAAGTCTATGGCACACAGGACCCGGTTATACCGGGCTTCATGAATCCCGTTCGTGACGCCAAGTTGACGTGCCCCCTTGGCATTGGGGTACCCGTTGCCGGGCCGGTAGATACTGGGGGATGTCACAATGGCGGTGACCCGGTCCGTGACCCAGGGCGGTCAATAACAGGGGTTTATTTATAGGGGATTAATAGTGATTGTATAAAGTTCGTGACGCCACCTGTGGTATGCAGCTAAGGGAGCCGCCGCTGCGGAGCAGGTCCTCTGGAGCTGATGTTACTGCAACAGGGATGGTGTGGCTCTCCACAGGTAGAGCTTATCTCCAGGGTAGTGTAGATGTTATGGGTTATGCTGGGCGTTGTAGTGCAGGGGTTGATGGCGCAGCAATAATCAGTCCACAACTTAATGGCGGTTTCCTCTTATCTTTACCGGTAGTGATTAGACAAGCCGGGACTAGGGTACTGGCTAGAAGTGGAATTCCGGGCAGCCTAGAAGCAAGTAAAGAATCCTCCTTGCCAGGTGAAGTTGGAGGCCTTCCCTTTCCACTAAACTCTTTGGCCCTGCTGCTTGTAGCTGTGCGGTTGCCCTCGTCCCTGAGTGCAACGTTTCTGTGCTCACCCGTATGGCAGTCAGCTCGGGCCTTGCCATACAGAATCTCCGGAACTCCCATTTAAGAATGGTAGAGCGGTAGTGCGGATGATTGACCTCTGCTCCACTTTTCAGGAAGGTTGGGGGTCCGACAACCCGCAAATAGGATAACTTTCCAACTTAAATCAACCCCTTTAAGAAGCATTAAAGGGGTTATCGGTCTAAAACTACAAATCTGCAGTCACTCTTTGTGACGGCAGACTTGTGACTGTTCACATCACGCACTGCTTGCTGTGAGGATTCTCTGGTGCCAGCGTCAGGAATAGTGGTCATGTGACAGCAAATATGCGATATGCATACGCCCAGCCACAATTCGACTAGATGGATACTGCCTCGCTCAATTTATTTGCATAGTCGGATGGTGTCCGGAAATATGCAAATCGCATACTTGCAGTAACATGACCACCGTTCCCAAAGCTGATGACGCGCCCCCTGGGCCTAGTGTGGACGTGTGTGGGATACCCGGAGCCGGGTCTCTGGGGGTTGTAGTCTCCGTGGCGACGACCCAGTCCCGTGGCTCAGGGTGGTCAAACCAGTGGCAGTCTTTTATGGGTTTTAGGTTAATTGTCCGACTACGCCACCCGTGGATTGCGGTCAGGGTGTACCGCTGTTGCGAGGCAGACCGCTGAGGCTGGTGTGGTGTGCGCAGCAAAGGATGGGATAACTCCCCACGGGAGGAGTATAGCCTCAGGGCAGAGAATGTGGATGAGGGGAGTGATGGTGCACGGGCGTCCCAGTACTAGTAGTGCTGTATGCGGTAAGAAAGCAGGAACGACTCAGAGTCTTTGCAGTGCAGTTCAGGGTCTTTACTGATGATATTAAGGCAGACCCTCCCGGGAGTACTGGCTAGCATAAGGGGCTTGGTCAGTCTGTGAGCAAGCAGGAATTCCCCTGGCCAGGTGGAGTTGTAGGCCTCCCCGTCTATCTGCACTCTTCCTGGCTACCTTGCTGTAAGCGAGTGGAAGTGTGTCACCCTGGCCTGGATGCCACAAGTGCAATTAAAGCTGTGTCTGAGAGCAAGGGGGAGGTTCTCTAGTCAGGGGAACATTAGCATGCAATGCCTCCTGTCTCAGGCCAGTAGGGGGAGCTGGCTGCCGCTATAAAAGCTAGTACTGGGGGCAGGGTTAGGGAGAACTTGAAGGCCTGTCTCAGGACTGAGACTTGGCCCAGAGCAGAGCAGGGACAGACAGTTTTGTATTGCACCTAAGAGGAAGTGTGGCAGGAGGAGAGCCACAAGCCAGAGACAAGAGGCGAAGTGAGCCTGTCTTGGCAGATAAAAGACTTAATTTACCAGACTTTGGTGTCTGAGGCTGGGAGGATTCCACATTCTCCAGCAGATAACCAGTTCGCAGGGGACTGTATATTCCTTGGCCTAAGAAGGCTGGAGGCCCTGCCACAATAGAAGGGACCAGTAAAGCCGTACAAGGCTGGGAGCAGAAAGGAACCCACGTCGCAGGCCATACAGGCGAGAATACACGGAAAGCTCGGAAACGTGGGCTGTTACCCTATAACGAGGAGATAGCCAGAAGGAGCGCAGAAAGCACGGTAGGCCTACACTCTCACCCTGACCAGGGCCAATTTCCCCGTTGCTCTCAGACATCCAGGTCCCCTCCTAGCTGGGACTGTTTATGGGTCAGTTTACCTGTTTCAGTAAAGACCCTGGACTGCAACCTATTGTCTGTGTGCTCCTTCGCGCCTCCAGCACTACCGGTACTGGGACTCTCACCACCATCACTCCCACCATCCACTACACTGGCCTGGGGCCGCACTCTTCCCGTGGGGAGTCACACCATCCCAGCTGCACATATCATCAGCCCCAGTGGTCTGCCTTGCAGCGGCGGTTCCTAATGACCGCAAATCCACGGGTGGCGTAGTCGGACATAATCAACAACACATAACGGACTACCACTGGCCTGACCACCCTGAGCCATGGAACCGGGTCGCCACTACTATCCCCATCGTCTCCCTATTGCCCTGATCTGAGTGCCCCACGGCCCAGGGGGCGAGTCAGCTTTGGCGTAGTCGGTAGGATTTCGTGCCCGCAACCACCGGGTACTGCATGCCTGAAAGAGACTTTTGTAACTTACCTGTGGCGAAGTTTCCCGCCGTCCGAAGTCGTTTCCCGCCATCCGGAGCCGATTCCCGCCATCAGACGCCATCTTGGACCGTTTCCCGCTGTCTTCTGCCGTCTTCCCGCCATCCGCAGCTGCTTCCCGCCATCGGACGCCATCTTCAGGACGCCGCGCGGGAAGAAGAGGGGCGTGGACGCCGAAAGCGCGCGAGACCCGAAGCTCCGCCCCACGCACCGACGCTGCGCAAGGTCCTGGAAGGGAGAGAGAGTGGCGCTGACGTCTTCAGGACGCGACGCCAGGTCCTCGTCCATAGCAGCAGCAGCGGAGCCGCGGCCTACAGAAGAGGATCGTCGGAAGGTAGGCCACGCTTAACTAGGGGGGAGGGAGATGTCGGACACTACCACCAACGCAGCTGCAGCAGCGGTGATGCCCTTTTCCCTTCCCTACATCCCTGGAGCGGCCTGGCTGCCCAAATACTCAGGGGAGCCCCATGCCCTAACTGACTTCAAGGAAAGGCTATACAGTTTGTTCCACGTTTACCCCCTGACAGAGGAACAGAGGATTAGCATACTAACGGGGCAGTTAACTGGCGCAACCCAAAGGGAGGTAAAATCATGGCCCACTGAGGAGAAAAGGACTGTGAAGGGTATTCTGGCCCGGCTGCGGGGTACCTTTGACACACGTACCTCCGCTGAGATTAAAATGAGGTTCTATGGATGTAAGCAGTGGGCACCGGACAGCATCAGAGACTATGCCCTAAATTTGCAGGAAGCCCTAAGGGCCATCCAACAAACTGACCCTGGCAGCGTGCAGGAAACGGATAAGTTACTAACAGAACAATTCATAGGAGGACTGCTGTCTAGCGCCCACAGGGCCCAACTGCGCCTCATGTTCTTTCAGAACCCCGACCTGACCTTTGCCCAATTTAAGGACAGGGCCATAAGGGTGCTTCGTGAATCCGCAACCAGTGGTGCTATAAACCCCCGGCGCCCTGCTATCACCTACCACCAGGAGGCGGCGCCCTCCTCTATGGACCCCGTGGGGGCTGATGCATAGGCCCTCAACCAAGCCCCGTCGAAAGACCTGCACCACCAAGTCCAGGAGCTGACCAGGAGCGTCGCGGCGTTGACCAGGAACGTCCAGGCGTTGCAAGTGGACCCGTCAAGACCCATCGAGCTGGCTTCAAGTCCGGAGGATGTCCAGTGGCATCGACAGAGGAGGATCCCGTCGTTCAGAGGGAGGCCCACAGACCGCTACGCAGAGGATGGACGGTATCCCCATGAGCGCCTTGCTGGATACTGGGTCGCAAGTAACCACTATCCCTTATGTACCTTTTAAGCAGTATTGGACTGATGCTGATATCACACGGTATCCAGACAGTAACTTGAGCATCATCGCCAGTAATGGCTTACCCGTGCCGCAGATGGGGTTCAAGGAGATGACCATTAAGATTGGTAAAGTTGAACTGCCGGCACAGGGAGTAATTATTGTGGACATTGACCGTCGTGAAAGTCACCCTAAAATAACTGAGGGTACTAATGTAATTGAAAATTGTCTTTCAGAGGTAATTGTAATCTTACAACAGGTGGCGGTGAATGCTAGTTCCAGCCAACAGAGAGTCCTCAACAAGGAGATAAAAGCCCTGATGAGACGGCAGCAGGAAGAACTGTCTGGTGGTGAGATCGGTAGCGTAAAACTGAGTGACCCATTCCCCATTTCCATGCCTCCCAAAAGTGAAATGATGATCTGGTGTCGGACTGCAATCGGGTTGAGAGGTAGAGACTACCAAGCCATGGTAGAACCCGTGTACTCAGACAGCAGGCCCACCATTTTGACAGCCCAGGGGGTGGTTGATGTCCGTCATGGGAGGGTGCCCGTCCGCATCCTCAACATTGGGGAGAGGGAGGTACACTTACCCAGGTACGCTACGCTCGCCAAGCTGTTTGTGGTCGAACACAAAGCTATCAGGGCCGTGGAACCATTGCCTCCATCTCCACAGGCGGAGGGTAATGGCTCCCAGAAACAAAAGGAGAACTGGTGCCAGAAACTCCACGTGGGTGCAGACTCCACTCCCCTGCACCAAAAACAAGGAGTCTACCGGGTGGTACAGGAGTACGAGAGAGTCTTTAGTAAGCACCCGCTAGACTTCGGCAGAGTAAAAGGGATAGAACACCACATCCCCACAGGGAGCCACCCACCAATAAAAGAGAGACACAGACCTGTACCCCCTGCACACTATCAGAACGCAAAGGGCATGCTAAGAGAAATGAAGGAAGCTGGGGTCATTAGAGACAGCTGTGGCCCCTGGGCAGCCCCCTTGGTTCTGGTGAAAAAGAAAGACGGCACCATGAGAATGTGCGTCGACTATAGACAAATCAACCGTATCACCCACAAAGACGCATATCCGCTGCCTAGAATAGAGGAGTCTTTAGCCGCATTAAAATCAGCTAACTTCTTTTCTACTTTGGACCTTACTAGCGGGTACTGGCAGGTTCCTGTGGCAGAGGCTGACAAGGAGAAGACCGCCTTCACCACCCCGATGGGACTGAGCGAGTTAAACTGTATGCCTCTCGGGCTCTGCAACGCACCAGGAACCTTCCAGCGGCTGATGGAATGCTGTCTAGGGCACCGAAACTTCGAGATGGTCCTCCTTTACCTGGACGACGTGATCGTCTATTCGAAGACCTACGAGGACCATCTCAAACACCTGGCTGAGGTGTTCGAAGCTCTGGCAGGCTATGGCCTGAAGGTGAAACCATCGAAGTGTCACCTGCTGAAACCAAAGGTCCAGTACCTAGGGCACGTGGTAAGCGCGGAAGGAGTAGCCCCCGACCCTGACAAGGTCACGGCAATCAAGAGCTGGCCAAGCCCCTCGAACATCAAAGAGGTGAGACAGTTTCTCGGGTTGGTAGGCTACTACCGAAGGTTCATCCCCGGGTTTACCAAGATGGCAGCTCCAATGCAGGACCTCCTGATCGGACAGTCTAAGTCCAGGAGTCAAAAGCCACCCTTCAAGTGGGATAAACCAGAAGAGGAGTCCTTCCGCCAGTTGAAGATGGCCCTCACAGGGGATGAGATCCTGGCCTACCCTGATTATGGCCAGCCTTTTATCCTTCACACAGATGCCAGTAATGTGGGACTGGGAGCCGTACTGTCCCAAAACCAACAGGGCAGAGAAAGGGTGATCGCGTACGCCAGCCGGAAGCTGAGACCCACTGAGAGGAACCCGGAGAATTACAGCTCCTTCAAGCTAGAATTCTTGGCGGTGGTGTGGGCCGTGACGGAACGCTTCAAGCATTACCTGGCCTCCGCAAAGTTCACCGTGTACACGGACAACAACCCGTTGACACACCTGGACAATGCAAGACTGGGTGCCCTAGAACAGCGGTGGATGGCCCGTCTCTCCAACTATGACTTCGTGATCAAGTACCGGGCCGGCAAAACCAATGCCAACGCTGACGCCCTATCGAGGATGCCTCACTTACCTGAAGGTGACGAAGACCCAGAAGAGCTGGAGGAGGTAGAACTCCCCGCGTTTCACCGGTATGGAGCCGCTCAATACTCCCACCGCGTGAAGGAGGAGGATCTAACAACCGTGATGATCAATCCCCTACCTCACCACAGCTGGGCCGAGACCCAATATAGTGACCCTGCAGTCCGTCTGGTGAAAGATCTGCTGACCCAGGAAGATGCCCGCATAGATCCGGATGCTCCAGAGGAAGCCAAGCAGCTATGGAAAGAGAAGAGCAAGCTGTTCCTCTACGAAGGCAAGTTGTGCAGAAGGATTGTCAACCACCGGACGCACGAGCTAACCTGGCAAGTCGTGGTCCCAAGGCGAGATGCAGCTATGGTCCTGGGGGCTTACCATGACAGAGCGGGACACTTCGGTTGGAAGAAACTGGAGTTCCTGCTAAGAGGAATGTTCTTTTGGGTCGGCATGAGAGGAGCTGTAGAAAAGTGGTGCAGAGACTGTGGCCCTTGTCACCTGAGGAGGAAGGACCGCACCAGCCAGAAGACACCCTTGAGGCCCATCGTCACCACGCAGCCTCTTGAGCTGGTAGCTCTGGACCATGTCAAATTGGCTCCAAGCTGGTCAGGATACATCTATGCCCTGACAATCGTGGACCACTATTCCCGTTTTCTAGTGGTGGTCCCGGTAAAGGACTTGACAGCCCAAACAGCGGCCAGAGCCTTCCAGCAATACTTCTGCCGTCCACACGGGTATCCGGAACAGGTCCTGACAGACCAGGGTCCAGCGTTCGAGGCTGAAATCTTGCAGGAGTTCTGCAACCTCTATGGCTGTAAGAAGATTCGTACAATGCCTTACCACCCCCAAACCAACGGGATGTGTGAGAAGATGAACAATATAGTCATTGATCTCCTGAAGACGTTGCCCCTGGAGGAACGCAGCTTGTGGCCAGAAAAACTGCCGGACCTGATAGACCTATACAACAATATCCCGGTGAATGCTACAAACTGCTCCCCGGCTTACCTGATGCGAGCTAGACCAGGTAAGCTGCCCGTAGACCTGGAGATGGGAGTCCTGACGCCTGAGGACACCTCCCCGAATGCAGACTGGGATACGGAAAGGCAACTGCAGTACAAGAAGGTACAGGAGAGTGTGGAGAGTGTGGAGAGGAGCCTGGCCCAGGTGAGAGAAAGGCATGAAAAACTCTTCAATCAACACGCCCCTGCTGGTCCCCTAGAACCTGGTGAGCAGGTCCTGAAGCGGAAGAGAAGGCTACATAAGTTGGACGACCAGTGGGAAAGGGAACCATACACCGTACTGCAGTCTGTTCACGACAACCCGAAGGTGTGCGTGATCACCAAGGACGGAGGAGAAACCACTAGTACCGTCTCCAGAGACCACATCAAAAGATGCCCCGAGCATCTCCGTAGTGCAGAAGAGGATCAGAGTGACCTTGAACCCGCAGAGGACAAGGAAGAAATGATCAGCACCGTTCTCGGAGAGTTCCCTCAGTCCTGGACTCGGATAAACGATGCTATAGTGGTACCCGTCCTGCATTTCCTGCAACCGGCACAGCAACAACCAACACCAGAGCTGGAAGGTGAAGAGGAGCAAGCAGTTCCAGAGGCAGAAGAGCCTGTACCAGCAGCCCAGGAGAGTCAACCCTCTGCTGACAGTGAGCCTGCCATGCCTGCGGTAAGCCAAAGGACTCGCAGACAGCTGCCTGCCCTACCTGTACAACCAGCTGATAGCTGTACCCCTAACGCTAGTGGGGAAAGCCAGGTTAGTCCACCACCAGACAGTGGGTTAAGGAGATCAACCAGGAGCACAAAGGGGCAGATACCCGCTTGCTGGAAAATATAGAGTGTACTAAAATTGTAAATAACCCTGTTGCCAAATGTTGAATTGTTTGCCAAGTTACATGCTTGTTTGGTAATTCTGTGTTTCAGTTTCTTGCAGTTACCCTAAGGACTCACAGGTTATGGACTTTTTATAACCAGGACCTTGTATGGACTGCGTTCGGAGCCTAACCCAGGAATGAACTAAGACTGTAAAGGACTTGGGGTAGGACAGACCCCCACCTGGTTAAGGCTCCCCGTTGTATTGGTGATATGGACACCCCATCACAGGCCACACTGTGACCTTAAGAACTCAATCTGTGCGTCGTTTGTCTATTAATGTTTTCATATTGTCTTTGGTTATTGTTTAGTCCCGGAGTACTAAATTTCACTAGGGGGGAATGTGTCACCCTGGCCTGGATGCCACAAGTGTAATTAAAGCTGTGTCTGAGAGCAAGGGGGAGGTTCTCTAGTCAGGGGAACATTAGCATGCAATGCCTCCTGTCTCAGGCCAGTAGGGGGAGCTGGCTGCCCCTATAAAAGCTGGTACTGGGGGCAGGGTTAGGGAGAACTTGAAGGCCTGTCTCAGGATTGAGACTTGTCCCAGAGCAGAGCAGGGACAGACAGTTTTGTATTGCACCTAAGAGGAAGTGTGGCAGGAGGAGAGCCACAAGCCAGAGACAAGAGGCGAAGTGAGCCTGTCTTGGCAGATAAAAGACTTACTTTACCAGACTTTGGTGTCTGAGGCTGGGAGGATTCCACATTCTCCAGCAGATAACCAGTTCGCAGGGGACTGTATATTCCTTGGCCTAAGAAGCCTGGAGGCCCTGCCACAACAGAAGGGACCAGTAAAGCCGTACAAGGCTGGGAGCAGAAAGGAACCCACGTCGCAGGCCATACAGGCGAGAATACACGGAAAGCTCGGAAACGTGGGCTGTTACCCTATAACGAGGAGATAGCCAGAAGGAGCGCAGAAAGCACGGTAGGCCTGCACCCTCACCCTGACCAGGGCCAATTTCCCCGTTGCTCTCAGACATCCAGGTCCCCTCCTATCTGGGACTGTTTATGGGTCAGTTTACCTGTTTCAGTAAAGACCCTGGACTGCAACCTATTGTCTGTGTGCTCCTTCGCGCCTCCAGCACTACCGGTACTGGGACTCTCACCACCATCACTCCCACCATCCACTACACTGCCCTGGGGCTGCACTCTTCCCGTGGGGAGTCACACCATCCCAGCTGCACATATCATCAGCCCCAGTGGTCTGCCTTGCAGCGGCGGTTCCTAATGACCACAAATCCACGGGTGGCGTAGTCGGACATAATCAACAACACATAACGGACTACCACTGGCCTGACCACCCTGAGCCACGGAACCGGGTCGCCACTACTACCCCCATCGTCTCCCTATTGCCCGGATCCGAGTGCCCCACGGCCCAGGGGGCGAGTCTGAAGTAGCCCACATCCCTGAGTATACCGTGTGGTGCTCACCCGTATGGCTGGTGACTTGGGGCCTTCTGATAGCCTCCGGTCCTCAATGGCGGTGCTGGTCCCTTCCTTGTGAATGAGCCTCCGCGCTTCTGTGGCCAGAGGACCTGGAATCCCCTGCCGGCTGGTTTCTGCTGCTGGGTGAATATATGTCCCCACAGCCTCGGACTCCGGTGTCTGGTACTTGGATTCACCTGCCAGAGCGAGCTCTGCTCAGCTCCAGCCCCTGGTCTTCAGCTCCTGGCTCCTACAGAGCTCCTGCTGTTACTCTCCCTGGGCCTGGAACTGTCTCCAGGCTCTGACTCCACTGACTAATCCCGCCCCAGACCCAGTTTATAAGGGCAGATTCCTCCCCTCCCAGGTCTGGGCAGGAAGTGTTGCATGCTTAAGGGCTCCTGACCAGAGAAACCTCCCACTTGCTCTCAGGCGTAATATTTCTATTACTGTGGTAACCAGACCCCTGGGGTGCCACATTCCCCCCTAGTAAATTTTCGTACTCCGGGACTAAACACATTTTTAAGAAAACACAAATACAGGGTATAAACAATAATACAACAACATATATACAAGAAGCTTTAGTCTTTAGAGGTCACGGCGTGTCTGTAACCGGGTGTCCATATCACCCAACAAGGTGAAGTCTTGGCACAGAGTAGGGGACCTGTCCAAAGCAAACCCCAAGTGTTGGCCCTGGGCGTGGCTGCAAGGCTGAGGCTAGCTACTTTGGGCCACAAGGAGGCCACGCCAGACAGGTTTTCTCTTCCGCGGCCATCTTCGCATGAGGCACCAAGGTGCAACTATCTACATTGTAGTTCCGGTTACTCAGTGTCCATAACCTGTCAGTCCAAATAAACCTGCAGGGGTAACTAGAGAAACATAATTAGTAACCAGGTAACAAAAACATAAACCCTTTTCAACATTGGCAATTTAAAAGCAAATTCACATTACATTTAGATTCTCCAGCGAGCGGGCATTTGTCCTCTAGTGATCCTGGTGGACCTACGTAACCCACTATCTGGTTCTGCACTACAGGGTGTAGAAGGTGTTACGGGCAGGCCTGGCAGCTTTCTGCGTACTTTTTGGCTTACTAGGGGCACGGCAGGCTCACTACTAGCAGAGGGTTGATTCTCCTGGGCTGCTGGTATGGATTCTTCTGCCTCCTGGGCCGGCTGCTCTTTTGACACTCCCTGTTCTTCTGTAGGTCCTTGAGGGGCTGGCTGGAGAAAGGTGAGGACGAGTACCACGACTGCGTTGTTGATCTGAGTCCAGGACCGGGGAAAGTCTCCGAGTACGGTACTGATCATTTCTTCCCTTTCCTCTGCGGGTTGAGGGTTTCCTTGATCTTCTTCAGGGCTTTGCAGCTGCTCGGGACACTTCTTCAGGTGGTCTCTGGAGACAATGCCTGTGGTCTCTCTTCCATCCTTACTGATGACACAGACTTTTGGGTTCTCATGGCTTGAGGGCAGTACGGTGTACGGGTCCTTCTCCCACTGGTCGTCCAACTTGTGGAGCCGCCTCTTTCTCTTCAAGACCTGCTCTCCAGGTACCAGGGGAACAGCGGGAGCATACTGGTTATAAGCCTTCTCTTGCCTTTCTCTTGCTTGAGACAGACTTCGCTCGACGCTCTCCTGTACTTTTCGATACTGCTGCTGCCATTCTGTATCCCAGTCTGCCTCTGGTGAGGTGTCCTCAGGTGTCAGGACTCCCATATCCAGGTCAATAGGCAGCTTACCAGGTCTTGCTTTCATTAGGTAAGCCGGGGTACAGTTGGTGGAGCCTACGGGGATGTGATTGTACAAGTCCACCAAATCAGGCAGTTTTTCAGGCCACAGACTGCGTTCTTCCAGGGGCAACGTTTTTAGCAAGTCTATCACCACCTGGTTCATTTTCTCACATAGTCCATTGGTCTGAGGGTGATAAGGCGTTGTTCTTATCTTCCTGCAGCCATACAGATTACAGAACTCCTGGAAGACCTCCGCTTCGAAGGCTGGTCCTTGGTCCGTCAGCACTTGCTCTGGATACCCGTGTGGATGGCAGAAGTGCAGCTGGAAGGCTCTGGCTGCTGTGTGAGCCGTTAGGTCTTTGACAGGGACCACCACCAGGAACCGGGAGTAGTGATCTACAATGGTAAGGGCGTAGACGTACCCAGATTTGCTTGGAGCCAGTTTCACATGGTCCAGGGCTACCAGTTCCAGTGGCTGCCTGGTGATGATGGGCTGCAGGGGACTCTTCTGGCTGGCACGGTCCTTTCTTCTTAGGTTGCACGGGCCACAGTCTCTGCACCACCTCTCGATGGCTCCTCTCATGCCTACCCAGTAGAACTGTTCACGCAACAGGAACTCCAGCTTTTTCCATCCTAAGTGTCCAGCTCCGTCGTGGTACGCCTCCAGAACCATAGCCGCGTCTCGTCTTGGGACCACTACCTGCCAGGTCAGCTCGTGTGTTCTAGAGTTGACCATTCTCCGGCACAGCTTCTTCTTGTAGAGAAACAGCCTGCTTTTCTCCTTCCACAGTTGCTTGGTCTATTCCGGAGCGTCTGGGTCAAGACAGGGAATCAGCCTGTGTCAGCATTTCCTTCACCAGGCGGACTGCGGGATCACTGTCTTGTGTCTCTGTCCAGCTGTGGTGGGGTAAGGGATTGAACATAGCAGAGCGCCTGTCCCTCACACGGTGGGAATACAGGGTAATCCCATGACGGTGGAACGCAGGGAGTTCGATTTCTTCCAGTTCTTCTGGATCTTCCCCGACGTCCGGTAAGTTTGGCATTCTGGACAGGGCATCCGCATTGGCATTTGAGCGGCCCGCCCGGTATTTGATGGTGAATTCATAGTTGGACAGGTGGGCCATCCATCTCTGCTCCAGGGCACCAAGTTTTGCAGTGTCCAGGTGTGTCAACGGGTTGTTATCCGTGTACACGGTGAACTTGGAAGAGGCAAGGTAATGCTTGAAACGTTCGGTCACTGCCCACACCACTGCCAGGAACTCTAGCTTGAATAAGCTATAATTCTCAGGGTTTCTCTCTATGGGTCGTAGTTTTCGGCTGGCGTAAGCGATTACCCGTTCTTTCCCCTGCTGGATCTGGGACAGTACGGCTCCTAGGGCGATGTTGCTCTCATCCGTGTGGAGGATAAAGGGCTGGCTGTAGTCAGGGTACGCCAGGATTTCATCCCCCGTGAGGGCCATCTTCAGCTGGCAGAAGGACTCCTCTTCCAGCTTTTCCCACCTGAAGGGCGGCTTCTGGTTTTTGGCCTTCCTGGATTGACCTATCAGGAGGTCCTGCATAGGGGCTGCCATTTTGGTGAAACCGGGAATGAATCTTCGGTAGTAGCCTACCAATCCGAGGAACTGCCACACTTCCTTTATGCTGGAGGGTCTTGGCCAGTCTTTAATCACGGTGATCTTATTGGGGTCGGGAGCCACTCCATCAGTACTCACCACGTGTCCCAGGTACTGCACCTTTGGTTTCAGGAGGTGACACTTGGAGGGATTCACCTTTAGGCCGTAGCTTGCCAGGGCATCAAACACTTCTGCCAGGTGTTTCAGGTGGTCCCCGTAGGTTTTGGAATAGACGATGATATCGTCCAGGTATAACAGGACCGTCTCGAAATTCCGGTGTCCCAGACAGCATTCCGTCAACCGCTGGAAGGTTCCTGGTGTGTTGCAGAGCCCGAACGGCATACAGCTGAATTCGCTGAGACCCATCGGGGTGGTGAATGCAGTCTTCTCCTTGTCTGCCTCTGCTAAAGGAACCTGCCAGTACCCGCTAGTAAGATCCAAAGTGGAGAAGAAGTTAGCAGATTTTAATGCAGCTAAAGATTCTTCTATTCTAGGTAACGGGTACGCATCTTTGTGTGTGATACGGTTGACCTTTCTGTAGTCTACACACATTCTCATTGTGTTGTCCTTCTTTTTCACTAGAACTAGTGGCGCTGCCCAGGGGCTACAGCTGTCCCTGATTACCCCAGCTTCCTTCATGTCCCGCAACATCCCCTTCGCATGCTGATAGTGTGCAGGGGGCACAGGTCGGTATCTTTCCTTTATGGGCGGATGGTCTCCTGTGGGGATGTGATGTTCTACCCCCTTTACTCGCCCGAAGTCTAGCGGGTGCTTACTAAAGACTCTTTCGTACTCCTGAACCACCCGGTAGACTCCCTGTTTTTGGTGTGAGGGAGTGGAGTCAGTACCCAAATGCAGTTGCTAACACCAGTCCTCCATTTGTTTCTTAGAGCCGTTACCTTCCTCTGGTTGAGATGGAGGCAAGGGTTCTACGGCCTTTACAGAATTTTGGTTTATGGTGAATAATTTGACTAGCGTGGCATACCGGGGCAGGTGTACTTCTCTCTCCACGATATCTACGATGCGGACAGGTACCCTCCCATGGCCTACATCGACCACTCCCCGTGCTGTCAAAATGGTGGGCCTACTGTCTGAGTAGACGGGCTCTACCATTGCTTGGTAGTCTCTACCTCTTAGACCAATAGCTGCCCGGCACCAGATCATCATCTCACTTTTCGGGGGCATGGCAATAGGAAACGGGTCACACATTCTCACGCTACCAATCTCACCACCAGATAATTCCACCTGTTGCCGTTTCATCAGTGCCCGGATTTCTTTTTGGAGGACACGCTGCTGGCTAGAACTGGCGTTCTTGGCAACCTGCTGTAAAATGAGAATCACCTCTGCAAGACTATTTTCAATCACGTTAGTTCCCAAGGTTATTCTAGGGTGACTCTCATGATGGTCAATGTCCACAATAATCAGTCCTTGTGCCGCTAGTTCGACTTTACCGATCTTAATGGTCACCTCTTTGAATCCCACCTGCGTCACGGGCTGACCATTCCTGGCGATGATACTCAGGTCGTCATCTGGGTAGCGGGTTATGTCCGAGTCATTCCAGTACCGCTTAAAGAGCACGTACGGGATGGTAGTCACTTGTGACCCAGTGTCCAGTAGGGCACTCATAAGAATGCCATCTAGTACCACAAGCAAGACCGGACGTCCCCCTACGTATTTATCACGCCAGTTCGATGGGCCTGATGATCTTATGCCTGGGGGTTGGCCCTCAACCCCAGGTTGTGCCCGTTTAAATGACAGTACCTTGCCATATGTCCGGGCTGATTGCAGCGGCGGCAGATGGGTTGTCCGTCCTCGTTGTATCTGTCGCTGGGTCTTTCTCTGGACGTTGGGATCCTCCTCTGTCGGCGCCACGGGACGTCCTCCGGTCCGGATGCCAACTGGATCTTCCCTGGAGGAGAGACCTGTAAAGACTGCACAGTTCTGGTTAGCGCGGCTACACTTTTGGTTAGCTCTTGGACCTGATGGTGCAGGTCGGTAGCCGGGTTGGTATCCAAAGCCTGCGCACCAGCTACTACAGACTCTGTAGACAAGGGCGCCGCCTCCTGGTGATAGGTAATAGCAGGGCGCTGGTGGGTTACAGCACTACCCGGTGCGGGTTCTCGGAGCACCCGGATGGCCCTGTCTTTGAACTTTGCAAAGTCCAAACCAGGGTTCTGCAAGGCCATTGCACGTAACTGGGTTCCGTGGGCATTGGACAGCAGACCCTCAATGAATTGCTCAGTTAACAGTTCATCTGCATTCCGCACACTGTCAGGGTCTGCCTGTTTAATGGCTCCCAGGGCCTCTTGCAAATTCAAAGCATAGTCTCTTATACTGTCTTGGGCCCGCTGCTTGCACCCATAAAATCTCATTTTGATCTCGGCTGAGGTGCGGGTATCAAAAGTGTCCTTCAGACGGGCCAAGATCTCCTTTACGGTCTCCTTGTCCCGGACTGACCAGGACTTTACTTCGCGTTGGGCTGCGCCGGTTAGCTGGCCTATCAATATGCTCACTTTCTGGCCCTCCGTCAAGGGGTATACCTTAAATAGGCTGTACAGTCTCTCTTTAAAGTCGCTTAGGGTATGCGACTCCCCTGAGTATTGGGGCAGCCAGGCCGCTCCGGGGATGTATGGCATTGTGAACGGCATCACTGCGGCAGTAGCCGCGCTGGTGGTAGAGGGTCCCTCCGTGTCTGTCATCTTCCTCCCCCCTAGTTAAGTGTGGCCTACCTTCTGTTGCTTCTTCTCCGTGGGCCTCAGCTCCGCAGACGATCGTCAGGGTGGAGGACCTTGCGTCGCGCTCTGGTGACGTCAGCGTCGCTCTCTCTCCCTTCCAGGACCTTGCGCAGCGTCGATGCGTGGGGCGGAGCTTCGGGTCTCGTGCGCTTTCGGCGTCCACGCCCCTCTTCTTCCCGCGCGGCGTCCCAAAGATGGCGTCCGATGGCGGGAAAACGACTGCGGATGGCGGGAAACTATTGAAGATGGCGGGAAACGGCTCCGGATGGCGGGAACCTTCACCACGGCAGGTAGGACAATCTTTTGAAGGCACGCAGTACCCGGTGGTTGCGGGCACGAAATCCTGCCGACTACGCCAAAGTTGACGCGCCCCCTGGGCCTAGTGTAGACGTGTGTGGGATACCTGGAGCCGGGTCTCTGGGGGTTGTAGTCTCCGTGGCGGCGACCCAGTCCCGTGGCTTAGGGTGGTCAAACCAGTGGCAGTCTTTTATGGGTTTTAGGTTAATTGTCCGACTACGCCACCCGTGGATTGCGGTCGGGGTGTACCGCCGCTGCGAGGCAGACCGCTGAGGCTGGTGTGGTGTGCGCAGCAAAGGATGGGATAACTCCCCACGGGAGGAGTATAGCCTCAGGGCAGAGAATGTGGATGATGGGAGCGATGGTGCACGGGCGTCCCAGTACTTGTAGTGCTGTATGCGGTGAGAAAGCAGGAACGACTCAGAGTCTTTGCAGTGCAGTTCAGGGTCTTTACTGATGATATTAAGGCAGACCCTCCCGGGAGTACTGGCTAGCATAAGGGACCTGGTCAGTCTGTGAGCAAGCAAGAATTCCCCTGGCCAGGTGGAGTTGTAGGCCTCCCCGTCTATCTGCACTCTTCCTGGCTACCTTTCTGTAAGCGAGTGGAAGTATCCCATGTCCCTGAGTATACCATGTGGTGCTCACCCGTATGGCTGGTGACTTGGGGCCTTCTGATAGCCTCCGCTCCTCAATGGCGGTGCTGGTCCCTTCCTTGTGACTGAGCCTCCGGGCTTCTATGGCCAGAGGACCTGGAATCCCCTACCGGCTGGTTTCTGCTGCTGGGTGAATATACGTCCCCACAGCCTCGGACTCCGGTGTCCGGTACTTGGATTCTCCTGCCAGGGCGAGCTCTGCTCAGCTCCAGCCCCTGGTCTTCAGCTCCTGGCTCCTACAGAGCTCCTGCTGTAACTCTCCCTGGGCCTGGAACTTTCTACAGGCTCTGACTCCACTGACAAATCCCGCCCCAGACCCAGTTTATAAGGGCAGATTCCTCCCCTCCCAGGTCTGGGCAGGAAGTGTTGCATGCTTAAGAGCTCCTGACCAGAGAAACCTCCCACTTGCTCTCAGGCGTAATATTTCTATTACTGTGGTAACCAGACCCCTGGGGTGCCACACTGACACCAGAGAATCCTCACAGCAAACAGTGCATAATGTGAGGATTCACAAGTCTGCAGTTATATAGAGTGACACATTGAGTGACTGCAGATTTGTAGTTTTAGACTAGACAATCCCTTTAACACTGAAACTGATTATCAATCTATCTAAACAGGCTGTCCATCACCCGATGCACGAGCAAAATGTTCGTTAGCCGAAATTAATTTTAACCCCTTCATGACCGGAGCCTTTTCCGTTTTTGCGGTTTCGTTTTTTGCTCCCCTTGTTCCCAGAGCCATAAATTTTTTATTTTTTGGTCAATATGGCCGTATGAGGGCTTATTTTTTGCGGAACGAGTTGTTCTTTTGAATGACATCACTGGTTTTACCATATCATGTACTGGAAAACAGGAAACAAAATTACAAATGCAGTGTAATTGCAAAAAAAGTGCAATTCCACAGTTGTTTTTTATATTTTTTTTACTACGTTCACTGAATGCTAAAATTGACCTGCCATTATTATTCTCCAGGTCATTACAAGTTTGTAGACACCAAACATGCATAGGTTCTTTTTTATCGCGATTGGATCACGATTCCACCAGCGGCTGTTGCGGGCACATGTCAGCGGTATAGATCAGCTGACATGTGCCCAGTTTAGCGCGGGCTCAGCGCCAGAGCCCGCACTGAACAGGGGGTCACGACATGGTGCGTACTATTACGTACCATGTCGGAAAGGGGTTAAGCTTGCTGAAAGGGAGTCTGTCACCTCAAAATGACAATTAGACTGCATAAATATTTATATAGGGGACGCAGCCCTACTAAAATAATACCAGGCATATACAGTTTAGCGTAATATTTACTAAAAAAGCGAAATTGAATATGCAAATGAAGAAGCTTCTGTGCACCCTTGGTGTGGCCTAAGCCTTGGTGCACCATTATGACCTAACATTTAAAAATTACAGTTACCCTGTCACCAGGTTTTCCCAATATAAAGTATGGACAGTACCTATAAGCCCTCTGATACTGGGGTGCTGTACATATGTCTCCAATCCCCTATGCGAAGCACAGACAGCGTGGTCCAGTCCGATGGGCATCTCTGGTCTTGATCCAACACCTCCTCTCATTCAATCGTTGTCCTCCTTCCCTGCTTCATATGGATGATGCGTGTAGTGTGCATGAGCCAGGAAAGGCAAAAGACCACTGATGAAACATAGGTAAGGCTACAGCATGCGCACTACCAAACTTTGCTCTGCCCTCGGCAGGGAAGTGAGAAGTGCGTCTGTGCAGAGGCGCGATGGGGAACACAGTGAAGACGATATAGGACATGTCATCCACATGAAGCAGGGAAGTAGGACAGCGGTCATAAGAAGAGAGGAGGCATTGGATCAAGACCAGAGACAACCATCGGACCGGAAGTAGACGTCTGTGGGTATAATAGAAACTATTTTTTGTGCCATGCATAGAAAATTGGGGACATACAGACAGCATACCAGAATGCTGTAACATAGGGCTTATAGGTGGTGGTTGTACTTTATTTGTGGAAAACCTGGTGACAGGTTCCCTTTAAAGCCAGTCCCTTGTCTTGACACTGATCCGTTGGTAAGAGCGAGCACAGTCTAACATCAGCTCACTTGTCTGCACTTGCGCACTCACACTAGAGGAGCACAGCAGCACACTCCAAGTGTCAGTTTGGGTGTGAACATAATGTGGTTGTGGGCAAGGTCTGACGCCTAGATCCTGTCCGTCTATGGCTGCCACTCGGGGGACGATGATGTTAACGATCACTCTGTGCACATGAAAGTGAGGCCACATCCTATTTGGTGTCTAACCCATCAGACATTTATGACATGTATCGTATTGATATTTCATTACTTGCACTATTATTCAATTAGAGTCAAAAATACATTAATCAATTTCATGTTTTTATTCATTTATATTTTAGAATTAATCATTGATGGAAAGGATGAAGAGATGTTCTTGGATGAGCCTTCGATTTTTGCAGATGTTTCTTGCAGGTCAGAAGGCATCAGGTAGATGTACATCTCCTTCCATAAAGGTACAGCATTGTTGGTGGACATGCTGCACGTTCTTCAGGGGGCTAGATGGGGGTTTTCTGTCCTTGAGATGTTTAGGGTTCACCGATGACGACAAGGTGCAAAAATGCAGCTTTGTCTGACAGCGCGAGCAGCCCTGGACAATCCACGCCGGCAGGATGATATCATCCGGCGGAAGAGAGAACCTATGAGAAAAGATATAAAACTAATGTTAATAATGTAACTCTATATTAGAGGATACTACTGTGGTGTCTCTGTGGGAGGACGGGAGGGGAATCTTCTCCATACAGAGGTACGGGATCAGTGTCAGCCATCATACATGTGACAATCCCACCACTGACAGATAACATCTGCTCCACATGAATCCTTCTCACTGACATCATACAACATGGAGCTTATTGTCACACTTACCTCGCCTACATTCCCCCTCTTCTACTTTCTCTGTTTTTTCTTGTTTCCTCACTTTTAGTTCAGATTTACTTCTTTTCTGAACTGGAAAGTCTAATCAAAAAATCAGAAAAAGATGTTGATTATAAACTCCTTTGTATCTTTATAGAGTTATGTAAACGTATTAATATGCACCTGTAGGTTTTCTGTGTGCCGCCATGTGGGGTCTCCCAAAGGGAATATGTCCCCTTATTAACATGACATTACATTCAGCAAGCCACAGTGTAACTTTAAAGAGTCACCAGGTAAAAAGAGTCCAGGATCCACTCTTACTTTATTTCTGCTTATTCCCTGAGTATTCTGCTTTTAGATTTGTTAAAATCCCACATACAGTTCCAGACATATGGGCCTTTTTATTTAGTGCTAATTGTAATCGTCTGTACCATGAGGGCGTGGCTCACAGTTTAATATTGAAGAGCAGCCTGAAGACACGCCCCCAGATAATTCTGTGAGCCACGCCCCCTTGGCAACGACCATAAAAGTTAGCATTAAATAAAAAATGCCCATAACTCTACAATCATATGTATGGATTTTAACAAAGCAAAAACAGAATACTCAGGGGGGCAGCAGAAATATAGTAAATAATTTTCTCAGCCTTCATGTGCAGATTCACATTACACTTTTGTATTATAGGCTATAATAGGATGGCTTATAAACCTGTACATACCTGACACTGAGAACGAGGATGATTCGCTGGTTTTATCAGGGAAACACTGATTGTCACCATCGGTTTTGGAAGATGAAGACTCTCTCTGCCTGTTTGGTAGAAGAAAGACAAATAAATTACAAGTAAAAGCAATAGAAAAACAGAAGAACATCTGTCTGTAAGGCCAATTAGGACACCATGAAGTGCACACCCTGCTCAGGACCCCATTCTACCATCAAGAACGGTAGTCTAACTAGTAATATTGGCCGTAGTGAACTGGAAATGAATGGCTGGTCACATTGATCAGCTGTTACTGCAGTGTTATCACAAGCCAGACCCACAGAGATCAGCAATCATGGGGAGGTGGATGCTGGATTTGAATATATGTTACTTGTGTCTTGTATTTGGATCTGACATATATCAAAACTAAATCTCATAATAATGATAATAATCTACTTACACGTCTGAGCTTTTTTCGCTGTTCTCTAGGGAACACTCTGATGATGACATAGGGTCTTCTTCTTGGTTCATCATCTCGGTATTCTTAGCATATAGCTAAAACAAACGGAGAAATATAAAATAGATACATTTTTTATTTTATTTTCTAATTATAGCTTTTATACATTGTATTGGCCACATACTTACTTTAGAAAACTTTTGAGAAGATGATACAAAATTTTGGACTTCTGGCCAATCATTGTCCTCACTTGTGTCCCCCTCAGCTGAATCCATATGTTGGTATTCCTTAAAGCTAGCTACAAAATACAAGTGTTATAAAAGATTATTAGCATAAGACCAGGGTCAGACAGTCACCATGTTATCACTAATAATGATGGGTACTACATAAAATGAAAGACAAGACACACAGCAGTTTTCTGCAGATGATGTATCATTTTACTTACTGTTAAAGCAGCAGGTGTCCTCATCTGACGTTAGATCAGGATAGAACAAGGCCTTCTGACTTGGAAGGTTGTCAAAATTTAAGCAGCTTAGGAATGGATGAATTTTGATCTGATTTGCTCCTCCTGGAAAAGGTAGACAAGAAAGAAAGTGATACAGTCATAGTCAGAGAAACT
This sequence comes from Phyllobates terribilis, assembly GCF_046119375.1. Taxonomy (NCBI): domain Eukaryota; kingdom Metazoa; phylum Chordata; class Amphibia; order Anura; family Dendrobatidae; genus Phyllobates; species Phyllobates terribilis. The sequence goes on from NW_027362763.1 coordinate 166,290,580, forward strand.
GCTCCATATCTGTATAGTTTATGTTAATCTAAACTGAAGATGTAATGGAGCCGACATAAAGTAAATGTACAGGAAGTAGTTAAAGTACTGCTGGTCCCCATGGACATGATCATTTGTCTGGTCAGAGAGGCGTAATAAGTCATTAATAATACTATTATATTATTACCTGTCCCAAGTCTTTGTGCTGGATTTTTTTGGAGCAGTCCAGTGATGATGTTTCGAGCATCGCGTGTAGGAAAGTATCTAATATATCTCCAAGTTATGTCACCTGTCATATAAAAAGCAAATAATACAGGAAATAAAACCTCTTCATTTATTTTCATATAAACCACTTTCCTTAACAAAGTTAGGAACTAAATCACAGAAAAAAAAATCAAAACAAATAACTATGACATCACATAGCATTCAGATTATTTTACATACCTCTGATGACACTGAGAAAAATCTCCCTTCTTGAAGCTCCATGAAATGGTAAAAATCCACAAATAAATTGATATAGGATGATCCCTACTGACCACCAGTCAACTGGCCTTCCATATCCTCTCATTAAGATGACTTCTGGAGCCATGTAACTAGTGGTACCAACAACCTGGAAACCAAAAGAAGAATGAGATGATGATCAATAAATATAATTGTGACAAATAACATCAGTGAAAACGTTTTCTAGATGAGAAATTGTCAGAGAAGGAGAAAGAGGTGAGATTTGTGAAGTACAAGATCCTGTAAGTAAAACCAACCTCATTGTCACGGAACTCCCTGGTGATGTCCTCAATTGGAGCTTTGTAGAGGTTTGATGTTGGTCTCATGAGGCCAAGTTTTGAAAGCCCAAAATCAGTGACTTTAATATGTCCTCTTGATGTTATCAGGAGGCTGTGAAAGAAAAGATGGTGTCAGCCCCAAGTAATAACCCACAGACTATATAGCAAACTAACTTTCTTTCCCTGTATTGTACTACAAGGGTCACTTACTTCTCAGGCTTCAGGTCTCTGTGCACCACACCATAGCTGTGCAGGTATTCCACCGCAAGAATAGTTTCCGCAATGTACATACGGGCCAGGGAGGTAGGTAAAGCACCCCTCTCCTTTAAAAGTCTGCCACAGTCTCCTCCTACATGAGAAAGCAAATATGATCGGTGAGGGTTTGTTACAATGTAAATTACACATGATGAGGGTGAATGAGAAATAAGCGGAGACATTAGGGTATGATCTCATACATTAAGATATATTGTACACTGCAGAGTGACCCTATATGAAACAGAGCGGGGCCTCATCTACAAGCCTCTAATTTATATCTTTGTGAAAGTTCCCATCTATAAAAACTGTTCAAATAAAGACAAATCTTCCTTTTATCCATAGTGGATATTGCTGCAGTGCTCAGTGAGGACATACAGGGGAGACGGTCACCGAGATCAATGGTTTTTCAGGCATCTTGTTAACAGATAACTTATAGTAAATGCAGTGAGGACATGTACCCGTCCATGTGGGCACATTCTGGGTATATAAGGTGCTACGATTAGCAGACATGAGCTGGATACAGATACAATGGATGTGTCCTACCTGGTAAATACTCCATGACCATACACAGATGATGTTTTGTAGGAAAGGAGCAGAACATGGAGGCCACAAAGGGACAATCAGCAAAGATTGAGATGTCCCTCTCCAGAAAGGCTCGTTCTAGTCTCCTTGGCTCTTTCAGGTTCTGCTTGTCCATTAACTTCATAGCACATACTTGGTTTGTCTCTTTATGACGAGCTAAATGGACGGCCCTGGAGAGGAGGAAAATCCATGATTTATTTTGAATTCATACTAACAATGTGTATGTAGACCTCATCTAATGATCTTCTGCACTAATGGTTAATACTAGATGTTCGGCCGTCACTAGAAATCCATGTTTAGAATTACATAAAATAACACTCCATAAATGATCACCTATCATGACCTGAATAGTGACAGATGTGGACAGTGATGTGGACTCATATAATTTATACAGTACAGACCAAAAGTTTGGACACACCTTCTCATTTAAAGATTTTTCTGTATTTTCATGACTATGAAAATTGTACATTCACACTGAAGGCATCAAAACTATGAATTAACACATGTGGAATTATATACTTAACAAAAAAGTGTGAAACAACAGAAAATATGTCTTATATTCTAGGTTTTTCAAAGTAGCCACCTTTTGCTTTGATGACTGTTTTGCACACTCTTGGCATTCTCTTGATGAGCTTCAAGAAGTAGTCACCGGAAATGGTCTTACAACAATTTCGAAGGAGTTCCCAGAGATGCTTAGCACTTGTTGGCCCTTTTGCCTTCACTCTGCGGTCCAGCTCACCCCAAACCATCTCGATTGGGTTCAGGTCTGGTGACTGTGGAGGCCAGGTCATCTGGCATACAGAAAAGCCTTTAAATAAGAAGGTGTGTCCAAACTTTTGGTCTGTACTGTATATGGGAACATTACATGGGCAGGACACAGAGATATAGGCATCGTCATAAGGAGCCCTGGGATATAAATATTATACCAAAATAAAGCTCACCCATAACCTCCAAAGTTGATTAGTTTGATCAGTTTATAGTCGTTCTTACAAGGAAGTCTCAATGGGTTTAATGATCTGATCAAGGCCTAGAAAGGAATAAGAGATGAAAATAAGACATAGAAACCGCAGGAGAATAAAAGCCCCAGATGCAGGAAGGTCTCACTTCTACATGAAGTCCCTACTGATTATACTGCAGCAGATGTAGAGGACGTGATACAAGCTGGACCCTCCACAGACACTATTATATTATAGGGGGATATCCCCCATACACATATATTATTGTACCGCAGAAGAGGATAAGGGAGATCACACAGAGGAGGCAGAATAATAATAATGCATCATCACACACAATAGGTCTGATCTACATGAAGAACCGTGCTATCCAATTATCATATGGGGTAAAATATGGGATGTGTAACTCACACCCGTCATCTGATGATCTACAGACGTCCCTCTGATACTTACACTGGCAGATTCCTGGATGATCTCTGGTGTCTCACATATTCCACCATCAGAATCTTCCGGCTCAGTTTTTCCTAAAATAATGATAAAATAATGAAGAGATGTCATATATTACTCTATATTAGCACTTACTATATAACACATCCATGTAATGAAGGAAATGACGAGACCCCTGTACATGGAATAATACTAGGTATATGGATATTCTGCACACACTGTATACAATTATGGCATATCTATATACAGTCATATACAGCCGAAAGTGTTGGCACCCTTGAAATTGTTCCAGAAAATGAAGTACCATATTTTTCGAACTATAAGACACACTTTTTTCCTTCAAAATTTTGCAGGAAAGTGGGGGGTGCTTCTTATAGTCCGAATATAGTCTGTTTATATACACTATGGCTTAGGGTGGTGGGGGCTGAGGGGGGAGTGGCAGCGCGGGATGAGTGACGCACAGGAGGCAGCAGCCGCCTGCTACAGCCTACGCTGTGCCTGCGGCTAAAGAAAATGAATATTCACTGATCCCCACGCCCATGGGCATGGAGAGCAATGAATATTCATTTTCCTTAATAGCGCACACTGTACCTGCAGCGCGGCTCCTGCTGTGCTCGACAGTCATGTGTGCCCGCTATTAAAGCCCATGAATATTCACTACAATCCACTCCCATGGGTTGTAGTGAATATTCATGGTCTTTAATAGTGGGCACACAGACCGCCGAGCAAAGCAGGAGCCACGCTGCGACTACATTGTGCGCGCTATTGAAGAGAGTGAATGGTCACTGCTCCCCACGCACACAGCCCCAGCATGGGAAGCAGTGACTATTCCGGCACAGCATTTCACTGTGTGAGGGTTCATGGCAGGGATGCCATGTGCGGCTCACACAGTGAGAGTGTCGGCAGCAGAATGGGCGCAGCGCTGGAGGAGAGAGCAGGTGAGTATAATTGTTTATTTTGGTGTGTGCAGCGTGATGGGGATCACGGGGTGCCAAGCATACCAGGATGGAGGGGTGGCAAGCATATCAGGAAGAGGGTTGAGGGGTGCCTTGCATACCAGGATGGGGATCATACCAGGATGGGGATCAAAGGGTGCCATGCATACCAGGATGGGGATCAGGGGTGCCGTGCATATCAGGATGAGGGATAAGGGGTACTATACATACCAGGAAGATTGATGAAGGGTGCCATACATATCAGGAAGAGGGATGAGGGGGGCCATGCATAACAGGATGAGGGGTACCATACATACCAGGAAGAGGGATGGAGGGTGCCATACATACCAGGAAGAGAGATGAGGGGGGCCATGCATACCAGGATGAGGAGTGCCATGCATACCAGGATGAGGGATGTCATGCATACCAGGTTGAGGTGTGCCTTACATACCAGGATGGGGATCAAGGGGTGCCATGCATACCAGGATGGTGGATTGGGGTGCCATGCATACCAGGATGGGGGATTGGGGTGCCATGCATACCAGGATGAGGGATTGAGTGCCATGCATACCAGGATGGGGATGAGGGGTGCCATGCATATCAGGATGGGGATGAGGGCCACGTATAACAGGAAGGAGGGGGCCATATATACCAGGATGGGGGATATTAACAGAATTGGGGGACATTACCCCTATAATTGTGTCAGAAGCAGACCTCTTAACAGTGCATCATGACCACATTTTTTTTTCTATTTTCCTCCTCTAAAATCTAGGTGCGCCTTATGGTATTTCTCCCAGAAAATAATTGCAGTTACACGTTTTGTTATACACATTTTTATTTCCTTTGTGTTGTAATGCAGCGGCTTGCTGCATTGCTAAAATGTCCAGGGGGTGTGTTCTGGCTGACCACGTACCTCCCCTTCAGGTGAGTGATCACATGACTGTGACATCATCACAGGTCCTGTTCGCACAGAAGGATATATAAATCCTGGTAGTTTTAAAACAGGGTGGAAGGCAAGAGGCCTGATCCCTGTGTCTGGGACACCGTTAGCCTTGGAAGGCAAGAGGCCAGGTCCCTGTGTCTGAGACAACGTTGGCCCTGGAAGGCATGTGGCCTGGAGACCATGTCTGGGGAGCCTTAAACAACAGCTGTGGCAGAACAGAGCTGAGAGAAGCTGCTAGACCTGGCAAAGGTAAAAACGCTGCTTGATATAGACATTGATATTGTTACCTTGCTGAACGCTGTATCTGGAGCCAAGTGGGCATATCTGCCACTGAAAAGGCTCTAGGATATTACATGTGTAACATGCCTGCGAGCCACTGAGATGGACTATGTTATAAGCAGTTTATGATGTGTAATAAACTGCTGGACTGTAGATTACCAGCAAGCGTTGCATGTGTGCTATAATTGACCCGGTGAAGTGAGTGCCCCTCAACATTATCGATAGCGCTACCCCACAGTGTGTATTCGAACAACACAAAAAGCTGAGAAAAAAACAGGCAAATTGGACATCATTTCACACAAAATCCCAAAAATGGTCCAGACAAAATTGTGGGCACGCTCAACTTAATATTTGTTTACATCCCCTTTGGAATAAATTACTGCAATCAATCGCTTCCTAGAACCATCAACAAGCTTCTTACGCCAAATGGAATTTTGGATCACTCTTCTTGTGCAAACTACTCCAGGTCTCTCATATTTGAAGGGTGTCTTCTCCCAACAGCAATTTTAAGATCTCTCCACAGGTGTTCAATGGGATTTAGATGGTCACTTATTGCTGGCCACTTCAGAACTCTCCAGCGGTTTGTTTCCATCCATTTTTGGGTGCTTCTTGAAGAATGTTTTGGATCATTGTTCTGCTGAAAGACCCAAACCCAGTTTTCTGACACTGGGCACTACATTGCGACTCAAAATCCTTTGGTAATCTTCAGATTTCATGATGTCTTGCACACAGTCAAGGCACCCGGTGCCATGGGCAGCAAAATAACCCCAAAACAACTTTTAACCTCCACCATATTTGACTGTGGTACTGTGTACTTCTCTTTTTGGGCCTCACTCTATTCTAGGTTAAACAGTAGAATGATGTGTTTTACCAAACAGCTCTGTCTTGGTCTCATCTGTCCACAAGACGCTTTCACAGAAGGATTTTGGCTTACCCACATACATTTTGGCAAACTGCAGTCTAGCTTTTTTTAGGTCTCGGTGTCAGCAGTGGGGTCTTCCAGGGCCTCCTACCATAGCGTTTCATGTCATTCAAATGTCGAGGAAAATTGTTCTATCTGACACTGATGCACCCTGTGCCTGCAGGACAGCTTGAATTTCCTTTGGAACTTGATTGGGGCTGCTTATCCACCATCTGGACTATCCTGTGTTACAACCTTTCATCAATTTTCCTCTGCTGTCCACGTCCAGGGAGATTATCTACAGTGCCATGGGTTATAAACTTCTTGATTTATGTTGTGCACCGTGAACAAAGGAACATCAAGATCTCTGGAGATGGACTTGTAACTGTCACACAAGGGATGGGGGAAGGGAGCCCAGACACTAGGAAAAGGGGAGTGGAGACCCCCTAGGCTGATCTACAATCACCCTGTCTCCCTTATAGACCCTATATTGGTTCCTCACCAATCGCTGCACGCGAACCTAAACCCCATAATTCCCTAGCGTTTTGCCCTGTATAGGGAAGGGGGTGAGCACTAGTCGATCCCCACTAACGACTAAAGACAACAAGGTAGACAAACACGGGGGAAAGTAGCTTAGCTTTTTTTTTTAAAGGTGCCAACAATTTTGTCTGGCCCATTTTTGGGGTTTTGTGTGAAATTATGTCCAATTTGCCTTCCCCCCCCTGTGTTTTTGTGTTGTTCCAATACACACAAATAAAATAAACATGTGTTTAACAAAACTGGCGTAATTGTAATAATTTTCTGGGTGAAATACTTAATTTTCCAGAACAACTTCAAGTGTGCTAACACTTTTGGCCATGACTGTATATATACTGTACTATAAATGTGTAATTGCTCAGGATCTGATCCAGTCACAACAATGATATGAGGGGATCTATGAGCATATTTTTACATTTTTGAGCTGAGACGAGCCCAGAGGAGAGGAGTAGAATTACATGAGCCCCTCCACTATAGTCTATAGGGGGCTTATGAGCCGTCAGTGGCCTCATAGAGAGTATGAAGAGTAAATCTCCATATTGTCTGCCGTTCTCTATAACTTGATATTAGAATGTAGAATATTAGATGATCGGCTTACCTTCCATCAGATCAGGGTTTAGCCCCGGCTGACTGGTCTCGGGGTCAGCGATATTTACGTTTTTCCCCTCTTCGGAGTCTCCTTCTGATGTTTTCTGATGGATATAATATATACAATTAATATAACATTTCACAAACACTAAATTACCACAAGGCAGGATGGACTAATACTGGATTTACATGATAATTTCAGTATTGGACGGACTATACGCGGCCGCTCCCTCCAGTAAATCCACATTCATACTGTATATAAGGGACTTGTATCTTCCACTGTTTTCTAATATCTTCTATCAGAACTGCAGAATTTACCAGAAGGAAGATTGAGATGATCGAGCGAGACAGAGGTGGAAAAACAAACTCTGCACCGCTGAGAGTACAGACTACCATCACAGGTGATGGAGCCGCAGAGACAAGCGGCCATAAAAGGTCCTATGTCTGCCTGGAGCGGACAGGGAGGCCTCTAACCTCACGCATCTGACCTTCTGCTATATGACGGTAATCTGGAGAAGATCAGACAACAAGGACATGAGATATAGAAGATGGTGGATCCTTACCAGACGCTCCAGTGAGTAGGCCGGGTACTCCAGTACAAGCAGGACATTTTGGGCCAGTTGTTTAATAAAGGCCAATTCTCCACTTTGGGATTTGTCTTCAGCCTATAGAAATGAGAATAAACAAGAAAGGAAAATCATTAGAGAACGTGCAGAATGGAGGAGGCCATTTATATCACCATGTTACTCCACTATCTGCACTACAAGGACTACATGACACCTGACGAGGAACCGGTCGCCTGTAAACCATTATATCTCCACGTCCTCCCTCCATACCCAGTGTATATAAATAACACACATGGCGGCTTAGGACCTGTGGCCACAGCAGCCTTTATTATCTGTACTACTCCAAACACACGGTGACTGCAACAATGACGACCTCGTCATCATATATATAGTACAGTATATACAGTATACATATCTAATCGGGCTAGACCAGAAGAAATCCAACACCTAATTAAGATTTAGACCCTACAAGCACCGCACCGGCACAAGGTATTAATATCTCACATTATTACCTCTATTTGCACAAGACATAAGTCCACTGGTTACATTGAGATGTAGCCAAAGTCACTTTTTTCCTCCCCATCCCTCCATATATATATATGTATAAGGGCTGGTTGGATGCAGAAACGTGACACTGCAAAGTGGAGGAATCTCCCCAACCTTCTCTTTTATTGCCCCCCTGCACCTAGCTCCATAACTCCTTCCCATAAATGTATGAGTTATGTACGTCCTTGGGGGTTCTCACAAGTGGAGGGGGCTCCGGAGCGGAGCTTCATAATCACACGGCATATACAGCTATATTATATGGCGGCATCTGTCTCTAACAGCCGCAGACGGCGCTGAGTTCTGGCAGCCATTGTTTTTCTATTAACCATTTAAATGGCGCAGTCAATATCTAACAGCAGCATTTATATGGTGCGCACCGGTTTCCGAGCGCTCAGAGTGTTTATCTGGCCTCTACAACTTGATCAAAGGGAACCAGTTACTGTGACAGCTGGGGGTCTGCAGAAGACCCCTGTCACTGTAATTTTGGTCCTCCTGTGAAGCTCAGCCTAAGGCCACGTTCACACCTTCAGTATTTGATCAGTATTTTACATCAGTATTTGCAAGCCACAACTAGGAGTGGAACAATCAGAGGAGAAGTATAATAGAAACACGTCCCCACTTCTGTATTTATCACCCACTCCTGGTTTAGGCTTACAAATACTGATGTAAAATACTGACCATATACTGAACGTGTGAACGTGGCCGAAGGCAGAGCTTCTAGGAGTATAAGATTTTCACTACGTACTGCAATACTATAATAAAAAAGTCTTAAAAATAAAATATAAATCTAAAAAATATAAAAGTTTAAATCACCCCTCTTTTTCACCATTAAAAATAAAGAAAGGAAAAAATGCACTAAAAAATACTATTAAGATATGGAATTAATTAACGTGATCAATAAACAAAAAAAAAAAATTGTTTTCTGACCTCACGTCCAAAAAAATGCTATTATGAGAAATCAAAGCATCATATGTACAGAAAGTTTGTATTAATAAAAACATGTGTACAAAAAAACAAACCTTTCCTTAGCCCCATCGACAGAAAAATAAAAACATTATGGGTCTCTGACTAAAGCAACACAAAGCACCAGATCATCTCACTTGAGATTTTTTTTTACAACTCCTCCCTCAATAAAACAAGCCCACACACGTCTATGTCAAAGCGAAAGCGGAAAAACAGAAAAATCTGTGGTCCTTAAAGGGTTAACCAATCCAATCCCACACATCCCCCCACCCTGTGTCCACAACCTTCCTACCTCTACTTCTATTATTCTACTAACCCTTTATATCCCACCCTCTCCCTTGTTATGCAGACTTTATACCCTACTTCGGCTCTCCAACTATTCTTATCTGGGTATTTGGTAGAGGTTAACCTTAAACTTGTATTCTATTATTATTATTTTTCTATGATTTGTACAGATTGTCTGCTGCTTACCTGTTGTACTAATGTCCAAATGTTCTCCTGTAAATGCTCAAGATATTCTGAGCTTATTCGACCTTGGTGGTATTTGGTCAGGCAATCTCTCACTAGCTTCATAACCAGCCGGTAAGTGAAGCTGAGGACGCCATCGGGTAGTGGTAGCACAAAGTCAGGTTCATAGGTGGTAAGAATGCCCTGGAGTAGTGCTAACACCTGAAGTCTGTCTGGAGGAATTCCAGACATTTCAAGTAAATCCAATGAAATAGCAAATCAAATCGCAATCAGAATATGACTAGCTATGCAGCTTATCACACACAACAATGACACCAGGGTATCAAAGTGATGATTGGAGTGCAAACACTAGTATAAGTTCTCATGTTTAATTGTGATGTCATAATATAACCTTGTGTTCTAATCTTAAAGGGGCATCTCACTTTATAAGGAAGTTGTCTAGCAACTCTTAAGAAGGCAACAATATAGGCTCAGCATCAATAGTACCGGATGCAAGTGTGGTGGAAAGGGCCATGGGTGCTTTACTTTTCCAATCAGTTATGGTATTTTTATATTGTAAGATAAATTATTTTATGTGTTATACACAATAAAAATGTAAGCGTTTATTATCAATAGAAATTCAGATTACGGTGCTAAAAGAAGCATCTTTACTGGGAGCAGGGTCAGACTGGGACTGCATACAGCCCTGGCATATGAAGCACACAGACCCATGTTACTCTCCCACATCCACCTCCAAAGATCGGGATCTCTATTACAAATATGACCCTGTCTACCATTGGAGAAAATCCAAATTTACTACTATCAATGATACACATTTATGAGGGAGCCCACTTAGGTCCCTTTATAATATTAATACCTCCTTCTTGGGCCTCCTTATAATAATAATAGTGCCCCTCTGGGCCTTCTTATAATAATAAAAGTACCACTCTGGGCCTCCTTATAATAATAATAATCGTACCCCTCTGGGTCTCCTTATAGTAATAATCGTACCCCTCTGGGTGTCCTTATAATAATAATCGTACCCCTCTGGGTCTCCTTATAATAATAATAGTGAATCTCCTTATAAGGGAATCTGCCAGGAGAATCAACCCTCCTAAACCATCTATACGGGCATTGTGAGGATTCACTCAGGTTGTGCTTGAGGTAGGCGTTAGGCAGTGTTCACACAGGTAGTGCTGTAGTTCAATAAGGCAAGGTTTATTAGCTCCATAATCCCTGGAAGGACTTCATCACAAAATAGCCATGATCCGGCACACAGGTAAAGACAACAGGAAAGTATAGTACATGCAGCAGGTCAATTGTCCGGCAGGCATATGTCCAACTCTCTGCCAAGTATATGTCCAATTCTCCGGTAGTTATACATCCAATGCTCCGGCAGGTGTATGTCCAAAACTATGGCTGGTGTATGTCCAATACTCCGGCAGGTATACGCCCAATACTCCGGCAGGTATACGTCCAACACTCTGGCAGGTAGACGTCCAATACTCCGGCAGGTGTACGAGCAATTCTCCAGCAGATACACGTCCAATAGTCCAGGAGGTAGACGTCCAACACTCTGGCAGGTAGACCTCCAATACTCCGGCAGGTGTACGAGCAATTCTCCAGCAGATACACGTCCAATACTCCAGCAGGTGTACAACCAACAGTCCAGGAGTTAGACGTCCAAAACTCTGGCAGGTAGACGTCCAATACTCCGGCAGGTGTACGACCAATTCTCCAGCAGATACACGTCCAATACTCCAGCAGATGCACGTCCAATACTCCAGCAGGAACACGTCCAATACTCCGGCAGGTACACGTCCACCCACAAATAGGTCAGTATGAGATCTCTCCAGGTATCTCACTGCTGTAGACTGTCCACCTGTAGACTGTTCACCATTGATTGGTCCTTTTTCGCTCCAAGGCCAAAGATTGCTCAGGCCCTCAGCTGACTCCCAGTCACTCTATTCAGAGAGACCCTCATTTTTCTCTCTCCTAACTGCAGCTCACATCTTGGCGTGTTACTCAGGAGCCTCAACACACTCGCCTCTGCTTCAACGTCCCGCAGACTCACTGGCTCACCAGCAGTAACACACGCTGAACCCATTTCCTGCAGGTGCTCTCCTAATCTGGAGAAATCCATGTTTTTCTTATATGTAAATGAGCTGTTAAAATCTATGGGCCAGACATAGATCTCCCTAAGAATCTGCCTTCAGAGATTACTTTCAATGAAACGGGAAGTTACCAGTGTTTTACATGTAGATCAGGAGAGCAGACTGTCAGTCATTACATGTCTCACACTGGTAACACCTCCTTTCATTTAATATAAGCTCTGAAGGCAGATTCTCAGGGAGATCTATGTCTGGCCCACAGATCTTAACAGCTCATTTACATATTAATAAAAATATGTATTTCTCTGGAGTAAATATTGGATCACAGATATCAAGATATCAGTTTATTCAACTTTCTATGACCTACATGACCACTTCCATGCTTCCTTATCTGCAGCTTTCATCACATTACACCTTCAGCTGCTGCAACCATCCCACAAGGGGGCAAACCAGATAGGGTGAGGGTAGGAGCTGATCCCACATCACCTTTATCCTGGTGTTGAGAGGCTTCAGACAAAACTCGGCGAAAGGGAGCCTTAGGCAATGTTCACATGTGTTTTACAGCGTTTTTTTCTGCAGGCAAAACCTGCACTCCTGGGAGTAAAAAAAGTTGCTCACAAAAATCAAGTTTTGTTAAGTTTTTGCTTTTTTTCATGTGTTTTTGCTGCATCTTTGTTGCATTTTTTGCTGTGGATTTTGGTGCGGATTATATGTGTTATTCGTCTATAGTACATGTTTAATAAAGTTGACTTTATTCACCGTATGGTTGTGTATTTTGCAGTGTTTTTGCACTTACTCATTACTTTCTATGGTGAAAAACCACTGAAAAAAAACAAAAAAAGTTGACATACTGCAGATTTTAAAAACATAGCAATTTTCCAATTCAGGAAACAAAACTGCTGCAGAACCCAATGTGTGAACATAGCCTTACAATTCCACAACTTTTCCGTCTTCACTAGAGATGAGCGTTGTTCTACTCGAACTGTTCGCCAATCTCAAATTCAAGCTGTTTTGGGCGGTGTTCGAGCCGTTCAGCGAACACGAACAATTTGAGAAAAATTTGGCTGTTCGAGGTTATGTTCGATAACTGTTCGTGCACCAAAATCATAACTGGATTTTTTCTCAGTAATGATGAAAATTAATGTTAATACGCAGTTTGAGTGTACAGCGGGGTGGGGGGAGGGGCAGGGGATGGATCTCTGCAGGAACAATGAAGATCTCCATTTTTTTTTCTCTTTCCCGCATTTGCAGTGGGGAGGTGCAATCTGTCAGCCTATCAGCAGCGCACACACGGAGCGAAGTGCTTTTTTTCACACAAGCAAGGGCATGTGTCATTGGCAGTGTATGTCACATGTCCTTGCCCTATAAGACCAAGCCATTTTCCCCGTCGCCACCATTTTCTCACTGCTGCAGCTGCGTGTTAGACGGCACCGCTGTTGCTGTGTGCGCTATACCTTGTTAATTTCAAGCCAATTTTCGCACAAATATACAGATAGCTTGGGAGTAGGGAATAGTTGTGATTGCAGTCCTTTTAAGGACTAGGTTACAGCATTTCCTACGACTTTTATCAGGGAGGTCTGTGCTCTTAAATAGATAGGTTGTGGGAATAAAGACTAATTGTAATTGGAGTCCTTTTCAGGACTAGGTTACATGAGTTCCTATCAGTTTTTGCCAGGCAGGTCTGTGCCAGTGCTGTGCAAGTTTTTTTCACAGCATTTGGCTGAATCTAGCAAAGCTAATCCTTTTTGGCCTATTGCAGAGTGTGTTAGTCAGTGGAGTAGCCTATCTGTGTTGCAAGATATAACACCTGTGTATAGAATACCAATTTTTTTACTGCACCTAGTGAAGTAAAATCTTTTGGGCATAGCATCATTCTATTAGTCCATCTATACTGACCTCCATCAGGTTGCAAACTGAATATAATTTTTTTCTGCATCTAGCTCTGAAAAAATATTTGGGCTTCTAGCAGTGTGTGGGACTTGTTCTATTAGTCCATCTATACTGACCTCCATCAGGTTGCAAACTGAATATAATTTTTTTCTGCATCTAGCTCTGAAAAAATATTTGGGCTTCTAGCAGTGTGTGGGACTTGGTCTATTAGTCCATCTATACTGACCTCCATCAGGTTGCAAATTAAAAATAATTTTTTTCTTCATTTAGCTCTGAAAAAATATTTGGGCTTCTAGCAGTGTGTGGGACTTGTTCTATTAGTCCTTCTATACTGACCTCCAGCAGGTTGCAAATTGAATATAATTTTTTTCTGCATCTAGCTCTGAAAAAATAGTTGGGCTTCTAGCGGTGTGTGGGACTTGGTCTATTAGTCCATCTATACTGACCTCCATCAGGTTGCAAACTGAATATAATTTTTTTCTGCATCTAGCTCTGAAAAAATATTTGGGCTTCTAGCAGTGTGTGGGACTTGGTCTATTAGTCCATCTATACTGACCTCCATCAGGTTGCAAATTAAAAATAATTTTTTCTTCATTTAGCTCTGAAAAAATATTTGGGCTTCTAGCAGTGTGTGGGACTTGTTCTATTAGTCCTTCTATACTGACCTCCAGCAGGTTGCAAATTGAATACAATTTTTTTCTGGATCTAGCTCTGAAAAAATAGTTGGGCTTCTAGCGGTGTGTGGGACTTGGTCTATTAGTCCATCTATACTGACCTCCATCAGGTTGCAAATTAAAAATATTTTTTTTCTGCATCTAGCTCTGAAAAAATATTTGGGCTTCTAGCAGTGTGTGGGACTTGGTCTATTAGTCCATCTATACTGACCTCCATCAGGTTGCAAATTCAAAATAATTTTTTCTGCATCTAGCTCTGAAAAAATATTTGGGCTTCTAGCAGTGTGTGGGACTTGGTCTATTAGTCCATCTATACTGACCTCCATCAGGTTGCAAATTAAAAATAATTTTTTTCTTCATTTAGCTCTGAAAAAATATTTGGGCTTCTAGCAGTGTGTGGGACTTGTTCTATTAGTCCTTCTATACTGACCTCCAGCAGGTTGCAAATTGAATATAATTTTTTTCTGCATCTAGCTCTGAAAAAATAGTTGGGCTTCTAGCGGTGTGTGGGACTTGGTCTATTAGTCCATCTATACTGACCTCCATCAGATTGCAAATTAAAAATAATTTTTTTCTGCATCTAGCTCTGAAAAAATATTTGGGCTTCTAGCAGTGTGTGGGACTTGGTCTATTAGTCCATCTATACTGACCTCCATCAGGTTGCAAATTAAAAATATTTTTTTTCTGCATCTAGCTCTGAAAAAATATTTGGGCTTCTAGCAGTGTGTGGGACTTGGTCTATTAGTCCATCTATACTGACCTCCATCAGGTTGCAAATTAAAAATAATTTTTTTCTTCATTTAGCTCTGAAAAAATATTTGGGCTTCTAGCAGTGTGTGGGACTTGTTCTATTAGTCCTTCTATACTGACCTCCAGCAGGTTGCAAATTGAATATAATTTTTTTCTGCATCTAGCTCTGAAAAAATAGTTGGGCTTCTAGAGGTGTGTGGGACTTGGTCTATTAGTCCATCTATACTGACCTCCATCAGGTTGCAAATTAAAAATAATTTTTTTCTGCATCTAGCTCTGAAAAAATATTTGGGCTTCTAGCAGTGTGTGGGACTTGGTCTATTAGTCCATCTATACTGACCTCCATCAGGTTGCAAATTAAAAACAATTTTTATCTGCATCTACAGTACCTCTGAAAAAATATTTGGGCTTCTAGCTGTGTGTGGGACTATTTGTATTAGTCCATCTATACTGACCTCCATCAGGTTGCAAACTGAATATATTTTTTTCTGCATCTACCTCTGAAAAAATATTTGGCCTTCTAGTAGTGTGTCGGACTTTCTCTATTAGTCCATCTATACTGACCTCCATCAGGTTGCAAATTAAAACTAATTTTTATCTGCATCTACAGTACCTCTGAAAAAATATTTGGGCTTCTAGCTGTGTGTGGGACTATTTGTATTAGTCCATCTATACTGACCTCCATCAGGTTGCAAATTCAAAATAATTTTTTTCTGCATCTAACCCAGCCAATAGTTTTGGCCTAATACCACAGTTTGGCCACTCAGCTCTGCTCGGTTACCATCCATTGTTTTTTTGTGCAAACAACTCCAGAGTTGTGAATTAGTTAACCACCAAAATGAGTGGAAAAAGGCCTGCTGCTGGTGGAAAGGGGAATAGGCGTGTTGGGAAGGGGAAAAAAGGTTGTGTCCGTGGGGTAGGTGTTAAAGCAACAGTAACATCTGCAGAAGAAAGACCATCTTCCAGCCAAACTAAAATGTCTACTTCTTTTAGCGGACAATGTGATAAGATCCCTTTCTTACGGCCACGCCAATCGCTACAAATTCCAGATGAGGCACAAAAACAGCAGGTGCTTCAACGGATATCAAGTGCTCCTTTAAGTGGGCTCTCCTCCACATCAACTTCAACATCACAAATACTCCAGTCCTCAAAGGTGTCACCCAAATCGCACTTGCTTCCTCACAGCTCCCAAATCTCCAGCTGCCCGTCTGAGTATGAGGTAGAACAGATGGTTGAGTCTGCAGAGCTGTTTACTCATACTATAGCCTGGGAATCAGAGGTCGACTCCAACGCTTCTGTGAATCCAGACGAGGAAATGATCTGCACTGATGCCCAGAATCTTTATGAGTCGGATCCAGGACCAGACGCAGAAGGTTCTGACCATAATGTAGACCCTCATTCCCAAACTGTAACTCCTGTTGGTGGAGACAATGAGGAAGACGATGATAAGACTCAAATACCTGATTGGAGCGACAACTTTAGTTTTTTGTCAGGGCAGGAACAGGTTGGCTCTGAGGACGACGGGTGTGATAACGCACAGGGTGATGATGATGAGGTCGGAGATCCCACTTACTGTCAACCCACAGTCAGCCAAGAGATGAGGTCAGCAGAGGAGGTGGAGGAAGATGCTAGTGACGACGAGGTCAGGTTGCGCCTTCCTGGACAGAGACGTAGTACTGGAAGCACGTCAACAACTGCATCCTCAAACACAACTCTGCCTCTCACCACAAGTCGTGGTGGCTCTTCAGGTCGCATGGGTGCTAAGCCTTGCATAGCCTGGGCATTTTTTCAGATCGATAAAGATGACCCAACTCGTGTTATCTGTAACATTTGTCAGCAAAAGCTAAGTAGAGGCCAAAAAATACATAGTTTGAGTACTTCATGCATGAATCGGCACATGGACATGAAGCATAAGTTGCAGTGGGAAGCTCAGTGTGCTACAATGCGGCCTAGCCGGCCGGGCCAATCACCGTCTGCCATATCTTGTGCATCCGCGGCCTCTTCATCCTCTGTGACTGGGGGGACAGCAGTCACACCTGTTTTGGGGCGCAGACCTGCCACCTCTTTACCCGCAACAGCCAGCGTGATTGGCAGGTCATCATTTTCTTTGGAGGTGGTAACACCAGCTGGTGTTGAGCGCTGTCCGACATCGATAGCACCACCTTTGGATCAAGGCAACCTAACATGTCCGCCTGCATCTTCCTCACAGACTGGCAGTTTGCCGGGGACACCCTTATCAACCCCGTCTAAGCACAATAGCCAGCCCTCGGTCCCTCAGATGTGGACAAGTAAAAGACCATTTCCTCCTAGCCATGAGAAAGCTAAGAGGTTGAATTTCACCATCTGCAAGCTCTTGGCTACAGAAATGCTGCCTTTCCGCCTGGTGGACACAGAGGATTTTCGAGACCTTATGTCCGTCGCAGTGCCCCAGTACCAGATGCCCAGTCGGCACTACTTCTCAAAGAAAGGTGTGCCTGCGCTCCACCAGCATGTCGCACACAACATCACCGCTTCTTTGAGAAACTCTGTGTGTGACAGGGTGCATTTCACCACAGACACTTGGACGAGTAGGCATGGACAGGGGCGTTACATGTCGCTGACTGGGCACTGGGTAACTATGGTGACACCAGGACAAGGGGCTGCTGTCCAAGTCTTGCCGTCCCCACGAGTTGTGCGTCAATCCTCTTTATGTCAAAGTTCCTCCACTGCTTCTGCCTCCTCAACCTCCTCTCGGTCTTCCACCTGCACCCAAAGCCTGTCTGGTCATGCCACAAGCTTTCTAACTGCGCAGAAGGGATCCTGCACACCTCCTTACTATGCTGGCAGTAGGGCTCAACGTCATCAGGCGGTTTTTACATTGAAATGTCTGGGAAATGTGAGTCACACAGCTGAGGAGTTGTGGTCAGCTCTGGAGAACCAATTTCATGAATGGTTGTCTCCACTGGACCTGAAACCAGGGAAGGCCGTGTGCGACAATGCTGCAAACCTGGGTGCGGCCCTTCGCCGGGGCAATGTCACACACGTGCCTTGTATGGCTCACGTGTTGAACCTGGTTGTCCAGCAATTTTTAGCACACTATCCCAGACTAAATGGCCTTCTGCAGAGGGCACGGTCGCTGTGTGCTCACTTCCGCCGTTCGCATCCCGCAGCTCAGCGACTTACATCTCTACAGAAGTCGTTGGGCCTGCCACTTCACCGGCTAAAATGCGATGTGCCTACCCGGTGGAATTCAACTCTGCACATGTTGCAGCGACTGTGGCAGCACCGACAAGCCCTGGTGCAATACGTTCTGACGTATAGCCTGGGCCAACGAGATTCAGAGGTGGGGCAAATCACGCTGGAGGAGTGGTCTCAGATCAGGGACCTATGCACCCTTCTGCACAGTTTTGAAATGGCGACGAAGATGTTTAGTGCTGACGATGCCATTATCAGCATGACTATTCCGGTGATTTACATGCTGGAGCACATGTTAAACAGAATTCGGAGTCAGGTGGTGGCACAAGAGGAGGTGGAGGAAGTAGAGGAGGAGGAGTTGTATGCGGAAGGGCTAACATCTGCAAGGTCCAGACGGTCGGCAGCACCAAGGCGGCAGGCATGTGAGGGTGGGGGAGATGGTTTTACCAGGGCGCATGGTAGCAGCCAAACTAGTGAGGAAGGTGCAGGAGCCCAGGAAGAAGTGGAGGACGAACTGATGGAAGACTCATCAGATGAGGGAGACCTTGATCACATTTCTGTTGTGCGAGGTTGGGGGGAGAGGACAGAGGAAGGAAGCATGATTGTTACCTCGCCACCAACACAACAGGGACTTGGTGCTCCTGGATGCGCAACACACATGAGTGCCTTCTTGCTGCACTACCTGCAACATGACCCTCGAATTGTGAGAATTAGAAATAATCCTGACTACTGGGTTGCCACACTGTTAGATCCCCGGTACAAAAGTAAATTTGCAGAAATTATTCCTGCCATAGAAAGGGATGCACGCATGCAGGAGTATCAGCAGAGACTGTTGCAGAATCTTACATGTGCTTTTCCACAAAATACCAGTGGTGCACGTAGTGAATCTCACAGTTCCAACTTGCCAACCGTGGGACCGTCAAGTGTTCAGCACTCAAACCGTAACAGAACCACAGTATTTGCTGGTAACATCAATTTTGCGGAATCATTTCACCACTTTTTTAGCCCATCCTTTGCAAGGCCACAGGAGACAAGAAGTCTGACACATAGTCAACGCCTAGAGACGATGGTACAGGAGTATCTCCAAGTAAACATTGAAGCCACGACTGTGTCACTGGACCCTTGCTCTTTTTGGGCTTCCAATCTGGATAAATGGCCGGAGCTAGCCACTTACGCCTTGGAGATCTTGTCATGCCCCGCAGCCAGAGTTCTGTCTGAACATGTGTTCAGCGCTGCTGGTGGTGTGCTGACAGATAAGCGCACGCGGCTCTCCACTGATAATGTAGACAGACTCACGTTCATAAAGATGAACAAATCATGGTTCCGAAACGACTTTTCTACCCCTGTGTCATCCTGGGGAGAGTAAAAGCTTGATGATTGGTTAAAATCACCCTACCAACCGTTTTAAGCTTTCAAATTACTAATCATGTTTATCTGTATCTTGACTGGAAAATAATTTGGGCTTTGTAGCAGTGTGCAGCACTGATCCTATTAGGCCATCTATACTAAAGCTTCACCAGATTTAAAATTAAAAATAATTTTTAGCTGCATCTAGCCCGGAAAATAATTTTGGGGCTCCGAGATGCGCAAGGCACATAAGTGCCTTCTTGCTGCACTACCTGCAGCATGACCCTCATATTGTCAGAATTCGAAGTAATCATGACTACTGGGTTGCCACACTCTTAGATCCCCCAAACTTTTCGATCAACCTTTTCATTTTAATAAAGACCAAAAAAATGGTCATTTTTGAAATTATAAGCATTAGCAGGTTGTTAGAAACTGAAATCAAACAGTTTTCAACTCAAAACTTTATTCTAGGTGATGTTACATTTTCACATAGGACCCCTTGTTCGAAAGGAGCTTCTGAACTCTCTCGTCCATTGAATTTGTCAGGTTTTGGATGGTTTCTGCTTCAATTGTTTTGCATGAGGACAGAATACCCTCCCAGAGCTGTTGCTTAGATGTGAACTGCCTCCCGCCATCATAGACACTCCTTTTAATGATGCTCCAAAGGTTCTGAATGGGGTAGAGGTCAGGGGAGCATGGGGGTCACACCATAAGTTTGTCCCCTTTTATGCCCATATCAGCCAGAGATGCAGATGTTTTATGTGCAGCATGAGATGGTGCATTATCATGCAGAAAAATGATCTTGCTGTGAAATACACGGTTCTTCTTCTTGAACCATGGCAGGAAGTGCTGTTTGAGAAAATCCACATACATTATGGAGTTCATCTTTAGCGCCTTCAGGGATCCTAAAGGGGCCGACAATCTCTCTCCCCATGATTCCAGCCCAAAACATTACTCCACCTCCTCCTTGTTGGCGCTGTAGCCGTGTTTGCGTGGGGTGTCCATCAACCAGCCATCCTCCACTCCATCCATCTGGACCATCGAGCGCTGCACGGCACTCATCCGTGAACAAAACAGTTTTGAAATCAGTCTTCATGTAATGTTTGGCCCACTGGAGCCGTTTCTGCTTGTGTGAAGTGGATAGAGGAGGTCGACAGGATGGCGCATGCACAGCTGCAAACCTCTGAAGGACCCTGCATCTTGTTGTTCGGGGGACGTTGGAGGCACAAGCAGCTTCAAAAACTTGTCTGCTGCTATGACAAGGCTTTTTTGCCGCTGCTCTTTCAACCTGACGTAATTGCCTGTAGGAAAGAGTCCTCAATTTGCCCTTATCAGCACGCACACGTGTGTACTGTGAATCAGCTACATACTTCTTGATTGCCAAGACACTTCATCCTGATCATCGCACAATGTTGATTGTAGTCATGCCTTGACCTAAACACTCCACAATTTGTTGCTTCTCAGCAGCCGACACATCCTTTTTCTTTCCCATTTTGGCAGAAAATGTAGGCTGCTTAATAATGTGAGAGAGCCTTCTTAAGTAGTCTTGCCTTTCATTGGACACACCTGCCAAACTAATTAGCACAGGTGTCTGCAATTGCTTACAGTGATATAAAGAGCCCTGACACACATCACCATCAATGAGTTTAACTGACAAACAAACAAATTCTTCCCTTATCACTCCTAAACACTTTTTGTATAATAATTTGGAACGCAGTGTACATGTGCTTTTCCACAAAACACCAGTGGTTCACGTAGTGAATCTTACAGTTCTAACTTGCCAACCGTGGTCTGTATGGAGTTGTTCAATAAAGGGCCCAAAATTAAGATAACATAGATGGGAGAGGTCTCTATGAATAGGAATTCCTAAGTATTTGATACCCTGTGAGGGCCAGGCAAAGGGAAAGTTGGACTGGATGGAATCCTATATGGATTTGGGGAGGGAGACATCGAGGGCCTCAGACTTCGCTGCATTGATTTTAAAATTTTACCATGTAACAAAGTGATCTATTTCAGCCATAACAGCATGGATGGATATATGTGATTGAGTGATATATACTAGGACATCATCAGCAAATAGAGAGCACTTGTACTCGGTGCCTCCCACCTCAATCCACCTAATATTGGGGTTATGGCGAATTGATGAGAGCAGGTGCTCCGTCACTAGGATGTATAAGAGAGGGGACAGAGGACATCACTGCCTTGTCCCATTGGTGATTGTGAAAGGTGATGAAAATGTTCTGACGCACCCCCTGGGCCTTGGGACACCCGGAGCCGGACCCTTTTTGGTGGATGCTGGTGGTTGTAGTCTTCGTGGCGGCGACCCAGTTCCGTGGCTCAGGGCGGTCAAACCAGTGGCGGAACTATTTATGTGGTTTTCATGTTTAAATGTCCGACTACGCCACCCGTGGATTGCGGTCAGAGTGAACCGCCGCTACAGGGCAGACCACTGAGGCTGGTGTTGTGGGTGCAGCAGAGCGTAGCATAACTCCCCACGGGAGGAGTATAGCCTCAGGGCAGTGTATGCGGAGGATGGGGGTGATGGTGCAGGGCAGCAGCAGTAACGACACGGAGTCAGTGATGCAGTTCAGGGCCTTTACTCACAGTTCTTATTATCCAGACCACGTCTGCAGGTAACGGCTGCCCACGTCGTACTGTGCTCACCAGGTGAGGGGCTCAGACAACTCCCAGATAACTTTGGAGCACTTCACAGGACCCCCTTTGTGTGTCCTTTGTCTGGCCTTTCTTACCAACACTTCTGTCCGGCTGCCTCGGGCCTCCTCTTGGTAAACTTGGCGCCAGTTTCCCTGACCCTATGTGGTGCCTTCCTAGCGGGTGTAGCGAGGGGCTGCGCCACATAAAATGTCAGAGCCTCCGGTTTCTAGCTGAGGGTCGTTTCCTGCCTCCACTAGTTCGGGGACCGGTCTCCCCCTTTGGCCTGACCCCTCCACGCAGGTGGATTCGGGCGTGCGGTGGCGACTCGCCCGTCCGCACCCCTGGGATCCCTTCATTCCTCGTTCCTGGAGCCTTCTCCGCTCCTCTTCCTTCCTTCTCCCTCTTCCAGGCCTGGGCCTCTGTTACTAGGCCCGCCTCCGGAGCAGAGCTCATGCAGAGCCCCTGCTCCCTGCCACTTCTGCTCAGACTTCTCTGCACTGAACTAAGATGGTGCCCACCTTTTATACTCCCTTCTCAATGCACCCAGGAACTGCTTCCTCCCTGCTCCTGCACTACAGGGTTCCCCTTCCTCAGTGTTCCCTCCCCCCACTCCAGCCAGGGACAGGGACTGTCGTGCCCATCTCAGGGGCATATTGGTCGCCCTGCCCCACGGCAATGTGGTGTAATGCATGCAGGTGTCGGGTCCTGATCCACACTCCATCCTTACCTGAGAGTGAGATATCACACCTCTGGGTGAGGTGCAATACGTCTGTAGCAACCGAGCCCTCAGGGTGCTACAGTTCCATTTATCTTCAGCCTAGGTGACGTATTGCGATACAGGGCCGTGATTTTGGCTATAAAAGGGTCCCCTAGACCCCTACCCCAAGCTTTTTAAGAGAATCATATATGGCGTGCCAGGAGACTCTATGGAATGCTTTCTCAGCATCCAACGAGAGTATCTAATTACAAATTTTTAACTGCATCTAGCCCAGGAAATACTTTGTGCCTAGTAGCAGTGTCTGCTAGTGAGCGGATTATCCCGGCTGTTAAGCAAGCTGCACCACCTGTAGTTTAGACACTTAATGTTTTCAAAGGAAATGCTTCGGGACCATGGGATACTTAGTGAAGAGCATCAGGAGGCACCCCAAGGCATAGGGGCTGGGACTGGCAGTAGGATGCCTTGCGGTGGACAGCCGAGCTCGATCCTTATAAAAGCTTTTTAACTGCAGCAGCTTTAGTGGACGCTACTGGAGCTGGAATTACCGCGGCTGCTGGCATGAGACTTGCCCTCCAATAGATCCTTGTAAATGGATTTAAAGTGTATTCATTCAAATTAGAGAGACAATTTAAATTAAAAAGCTTAGAGCTGCCTCCACCACAGGGGGGCTCGCTCGACCCACCAGCGGACAGGCACCAGTATTGGGAGAGGGGGGCTGGCCGTCAGGGTTCACCGCGGCTCTGGCACAAACCCGGCGACACGGAGGTGGCACGGGCAGGAGCGGACTGGCCGTGTCGGCTTCTCACTTTTTGGATTTTAGAAGAGCATGACATGCCTATATCTGTGTCTCCCCCTCCTTTTACTCCTCCACCTCTTTTATTTTCGCATGACTATATGTACTTGTCACTTTTCCATGTGTTAGTTATGTCTTCTGAGCAGTTTGTTAGCTTTTGGACACCTTTGAAGGTGTTTTCTATGTGTTTCTATGTGTTTTTGTTTGCCTGCCATTGGTTTTAACGGTGTTCGAAGGTGTTCGACGAACAGTTCGACGAACAGTTCGGCGAACACACGGGTGTTCGACGAACCGAACCGAACTCGAACACTACGGGGGTGGCTCAACACTAGTCTTCACACTGAAAAGCTTCAAGAAAAGATGAGTGATTTTGTTGTGACGGACATTAATTGTTAACAAATGAATAGACCAAGGAAACATAGAAGCATTTGGATCAAATATGATAAATACTTTTATGCCCAAAAAGTATTCTCGGAGTAATACCTTTATTGGCTAACCAGGGAAAAAAAAATATTTGCTGGCTTTCAGGGCACAGAGGCTGCTTCGTCAGGCAGGATTAGAAATTAATTAGTAAGACAAGAGCACAACATCTAAGAGATATTACAACAGGACGTTTCTTCATGAGGCTAACACGTGACCATAATATAATTTTTTATTGTACATCTATAGAATATGATAAAAGACGTCACAAAAAAGGTCAGGTAATTATTAGTGTTGAGCGAGCATGCTCGACACTGCTCGTTACTCGCCCGAGCATCATGCTACTCGGGATGTTCGGCGAGCACCGAGCATTTCTGGGTTACTCGGGCGGTAGCTCGGGCCTCCGCCCTGCATGTTTGTCTCTCTTTACAGAGCCAATGAACATGCAGGGATTGCCAGCCAGTCACTGTAATGCCGCAGCCATGTTGTTTGTGGGCATTACAGTGATTGGCTGGCCACACAGCGTCACCTCGAGTATTTAAAACCGGGCGCCGCCATCTTGGACACAGTCGCTCCGGATCAGACGGTGTAGGGAGAGTGCTGCTGAGTTAGGGAGAGATATATAGTGCGAAATAGGTAGTGTAGGGTCTCTAAAGCCTGCCAGATCAAACAAACAGTCCTTCTCAGGACTAATATCCATCCCAGATATCAGGCAGGCAGGCAGGCTGTATAGGAGACGCAGTGGTTATACCAGCAAACGCTGCATTACAGTCCTTTGAGCTCCTGTTGGTCAAATTGCTAGACTTATCACTCCGGTCTCAGGGGCCAGGAAAAATCTTTTTTTTTTCATCTAAATCCTGTATTTATTTATTTTTCCTCAGTCAGACTGTCCAAAACCTTTGGGTATCCCCCCCCCCCCCGAAAAAAAATTGAGTGTGTCTGTGACTGTTCAGACACCCATATATCTGTTTAAAAGAGTCTGGTGTAGGCCAGAAAAATAGAACTGTGGTTTTGCAGTTCCATGGGTCAAATCTCTGTATTATCCTGTTTTTTCATTTTTTGCTGAAAAAAAAACTGTACTAGTGTCTCCCTGACTGGTCAGAAACCAATATATCTGTTTAAAAGAGTCTGGTGTACACCAAATAACTATAACTGTGGTTTTGGAGTTCCACGGATCAAATCTCTGTATTGTCCTACTTTTGGCATTTTTTGCCATAAAATAAACTATAATAGTGTCTCCCTGACTGGTCAGACACCAATGTATCTGATTAAAAGAGTCTGGTGTACGCCACATAACTATAACTGTGGTTTTGCAGTTCCACGGGTCAAATCTCTGTATTATCCTGCTTTTGGCATTTTTTGCCGTAAAAAAAAAACTGTAATAGCGTCTCCCTGACTGGTCAGACAACAATATATCTGTTTAAAAGAGTCTGGTGTAGGCCAGAAAAATAGAACTATGGTTTTGCAGTTCCATGGGTCAAATCTCTGTATTATCCTGTTTTTGGCATTTTTTTGCCATAAAAAACTGTAATAGTGTCTCCCTGACTGGTGAGACACCAATATATCTGTTTAAAAGAGTCTGGTGTGCGCCACATAACTATGACTGTGGTTTTGCAGTTCCACGGGTCATATCTCTGTACTATCCTGCTTTTGGCATTTTTTCCCGTAAAAAAAAAACTGCAATAGTGTCTCCCTGACTGGTCAGACACCAATATATCTGTTTAAAAGAGTCTGGTGTAGGCCAAAAAAATATAACTGTGGTTTTACAGTTCCACGGTCAAATCTCTGTACTATCCTGTTTTTGGCATTTTTTGCCGTAAAAAAAAACTGTAATAGTGTCTCCCTGACTGGTCAGACACCATTATATCTGTTTAAAAGAGTCTGTTGTACACCACATAACTATAACTGTGGTTTTGCAGTTCCACGGGTCAAATCTCTGTATTATCCTGCTTTTGGCATTTTTTGCCATAAAATAAAGTATTATAGTGTCTCCCTGACTGGTCAGACACCAATATATCTGTTTAAAAGAGTCTGGTGTAGGCCAGAAAAATATAACTGTGGTTTTGCAGTTCCACGGGTCAAATCTCTGTATTATCCTCTTTTTGGCATTTTTTGCCATAAAAAAAGCTGTAATAGTGTCTCCCTGACTGGGCAGACGCCAATATATCTGTTTAAAAGAGTCTGGTGTAGGCCAGAAAAATATAACTGTAGCTTTGCAGTTCCACTGGTCAATTCACTGTATTATCCTGCTTTTGGAACTTTTTTGCCGTATAAAAAAACTGTAATAGTGTCTCTCTGACTGGTCAGACAAGAATATATCTGTTTAAAAGAGTCTGGTGTACGCCACATAACTATGACTGTGGTTTTGCAGTTCCACGGGTTAGATTTCTGTATTATCCTGCTTTTGGCATTTTTTGCCATAAAAAAAACTGTAATTGTTAGAACCCTCCTGTTAGTTATTTCTATTTTGCTGGTCACATGACTTTTTGCCTATTTAATCCAGCTCCGCCCTCCTGGCCTTGCTGGACTTCAGTGTTTCATTTACTCTTAAGCTAGCCAGGTGCCTTGTACCTTACTCTGTAGTTTGCTTGGTCTTTTGACCACTTGAACTTCTGTTTGTTTGTTTGTCTTTTCTCTGCTACATTTCTGCT
This sequence comes from Phyllobates terribilis, assembly GCF_046119375.1. Taxonomy (NCBI): domain Eukaryota; kingdom Metazoa; phylum Chordata; class Amphibia; order Anura; family Dendrobatidae; genus Phyllobates; species Phyllobates terribilis. Next base: position 166,317,463 of record NW_027362763.1, read on the forward strand.
AGGAGGTGTCCAACTATATCCCAGTCCTTAGTTCTTGTAGGGACCCCTCCCTTATATCTATAGGTCTGCGTTCAGACTAGCCGAGGACTTAGGCGGGTCTGTTCACAAGGAACAGGTCCCCCGCTGCATCGTAGGGAATCAGCTTAGTCCTATTGTAGGGACAGTTTTCCTATCTTTCCTTAGTGTTTGTAGCAGTTCATAACAGTAATAGTGTCTCCCTGATTGGTCAGACACCAATATATCTGTTTAAAAGAGTCTGGTGTACGCCACATAACTACAACTGTGGTTTTGCAGGTCCACGGGTCAAATCTCTGTATTATCCTGCTTTTGGCATTTTTTGCCGTAAAAAAAACTGTAATAATGTCTCCTTGACTGGTCAGACACCAATATATCTGTTTAAAAGAGTCTGGTGTACACCACATAACTAGAACTGTGGTTTTGCAGTTCCACGGGTCATATCTCTGTATTATCCTGCTTTTGGCATTTTTTGCCATAAAATAAAGTATAACAGTGTCTCCCTGACTGGTCAGACACCAATATATCTGTTTAAAAGAGTCTGGTGTACGCCACATAACTAGAACTGTGGTTTTGCAGTTCCACGGGTCAAATCTCTGTATTATCCTGCTTTTTGCATTTTTTGCCATAAAAAAAAACTGTAATAGTGTCTCCCTGACTGTTCAGACACCAATATATCTGTTTAAAAGAGTCTGGTGTTGGTCAGAAAAATATAACTGTGGTTTTGCAGTTCCACGGGTCAAATCTCTGTATTATCCTGTTTTTGGCATTTTTTGCCATAAAAAAAACCTGTAATAGTATCTCCCTGACTGGTCAGACATCAATATATCTGTTTAAAAGAGTCTGGTGTAGGCCAGAAAAATATAACTGTAGTTCTGCCGTTCCACTGGTCAATTCTCTGTATTATCCTGCTTTTGGCACTTTTTTGCCGTAAAAAAAAACTGTAATAGTGTCTCTCTGACTGGTCAGACAACAATATATCTGTTTAAATGAGTCTGGTGTAGGCCAGAAAATTAGAACTGTGGTTTTGCAGTTCCACTGTACTAATCTCTGTATTATCCAGCTTTTGGTATTTTTTCTGTAAAGAAAAACAGTAATAGTGTCTCACTGATTGTTCAGACACAAATATATCTGTTTGAAAGGTTCTGGTGTATGCCACATAACTATAACTGTGGTTTTGCAGTTCCACGGTTCACATTTCTGTATTATCCACTTTTGGGCCTTTTTTACATAAAAAAAAACAGTTTGAGTGTGTCGCTGACTGTTCAGCCCCAAATATATCTATTTAAAAAAGTCTGGTATACGCCAGTAAATTAGAACTTTGGTTTTGCAGTTCCACGGTTCAAATCTCTGTATTATCCATCTTTTTTTTTTTCCGTAAAGAAAAACAGTAATAGTGTCTCCCTGATTGTTCAGACACAAATATATCTGTTTGAAAGATTCTGGTGTACGCCACATATCTATAACTGTGGTTTTGCCATTCCATGGTTCAAATCTCTGTATTATTCACTTTTGGGCCTTTTTTACAAAAAAAAAACAGTTTGAGTGTGTCGCTGACTGTTCAGCCCCAAATATATCTTTTTAAAAAAGTCTGGTATACGCCAGTAAATTAGAACTGTGGTTTTGCAGTTCCACTGTTCAAATCTCTGTATTATCCAGCTTTTGGCCTGTTTTACGTAAAAAAACAGTAATAGTGTCTCCCTGTCTGTTCAGTCACAAATATATCTGTTTAAAAGTTTCTGGTGTAGGCCAGAGAAATAGAACTGTGGTTTTCCTCTTCCACGGTTCTAATCTCCTTTTTATTACCCTTTTTCCATTCATAGTGCGAGTGTAAGCTATTTTACTTAATTTACAATGGGCAAGGCGCGTGGCAAGGGACGTGGAACTGGACGTTCTGGTGATGGTGCGTGTAGAGGACGGGGCCGAGGCCAAGGTGAAAATGTGCCACAACCAACAGCCACATCTTTTCGCTCCCACTTCTTGACTGAATTACTAGGGAAGCACACTGCAACACCAGTATTGCGAACTGATCAGTGTGAACAGGTTATTAATTTGATAGCAGATAATACTTCCAGTTACCTGGGCACCACCACCTCCGGTCTGTCTTCCACACAGTCAAGTTTTAGTAGCCGTGAGTCTCGACCGCATACTCCTCCTCACCCTGATGCTCCTTCCTCCCACCATGCCGAGTGTCGTCAGACAGCAACTGATCCCACACTTTGACACTCTGAAGAGCTGTTCACTGGTTCATTTCCATATTTGTGCCCCTTGCCTGCTCCGCTTGAAGTGGTGGAAGAGGAGATCCCATGTAGCGATGCCCAAATATTTGAACAGCCACGGCCAGAGGAAGTCGACAATTGTGGCAATTTGTCACAAGAGGTGGACGATGACGAGACACAATTGCCACAAAGTGAGGAGGAGGATCGTGGTGCGCATGTGGAAGAGGAGGAGGTGGTGGATGATCTAGTAACTGACCCAATGTGGCAGGAGGACACACAGAGCGAGGCCAGCAGCACACAGGGGGAGGGAGGCAGAGTACCCCAACAGGCAGGAAGAAGCAGTGTGGGGGCCGCACACAGAAGGCGGGCAACAGTTCCCCGTAACACCAACACGAGGGACATTGCCAGTACAACCGGTAAGTCTTCCAGAGTCTGGAATTTTTTTAAAGACTCTGCTGATAACCCTTAAAAGGCCATTTGTACCACCTGCCAGGCCAGCATCAGCAGGGGTGACAAAACTACCAGCCTGACCACCACCAGCATGATCAGGCACATGGCAGCAAAGCAACCCACTTTGTGGAGTGAACCCCAGGGTCCACGACCAGTGTCAGCGGGTGTCACCACTGCTTCTTCCGCTGTTGTGCATGTAATAGAACCCCCTGTTGTGCGTGCAAGGCATTCCCCTGTCCATACTGCATGCAAAGATGCCCCCTCCTCTCAGTCTTCACTTGTTATGGCAGTTTCTCAAGAAACAGCATCAACATTCATGTCCACGTCCCACCGCATCGTTCAATTGTCCATATCCCAGAGCTTTGAACGAAAGAACAAATTCGCAGCCAACGCCCCACAGGCCACAGTCCTAAATTCGCACATTTCATGACTGCTTGCGTTGGAAATGCTGTCTTTTAGGCTGGTGGAGACGGCATCCTTCCGCAACCTTATTGCGGTAGCCGTCCCCCGGTACTCGGTCGCCAGCCGACACTATTTTGCCCGGTGTGCCATCCCCGCACTACACAAGCATGTGTCCCAAAACATCTGCCGTGCCCTCAACAACGCAGTTACTGGGAGAGTCCACCTGACAACGGACACGTGGACAAGTGCTTGTGGCCAGGGACAGTACATCTCCCTGACGGCACACTAGGTAAACATATTGGAAGCTGGGACCCAGTCGGACCTTGGGACGGAACACATCCTTCCCACACCGAGGATTGCGGGCCCTATATCAGTCAGAGTTGCCCCCACAGTGTACTGCTCCTGCGCATCATCCTGCTCCTCCTCCTCCTCATGTTCTGCCTCCATCTCAGATATCACCACATCAGTTACAAGCTGGAAGCACTGCAGTACTGCCTCAGCCAAGCGGCAACGTGCTGTGCTGAAACTCATAAGCTTAGGTGATAAACCTCACACTGCTTGTGAGTTGTGGACAGCTGTGAAAGAGCAGGCAGATCTGTGTCTGAGACCGCTGAACCTAATTCCAGGCATGGTCGTGTGTGACAATGGCCGTAAACTGGTGGCGGCTCTGAGGTGAGGCAAGATCACACAAGTACCATGCCTGGCTCATGTGCGCTTCACGGCAGATGCTGGAAAGTGCGGACAGTCAGCGCTTCACGGGAGATGCTGAAAAGTGCGGGACCGGAGCCGGCAAGTTACAGTCAGCTGATCGGTTCTCCGGCAGATGCTGGAAGCGGCGGGACCGGAGCGGACGCCTCCCCCATCCATCGGATAGGTGAGTATCCATAGTTTTAAGGCAGTGTATGCACTGCAGCCAGAAGCTGTCTGTACATACACTGCTAGGGGGACACTCACAGGACACACAGACCCACACATTACATTACATTACATACAGACACATACATTACATTACATACAGGTGTAATCCTCCATCCTCACACTTCATTTCTCCTGCATCCTCCATAAAAAAACACAGGAAAAAAAGCAGTGTGTGAATGGAGGTGCTTCTTTTACCTGCGTAAAAAAACGCAGGTAAAAAAAGCAGGAAATACGCACGTGTAAAAATACGCAGGAAAAAAAGCAATGTGTGAACGCAGCCTAAAACTGTCTTGTTAAGATACTGTGACCTCCACCACTCTTCCAAGGGGCATTGATATTGTCTTTTTATTCCACTGCGACCTCCACCACTCTTCCAAGGGGCATTAATATTGTCTTGTTAATCTACTGTGACCTCCACCACTCTTCCAAGGGGCAATGATATTGTCTATTTATTCCACTGTGACCTCCACCACTCTTCCAAGGGGCATTAAAACTGTCTTGTTAAACTACTGTGACCTCCACCACTCTTCCAAGGGGCATTAGAAGCATCTTCTTAAGCTACTGTGACCTCCACCACTCTTCCAAGGGGCATTAAAACCATCTTGTTAAGCTACTGTGACCTCCACCACTCTTCCAAGGGGCATTAAAACCGTCTTGTTAAGCTACTGTGACCTCCACCACTCTTCCAAGGGGCATTGATATTGTCTTTTTATTCCACTGCGACCTCCACCACTCTTCCAAGGGGCATTAAACTTTCTTGTTAAGCTACTGTGACCTCCACGTCTCTTCCAAGGGGCATTAAAACCATCTTGTTAAACCACTCTGACCTCCACGTCTCTTCCAAGGGGCATTAAAAGCGTCTTGTTAAACCACTCTGAACTCCACAGCTCTTCCAAGGGGCATTGAAATGTTGTTTTTAATTAATTCTAACCTCCACGACTCTTCCAACGGGCATTGCATTTCCTCCTAATTTTAGTCAGCTTTTGGTTTTCAATGCATAGGCGAACACTAAGGGAGACCCACTCCCCAATAATGGGTAGAAGGTTTTTAGTACGCTGTAATCCACGTCTGTTTCAAGGGGCATTGCAGTTCCTCATAATTTTTGGAAAGCCTTCCATTCACTGCTTAGGCCAACAGTGTACAGGAGACCCAATTGCTATAAATGGGAAAAACGGTTTAGTTAAGGCCCTCTGACCTCCATGTCACTTCCAAGGGGCACTGGAGTGTCTTGAAATTTTTGGTAGGCATTGCATTCACTGTATGCCCTATAACTGTGTAGCCGAACCGCTCCTTTTGGTGCAGAAACATATCCTACAAGACATGTGTGGTTGACTGGCCTGATATTGATGTGAATGGTCCCTGTTCCTCCTGCTCTTTCTCCTTTGCCACCACCTCATCCATAATTCATCATCTGAAGCTTTGTTTTAATGGGAGTCATAGAACTGGGATAGTAGCAGGAAAACATCCAGTAATCCTCGGAGGAGGTATGATATGGGCCAAAACGCTGACCACCTCAGGCCTAGCCGCTACTACATACATGCGCTTGCATTCCAAGGAACAAAAAGCAGAGGAGATGGATGGTATCATGATCATGAATAATTTACTCGTTACTTAGGAGGCCGACCACTGCTGCTGTCTACCTTCTGAACTTTGTGTTGAAGCCTGATTGACCCAGGACCCGCAATCCTCTATGTCTGGAGGACGTGTTGCATTACAGTGTCCAACTGTGTCCCGGCTTCTACAATATTAACCCAGTGTGACGATGTCAGTCAGATGGACCATCCCTGGCCACATTCACTTGTCCAAGTGTTTGTGGTTAGGCTGTCCTTCAAATAGGGGCGGCTGGGGACCATTTATGGACACCCGGCCGCCCCTAGGTGGCTGGGGACCAAGCGTGGACACCCGGCCGCCGGGCGGCTGGGGACTGAGTATGGATACTAGGCCGCCGACGCAGCCATGACGTGGTGGCCAGATTCCGCCTCCACATGCCTAAAAGGCCCAATTTCAAGTGCAAGCAAGCTAGTAGTATGGTATTGCAGCCTGGGGGTGGGTGGGTGGGTGGCAGGCTGCATACTTGAGCTTGCATTGCAAGGAATGGGGGAGGTACAATTGAACACTGCCCTGGGACAAGGACTTGCACGGGGATAGTTGCAAGTCTGCATATTCTGATGCGGCAAGGATCACTTCTGATGGGCACACTTTTAGGCAGTGACCTGGGTGTCAGAGATGCTTCCAGGGGTCTTCCCCATGCTGTTCCCATGTCTTTTCAGCACTGTATGTGTAGCACCCTGAGGATTCGGCTGCTACAGGGGTATTACACCTCAAGCCAGAGGTGTGGTATTCCACTCCCGGGTAAGGATGGAGTGTGGAACTGAGCTAGTAGGCTGCATGCACTACATACATCCCATTTCCGGGGGACAGAACTACGGTACTCCCACCAGTATATGTGCAGGTACGACAGCGTCTGTCCCTGGCTGGAGTGGGAGGGGGGTGGAACATCCCAGTAGTGTAGGGGCAGATAGGGGGAGCAGTCTGGGTAAAGCTAGGAGCTCATTGGGTGCTGGTCACCTGGGCTCACACATAGAGGGAGTATAAAAGGTGGGCACCATCTTAGATCAGGGTGAGTTCAGCCTGAGGAGAAGCAGAGCAGAGGAGCTCAGCCAGGAGGGCTGACAGGGAGCTGTGGCTCCGGCTGGGCCCAGCTCCAGAACAGAGCCTGCTGAGAGAGAGAGAGAGAGGAGTAAGAAGGACCCAGAGAGGAAACAAGAAGAGAACCCCAAGATCCCAGAATAAGGACAGAAGGGTGAAGGGTTGGCGGACAAGGGTACCGGATCCCAAGCTGGCAGAGGCCAAAACAAACCTTAGCCAGGAACCGGAGGTCGTGGTCAGGATCTGCCACGACCCTCACCAAATCCACTAGAAAGGCACACCAAGTATAGGGTCAGGGAGCCCAGAGGAGGCTTGACCACCAAGAGACCCGAGGGAGCCGGCCAAAAGTGGATCCCTGGTGGGAACGGCCAGAGGAAGGGAGAGTCAGAAAGGAGCTCAGGACCACGCTCCGGAATTGCCTGGGGGTTAGCCGAGTCCAGGACCTGGTGGACGCAGCACGGCTCGGGTGGTCACTCAAGGCCAGAGTGACTAAAAGGACACCAGTAAGTAAAAACCCTGAACTGCATCTCCCGACTCTGAGTCTTCTTACTGCACCGTCACAACCCCCACCATCTACACCTGCTGCCCTGAGGCCATACCCCTCCCGTTGGGGGTTATACCATCACTGCTGCACATATACCACCGGCCTCAGTGGACTGCTCTGCAGCGGCGGCTTCAAAGCCGCACTCAACGGGTGGCGTAGTCGACACATCAAATTAACATCTACTGCCATAGACTGCCACTTAGTTTGACACCCTGGGCACGGACCGGGTCACCGCCACAAGGACTACTACCCCCATACAGATCCGGCTCCGGGTATCCCTTGCACACGGCCCAGGGGGCGCGTCATATGCATGTGTCACACAGCACATGGCCAGATAAGGTTGTAAAATGTTAAAATGACATTTCCCGGTGAATACATTTGTCACGGTTGAAAGCAATACAAAAGTGCAAAAACGCATAAAAAATGCTACTTGTGAACATAGCCCAAGGTGTGGAGGAGTATTTTTGTTTTTGGTTATTTATTTTACCTTATACCGAAGTTTTTACCATGGAACGGATATTCCTTAACATATTTCACAGGAAAGCAGTTTCAGTTTCGTTTTTGAACGTTTCATTGTGAGCCCGTAAAAGTGGCTTAATACCTCTGACCATGTTGTTGACAGCAGTGACCTAGGGGTCAGAAATGCTTCCTGGGGCGATCCCCATGCTGTCGCCATGTCATTTGAGCACTGTCATTATCGTTTTGGGAACTTTTTAGGCTTTCTGCAGAGTGCCGGGGGTGCCGCCGCAAAAATGCTCGGGTCTCCCATAGACTAACATTGGGCTCGTTGCTCGGGTCGAGCACCCGAGTATCACGGTGAGCTCGGCCAGAGCTTCGAGCACCTGAGCATTTTAGTGCTCGCTCAACACTATTCAGGACAGATCTTCAAGTGGTCTCTTGAGACTGCCGCTGAAGTTTCCCCTCCATCTTTGCTGATGAGGCACACTTTGGTGTTATCGTAACTTGAATTTAGGATGGTGTATGGCTCTACCTCCCACTGGTCATCTAATTTGTGGAGTCGTCTTTTCCTCTTAAGTACCTGTTCTCCAGGTGATAAGGGAATGACAGGTGCGTGCTGATTATAAGTTTTCTCTTACTTCTGTCTTGCCTGGGACAAACTTACCAGGTCTTGCTCTCTTCAGGTAAGCATGTGTACAGTTGGTGGAGTTTACCGGGATGTGATTATATAGGTCCACCAAATCTGGTAACTTCTCTGGCCACAGGCTACGTTCTTCAAGGGGCAACGTCTTCAACAGGTCTATCACTACCTGGTTCATCTTTTCACACAACCCGTTGGTCTAGGGATGATACGGCGTCGTCCTGATTTTCTTGCAGCCGTACAAGTTACAGAATTCCTGGAACATCTCTGCTTCAAAGGCTGGACCTTGGTCGGTAAGCACCCTTTCAGGGTAACCGTGCGGGCGACAAAAGTGCTGTTGGAACGCTTTGGCTGCCGTCTGAGCCGTCTGGTCTTTCACTGGCACTACTGGAGTAGTCGTCTACTATGGTGAGAGCGTAGACATAGCCTGACCGGCTTGGGGCTAGCTTCACGTGGTCCAAGGCTACCAGTTCAAATGGTTGTTTGGTGATTATGGGCTGCAGGGGAGCCCTCTGGCTGTCACGGTCTTTTCGTCTCAGGTTGCATGGACCACATTCTCGACACCATCTCTCGATTGCTTTCCTCATGCCAGCCCAGTAGTATCGCTCACGTAGCAAGACTTCCAACTTCATCAACCCGAAGTGTCCTGCTCCATCGTGGTACGCTTCTAAGACCATTGACGCATCCTGCCTCGGGACTATCACCTGCCAGACCAGTTCATGTGTCCGGGAGTTGATGCTTCTTCGACACAGCTTTCCTTCGTAGATGAACAGTTTTCCCTTCTCCTTCCACAACTGTTGGGTCTCCTGTGGATTGCTGATTGCAGGAGAATTTTCCCACGCTGTCAGTGACGTGCAGGAGGTGAGCTGAGTTCATTGGACATGAGCTCACCTCATGCACATCACTGACAGCGTGGGAGAATTCTCCTGCACTCAGCACTTCAGCGTGAGAATTTTCCCACGCTGTCAGTGACGTGCATGAGGTGAGCCGAGTTCATTGGACATGAACTCGGCTCATCTGGATGCCGTCACAGCGAGACAGTGAGGAGCGCAAGCATGCCTGCGCTTCTCAGTGTCTGCGGGATGACAGACTGGATGGCAGCGTTCTGCTGCGGTCCAGCCAGTCATCTCGATGTAGCAGAGCTGAAGCTGTCGTGGGAACCATGGAAAGGTAAGGATGAGGTTGGTTTATTATTTTTCTTTTATTGCAGGAGATCGTTGGCTTCAGCTGGAATGGGTGTGATGGTAAGTATGGTTTAATTTAGAACAATAAAGAATTGTGTCTTTATTTCAATTAAAGGACTTTATTCTGGGTGTTGTGTTTTTTTTAAATACTTTACTAGAAATTCATGGCGGTCATGTCTAATACTGGCGTGACCCCATGAATTTTGGGCTTGGGGCCAGCTGATAATACCAAGCTGGCCCTAACCCCTTTATTACCCAGTGAGCCACCGCACCAGGGCCCTGGATGAGTTGGGTACAGCGCCAGAAGATGGCGCTTCTATGAACGCGCCATTTTCCGGGGTGGCTGCGGACTGCAATTTGTAGCGGGGGGGGGGGGGGGCCCAGAAAGCTTGGGCCTCCCTGCGCTGCAGATTCCAGCCCCCAGCTGCCTAGTTGTACCTGGCTGGACACAAAAATAGGGCGAAGCCCCACGTACTTTTTTTTAAATTATTTCATGAAATTCATGAAATAATTAAGAAAAAAAGGCCTTCCCTATATTGTTGTGTCCGGCCAGGTACAAATAGGCAGCTGGTGGTTGGGGGCAGCCCGTTCCTGCCTGCTGTACCTGGCTGGACACAAATATAGTGCGAAGCCCCACTTCAATTTTTTTTAATTATTTCATGAAATTCATGAAATAATTAAGAAAAAAAGGGCTTCCCTATATTGTTGTGTCTGGCCAGGTACAAATAGGCAGCTGGTGGATGGGGGCAGCCCGTTCCTGCCTGCTGTACCTGGCTGGACACAAATATAGTGCGAAGCCCCACTTCAATTTTTTTAAATTATTTCAGGAAATTCATGAAATAATTTAAAAAAAATTGACGTGGGGCTTCGCACTATATTTGTGTCCAGCCAGGTACAGCAGGCAGGAACGGGCTGCCCCCAACCACCAGCTGCCTATTTGTACCTGGCCGGACACAACAATATAGGGAAGCCCTTTTTTTCTTAATTATTTCATGAAATAATTTAAAGAAAATTGACGTGGGGCTTCGCCCTGTTTTTGTGTCCAGCCAGGTACAACTAGGCAGCTGGGGGCTGGAATCCGCAGCGCAGGGAGGCCCAAGCTTTCTGGGCCACCCCCGCTGCAAATTGCAGTCCGCAGCCACCCCAGAAAATGGCGCGTTCATAGAAGCGCCATCTTCTGGCGCTGTACCCAACTCATCCAGGGCCCTGATGCGGTGGCTCACTGGGTAATAAAGGGGTTAGGGCCAGCTTGGCATTATCAGCTGGCCCTAAGCCCGAAATTCATGGGGTCACGCCAATATTAGACATGACCACCATGAATTTCTAGTAAAGTATTTAAAAAAAACACAACACCCAGAAAAAAGTCCTTTAATTGAAATAAACACACAATTCTTTATTGTTCTAAATTAAACCATACTTACCGTCACGCCCATTCCAGCTGAAGCCAACGATCTCCTGAAATAAAAGAAAAATAATAAAGCAACATCATCCTTACCTTTCCATGGTTCCCATGACAGCTTCAGCTCTGCTACATCGAGATGACAGGCTGGACCGCAGCAGAACGCTGCCATCCAGCCTGTCATCCCGCAGACACTGAGAAGCGCAGGCTTGCTTGCGCTCCACAGTGTCTCTCTGTGAGGGCATCCAGATGAGCCGAGTTAATGTCCAATGAACTCGGCTCACCTCATGCACGTCACTGACAGCGTGGGAAAATTCTCCTGCACTCAGCGCTTCAGCGTGGGAGAATTCTCACACTGAAGCGCTGAGTGCAGGAGAATTCTCCCACGCTGTCAGTGACGTGCAGGAGGTGAGCTGAGTTCATTGGACATGAGCTCACCTTATGCACGTCACTGACAGCGTGGGAAAATTCTCCTGCACTCAGCGCTTCAGCGGGAGAATTCTCACGCTGAAGCGCTGAGTGCAGGAGAATTCTCCCACGCTGTCAGTGACGTGCAGGAGGTGAGCTGAGTTCATTGGACATGAGCTCACCTTATGCACGTCACTGACAGCGTGGGAGAATTCTCCTGCACTCACCGCTTCAGCTTGTGAATTTTCCCACGCTGTCAGTGACGTGCATGAGGTGAGCCGAGTTCATTGGACATGAACTCGGCTCATCTGGATGTCGTCACAGAGAGACGCTGAGCAGCGCAAGCAAGCCTGCGCTTCTCAGTGTCTGCGGGATGAGAGGCTGGATGGCAGCGTTCTGCTGCGGTCCAGCCTGTCATCTCGATGTAGCAGAGCTGAAGCTGTCGTGGGAACCATGGAAAGGTAAGGATGAGGTTGCTTTATTATTTTTCTTTTATTGCAGGAGATCGTTGGCTTCAGCTGGAATGGGCGTGACGGTAAGTATGGTTTAATTTAGAACAATAAAGGATTGTGTCTTTATTTCAATTAAAGGACTTTATTCTGGGTGTTTGTGTTTTTTTTAACTTTGACTATGGGGTTAGTAATGGGGGTGTCTTATAGACGCCTCTCCATTACTAACCTGGGCTTGATGTCAGCTTGTATTATAAGCTGACATCAACCCCAACCCTATTACCCCCTGCCACCGCACCAGGGCAGCGTGGAAGAGCGAGGCTAAGTGCCAGAATTGGCGCATCCTATGAATGCGCCATTTCTGGGGCGGCTGACGGCTGGTGTTTCTAGCCTGGGAGGGGGCCAATATTCATGGCTCCCTTCCTGGGCTATTAATATCAGCCCCCAGCTGTCTGCCTAGCCTTTGCTAGCTATTAAATTAGGGGGGACCCCACGTCATTTTTTTGGGGGGGTCCCCCATTTTAATAGCTAGTAAAGGCTATGTATTCAGCTGGGGGCTGATATTAGTAGCCTGGGAAGCTCCGTGGGTATTACCCCCTTCCCAGGCTTCAAACATCTGCCCCAGCCGTCTGCTTAACCTCCGCTAGAGCCTAAAATTAAGGGGAACCCCACGCCAATTTTTTTAATAATAAATCCTTTATTTTAATACTAAATGACAAGTACAGTAACCAACACTATCACTGTACTTCATATATATGTGACTGACATGTTTCTATCTATCTAATCTATGTGTGAAGCTCTATTCTGTCTGTTATAAATTGTCGGGTACCGCTGCTGAATTGCCGGCCGGCTTTTTTAAAGAGACGGTGCATGAAAACACTATTATTTTTTTTGATAAATCCTTTACGCTAAATGACAAGTACAGTAAGCAACACTGTCACTGTACTTCGTATATATGTGGCTGACATGTTTCTATCTATCTAATCTATGTATGATGCTCTATTCTGTCTGTTATAAATTGTCGGGTACCGCTGCTGAATTGCCGGCCGGCTTTTTTAAAGAGACAGTGCATGAAAACACTATTATTTTTTTAAATAAATCCTTTACACTAAATGACAAGTACAGTAATCAACACTGTCACTGCACTTCTTATATATGTGACTGACATGTTTCTATCTATCTAATCTATGTGTGATTCTCTATTCCTTCTATTCTAAATTGTCGGGTACCGCTGCTGAATTGCCGGCCGGCTTTTTTAAAGAGACGGTGCATGAAAACACTATTATTTTTTTTGATAAATCCTTTACGCTAAATGACAAGTACAGTAAGCAGCACTTTCACTGTACTTCGTATATATGTGGCTGACATGTTTATATCTATCTAATCTATGTGTGAAGCTCTATTCTTTCGGTTCTAAATTGTCGGGTACAGGTGTATGCCGCTGCTGAATTGCCGGCTTTTCATGTTTCACTGTGAGCACTGTTCCCATCGATTTGGGCAATCACTGTAATGCCACAACCACCATGGCTGTGGCATTACAGTGAGTGGCAGACAATCCCTGCATGATTGGTGCTCTAAATAGCGCCAGACATGCAGGACACGCTTTTGGTGCACGAACAGTTATCGAACATAACCTCGAACAGCCGAATTTTTTGCAAATCGTTCGGGTTCGTCGAACAACTCGAACACCGCCCAAAACAGCTCGAATTTGAGATTGGCGAACAGTTCTAGTCGAACACCGCTCATCTCTACTGGTGAGATCCAAAGTGGAGAAATAATTAGCAGATCTTAATGCTGCTAGTGACTCCTCAATGGGTAGGCATCCTTATGTGTAATGCGGTTAATCTGCCTGTAGTCAACACACATCCTCATTGTACCATCCTTCTTTCTAACGAGAACTAATGGAGCTGCCCAGGGGCTACAACTATCCCTTATCACCCCAGCCTCCTTCATCTCCCGTAACATCCCTTTGGCATATTGATAGTGAGCTGGGGGTACAGGCCGGTACCTCTCTTTAATCGGTCGATGATCTCCCGTGGGGATATGATGTTGAAGCCCTTTTACCTGCCCAAAGTCTAGTGGGTGTTTGCTGAAGACGCGCTCATATTCTTGGACCACCCGGTATACTCCATGCTTTTCAGTGCCCACTTGTAGCTTCTGACACCAATCCTCCATCTGTCCCTTGGAACCATTATCCTCTGCCGGTTTGGATGGAGGCAAGGGTTCCACTATCTTTATTGAGTTGTTACTGACAGTGAATAGCTTAGCAAGGGTAGCATACCGGGGTAAATGGACCTCTTTCTCCCCACAGTTCAGGATGCTTATCGGTACTCTCCCCTTGCGGACATCTACTACCCCAATGGCCGTCAAGATAGTGGGCCTACTGTCAGAGTACACGGGCTCTAACAGGGCCTGATAATCTTGACCCCTCAGACCAATTGCTGCCCGACACCATATTAACATTTCGCTTCTAGGGGGCATTGCAATGGGGAATGGATCACTCATCCTGACACTGCCAATTTCCCCTCTAGACAGCTCTACCTGTTGTCTTTTCATCAGGGCTCTGATCTCCTTCTGTAGAACTCGCTGCTGACTGGAACTGGCAGTCTCTGCGACCTGTTGTAACAAAACAATAATTTCTCCCAAGACAATTTTCTATCACACTAGTGCCTAAGGTTATCATGGGATGACTTTCTCGGCGATCAATATCAACAATAATCATTCCTTGTGATGGCAATTCTACTTTGCCAACTTTTATGGTCACCTCTTTATACCCCACCTGAGGCAAGGGCTTACCATTGCTGGGATAGATACTAAGGTGTTCATCTGGACGGCGGGTAATGTCTGAATCAGTCCAGTATTGTTTATAAAGGATATACGGCATCATGGTCACCTGGGACTCAGTGTCCAGCAACGTACTTGTCGCGCCAGCTTTGTGGGCCCGGTCATCTTACTCCTGGGGGTTGGCCCTTTGCTCCAGGGGTTGCTCGTTTAAATTACAGAATCTTGCGTATTGCCCCGCCTTTTGACTGCGGTGGCAGATGGGTTGTCCGTCCTGGTCGTAGCGATCGCTGTTCCTCCCTCTGATCGGTGGAATTCTTCTCTGTCGTCGCCACGGGATGTCATCTAGACTGGAAGCCAGCTGGATCTTTTCCTTTGGAGACACTTGCATGGCCAGCACGGTCTTGGTTAACGCAGCCACACTTTTGGTCAGCTCCTGGACCTGAAGGCGCAGGTCTGCAGACGGGTCATTGTCTAGAGTCTGCGCGTCAGCTTCCACAGGTTCTGGGGAAAAGAACGCCACCTCCTGGTGGTATGTGACAGCTCGGAGCCGGTGGGATGCAGCGCCTCCTGGTGTTGATTCCCGCAGCACCCGGATGGCTCTGTCTTTAAATTGCGTAAAGGCCAGATCAGAGTTTTGCAGAGCCATAAGCGCAGCTGTGTCCTGTGAGCGCTGGACAGCAGCCCCTCAATAAACTGCTCAGTTAGCAAGCTGTCCTCATCATGTACACTGTCAGGGTCTACCTGTTTGATGGCCCGCAGTGCCTTCTGCAGGTTTAGAGCATAGTCCCGTACACTGTCCTGCACCCTTTGTTTGCACCCGTAAAAATTCACTTTAATTTCTGCTGCGGTGCTGGTGTCAAAGGTATCCTTCAGTCGGGCCAGTATTTCTTTTACAGTGCCTTTGTCTCTGCCCGACCAGGACTTCACCTTTCTCTGGGCTGCACCGATTAACTGGCCTATGAGGATGCCGACTTTTTGCTCCTCAGACAGGGGGTATACTTTAAACAAACTGCGCAGTCTCTCTTCAAAGTCGTTCAGGGTGTGCGACTCCCCTGAGTACTGGGGCAGCCACGCCGCCCCCGGTATGCATGGCATTGATAACGGCATTACAGTGGCAGCGGCCTTGCCTGCGGCTGAACCCTCCTCCTTGTTGGGCATCTTCCTCCTCCCTAGTGAACCTCAGCCAGGTCCTGGGCGTCTCCTGATGTACCAGTATGCTGCTCTGCAGGCGGAAGGATCTCTTACCCGGCAGTTCCGGATCAGGGCTTCTTTCTTCCCCCTCAGCGGGCAGCAAACCACGTGATAACACAGTTCAATAAAGTCTATGGCACACAGGACCCGGTTATACCGGGCTTCGTGAATCCAGTTCGTGACGCCAAGTTGACGCGCCCCCTGGGCATTGGGGTACCCGTTGCCGGGCCGGTAGATACTGGGGAATGTCACAATGGCGGTGACCCGGTCCGTGACCCAGGGCGGTCAATAACAGGGGTTTATTTATAGGGGATTTATAGTGATTGTATAAAGTTCGTGACGCCACCTGTGGTATGCAGCTAAGGGAGCCGCCGCTGGGGAGCAGGTCCTCTGGAGCTGATGTTACTGCAACAGGGATGGTGTGGCTCTCCACAGGTAGAGCTTATCTCCAGGGTAGTGTAGATGTTATGGGTTATGCTGGGCGTTGTAGTGCAGGGGTTGATGGCGCAGCAATAATCAGTCCACAACTTAATGGCGGTTTCCTCTTATCTTTACTGGTGGTGATTAGACAAGCCGGGACTAGGGTACTGGCTAGAAGTGGAAGTCCGGGCAGCCTAGAAGCAAGTAAAGAATCCTCCTTGCCTGGTGAAGTTGGAGGCCTTCCCTTTCACTAAACTCTTTGGCCCTGCTGCTTTTAGCTGTGCGGTGGCCTTCGACCGAGTGCAACGTTTCTGTGCTCACCCGTATGGCAGTCAGCTCGGGCCTTGCCATACAGAATCTCCGGAACTCCCATTTAAGAATGGTAGAGCGGTAGTGCGGATGATTGACCTCTGCTCCACTTCTCAGGAACGTTGGGGGTCCGACAACCCGCAAATAGGATAACTTTCCAACTTAAATCAACCCCTTTAAGAAGCATTAAAAGGGTTAACGGTCTAAAACTACAAATCTGCAGTCACTCTTTGTGACGGCAGACTTGTGACTGCTCACATCACGCACTGCTTGCTCTGAGGATTCTCTGGTGTCAGCGTCAGGAATAGTGGTCATGTGACAGCAAGTATGCGATATGCATACGCCCAGCCACAATTCGACTAGATGGATACTGCCTCGCTCAATTTATTTGCATAGTCGGATGGTGTCCGGAAATATGCAAATCGCATACTTGCAGTAACATGACCACCGTTCCCAACGCTGATGACGCGCCCCCTGGGCCTAGTGTGGACGTGTGTGGGATACCCGGAGCCGGGTCTCTGGGGGTTGTAGTCTCCGTGGTGGCGACCCAGTCCCGTGGCTCAGGGTGGTCAAACCAGTGGCAGTATTTTATGGGTTTTAGGTTAATTGTCCGACTACGCCACCCGTGGATTGCTGTCAGGGTGTACCGCTGTTGCGAGGCAGACCGCTGAGGCTGTTGTGGTGTGCGCAGCAAAGGATGGGATAACTCCCCACGGGAGGAGTATAGCCTCAGGGCAGAGAATGCGGATGATGGGAGTGATGGTGCACGGGCGTCCCAGTACTAGTAGTGCTGTATGCGGTGAGAAAGCAGGAACGACTCAGAGTCTTTGCAGTGCAGTTCAGGGTCTTTACTGATTATATTAAGGCAGACCCTCCCGGGAGTACTGGCTAGCATAAGGGGCTTGGTCAGTCTGTGAGCAAGCAGGAATTCCCCTGGCCAGGTGGAGTTGTAGGCCTCCCCGTCTATCTGCACTCTTCCTGGCTACCTTGCTGTAAGCGAGTGGAAGTAGCCCACATCCTTGAGTATACCGTGTGGTGCTCACTCGTATGGCTGGTGACTTGGGGCCTTCTGATAGCCTCCGCTCCTCGATGGCGGTGCTGGTCCCTTCCTTGTGAATGAGCCTCCGCGCTTCTATGGCCAGAGGACCTGGAAGCCCCTGCCGGCTGGTTTCTGCTGCTGGGTGAATATACGTCCCCACAGCCTCGGATTCCGGTGTCCGGTACTTGGATTCTCCTGCCAGGGCGAGCTCTGCTCAGCTCCAGCCCCTGGTCTTCAGCTCCTGGCTCCTACAGAGCTCCTGCTGTAACTCTCCCTGTGCCTGGAACTGTCTCCAGGCTCTGACTCCACTGACTAATCCCGCCCCAGACCCAGTTTATAAGGGCAGATTCCTCCCCTCCCAGGTCTGGGCAGGAAGTGTTGCTTGCTTAAGGGCTCCTGACCAGAGAAACCTCCCACTTGCTCTCAGGCGTAATATTTCTATTACTGTGGTAACCAGACCCCTGGTGTGCCACATTCCCCCCTAGTAAATTTTAGTACTCTGGGACTAAACACATTTTTAAGAAAACACAAATACAGGGTATAAATAATAATACAACAACATATATACAAGAAGCTTTAGTCTTTAGAGGTCACGGCGTGTCCGTAACCGGGTGTCCATATCACCCAACAAGGTGAAGTCTTGGCACAGAGTAGGGGACCTGTCCAAAGCAAACCCCAAGCGTTGGCCCGGGCCGTGGCTGCAAGGCTGAGGCTAGCTACTTTGGGCCACAAGGAGGCCACGCCAGACAGGTTTTCTCTTCCGCGGCCATCTTCGCAAGAGGCACCAAGGTGCAACTATCTACATTGTAGTTCCGGTTACTCAGCGTCCATAACCTGTCAGTCCAAATAAACCTGCAGGGGTAACTAGAGAAACATAATTAGTAACCAGGTAACAAAAACATAAACCCTTTTCAACATTGGCAATTTACAAGCAAATGCACATTACATTTAGATTCTCCAGCGAGCGGGCATTTGTCCTCTAGTGCTCCTGGTGGACCTACGTAACCCACTATCTGGTTCTGCACTACAGGGTGTAGAAGGTGTTATGGGCAGGCCTGGCAGCTTTCTGCGTACTCTTTGGCTTACTAGGGGCACGGCAGGCTCACTACTAGCAGAGGGTTGATTCTCCTGGGCTGCTGGTATGGATTCTTCTGCCTCCTGGGCCGGCTGCTCTTCTGACACTCCCTGTTCTTCTGTAGGTCCTTGAGGGGCTGGCTGGAGAAAGGTGAGGACGGGTACCACGACTGCGTTGTTGATCTGAGTCCAGGACCGGGGAAAGTCTCCGAGTACGGTACTGATCATTTCTTCCCTTTCCTCTGCGGGTTGAGGGTTTTCTTGATCTTCTTCAGGGCTTTGCAGCTGCTCGGGACACTTCTTCAGGTGGTCTCTGGAGACAATGCCTGTGGTCTCTCCTCCATCCTTACTGATGACACAGACTTTTGGGTTCTCATGGCTTCAGGGCAGTACGGTGTACGGGTCCTTCTCCCACTGGTCGTCCAACTTGTGGAGCCGCCTCTTTCTCTTCAAGACCTGCTCTCCAGGTACCAGGGGAACAGCGGGAGCATACTGGTTATAAGCCTTCTCTTGCCTTTCTCTTGCTTGAGACAGACTTCGCTCAACGCTCTCCTGTACTTTCCGATACTGCTGCTGCTGTTCTGTATCCCAGTCTGCCTCTGGCGAGGTGTCCTCAGGTGTCAGGACTCCCATATCCAGGTCAATAGGCAGCTTACCAGGTCTTGCTCTCATTAGGTAAGCCGGGGTACAGTTGGTGGAGCCTACGGGGATGTGATTGTACAAGTCCACCAAATCAGGCAGTTTTTCAGGCCACAGACTGCGTTCTTCCAGGGGCAACATTTTTAGCAAGTCTATCACCACCTGGTTCATTTTCTCACTTAGTCCATTGGTCTGAGGGTGATAGGGCATTGTTCTTATCTTCCTGCAGCCATACAGATTACAGAACTCCTGGAAGACCTCCTCTTCGAAGGCTGGTCCTTGGTCCGTCAGCACTTACTCTGGATACCCGTGTGGACGGCAGAAGTGCAGCTGGAAGGCTCTGGCTGCTGTCTGAGCCGTTAGGTCTTTGACAGGGACCACCACCAGGAACCGGGAGTAGTGATCTACAATGGTAAGGGCGTAGACGTACCCAGATTTGCTTGGAGCCAGTTTCACATGGTCCAGGGCTACCAATTCCAGTGGCTGCCTGGTGATGATGGGTTGCAGGGGACTCTTCTGGCTGGCACGATCCTTTCTTCTTAGGTTGCACGGGCCACAGTCTCTGCACCACCTCTCAATGGCTCCTCTCATGCCTACCCAGTAGAACCGTTCACGCAACAGGAACTCCAGCTTTTTCCATCCGAAGTGTCCGGCTCCGTCGTGGTACGCCTCCAGAACTATAGCCGCGTCTCGTCTTGGGACCACTACCTGCCAGGTCAGCACGTGTGTTCTAGAGTTGACCATTCTCCGGCACAGCTTCTCCTTGTAAAGAAACAGCCTGCTTTTCTCCTTCCACAGTTGCTTGGTCTCTTCCGGAGCGTCTGGGTCAAGACCGGCATCAGCCTGTGTCAGCATTTCCTTCACCAGACGGACTGCGGGATCACTGTCTTGTGTCTCTGCCCAGCTGTGGTGGGGTAAGGGATTGAACGTAGCAGAGTGCCTGTCCCTCACACGGTGGGAATACAGGGTAATCCCATGACGGTGGAACTCAGGGAGTTCGATTTCTTCCAGTTCTTCTGGATCTTCCCCGACGTCCGGTAAGTTTGGCATTCTGGACAGGGCATCCGCGTTGGCATTTGAGCGGCCCGCCCGGTATTTGATGGTGAATTCATAGTTGGACAGGCGGGCCATCCATCTCTGCTCCAGGGCACCAAGTTTTGCAGTGTCCAGGTGTGTCAACGGGTTGTTATCTGTGTACACGGTGAACTTGGAAGAGGCAAGGTAATGCTTGAAACGTTCGGTCACTGCCCACACCACTGCCAGGAACTCTAGCTTGAATGAGCTATAATTCTCAGGGTTTCTCTCTGTGGGCCATAGTTTTCGGCTGGCGTAAGCGATTACCCATTCTTTCCCCTGCTGGATCTGGGACAGTATGGCTCCTAGCCCGATGTTGCTCTCGTCCGTGTGGAGGATAAAAGGCTTGCTGTAGTCAGGGTACGCCAGGATTTCATCCCCCGTGAGGGCCATCTTCAGCTGGCAGAAGGACTCCTCTTACAGCTTTTCCCACCTGAAGGGCGGCTTCTGGTTTTTGGCCTTCCTGGATTGACCTATCAGGAGGTCCTGCATAGGGGCTGCCATTTTGGTGAAACCGGGAATGAATCTTCGGTAGTAGCCTACCAACCCGAGGAACTGCCGCACTTCCTTTATGCTGGAGGGTCTTGGCCAGTCTTTAATCACGGTGATTTTATTGGGGTCGGGAGCCACTCCATCAGCACTCACCACGTGTCCCAGGTACTGCACCTTTGGTTTCAGGAGGTGACACTTGGAGGGATTCACCTTTAGGCCGTAGATTGCCAGGGCGTCAAACACTTCTGCCAGGTGTTTCAGGTGGTCCTCGTAGGTTTTGGAATAGATGATGATATCGTCCAGGTATAACAGGACCGTCTCGAAATTCCGGTGTCCCAGACAGCATTCCATCAACCGCTGGAAGGTTCCTGGTGCGTTGCAGAGCCCGAACGTCATACAGTTGAATTCGCTGAGACCCATCGGGGTGGTGAATGCGGTCTTCTCCTTGTCTGCCTCTGCTACAGGAACCTGCCAGTACCCGCTAGTAAGATCCAAAGTGGAGAAGAAGTTAGCAGATTTTAATGCAGCTAAAGATTCTTCTATTCTAGGTAACGGGTAGGCATCTTTGTGTGTGATACGGTTGACCTTTCTGTAGTCTACACACATTCTCATTGTGTTGTCCTTCTTTTTCACTAGAACTAGTGGAGCTGCCCAGGGGCTACAGCTGTCCCTGATTACCCCAGCTTCCTTCATGTCCCGCAACATCCCCTTTGCATGCTGATAGTGTGCAGGGGGCACAGGTCGGTATCTTTCCATTATGGGCGGATGGTCTCCTGTGGGGATGTGATGTTCTACCCCCTTTACTCGCCCGAAGTCTAGCGGGTGCTTACTAAAGACTCTTTCGTACTCCTGAACCACCCCGTAGACTCCCTGTTTTTGGTGTGAGGGAGTGGAGTCAGTACCCAAATGCAGTTGCTGACACCAGTCCTCCATTTGTTTCTTAGAGCCATTACCTTCCTCTGGTTGAGATGGAGGCAAGGGTTCTACGGCCTTTACAGAATTTTGGTTTATGGTGAACAATTTGGCTAGCGTGGCATACCGGGGCAGGTGTACTTCTCTCTCCACGATATTTACGATGTGGACAGGTACCCTCCCATGGCATACATCGACCACTCCCCGTGCTGTCAAAATGGTGGGCCTACTGTCTGAGTAGACGGGCTCTACCAATGCTTGGTAGTCTCTACCTCTTAGACCAATAGCTGCCCGGCACCAGATCATCATCTCACTTTTCGGGGGCATGGCAATAGGGAACGGGTCACACATTCTCACGCTACCAATCTCACCACCAGATAATTCCACCTGTTGCCGTTTCATCAGTGCCCGGATTTCTTTTTGGAGGACACGCTGCTGGCTAGAACTGGCGTTCTTGGCAACCTGCTGTAAAATGAGAATCACCTCTGCAAGACAATTTTCAATCACGTTAGTTCCCAAGGTTATTCTAGGGTGACTCTCATGACGGTCAATGTCCACAATAATCAGTCCTTGTGCCGCTAGTTCGGCTTTACCGATCTTAATGGTCACCTCTTTGAATCCCACCTGCGGCACGGGCTGACCATTGCTGGCGATGATACTCAGGTCGTCATCTGGGTAGCGGGTTATGTCCGAGTCATTCCAGTACCGCTTAAAGAGCACGTACGGGATGGTAGTCAATTGTGACCCAGTGTCCAGTAGGGCACTCATAGGAATGCCATCCAGTACCACAGGCAAGACCGGACGTCCCCCTAAGTATTTATCACGCCAGTTCGATGGGCCTGATGATCTTATGCCTGGGGGTTGGCCCTCTACCCCAGGTTGTGCCCGTTTAAATGACAGTACCTTGCCATATGTCCGGGCTGATTGCAGCAGCGGCAGATGGGTTGTCTGTCCTCGTTGTATCTGTCGCTGGGTCTTCCTCTGGACGTTGGGATCCTCCTCTGTCGGCGCCACGGGACGTCTTCCAGTTCGGATGCCAACTGGATCTTCCCTGGAGGAGAGACCTGTAAAGACTGCACAGTTCTGGTTAGCGCGGCTACACTTTTGGCTAGCTCTTGGACCTGATGGTGCAGGTCGGTAGCCGGGTTGGCATCCAAAGCCTGCGCACCAGCTCCTACAGACTCTGTAGACAAGGGCGGCGCCTCCTGGTGATAGGTAATAGCAGGGCGCTGGTGGGTTACAGTACTACCCGGTGCCGGTTCTCGGAGCACCCGGATGGCCCTGTCTTTGAACTTTGCAAAGTCCAAACCAGGGTTCTGCAAGGCCATTGCACGTAACTGGGTTCCGTGGGCATTGGACAGCAGACCCTCAATGAATTGCTTAGTTAACAGTTCATCTGCATTCTGCACACTGTCAGGGTCTGCCTGTTTAATGGCTCCCAGGGCCTCTTGCAAATTCAAAGCATAGTCTCTTATACTGTCTTGGGCCCGCTACTTGCACCCATAAAATCTCATTTTGATCTCGGCTGAGGTGCGGGTATCAAAAGTGTCCTTCAGACGGGCCAAGATCTCCTTTACTGTCTCCTTGTCCCGGACTGACCAGGATTTTACTTCGCGTTGGGCTGCGCCGGTTAGCTGGCCTATCAATATGCTCACTTTCTGGCCCTCCGTCAAGTGGTATACCTTAAATAGGCTGTACAGTCTCTCTTTAAAGTCGCTTAGGTTATGCGACTCCCCTGAGTATTAGGGCAGCCAGGCCGCTCCGGGGATGTATGGCATTGTGAACGGCATCACTGCGGCAGTGGCTGCGCTGGTGGTAGAGGGTCCCTCCGTGTCCGTCATCTTCCTCCCCCCTAGTTAAGTGTGGCCTACCTTCTGTTGCTTCTTCTCCGTAGGCCTCAGCTCCGCAGACGATCGTCAGGGTGGAGGACCTTGCGTTGCGCTCTGGTGACATCAGCGTCGCTCTCTCTCCCTTCCAGGACCTTGCGCAGCGTCGATGCGTGGGGCGGAGCTTCGGGTCTCGCGCGCTTTCGGCGTCCACGCCCCTCTTCTTCCCGCGCGGCGTCCCGAAGATGGCGTCCGATGGCGGGAAAACGACTGCGGATGGCGGGAAACTTTTGAAGATGGCGGGAAACGGCTCCGGATGGCGGGAACCTTCACCACGGCAGGTAGGACAGTCTTTTGAAGGCACGCAGTACCCGGTGGTTGCGGGCACGAAATCCTGCTGACTACGCCAAAGTTGACGCGCCCCCTGGGCCTAGTGTGGACGTGTGTGGGATACCTGGAGCCGGGTCTCTGGGGGTTGTAGTCTCCGTGGCGGCGACCCAGTCCCGTGGCTCAGGGTGGTCAAACCAGTGGCAGTCTTTTATGGGTTTTAGGTTAATTGTCCGACTACGCCACCCGTGGATTGCGGTCAGGGTGTACCGCCGCTGCGAGGCAGACCGCTGAGGCTGTTGTGGTGTGCGCAGCAAAGGATGGGATAACTCCCCACGGGAGGAGTATAGCCTCAGGGCAGAGAATGTGGATGATGGGAGTGATGGTGCACGGGCGTCCCAGTACTAGTAGTGCTGTATGCGGTGAGAAAGCAGGAACGACTCAGAGTCTTTGCAGTGCAGTTCAGGGTCTTTACTGATGATATTAAGGCAGACCCTCCCGGGAGTACTGGCTAGCATAAGGGACCTGGTCAGTCTGTGAGCAAGCAAGAATTCCCCTGGCCAGGTGGAGTTGTAGGCCTCCCCGTCTATCTGCACTCTTCCTGGCTACCTTGCTGTAAGCGAGTGGAAGTAGCCCACGTCCCTGAGTATACCGTGTGGTGCTCACCCGTATGGCTGGTGACTTGGGGCCTTCTGATAGCCTCCGCTCCTCGATGGCGGTGCTGGTCCCTTCCTTGTGACTGAGCCTCCGGGCTTCTATGGCCAGAGGACCTGGAATCCCCTGCCGGCTGGTTTTTGCTGCTGGGTGAATATACGTCCCCACAGCCTCGGACTCCGGTGTCCGGTACTTGGATTCTCCTGCCAGGGCGAGCTCTGCTCAGCTCCAGCCCCTGGTCTTCAGCTCCTGGCTCCTACAGAGCTCCTGCTGTAACTCTCCCTGTGCCTGGAACTGTCTCCAGGCTCTGACTCCACTGACTAATCCCGCCCCAGACCCAGTTTATAAGGGCAGATTCCTCCCCTCCCAGGTCTGGGCAGGAAGTGTTGCATGCTTAAGGGCTCCTGACCAGAGAAACCTCCCACTTGCTCTCAGGCGTAA
Source organism: Phyllobates terribilis (assembly GCF_046119375.1). Classification (NCBI taxonomy): domain Eukaryota; kingdom Metazoa; phylum Chordata; class Amphibia; order Anura; family Dendrobatidae; genus Phyllobates; species Phyllobates terribilis. The sequence goes on from NW_027362763.1 coordinate 166,342,381, forward strand.
TATTTCTATTACTGTGGTAACCAGACCCCTGGGGTGCCACACTGACACCAGAGAATCCTCACAGCAAACAGTGCATAATGTGAGGATTCACAAGTCTGCAGTTACATAGAGTGACACATTGAGTGACTGCAGATTTGTAGTTTTAGACTAGACAATCCCTTTAACACTGAAACTGATTATCAATCTATCTAAACAGGCTGTCCATCACCCGATGCACAAGCAAAATGTTCGTTAGCCGAAATGAATTTTAACCCCTTCATGACCGGAGCATTTTCCGTTTTTGCGGTTTCTTTTTTTGCTCCCCTTGTTCCCAGAGCCATAACTTTTTTATTTTTTTGTCAATATGGCCGTGTGAGGGCTTATTTTTTGCGGAACGAGTTGTACTTTTAAATGACATCACTGGTTTTACCATATCATGTACTGGAAAACAGGAAACAAAATTACAAGTGCAGTAAAATTGCAAAAAAAGTGCAATTCCACAGTTGTTTTTTATATTTTTTTTACTACGTTCACTGAATGCTAAAATTGACCTGCCATTATTATTCTCCAGGTCATTACAAGTTTGTAGACACCATACATGCATAGGTTCTTTTTTATCGCGATTGGATCGCGATTCCACCAGCGGCTGTTGCGGGCACATGTTAGCGGTATAGATCATCTGACATGTGCCCAGTTTAGCGCGGGCTCAGCGCCAGAGCCCGCACTGAACAGGGGGTCACGACATGGTGCGTACTATTACGTACCATGTCGGAAAGGGGTTAAGCTTGCTGAAAGGGAGTCTGTCACCTCAAAATGACAATTAGACTGCATAAATATTTATATAGGGGACGCAGCCCCTACTAAAATAATACCAGGCATATACAGTTTAGCGTAATATTTACTAAAAAAAGCGAAATTGAATATGCAAATGAAGAAGCTTCTGGTGCACCATTATGACCTAACATTTAAAAATTACATTTACCCTGTCACCAGGTTTTCCCCATATAAAGTATGGACAGTACCTATAAGCCCTCTGATACAGCATACTGGGATGCTGTACATATGTCTCCAATCCCCTATGCGAAGCACAGACAGCGTGGTCCAGTCCGATGGGCATCTCTGGTCTTGATCCAACACCTCCTCTCGTTCAATCGTTGTCCTCCTTCCCTGCTTCATGTGGATGATGAAGCGTGTAGTGCAGGGGCGGAACTACCGCCCGTGCAGCCGGTTCATTGAACGGGGGCCCCGAGGGAGAGGGGGCACCTCCAGCCTCCAGCAGGGCCGCCATCAGGGCATGACTGCCCTGACTCCAGTATGGGGCCCGGCCGGTAGGGGCCCCCTCGGAGCCCCGTTGGGGGCCCCCCTCTTGTGCATCTCTCGCCTCATGGGGCCCCCGGCCCCATGCTAAGCGCCGGGTCCGGGACATCTCAGCGCTGCGCTGCGCTGCCGTGGCAGCGCCTTCATGATTCCCCTGACTTACGGTCATGTGACGGCGCCGTCACATGGCCGGAAGTCAGGAGAACCTGGTGTCAGCGATTTGGACGAGCGCCAGGATTCTGCAGGGATTGCATGGGGGTAAGTATAACAAGTTTTATTTTTTTTAAAATACAATTAACTAGGAGTGGGGGGAATGGGAGATGCACATGTGGGGGGGGGAGATGAGAGATGCACATGGGGGGGAGATGAGAGATGCACATGGGGGGGAGATGAGAGATGCACATGTGTGGGGGGGGGTGGGAGATGCACATGTGGGGGGGGGATGGGAGATGCACATGTGGGGGGGGGGATGGGAGATGCACATGTGGGGGGGTGAGAGATGCACATGTGGGGGGGATGAGAGATGCACATGTGGGGGGGGAGATGAGAGATGCACATGTGGGGGGGAGATGAGAGATGCACATGTGGGGGGGAGATGAGAGATGCACATGTGGGGGGGGTGAGAGATGCACATGTGGGGGGGATGAGAGATGCACATGTGGTGGAGGGGGATGAGAGAGGTGCACATGTGGGGGAGGGGGATGAGAGAGGTGCATATGTGGGGGAGGGGGATGAGAGAGGTGCACATGTGGGGGAGGGGGATGAGAGAGGTGCACATGTGGGGGAGGGGGTTGAGAGAGGTGCACATGTGGGGGAGGGGGATGAAAGAGGTGCACATGGGGGGGTGAGAGATGTGCACATGGGGGGGTGAGAGAGGTGCACATGGGGGGGTGGTGAGAGCTGCACATGGGGGGGATGAGAGATGTGCACATGTGGGGGAAGGGGATGAGAGATGTGCACATGGGGGGTGAGAGATGTGCACATGGGGGGGTTGAGAGCTGCACATGGGGGGGTTTGAGAGCTGCACATGGGGGGGTTTGAGAGCTGCACATGGGGGAGATGAGAGCTGCACATGGGGGAATTGGGAGAAAATGAGCTGCACATGGGGGAATTGGGAGTAGGGGGATAATGAGCTGCACATAATGAATGTGGGGTGGGGGAGAGTAAATGATAAATGATGATGGTGTGGGGAGAGCACGGACATGATATAATGAATTGGGGCAGGGGGTGCATGTAAATAATGAATGCGGGAAGCAGGAAGTATAGAGTAGGGGGCGTTGCGGATGCAGGAGTGTAAATGGTAACAAATTGGCGGAAAGAGTAGAGGTTCTAATTAAATTATATATTGAGTGCCTATTTACAGTTAATGGGGGCACCGTGGTGGATTACAATTTATATTTGGAATGGTAGGTGGCATAATAACTAACCATATATTGATGGTGGATGCACGTCTGTATTCAGCTGCGTAATGTAGAAGTTGGGTAATGTGCTCTAGATAACTGTGTTATTTTATGCAGAGACGAGTCCTGGCTGGAAGACGTGATGGCGGTCTGTGCTGGATGAAGGAGAAAAGCGTAGCTGAAGGACTTCACCTAGAGACGTCACCAGTGAGTCAGTGTATTACATGTACACTTACACTATATACTATGTACCGGGCTCCTGTGTATAATGTCACTGGTGATCACTGTATTACCTGTACACTGACACTATATACAGAGCTCCTGTGTATAATGTCACTGGTGATCACTAGATTACCTGGACACTTACATTATATGTGGCACCCCAGGGGTCTGGTTTCCACAGTAACAGCTATGTTATGTCTGAGAGCAGGTGGGAGGTCTTTTGGTCAGGGATCCTATGCATGCCACACCTCCTGCCCAGTCCTGGGAGGGGAAGGACTTCCCCTATATAAACCTAGGGCTGAGGCAGGGTTAGTGAGTAGAGAAGAAGTAGAGACAGAGAAGAGCTGCAGATATAGGAGAAGAACCCCTGTTGGGGGTGATACTACCACGCTGCACAATCCTACCACTGGCCTCAGCGGTCTGCCCTGCAGCGGCAGCTCCTTCGCTGCATTCAACGGGTGGCGTAGTCGTCCAACATCTACCGCTAATACAACGCCACTTAGTCTGACTCCCTGGGCACGGACCGGGTCACCGCCACGAGACTACAACCCTCCACAGATCCGGCTCCGGGTAAGCACCTGCATGCGCAACGCTGTGCGACACAGGTCCAGGGGTGCGTCAACTTTTGGCGTAGTCGGCAGGATTTCGTGCCCGCAACCACCGGGTACTGCGTGCCTGAAAAAGACTGTTCAAACTTACCAGTGGTGAAGATTCCCGCCATCCGTGGAGGTTTCCCGCCATCCGGCGCCATCTTCTACCTTCTTCCCGCCATCCGCAAAGTTTTCCCGCCATCCGGCGCCATCTTTTGCCTTCTTCCCGCCATCCGTGGAGTTTTCCCGCCGTTGGACGCCATCTTGAAGACGCCGCGTGGGAAGAAGAGGGGCATGGACTCCGAAAGCGCGCGAGAACTGAAGTCCCGCCTCACGTCCGGACGTTGCGTAAGGTCCTGGAAGGAGCCCAGCAGACGCCGACGTCACAGGAGCGCGACGGAAGGTCCTCAATCCTGACGATCCACTGCGGAGCCGCGGCCTACGGAAGAGGATCATCGCAAGGTAGGCCACGGTCCACTAGGGGGGAGGAAGATGTCGGATACGGAGGAGAGCTTCACTGCCTCAACCCCCGCCAGCGCCACCGCTGCTGCAGTCATGCCTTTCACCATGCCCTATATCCCGGGAGCGGCCTGGCTACCCCAGTACTCAGGGGAGTCACATACCCTGCATGACTTTAGAGAAAAGCTGGATAGCCTCTTCCAGGTGTATCCCCTCACAGAAGAGCAAAAAGTGAGCATCCTGGTGGCCCAATTAACCGGGGCAGCCCAAAGGGAGGTAAAGTCCTGGCCACCTGGGGGGAGGACTGTTGCAGGGATACTAACCCGGCTGAGGGACACCTTTGATACCCGCACCTCAGCCGAGATCAAGCTTAGATTCTACGGGTGCAAGCAGCGAGCACACGAGAGTATAAGGGACTATGCCCTGAACCTACAAGAGGCCCTGAGAGCTATTAAGCAGACCGACCCTGACGGCGTGGGAGACGAGGACAGGCTGTTGACTGAACAATTTATAGAGGGTTTATATTGCAATGCCCACCGAACCCAGTTGCGGGCAATGGCCTTACAGGACCCTCATCTGGGATTTGCACAGTTCAAGGACAGAGCCATCCGGGTGCTCCGAGAACCGGCACCAGGTGGCGTTGTGACCCACAGACGCCCCACTACCACTTACCACCAGGAGGCGGCGCCCTTGTCGGCAGGGCCTGTGGGAGCTGATGCGCAGGCTTTGAACAATGACCCGGCTCCAGACCTGCACCATCAGGTCCAAGAGCTAGCTAAAAGCGTTGCCGCGCTAACCCGAACTGTGCAGTCTTTACAGGTTTCCACTCCAGGGAAGATCCAGCTGGCATCCGGACCGGAGGACATCCCGTGGCGTCGACCAAGGAGGACCCCACCGGCCAGAGGAAGACCCAGCGACCGATACAACGAGGACGGACAACCCATCTGCCGCCGCTGCAATCAACCCGGACATATGGCAAGGTACTGTCCTTTAAACTGGCACAACCTGGGGTAGAGGGCCAAACCCCAGGAAAAAGATCATCAGGCCCATCGAACTGGCGCGACAAATATGTGGGAGGACGTCCAGTCTTGCCTGTGGTACTGGATGGCATCCCTATGAGTGCCCTACTGGACACCGGGTCACAGGTTACCACTATCCCGTACGTGCTCTTCAAGCAGTACTGGAATGACTCGGATATCACCCGCTACCCTGACGACGATTTGAGTATCATCGCCAGCAATGGTCAGCCCGTGCCACAGATTGGATTTAAAGAGGTGACCATTAAAATCGGTAGAGTTGAACTGGCGGCACAGGGACTGATCATTGTAGACATTGACAAGCACGAGAGTCACCCAAAGATAACTCTAGGAACTAATGTAATTGAAAATTGTCTTGCAGAGGTGATTTTCCTTTTACAGCAGGTTGCCAAGAACGCCAGCTCCGGCCAGCAGCGAGTGCTCCAGAAAGAGATCCGGGCACTGATGCGACGGCAACAGATAGAACTCTCCGGTGGTGAGATTGGTAGCGTAAGAATGTGTGACCCTTTCCCTATTGCCATGCCCCCAAAAAGTGAAATGATGATTTGGTGCCGGGCAGCTATTGGTCTGAGAGGTAGAGATTACCAGGCAATGGTAGAACCAGTTTACTCAGACAGTAGGCCCACCATTTTGACAGCACGGGGGGTGGTCAATGTACGCCATGGGAGGGTGCCCGTTCGCATAATAAATATCGGGAAGAGGGAAGTGTACCTGCCCCGGTATGCCACGCTAGCCAAATTGTATACCATCAATCAAAATTCCATACAGTCCGTAGAACCCTTGCCTCCATCTTCCCCGGAGGAAAGTAACGGCTCTAAGGAAACAATGGAGGACTGGTGTCAGCAACTACATTTGGGTACTGACTCCACTCCCTCGCACCAGAGACAGGGAGTCTATTGGGTGGTTCAAGAGTACGAGAGAGTGTTTAGTAAACACCCGTTAGACTTCGGGCGAGTCAAGGGGGTAGAACACCACATCCCCACGGGAGACCATCCTCCCATAAAAGAGAGGTATCGACCCGTACCCCCTGCACACTACCAACACGCCAAGGGGATGCTTAGGGACATGAAGGAGGCTGGGGTGATCAGGGATAGCTGTAGCCCCTGGGCAGCTCCACTAGTCTTAGTCAAAAAGAAAGACAACACCATGAGGATTGTAGTGCCGGCGTCCCTGCCCTCTGCTAGGCAGGGACGCTGTTCCCCTCACCGCTCTGCTCCGTGCCCGGCGTCCCTCTCCCGCTCTGCTGGCAGCGCGCGCTCCTTCCCGGCCACTCTGCTTAGGGCACGCGCGCGCCCTCCCTCCCTCTTAAAGGGGCCGCGCGCGCCGTCCTAAGGAGTCCCCGGCCAATGGCCGGAGGACTTTACCGTATATAAGGCACCTCCTCCAAAATGGAGGTGCCCGAGCAATGTTGTTTGCACCTGTGTCTCACCTGTGCTTCAGCCCTCAGTTCCCATTGCCAGTTACCTGCCAGTTACCTGCCAGATTCCTGCCTGATTACTTGCTACCTGCCTGCTAGTCGGAGGTCCGACGGTCTGCCTTACTAATCCTGTCAGTCTGTCTAAGGACCAGCCTGCCCGCTCACCTGGGAGCGCACATCAGCTACCTGCCTGCCTGCCTGAGGTCCGACGGTCTGCCTTCCAACTCCTGTCAGTCTGTCTATGGACCAGCTTGCCCGCTCACCTGGGAGCGCACATCTGCTATCTGCCTGCTAGCCTACCTGGAGGCTCCGCCGTCACGTGCTGTGACCACCTGCCTGTCCAGTGACTCCTGCCCGCTCACCTGGGAGCGCTCTTCTGCTACCTGTCTGTTTGCCTACCCGGAGGCTCTGCCGTCACGTGCTGTGACCACCCGCCTGTCCAGAGACTTCTGCCCGCTCACCTGGGAGCGCTCATCTGTCGCCTGTCCGCTGGTCTTCCTGGAGGCTCCGCCGTCACATGCTGTGACCACCCGTTCATCCAGAGACTCTCGCCTGCTCACCTGGGAGCTCACGTCTATCTTCAGCCGCCACAGGTCGTACCAACCCTATACCTAGAGACTGCCCCGGTCACTTGCCGTGACCTCCAGCCCGTTCACTCAGAGACTGTCCCGTTCACTCAGAGACTGTCCCGTTCACTCAGAGACTGTCCCGTTCACCTGCTGAAACTTCCAGCCCGTCTTCCCTGGTCGCCACCCGCTCCCTTACAAGAACCGCCTCCTTGTATAGTAGCTCTGAGGTTCCGCCTCCCAGACCCGTTACAGTTTGCTCGGGCCATGGAACCCGGTGGCACCCAAGCCCCCTCGCTCTCGGACCTGTGTCATGAACTGTCCCGTCAAAGGTCCCAACAGGAGTCCATCCTGGGTCACCTGCGGAATGTCAATACTCGCCTGGACACTCTGACTGCTCCACCAGCAACCTCCGCCAGTGCCATGTCTCGCAATCCGGCAGCTCCGCTGCCCACTAATACCATGGTATCCTACCCTGGACCCCGGCTTTCTGCACCTCCTCGCTTCGGAGGCGACTCCGCCCAGGCTCGGGGCTTCATAAATCAGTGCACCCTGCACTTTGAAATTTTGTCCCACCAGTTTAACTCCGACTGAGCCAAAATTGCATTCATCATGTCCCATCTCACCGGGGAGGCCCTGGCCTGGCTAAATCCTCTATGGGAGAGAGGAGACTCCCTGGTGTCCAACTTGCCTGCTTTTCTCACGGCTTTCCGGAAAGTCTTCGACGAACCCGGACGGAAGACCTCATCCGCATCATCGTTGCTACGCCTCCGTCAGGAAAGTCTCACCGTGGGCCAATATGCCATACGGTTCCGTACCCTTGCCTCGGAGCTGGCCTGGGAAAACGACGCTCTGGTTTCCGTCTTCTGGGAGGGTCTGTCCGGCCGTATTAAAGATGAACTTGCCGGTCGGGACATTCCTACCACTCTCGATGACTTAATAACTCTTGCCACCCGGATTGACCTACGGTTCCAGGAGCGTGCCAGAGAGGTCACCCGTGAGAGGAGGTTACCACGTCTAGCTCCTACTTTTCAGAAACCCGTCACTCCTTCTGTCTCTAACCAGGTACACCCTCCTGAGCCTATGCAGGTCGACCAGACCAAGATGGTCAAGACCCGTCAGGACTTGCGTCGTGCCGAGGGGACCTGCTTCTACTGTGGCAGTAAGGAGCACCGGATCCGTGCCTGCCCGGAGAGATCGGGAAACGCCTGTGTCTAGGTTCGCTCAGAGAGGTCCACCTAGACAAGAATAAATCCTCTCCATCCCTGCTGTTGTCAGTTTCAATCGTCTACGGGGAGAACCGTTATTTCGAACTAGCCCAACTGGACTCTGGAGCAGCCGGGAATCTTATTTCACAGTCCCTGGTAGAGAAATACCGCATCCCCACCAAACCTCTGGCTGTACCCTTGTCTGTTGCTGCCGTGGATGGGGGGCTCTTACCACGCCCCATCCAACTCATCACCGAATCCATTACTCTGCAGGTGGGAATGCTGCATTCTGAAAGTATCTCCTTCCATGTTCTGCCTGGACTTTCTCACGCCCTCTTGCTAGGCCTACCTTGGCTCCAGAAACATGCACCCGTTCTTGACTGGCAGACCGGAGAAGTCCTTCGCTGGGGACAGGGCTGCCATAAGACCTGTCTGGTTCCCGTTCATCCCGTCCGTCCTTCTCCTACCCCAGCTAATCTACCTGGACTTCCGATTCCTTATTGGTCTTATGCTGATGTCTTTAATAAAAAGGAGGCAGAGACACTACCCCCTCATAGACCATACGACTGTCCTATCGACCTGTTACCTGGTACTTCTCCTCCCCGTGGGCGTATTTATCCATTATCCGCTGCTGAAACCCGGTCGATGTCCGAATATATTGAGGAAAATCTGGCCAGGGGATTCATTCGGAAATCCACCTCCCCGGCGGGAGCAGGCTTCTTTTTCGTCAAAAAGAAGGACGGCTCTCTCCGTCCCTGTATAGACTATAGAGGCCTTAACCAGATCACGGTGAAGAATAAGTACCCCCTTCCGCTCATTCCGGAGTTATTTGATCGTCTGAGGGGGGCTAGAATCTTCACCAAACTGGACCTCCGTGGGGCGTACAACCTGGTTCGTATCCGTCAGGGGGATGAATGGAAGACGGCATTCAACACCCGGGACGGCCACTATGAATATCTGGTAATGCCCATTGGTCTCTGTAACGCTCCTGCCGTCTTTCAAGAGTTGGTCAATGACATCTTCCGGGACCTTCTCTACTCCTGCGTAGTGGTGTACCTGGACGACATCTTGGTCTTCTCTCCGGATCTCCAGACTCACCGGAGGGACGTTCGTCAGGTCCTGCTCAGGCTCAGGCAGAACCATCTCTACGCTAAATATGAGAAGTGCCTCTTTGAGCAGACCTCGCTTCCGTTTCTGGGCTACATTATCTCTCAGACCGGCCTACAAATGGATCCTGAGAAACTGTCTGCCATCGAGAAATGGCCCCGACCAGAGGGGTTGAAGGCTATTCAACGGTTCCTGGGCTTCGCCAACTATTACCGCCTCTTCATCCCGCAATTCTCTTCCCGGACTGCCCCAATTTCCGCACTCACCCGTAAGGGTACTAATCCCAAAGAGTGGCCGCCCGAAGCAGAGGAGGCCTTTCTTTCCCTAAAACAGGCCTTCTCTTCCGCCCCGGTGCTGCATCGCCCGGACGGCAACAAGCAGTTCTTCCTGGAAGTTGACGCCTCCTCCTCTGGAGCCGGAGCGGTACTTACTCAAAAATCATCTTCCGGGAGAATGGTAACTTGTGGCTTCTTCTCCAAACTCTTCTCCTCTTCTGAGCGCAACTATTCCATAGGAGACCGAGAGTTATTGGCCATCAAACTGGCGCTGGAGGAGTGGCGTTACCTACTCGAGGGGGCTCTTCATCCGGTAATAATTTACACTGACCACAAGAACTTGGCTTACCTCCAGCATGCCCAGAGACTTAACCCGCGCCAAGCCCGGTGGTCCTTGTTTTTTGCTCGTTTTGATTTTGTTCTTCATTTTCGCCCGGCTGACAAAAACGTCAAAGCAGACGCCTTGTCCCGATCCTTTCTGGTGTCCGATCTCGAGGAAGAACCTAAACATATCATCGATCCCGCCAGAGTAATGCAGGTGGCTCCCGTGAGTCTAAATCGTCTCCCTCCCGGTAAGACGTTTGTTTCAGTACCTGATCGGGAGAAGATCCTACACTGGGGACATTCGTCTAAACTAGCTGGCCACGCCGGTCAGAAAAAGACCCTCCAGCTTATTGCCCGGCACTATTGGTGGCCTACCCTGCACAAGGACATAATAGACTTTGTTTCTGCCTGTGTGTCCTGCGCCCGCAACAAAGTCCAGAGACATCTGCCAGCCGGACGCCTCCTTCCGCTTCCTGTACCTGCTGCCCCCTGGCAGCATATAGCAATGGACTTTATAACTGATCTCCCCGTCTCTGCCAAATGTACGGTCATTTGGGTGGTCGCTGACCGCTTTTCCAAGATGGCTCACTTTATTCCCCTGCCAGGCCTTCCGTCTGCACCCGAGCTGGCTAAAGACTTTATCCGCCACATCTTCCGTCTTCATGGCCTGCCCCTCCACATCGTGTCGGATTGTGGGGTACAGTTCACCTCACGTTTCTGGAGAGCCACTTGTAAACTACTAGACGTCACCCTGGACTTCTCTTCCGCTTACCACCCACAGTCCAATGGTCAAGTGGAGCGGATCAATCATAACCTGACCAGTTACCTCCGGCACTTCGTTAATGCCCACCATTCTGACTGGGTGGATCTCCTACCATGGGCCGAGTTCTCTTATAATAATCACGAGAGCGAATCCTCCTCCAAATCCCCGTTTTTTGTAGTCTTTGGTCAGCATCCTCGGATTCCTTTTCCTGTCTCCACCTCTGTGGACAACCCGGCTGCGGAATCTCTCGTTAGCAAATTTTCCTCCATATGGGAGAGTACCCGGTCCGCACTCCTTCTGTCATCCGAGCGTATGAAAAGACACGCTGACAAAAAACGCCTGGATCCTCCACAATTTCGTCCAGGAGATAAAGTCTGGCTCTCATCTAAATATGTTCGACTCAAGATACCTTCTTACAAGTTAGGGCCTCGGTTCATCGGCCCTCTGGAGGTCATCAGTCAGATCAACCCGGTGGCCTATAAATTGAAACTCCCGGCCAACTTACGGATCCCCAACTCCTTCCATGTATCTCTCCTCAAACCCATGGTGCTTAACTCTTTTTCCAAGTCTACAGGTACGCCTCCTGCTCCGGTTTCTGCTGAGGACGAGTTTGAGGTAGAGAACATTCTTGCCACCAAAAGGGTAAGAGGAAAGACCTTTTTTCTGGTAGATTGGAAGGGGTTTGGTCCTGAGGAGAGAACGTGGGAGCCCCGGGAGAACATCCATGCCCCTCTCATCCTAGCTAAATTTCTCTCTGGCCTAAAAGAGGGGGGGCCTAAAGGGGGGGGTACTGTAGTGCCGGCGTCCCTGCCCTCTGCTAGGCAGGGACGCTGTTCCCCTCACCGCTCTGCTCCGTGCCCGGCGTCCCTCTCCCGCTCTGCTGGCAGCGCGCGCTCCTTCCCGGCCACTGTGCTTAAGGCGCGCGCGCGCGCCCTCCCTCCCTCTTAAAGGGGCCGCGCGCGCCGTCCTAAGGAGTCCCCGGCCAATGGCCGGAGGACTTTACCGTATATAAGGCACCTCCTACAAAATGGAGGTGCCCGAGCAATGTTGTTTGCACCTGTGTCTCACCTGTGCTTCAGCCCTCAGGTCCCATTGCCAGTTACCTGCCAGTTACCTGCCAGATTCCTGCCTGATTACTTGCTACCTGCCTGCTAGTCGGAGGTCCGACGGTCTGCCTTACTAATCCTGTCAGTCTGTCTAAGGACCAGCCTGCCCGCTCACCTGGGAGCGCACATCAGCTACCTGCCTGCCTGCCTGAGGTCCGACGGTCTGCCTTCCAACTCCTGTCAGTCTGTCTATGGACCAGCTTGCCCGCTCACCTGGGAGCGCACATCTGCTATCTGCCTGCTAGCCTACCTGGAGGCTCCGCCGTCACGTGCTGTGACCACCTGCCTGTCCAGTGACTCCTGCCCGCTCACCTGGGAGCGCTCTTCTGCTACCTGTCTGTTTGCCTACCCGGAGGCTCTGCCGTCACGTGCTGTGACCATCCGCCTGTCCAGAGACTTCTGCCCGCTCACCTGGGAGCGCTCATCTGTCGCCTGTCCGCTGGTCTTCCTGGAGGCTCCGCCGTCACATGCTGTGACCACCCGTTCATCCAGAGACTCTCGCCTGCTCACCTGGGAGCTCACGTCTATCTTCAGCCGCCACAGGTCGTACCAACCCTATACCTAGAGACTGCCCCGGTCACTTGCCGTGACCTCCAGCCCGTTCACTCAGAGACTGTCCCGTTCACTCAGAGACTGTCCCGTTCACTCAGAGACTGTCCCGTTCACCTGCTGAGACTTCCAGCCCATCTTCCCTGGTCGCCACCCGCTCCCTTACAAGGACCGCCTCCTTGTATAGTAGCTCTGAGGTTCCGCCTCCCAGACCCGTTACAAGGATGTGTGTAGATTACCGGAAAATCAACCGTGTCACACACAAGGATGCGTACCCCTTACCAAGGATAGAGGAGTCTTTGGCTGCTTTAAGATCTGCTAACTTCTTCTCTACCTTGGATCTCACTAGTGGGTACTGGCAGGTTCCTGTAGCAGAGGCGGACCGGGAGAAGACCGCATTCACCACCCCGATGGGACTTAGCGAGTTTACCTGCATGCCGTTCGGACTCTGTAACGCACCAGGAACCTTTCAACGATTAATGGAGTGCTGTCTGGGCCACAGAAACTTCGAGACGGTCCTGTTGTACCTGGACGATGTCATCGTATATTCCAAGACTTATGAGGACCACCTGAAACACCTGGCGGTAGTGTTCGAAGCTCTGGCAAACTACGGCCTAAAGGTAAAACCCTCCAAGTGTCACCTCCTAAAACCAAAGGTGCAGTACCTGGGACACGTGGTGAGCGCTGACGGAGTGGCTCCCGACCCTGATAAGATCACCGCAATTAAGGAATGGCCAAGTCCCTCCAGTGTAAAGGAAGTGCGGCAGTTCCTCGGGTTGGTAGGCTATTACCGCAGATTCATCCCCGGTTTCACCAAAAAGGCAGCTCCTATGCAGGACCTCCTGATAGGCCAGTCCCGGAAGGCCAAGAACCAGAAGCCGCCCTTCAAATGGGAGAAGTTAGAAGAAGAGTCCTTCCGCCAGCTGAAGATGGCCCTCACGGGGGATGAAATCCTGGCATACCCTGATTACAGCCAGCCCTTTATCCTCTACACCGACGTAAGTAACATCGGGCTAGGAGCCGTACTGTCCCAGATCCAGCAGGGGAAAGAACGAGTAATCGCTTACGCCAGTCGAAAACTGCGACCCACCGAAAGAAACCCTGAGAATTACAGCTCATTTAAGCTAGAGTTCCTGGCAGTGGTGTGGGCAGTCACCGAACGCTTTAAGCACTACCTCGCTTCTTCCCGGTTCACCGTGTACACGGATAACAACCCGTTGACACACCTGGACACGGCAAGACTCGGTGCCCTAGAGCAGAGATGGATGGCCCGTCTGTCCAACTACGAGTTCACAATCAAATACCGGGCGGGACGCTCCAATACCAACGCGGACGCCCTGTCCAGGATGCCAAACCTACCGGACGTAGGAGAAGATCCAGAGGGACTGGAAGAAGTCGAACTCCCCGCGTTCCACCGTCATGGGACTATCCAGTATTCCCATCGGGTAAGGAGTAAGCAAGCCGCTACGTTTAACCCCTTGCCTCACTACAACTGGGAGGAAACACAAGACAGTGACCCTGCCGTCCGACTGGTGAAGGAGATGCTGACTCGGCCAGAGGCTCGCCTTGACCCAGACGCTCCGGAGGAAGCCAAACAACTGTGGGCTGAGAAGAGTCGACTGTTCCTTTACAAGGGGAAGTTGTGCCGCAGAATGGTTAACTCCCGGACGCATGAAATAATCTGGCAAGTAGTGGTGCCACGAAGAGACGCAGCCATGGTGATGGAGGCATACCACGACGGGGCTGGACACTTCGGATGGAAGAAGCTGGAGTTCCTGCTGCGCGGGCGGTTCCACTGGGTAGGCATGAGGGGAACCATCGAGAGGTGGTGCAGAGACTGTGGCCCGTGCAACCTAAGAAGGAAGGACCGTGCCAGCCAGAAGACCCCCCTTCAGTCCATCGTCACCAAGCAGCCGTTGGAACTGGTAGCCTTGGATCATGTAAAACTGACCCCAAGCAGAAGTGGCTACGTCTACGCGTTAACCATTGTGGATCATTACTCCCGGTTCTTGGTTGTCGTCCCCGTTAAGGACTTAACAGCTCAAACAGCAGCTAGAGCCTTCCAGCAGCACTTCTGCCGTCCACACGGGTACCCGGACCAAGTGCTGACGGACCAGGGACCTGCCTTTGAAGCGGAGGTCTTCCAGGAATTCTGCAATCTGTATGGCTGCCGGAAGATAAGGACGACACCCTATCATCCGCAAACTAATGGACTTTGTGAGAAAATGAACCAGGTGGTAATGGATCTTCTGAAAACGTTGCCCCTGGAAGAACGCAGTCTGTGGCCTGAGAAGCTGCCCGACCTGGTGGCCCTATACAACTACATCCCTGTAGGTTCCACCAACTGTACCCCGGCTTACCTAATGAGGGCAAGGCCTGGTAAGCTACCTGTTGACCTGGAGATGGGAGTCCTGACACCCGAGGACACTTCACCGGAAGCAGACTGGGACACAGAGAGGCAGCAGCAGTACCAGAAAGTACAGGAGAGCGTGGAGCGAAGTCTCTGTCTCGCTAGGGAAAGACAAGAGAAAACTTACAACCAGTATGCTCCCGCTGTTCCCCTGGTACCCGGAGAGCAGGTCTTGAAGAGGAAGAGACGGCTCCACAAGTTGGACGACCAGTGGGAGAAGGACCCGTACACCGTACTGCCCTCAAGCCACGACAACCCAAAGGTTTGTACCAACAGTAAAGACGGAGGGGAAACCACAGCCATTGTATCCCGGGATCACCTGAAGAAGTGTCCCGAACAGCTACGGAACCCAGAAGGAGAGCAAGAAGACCCTCGACCCGTAGAGGAAAGGGAAGATATGGTTAGTACTGTGCTCGGAGACTTCCCTCGGTCCTGGACTCAAGTCAATGGTGCAGTTGTGGTACCCGTCCTCACGTTCCTCCAACCAGCATCCCAAGTGCCTACGGAGCAACAGGTAGAGCTGGAAGAGCAGCCGGTCCAGGAGGCAGCAGACTCCACACAAGCAGAACAGGAGGATCAACCCTCTGCTCATAGTGAGCCTGCCATACCCCTAGTGAGCCAAAGAGCCCGTAAACAGCTGCCCAGTTTACCCTTGACAGCTCCTACACCCTGTAGTTCAGGGCCAGACAGTCAGCTCCGTAGGTCCACTAGGGCCACTAGAGGCCAGTTACCCGCACGTTGGAGGATTTGAAGTGTTTAAATTGTTTTATTGAGGTCACCTGTCTGTTACTTGTAAATAATTATGTGTTTCTAGTTATTTTTAGGAGTCCTTGGTGGGTTTACCGGGAATCCTTGTACAATTGGTTGGAGCGTAACCTAGGAATGGACTAAAGACTGTTAAGGACTCGGGGCAGGACAGACCCCTACCTGGTTACGTCTCCCTGTTTTGGTGAAATGGACACCTTGCTTTTCTTCAAAACTGCACCCGGTTGCGGACACGCCGTAACCATCTTTATGTGTTTTTCTTATTGTATTATTATTGTTTATACCTTGTTATGTTTTTCTAAAAATATGTTTAGTCCCGGAGTACTAAATTTCACTAGGGGGGAATGTGGCACCCCAGGGGTCTGGTTTCCACAGTAACAGCTATGTTATGTCTGAGAGCAGGTGGGAGGTCTCTTGGTCAGGGATCCTATGCATGCCACACCTCCTGCCCAGTCCTGGGAGGGGAAGGACTTCCCCTATATAAACCTAGGGCTGAGGCAGGGTTAGTGAGTAGAGAAGAAGTAGAGACAGAGAAGAGCAGCAGATATAGGAGAAGAATATCAGGAGCTCTGTGGGAGCAGTGCTATAAGGAGTCAGGGGCTGGCAGCTGCAGAGCTCGCCCTGACTGAGAAGCTATCACCGGACCCGGAGTCCGAGGCTGTGGGGACTAATCTTTACCCAGCAGCAGAAACCGCCCGGCAGGGGATTTCAGGTCCTCTGGCCAAGAAACCCGAAGGCACGGTCACACGCGTGGGACCAGCACCGCCGTCGTGGAGCGGACGCCACTAGAAGGCCCCGAGTCACCGGCCATACGGGTGAGCACCACACGGTACACTCAGGGACGTGGGCTACTTATACCCGCCTCTAGCAAGGTAGCCAGAAGAGTACAGTCAGTTTGGGAGGCCTACAACTCCGCCTGGCCAGGGGAGATCCCATCTGCTCAAGGACTGACCAGGCCCCGATCGCTAGCCAGTACTCCGGGAGGGTCTATTTTTATCACCAGTAAAGACCCTGAACTACACCGCATCGTCTCTGAGTGATTCCTGCTACCCCCATCATCCACGTCGGCTGCCCTGAGGCCATACCCCTCCCGTTGGGGGTGATACTACCACGCTGCACAATCCTACCACCGGCCTCAGCGGTCTGCCCTGCAGCGGCAGCTCCTTCGCTGCATTCAACGGGTGGCGTAGTCGTCCAACATCTACCGCTAATACAACGCCACTTAGTCTGACTCCCTGGGCACGGACCGGGTCACCGCCACGAGACTACAACCCTCAACAGATCCGGCTCCGGGTAAGCTCCTGCATGCGCAACGCTGTGCGACACAGGTCCAGGGGTGCGTCATATACATACCATGTATAGAGCTCCCGTGTATAATGACACTTATGGTAATATTAGTAATGTGGTGGTAATATTAGTAATGTGGTGGTAATATGTGGTCTGGTCATGGTGTGGCAGTTTTTCTCCCTTCTGTGTGGTATTATTCGGTCACTATGTTGTGGTAATATGTGGTCTGGTCATGGTGTGGCGGTATTCCCTGTATGTGGTATTATTGGTCATTTTAAAAAAAATGTATATGACACATTCCCTTAAAGAAAACTAAATAAACATATATCTAAAAAGAGTATTGGATATTTTAAGAAAATTTTAATAGGTTAGAGTAGGGCCCGGCCAGAAGAGTCTACCTTATCGTGGTGGCGGCTTTAAAAATCTTTTGGCCAAAACAAAAGCTGCTGGCTATGTATGTGGCGCCGTCACATGGCCGAACGTCAGGAGAACGTGGTGGCAGCGACGTGGACGAGCGCCAGGATTCTGCAGGGATTGCATGGGGGTAAGTATAACAAGTTTTATTTTTTTTTTAATACAATTAATTAACCAGGAGTGGGGGGAATCAGAGATGCACATGGGGGGGATGAGAGATGCACATGGGGGGGGGGGTGAGAGATGCACATGGGGGGGGGATGAGAGATGCACATGGGGGGGGATGAGAGATGCACATGGGGGGGGATGAGAGATGCACATGGGGGGGATGAGAGATGCACATGGGGGGGTGAGAGATGCACATGGGGGGATGAGAGATGCACATGGGGGGATGAGAGATGCACATGGGGGGGATGAGAGATGCACATGGGGGGATGAGAGATGCACATGGGGGGGATGAGAGATGCACATGGGGGGGATGAGAGATGCACATGGGGAGGATGAGAGATGCACATGGGGGGGATGAGAGATGCACATGGGGGGATGAGAGATGCACGGGGGGGTGAGAGATGCACAGGGGGGATGAGAGATGCACGGGGGGGATGAGAGATGCACGGGGGGGTGAGAGATGCACGGGGGGGATGAGACATGCACGGGGGGGGATGAGAGATGCACGGGGGGGGATGAGAGATGCACATGGGGGGGATGAGAGATGCACATGGGGGGATCAGAGATGCACATGGGGGGATGAGAGATGCACGGGGGGTGAGAGATGCACGGGGGGATGAGAGATGCACGGGGGGGATGAGAGATGCACGGGGGGGATGAGAGATGCACGGGGGGATGAGAGATGCACGGGGGGCGGATGAGAGATGCACATGGGGGGGTGAGAGATGCACATGGGGGGATGAGAGATGCACATGGGGGGGATGAGAGATGCACATGGGGGGATGAGAGATGCACATGGGGGGGGATGAGAGATGCACATGGGGGGGATGAGAGATGCACATGGGGGGGATGAGAGATGCACATGGGGGGGATGAGAGATGCACATGGGGGGATGAGAGATGCACATGGGGGGATGAGAGATGCACGGGGGGGTGAGAGATGCACAGGGGGGATGAGAGATGCACGGGGGGGATGAGAGATGCACGGGGGGGTGAGAGATGCACGGGGGGATGAGAGATGCACGGGGGGATGAGAGATGCACGGGGGGGATGAGAGATGCACGGGGGGATGAGAGATGCACGGGGGGGATGAGAGATGCACGGGGGGCGGATGAGAGATGCACGGGGGGGGATGAGAGATGCACGGAGGGATGAGAGATGCACGGGGGGATGAGAGATGCACGGGGGGGGTGAGAGATGCACGGGGGGGATGAGAGATGCACGGGGGGGATGAGAGATGCACGGGGGGGGTGAGAGATGCACGGGGGGGTGAGAGATGCACGGGGGGGTGAGCTGCACATGGGATGAGAGCTGTACATGGGGGGGATGAGGGCTGCACATGGGGGGGTTATGTTTACATAACTTTGTTGCCTTATGAAGGGCAGGGGGGGCCCCCAAAAATTTCTTGCACAGGGGCCCACTACAGTCTGTGTCCGCCCCTGGTGTAGTGTGCATGAGCCAGGAAAGGCAAAAGACCACTGATGAAACATAGGTAAGGCTACAGCATGCGCACTACCAAACTTTGCTCTGCCCTCGGCAGGGAAGTGAGAAGTGCGTCTGTGCAGAGGCGCGATGGGGAACACAGTGAAGACGATATAGGACGTGTCATCCACATGAAGCAGGGAAGTAGGACAGCGGTCATAAGAAGAGAGGAGACATTGGATCAAGACCAGAGACAACCATCGGACCGGAAGTAGACGTCTGTGGGTATGATAAAAACTATTTTTTGTGCCATGCATAGAAAATTGGGGACATACAGACAGCATACCAGAATGCTGTAACATAGGGCTTATAGGTGCTGGTTGTACTTTATATGGGGAAAACCTGTGACAGGTTCCCTTTAAAGCCAGTCCCTTGTCTTGACACTGATCCGTTGGTAAGAGCGAGCACAGTCTAACATCAGCTCACTTGTCTGCACTTGCGCACTCACACTGGAGGAGCACAGCAGCACACTCCAAGTGTCAGTTCGGGTGTGAACATAATGTGGTTGTGGGCAAGGTCTGACGCCTAGATCCTGTCCGTCTATGGCTGCCACTCGGGGCACTTGCAGGTAGTGAGCGGTTTCAGTTAGGAGGGGACAAGGTGTTGTGATGTGTGGTCTGCTCATTTCAAAGCCCTTCATCCTAATTGAGACTGCGGCCAAAAGCAGGCAGCAACCAGGCATCAGAACGCGCCTGCAGACTCGTTGTGTGCGCGGTCAAGCGCAGAAATGCACAGCTCTTACTCTTACCAAAGGACATCTGACAATTATAACAAGGGAATGGCTTTAATATGCAAATAGGAGGGTGTAACTGACGCGCCCCCTGGGCCAGTGTTGTTGGGGATACCCGGAGCCGGATCAGATGGGGGTTGTAGTCTCCGAGTGGCTGTGACCCGGTCCGTGCCCAGGGTGTCAAACTCAGTGTGTGGCAGTCCTTACTGATGTTACTAAAGTTCTTTATGTCGACTACGCCACCCGTTGAATTGCGGTCACTACGGCCGTCGCTGCAGCAGGGTCCGCTGATGCTGATGGTGTTTGTGCAGCTTAGGTAGTATAACCCCCAACGGGAGGGGTATAGCCTCAGGGGGTCAGGTGCAGAGGATGGTGGTTGTGGAAGTGCAGGGAAGATGGTAATGAGAGTCAGAGTCGGGTTGTGCAGTTCAGGATTCTTTACTTACTGCTGTTCTTGTACCGGTCACTCCGGCCTTGAGTGACCACCCGAGCCGTGCTGCGTCCACCAGGTCCTGGACTCGGCCAACCCCCAAGTAGTTCTGGAGTGTGGTTCTGAGCTCCCTTTCTGTCCTGTCCTCGTCTCTGGCCTTCCCCACCAGGGATCCACCTATGTCCGGCTCCCTCGGGCCTCTTGTTGGCGAACCCTTGCCTCTGGGTTCCCTGACCCTATGCGTGGTCTGCCTTCCGGGTGGATATAGTGGGTGGCCGTGGCAGATGCTGCCCACGGCCTCCGGTCTCTGGCTGAGGTATGCTGTAGCCCCCACCAGTTTGGGATCCGGTACCCTGTTGCCAACTCTTCACCCTGTGGTTGTATTTGGGCTCTCAGAGTTCCTTCTTTCTCCCCCTCTGGGTCTTTCGTTCTCTCCTCTCTCACTCTTGGCCTGGGGCTGCTCTGCTCCTCTGCTTTCTTCCACTGCTCTGCAAAGACTTACTTCTCACAGACTGACTGACTGACTGTGGCTGACTGACCCTGATCTTAGATGGTTCCCACCTTTTATACTCCCTCTATGTGTGAGCTCAGGTGACCAGCACCCAATGAGCTCCTAGCACTACCCAGACTGCTCCCCCTATCTGCCCCTACACTACTGGGATGGTCCACCCCCCTCCCACTCCAGCCAAGGACAGACTCGGTCGTACCTGCACATTTCTAAGTGGGAGTACCGTTGGTCTGCCCTCCGGAAATGGGATGTGTGTAGTGCATGCAGCTAACTGAGCTCAGTTCCACACTCCATCCTTACCCGGGAGTGGAATATCACACCTCTGGGTTGAGGTGCAATACCCCTGTAGCAGCCGAATCCTCAGGGTGCTACATTCCCCCCTGGTAAATCACAGCACGTCCTCGGGCTGTAAGATATAAAACATCCAAAACATACATTTTTTCATAAACATAAACATATAAAACATATAAAACACCATATATATCAGCATAAACTTTTCATATAAACTTTTCATAAAAACATTCTTGTCTTCTGGTACCTCCGGTCACGGTGCAACTTGTGACCGGGTAAAGTGCGACAGTCTCTCTTGGAATAAAACAGTTCTCTATAAAACCGGTAGGGGGCGCTTTAGGAAGCGCAACTATATACAAGGGGATATGGCCGCTCTCAGTCCTCGGCCAGGTATTAGGGAGGATTGACCGTTCTCAGTCCTCGGTCAGTGGGAATAGGGACACACGGGTTAACAGTTCAGTTCTCTGGTCCCAACGGGGACTATATTAGCAGCAACGGTTCACTGTGCCCCGACGGGCAACTATATACAGTCTCTATACTACCGTACTCAACGACGGCGTCCTCCTGCTCTTTCTTTGTGGACAGTTTCAGTTTCAGACCCGTCCGGGTCCTCTTGCTCCTCCTCACACCGCAGCTCCTCCTCCGTCAGGCGATGCACATGGAGGGCGTAGGGTCCTTTGGCACACTTGTGCCGGGTGAAGGTGACCTCGTCCCCTAAATACAGGTCACGACCTCTGTGTCCCTCCGGTAGGTGGGACTCAACGTCTCTCCTGGTCACGAAGACGTCGCCTGGGGTGCGGTGATCCCTGATGAAACCCCACCCATGCTGCAGATTAAATTTTATCACAGTCCCGATGGTACGGGGACCATGCGCTGCACGGGGGTCTCTCCTGGTCCGGCTCTTCTGCTCCGCGCTCCTGACTTGGGCTTGCTGTTCCCGGACCCGCCTCTCTCTCCGCTCCCTCTCAAAGACCTCGAGCTGCTGGCGGCAGCACTCTGCACGCTACGCTGCGGCTGCCCGAGTCTCCTGAGTGAACCCCATGAGGTCTTCTCCGGTGGGATCCCACTCAAACTGGGTCTCTTCTAGCGGGGGCGAGGTCCTCTTTACAGGCTTCGGAACCGGAATCAGGGGTTCGTCTAGGGGTCTCTCTTTCCGAAGTCGGGGATGGTGAAACTCCGGTGGCCATATGAAGGGCTGCCCATCCGGGCACGTATGTTGGGCGAACAGGTCTTCACCCAGGTGAGGCACTCTTGATGTTACGGGCGCTGTGGTGGTAGCGGCGCCCGGGTTGACCAGGCCTTGCGACCAGGCCTGGGGCACCTTGAAAGTAAAGCGCACCGTAAGAACGGCGGCGCCCTGTGTTACTTGGCCCTGCGACCAGGCCGGTGGCTCCGCGGAGGTAGGGGGCGCTGTTGGTATTGCGTCGCCCGGGGGTACTAGGCCTTGCGACCAGGCCGATGGTACTTCCTGCTTGGCCACGCTCGGGGTCGAGGCGTGTGACGTCACAGGGGTCGCGGCTTCCGTTTGAGGCCTAGTCTGCGGCGGTGACGTTGCAGCGACGGGCACGGCAGGGGGAATTTCGGGCTCTGCGACGGGGAGCTGGGGCAGGTACGCGGTTTCCCGGTTTGGGGTAGAGACGTCCCCTTTACCTGCCTCCTTTCGTTCGGCTCCCTTCTCGGCGCCGTCTCCGGCCTTCATTCCTCCTGCGCCATCCTCAGAGGCGGTCTGTCTCCTCGTCTCGGGTGGCGTGCTCCGCTGACGGGTTCTTGTCTGCTGGGCCATCTCACGGCTCCATTCTGCTAACGTCTCTCGCTGTACCCGGGCCAACCTCTGTGCGAGGCCCTCCAGCGCGGTCTGTGCACACTCCCGGTCTCGGGGGAGCTGTGTTAGGATCTCCAGCAGGCCTTCTGGAGTGGCGACCTGCAACAGGCTCCTGACCACTGGGTCGGTGCTGCCTGGAGTGGCGGCCCGCATCAGGCTCCTGACCACTGGGTCGGTGCTGCCTGGCTCTCCCTCCAGACGTCTTGTCTCCGGGTGCGCTCTCTCCAGACTGCTCCATGCGACACCCATCTTTGTTCTCTTCTTCTGTCTCCGCCCACATTGAGGGTGGTCCCGGGGCAACTTAGTGATTGTCAGTTCCAGGGGCAGTTCTCTCACGCTGATGGACACTTCCAGCATCACAGTCTCTGTTGGTGGGCGCGGTTTCCGCTTTTGGCGCCATTCTTCGACCTGGCCCACGATGGGAGGTGGCCTCTTGCCACCCTCTGGCACGCCCATAATGGCGTCCGCTCCCCCAAGGCGGGAAATCTTCGGAAATGGCGGGAATCGTCTCCCAGTGGCGGGAAACTCCATGGATGGCGGGAAAAAGCTGCAAATGGCGGACAACCGGCGGGAAACGACCTGTGATGGGGCCCGATGGCGGGGACCCTCCGGAACCGGCAGGAGACTTCTTTTTAAGGTAACGGTGAACTTTTCTTCAGGCACGCAGTACCCGGTTGTTGCGGGCACGTTATCCTGCCGACTACGCCAAAGTTGACGCGCCCCCTGGGCCAGTGTTGTTGGGGATACCCGGAGCCGGATCAGATGGGGGTTGTAGTCTCCGAGTGGCTGTGACCCGGTCCGTGCCCAGGGTGTCAAGCTCAGTGTGTGGCAGTCCTTACTGATGTTACTAAAGTTCTTTATGTCGACTACGCCACCCGTTGAATTGCGGTCAATACGGCCGCCGCTGCAGCAGGGTCCACTGAGGCTGATGATGTGAGTGCAGCTTAGGTAGTATAACCCCCAACGGGAGGGGTATAGCCTCAGGGGGTCAGGTGCAGAGGATGGTGGTTGTGGAAGTGCAGGGAAGATGGTAATGAGAGTCAGAGTCGGGTTGTGCAGTTCAGGGTTCTTTACTTACTGCTGTTCTTGTACCGGTCACTCCGGCCTTGAGTGACCACCCGAGCCGTGCTGCGTCCACCAGGTCCTGGACTCGGCCAACCCCCAAGTAGTTCTGGAGCGTGGTTCTGAGCTCCCTTTCTGTCCTGTCCTCGTCTCTGGCCTTCCCCACCAGGGATCCACCTATGTCCGGCTCCCTCGGGCCTCTTGTTGGCGAACCCTTGCCTCTGGGTTCCCTGACCCTATGCGTGGTCTGCCTTCCGGGTGGATATAGTGGGTGGCCGTGGCAGATGCTGCCCACGGCCTCCGGTCTCTGGCTGAGGTATGCTGTAGCCCCCACCAGTTTGGGATCCGGTACCCTGTTGCCAACTCTTCACCCTGTGGTTGTATTTGGGCTCTCAGAGTTCCTTCTTTCTCCCCCTCTGGGTCTTTCGTTCTCTCCTCTCTCACTCTTGGCCTGGGGCTGCTCTGCTCCTCTGCTTTCTACCACTGCTCTGCAAAGACTTACTTCTCACAGACTGACTGACTGACTGTGGCTGACTGACCCTGATCTTAGATGGTTCCCACCTTTTATACTCCCTCTATGTGTGAGCTCAGGTGACCAGCACCCAATGAGCTCCTAGCACTACCCAGACTGCTCCCCCTATCTGCCCCTACACTACTGGGATGGTCCACCCCCCTCCCACTCCAGCCAAGGACAGACTCGGTCGTACCTGCACATTTCTAAGTGGGAGTACCGTTGGTCTGCCCTCCGGAAATGGGATGTGTGTAGTGCATGCAGCTAACTGAGCTCAGTTCCACACTCCATCCTTACCCGGGAGTGGAATATCACACCTCTGGGTTGAGGTGCAATACCCCTGTAGCAGCCGAATCCTCAGGGTGCTACATAACGGTGCACCAAGGCGTAGGCCACACCAAGGGTGCACAGAAGCGCACTCATTTGCATATAAAAAAAGAAAATATTAAGCCAAATTAAAACTGTGTATGCCTGGGCTATGTTCCCTATATAATTGTGTATGCAGATTAAATGGCATTTGGGGGAGAAAGACTCCATTTATTTATCATCATTCTCATCAACACATTCTCCTGTGTACACATGTGCTGCTGAGAACGAAGCTTTTAACGAAGCACAGGACGATGATGTTAACGATCACTCTGCGCACACGAAAGTGAGGCCACATCCTGTTTGGTGTCCAACCCATCAGACATTTATGACATGTATCGTATTGATATTTCATTACTGGCACTAGTATTCAATTAGAGTCAAAAATACATTAATCAATTTCATGTTTTTATTCATTTATATTTTAGAATTAATCATTGATGGAAAGGATGAAGAGATGTTCTTGGATGAGCCTTCGATTTTGCAGATGTTTCTTGCACGTCAGAAGGCATCAGGTAGATGTACATCTCCTTCCATACAGGTACAGCATTGTTGGTGGACATGCTGCACGTTCTTCAGGGGGCTAGATGGGGGTGTTCTGTCCTTGAGATGTTTAGGGTTCACCGATGATGACAAGGTGCAAAAATGCAGCTTTGTCTGACAGCGCGAGCAGCCCTGGACAATCCACGCCGGCAGGATGATATCATCCGGCGGAAGAGAGAACCTATGAGAAAAGATATAAAACTAATGTTAATAATGTAACTCTATATTAGAGGATACTACTGTGGTGTCTCTGTGGTAGGACGGGAGGGGAATCTTCTCCATACAGAGGTACGGGATCATTGTCAGCCATCATACATGTGACAATCCCACCACTGACAGATAACATCTGCTCCACATGAATCCTTCTCACTGACATCATACAACATGGAGCCTATTGTCACACTTACCTCGCCTACATTCCCCCTCTTCTACTTTCTCTGCTTTTTCTTGTTTCCTCACTTTTAGTTCAGATTTACTTCTTTTCTGAACTGGAAAGTCTAATCAAAAAATCAGAAAAAGATGTTGATTATAAACTCCTTTGTATCTTTATAGAGCTATGTAAACGTATTAATATGCACCTGTAGGTTTTCTGTGTGCCGCCATGTGGGGTCTCCCAAAGGGAATATGTCCCCTTATTAACATGACATTACATTCAGCAAGCCACAGTGTAACTTTAAAGAGTCACCAGGTAAAAAGAGTCCAGGATCCACTCTTACTTTATTTCTGCTTATTCCCTGAGTATTCTGCTTTTAGATTTGTTAAAATCCCACATACAGTTCCAGACATATGGGCCTTTTTATTTAGTGCTAATTGTAATCGTCTGTACCATGAGGGCGTGGCTCACAGTTTAATATTGAAGAGCAGCCTGAAGACACGCCCCCAGATAATTCTGTGAGCCACGCCCCCTTGGCAACGACCATAAAAGTTAGCATTAAATAAAAAATGCCCATAACTCTACAATCATATGGGGGATTTTAACAAAGCAAAAACAGAATACTCAGGGGGGCAGCAGAAATATAGTAAATAATTTTCTCAGCCTTCATGTGCAGATTCACATTACACTTTTGTATTATAGGCTATAATAGGATGGCTTATAAACCTGTACATACCTGACACTGAGAACGAGGATGATTCGCTGGTTTTATCAGGGAAACACTGATTGTCACCATCGGTTTTGGAAGATGAAGACTCTCTCTGCCTGTTTGGTAGAAGAAAGACAAATAAATTACAAGTAAAAGCAATAGAAAAACAGAAGAACATCTGTCTGTAAGGCCAATTAGGACACCATGAAGTGCACACCCTGCTCAGGACCCCATTCTACCATCAAGAACGGTAGTCTAACTAGTAATATTGGCCGTAGTGAACTGGAAATGAATGGCTGGTCACATTGATCAGCTGTTACTGCAGTGTTATCACAAGCCAGACCCACAGAGATCAGCAATCATGGGGAGGTGGATGCTGGATTTGAATATATGTTACTTGTGTCTTGTATTTGGATCTGACATATATCAAAACTAAATCTCATAATAATGATAATAATCTACTTACACGTCTGAGCTTTTTTCGCTGTTCTCTAGGGAACACTCTGAAGATGACATAGGCTCTTCTTCATGGTTCATCATCTCGGTATTCTTAGCATATAGCTAAAACAAACGGAGAAATATAAAATAGATATATTTTTTATTTTATTTTCTAATTATAGCTTTTATACATTGTATTGGCCACATACTTACTTTAGAAAACCTTTGAGAAGATGATACAAAATTTTGGACTTCTGGCCAATCATTGAACTCACTTGTGTCCCCCTCAGCTGAATCCATATGTTGGTATTCCTTAAAGCTAGCTACAAAATACAAGTGTTATAAAAGATTATTAGCATAAGACCAGGGTCAGACAGTCACCATGTTATCACTAATAATGATGGGTACTACATAAAATGAAAGACAAGACACACAGCAGTTTTCTGCAGATGATGTATCATTTTACTTACTGTTAAAGCAGCAGGTGTCCTCATCTGACGTTAGATCAGGATAGAACAAGGCCTTCTGACTTGGAAGGTTGTCAAAATTTAAGCAACTTAGGAATGGATGAATTTTGATCTGATTTGCTCCTCCTGGAAAAGGTAGACAAGAAAGAAAGTGATACAGTCATAGTCAGAGAAACTGCTCCATATCTGTATAGTTTATGTTAATCTAAACTGAAGATGTAACTGAGCCGACATGAAGTAAATGTACAGGAAGTAGGTAAAGTACTGCTGGTCCCCATGGACATGATCATTTGTCTGGTCAGAGAGGCGTAATAAGTCATTAATAATACTATTATATTATTACCTGTCCCAAGTCTTTGTGCTGGATTTTTTTGGAGCAGTCCAGTGATGATGTTTCGAGCATCGCGTGTAGGAAAGTATCTAATATATCTCCAAGTTATGTCACCTGTCATATAAAAAGCAAATAATACAGGAAATAAAACCTCTTCATTTATTTTCATATAAACCACTTTCCTTAACAAAGTTAGGAACTAAATCACAGAAAAAAAAATCAAAACAAATAACTATGACATCACATAGCATTCAGATTATTTTACATACCTCTGATGACACTGAGAAAAATCTCCCTTCTTGAAG
Source organism: Phyllobates terribilis (assembly GCF_046119375.1). Taxonomy (NCBI): domain Eukaryota; kingdom Metazoa; phylum Chordata; class Amphibia; order Anura; family Dendrobatidae; genus Phyllobates; species Phyllobates terribilis. Next base: position 166,370,111 of record NW_027362763.1, read on the forward strand.
CTCCATGAAATGGTAAAAATCCACAAATAAATTGATATAGGATGATCCCTACTGACCACCAGTCAACTGGCCTTCCATATCCTCTCATTAAGATGACTTCTGGAGCCATGTAACTAGTGGTGCCAACAACCTGGAAAACAAAAGAAGAATGAGATGATGATCAATAAATATAATTGTGACAAATAACATCAGTGAAAACGTTTTCTAGATGAGAAATTGTCAGAGAAGGAGAAAGAGGTGAGATTTGTGAAGTACAAGATCCTGTAAGTAAAACCAACCTCATTGTCACGGAACTCCCTGGTGATGTCCTCAATTGAAGCTTTGTAGAGGTTTGATGTTGGTCTCATGAGGCCGAGTTTTGAAAGCCCAAAATCAGTGACTTTAATATGTCCTCTTGATGTTATCAGGAGGCTGTGAAAGAAAAGATGGTGTCAGCCCCAAGTAATAACCCACAGACTATATAGCAAACTAACTTTCTTTCCCTGTATTGTACTACAAGGGTCACTTACTTCTCAGGCTTCAGGTCTCTGTGCACCACACCATAGCTGTGCAGGTATTCCACCGCAAGAATAGTTTCCGCAATGTACATACGGGCCAGGGAGGTAGGTAAAGCACCCCTCTCCTTTAAAAGTCTGCCACAGTCTCCTCCTACATGAGAAAGCAAATATGATCGGTGAGGGTTTGTTACAATGTAAATTACACATGATGAGGGTGAATGAGAAATAAGCGGAGACATTAGGGCATGATCTCATACATTAAGATATATTGTACACTGCAGAGTGACCCTATATGAAACAGAGCGGGGCCTCATCTACAAGCCTCTAATTTATATCTTTGTGAAAGTTCCCATCTATAAAAACTGTTCAAATAAAGACAAATCTTTCTTTTATCCATAGTGGATATTGCTGCAGTGCTCAGTGAGGACATACAGGGGAGACGGTCACCGAGATAAATGGTTTTTCAGGCATCTTGTTAACAGATAACTTATAGTAAATGCAGTGAGGACATGTACCCGTCCATGTGGGCACATTCTGGGTATATAAGGTGCTACGATTAGCAGACATGGGTTGGATACAGATACAATGGATGTGTCCTACCTGGTAAATACTCCATGACCATACACAGATGACGTTTTGTAGGAAAGGAGCAGAACATGGAGGCCACAAAGGGACAATCAGCAAAGATTGAGATGTCCCTCTCCAGAAAGGCTCGTTCTAGTCTCCTTGGCTCTTTCAGGTTCTGCTTGTCCATTAACTTCATAGCACATACTTGGTTTGTCTCTTTATGGCGAGCTAAATGGACGGCCCTGGAGAGGAGGAAAATCCATGATTTATTTTGAATTCATACTAACAATGTGTATGTAGACCTCATCTAATGATCTTCTGCACTAATGGTTAATACTAGATGTTCGGCCGTCACTAGAAATCCATGTTTAGAATTACATAAAATAACACTCCATAAATGATCACCTATCATGACCTGAATAGTGACAGATGTGGACAGTGATGTGGACTCATATGATTTATACAGTACAGACCAAAAGTTTGGACACACCTTCTCATTTAAAGATTTTTCTGTATTTTCATGACTATGATGAAAATTGTACATTCACACTGAAGGCATCAAAACTATGAATTAACACATGTGGAATTATATACTTAACAAAAAAGCGTGAAACAACAGAAAATATGTCTTATATTCTAGATTTTTCAAAGTAGCCACCTTTTGCTTTGATGACTGCTTTGCACACTCTTGGCATTCTCTTGATGAGCTTCAAGAGGTAGTCACTGGAAATGGTCTTACAACAATTTTGAAGGAGTTCCCAGAGATGCTTAGCACTTGTTGGCCCTTTTGCCTTCACTCTGCGGTCCAGCTCACCCCAAACCATCTTGATTGGGTTCAGGTCTGGTGACTGTGGAGGCCAGGTCATCTGGCATACAGAAAAGCCTTTAAATAAGAAGGTGTGTCCAAACTTTTGGTCTGTATTGTATATGGGAACATTACATGGGCAGGACACAGAGATATAGGCATCGTCATAAGGAGCCCTGGGATATAAATATTATACCAAAATAAAGCTCACCCATAACCTCCAAAGTTGATCAGTTTGATCAGTTTATAGTCGTTCTTACAAGGAAGTCTCAATGGGTTTAATGATCTGATCAAGGCCTAGAAAGGAATAAGAGATGAAAATAAGACATAGAAACCGCAGGAGAATAAAAGCCCCAGATGCAGGAAGGTCTCACTTCTACATGAAGTCCCTACTGATTATACTGCAGCAGATGTAGAGGACGTGATACAAGCTGGACCCTATTATAGGGGGATATCCCCCATACACATATATTATTGTACCGCAGAAGAGGATAAGGGACATCAAACTGAGGAGGCAGAATAATAATAATGCATCATCACACACAATAGGTCTGATCTACATGAAGAACCGTGCTATCCCACTATCATATGGGGTATAATATGGGATGTGTAACTCACACCCATCATCTGATGATCTACAGACATCCCTCTGATACTTACACTGGCAGATTCCTGGATGATCTCTGGTGTCTCACATATTCCACCATCAGAATCTTCCGGCTCAGTTTTTCCTAAAATAATGATAAAATAATGAAGAGATGTCATATATTACTCTATATTAGCACTTACTATATAACACATCCATGTAATGAAGGAAATGACGAGACCCCTGTACATGGAATAATACTAGGTATATGGATATTCTGCACACACTGTATACAATTATGGCATATCTATATACAGTCATATACAGCCGAAAGTGTTGGCACCCTTGAAATTGTTCCAGAAAATGAAGTACCATATTTTTCGAACTATAAGACACACTTTTTTCCTCCAAAATTTTGGAGGAAAGTGGGGGGTGCTTCTTATAGTCCGAATATAGTCTGTTTATATACACTATGGCTTAGGGTGGTGGGGGCTGTGGGGGGAGTGGCAGCGCGGGATGAGTGACGCACAGGAGGCAGCAGCCGCCTGCTACAGCCTACGCTGTGCCTGCGGCTAAAGAAAATGAATATTCACTGATCCCCACGCCCATGGGCATGGAGAGCAATGAATATTCATTTTCCTTAATAGCGCACACTGTACCTGCAGCGCGGCTCCTGCTGTGCTCGACAGTCATGTGTGCCCGCTATTAAAGCCCATGAATATTCACTACAATCCACTCCCATGGGTTGTAGTGAATATTCATGGTCTTTAATAGTGGGCACACAGACCGCCGAGCAAAGCAGGAGCCACGCTGCGACTACATTGTGCGCGCTATTGAAGAAAGAGAATGGTCACTGCTCCCCACGCACACAGCCCCGGCATGGGGAGCAGTGACTATTCCGGCACAGCATTTCACTGTGTGAGGGTTTATGGCAGGGATGCCTTGTGCGGCTCACACAGTGAGAGTGTCGGCAGCAGAATGGGCGCAGCGCTGGAGGAAAGAGCAGGTGAGTATAATTGTTATTTTGGTGTGTGCAGCGTGATGGGGATCACGGGGTGCCAAGCATACCAGGATGGAGGGGTGGCAAGCATATCAGGAAGAGGGTTGAGGGGTGCCTTGCATACCAGGATGGGGATCATACCAGGATGGGGATCAAAGGGTGCCATGCATACCAGGATGGGGATCAGGGGTGCCGTGCATATCAGGATAAGGGATAAGGGGTACTATACATACCAGGAAGATGGATGAAGGGTGCCATACATACCAGGAAGAGGGATGAGAGGGGCCATGCATAACAGGATGAGGGGTACCATACATACCAGGAAAAGGGATGGAGGGTGCCATACATACCAGGAAGAGAGATGAGAGGGGCCATTCATACCGGGATGAGGGGGGGCATGCATACCAGGATGAGGAGTGCTATGCATACCAGGATGAGGGATGTCATGCATACCAGGGTGAGGTGTGCCTTACATACCAGGATGGGGATCAAGGGGTGCCATGCATACCAGGATGGGGGATTGGGGTGCCATGCATACCAGGATGGGGGATTGGGGTGCCATGCATACCAGGATGAGGGATTGCGGTGCCATGCATACCGGGATGGGGATGAGGGGTGCCATGCATATCAGGATGGGGATGAGGGCCACGTATAACAGGAAGGAAGGGGCCATATATACCAGGATGGGGGATATTAACAGAATTGGGGGACATTACCCCTATAATTGTGTCAGCAGCAGACCTCTTAGCAGTGCATCATGACCACATTTTTTTTTCTATTTTCCTCCTCTAAAATCTAGGTGCGCCTTATGGTATTTCTCCCAGAAAATAATTGCGGTTACACGTTTTGTTATTCACATTTTTATTTCCTTTGTGTTGTAATGCAGCGGCTTGCTGCATTACTAAAATGTCCAGGGGGTGTGTTCTGGCTGACCACGTACCTCCCCTTCAGGTGACTGATCACATGACTGTGACATCATCACAGGTCCTGTGCGCACAGAAGGATATATAAATCCTGGTGGTTTTGAAACAGGGTGGAAGGCAAGAGGCCAGGTCCCTGTGTCTGAGACACCGTTGGCCCTGGAAGGCACGTGGCCTGGAGACCATGTCTGGGGAGCCTTAAACCACAGCTGTGGCAGAACAGAGCTGATAGAAGCCGCTAGACCAGGCAAAGGTAAAAACGCTGCTTGATATAGACATTGATATTGTTACCTTGCTGAACGCTGTATCTAGAGCCAAGTGGGCATTTCTGCCACTGAAAAGGCTCTAGGATATTACATGTGTAACATACCTGCGAGCCACTGAGATGGACTATGTTATAAGCAGTTTATGATGTGTAATAAACTGCTGGACTGTAGATTACTGGAAAGCGTTGCATGTGTGCTATAATTGACCCGGTGAAGTGAGTGCCCCTCAACATTATCGATAGCGCTACCCCACAGTGTGTATTGGAACAACACAAAAAGCTGAGAAAAAAACAGGCAAATTGGACATCATTTCACACAAAATCCCAAAAATGGTCCAGACAAAATTGTGGGCACGCTCAACTTAATATTTGTTTACATACCCTTTGGAATAAATTACTGCAATCAATCGCTTCCTATAACCATCAACAAGCTTCTTACTCCAAATGGTATTTTGGATCACTCTTCTTGTGCAAACTACTCCAGGTCTCTCATATTTGAAGGGTGTCTTCTCCCAACAGCAATTTTAAGATCTCTCCACAGGTGTTCAATGGGATTTAGATTGTGACTTATTGCTGGCCACTTCAGAACTCTCCAGCGGTTTGTTTCCATCCATTTTTGGGTGCTTCTTGAAGTATGTTTTGGATCATTGTTCTGCTGAAAGACCCAGACCCAGTTTTCTGACACTGGGCACTACATTGCGACTCAAAATCCTTTGGTAGTCTTCAGATTTCATGATGTCTTGCACACAGTCAAGGCACCCTGTGCCATGGGCAGCAAAATAACCCCAAAACAACTTTTAGCCTCCACCATATTTGACTGTGGTACTGTGTACTTCTCTTTTTGGGCCTCACTCTGTTCTAGGTTAAACAGTAGAATGATGTGTTTTACCAAACAGCTCTGTCTTGGTCTCATCTGTCCACAAGACGCTTTCACAGAAGGATTTTGGCTTACTCACATACATTTTGGCAAACTGCAGTCTAGCTTTTTATAGATCTCGTTGTCAGCAGTGGGGTCTTCCAGGGCCTCCTACCATAGCGTTTCATGTCATTCAAATGTCGAGGAAAATTGTTCTATCTGACACTGATGCACCCTGTGCCTGCAGGACAGCTTGAATTTCTTTGGAACTTGATTGGGGCTGCTTATCCACCATCTGGACTATCCTGTGTTACAACCTTTCATCAATTTTCCTCTGCTGTCCACGTCCAGGGAGATTATCTACAGTGCCATGGGTTGTAAACTTCTTGATTTATGTTGTGCACCGTGAACAAAGGAACATCAAGATCTCTGGAGATGGACTTGTAACTGTCACACAAGGGATTGGGGAAGGGAGCCCAGACACTAGGAAAAGGGGAGTGGAGACCCCCTAGGCTGATCTACAATCACCCTGTCTCCCTTATAGACCCTATATTGGTTCCTCACCAATCGCTGCACGCGAACCTAAATCCTATATTTCCCTAGCGTTTGGCCCTGTATAGGGAAGGGGGTGAGCACTAGTCGATCCCCACTAACGACTAAAGACAAAAAGGTAGACAAACACGGGGGAAAGTAGCTTAACTTTAGCCGACTTCAGAGAGATAACTCCAGGCGTCCTCCTAGCACCACAGAGGAAGACAGCAGTCTGAGAGCTCCAAGCCTTCACAAGGGGTCACATGAATATCACCGTCATATTTCTGCTGAAAAGTGAAACTATTTAAACACCCAGGCCAGGGTGTCAATTAGCAGAAAGGAGGTAGCCGCTGAGTCCTAGAGTGACACAGCTAAGAAATCTGTAATGCCAAACGAAGGGATCTTCTGCAACCGGCGACTGTCTATCACATCTGACACACCCGTGACAGTAAACTTAAGATTGTTGATATTTTTCAATAATTTTGCTTCTCAAATCCTGAGACAGTTCTCTTCTCCTCTTTCTGTTCTCCATGGTTAGTGTGGCACACACATACACACAATGCAAAGATTGAGTCAGCTTCTCTCCTTTTTATCTTATTTCAGGTGTGATTTTCATATTGCCCACCACTGTTACTTGCCACGGGTGAGTTTGAATGAGCATCACATATTTGAAACAAAGTTGTTTACCCACAATTTTTTTTAAAGGTGCCAACAATTTTGTCTGGCCCATTTTTGGGGTTTTGTGTGAAATTATGTCCAATTTGCCTTCCCCCCCTGTGTTTTTGTGTTGTTCCAATACACACAAATAAAATAAACATGTGTTTAACAAAACTGGTGTAATTGTAATAATTTTCTGGGCGAAATACTTAATTTTCCAGAACAACTTCAAGTGTGCTAACACTTTTGGCCATAACTGTATATATACTGTACTATAAATGTGTAATTGCTCAGGATCTGATCCAGTCACAACAATGATATGAGGGGATCTATGAGCATATTTTTACATTTTTGTGCTGAGACGAGCCCAGAGGAGAGGAGCAGAATTACATGAGCCCCTCCATTATAGTCTATAGGGGGCTTATGAGCCGTCAGTGGCCTCATACAGAGGATGAAGAGTAAATCTCCATATTCTCTGCCGTTCTCTATAACTTGATATTAGAATGTAGAATATTAGATGATCGGCTTACCTTCCATCAGATCAGGGTTTAGCCCCGGCTGACTGGTCTCGGGGTCAGCGATATTTAGGTTTTTCCCCTCTTCGGAGTCGCCTTCTGATGTTTTCTGATGGATATAATATATACAATTAATATAACATTTCACAAACACTAAATTACCACAAGGCAGGATGGACTAATACTGGATTTACATGATAATTTCAGTATTGGACGGACTATACGCGGCCGCTCCCTCCAATAAATCCACATTCATATATAAGGGACTTGTATCTTCCACTGTTTTCTAATATCTTCTATCAGAACTGCAGAGTTTACCAGAAGGAAGATTGAGATGATCGAGCGAGACAGAGGTAGAAAAACAAACTCTGCACCGCAGAGTACAGTCTGCCATCACAGGTGATGGAGCCGCAGAGACAAGCGGCCATAAAAGGTCCTATGTCTGCCTGGAGCGGACAGGGAGGCCTCTAACCTCACACATCTGACCTTCTGCTATATGACGGTAATCTGGAGAAGATCAGACAACAAGGACATGAGGTATAGAAGATGGAGGATTCTTACCAGACGCTCCAGTGAGTAGGCCGGGTACTCCAGTACAAGCAGGACATTTTGGGCCAGTTGTTTAATAAAGGCCAATTCTCCACTTTGGGATTTGTCTTCAGCCTATAGAGATGAGAATAAACAAGAAAGGAAAATCAATAGAGAACGAGCAGAATGGAGGAGGCCATTTATATCACCATGTTACTCCACTATCTGCACTACAAGGACTACATGACACCTGACGAGCAACCGGTCGCCTGTAAACCATTATATCTCCACGTCCTCCCTCCATACCCAGTGTATATAAATAACACACGTGGCGGCTTAGGACCTGTGGCCACAGCAGCCTTTATTATCTGTACTACTCCAAACACACGGTGACTGCAACAATGACGACCTCGTCATCATATATATAGTACAGTATATACAGTATACATATCTAATCGGGCTAGACCAGAAGAAATCCAACACCTAATTAAGATTTAGACCCTACAAGCACCGCACCGGCACAAGGTATTAATATCTCACATTATTACCTCTATTTGCACAAGACATAAGTCCACTGGTTACATTGAGATGTAGCCAAAGTCACTTCTTTCCTCCCCATCCCTCCATATATATATGTATAAGGGCTGGTTGGATGCAGAAACGTGACACTGCAAAGTGGAGGAATCTCCCCAACCTTCTCTTTTATTGCCCCCCTGCACCTAGCTCCATAACTCCTTCCCATAAATGTATGAGTTATGTACGTCCTTGGGGGTTCTCACAAGTGGAGGGGGCTCCGAAGCGGAGCTTCCTAATCACACGGCATATACAGCTATATTATATGGCGGCATCTGTCTCTAACAGCCGCAGACGGCGCTGAGTTCTGGCAGACGATGTTTTTCTATTAACCATTTAAATGGCGCAGTCAATATCTGACAGCAGCATTTATATGGTGCGCACCGGTTTCCGAGCGCTCAGAGTGTTTATCTGGCCTCTACAACGTGATCAAAGGGAACCAGTTACTGTGACAGCTGGGGGTCTGCTGAAGACCCCTGTCACTGTAATTTTGGTCCTCCTGTGAAGCTCAGCCTAAGGCCACGTTCACACCTTCAGTATTTGATCAGTATTTTACATCAGTATTTGCAAGCCACAACTAGGAGTGGAACAATCAGAGGAGAAGTACAATAGAAACACGTCCCCACTTCTGTATTTATCACCCACTCCTGGTTTAGGCTTACAAATACTGATGTAAAATACTGACCATATACTGAACGTGTGAACGTGGCCGAAGGCAGAGCTTCTAGGAGTTTAAGATTTTCACTACGTACTGCAATACTATAATAAAAATGTCTAAAAAATAAAATATAAATCTAAAAAATATAAAAGTTTAAATCACCCCTCTTTTTCACCATTAAAAATAAAGAAAGGAAAAAATGCACTAAAAAATACTATTAAGATCTGGAATTAATTAACGTGATCAATAAACAAAAAAAAAAAAATTTGTTTTGTGACCTCACGTCCAAAAAAATGCTATTATGAGAAATCAAAGCATCATATGTACAGAAAGTTTGTATTAATAAAAACATGTGTACAAAAAAACAAACCATTCCTTAGACCCATCGACAGAAAAATAAAAACATTATGGGTCTCTGACTAAAGCAATACAAAGCACCAGATCATCTCACTTGGAATTTTTTTCTACAACTCCTCCCTCAATAAAACAAGCCCATACACGTCTATGTCAAAGCGAAAGCGGAAAAACAGAAAAATCTGTGGTCCTTAAAGGGTTAACCAATCCAATCCCATACATCCCCCCACCCTGTGTCCACAACCTTCTCACCTCTACTTCTATTATTCTACTAACCCTTTATATCCCACCCTATCCCTTGTTATGCAGACTTTATACCCTACTTCGGCTCTCCAACTATTCTTATCTGGGTATTTGGTAGAGGTTAACCTTAAACTTGTATTCTATTATTATTATTTTTCTATGATTTGTACAGATTGTCTGCTACTTACCTGTTGTACTAATGTCCAAATGTTCTCCTGTAAATGCTCAAGATATTCTGAGCTTATTCGACCTTGGTGGTATTTGGTCAGGCAATCTCTCACTAGCTTCATAACCAGCCGGTAAGTGAAGCTGAGGACGCCATCGGGTAGTGGTAGCACAAAGTCAGGGTCATAGGTGGTAAGAATGCCCTGGAGTAGTGCTAACACCTGAAGTCTGTCTGGAGGAATTCCAGACATTTCAAGTAAATCCAATGAAATCGCAAATCAAATTGCAATCAGAATATGACTAGCTATGCAGCTTATCACACACAACAATGACACCAGGGTATCAAAGTGATGATTGGAGTGCAAACACTTGTATAAGTTCTGATGTTTAATTGTGATGTCATAATATAACCTTGTGTTCTAATCTTAAAGGGGCATCTCACCTTATAAGGAAGTTGTCTAGCAACTCTTAAGAAGGCAACAATATAGGCTCAGCATCAATAGTACCGGATGCAACTGTGGTGGAAAGGGCCATGGGTGCTTTACTTTTCCAATCAGTTATGGTATTTTTATATTGTAAGATAAATTATTTATATCTGTTATACACAATAAAAATTTAAGCATTTATTATCAATAGAAATTCAGATTACGGTGCTAAAAGAAGCATCTTTACTGGGAGCAGGGTCAGACTGGGACTGCATACAGCCCTGGCATATGAAGCACACAGACCCATGTTACTCTCCCACATCCACCTCCAAAGATGGGGATCTCTATTACAAATATGACCCTGTCTACCATTGGAGAAAATCCAAATTTACTACTACCAATGATACACATTTAAGAGGGGGCCCACTTAGGTCTCTTTATAATATTAATACCTCCTTCTTGGGCCTCCTTATAATAATAATAGTGCCCCTCTGGGCCTTCTTATAATAATAAAAGTACAACTCTGGGCCTCCTTATAATAATAATCGTACCCCTCTGGGTCTCCTTATAATAATAATAGTGAATCTACTTATAAGGGAATCTGCCAGGAGAATCAACCCTCCTAAACCATCTATACGGGCATTGTGGGGATTCACTCAGGTTGTGCTTGAGGTAGGCGTTAGTCAGTGTTCACACAGGTAGTGCTGTAGTTCAATAAGGCAAGGTTTATTAGCTCCATAATCCCTGGAAGGACTTTATCACAAAATAGCCATGATCCGGCACACAGGTAAAGACAACAGGAAAGTATAGCACATGCAGCAGGTCAATTGTCCGGCAGGCATATGTCCAACTCTCTGCCAAGTATATGTCCAATTCTCCGGTAGTTATACATCCAATGCTCCGGCAGCTATATGTCCAAAACTATGGCAGGTGTATGTCCAATACTCCGGCAGGTATACGTCCAACACTCTGGCAGGTAGACGTCCAATACTCCGGCAGGTGTACGAGCAATTCTCCAGCAGATACACGTCTAATACTCCGGCAGGTAGACGTCCAAAACTCTGGCAGGTAGACGTCCAATACTCCGGCAGGTGTACGACTAATTCTCCAGCAGATACACGTCCAATTCTCCAGCAGGTACATGTCCAATACTCCGGCCGGTACTCGTCCACCCACACATAGGTCAGTATGAGATCTCTCCAGGTATCTCACTGCTGTAGACTGTCCACCTGTAGACTGTCCACCATTGATTGGTCCTTTTTCGCTCCAAGGCCAAAGATTGCTCAGGCCCTCAGCTGACTCCCAGTCACTCTACTCAGAGAAACCCTCATTTTTCTCTTTCCTAACTGCAGCTCACATCTTGACGTGTTGCTCAGGAGCCTCAACACACTCTCCTCTGCTTCAACGTCCCGCAGACTCACTGGCTCACCAGCAGTAACACACGCTGATCCCATTTCCTGCAGGTGCTCTCCTAATCTGGAGAAATCCATGTTTTTCTTATATGTAAATGAGCCGTTAAAATCTATGGGCCAGACATAGATCTCCCTAAGAATCTGCCTTCAGAGATTACTTTCAATGAAACGGGAAGTTACCAGTGTTTTACATGTAGATCAGGAGAGCAGACTGTCAGTTATTACATGTCTCACACTGGTAACACCTCCTTTCATTTAATATAAGCTCTGAAGGCAGATTCTCAGGGAGATCTATGTCTGGCCCACAGATCTTAACAGCTCATTTACATATTAATAAAAATATGTATTTCTCTGGAATAAATATTGGATCACAGATATCAAGATATCAGTTTAATCAACTTTCTATGACCTACATGACCACTTCCATGCTTCCTTATCTGCAACTTTCATCACATTACACCTTCAGCTGCTGCAACCGTCCCACAAGGGGTCAGACCAGATAGGGTGAGGGTAGGAGCTGATCCCACATCACCTTTATCCTGGTGTTGAGAGGTTTCAGACAAAACTCGGCGAAAGGGAGCGTTAGGCAATGTTCACATGTGTTTTACAGCGTTTTTTTTCTGCAGGCAAAACCTGCACTCCTGGGAGTAAAAAAAGTTGCTCACAAAAATCAAGTTTTGTTAAGTTTTTGCTTTTTTTTATGTGTTTTTGCTGCATCTTTGTTGCATTTTTGCTGTGGATTTTGGTGCGGATTATATGTGTTATTCGTCTATAGTACATGTTTAATAAAGTTGACTTTATTCACCGTATGGTTGTATATTTTGCAGTGTTTTTGCACTTACTCATTGCTTTCTATGGTGAAAAACCACTGAAAAAAAACAAAAAAAGTTGACATACTGCAGATTTTAAAAACGTAGCAGTTTTCCAATTCAGGAAAAAAACTGCTGCAAAACCCAATGTGTGAACATAGCCTTACAATTCCACAACTTTTCCGTCTTCACACTGAAAAGCTACAAGAAAAGATGAGTGATTTTGTTGTGACGGACTTTAATTGTTAACAAATGAATAGACCAAGGAAACATAGAAGCATTTGGATCAAATATGATAAATACTTTTATGAACCAAAAAGTATTCTCGGAGTAATACCATTATTGGCTAACCAGGTAAAAAAAAAATATTTGCTAGCTTTCAGGGCACAGAGGCTGCTTCGTCAGGCAGGATTAGAAATTAATTAGTAAGACAAGTGTAGCACCCTGAGGATTCGGCTGCTACAGGGGTATTGCACCTCAACCCAGAGGTGTGGTATTCCACTCCCGGGTAAGGATGGAGTATGGAACTGAGCTAGTAGGCTGCATGCACTACATACATCCCATTTCCGGGGGACAGAACAACGGTACTCCCACCAGTATATGTGCAGGTACGACAGCGTCTGTCCCTGGCTGGAGTGGGAGGGGGGTGGAACATCCCAGTAGTGTAGGGGCAGATAGGGGGAGCAGCCTGGGTAAAGCTAGGTGCTCATTGGGTGCTGGTCACCTGAGCTCACACATAGAGGGAGTATATAAGGTGGGCACCATCTTAGATCAGGGTCAGTCAGCCTGTGAGTCAGTCAGCCTGTGAGTCAGTCAGACAGTCTGTCTGAAAGCCTGAGAAGCAGAGCGGAGGAGAAGGAAGAGGGACCCAGAGGCGCAGGACGAGAGGGGACCCCAAGATCCCAGAATAAGGACAAAAGGGTGAAGGGTCGGCAAAAGGGTACCGGATCCCAAGCTGGCAGAGGCTACAGCACACCTTAGCCAGGAACCGGAGGTCGTGGGCAGGATCTGCCACGACCCTCACCAAATCCACCAGGAAGGCACACCACGAGTAGGGCCAGGGAAGCCAGAGAAGGTTCAACCACTAAGAGGCCCGAGGGAGCTGGACAGAGGTGGATCCCTGGTGGGAACGGCCAGAAGAAGGGAGAGTCAGAAAGGAGCTCAGGACCATACTCAAGAATTGCCCGGGAGTTGGCCGAGTCCAGGACCTGGTGGACGCAGCACGGCTTGGGTGGTCACTGATCTGCAGAGTGACCCGAGCAACACCAGTGAGTAAAAACCCTGAACTGCATTTCATGCCTCTGAGTCTCCTTGCTGCACCTTCACAACCACCATCCTCCACGTCTGACCCCCTGAGGCTATACCCCTCCCGTTGGGGGTTATACTACCACAGCTGCACACACACCACCAGCCTCAGCGGACCATCCTGCAGCGGCGGCCTTTTGACCGCAAATCAACGGGTGGCGTAGTCGACACTAAAAACATCTATAAGGACTGCCGCACACTGAGTTTGACACCCTGGGCACGGACCGGGTCACAGCCACTCGGAGACTACAACCGCCATCTGATCCGGCTCCGGGTATCCCTAACAACATGGCCCAGGGGGCGCGTCAACTTTGGCGTAGTCGGCAGGATAACGTGCCCGCAACAACCGGGTACTGCGTGCCTGAAGAAAAGTTCACCGTTACCTCAAAAAGAAGTCTCCCGCCGGTTCCGGAGGGTCCCCGCCAACGGACCCCATCACAGGTCGTTTCCCGCCGGTTGTCCGCCATTTGCAGCTTTTTCCCGCCATCCATGGAGTTTCCCGCCACTGGGAGACGATTCCCGCCATTTCCAAAGATTTCCCGCCTTGGAAGAGCGGACGCCATTATGGGCGTGCCAGAGGGTGGCAAAAGGCCACCTCCCATCGTGGGCCAGGTCGAAGAATGGCGCCAAAAGCGGAAACCGCGCCCACCAACAGAGACTGTGATGCTGGAAGTGTCCATCAGCGTGAGAGAACTGCCCCTGGAACTGACAATCACTAAGTTGCCCCGGGACCACCCTCAATGTGGGCGGAGACAGAACAAAGGAGCGAAGATGGGTGCAGCCTGGAGAAGTCTGGAGAGAGCGCACCCGGAGACAAGAAGTCTGGAGAGGAGTCCAGAGAGAGCGTACCCGGAGATGGAGGGAGAGACAGGCAGCACCGACCCAGTGGTCAGGAGCCTGCTGCAAGCAACAACCCCACTAGGCTTAGTGGAGATCCTAGCACAGCTCCCCCGAGACCGGGAGTGTGCACAGACCGCGCTGGAGGGCCTCGCATGGAGGATGGCCCAGGTGCAGCAAGACACGCTGACGGAGTGGAGCCGTGAGATGGCCCAGCAGACCGGAACCCGTCAGCGGAGCACGCCACCCGAGACGAGGAGACAGACCGCCTCTGAGGATGGCGCAGGAGGAATGAAGGCCGGAGACGGCGCCGAGAAGGGAGCTGAACGGACGGAGGCAGGTAAAGGGGACGTCTCTACCCCGAGCCGAGAAACCGTGTACCTGTCCCAGCTCCCCGTCGCAGAGCCCGAAATTCCCCCTGCCGTGCCCGTCGCTGCATCGTCACCGTGCCAGACTAGGCCTCAAGCAGAAGCCGCGGCCGCGACCCCTGTGACGTCACGCGCCTCAACCCTGAGCGCGGCGAAGCAGGAAATACCATCGGCCTGGTCGCAAGGTCTAGTACCTCCGGGCGCCGCAATTCCAACAGCGCCCCCTACCTCCGCGGAGCCACCGGCCTGGTCGCAGGGCCGAGTACCCCCGGGCGCCGCCGTCCTTATGGTGCCCTTTACCTTTAGGGTGCCCCAAGCCTGGTCGCAAGGCCTGGTCGACCCGGGCGCCGCTACCATCAACGCGCCCTCAACATCTCGAGTGCCGCACCTGGGCGAAGATCTATTTGCCCAGCACACGTGCCCGGATGGGCAGCCCTTTGTATGGCCCCAGGAGTACTACCAACTGGAACTCCAAAGAGCAAGGCCCCTGTGCGAGCCCCTGATTCCGGCTCCGAAGCCCGTCAGGAGAACCCCGCTCCCGCTAGAAGAAGCACAATTCGAGTGGGACCCCACCGGAGGAGACCTCATGGGGTTCACTCAAGAAACGCGGGCAGCCGCAGCAGAGCGAGTGGAGTGCTGCCGCCAGCAGTTGGCAGCCTTCGAGCAAGAGCGGAAAGAGAGGCGGATCCGTGAGCAGCGGCTGCAGGAACAGAGCGCAGGGCAGAAGAGCCGGACCAGGAGGAACCCCCGTGCAGCTCATGGTCCCCGTACCATCGGGACTGTGATTAAATTCAACCTGCAGCATGGGTGGGGCTTCATAAGAGACCATCATACCCCCGGCGACGTCTTTGTAACCCGCAGAGAGGTAGAAAGCCATCTGCCGGAGGGACACAGAGGTCGTGACCTGTACGTAGGGGACGAGGTCACGTTCACCCGGCACAAGTGTGCCAAAGGACCCTACGCCCTCCATGTACATCGCCTGACGGAGGAGGAGCTGCGGTGTGAGGAGGAGCAAGAGGACCCGGACGGGTCTGAAGACAAAGAAGGAGCAGGAGGACGCCGTCATTAAAGTACGGTAAAGAGACTGTAAATAGTTACCCGTCGGGGTACAGTGAACTGTTGCTGCTTTAAATAGTCCCCGTTGGGACCAGCAAATTGAACTTTAACCCGTGTGTCCCTAGTCCCACTGACCGAGGACTGAGAGCGGTCATTCCTCCCTAATACCTGGCCGAGGACTGAGAGCGGCCATATTCCCCTTGTACATAGTTGCGCTTTCTAAGGCGCCCCCTACCGGTTTTATAGGAAACTGTTTTTCTTCCAGAAGAGACTGTGGCACTTACCCGGTCACAATTTGCACCGTGGCCGGAGGAACAAGAATGTTTAATATGAAAAGTTTTATATGAAAAGTTTTATGATATATATAATGTTCTATATGTTTATGTTTTGAAAAAAAATTGTATGTTTTTGGATGTTTATTCCTTTACAGCCCGAGGACGTGCTGTGATTTACCAGGGGGGAATGTATCACCCTGAGGATTCGGCTGCTACAGGGGTATTGCACCTCAACCCAGAGGTGTGGTTTTCCACTCCCGGGTAAGGATGGAGTATGGAACTGAGCTAGTAGGCTGCATGCACTACATACATCCCATTTCCGGGGGACAGAACAACGGTACTCCCACCAGTATATGTGCAGGTACGACAGCGTCTGTCCCTGGCTGGAGTGGGAGGGGGGTGGAACATCCCAGTAGTGTAGGGGCAGATAGGGGGAGCAGCCTGGGTAAAGTTAGGAGCTCATTGGGTGCTGGTCACCTGAGCTCACACATAGAGGGAGTATATAAGGTGGGCACCATCTTAGATCAGGGTCAGTCAGCCTGTGAGTCAGTCAGCCTGTGAGTCAGTCAGACAGTCTGTCTGAGAGCCTGAGAAGCAGAGCGGAGGAGAAGGAAGAGGGACCCAGAGGCGCAGGACGAGAGGGGACCCCAAGATCCCAGAATAAGGACAAAAGGGTGAAGGGTCGGCAAAAGGGTACCGGATCCCAAGCTGGCAGAGGCTACAGCACACCTTAGCCAGGAACCGGAGGTCGTGGGCAGGATCTGCCACGACCCTCACCAAATCCACCAGGAAGGCACACCACGAGTAGGGCCAGGGAAGCCAGAGAAGGTTCAACCACTAAGAGGCCCGAGGGAGCTGGACAGAGGTGGATCCCTGGTGGGAACGGCCAGAAGAAGGGAGAGTCAGAAAGGAGCTCAGGACCATACTCAAGAATTGCCCGGGAGTTGGCCGAGTCCAGGACCTGGTGGACGCAGCACGGCTTGGGTGGTCACTGATCTGCAGAGTGACCCGAGCAACACCAGTGAGTAAAAACCCTGAACTGCATTTCATGCCTCTGAGTCTCCTTGCTGCACCTTCACAACCACCATCCTCCACGTCTGACCCCCTGAGGCTATACCCCTCCCGTTGGGGGTTATACTACCACAGCTGCACACACACCACCAGCCTCAGCGGACCATCCTGCAGCGGCGGCCTTTTGACCGCAAATCAACGGGTGGCGTAGTCGACACTAAAAACATCTATAAGGACTGCCGCACACTGAGTTTGACACCCTGGGCACGGACCGGGTCACAGCCACTCGGAGACTACAACCCCCATCTGATCCGGCTCCGGGTATCCCTAACAACATGGCCCAGGGGGCGCGTCACAAGAGCACAACATCTAAGAGATATTACAACAGGACGTTTGTTCATGAGGCTAACACGTGACCATAATATAATTTTTTTATTGTACATCTATAGAATATGATAAAAGACGTCACAAAAAAGTTCAGGTAATTATTAGTGTTGAGCGAGCATGCTCGACACTGCTCGTTACTCGCCCGAGCATCATGCTACTCGGGATGTTCGGCGAGCACCGATCATTTCTGGGTTACTCGGGCGGGAGCTCGGGTTTCCGCCCTGCATGTTTGTCTCTCTTTACAGAGCCAATGAACATGCAGATATTGCCAGCCAACTCACTGTAATGCCGCAGCCATGTTGTTTGTGGGCATTACAGTGATTGGCTGGCCGCACAGCGTCACCTCGAGTATTTAAAACCAGGCGCCGCCATCTTGGACACAGTCGCTCCGGATCAGACGGTGTAGGGAGAGTGCTGCTGAGTTAGGGAGAGATATATAGTGCGAAATAGGTAGTGTAGGGTCTCTAAAGCCTGCCAGATCAAACAAACAGTCCTTCTCAGGACTAATATCCATCCCAGATATCAGGCAGGCAGGCAGGCTGTATAGGAGACGCAGTGGTTATACCAGCAAACGCTGCATTACAGTCCTGTGAGCTCCTGTTGGTCAAATTGCTAGACTCATCACCCCGGTCTCAGGGGCCCGGAAAAATCTTTTTTTTTTTCATCTAAATCCTGTATTTATTTATTTTTCCTCAGTCAGACTGTCCAAATACGCGTCTTAATAACCTTTTGGTACCCCCCCCCCCCGAAAAAAAATTGAGTGTGTCTGTGACTGTTCAGACACCAATATATCTGTTTAAAAGAGTCTGGTGTAGGCCAGAAAAATAGAACTGTGGTTTTGCAGTTCCACGGGTCAAATCTCTGTATTATCCTGTTTTTTACATTTTTTGCTGTAAAAAAAACTGTACTAGTGTCTCCCTGACTGGTCAGAAACCAATATATCTGTTTAAAAGAGTCTCGTGTATGCCACATAACCATAACTGTGGTTTTGCAGTTCCACGGTTCAAATCTCTGTAATATCCTCTTTTTGGCATTTTTTGCCATAAAAAAAAAAACTGTCATAGTGTCTCCCTGACTGGTAAGATACCAATACATCTGTTTAAAATAGTCTGGTGTAGGCCAGAAAAATCGAACTATGGTTTTGCAGTTCCACGGGTTAAATCTCTGTATTATCCTGTTTTTGGCATTTTTTGCCATAAAAAACTGTAATAATGTCTCCCTGACTGGTCAGACACCAATATATCTGTTTAAAAGAGTCTGGTGTAGGCCAGAAAAATATAACTGTAGTTTTGCAGTTCCACTGGTCAATTCTCCATATTATCCTGCTTTTGGCACTTTTTTGCCGTAATAAAAATCTGTAATAGTGTCTCTCTCACTGGTCAGACAACAATATATCTGTTTAAAAGAGTCTGGTGTACGCCACATAACTATAACTGTGGTTTTGCAGTTCCACGTGTCAAATCTCTGTAATATCCTGCTTTTGGCATTTTTTTCCGTTAAAAAAACCCTGTAATAGTGTCTCCCTGACTGGTCAGACACCAATATATCTGTTTAAAAGAGTCTGGTGTAGGCCAGAAAAATATAACTGTGGTTTTGCAGTACCACGGGTCAAATCTCTGTATTATCCTGTTTTTGGCATTTTTTTCCGTAGAGAAATTGTAATAGTGTCTCCCTGACTGGTCAGACACCAATATATCTGTTTAAAAGAGTCTGGTGTACACCAAATAACTATAACTGTGGTTTTGAAGTTCCACGGATCAAATCTCTGTATTGTCCTACTTTTGGCATTTTTTGCCATAAAATAAACTATAATAGTGTCTCCCTGACTGGTCAGACACCAATATATCTGATTAAAAGAGTCTGGTGTACGCCACATAGCTATAACTGTGGTTTTGCAGTTCCATGGGTCAAATCTCTGTATTATACTGTTTTTGGCATTTTTTGACATAAAAAAACTGTAATAGTGTCTCCCTGACTGGTCAGACACCAATATATCTGTTTAAAAGAGTCTGGTGTAGGCCAGAAAAATAGAACTATGGTTTTGCAGTTCCACCGGTCAAATCTCTGTATTATCCTGTTTTTGGCATTTTTTGCCGTAAAAAAACTGTAATAGTGTCTCCCTGACTGGTGAGACACCAATATATCTGTTTAAAAGAGTCTGGTGTACGCCACATAACTATGACTGTGGTTTTGCAGTTCCACGGGTTATATCTCTGTATTATCCTGCTTTTGGCATTTTTTTCCGTAAAAAAAAAACTGTAATAGTGTCTCCCTGACTGGTCAGACACCAATATATCTGTTTAAAAGAGTCTGGTGTACACCACATAACTATAACTGTGGTTTTGTAGTTCCACGGGTCAAATCTCTGTATTATCCTGCTTTTGGCATTTTTTGCCATAAAATAAAGTATAATAGTGTCTCCCTGGCTGGTCAGACACCAATATATCTGTTTAAAAGAGTCTGGTGTATGCCACATAACTATAACTGTGGTTTTGCAGTTCCACGGGTCAAATCTCTGTATTATCCTGCTTTTTGTATTTTTTTGCCGTAAAAAAAACTTGTAATAGTGTCTCCCTGACTGTACAGACACCAAGATATCTGTTTAAAAGAGTCTGGTGTAGGTCAGAAAAATATAACTGTGGTTTTGCAGTTCCACGGGTCAAATCTCTGTATTATCCTGTTTTTGGCATTTTTTGCCATAAAAAAAAACTGTAATAGTGTCTCCCTGACTGGTCAGACACCAATATATCTGTTTAAAAGAGTCTGGTGTAGGACAGAAAAATCTAACTGTAGTTTTGCAGTTCCACTGGTCAATTCACTGTATTATCCTGTTTTTTGGCATTTTTTGCCATAAAAAAAAACTGTAATAGTGTCTCCCTGACTGGTCAGACACCAATATATCTGTTTAAAAGAGTCTGGTGTAGGCCAGAAAAATGTAACTGTAGTTTTGCAGTTCCACTGGTAAATTCACTGTATTATCCTGCTTTTGGCACTTTTTTGCCGAATAAAAAAACTGTAGTAGTGTCTCTCTGACTGGTCAGACAAGAATATATCTGTTTAAAAGAGTCTGGTGTACGCCACATAACTATGACTGTGGTTTTGCAGTTCCACGGGTCAAATCTCTGTATTATCCTGCTTTTAGCATTTTTTTCCGCAGAAAAACACCTGTAATAATGTCTCCCTGACTGGTCAGACACCAATATATCTGTTTAAAAGAGTCTGGTGTACGACACATAACTATAACTGTGTTTTTGCAGTTCCATGGGTCAAATCTCTGTATTATCCTGCTTTTGGCATTTTTTGCCATAAAAAGAAACTGTAATTGTTAGAACCCTCCTGTTAGTTTTTTCTATTTTGCTGGTCACATGACTTTTTGCCTATTTAATCCAGATCCGCTCTCCTGGCCTTGCTGGACTTCAGTGTTTCATTTACTCTTAAGCTAGCCAGGTGCCTTGTACCTTACTCTGTAGTTTGCTTTGTCTTTTGACCACTTGAACTTCTGTTTGTTTGTTTGTCTTTTCTCTGCTACATTTCTGCTAGGAGGTGTCCAACTATATCCCAGTCCTTAGTTCTTGTAGGGACCCCTCCCTTATATCTATAGGTCTGCGTTCAGACTAGCCGAGGACTTAGGCAGGTCTGTTCACAAGGAACAGGTCCCCCGCTGCATCGTAGGGAATCAGCTTAGTCCTATTGTAGGGACAGTTTTCCTATCTTTCCTTAGTGTTTGTAGCAGTTCATTACAGTAATAGTGTCTCCCTGACTGGTCAGACACCAATATATCTGTTTAAAAGAGTCTGGTGTACGCCACATAACTATAACTGTGGTTTTGCAGGTCCACGGGTCAAATCTCTGTATTATCCTGCTTTTGGCATTTTTTGCCGTAAAAAAAAAAACTATAATAGTGTCTCCTTGACTGGTCAGACACCAATATATCTGTTTAAAAGAGTCTGGTGTACACCACATAACTATAACTGTGGTTTTGCAGTTCCACAGGTCAAATCTCTGTATTATCCTGCTTTTGGCATTTTTTGCCATAAAATAAAGTATAATAGTGTCTCCCTGACTGGTCAGACACCAATATATCTGTTTAAAAGAGTCTGGTGTACGCCACATAACTATAACTGTGGTTTTGCAGTTCCACGGGTCAAATCTCTGTATTATCCTGTTTTTGGCATTTTTTGCCATAAAAAAAAAACTGTAATAGTGTCTCCTTGACTGGTTAGACACCAATATATCTGTTTAAAAGGGCCTGGTGTAGGCCAGAAAAATATAACTGTAGTTTTGCCGTTCGACTGGTCAATTCTCTGTATTATCCTGCTTTTGGCACTTTTTTGCCGTAAAAAAAAAAACTGTAATAGTGTCTCTCTGACTGGTCAGACAACAATATATCTGTTTAAATGAGTCTGGTGTAGGCCAGAAAATTAGAACTGTGGTTTTGCAGTTCCACTGTACAAATCTCTGTATTATCCAGCTTTTGGTATTTTTTCCGTAAAGAAAAACAGTAATAGTGTCTCACTGATTGTTCAGACACAAATATATCTGTTTGAAAGATTCTGGTGTATGCCACATAACTATAACTGTGGTTTTGCAGTTCCACGGTTCAAATCTCTGTATGTAAATATATCTGTTTGAAAGATTCTGGTGTACGCCACATATCTATAACTGTGGTTTTGCCATGGTTCAAATCTCTGTATTATTCACTTTTGGGCCTTTTTTACAAAAAAAAAAACAGTTTGAGTGTGTCGCTGACTGTTCAGCCCCAAATATATCTTTTTAAAAAGTCTGGTATACGCCAGTAAATTAGAACTGTGGTTTTGCAGTTCCACTGTTCAAATCTCTGTATTATCCAGCTTTTGGCCTGTTTTACGTAAAAAAACAGTAATAGTGTCTCCCTGTCTGTTCAGTCACAAATATATCTGTTTAAAAGTTTCTGGTGTAGGCCAGAGAAATAGAACTGTGGTTTTCCTCTTCCACGGTTCTAATCTCCTTTTTATTACCCTTTTTCCATTGATAGTGCGAGTGTAAGCTATTTTACTTCATTTACAATGGGCAAGGCGCGTGGCAAGGGACGTGGAACTGGACGTTCTGGTGATGGTGCGTGTAGAGGACGGGGCCGAGGCCAAGGTGAAAATGTGCCACAACCAACAGCCACATCTTCTCGCTCCCACTTCTTGACTGAATTACTAGGGAAGCACACTGCAACACCAGTATTGCGAACTGATCAGTGTGAACAGGTTATTAATTGGATAGCAGATAATAATTCCAGTTACCTGGGCACCACCACCTCTGGTCTGTCTTCCTCACGGTCAAGTTTTAGTAGCCGTGAGTCTCGACCGCATACTCCTCCTCACCCTGATGCTCCTTCCTCCCACCATGCCGAGTGTCGTCAGACAGCAACTGATCCCACACTTTGACACTCTGAAGAGCTGTTCACTGGTTCATTTCCATATTTGTGCCCCTTGCCTGCTCCGCTTGAAGTGGTGGAAGAGGAGATCCCATGTAGCGATGCCCAAATATTTGAACAGCCACGGCCAGAGGAAGTCGACGCTGGCAATTTGTCACAAGAGGTGGACGATGACGAGACACAATTGCCACAAAGTGAGGAGGAGGATCGTGGTGCACATGTGGAAGAGGAGGAGGTGGTGGATGATCTAGTAACTGACCCAACGTGGCAGGAGGACACGCAGAGCGAGGCCAGCAGCACACAGAGGGAGGGAGGCAGAGTACCCCAACAGGCAGGAAGAAGCAGTGTGGGGGCCGCACACAGAAGGCGGGCAACAGTTCCCCGTAACACCAACATGAGGGACGTTGCCAGTACAACCGGTAAGTCTTCCAGAGTCTGGAATTTTTTAAAGACTCTGCTGATAACCCTTAAAAGGCCATTTGTACCACCTGCCAGGCCAACATCAGCAGGGGTGACAAAACTACCAGCCTGACCACCACCAGCATGATCAGGCACATGGCAGCAAAGCAACCCACTTTGTGGAGTGAACCCCAGGGTCCACGACCAGTGTCAGCAGGTGTCACCACTGCTTCTTCCGCTGTTGTGCATGTAATAGAACCCCCTGTTGTGCGTGCAAGGCATTCCCCTGTCCATACTGCATGCAAAGATGCCCCCTCCTCTCAGTCTTCACTTGTTATGGCAGTTTCTCAAGAAACAGCATCAACGTTCATGTCCACGTCCCACCACAGCGTTCAATTGTCCATATCTCAGAGCTTTGAACGAAAGAACAAATTCGCAGCCAACGCCCCACAGGCCACAGTCCTAAATTCGCACATTTCATGACTGCTTGCGTTGGAAATGCTGCCTTTTAGGCTGGTGGAGACGGAATCCTTCCGCAACCTTATGGCGGTAGCCGTCCCTCGGTACTCGGTCGCCAGCCGACACTATTTTGCCTGGTGTGCCATCCCCGCACTACACAAGCACGTGTCCCAAAACATCTGCCGTGCCCTCAACAACGCAGTTACTGGGAGAGTCCACCTGACAACGGACACGTGGACAAGTGCTTGTGGCCAGGGACAGTACATCTCCCTGACGGCACACTGGGTAAACATATTGGAAGCTGGGACCCAGTCGGACCTTGGGACGGAACACATCCTTCCCACACCGAGGATTGCGGGCCCTATATCAGTCAGAGTTGCCCCCACAGTGTACTGCTCCTGCGCATCATCCTCCTCCTCCTCATGTTCTGCCTTCATCTCAGATATCACCACATCAGTTACAAGCTGGAAGCACTGCAGTACTGCCTCAGCCAAGCGGCAACAGGCTGTGCTGAAACTCATAAGCTTAGGTGATAAACCTCACACTGCTTGTGAGTTGTGGACAGCTGTGAAAGAGCAGGCAGATCTGTGTCTGAGACCGCTGAACCTAATTCCAGGCATGGTCGAGTGTGACAATGGCCGTAAACTGGTGGCGGCTCTGAGGTGAGGCAAGATCACACACGTACCATGCCTGGCTCATGTGCGCTTCACGGCAGATGCTGGAAAGTGCGGACAGTCAACGCTTCACGGGAGATGCTGAAAAGTGCGGGACCGGAGCCGGCAAGTTACAGTCAGCTGATCGGTTCTCCGGCAGATGCTGGAAGCGGCGGGACCGGAGCGGACGCCTCCCCCATCCATCGGATAGGTGAGTATCCATAGTTTTAAAGCAGTGTATGTACTGCAGCCAGAAGCTGTCTGTACATACACTGCTAGGGGGACACTCACAGGACACACAGACACAGACATTACATTACATTACATACAGACACATACATTACATTACATACAGGTGTAATCCTCCATCCTCACACTTCATTTCTCCTGCATCCTCCATAAAAAAACGCAGGAAAAAAAGCAGTGTGTGAATGGAGGTGCTTTTTTTACCTGCGTAAAAAAACGCAGGTAAAAAAAGCAGGAAATACGCACGGGTAAAAATACGCAGGAAAAAAAGCAATGTGTGAACGCAGCCTAAAACTGTCTTGTTAAGATACTGTGACCTCCACCACTCTTCCAAGGGGCATAGATATTGTCTTTTTATTCCACTGCGACCTCCACCACTCTTCCAAGGGGCATTAATACTGTCTTGTTAATCTACTGTGACCTCCACCACTCTTCCAAGGGGCAATGATATTGTCTATTTATTCCACTGCGACATCCACCACTCTTCCAAGGGGCATTAAAACTGTCTTGTTAAACTACTGTGACCTCCACCACTCTTCCAAGGGGCATTAAAACCATCTTCTTATGCTACTGTGACCTCAACCACTCTTCCAAGGGGCATTAAAACCATCTTGTTAAGCTACTGTGACCTCCACCACTCTTCCAAGGGGCATTAAAACCGTCTTGTTAAGCTACTGTGACCTCCACCACTCTTCCAAGGGGCATTGATATTGTCTTTTTATTCCACTGCGACCTCCACCACTCTTCCAAGGGGCATGAAAACTTTCTTGTTAAGCTACTGTGACCTCCACCACTCTTCCAAGGGGCATTAAAATTGTCTTCTTAAGCTACTGTGACCTCCACGTCTCTTCCAAGGGGCATTAAAACCATCTTGTTAAACCACTCTGACCTCCACGTCTCTTCCAAGGGGCATTAAAAGCGTCTTGTTAAACCACTCTGAACTCCACAGCTCTTCCAAGGGGCATTGAAATGTTGTTTTTAATTAATTCTAACCTCCACGACTCTTCCAACGGACATTGCATTTCCTCCTAATTTTAGTCAGCTTTTGGTTTTCAATGCATAGGCGAACACTAAGGGAGACCCACTACCCAATAATGGGTAGAAGGTTTTAGTACGCTGTAATCCACGTCTGTTTCAAGGGGCATTGCAGTTCCTCATAATTTTTGGAAAGCCTTCCATTCACTGCTTAGGCCAACAGTGTACAGGAGACCCAATTGCTATAAATGGGAAAAACGGTTTAGTTAAGGCCCTCTGGCCTCCATGTCACTTCCAAGGGGCACTGGAGTGTCTCGAAATTTTTGGTAGGCATTGCATTCACTGTATGCCCTATAACTGTGTAGCCGAACCGCTCCTTTTGGTACAGAAACATATCCTACAAGACATGTGTGGTTGACTGGCCTGATATTGATGTGAATGGTCCCTGTTCCTCCTGCTCTTTCTCCTTTGCCACCACCTCATCCATCATTCATCACCTGAAGCTTTGTTTTAACGGGAGTCATAGAACTGGGATAGTAGCAGGAAAACATCCAGTAATCCTCGGAGGAGGTAGGATATGGGCCAAAACGCTGACCACCTCAGGCCTAGCCGCTACTACATACATGCGCTTGCATTCCAAGGATCAAAAAGCTGAGGAGATGGATGGTATCATGATCATGAATAATTTACTCGTTGTGTAGGAGGCCGACCACTGCTGCTGTCTACCTTCTGAACTTTGTGTTGAAGCTTGATTGACCCAGGACCCGCAATCCTCTATGTCTGGAGGACGTGTTGCATCCCAGTGTCCAACTGTGTCCCGGCTTCCACAATATTAACCCAGTGTGACGATGTCAGTCAGATGGACCATCCCTGGCCACATTCACTTGTCCAAGTGTTTGTGGTTAGGCTGTCCTTCAAATAGGGGCAGCTGGGGACCGTTTATGGACACCCGGCCGCCCCTAGGTGGCTGGGAACCAAGCGTGGACACCCGGCCGCCGGGCGGCTGGGGACTGAGTATGGATACTAGGCCGCCGACGCAGCCATGACGTGGTGGCCAGATTCTGCCTCCACATGCCTAAAAGGCCCAATTTCAAGTGCAAGCAAGCTAGCAGTATGGTATTGCAGCCTGGGGGTGGGTGGGTGGGTGGCAGACTGCATACTTGCGCTTGCATTGCAAGGAATGGGGGAGGTACAATTGAACACTGCCCTGGGACAAGGACTTGCACGGGGATAGTTGCAAGTCTGCATATTCTGATGCGGCAAGGATCACTTCTGATGGGCACACTTTTAATCAGTGACCTGGGTGTCAGAGATGCTTCCAGGGGTCTTCCCCATGCTGTTCCCATGTCTTTTCAGCACTGTATGCATGTGGCACACAGCACATGGCCAGATAAGGCTGTAAAATGTTAAAATGACATTTCCCGGTGAATGCATTTGTCACGGTTGAAAGCAATACAAAAGTGCAAAAACGCATAAAAAATGCTACTTGTGAACATAGCCAAAGGTGTGGAGGAGTATTTTTGTTTTTGGTTATTTATTTTACCTTATACCGAAGTCTTTACCATGGAAAGGATGTTCCTTAACATATTTCACAGGAAAGCAGTTTCAGTTTTGTTTTTGAACGTTTCATTGTGAGCCCGTAAAAGTGGCTTAATACCTTTGACCACGTTGTTGACAGCAGTGACCTAGGGGTCAGAAATGCTTCCTGGGGCGATCCCCATGCTGTCGCCATGTCATTTGAGCACTGTCACTATCGTTTTGGGAACTTTTTAGGCTTTCTGCAGACTGCCGGGGGTGCCGCAGCAAAAATGCTCGGGTCTCCCATAGACTAACATTGGGCTCGTTGCTCGGGTCGAGCACCCGAGTATCACGGTGAGCTCGGCCAGAGCTTCGAGCACCCGAGCATTTTAGTGCTCGCTCAACACTGTTCAGGACAGATCTTCAAGTCGTCTCTTGAGACTGCCGCTGAAGTTTCCCCTCCATCTTTGCTGATGAGGCACACTTTGGTGTTATCGTAACTTGAATTTAGGACGGTGTATGGCTCTACCTCCCACTGGTCATCTAATTTGTGGAGTCGTATTTTCCTCTTAAGTACCTGTTCTCCAGGTGATAAGGGAATGACAGGTGCGTGCTGATTATAAGTTTTCTCTTACTTCTGTCTTGCCTGGGACAAACTTACCAGGTCTTGCTCTCTTCAGGTAAGCGGGTGTACAGTTGGTGGAGTTTACCTGGATGTGATTATATAGGTCCACCAAATCTGGTAACTTCTCTGGTCACAGGCTACGTTCTTCAAGGGGCAACGTCTTCAACAGGTCTATCACTACCTGGTTCATCTTTTCACACAACCCGTTGGTCTTGGGATGATACGGCGTCGTCCTGATTTTCTTGCAGCCGTACAAGTTACAGAATTCCTGGAACATCTCTGCTTCAAAGGCTGGACCCTGGTCGGTAAGCACCCTTTCAGGGTAACCGTGCGGGCAACAAAAGTGCTGTTGGAACGCTTTGGCTGCCGTCTGAGCCGTCTGGTCTTTCACTGGCACTACTACCAAAAACCTGGAGTAGTCGTCTACTATGGTGAGAGCGTAGACATAGCCTGACCGGCTTGGGGCTAGCTTCACGTGGTCCAAGGCTACCAGTTCAAGTGGTTGTTTGGTGATTATGGGCTGCAGGGGAGCCCTCTGGCTGTCACGGTCTTTTCGTCTCAGGTTGCATGGACCACATTCTCGACACCATCTCTCGATTGCTTTCCTCATGCCAGCCCAGTAGTATCGCTCACGTAGCAGGACTTCCAACTTCTTCAACCCGAAGTGTCCTGCTCCATCGTGGTACGCTTCTAAGACCATTGACGCATCCTGCCTCGGGACTACCACCTGCCAGACCAGTTCATGTGTCCGGGAGTTGATGCTTCTTCGACACTGCTTTCCTTCGTAGATGAACAGTTTTCCCTTCTCCTTCCACAACTGTTGGGTCTCCTGTGGAGCATCTGGATCATGGTACGAGTCAGCTTGTGTCAGCAACTCCTTGACTAGGCAGACAGCCGGGTCACTATCCTGCGTTTTTGCCCATCCATGGTGGGGCAATGAGTTGAACGTGGCCTCTCCGTTGGTGGAGCGCTTGTCCCTTACACAGTGGGAGCACTGGGTCACCCCATGACGATGGAAAGTGGGTATCTCTATCTCCTCCAGCTCTTCCGGGTCTTCTCCCCCATCTGGAAAGTTGGGCATCCTGGACAGCGCATCAGCATTTGCATTTTTATGCCCCGCCCGATACTTGATGGTAAACTCGTAGTTAGACAGTCGGGCCATCCATCGTTGCTCTAGGGCACCAAGCTTCGCAGTCTCCAGGTGCGTCAGCGGGTTGTTATCTGTGAAGACTGTAAATTTGGAGGAGGCGAGATAGTGCTTGAAGCGCTCTGTTACAGCCCAGACTATGGCGAGAAACTCCAACTTGAAGGAACTGTAGTTGTCGGGGTTCCTTTCCGTAGGACGGAGCTTCTTGCTGGCGTAGGCAATCACTCTCTCTGCCTTGCTGTACCTGGGACAGCACCGCTCCTAATCCCACATTGCTGGCATCTGTATGAAGTATAAAGGGTTGGCCATAGTCTGGGTAGGCCAGGACTTCGTCTCCGGTGAGAGCCATTTTCAGTCGGGTGAAGGATTCGTCTTCTGGTTTACCCCATTTGAACGGAGGTTTGGGGTTCTTGGCCTTCTTGGACTGGCCTACCAGTCTGAACTCCTCTCAGAAAAAGGGCACGGGTGGCAGCTCTGCTCCTTCCATTACCCGGTGGGATCCTCAGAGCCTACCGGGCTTTCCCGACCAGGACGTGGAGTAGCAAGGTCGGGTGTTGGGGGCCGGTACCCCTCTTGCAGCCGGAATCCCTCTGAATAGATCAGAATAGCGAGGGCAGGTGGCGTATACCGCTCCGTCTGCATCCTCCCTGGGGCCATTTGCTGTGGAGCTACACTCCTAAGCTCCAGGCCTTCTTGGTCATGGTCCTTGACCGGGTTGAGACATATGTTAACTCGAACCTGCCCCTCGACCCAAGGCCAGGGTACGAGGGCCGTGTCTCCATCCGCTGCAGGTCCACACAGGATCCACTTTCAGGGTGGGAGATCACAATCAAAAGAACCGACCAATGACCAAGATGGCAGTGTATTAAATATGAATTATTAAGTGTCACTAAAATGTGAATCCTCCACCCTCACCCACTACATGGTTCCCCTATCTCTTGGTTCCCCAGTCTCCCTGTAACCAGGAGGGCAGCACCTAGTGCATTCTAGCCCCCTCTGGTGGAGAAGTGTGGTGTTGAATGTGGAGGTGGAGTCCTGACCATCACACTGTTCTTACCTCAGAGGAGGAACACTACACTCCATTAAAGAAGTGCAGCATCCCAGTGGCGGTCGAACCCTCAGGGGCGCCACATTACCTTCAGGCCAAAACCAGATAGGGCTTCAAACACCTCGGCAAGGTGCTCCAGGTGTTCTTCATATGTCTTCGAGTAGACAATTACGTCGTCCATGTACAGCAGGACAGTTTCGAAGTTCTTGTGTCCTAGGCAGCACTCCATTAACCGCTGGAAGGTTCCTGGGGCATTGCAGAGCCCGAATGGCATGCAGTTGAACTCGCTGAGGCCCATTGGTGTTGTAAACGCGGTCTTTTCTTTGTCCGCCTCTGCCACAGGAACCTGACAGTATCTACTGGTGAGATCCAAAGTGGAGAAATAATTAGCAGATCTTAATGCTGCTAGTGACTCCTCAATTCTGGGTAATGGGTAGGCATCCTTATGTGTAATGCGGTTAATCTGCCTCTAGTCAACACACATCCTCATTGTACCATCCTTCTTTCTAACGAGAACTAATGGAGCTGCCCAGGGGCTACAACTATCCCTTTTCACCCCAGCCTCCTTCATCTCCCGTAACATCCCTTTGGCATATTGATAGTGAGCTGGGGGTACAGGCCGGTACCTCTCTTTACTGGGTCGATGATCTCCCGTGGGGATATGATGTTGAAGCCCTTTTACCTGCCCAAAGTCTAGTGGGTGTTTGCTGAAGACGCGCTCATATTCTTGGACCACCCGGTATACTCCATGCTTTTCAGTGCCCACTTGTAGCTTCTGACACCAATCCTCCATCTGTCCCTTGGAACCATTATCCTCTGCCGGTTTGGATGGAGGCAAGGGTTCCACTATCTTTATTGAGTTGTTACTGACAGTGAATAGCTTAGCAAGGGTAGCATACCGGGGTAAATGGACCTCTTTCTCCCCACAATTCAGGATGCTTATCGGTACTCTCCCCTTGCAGACATCGACTACCCCCCTGGCCGGCAAGATAGTGGGCCTACTGTCAGAGTACACGGGCTCTAACAGGGCCTGATAATCTTGACCCCTCAGACCAATTGTTGCCCGACACCATATTAACATTTCGCTTCTAGGGGGCATTGCAATGGGGAATGGATCACTCATCCTGACACTGCCAATTTCCCCTCTAGACAGCTCTACCTGTTGTCTTTTCATCAGGGCTCTGATCTCCTTCTGTAGAACTCGCTGCTGACTGGAACTGGCAGTCTCTGCGACCTGTTGTAACAAAACAATAATTTCTCCAAGACAATTTTCTATAACACTAGTGCCTAAGGTTATCATGGGATGACTTTCTCGGCGATCAATATCAACAATAATCATTCCTTGTGATGGCAATTCTACTTTGCCAACCTTTATGGTCACCTCTTTATACCCCACCTGAGGCAAGGGCTTACCATTGCTGGCATAGATACTAAGGTGTTCATCTGGACGGCGGGTAATGTCTGAATCAGTCCAGTATTGTTTATAAAGGATATACGGCATCATGGTCACCTGGGACCCAGTGTCCAGCGACGTACTTGTCTCCCCAGCTTTTTGGGCCCGGTCATCTTACTCCTGGGGGTTGGCCCTCTGCTCCAGGGGTTGCTCGTTTAAATTACAGAATCTTGCGTAGTGCCCCGCCTTTTGACTGCGGTGGCAGATGGGTTGTCCGTCCTGGTCGTAGCGATCGCTGTTCCTCCCTCTGATCGGTGGAATTCTTCTCTGTCGTCGCCACGGGATGTCATCTAGACTGGAAGCCAGCTGGATCTTTTCCTTTGGAGACACTTGCATGGCCTGCACGGTCTTGGTTAACGCAGCCACACTTTTGGTCAGCTCCTGGACCTGAAGGCGCAGGTCTGCAGACGGGTAATTGTCTAGAGTCTGCGCGTCAGCTTCCACAGGTTCTGGGGAAAAGGACGCCACCTCCTGGTGGTATGTGATAGCTCGGAGCCGGTGGGATGCAGCGCCTCCTGGTGTTGATTCCCGCAGCACCCGGATGGCTCTGTCTTTAAATTGCGTAAAGGCCAGATCAGGGTTTTGCAGAGCCATAAGCGCAGCTGTGTCCTGTGAGCGCTGGACAGCAGCCCCTCAATAAATTGCTCAGTTAGCAATCTGTCCTCATCATGTACACTGTCAGGGTCAACCTGTTTGATGGCCCGCAGTGCCTCCTGCAGGTTTAGAGCATAGTCCCATACACTGTCCTGCACCCTTTGTTTGCACCCGTAAAAAATCACTTTAATTTCTGCTGCGGTGCTGGTGTCAAAGGTATCCTTCAATCGGGCCAGTATTTCTTTTACAGTGCCTTTGTCTCTGCCCGACCAGGACTTCACCTTTCTCTGGGCTGCACCGATTAGCTGGCCTATGAGGATGCTGACTTTTTGCTCCTCAGACAGGGTTTATACTTTAAACAAACTGCGCAGTCTCTCTTCAAAGTCATTCAGGATGTGCGACTCCCCTGAGTAATGGTGTAACCAAGCCGCCCCCGGTATGTATGGCATTGATAACGGCATTACAGTGGCAGCGTCCTTGCCTGCGGCTGAACCCTCCTCCTTGTTGGGCATCTTCCTCCTCCCTAGTGAACCTCAGCCAGGTTCTGGGCGTCTCCTGACGTACCAGTATGCTGCTCTGCAGGCGGAAGGATCTCTTACCTGGCGGTTCTGGATCAGGGATTCTTTCTTCCCCCTCAGCGGGCAGCAAACCACGTGATAACACAGTTCAATAAAGTCTATGGCACACAGGACCCGGTTATACCGGGCTTCATGAATCCCGTTCGTGACGCCAAGTTGACGTGCCCCCTGGGCATTGGGGTACCCGTTGCCGGGCCGGTAGATACTGGGGGATGTCACAATGGCGGTGACCCGGTCCGTGACCCAGGGCGGTCAATAACAGGGGTTTATTTATAGGGGATTAATAGTGATTGTATAAAGTTCGTGACGCCACCTGTGGTATGCAGCTAAGGGAGCCGCCGCTGCGGAGCAGGTCCTCTGGAGCTGATGTTACTGCAACAGGGATGGTGTGGCTCTCCAGAGGTAGAGCTTATCTCCAGGGTAGTGTAGATGTTATGGGTTATGCTGGGCGTTGTAGTGCAGGGGTTGATGGCGCAGCAATAATCAGTCCACAACTTAATGGCGGTTTCCTCTTATCTTTACCGGTAGTGATTAGACAAGCCGGGACTAGGGTACTGGCTAGAAGTGGAATTCCGGGCAGCCTAGAAGCAAGTAAAGAATCCTCCTTGCCAGGTGAAGTTGGAGGCCTTCCCTTTCCACTAAACTCTTTGGCCCTGCTGCTTGTAGCTGTGCGGTTGCCCTCGTCCCTGAGTGCAACGTTTCTGTGCTCACCCGTATGGCAGTCAGCTCGGGCCTTGCCATACAGAATCTCCGGAACTCCCATTTAAGAATGGTAGAGCGGTAGTGCGGATGATTGACCTCTGCTCCACTTTTCAGGAAGGTTGGGGGTCCGACAACCCGCAAATAGGATAACTTTCCAACTTAAATCAACCCCTTTAAGAAGCATTAAAGGGGTTATCGGTCTAAAACTACAAATCTGCAGTCACTCTTTGTGACGGCAGACTTGTGACTGTTCACATCACGCACTGCTTGCTGTGAGGATTCTCTGGTGCCAGCGTCAGGAATAGTGGTCATGTGACAGCAAATATGCGATATGCATACGCCCAGCCACAATTCGACTAGATGGATACTGCCTCGCTCAATTTATTTGCATAGTCGGATGGTGTCCGGAAATATGCAAATCGCATACTTGCAGTAACATGACCACCGTTCCCAAAGCTGATGACGCGCCCCCTGGGCCTAGTGTGGACGTGTGTGGGATACCCGGAGCCGGGTCTCTGGGGGTTGTAGTCTCCGTGGCGACGACCCAGTCCCGTGGCTCAGGGTGGTCAAACCAGTGGCAGTCTTTTATGGGTTTTAGGTTAATTGTCCGACTACGCCACCCGTGGATTGCGGTCAGGGTGTACCGCTGTTGCGAGGCAAACCGCTGAGGCTGGTGTGGTGTGCGCAGCAAAGGATGGGATAACTCCCCACGGGAGGAGTATAGCCTCAGGGCAGAGAATGTGGATGAGGGGAGTGATGGTGCACGGGCGTCCCAGTACTAGTAGTGCTGTATGCGGTAAGAAAGCAGGAACGACTCAGAGTCTTTGCAGTGCAGTTCAGGGTCTTTACTGATGATATTAAGGCAGACCCTCCCGGGAGTACTGGCTAGCATAAGGGGCTTGGTCAGTCTGTGAGCAAGCAGGAATTCCCCTGGCCAGGTGGAGTTGTAGGCCTCCCCGTCTATCTGCACTCTTCCTGGCTACCTTGCTGTAAGCGAGTGGAAGTGTGTCACCCTGGCCTGGATGCCACAAGTGCAATTAAAGCTGTGTCTGAGAGCAAGGGGGAGGTTCTCTAGTCAGGGGAACATTAGCATGCAATGCCTCCTGTCTCAGGCCAGTAGGGGGAGCTGGCTGCCCCTATAAAAGCTGGTACTGGGGGCAGGGTTAGGGAGAACTTGAAGGCCTGTCTCAGGATTGAGACTTGTCCCAGAGCAGAGCAG
The DNA here is from genome assembly GCF_046119375.1 of Phyllobates terribilis. Lineage (NCBI taxonomy): Eukaryota > Metazoa > Chordata > Amphibia > Anura > Dendrobatidae > Phyllobates > Phyllobates terribilis. The sequence goes on from NW_027362763.1 coordinate 166,404,736, forward strand.
GGACAGACAGTTTTGTATTGCACCTAAGAGGAAGTGTGGCAGGAGGAGAGCCACAAGCCAGAGACAAGAGGCGAAGTGAGCCTGTCTTGGCAGATAAAAGACTTACTTTACCAGACTTTGGTGTCTGAGGCTGGGAGGATTCCACATTCTCCAGCAGATAACCAGTTCGCAGGGGACTGTATATTCCTTGGCCTAAGAAGCCTGGAGGCCCTGCCACAACAGAAGGGACCAGTAAAGCCGTACAAGGCTGGGAGCAGAAAGGAACCCACGTCGCAGGCCATACAGGCGAGAATACACGGAAAGCTCGGAAACGTGGGCTGTTACCCTATAACGAGGAGATAGCCAGAAGGAGCGCAGAAAGCACGGTAGGCCTGCACCCTCACCCTGACCAGGGCCAATTTCCCCGTTGCTCTCAGACATCCAGGTCCCCTCCTATCTGGGACTGTTTATGGGTCAGTTTACCTGTTTCAGTAAAGACCCTGGACTGCAACCTATTGTCTGTGTGCTCCTTCGCGCCTCCAGCACTACCGGTACTGGGACTCTCACCACCATCACTCCCACCATCCACTACACTGCCCTGGGGCTGCACTCTTCCCGTGGGGAGTCACACCATCCCAGCTGCACATATCATCAGCCCCAGTGGTCTGCCTTGCAGCGGCGGTTCCTAATGACCACAAATCCAGGGTGGCGTAGTCGGACATAATCAACAACACATAACGGACTACCACTGGCCTGACCACCCTGAGCCACGGAACCGGGTCGCCACTACTACCCCCATCGTCTCCCTATTGCCCGGATCCGAGTGCCCCACGGCCCAGGGGGCGAGTCTGAAGTAGCCCACATCCCTGAGTATACCGTGTGGTGCTCACCCGTATGGCTGGTGACTTGGGGCCTTCTGATAGCCTCCGGTCCTCAATGGCGGTGCTGGTCCCTTCCTTGTGAATGAGCCTCCGCGCTTCTGTGGCCAGAGGACCTGGAATCCCCTGCCGGCTGGTTTCTGCTGCTGGGTGAATATATGTCCCCACAGCCTCGGACTCCGGTGTCTGGTACTTGGATTCACCTGCCAGAACGAGCTCTGCTCAGCTCCAGCCCCTGGTCTTCAGCTCCTGGCTCCTACAGAGCTCCTGCTGTAACTCTCCCTGGGCCTGGAACTGTCTCCAGGCTCTGACTCCACTGACTAATCCCGCCCCAGACCCAGTTTATAAGGGCAGATTCCTCCCCTCCCAGGTCTGGGCAGGAAGTGTTGCTTGCTTAAGGGCTCCTGACCAGAGAAACCTCCCACTTGCTCTCAGGCGTAATATTTCTATTACTGTGGTAACCAGACCCCTGGGGTGCCACATTCCCCCCTAATAAATTTTCGTACTCCGGGACTAAACACATTTTTAAGAAAACACAAATACAGGGTATAAACAATAATACAACAACATATATACAAGAAGCTTTAGTCTTTAGAGGTCACGGCGTGTCTGTAACCGGGTGTCCATATCACCCAACAAGGTGAAGTCGTGGCACAGAGTAGGGGACCTGTCCAAAGCAAACCCCAAGCGTTGGCCCTGGGCGTGGCTGCAAGGCTGAGGCTAGCTACTTTGGGCCACAAGGAGGCCACGCCAGACAGGTTTTCTCTTCCGCGGCCATCTTCGCATGAGGCACCAAGGTGCAACTATCTACATTGTAGTTCCGGTTACTCAGTGTCCATAACCTGTCAGTCCAAATAAACCTGCAGGGGTAACTAGAGAAACATAATTAGTAACCAGGTAACAAAAACATAAACCCTTTTCAACATTGGCAATTTAAAAGCAAATTCACATTACATTTAGATTCTCCAGCGAGCGGGCATTTGTCCTCTAGTGATCCTGGTGGACCTACGTAACCCACTATCTGGTTCTGCACTACAGGGTGTAGAAGGTGTTACGGACAGGCCTGGCAGCTTTCTGCGTACTCTTTGGCTTACTAGGGGCACGGCAGGCTCACTACTAGCAGAGGGTTGATTCTCCTGGGCTGCTGGTATGGATTCTTCTGCCTCCTGGGCCGGCTGCTCTTTTGACACTCCCTGTTCTTCTGTAGGTCCTTGAGGGGCTGGCTGGAGAAAGGTGAGGACGAGTACCACGACTGCGTTGTTGATCTGAGTCCAGGACCGGGGAAAGTCTCCGAGTACGGTACTGATCATTTCTTCCCTTTCCTCTGCGGGTTGAGGGTTTCCTTGATCTTCTTCAGGGCTTTGCAGCTGCTCGGGACACTTCTTCAGGTGGTCTCTGGAGACAATGCCTGTGGTCTCTCTTCCATCCTTACTGATGACACAGACTTTTGGGTTCTCATGGCTTGAGGGCAGTACGGTGTACGGGTCCTTCTCCCACTGGTCGTCCAACTTGTGGAGCCGCCTCTTTCTCTTCAAGACCTGCTCTCCAGGTACCAGGGGAACAGCGGGAGCATACTGGTTATAAGCCTTCTCTTGCCTTTCTCTTGCTTGAGACAGACTTCGCTCGACGCTCTCCTGTACTTTCCGATACTGCTGCTGCCGTTCTGTATCCCAGTCTGCCTCTGGCGAGGTGTCCTCAGGTGTCAGGACTCCCATATCCAGGTCAATAGGCAGCTTACCAGGTCTTGCTTTCATTAGGTAAGCCGGGGTACAGTTGGTGGAGCCTACGGGGATGTGATTGTACAAGTCCACCAAATCAGGCAGTTTTTCAGGCCACAGACTGCGTTCTTCCAGGGGCAACGTTTTTAGCAAGTCTATCACCACCTGGTTCATTTTCTCACATAGTCCATTGGTCTGAGGGTGATAGGGCGTTGTTCTTATCTTCCTGCAGCCATACAGATTACAGAACTCCTGGAAGACCTCCGCTTCGAAGGCTGGTCCTTGGTCCGTCAGCACTTGCTCTGGATACCCGTGTGGATGGCAGAAGTGCAGCTGGAAGGCTCTGGCTGCTGTGTGAGCCGTTAGGTCTTTGACAGGGACCACCACCAGGAACCGGGAGTAGTGATCTACAATGGTAAGGGCGTAGACGTACCCAGATTTGCTTGGAGCCAGTTTCACATGGTCCAGGGCTACCAGTTCCAGTGGCTGCCTGGTGATGATGGGCTGCAGGGGACTCTTCTGGCTGGCACGGTCCTTTCTTCTTAGGTTGCACGGGCCACAGTCTCTGCACCACCTCTCGATGGCTCCTCTCATGCCTACCCAGTAGAACTGTTCACGCAACAGGAACTCCAGCTTTTTCCATCCTAAGTGTCCAGCTCCGTCGTGGTACGCCTCCAGAACCATAGCCGCGTCTCGTCTTGGGACCACTACCTGCCAGGTCAGCTCGTGTGTTCTAGAGTTGACCATTCTCCGGCACAGCTTCTTCTTGTAGAGAAACAGCCTGATTTTCTCCTTCCACAGTTGCTTGGTCTATTCCGGAGCGTCTGGGTCAAGACAGGGAATCAGCCTGTGTCAGCATTTCCTTCACCAGGCGGACTGCGGGATCACTGTCTTGTGTCTCTGTCCAGCTGTGGTGGGGTAAGGGATTGAACATAGCAGAGCGCCTGTCCCTCACACGGTGGGAATACAGGGTAATCCCATGACGGTGGAACGCAGGGAGTTCGATTTCTTCCAGTTCTTCTGGATCTTCCCCGACGTCCGGTAAGTTTGGCATTCTGGACAGGGCATCCGCATTGGCATTTGAGCGTCCCGCCCGGTATTTGATGGTGAATTCATAGTTGGACAGGTGGGCCATCCATCTCTGCTCCAGGGCACCAAGTTTTGCAGTGTCCAGGTGTGTCAACGGGTTGTTATCCGTGTACACGGTGAACTTGGAAGAGGCAAGGTAATGCTTGAAACGTTCGGTCACTGCCCACACCACTGCCAGGAACTCTAGCTTGAATAAGCTATAATTCTCAGGGTTTCTCTCTATGGGTCGTAGTTTTCGGCTGGCGTAAGCGATTACCCGTTCTTTCCCCTGCTGGATCTGGGACAGTACGGCTCCTAGGGCGATGTTGCTCTCATCCGTGTGGAGGATAAAGGGCTGGCTGTAGTCAGGGTACGCCAGGATTTCATCCCCCGTGAGGGCCATCTTCAGCTGGCAGAAGGACTCCTCTTCCAGCTTTTCCCACCTGAAGGGCGGCTTCTGGTTTTTGGCCTTCCTGGATTGACCTATCAGGAGGTCCTGCATAGGGGCTGCCATTTTGGTGAAACCGGGAATGAATCTTCGGTAGTAGCCTACCAATCCGAGGAACTGCCACACTTCCTTTATGCTGGAGGGTCTTGGCCAGTCTTTAATCACGGTGATCTTATTGGGGTCGGGAGCCACTCCATCAGTACTCACCACGTGTCCCAGGTACTGCACCTTTGGTTTCAGGAGGTGACACTTGGAGGGATTCACCTTTAGGCCGTAGCTTGCCAGGGCATCAAACACTTCTGCCAGGTGTTTCAGGTGGTCCTCGTAGGTTTTGGAATAGACGATGATATCGTCCAGGTATAACAGGACCGTCTCGAAATTCCGGTGTCCCAGACAGCATTCCGTCAACCGCTGGAAGGTTCCTGGTGTGTTGCAGAGCCCGAACGGCATACAGCTGAATTCGCTGAGACCCATCGGGGTGGTGAATGCAGTCTTCTCCTTGTCTGCCTCTGCTAAAGGAACCTGCCAGTACCCGCTAGTAAGATCCAAAGTGGAGAAGAAGTTAGCAGATTTTAATGCAGCTAAAGATTCTTCTATTCTAGGTAACGGGTACGCATCTTTGTGTGTGATACGGTTGACCTTTCTGTAGTCTACACACATTCTCATTGTGTTGTCCTTTTTTTTCACTAGAACTAGTGGCGCTGCCCAGGGGCTACAGCTGTCCCTGATTACCCCAGCTTCCTTCATGTCCCGCAACATCCCCTTCGCATGCTGATAGTGTGCAGGGGGCACAGGTCGGTATCTTTCCTTTATGGGCGGATGGTCTCCTGTGGGGATGTGATGTTCTACCCCCTTTACTCGCCCGAAGTCTAGCGGGTGCTTACTAAAGACTCTTTCGTACTCCTGAACCACCCGGTAGACTCCCTGTTTTTGGTGTGAGGGAGTGGAGTCAGTACCCAAATGCAGTTGCTGACACCAGTCCTCCATTTGTTTCTTAGAGCCGTTACCTTCCTCTGGTTGAGATGGAGGCAAGGGTTCTACGGCCTTTACAGAATTTTGGTTTATGGTGAATAATTTGACTAGCGTGGCATACCGGGGCAGGTGTACTTCTCTCTCCACGATATCTACGATGCGGACAGGTACCCTCCCATGGCCTACATCGACCACTCCCCGTGCTGTCAAAATGGTGGGCCTACTGTCTGAGTAGACGGGCTCTACCATTGCTTGGTAGTCTCTACCTCTTAGACCAATAGCTGCCCGGCACCAGATCATCATCTCACTTTTCGGGGGCATGGCAATAGGAAACGGGTCACACATTCTCACGCTACCAATCTCACCACCAGATAATTCCACCTGTTGCCGTTTCATCAGTGCCCGGATTTCTTTTTGGAGGACACGCTGCTGGCTAGAACTGGCGTTCTTGGCAACCTGCTGTAAAATGAGAATCACCTCTGCAAGACTATTTTCAATCACTTTAGTTCCCAAGGTTATTCTAGGGTGACTCTCATGATGGTCAATGTCCACAATAATCAGTCCTTGTGCCGCTAGTTCGACTTTACCGATCTTAATGGTCACCTCTTTGAATCCCACCTGCGTCACGGGCTGACCATTCCTGGCGATGATACTCAGGTCGTCATCTGGGTAGCGGGTTATGTCCGAGTCATTCCAGTACCGCTTAAAGAGCACGTACGGGATGGTAGTCACTTGTGACCCAGTGTCCAGTAGGGCACTCATAAGAATGCCATCTAGTACCACAAGCAAGACCGGACGTCCCCCTACGTATTTATCACGCCAGTTCGATGGGCCTGATGATCTTATGCCTGGGGGTTGGCCCTCAACCCCAGGTTGTGCCCGTTTAAATGACAGTACCTTGCCATATGTCCGGGCTGATTGCAGCGGCGGCAGATGGGTTGTCCGTCCTCGTTGTATCTGTCGCTGGGTCTTTCTCTGGACGTTGGGATCCTCCTCTGTCGGCACCACGGGACGTCCTCCGGTCCGGATGCCAACTGGATCTTCCCTGGAGGAGAGACCTGTAAAGACTGCACAGTTCTGGTTAGCGCGGCTACACTTTTGGTTAGCTCTTGGACCTGATGGTGCAGGTCGGTAGCCGGGTTGGTATCCAAAGCCTGCGCACCAGCTACTACAGACTCTGTAGACAAGGGCGCCGCCTCCTGGTGATAGGTAATAGCAGGGCGCTGGTGGGTTACAGCACTACCCGGTGCCGGTTCTCGGAGCACCCGGATGGCCCTGTCTTTGAACTTTGCAAAGTCCAAACCAGGGTTCTGCAAGGCCATTGCACGTAACAGGGTTCCGTGGGCATTGGACAGCAGACCCTCAATGAATTGCTCAGTTAACAGTTCATCTGCATTCCGCACACTGTCAGGGTCTGCCTGTTTAATGGCTCCCAGGGCCTCTTGCAAATTCAAAGCATAGTCTCTTATACTGTCTTGGGCCCGCTGCTTGCACCCATAAAATCTCATTTTGATCTCGGCTGAGGTGCGGGTATCAAAAGTGTCCTTCAGACGGGCCAAGATCTCCTTTACGGTCTCCTTGTCCCGGACTGACCAGGACTTTACTTCGCGTTGGGCTGCGCCGGTTAGCTGGCCTATCAATATGCTCACTTTCTGGCCCTCCGTCAAGGGGTATACCTTAAATAGGCTGTACAGTCTCTCTTTAAAGTCGCTTAGGGTATGCGACTCCCCTGAGTATTGGGGCAGCCAGGCCGCTCCGGGGATGTATGGCATTGTGAACGGCATCACTGCGGCAGTAGCCGCGCTGGTGGTAGAGGGTCCCTCCGTGTCTGTCATCTTCCTCCCCCCTAGTTAAGTGTGGCCTACCTTCTGTTGCTTCTTCTCCGTGGGCCTCAGCTCCGCAGACGATCGTCAGGGTGGAGGACCTTGCGTCGCGCTCTGGTGACGTCAGCGTCGCTCTCTCTCCCTTCCAGGACCTTGCGCAGCGTCGATGCGTGGGGCGGAGCTTCGGGTCTCGTGCGCTTTCGGCGTCCACGCCCCTCTTCTTCCCGCGCGGCGTCCCAAAGATGGCGTCCGATGGCGGGAAAACGACTGCGGATGGCGGGAAACTATTGAAGATGGCCGGAAACGGCTCCGGATGGCGGGAACCTTCACCACGGCAGGTAGGACAATCTTTTGAAGGCACGCAGTACCCGGTGGTTGCGGGCACGAAATCCTGCCGACTACGCCAAAGTTGACGCGCCCCCTGGGCCTAGTGTAGACGTGTGTGGGATACCTGGAGCCGGGTCTCTGGGGGTTGTAGTCTCCGTGGCGGCGACCCAGTCCCGTGGCTTAGGGTGGTCAAACCAGTGGCAGTCTTTTATGGGTTTTAGGTTAATTGTCCGACTACGCCACCCGTGGATTGCGGTCGGGGTGTACCGCCGCTGCGAGGCAGACCGCTGAGGCTGGTGTGGTGTGCGCAGCAAAGGATGGGATAACTCCCCACGGGAGGAGTATAGCCTCAGGGCAGAGAATGTGGATGATGGGAGCGATGGTGCACGGGCGTCCCAGTACTTGTAGTGCTGTATGCGGTGAGAAAGCAGGAACGACTCAGAGTCTTTGCAGTGCAGTTCAGGGTCTTTACTGATGATATTAAGGCAGACCCTCCCGGGAGTACTGGCTAGCATAAGGGACCTGGTCAGTCTGTGAGCAAGCAAGAATTCCCCTGGCCAGGTGGAGTTGTAGGCCTCCCCGTCTATCTGCACTCTTCCTGGCTACCTTTCTGTAAGCGAGTGGAAGTATCCCATGTCCCTGAGTATACCATGTGGTGCTCACCCGTATGGCTGGTGACTTGGGGCCTTCTGATAGCCTCCGCTCCTCAATGGCGGTGCTGGTCCCTTCCTTGTGACTGAGCCTCCGGGCTTCTATGGCCAGAGGACCTGGAATCCCCTGCCGGCTGGTTTCTGCTGCTGGGTGAATATACGTCCCCACAGCCTCGGACTCCGGTGTCCGGTACTTGGATTCTCCTGCCAGGGCGAGCTCTGCTCAGCTCCAGCCCCTGGTCTTCAGCTCCTGGCTCCTACAGAGCTCCTGCTGTAACTCTCCCTGGGCCTGGAACTTTCTACAGGCTCTGACTCCACTGACAAATCCCGCCCCAGACCCAGTTTATAAGGGCAGATTCCTCCCCTCCCAGGTCTGGGCAGGAAGTGTTGCATGCTTAAGAGCTCCTGACCAGAGAAACCTCCCACTTGCTCTCAGGCGTAATATTTCTATTACTGTGGTAACCAGACCTCTGGGGTGCCACACTGACACCAGAGAATCCTCACAGCAAACAGTGCATAATGTGAGGATTCACAAGTCTGCAGTTATATAGAGTGACACATTGAGTGACTGCAGATTTGTAGTTTTAGACTAGACAATCCCTTTAACACTGAAACTGATTATCAATCTATCTAAACAGGCTGTCCATCACCCGATGCACGAGCAAAATGTTCGTTAGCCGAAATGAATTTTAACCCCTTCATGACCGGAGCCTTTTCCGTTTTTGCGGTTTCGTTTTTTGCTCCCCTTGTTCCCAGAGCCATAAATTTTTTATTTTTTGGTCAATATGGCCGTATGAGGGCTTATTTTTTGCGGAACGAGTTGTTCTTTTGAATGACATCACTGGTTTTACCATATCATGTACTGGAAAACAGGAAACAAAATTACAAATGCAGTGTAATTGCAAAAAAAGTGCAATTCCACAGTTGTTTTTTATATTTTTTTTACTACGTTCACTGAATGCTAAAATTGACCTGCCATTATTATTCTCCAGGTCATTACAAGTTTGTAGACACCAAACATGCATAGGTTCTTTTTTATCGCGATTGGATCACGATTCCACCAGCGGCTGTTGCGGGCACATGTCAGCGGTATAGATCAGCTGACATGTGCCCAGTTTAGCGCGGGCTCAGCGCCAGAGCCCGCACTGAACAGGGGGTCACGACATGGTGCGTACTATTACGTACCATGTCGGAAAGGGGTTAAGCTTGCTGAAAGGGAGTCTGTCACCTCAAAATGACAATTAGACTGCATAAATATTTATATAGGGGACGCAGCCCTACTAAAATAATACCAGGCATATACAGTTTAGCGTAATATTTACTAAAAAAGCGAAATTGAATATGCAAATGAAGAAGCTTCTGTGCACCCTTGGTGTGGCCTAAGCCTTGGTGCACCATTATGACCTAACATTTAAAAATTACAGTTACCCTGTCACCAGGTTTCCCAATATAAAGTATGGACAGTACCTATAAGCCCTCTGATACTGGGGTGCTGTACATATGTCTCCAATCCCCTATGCGAAGCACAGACAGCGTGGTCCAGTCCGATGGGCATCTCTGGTCTTGATCCAACACCTCCTCTCATTCAATCGTTGTCCTCCTTCCCTGCTTCATATGGATGATGCGTGTAGTGTGCATGAGCCAGGAAAGGCAAAAGACCACTGATGAAACATAGGTAAGGCTACAGCATGCGCACTACCAAACTTTGCTCTGCCCTCGGCAGGGAAGTGAGAAGTGCGTCTGTGCAGAGGCGCGATGGGGAACACAGTGAAGACGATATAGGACATGTCATCCACATGAAGCAGGGAAGTAGGACAGCGGTCATAAGAAGAGAGGAGGCATTGGATCAAGACCAGAGACAACCATCGGACCGGAAGTAGACGTCTGTGGGTATAATAGAAACTATTTTTTGTGCCATGCATAGAAAATTGGGGACATACAGACAGCATACCAGAATGCTGTAACATAGGGCTTATAGGTGGTGGTTGTACTTTATTTGTGGAAAACCTGGTGACAGGTTCCCTTTAAAGCCAGTCCCTTGTCTTGACACTGATCCGTTGGTAAGAGCGAGCACAGTCTAACATCAGCTCACTTGTCTGCACTTGCGCACTCACACTAGAGGAGCACAGCAGCACACTCCAAGTGTCAGTTTGGGTGTGAACATAATGTGGTTGTGGGCAAGGTCTGACGCCTAGATCCTGTCCGTCTATGGCTGCCACTCGGGGGACGATGATGTTAACCATCACTCTGTGCACATGAAAGTGAGGCCACATCCTATTTGGTGTCTAACCCATCAGACATTTATGACATGTATCGTATTGATATTTCATTACTTGCACTATTATTCAATTAGAGTCAAAAATACATTAATCAATTTCATGTTTTTATTCATTTATATTTTAGAATTAATCATTGATGGAAAGGATGAAGAGATGTTCTTGGATGAGCCTTCGATTTTTGCAGATGTTTCTTGCAGGTCAGAAGGCATCAGGTAGATGTACATCTCCTTCCATAAAGGTACAGCATTGTTGGTGGACATGCTGCACGTTCTTCAGGGGGCTAGATGGGGGTTTTCTGTCCTTGAGATGTTTAGGGTTCACCGATGACGACAAGGTGCAAAAATGCAGCTTTGTCTGACAGCGCGAGCAGCCCTGGACAATCCACGCCGGCAGGATGATATCATCCGGCGGAAGAGAGAACCTATGAGAAAAGATATAAAACTAATGTTAATAATGTAACTCTATATTAGAGGATACTACTGTGGTGTCTCTGTGGGAGGACGGGAGGGGAATCTTCTCCATACAGAGGTACGGGATCAGTGTCAGCCATCATACATGTGACAATCCCACCACTGACAGATAACATCTGCTCCACATGAATCCTTCTCACTGACATCATACAACATGGAGCTTATTGTCACACTTACCTCGCCTACATTCCCCCTCTTCTACTTTCTCTGTTTTTTCTTGTTTCCTCACTTTTAGTTCAGATTTACTTCTTTTCTGAACTGGAAAGTCTAATCAAAAAATCAGAAAAAGATGTTGATTATAAACTCCTTTGTATCTTTATAGAGTTATGTAAACGTATTAATATGCACCTGTAGGTTTTCTGTGTGCCGCCATGCGGGGTCTCCCAAAGGGAATATGTCCCCTTATTAACATGACATTACATTCAGCAAGCCACAGTGTAACTTTAAAGAGTCACCAGGTAAAAAGAGTCCAGGATCCACTCTTACTTTATTTCTGCTTATTCCCTGAGTATTCTGCTTTTAGATTTGTTAAAATCCCACATACAGTTCCAGACATATGGGCCTTTTTATTTAGTGCTAATTGTAATCGTCTGTACCATGAGGGCGTGGCTCACAGTTTAATATTGAAGAGCAGCCTGAAGACACGCCCCCAGATAATTCTGTGAGCCACGCCCCCTTGGCAACGACCATAAAAGTTAGCATTAAATTAAAAATGCCCATAACTCTACAATCATATGGGGGATTTTAACAAAGCAAAAACAGAATACTCAGGGGGGCAGCAGAAATATAGTAAATAATTTTCTCAGCCTTCATGTGCAGATTCACATTACACTTTTGTATTATAGGCTATAATAGGATGGCTTATAAACCTGTACATACCTGACACTGAGAACGAGGATGATTCGCTGGTTTTATCAGGGAAACACTGATTGTCACCATCGGTTTTGGAAGATGAAGACTCTCTCTGCCTGTTTGGTAGAAGAAAGACAAATAAATTACAAGTAAAAGCAATAGAAAAACAGAAGAACATCTGTCTGTAAGGCCAATTAGGACACCATGAAGTGCACACCCTGCTCAGGACCCCATTCTACCATCAAGAACGGTAGTCTAACTAGTAATATTGGCCGTAGTGAACTGGAAATGAATGGCTGGTCACATTGATCAGCTGTTACTGCAGTGTTATCACAAGCCAGACCCACAGAGATCAGCAATCATGGGGAGGTGGATGCTGGATTTGAATATATGTTACTTGTGTCTTGTATTTGGATCTGACATATATCAAAACTAAATCTCATAATAATGATAATAATCTACTTACACGTCTGAGCTTTTTTCGCTGTTCTCTAGGGAACACTCTGATGATGACATAGGGTCTTCTTCTTGGTTCATCATCTCGGTATTCTTAGCATATAGCTAAAACAAACGGAGAAATATAAAATAGATACATTTTTTATTTTATTTTCTAATTATAGCTTTTATACATTGTATTGGCCACATACTTACTTTAGAAAACTTTTGAGAAGATGATACAAAATTTTGGACTTCTGGCCAATCATTGTCCTCACTTGTGTCCCCCTCAGCTGAATCCATATGTTGGTATTCCTTAAAGCTAGCTACAAAATACAAGTGTTATAAAAGATTATTAGCATAAGACCAGGGTCAGACAGTCACCATGTTATCACTAATAATGATGGGTACTACATAAAATGAAAGACAAGACACACAGCAGTTTTCTGCAGATGATGTATCATTTTACTTACTGTTAAAGCAGCAGGTGTCCTCATCTGACGTTAGATCAGGATAGAACAAGGCCTTCTGACTTGGAAGGTTGTCAAAATTTAAGCAGCTTAGGAATGGATGAATTTTGATCTGATTTGCTCCTCCTGGAAAAGGTAGACAAGAAAGAAAGTGATACAGTCATAGTCAGAGAAACTGCTCCATATCTGTATAGTTTATGTTAATCTAAACTGAAGATGTAATGGAGCCGACATAAAGTAAATGTACAGGAAGTAGTTAAAGTACTGCTGGTCCCCATGGACATGATCATTTGTCTGGTCAGAGAGGCGTAATAAGTCATTAATAATACTATTATATTATTACCTGTCCCAAGTCTTTGTGCTGGATTTTTTTGGAGCAGTCCAGTGATGATGTTTCGAGCATCGCGTGTAGGAAAGTATCTAATATATCTCCAAGTTATGTCACCTGTCATATAAAAAGCAAATAATACAGGAAATATAACCTCTTCATTTATTTTCATATAAACCACTTTCCTTAACAAAGTTAGGAACTAAATCACAGAAAAAAAAATCAAAACAAATAACTATGACATCACATAGCATTCAGATTATTTTACATACCTCTGATGACACTGAGAAAAATCTCCCTTCTTGAAGCTCCATGAAATGGTAAAAATCCACAAATAAATTGATATAGGATGATACCTACTGACCACCAGTCAACTGGCCTTCCATATCCTCTCATTAAGATGACTTCTGGAGCCATGTAACTAGTGGTACCAACAACCTGGAAACCAAAAGAAGAATGAGATGATGATCAATAAATATAATTGTGACAAATAACATCAGTGAAAACGTTTTCTAGATGAGAAATTGTCAGAGAAGGAGAAAGAGGTGAGATTTGTGAAGTACAAGATCCTGTAAGTAAAACCAACCTCATTGTCACGGAACTCCCTGGTGATGTCCTCAATTGGAGCTTTGTAGAGGTTTGATGTTGGTCTCATGAGGCCAAGTTTTGAAAGCCCAAAATCAGTGACTTTAATATGTCCTCTTGATGTTATCAGGAGGCTGTGAAAGAAAAGATGGTGTCAGCCCCAAGTAATAACCCATAGACTATATAGCAAACTAACTTTCTTTCCCTGTATTGTACTACAAGGGTCACTTACTTCTCAGGCTTCAGGTCTCTGTGCACCACACCATAGCTGTGCAGGTATTCCACCGCAAGAATAGTTTCCGCAATGTACATACGGGCCAGGGAGGTAGGTAAAGCACCCCTCTCCTTTAAAAGTCTGCCACAGTCTCCTCCTACATGAGAAAGCAAATATGATCGGTGAGGGTTTGTTACAATGTAAATTACACATGATGAGGGTGAATGAGAAATAAGCGGAGACATTAGGGCATGATCTCATACATTAAGATATATTGTACACTGCAGAGTGACCCTATATGAAACAGAGCGGGGCCTCATCTACAAGCCTCTAATTTATATCTTTGTGAAAGTTCCCATCTATAAAAACTGTTCAAATAAAGACAAATCTTCCTTTTATCCATAGTGGATATTGCTGCAGTGCTCAGTGAGGACATACAGGGGAGACGGTCACCGAGATCAATGGTTTTTCAGGCATCTTGTTAACAGATAACTTATAGTAAATGCAGTGAGGACATGTACCCGTCCATGTGGGCACATTCTGGGTATATAAGGTGCTACGATTATCAGACATGAGCTGGATACAGATACAATGGATGTGTCCTACCTGGTAAATACTCCATGACCATACACAGATGACGTTTTGTAGGAAAGGAGCAGAACATGGAGGCCACAAAGGGACAATCAGCAAAGATTGAGATGTCCCTCTCCAGAAAGGCTCGTTCTAGTCTCCTTGGCTCTTTCAGGTTCTGCTTGTCCATTAACTTCATAGCACATACTTGGTTTGTCTCTTTATGACGAGCTAAATGGACGGCCCTGGAGAGGAGGAAAATCCATGATTTATTTTGAATTCATACTAACAATGTGTATGTAGACCTCATCTAATGATCTTCTGCACTAATGGTTAATACTAGATGTTCGGCCGTCACTAGAAATCCATGTTTAGAATTACATAAAATAACACTCCATAAATGATCACCTATCATGACCTGAATAGTGACAGATGTGGACAGTGATGTGGACTCATATAATTTATACAGTACAGACCAAAAGTTTGGACACACCTTCTCATTTAAAGATTTTTCTGTATTTTCATGACTATGAAAATTGTACATTCACACTGAAGGCATCAAAATTATGAATTAACACATGTGGAATTATATACTTAACAAAAAAGTGTGAAACAACAGAAAATATGTCTTATATTCTAGGTTTTTCAAAGTAGCCACCTTTTGCTTTGATGACTGTTTTGCACACTCTTGGCATTCTCTTGATGAGCTTCAAGAGGTAGTCACCGGAAATGGTCTTACAACAATTTCGAAGGAGTTCCCAGAGATGCTTAGCACTTGTTGGCCCTTTTGCCTTCACTCTGCGGTCCAGCTCACCCCAAACCATCTCGATTGGGTTCAGGTCTGGTGACTGTGGAGGCCAGGTCATCTGGCATACAGAAAAGCCTTTAAATAAGAAGGTGTGTCCAAACTTTTGGTCTGTACTGTATATGGGAACATTACATGGGCAGGACACAGAGATATAGGCATCGTCATAAGGAGCCCTGGGATATAAATATTATACCAAAATAAAGCTCACCCATAACCTCCAAAGTTGATTAGTTTGATCAGTTTATAGTCGTTCTTACAAGGAAGTCTCAATGGGTTTAATGATCTGATCAAGGCCTAGAAAGGAATAAGAGATGAAAATAAGACATAGAAACCGCAGGAGAATAAAAGCCCCAGATGCAGGAAGGTCTCACTTCTACATGAAGTCCCTACTGATTATACTGCAGCAGATGTAGAGGACGTGATACAAGCTGGACCCTCCACAGACACTATTATATTATAGGGGGATATCCCCCATACACATATATTATTGTACCGCAGAAGAGGATAAGGGACATCACACAGAGGAGGCAGAATAATAATAATGCATCATCACACACAATAGGTCTGATCTACATGAAGAACCGTGCTATCCAATTATCAAATGGGGTAAAATATGGGATGTGTAACTCACACCCGTCATCTGATGATCTACAGACGTCCCTCTGATACTTACACTGGCAGATTCCTGGATGATCTCTGGTGTCTCACATATTCCACCATCAGAATCTTCCGGCTCAGTTTTTCCTAAAATAATGATAAAATAATGAAGAGATGTCATATATTACTCTATATTAGCACTTACTATATAACACATCCATGTAATGAAGGAAATGACGAGACCCCTGTACATGGAATAATACTAGGTATATGGATTTTCTGCACACACTGTATACAATTATGGCATATCTATATACAGTCATATACAGCCGAAAGTGTTGGCACCCTTGAAATTGTTCCAGAAAATGAAGTACCATATTTTTCGAACTATAAGACACACTTTTTTCCTTCAAAATTTTGCAGGAAAGTGGGGGGTGCTTCTTATTGTCCGAATATAGTCTGTTTATATACACTATGGCTTAGGGTGGTGGGGGCTGAGGGGGGAGTGGCAGCGCGGGATGAGTGACGCACAGGAGGCAGCAGCCGCCTGCTACAGCCTACGCTGTGCCTGCGGCTAAAGAAAATGAATATTCACTGATCCCCACGCCCATGGGCATGGAGAGCAATGAATATTCATTTTCCTTAATAGCGCACACTGTACCTGCAGCGCGGCTCCTGCTGTGCTCGACAGTCATGTGTGCCCGCTATTAAAGCCCATGAATATTCACTACAATCCACTCCCATGGGTTGTAGTGAATATTCATGGTCTTTAATAGTGGGCACACAGACCGCCGAGCAAAGCAGGAGCCACGCTGCGACTACATTGTGCGCGCTATTGAAGAGAGTGAATGGTCACTGCTCCCCACGCACACAGCCCCAGCATGGGAAGCAGTGACTATTCCGGCACAGCATTTCACTGTGTGAGGGTTCATGGCAGGGATGCCATGTGCGGCTCACACAGTGAGAGTGTCGGCAGCAGAATGGGCGCAGCGCTGGAGGAGAGAGCAGGTGAGTATAATTGTTTATTTTGGTGTGTGCAGCGTGATGGGGATCACGGGGTGCCAAGCATACCAGGATGGAGGGGTGGCAAGCATATCAGGAAGAGGGTTGAGGGGTGCCTTGCATACCAGGATGGGGATCATACCAGGATGGGGATCAAAGGGTGCCATGCATACCAGGATGGGGATCAGGGGTGCCGTGCATATCAGGATGAGGGATAAGGGGTACTATACATACCAGGAAGATTGATGAAGGGTGCCATACATATCAGGAAGAGGGATGAGGGGGGCCATGCATAACAGGATGAGGGGTACCATACATACCAGGAAGAGGGATGGAGGGTGCCATACATACCAGGAAGAGAGATGAGGGGGGCCATGCATACCAGGATGAGGAGTGCCATGCATACCAGGATGAGGAGTGTCATGCATACCAGGTTGAGGTGTGCCTTACATACCAGGATGGGGATCAAGGGGTGCCATGCATACCAGGATGGTGGATTGGGGTGCCATGCATACCAGGATGGGGGATTGGGGTGCCATGCATACCAGGATGAGGGATTGAGTGCCATGCATACCAGGATGGGGATGAGGGGTGCCATGCATATCAGGATGGGGATGAGGGCCACGTATAACAGGAAGGAGGGGGCCATATATACCAGGATGGGGGATATTAACAGAATTGGGGGACATTACCCCTATAATTGTGTCAGCAGCAGACCTCTTAACAGTGCATCATGACCACATTTTTTTTTCTATTTTCCTCCTCTAAAATCTAGGTGCGCCTTATGGTATTTCTCCCAGAAAATAATTGCAGTTACACGTTTTGTTATACACATTTTTATTTCCTTTGTGTTGTAATGCAGCGGCTTTCTGCATTGCTAAAATGTCCAGGGGGTGTGTTCTGGCTGACCACGTACCTCCCCTTCAGGTGAGTGATCACATGACTGTGACATCATCACAGGTCCTGTTCGCACAGAAGGATATATAAATCCTGGTAGTTTTAAAACAGGGTGGAAGGCAAGAGGCCTGATCCCTGTGTCTGGGACACCGTTAGCCTTGGAAGGCAAGAGGCCAGGTCCCTGTGTCTGAGACAACGTTGGCCCTGGAAGGCATGTGGCCTGGAGACCATGTCTGGGGAGCCTTAAACAACAGCTGTGGCAGAACAGAGCTGAGAGAAGCTGCTAGACCTGGCAAAGGTAAAAATGCTGCTTGATATAGACATTGATATTGTTACCTTGCTGAACGCTGTATCTGGAGCCAAGTGGGCATATCTGCCACTGAAAAGGCTCTAGGATATTACATGTGTAACATGCCTGCGAGCCACTGAGATGGACTATGTTATAAGCAGTTTATGATGTGTAATAAACTGCTGGACTGTAGATTACCAGCAAGCGTTGCATGTGTGCTATAATTGACGCGGTGAAGTGAGTGCCCCTCAACATTATCGATAGCGCTACCCCACAGTGTGTATTGGAACAACACAAAAAGCTGAGAAAAAAACAGGCAAATTGGACATCATTTCACACAAAATCCCAAAAATGGTCCAGACAAAATTGTGGGCACGCTCAACTTAATATTTGTTTACATCCCCTTTGGAATAAATTACTGCAATCAATCGCTTCCTAGAACCATCAACAAGCTTCTTACGCCAAATGGAATTTTGGATCACTCTTCTTGTGCAAACTACTCCAGGTCTCTCATATTTGAAGGGTGTCTTCTCCCAACAGCAATTTTAAGATCTCTCCACAGGTGTTCAATGGGATTTAGATTGTCACTTATTGCTGGCCACTTCAGAACTCTCCAGCGGTTTGTTTCCATCCATTTTTGGGTGCTTCTTGAAGAATGTTTTGGATCATTGTTCTGCTGAAAGACCCAAACCCAGTTTTCTGACACTGGGCACTACATTGCGACTCAAAATCCTTTGGTAATCTTCAGATTTCATGATGTCTTGCACACAGTCAAGGCACCCGGTGCCATGGGCAGCAAAATAACCCCAAAACAACTTTTAACCTCCACCATATTTGACTGTGGTACTGTGTACTTCTCTTTTTGGGCCTCACTCTATTCTAGGTTAAACAGTAGAATGATGTGTTTTACCAAACAGCTCTGTCTTGGTCTCATCTGTCCACAAGACGCTTTCACAGAAGGATTTTGGCTTACCCACATACATTTTGGCAAACTGCAGTCTAGCTTTTTTTAGGTCTCGGTGTCAGCAGTGGGGTCTTCCAGGGCCTCCTACCATAGCGTTTCATGTCATTCAAATGTCGAGGAAAATTGTTCTATCTGACACTGATGCACCCTGTGCCTGCAGGACAGCTTGAATTTCCTTTGGAACTTGATTGGGGCTGCTTATCCACCATCTGGACTATCCTGTGTTACAACCTTTCATCAATTTTCCTCTGCTGTCCACGTCCAGGGAGATTATCTACAGTGCCATGGGTTGTAAACTTCTTGATTTATGTTGTGCACCGTGAACAAAGGAACATCAAGATCTCTGGAGATGGACTTGTAACTGTCACACAAGGGATGGGGGAAGGGAGCCCAGACACTAGGAAAAGGGGAGTGGAGACCCCCTAGGCTGATCTACAATCACCCTGTCTCCCTTATAGACCCTATATTGGTTCCTCACCAATCGCTGCACGCGAACCTAAACCCCATAATTCCCTAGCGTTTTGCCCTGTATAGGGAAGGGGGTGACCACTAGTCGATCCCCACTAACGACTAAAGACAACAAGGTAGACAAACACGGGGGAAAGTAGCTTAGCTTTTTTTTTTAAAGGTGCCAACAATTTTGTCTGGCCCATTTTTGGGGTTTTGTGTGAAATTATGTCCAATTTGCCTCCCCCCCCCTGTGTTTTTGTGTTGTTCCAATACACACAAATAAAATAAACATGTGTTTAACAAAACTGGTGTAATTGTAATAATTTTCTGGGTGAAATACTTAATTTTCCAGAACAACTTCAAGTGTGCTAACACTTTTGGCCATGACTGTATATATACTGTACTATAAATGTGTAATTGCTCAGGATCTGATCCAGTCACAACAATGATATGAGGGGATCTATGAGCATATTTTTACATTTTTGAGCTGAGACGAGCCCAGAGGAGAGGAGTAGAATTACATGAGCCCCTCCACTATAGTCTATAGGGGGCTTATGAGCCGTCAGTGGCCTCATAGAGAGTATGAAGAGTAAATCTCCATATTCTCTGCCGTTCTCTATAACTTGATATTAGAATGTAGAATATTAGATGATCGGCTTACCTTCCATCAGATCAGGGTTTAGCCCCGGCTGACTGGTCTCGGGGTCAGCGATATTTAGGTTTTTCCCCTCTTCGGAGTCTCCTTCTGATGTTTTCTGATGGATATAATATATACAATTAATATAACATTTCACAAACACTAAATTACCACAAGGCAGGATGGACTAATACTGGATTTACATGATAATTTCAGTATTGGACGGACTATACGCGGCCGCTCCCTCCAGTAAATCCACATTCATACTGTATATAAGGGACTTGTATCTTCCACTGTTTTCTAATATCTTCTATCAGAACTGCAGAATTTACCAGAAGGAAGATTGAGATGATCGAGCGAGACAGAGGTGGAAAAACAAACTCTGCACCGCTGAGTACAGACTACCATCACAGGTGATGGAGCCGCAGAGACAAGCGGCCATAAAAGGTCCTATGTCTGCCTGGAGCGGACAGGGAGGCCTCTAACCTCACGCATCTGACCTTCTGCTATATGACGGTAATCTGGAGAAGATCAGACAACAAGGACATGAGATATAGAAGATGGTGGATCCTTACCAGACGCTCCAGTGAGTAGGCCGGGTACTCCAGTACAAGCAGGACATTTTGGGCCAGTTGTTTAATAAAGGCCAATTCTCCACTTTGGGATTTGTCTTCAGCCTATAGAAATGAGAATAAACAAGAAAGGAAAATCATTAGAGAACGTGCAGAATGGAGGAGGCCATTTATATCACCATGTTACTCCACTATCTGCACTACAAGGACTACATGACACCTGACGAGGAACCGGTCGCCTGTAAACCATTATATCTCCACGTCCTCCCTCCATACCCAGTGTATATAAATAACACACATGGCGGCTTAGGACCTGTGGCCACAGCAGCCTTTATTATCTGTACTACTCCAAACACACGGTGACTGCAACAATGACGACCTCGTCATCATATATATAGTACAGTATATACAGTATACATATCTAATCGGGCTAGACCAGAAGAAATCCAACACCTAATTAAGATTTAGACCCTACAAGCACCGCACCGGCACAAGGTATTAATATCTCACATTATTACCTCTATTTGCACAAGACATAAGTCCACTGGTTACATTGAGATGTAGCCAAAGTCACTTCTTTCCTCCCCATCCCTCCATATATATATGTATAAGGGCTGGTTGGATGCAGAAACGTGACACTGCAAAGTGGAGGAATCTCCCCAACCTTCTCTTTTATTGCCCCCCTGCATCTAGCTCCATAACTCCTTCCCATAAATGTATGAGTTATGTACGTCCTTGGGGGTTCTCACAAGTGGAGGGGGCTCCGAAGCGGAGCTTCCTAATCACACGGCATATACAGCTATATTATATGGCGGCATCTGTCTCTAACAGCCGCAGACGGCGCTGAGTTCTGGCAGACGATGTTTTTCTATTAACCATTTAAATGGCGCAGTCAATATCTAACAGCAGCATTTATATGGTGCGCACCGGTTTCCGAGCGCTCAGAGTGTTTATCTGGCCTCTACAACGTGATCAAAGGGAACCAGTTACTGTGACAGCTGGGGGTCTGCTGAAGACCCCTGTCACTGTAATTTTGGTCCTCCTGTGAAGCTCAGCCTAAGGCCACGTTCACACCTTCAGTATTTGATCAGTATTTTACATCAGTATTTGCAAGCCACAACTAGGAGTGGAACAATCAGAGGAGAAGTATAATAGAAACACGTCCCCACTTCTGTATTTATCACTCACTCCTGGTTTAGGCTTACAAATACTGATGTAAAATACTGACCATATACTGAACGTGTGAACGTGGCCGAAGGCAGAGCTTCTAGGAGTTTAAGATTTTCACTACGTACTGCAATACTATAATAAAAATGTCTAAAAAATAAAATATAAATCTAAAAAATATAAAAGTTTAAATCACCCCTCTTTTTCACCATTAAAAATAAAGAAAGGAAAAAATGCACTAAAAAATACTATTAAGATCTGGAATTAATTAACGTGATCAATAAACAAAAAAAAAAAAATTTGTTTTGTGACCTCACGTCCAAAAAAATGCTATTATGAGAAATCAAAGCATCATATGTACAGAAAGTTTGTATTAATAAAAACATGTGTACAAAAAAACAAACCATTCCTTAGACCCATCGACAGAAAAATAAAAACATTATGGGTCTCTGACTAAAGCAATACAAAGCACCAGATCATCTCACTTGGAATTTTTTTCTACAACTCCTCCCTCAATAAAACAAGCCCATACACGTCTATGTCAAAGCGAAAGCGGAAAAACAGAAAAATCTGTGGTCCTTAAAGGGTTAACCAATCCAATCCCATACATCCCCCCACCCTGTGTCCACAACCTTCTCACCTCTACTTCTATTATTCTACTAACCCTTTATATCCCACCCTATCCCTTGTTATGCAGACTTTATACCCTACTTCGGCTCTCCAACTATTCTTATCTGGGTATTTGGTAGAGGTTAACCTTAAACTTGTATTCTATTATTATTATTTTTCTATGATTTGTACAGATTGTCTGCTACTTACCTGTTGTACTAATGTCCAAATGTTCTCCTGTAAATGCTCAAGATATTCTGAGCTTATTCGACCTTGGTGGTATTTGGTCAGGCAATCTCTCACTAGCTTCATAACCAGCCGGTAAGTGAAGCTGAGGACGCCATCGGGTAGTGGTAGCACAAAGTCAGGGTCATAGGTGGTAAGAATGCCCTGGAGTAGTGCTAACACCTGAAGTCTGTCTGGAGGAATTCCAGACATTTCAAGTAAATCCAATGAAATCGCAAATCAAATCGCAATCAGAATATGACTAGCTATGCAGCTTATCACACACAACAATGACACCAGGGTATCAAAGTGATGATTGGAGTGCAAACACTTGTATAAGTTCTGATGTTTAATTGTGATGTCATAATATAACCTTGTGTTCTAATCTTAAAGGGGCATCTCACCTTATAAGGAAGTTGTCTAGCAACTCTTAAGAAGGCAACAATATAGGCTCAGCATCAATAGTACCGGATGCAAGTGTGGTGGAAAGTGCCATGGGTGCTTTACTTTTCCAATCAGTTATGGTATTTTTATATTGTAAGATAAATTATTTATATCTGTTATACACAATAAAAATTTAAGCATTTATTATCAATAGAAATTCAGATTACGGTGCTAAAAGAAGCATCTTTACTGGGAGCAGGGTCAGACTGGGACTGCATACAGCCCTGGCATATGAAGCACACAGACCCATGTTACTCTCCCACATCCACCTCCAAAGATGGGGATCTCTATTACAAATATGACCCTGTCTACCATTGGAGAAAATCCAAATTTACTACTACCAATGATACACATTTAAGAGGGGGCCCACTTAGGTCTCTTTATAATATTAATACCTCCTTCTTGGGCCTCCTTATAATAATAATAGTGCCCCTCTGGGCCTTCTTATAATAATAAAAGTACAACTCTGGGCCTCCTTATAATAATAATAGTACCCCTCTGGGTCTCCTTATAATAATAATAGTGAATCTACTTATAAGGGAATCTGCCAGGAGAATCAACCCTCCTAAACCATCTATACGGGCATTGTGGGGATTCACTCAGGTTGTGCTTGAGGTAGGCGTTAGTCAGTGTTCACACAGGTAGTGCTGTAGTTCAATAAGGCAAGGTTTATTAGCTCCATAATCCCTGGAAGGACTTTATCACAAAATAGCCATGATCCGGCACACAGGTAAAGACAACAGGAAAGTATAGTACATGCAGCAGGTCAATTGTCCGGCAGGCATATGTCCAACTCTCTGCCAAGTATATGTCCAATTCTCCGGTAGTTATACATCCAATGCTCCGGCAGCTATATGTCCAAAACTATGGCAGGTGTATGTCCAATACTCCGGCAGGTATACGTCCAACACTCTGGCAGGTAGACGTCCAATACTCCGGCAGGTGTACGAGCAATTCTCCAGCAGATACACGTCTAATACTCCGGCAGGTAGACGTCCAAAACTCTGGCAGGTAGATGTCCAATACTCCGGCAGGTGTACGACTAATTCTCCAGCAGATACACGTCCAATTCTCCAGCAGGTACATGTCCAATACTCCGGCCGGTACTCGTCCACCCACACATAGGTCAGTATGAGATCTCTCCAGGTATCTCACTGCTGTAGACTGTCCACCTGTAGACTGTCCACCATTGATTGGTCCTTTTTCGCTCCAAGGCCAAAGATTGCTCAGGCCCTCAGCTGACTCCCAGTCACTCTACTCAGAGAAACCCTCATTTTTCTCTTTCCTAACTGCAGCTCACATCTTGACGTGTTGCTCAGGAGCCTCAACACACTCTCCTCTGCTTCAACGTCCCGCAGACTCACTGGCTCACCAGCAGTAACACACGCTGATCCCATTTCCTGCAGGTGCTCTCCTAATCTGGAGAAATCCATGTTTTTCTTATATGTAAATGAGCCGTTAAAATCTATGGGCCAGACATAGATCTCCCTAAGAATCTGCCTTCAGAGATTACTTTCAATGAAACGGGAAGTTACCAGTGTTTTACATGTAGATCAGGAGAGCAGACTGTCAGTTATTACATGTCTCACACTGGTAACACCTCCTTTCATTTAATATAAGCTCTGAAGGCAGATTCTCAGGGAGATCTATGTCTGGCCCACAGATCTTAACAGCTCATTTACATATTAATAAAAATATGTATTTCTCTGGAATAAATATTGGATCACAGATATCAAGATATCAGTTTAATCAACTTTCTATGACCTACATGACCACTTCCATGCTTCCTTATCTGCAACTTTCATCACATTACACCTTCAGCTGCTGCAACCGTCCCACAAGGGGTCAGACCAGATAGGGTGAGGGTAGGAGCTGATCCCACATCACCTTTATCCTGGTGTTGAGAGGTTTCAGACAAAACTCGGCGAAAGGGAGCGTTAGGCAATGTTCACATGTGTTTTACAGCGTTTTTTTTCTGCAGGCAAAACCTGCACTCCTGGGAGTAAAAAAAGTTGCTCACAAAAATCAAGTTTTGTTAAGTTTTTGCTTTTTTTTATGTGTTTTTGCTGCATCTTTGTTGCATTTTTGCTGTGGATTTTGGTGCGGATTATATGTGTTATTCGTCTATAGTACATGTTTAATAAAGTTGACTTTATTCACCGTATGGTTGTATATTTTGCAGTGTTTTTGCACTTACTCATTGCTTTCTATGGTGAAAAACCACTGAAAAAAAACAAAAAAAGTTGACATACTGCAGATTTTAAAAACGTAGCAGTTTTCCAATTCAGGAAAAAAACTGCTGCAAAACCCAATGTGTGAACATAGCCTTACAATTCCACAACTTTTCGGGTCTTCACACTGAAAAGCTACAAGAAAAGATGAGTGATTTTGTTGTGACGGACTTTAATTGTTAACAAATGAATAGACCAAGGAAACATAGAAGCATTTGGATCAAATATGATAAATACTTTTATGAACCAAAAAGTATTCTCGGAGTAATACCATTATTGGCTAACCAGGTAAAAAAAAAATATTTGCTAGCTTTCAGGGCACAGAGGCTGCTTCGTCAGGCAGGATTAGAAATTAATTAGTAAGACAAGTGTAGCACCCTGAGGATTCGGCTGCTACAGGGGTATTGCACCTCAACCCAGAGGTGTGGTTTTCCACTCCCGGGTAAGGATGGAGTATGGAACTGAGCTAGTAGGCTGCATGCACTACATACATCCCATTTCCGGGGGACAGAACAACGGTACTCCCACCAGTATATGTGCAGGTACGACAGCGTCTGTCCCTGGCTGGAGTGGGAGGGGGGTGGAACATCCCAGTAGTGTAGGGGCAGATAGGGGGAGCAGCCTGGGTAAAGCTAGGAGCTCATTGGGTGCTGGTCACCTGAGCTCACACATAGAGGGAGTATATAAGGTGGGCACCATCTTAGATCAGGGTCAGTCAGCCTGTGAGTCAGTCAGCCTGTGAGTCAGTCAGACAGTCTGTCTGAGAGCCTGAGAAGCAGAGCGGAGGAGAAGGAAGAGGGACCCAGAGGCGCAGGACGAGAGGGGACCCCAAGATCCCAGAATAAGGACAAAAGGGTGAAGGGTCGGCAAAAGGGTACCGGATCCCAAGCTGGCAGAGGCTACAGCACACCTTAGCCAGGAACCGGAGGTCGTGGGCAGGATCTGCCACGACCCTCACCAAATCCACCAGGAAGGCACACCACGAGTAGGGCCAGGGAAGCCAGAGAAGGTTCAACCACTAAGAGGCCCGAGGGAGCTGGACAGAGGTGGATCCCTGGTGGGAACGGCCAGAAGAAGGGAGAGTCAGAAAGGAGCTCAGGACCATACTCAAGAATTGCCCGGGAGTTGGCCGAGTCCAGGACCTGGTGGACGCAGCACGGCTTGGGTGGTCACTGATCTGCAGAGTGACCCGAGCAACACCAGTGAGTAAAAACCCTGAACTGCATTTCATGCCTCTGAGTCTCCTTGCTGCACCTTCACAACCACCATCCTCCACGTCTGACCCCCTGAGGCTATACCCCTCCCGTTGGGGGTTATACTACCACAGCTGCACACACACCACCAGCCTCAGCGGACCATCCTGCAGCGGCGGCCTTTTGACCGTAAATCAACGGGTGGCGTAGTCGACACTAAAAACATCTATAAGGACTGCCGCACACTGAGTTTGACACCCTGGGCACGGACCGGGTCACAGCCACTCGGAGACTACAACCCCCATCTGATCCGGCTCCGGGTATCCCTAACAACATGGCCCAGGGGGCGCGTCACAAGAGCACAACATCTAAGAGATATTACAACAGGACGTTTGTTCATGAGGCTAACACGTGACCATAATATAAATTTTTTATTGTACATCTATAGAATATGATAAAAGACGTCACAAAAAAGGTCAGGTAATTATTAGTGTTGAGCGAGCATGCTCGACACTGCTCGTTACTCGCCCGAGCATCATGCTACTCGGGATGTTCGGCGAGCACCGATCATTTCTAGGTTACTCGGGCGGGAGCTCGGGTTTCCGCCCTGCATGTTTGTCTCTCTTTACAGAGCCAATGAACATGCAGATATTGCCAGCCAACTCACTGTAATGCCGCAGCCATGTTGTTTGTGGGCATTACAGTGATTGGCTGGCCGCACAGCGTCACCTCGAGTATTTAAAACCAGGCGCCGCCATCTTGGACACAGTTGCTCCGGATCAGACGGTGTAGGGAGAGTGCTGCTGAGTTAGGGAGAGATATATAGTGCGAAATAGGTAGTGTAGGGTCTCTAAAGCCTGCCAGATCAAACAAACAGTCCTTCTCAGGACTAATATCCATCCCAGATATCAGGCAGGCAGGCAGGCTGTATAGGAGACGCAGTGGTTATACCAGCAAACGCTGCATTACAGTCCTGTGAGCTCCTGTTGGTCAAATTGCTAGACTCATCACCCCGGTCTCAGGGGCCCGGAAAAATCTTTTTTTTTTTCATCTAAATCCTGTATTTATTTATTTTTCCTCAGTCAGACTGTCAAAATACGCGTCTTATTAACCTTTTGGTACCCCCCCCCCCCCCCCCGAAAAAAAATTGAGTGTGTCTGTGACTGTTCAGACACCAATATATCTGTTTAAAAGAGTCTGGTGTAGGCCAGAAAAATAGAACTGTGGTTTTGCAGTTCCACGGGTCAAATCTCTGTATTATCCTGTTTTTTACATTTTTTGCTGTAAAAAAAACTGTACTAGTGTCTCCCTGACTGGTCAGAAACCAATATATCTGTTTAAAAGAGTCTGGTGTATGCCACATAACCATAACTGTGGTTTTGCAGTTCCACGGTTCAAATCTCTGTAATATCCTCTTTTTGGCATTTTTTGCCATAAAAAAAAAAACTGTCATAGTGTCTCCCTGACTGGTAAGATACCAATACATCTGTTTAAAATAGTCTGGTGTAGGCCAGAAAAATCGAACTATGGTTTTGCAGTTCCACGGGTTAAATCTCTGTATTATCCTGTTTTTGGCATTTTTTGCCATAAAAAACTGTAATAATGTCTCCCTGACTGGTCAGACACCAATATATCTGTTTAAAAGAGTCTGGTGTAGGCCAGAAAAATATAACTGTAGTTTTGCAGTTCCACTGGTCAATTCTCCATATTATCCTGCTTTTGGCACTTTTTTGCCGTAATAAAAATCTGTAATAGTGTCTCTCTCACTGGTCAGACAACAATATATCTGTTTAAAAGAGTCTGGTGTACGCCACATAACTATAACTGTGGTTTTGCAGTTCCACGTGTCAAATCTCTGTAATATCCTGCTTTTGGCATTTTTTTCCGTTAAAAAAACCCTGTAATAGTGTCTCCCTGACTGGTCAGACACCAATATATCTGTTTAAAAGAGTCTGGTGTAGGCCAGAAAAATATAACTGTGGTTTTGCAGTACCACGGGTCAAATCTCTGTATTATCCTGTTTTTGGCATTTTTTTCCGTAGAGAAATTGTAATAGTGTCTCCCTGACTGGTCAGACACCAATATATCTGTTTAAAAGAGTCTGGTGTACACCAAATAACTATAACTGTGGTTTTGAAGTTCCACGGATCAAATCTCTGTATTGTCCTACTTTTGGCATTTTTTGCCATAAAATAAACTATAATAGTGTCTCCCTGACTGGTCAGACACCAATATATCTGATTAAAAGAGTCTGGTGTACGCCACATAGCTATAACTGTGGTTTTGCAGTTCCATGGGTCAAATCTCTGTATTATACTGTTTTTGGCATTTTTTGACATAAAAAAAACTGTAATAGTGTCTCCCTGACTGGTCAGACACCAATATATCTGTTTAAAAGAGTCTGGTGTAGGCCAGAAAAATATAACTGTAGTTTTGCAGTTCCACTGGTCAATTCTCTATATTATCCTGCTTTTGGCACTTTTTTGCCTTAGAAAAAAACTGTAATAGTGTCTCTCTGACTGGTCAGACAACAATATATCTGTTTAAAAGAGTCTGGTGTACGCCACATAACTATAGCTGTGGTTTCGCAGTTCCATGGGTCAAATCTCTGTATTATCCTGCTTTTGGCATTTTTTTGCCTTAAAAAAAACTGTAATAATGTCTCCCTGACTGGTCAGACAACAATATATCTGTTTAAAAGAGTCTGGTGTACGCCAGAAAAATAGAACTATGGTTTTGCAGTTCCACCGGTCAAATCTCTGTATTATCCTGTTTTTGGCATTTTTTGCCGTAAAAAAACTGTAATAGTGTCTCCCTGACTGGTGAGACACCAATATATCTGTTTAAAAGAGTCTGGTGTACGCCACATAACTATGACTGTGGTTTTGCAGTTCCACGGTTTATATCTCTGTATTATCCTGCTTTTGGCATTTTTTTCCGTAAAAAAAAACTGTAATAGTGTCTCCCTGACTGGTCAGACACCAATATATCTGTTTAAAAGAGTCTGGTGTACACCACATAACTATAACTGTGGTTTTGTAGTTCCACGGGTCAAATCTCTGTATTATCCTGCTTTTGGCATTTTTTGCCATAAAATAAAGTATAATAGTGTCTCCCTGGCTGGTCAGACACCAATATATCTGTTTAAAAGAGTCTGGTGTACACCACATAACTATAACTGTGGTTTTGCAGTTCCACGGGTCAAATCTCTGTATTATCCTGCTTTTTGTATTTTTTTGCCGTAAAAAAAACTTGTAATAGTGTCTCCCTGACTGTACAGACACCAAGATATCTGTTTAAAAGAGTCTGGTGTAGGTCAGAAAAATATAACTGTGGTTTTGCAGTTCCACGGGTCAAATCTCTGTATTATCCTGTTTTTGGCATTTTTTGCCATAAAAAAAAACTGTAATAGTGTCTCCCTGACTGGTCAGACACCAATATATCTGTTTAAAAGAGTCTGGTGTAGGACAGAAAAATCTAACTGTAGTTTTGCAGTTCCACTGGTCAATTCACTGTATTATCCTGTTTTTTGGCATTTTTTGCCATAAAAAAAAACTGTAATAGTGTCTCCCTGACTGGTCAGACACCAATATATCTGTTTAAAAGGGTCTGGTGTAGGCCAGAAAAATGTAACTGTAGTTTTGCAGTTCCACTGGTAAATTCACTGTATTATCCTGCTTTTGGCACTTTTTTGCCGAATAAAAAAACTGTAGTAGTGTCTCTCTGACTGGTCAGACAAGAATATATCTGTTTAAAAGAGTCTGGTGTACGCCACATAACTATGACTGTGTTTTTGCAGTTCCACGGGTCAAATCTCTGTATTATCCTGCTTTTAGCATTTTTTTCCGCAGAAAAACACCTGTAATAGTGTCTCCCTGACTGGTCAGACACCAATATATCTGTTTAAAAGAGTCTGGTGTACGACATATAACTATAACTGTGTTTTTGCAGTTCCATGGGTCAAATCTCTGTATTATCCTGCTTTTGGCATTTTTTGCCATAAAAAGAAACTGTAATTGTTAGAACCCTCCTGTTAGTTTTTTCTATTTTGCTGGTCACATGACTTTTTGCCTATTTAATCCAGCTCCGCCCTCCTGGCCTTGCTGGACTTCAGTGTTTCATTTACTCTTAAGCTAGTCAGGTGCCTTGTACCTTACTCTGTAGTTTGCTTTGTCTTTTGACCACTTGAACTTCTGTTTGTTTGTTTGTCTTTTCTCTGCTACATTTCTGCTAGGAGGTGTCCAACTATATCCCAGTCCTTAGTTCTTGTAGGGACCCCTCCCTTATATCTATAGGTCTGCGTTCAGACTAGCCGAGGACTTAGGCAGGTCTGTTCACAAGGAACAGGTCCCCCGCTGCATCGTAGGGAATCAGCTTAGTCCTATTGTAGGGACAGTTCTCCTATCTTTCCTTAGTGTTTGTAGCAGTTCATTACAGTAATAGTGTCTCCCTGACTGGTCAGACACCAATATATCTGTTTAAAAGAGTCTGGTGTACGCCACATAACTATAACTGTGGTTTTGCAGGTCCACGGGTCAAATCTCTGTATTATCCTGCTTTTGGCATTTTTTGCCGTAAAAAAAAAACTGTAATAGTGTCTCCTTGACTGGTCAGACACCAATATATCTGTTTAAAAGGGTCTGGTGTAGGCCAGAAAAATGTAACTGTAGTTTTGCAGTTCCACTGGTAAATTCACTGTATTATCCTGCTTTTGGCACTTTTTTGCCGAATAAAAAAACTGTAGTAGTGTCTCTCTGACTGGTCAGACAAGAATATATCTGTTTAAAAGAGTCTGGTGTACGCCACATAACTATGACTGTGTTTTTGCAGTTCCACGGGTCAAATCTCTGTATTATCCTGCTTTTAGCATTTTTTTCCGCAGAAAAACACCTGTAATAGTGTCTCCCTGACTGGTCAGACACCAATATATCTGTTTAAAAGAGTCTGGTGTACGACATATAACTATAACTGTGTTTTTGCAGTTCCATGGGTCAAATCTCTGTATTATCCTGCTTTTGGCATTTTTTGCCATAAAAAGAAACTGTAATTGTTAGAACCCTCCTGTTAGTTTTTTCTATTTTGCTGGTCACATGACTTTTTGCCTATTTAATCCAGCTCCGCCCTCCTGGCCTTGCTGGACTTCAGTGTTTCATTTACTCTTAAGCTAGTCAGGTGCCTTGTACCTTACTCTGTAGTTTGCTTTGTCTTTTGACCACTTGAACTTCTGTTTGTTTGTTTGTCTTTTCTCTGCTACATTTCTGCTAGGAGGTGTCCAACTATATCCCAGTCCTTAGTTCTTGTAGGGACCCCTCCCTTATATCTATAGGTCTGCGTTCAGACTAGCCGAGGACTTAGGCAGGTCTGTTCACAAGGAACAGGTCCCCCGCTGCATCGTAGGGAATCAGCTTAGTCCTATTGTAGGGACAGTTCTCCTATCTTTCCTTAGTGTTTGTAGCAGTTCATTACAGTAATAGTGTCTCCCTGACTGGTCAGACACCAATATATCTGTTTAAAAGAGTCTGGTGTACGCCACATAACTATAACTGTGGTTTTGCAGGTCCACGGGTCAAATCTCTGTATTATCCTGCTTTTGGCATTTTTTGCCGTAAAAAAAAAACTGTAATAGTGTCTTCTTGACTGGTCAGACACCAATATATCTGTTTAAAAGAGTCTGGTGTACACCACATAACTATAACTGTGGTTTTGCAGTTCCACAGGTCAAATCTCTGTATTATCCTGCTTTTGGCATTTTTTGCCATAAAATAAAGTATAATAGTGTCTCCCTGACTGGTCAGACACCAATATATCTGTTTAAAAGAGTCTGGTGTACGCCACATAACTATAACTGTGGTTTTGCAGTTCCACGGGTCAAATCTGTATTATCCTGTTTTTGGCATTTTTTGCCATAAAAAAAAACTGTAATAGTGTCTCCCTGACTGGTTAGACACCAATATATCTGTTTAAAAGGGTCTGGTGTAGGCCAGAAAAATATAACTGTAGTTTTGCCGTTCGACTGGTCAATTCTCTGTATTATCCTGCTTTTGGCACTTTTTTGCCGTAAAAAAAAAACTGTAATAGTGTCTCTCTGACTGGTCAGATAACAATATATCTGTTTAAATGAGTCTGGTGTAGGCCAGAAAATTAGAACTGTGGTTTTACAGTTCCACTGTACAAATCTCTGTATTATCCAGCTTTTGGTATTTTTTCCGTAAAGAAAAACAGTAATAGTGTCTCACTGATTGTTCAGACACAAATATATCTGTTTGAAAGATTCTGGTGTATGCCACATAACTATAACTGTGGTTTTGCAGTTCCACGGTTCAAATCTCTGTATTATCCACTTTTGGGCCTTTTTTACATAAAAAAAACAGTTTGAGTGTGTCGCTGACTGTTCAGCCCCAAATATATCTATTTAAAAAAGTCTGGTATACGCCAGTAAATTAGAACTTTGGTTTTGCAGTTCCACGGTTCAAATCTCTGTATTATCCAGCTTTCGTTTTTTTTCCGTAAAGAAAAACAGTAATAGTGTCTCCCTGATTGTTCAGACACAAATATATCTGTTTGAAAGATTCTGGTGTACGCCACATATCTATAACTGTGGTTTTGCCATGGTTCAAATCTCTGTATTATTCACTTTTGGGCCTTTTTTAAAAAAAAAAAACAGTTTGAGTGTGTCGCTGACTGTTCAGCCCCAAATATATCTTTTTAAAAAGTCTGGTATACGCCAGTAAATTAGAACTGTGGTTTTGCAGTTCCACTGTTCAAATCTCTGTATTATCCAGCTTTTGGCCTGTTTTACGTAAAAAAACAGTAATAGTGTCTCCCTGTCTGTTCAGTCACAAATATATCTGTTTAAAAGTTTCTGGTGTAGGCCAGAGAAATAGAACTGTGGTTTTCCTCTTCCACGGTTCTAATCTCCTTTTTATTACCCTTTTTCCATTGATAGTGTGAGTGTAAGCTATTTTACTTCAGTTACAATGGGCAAGGCGCGTGGCAAGGGACGTGGAACTGGACGTTCTGGTGATGGTGCGTGTAGAGGACGGGGCCGAGGCCAAGGTGAAAATGTGCCACAACCAACAGCCACATCTTCTCGCTCCCACTTCTTGACTGAATTACTAGGGAAGCACACTGCAACACCAGTATTGCGAACTGATCAGTGTGAACAGGTTATTAATTGGATAGCAGATAATAATTCCAGTTACCTGGGCACCACCACCTCTGGTCTGTCTTCCTCACGGTCAAGTTTTAGTAGCCGTGAGTCTCGACCGCATACTCCTCCTCACCCTGATGCTCCTTCCTCCCACCATGCCGAGTGTCGTCAGACAGCAACTGATCCCACACTTTGACACTCTGAAGAGCTGTTCACTGGTTCATTTCCATATTTGTGCCCCTTGCCTGCTCCGCTTGAAGTGGTGGAAGAGGAGATCCCATGTAGCGATGCCCAAATATTTGAACAGCCACGGCCAGAGGAAGTCGACGCTGGCAATTTGTCACAAGAGGTGGACGATGACGAGACACAATTGCCACAAAGTGAGGAGGAGGATCGTGGTGCACATGTGGAAGAGGAGGAGGTGGTGGATGATCTAGTAACTGACCCAACGTGGCAGGAGGACACGCAGAGCGAGGCCAGCAGCACACAGAGGGAGGGAGGCAGAGTACCCCAACAGGCAGGAAGAAGCAGTGTGGGGGCCGCACACAGAAGGCGGGCAACAGTTCCCCGTAACACCAACATGAGGGACGTTGCCAGTACAACCGGTAAGTCTTCCAGAGTCTGGAATTTTTTAAAGACTCTGCTGATAACCCTTAAAAGGCCATTTGTACCACCTGCCAGGCCAACATCAGCAGGGGTGACAAAACTACCAGCCTGACCACCACCAGCATGATCAGGCACATGGCAGCAAAGCAACCCACTTTGTGGAGTGAACCCCAGGGTCCACGACCAGTGTCAGCAGGTGTCACTGACGCGCCCCCTGGGACATATTCCTTTTTGAGGGGAATACCCGGCACCGGATCAGATGGGGGGTTGTAGTCTCCGAGCGGCTGTGACCCGGTCCCGTGCCCAGGGCGTCAAGCTAAGTGTTATGTGGCAGCTTTACAGATGTTACTAAAGTTCTTTTGTGTCGACTACGCCACCCGTTGTGATGCGGTCACTGTGGCCGCCGCTGCAGCAGGGTCCGCTGAGGCTGATGGTGGATGCGCAGCTTGGTGGGATAACCCCCAACGGGAGGGGTATAGCCTCAGAGGGGACAGGCGCAGAGGATGGGGGTTGTGGTGGTGCGGTGCAGCCGGCAATGAAGACAGACTCGGGTTGTGCAGTTAAGGGTGTTTACTTACTGCTGATGTCCCGGTCACTCCAGCTGCTAGTGACCACCCGAGCCGTGCTGCGTCCACCAGGTCCTGGATCCAGCCAACCCCCAAACAAGTCCGGAGCGTGGCCCTGAGCTCTCCCTCTGTCCTTTCTTCAGCCGTCCCCACCAGTGATTCACCTAGGTCCAGCTCCCTCGGGCCTTCTTTTGGGACACCCTTGGCCCTGGGTTCCCTGACCCTTCATGTGGTTTGCCTTCAGGGTGAATGTGGTGGGTGACCGTGGCAAACGCTGCCCACGATCTCCGGTCTCTGGCTGGGGAATGTCTTTACCCCCACCAGCTTGGGTTCCGGTACCCTCTTGCTGACTCCTCACCCGGTGTTCTAATTTGGGTTCTTGGGTCCCTTCAGTCTTCCCCCTCTGGGTCTTTCTCTGCTCCACTCTCTCTCTCTCCAGGGCTGCTGTTTCCTTCTCTCTCCTCTCCAACTGACTTGTTCTCAGCGTCTGACCCTGATCTAAGTTGGTGCCCTCCTTATATATCCCTCTATGTGTGAGCTCAGGTGACCAGCACCCAATGAGCTCCTATCACTACCCAGACTGCTCCCCCTATCTGCCCCTACACTACATGGGATGTACCACCCCCCTCCCACTCCAGCCAGGAACAGGCTCGGTTGTACCTGCACATTTCTAAGTGGGAGTACCGTCGGCCTGCTCCTCTGGAATGGGATGTATGTAGTGCATGCAGTCTATCTGAGCTCAGTTCCACACTCCTTCCTTACCCGGGAGTGGAATATCACACCTCTGGGTTGAGGTGCAATACCCCTGTAGCAGCCGAATCCTCAGGGTGCTACATTCCCCCCTGGTAAATCACAGCACGTCCTCGGGCTGTAAGACATAAAACACCAAAACATACAAAATTTTTATATAAACATATAAAACATATAAACATTATATATATATAAAACTTTTTATATAAACATTCTCGTAGACTTCTCTTGTCTCTGGTTCCTCCTCCGGACACTGTGCAACGTGTGTCCGGGAAAAGTGCGACAGTCTCTTAGAAAAATCTGGTTTTCTTATAAAACCGGTAGGGGGCGCTTTAGGACGCGCAACTATATACAGGGAAAGTTGAAAGTTGGCCGCTCTCAGTCCTCGGCCAGGTAGAGGGAAGGGAATGGCTGCTCACAGTCCTCAGCCTGTAGGATGAAGGGGTTAACGGGTAAAACAGTTCACTGGTCCCAACAGGGACTATTTTAGCAGCAGCAACAGTTCCAGTTTCTATATACCCCGATTGGGTAACTATTTACAGCTCCTTCTCTGCCGCACTCAACGGCGTCTTCCTCCTGCTCTTTCTTGATATGATGTTTCTTCAGACCCGTCCGGGTCCTCTGGCTCCTCCTCCCCGTACCGCAACTCCTCCTCCGTCAAGCGGTGTACGTGGAGGGCGTAAGGTCCTTTGGCACACTTGTGCCGGGTGAAAGTGACTTCGTCTCCGACGTAGAGGTCACGGCCTTTGTGACCTTCCGGCAGGTGGGACTCGACGTCTCTGCGGGTCACAAAAACGTCACCGCGGTTGTTACGGTCCCGAATAAAGCCCCACCCATGCTGCGGGTTGAACTTTATCACTGTCCCGATGGTGCGGGGACAATGCGCTGCACGGGGGTTCCTCCTAGTCCGGCTCTTCTGCTCCGCGCTCTGGATTTGGGCCTGTTGTTCTCTGACCCGCCTCTCCTCCCGTTCTCTCTTAAACTCTGCCAGCTGTTGACGGCAACACTCTGTACGTTCAGCTGCGGCTGCCCGAGTTTCTCCGGTGAACCCCATCAAATCTTCTCCCGTGGGGTCCCACACGAATTGGGCTTCTGCTAGAGGAGGCGAGACCCGAGCCACGGGCTTCGGAGCCGGAATTAGGGGCTCACACAAGGGCCCTAGTCTTTGCTGCCGCTCCAGCTCAGGGTACCCTTCGGGCCAGATGAAGGGCCGCCCGTCCGGCCATGTGAGCTGGCCGAAGAGGTCCTCCCCCAGGTGTGGCACCCTAGGTATTGCGGGCGCGGGCGCGGTGGTGGTGGCGCCCGGGTTGCCCAGGCCTTGCGGCCAGGCCTGGGGCACCTGGAAGGTGAAGGGCACCGTTAGGACGGCGGCGCCCTGGGCTACCTGGCCTTGCGGCCAGGCCGGAGGCTCCGCGGAGGTAGGGGGCGCTGTTGGTGATGCGGCGCCCGGGGGTACTAGGCCTTGCGACCAGGCTGGTGGTATTTCCTGCTTTGTCACGCTCCGGGTCGAGGCGTGTGACGTCACAGGGGTCGCGGCGGCGGCTTCCGGTCGGGGCCTAGTCCATGGCGGTGACCTGGCGGCTACGGGCACAGCAGGGGGACTTTCGGGCTCTGCGACGGGGAGCTGGGGCAGGTGGGCGGTTTCTCGGCTTGGGGTATAAGCGTCCCCTTTACCTGCCTCCATGCGTTCGGCTCCCTCCTCGGCGCCGTCTCCGGCCTTGGGTCCTCCAGCGCCATCCTCAGAGGCGGTCTGCTTCCTCTTCCAGGGTAGCGTGCTCCGTTGACTGGTCTTTGCTTGCTGGGCCATCTCCCGGCTCCACTCCGCCAGTATCTCACGCTGTACCCGGGCCATCCTCCTTGCGAGGCCCTCCAGGGCAGTTTGTGCACACTCCCGGTCTCGGGGGAGCTGCGCTAGGATCTCCGCTAGACCTAGCGGGGTTGTGGACTCTAGCAGGCTCCTGACCATCGGGTCGGTGCTGCTCTGCTCGGCTTCCGGCAGGCTCCTGGCCAGCGGGCCGGTGCTGCTCTGCCCTCCTTCCTCGGTCTCTAGCAGACTCCTGGCCAGCGGGCCGGTGCTGTTCTGCTTTCTTTCCATCTCCGGGTAAGCTTCTCCGCTACTCCTTGTTAGACCTCTTGCCTCCGGGTGCGCTCGCTCCAGACTGCTCCAAGCGACACCCATCTTTTCTCTTCTCTTTCGTCTCCTCCCACCTCGAGGGCGGTCCCGGGGCAACTCGGTGACTGTCAGCTCCAGGGGGAGTTCTTTCACGCTGACAGACACCTCCAGCATCACAGTCTCTGTTGGTGGGGGCGGTTTCCACTTTTGGCGCCATTTTCTGTCCTGGCCCACGATGGGAGGTGGCCTCCTGCCCTCCTTTGGCACGCCCATAATGGCGTCCGCTGCTCTTCCAAGGCGGGAAATCTGCGGTTTTGGCGGGAAGCGTCGCCCAGTGGCGGGAAACTCTGCAGATGGCGGGAACAAGTTGGAAATGGCGGACAATCGGCGGGAAACGACTGGTGATGGAGTCCGATGGCGTAGACCCTCCGGAACCGGCGGGAGACTTCTTTCTGAGGTAAACTTGCACTTTTCTTCAGGCACGCAGTACCCGGGTGTTGCGGGCACGTAATCCTGCCGACTACGCCAAAGTTGACGCGCCCCCTGGGACATATTCCTTTTTGAGGGGAATACCCGGCACCGGATCAGATGGGGGGTTGTAGTCTCCGAGCGGCTGTGACCCGGTCCCGTGCCCAGGGCGTCAAGCTAAGTGTTATGTGGCAGCTTTACAGATGTTACTAAAGTTCTTTTGTGTCGACTACGCCACCCGTTGTGATGCGGTCACTGTGGCCGCCGCTGCAGCAGGGTCCGCTGAGGCTGATGGTGGATGCACAGCTTGGTGGGATAACCCCCAACGGGAGGGGTATAGCCTCAGAGGGGACAGGCGCAGAGGATGGGGGTTGTGGTGGTGCGGTGCAGCCGGCAATGAAGACAGACTCGGGTTGTGCAGTTAAGGGTGTTTACTTACTGCTGATGTCCCGGTCACTCCAGCTGCTAGTGACCACCCGAGCCGTGCTGCGTCCACCAGGTCCTGGATCCAGCCAACCCCCAAACAAGTCCGGAGCGTGGCCCTGAGCTCTCCCTCTGTCCTTTCTTCAGCCGTCCCCACCAGTGATTCACCTAGGTCCAGCTCCCTCGGGCCTTCTTTTGGGACACCCTTGGCCCTGGGTTCCCTGACCCTTCATGTGGTTTGCCTTCAGGGTGAATGTGGTGGGTGACCGTGGCAAACGCTGCCCACGATCTCCGGTCTCTGGCTGGGGAATGTCTTTACCCCCACCAGCTTGGGTTCCGGTACCCTCTTGCTGACTCCTCACCCGGTGTTCTAATTTGGGTTCTTGGGTCCCTTCAGTCTTCCCCCTCTGGGTCTTTCTCTGCTCCACTCTCTCTCTCTCCAGGGCTGCTGTTTCCTTCTCTCTCCTCTCCAACTGACTTGTTCTCAGCGTCTGACCCTGATCTAAGTTGGTGCCCTCCTTATATATCCCTCTATGTGTGAGCTCAGGTGACCAGCACCCAATGAGCTCCTATCACTACCCAGACTGCTCCCCCTATCTGCCCCTACACTACATGGGATGTACCACCCCCCTCCCACTCCAGCCAGGAACAGGCTCGGTTGTACCTGCACATTTCTAAGTGGGAGTACCGTCGGCCTGCTCCTCTGGAATGGGATGTATGTAGTGCATGCAGTCTATCTGAGCTCAGTTCCACACTCCTTCCTTACCCGGGAGTGGAATATCACACCTCTGGGTTGAGGTGCAATACCCCTGTAGCAGCCGAATCCTCAGGGTGCTACATCACCACTGCTTCTTCCGCTGTTGTGCATGTAATAGAACCCCCTGTTGTGCGTGCAAGGCATTCCCCTGTCCATACTGCATGCAAAGATGCCCCCTCCTCTCAGTCTTCACTTGTTATGGCAGTTTCTCAAGAAACAGCATCAACGTTCATGTCCACGTCCCACCACAGCGTTCAATTGTCCATATCTCAGAGCTTTGAACGAAAGAACAAATTCGCAGCCAACGCCCCACAGGCCACAGTCCTAAATTCGCACATTTCATGACTGCTTGCATTGGAAATGCTGCCTTTTAGGCTTGTGGAGACGGAATCCTTCCGCAACCTTATGGCGGTAGCCGTCCCTCGGTACTCGGTCGCCAGCCGACACTATTTTGCCTGGTGTGCCATCCCCGCACTACACAAGCACGTGTCCCAAAACATCTGCCGTGCCCTCAACAACGCAGTTACTGGGAGAGTCCACCTGACAACGGACACGTGGACAAGTGCTTGTGGCCAGGGACAGTACATCTCCCTGACGGCACACTGGGTAAACATATTGGAAGCTGGGACCCAGTCGGACCTTGGGACGGAACACATCCTTCCCACACCGAGGATTGCGGGCCCTATATCAGTCAGAGTTGCCCCCACAGTGTACTGCTCCTGCGCATCATCCTCCTCCTCCTCATGTTCTGCCTTCATCTCAGATATCACCACATCAGTTACAAGCTGGAAGCACTGCAGTACTGCCTCAGCCAAGCGGCAACAGGCTGTGCTGAAACTCATAAGCTTAGGTGATAAACCTCACACTGCTTGTGAGTTGTGGACAGCTGTGAAAGAGCAGGCAGATCTGTGTCTGAGACCGCTGAACCTAATTCCAGGCATGGTCGAGTGTGACAATGGCCGTAAACTGGTGGCGGCTCTGAGGTGAGGCAAGATCACACACGTACCATGCCTGGCTCATGTGCGCTTCACGGCAGATGCTGGAAAGTGCGGACAGTCAACGCTTCACGGGAGATGCTGAAAAGTGCGGGACCGGAGCCGGCAAGTTACAGTCAGCTGATCGGTTCTCCGGCAGATGCTGGAAGCGGCGGGACCGGAGCGGACGCCTCCCCCATCCATCGTATAGGTGAGTATCCATACTTTTAAAGCAGTGTATGTACTGCAGCCAGAAGCTGTCTGTACATACACTGCTAGGGGGACACTCACAGGACACACAGACACAGACATTACATTACATTACATACAGACACATACATTACATTACATACAGGTGTAATCCTCCATCCTCACACTTCATTTCTCCTGCATCCTCCATAAAAAAACGCAGGAAAAAAAGCAGTGTGTGAATGGAGGTGCTTTTTTTACCTGCGTAAAAAAACGCAGGTAAAAAAAGCAGGAAATACGCACGGGTAAAAATACGCAGGAAAAAAAGCAATGTGTGAACGCAGCCTAAAACTGTCTTGTTAAGATACTGTGACCTCCACCACTCTTCCAAGGGGCATAGATATTGTCTTTTTATTCCACTGTGACCTCCACCACTCTTCCAAGGGGCATTAATACTGTCTTGTTAATCTACTGTGACCTCCACCACTCTTCCAAGGGGCAATGATATTGTCTATTTATTCCACTGCGACATCCACCACTCTTCCAAGGGGCATTAAAACTGTCTTGTTAAACTACTGTGACCTCCACCACTCTTCCAAGGGGCATTAAAACCATCTTCTTATGCTACTGTGACCTCAACCACTCTTCCAAGGGGCATTAAAACCATCTTGTTAAGCTACTGTGACCTCCACCACTCTTCCAAGGGGCATTAAAACCGTCTTGTTAAGCTACTGTGACCTCCACCACTCTTCCAAGGGGCATTGATATTGTCTTTTTATTCCACTGCGACCTCCACCACTCTTCCAAGGGGCATGAAAACTTTCTTGTTAAGCTACTGTGACCTCCACCACTCTTCCAAGGGGCATTAAAATTGTCTTCTTAAGCTACTGTGACCTCCACGTCTCTTCCAAGGGGCATTAAAACCATCTTGTTAAACCACTCTGACCTCCACGTCTCTTCCAAGGGGCATTAAAAGCGTCTTGTTAAACCACTCTGAACTCCACAGCTCTTCCAAGGGGCATTGAAATGTTGTTTTTAATTAATTCTAACCTCCACGACTCTTCCAACGGACATTGCATTTCCTCCTAATTTTAGTCAGCTTTTGGTTTTCAATGCATAGGCGAACACTAAGGGAGACCCACTACCCAATAATGGGTAGAAGGTTTTAGTACGCTGTAATCCACGTCTGTTTCAAGGGGCATTGCAGTTCCTCATAATTTTTGGAAAGCCTTCCATTCACTGCTTAGGCCAACAGTGTACAGGAGACCCAATTGCTATAAATGGGAAAAACGGTTTAGTTAAGGCCCTCTGGCCTCCATGTCACTTCCAAGGGGCACTGGAGTGTCTCGAAATTTTTGGTAGGCATTGCATTCACTGTATGCCCTATAACTGTGTAGCCGAACCGCTCCTTTTGGTACAGAAACATATCCTACAAGACATGTGTGGTTGACTGGCCTGATATTGATGTGAATGGTCCCTGTTCCTCCTGCTCTTTCTCCTTTGCCACCACCTCATCCATCATTCATCACCTGAAGCTTTGTTTTAACGGGAGTCATAGAACTGGGATAGTAGCAGGAAAACATCCAGTAATCCTCGGAGGAGGTAGGATATGGGCCAAAACGCTGACCACCTCAGGCCTAGCCGCTACTACATACATGCGCTTGCATTCCAAGGATCAAAAAGCTGAGGAGATGGATGGTATCATGATCATGAATAATTTACTCGTTGTGTAGGAGGCCGACCACTGCTGCTGTCTACCTTCTGAACTTTGTGTTGAAGCTTGATTGACCCAGGACCCGCAATCCTCTATGTCTGGAGGACGTGTTGCATCCCAGTGTCCAACTGTGTCCCGGCTTCCACAATATTAACCCAGTGTGACGATGTCAGTCAGATGGACCATCCCTGGCCACATTCACTTGTCCAAGTGTTTGTGGTTAGGCTGTCCTTCAAATAGGGGCGGCTGGGGACCGTTTATGGACACCCGGCCGCCCCTAGGTGGCTGGGAACCAAGCGTGGACACCCGGCCGCCGGGCGGCTGGGGACTGAGTATGGATACTAGGCCGCCGACGCAGCCATGACGTGGTGGCCAGATTTTGCCTCCACATGC
Organism: Phyllobates terribilis; assembly: GCF_046119375.1. NCBI lineage: Eukaryota > Metazoa > Chordata > Amphibia > Anura > Dendrobatidae > Phyllobates > Phyllobates terribilis. The sequence goes on from NW_027362763.1 coordinate 166,446,990, forward strand.
CTAAAAGGCCCAATTTCAAGTGCAAGCAAGCTAGCAGTATGGTATTGCAGCCTGGGGGTTGGTGGGTGGGTGGCAGACTGCATACTTGCGCTTGCATTGCAAGGAATGGGGGAGGTACAATTGAACACTGCCCTGGGACAAGGACTTGCACGGGGATAGTTGCAAGTCTGCATATTCTGATGCGGCAAGGATCACTTCTGATGGGCACACTTTTAGGCAGTGACCTGGGTGTCAGAGATGCTTCCAGGGGTCTTCCCCATGCTGTTCCCATGTCTTTTCAGCACTGTATGCATGTGGCACACAGCACATGGCCAGATAAGGCTGTAAAATGTTAAAATGACATTTCCCGGTGAATGCATTTGTCACGGTTGAAAGCAATACAAAAGTGCAAAAACGCATAAAAAATGCTACTTGTGAACATAGCCAAAGGTGTGGAGGAGTATTTTTGTTTTTGGTTATTTATTTTACCTTATACCGAAGTCTTTACCATGGAAAGGATGTTCCTTAACATATTTCACAGGAAAGCAGTTTCAGTTTCGTTTTTGAACGTTTCATTGTGAGCCCGTAAAAGTGGCTTAATACCTTTGACCACGTTGTTGACAGCAGTGACCTAGGGGTCAGAAATGCTTCCTGGGGCGATCCCCATGCTGTCGCCATGTCATTTGAGCACTGTCACTATCGTTTTGGGAACTTTTTAGGCTTTCTGCAGACTGCCGGGGGTGCCGCAGCAAAAATGCTCGGGTCTCCCATAGACTAACATTGGGCTCGTTGCTCGGGTCGAGCACCCGAGTATCACGGTGAGCTCGGCCAGAGCTTCGAGCACCCGAGCATTTTAGTGCTCGCTCAACACTGTTCAGGACAGATCTTCAAGTCGTCTCTTGAGACTGCCGCTGAAGTTTCCCCTCCATCTTTGCTGATGAGGCACACTTTGGTGTTATCGTAACTTGAATTTAGGACGGTGTATGGCTCTACCTCCCACTGGTCATCTAATTTGTGGAGTCGTATTTTCCTCTTAAGTACCTGTTCTCCAGGTGATAAGGGAATGACAGGTGCGTGCTGATTATAAGTTTTCTCTTACTTCTGTCTTGCCTGGGACAAACTTACCAGGTCTTGCTCTCTTCAGGTAAGCGGGTGTACAGTTGGTGGAGTTTACCTGGATGTGATTATATAGGTCCACCAAATCTGGTAACTTCTCTGGTCACAGGCTACGTTCTTCAAGGGGCAACGTCTTCAACAGGTCTATCACTACCTGGTTCATCTTTTCACACAACCCGTTGGTCTTGGGATGATACGGCGTCGTCCTGATTTTCTTGCAGCCGTACAAGTTACAGAATTCCTGGAACATCTCTGCTTCAAAGGCTGGACCCTGGTCGGTAAGCACCCTTTCAGGGTAACCGTGCGGGCGACAAAAGTGCTGTTGGAACGCTTTGGCTGCCGTCTGAGCCGTCTGGTCTTTCACTGGCACTACTACCAAAAACCTGGAGTAGTCGTCTACTATGGTGAGAGCGTAGACATAGCCTGACCGGCTTGGGGCTAGCTTCACGTGGTCCAAGGCTACCAGTTCAAGTGGTTGTTTGGTGATTATGGGCTGCAGGGGAGCCCTCTGGCTGTCACGGTCTTTTCGTCTCAGGTTGCATGGACCACATTCTCGACACCATCTCTCGATTGCTTTCCTCATGCCAGCCCAGTAGTATCGCTCACGTAGCAGGACTTCCAACTTCTTCAACCCGAAGTGTCCTGCTCCATCGTGGTACGCTTCTAAGACCATTGACGCATCCTGCCTCGGGACTACCACCTGCCAGACCAGTTCATGTGTCCGGGAGTTGATGCTTCTTCGACACTGCTTTCCTTCGTAGATGAACAGTTTTCCCTTCTCCTTCCACAACTGTTGGGTCTCCTGTGGAGCATCTGGATCAGGGTACGAGTCAGCTTGTGTCAGCAACTCCTTGACTAGGCGGACAGCCGGGTCACTATCCTGTGTTTTTGCCCATCCATGGTGGGGCAATGGGTTGAACGTGGCCTCTCCGTTGGTGGAGGTCTTGTCCCTTACACAGTGGGAGCACTGGGTCACCCCATGACGATGGAAAGTGGGTATCTCTATCTCCTCCAGCTCTTCCGGGTCTTCTCCCCCATCTGGAAAGTTGGGCATCCTGGACAGCGCATCAGCATTTGCATTTTTATGCCCCGCCCGAAACTTGATGGTAAACTCGTAGTTAGACAGTCGGGCCATCCATCGTTGCTCTAGGGCACCAAGCTTCGCAGTCTCCAGGTGCGTCAGCGGGTTGTTATCTGTGAAGACTGTAAATTTGGAGGAGGCGAGATAGTGCTTGAAGCGCTCTGTTACAGCCCAGACTATGGCGAGAAACTCCAACTTGAAGGAACTGTAGTTGTCGGGGTTCCTTTCCGTAGGACGGAGCTTCTTGCTGGCGTAGGCAATCACTCTCTCTGCCTTGCTGTACCTGGGACAGCACCGCTCCTAATCCCACATTGCTGGCATCTGTATGAAGTATAAAGGGTTGGCCATAGTCTGGGTAGGCCAGGACTTCGTCTCCGGTGAGAGCCATTTTCAGTCGGGTGAAGGATTCGTGTTCTGGTTTACCCCATTTGAACGGAGGTTTGGGGTTCTTGGCCTTCTTGGACTGGCCTACCAGTCTGAACTCCTCTCAGAAAAAGGGCACGGGTGGCAGCTCTGCTCCTTCCATTACCCGGTGGGATCCTCAGAGCCTACCGGGCTTTCCCGACCAGGACGTGGAGTAGCAAGGTCGGGTGTTGGGGGCCGGTACCCCTCTTGCAGCCGGAATCCCTCTGAATAGATCAGAATAGCGAGGACAGGTGGCGTATACCGCTCCGTCTGCATCCTCCCTGGGGCCATTTGCTGTGGAGCTACACTCCTAAGCTCCAGGCCTTCTTGGTCATGGTCCTTGACCGGGTTGAGACTTATGTTAACTCGAACCTGCCCCTCGACCCAAGGCCAGGGTACGAGGGCCGTGTCTCCATCCGCTGCAGGTCCACACAGGATCCACTTTCAGGGTGGGAGATCACAATCAAAAGAACCGACCAATGACCAAGATGGCAGTGTATTAAATATGAATTATTAAGTGTCACTAAAATGTGAGTCCTCCACCCTCACCCACTAAATGGTTCCCCTATCTCTTGGTTCCCCAGTCTCCCTGTAACCAGGAGGGCAGCACCTAGTGCATTCTAGCCCCCTCTGGTGGAGAAGTGTGGTGTTGAATGTGGAGGTGGAGTCCTGACCATCACACTGTTCTTACCTCAGAGGAGGAACACTACACTCCATTAAAGAAGTGCAGCATCCCAGTGGCGGTCGAACCCTCAGGGGCGCCACATTACCTTCAGGCCAAAACCAGATAGGGCTTCAAACACCTCGGCAAGGTGCTCCAGGTGTTCTTCATATGTCTTCGAGTAGACAATTACGTCGTCCATGTACAGCAGGACAGTTTCGAAGTTCTCGTGTCCTAGGCAGCACTCCATTAACCGCTGGAAGGTTCCTGGGGCATTGCAGAGCCCGAATGGCATGCAGTTGAACTCGCTGAGGCCCATTGGTGTTGTAAACGCGGTCTTTTCTTTGTCCGCCTCTGCCACAGGAACCTGACAGTATCTACTGGTGAGATCCAAAGTGGAGAAATAATTAGCAGATCTTAATGCTGCTAGTGACTCCTCAATTCTGGGTAATGGGTAGGCATCCTTATGTGTAATGCAGTTAATCTGCCTGTAGTCAACACACATCCTCATTGTACCATCCTTCTTTCTAACGAGAACTAATGGAGCTGCCCAGGGGCTACAACTATCCCTTTTCACCCCAGCCTCCTTCATCTCCCGTAACATCCCTTTGGCATATTGATAGTGAGCTGGGGGTACAGGCCGGTACCTCTCTTTACTGGGTCGATGATCTCCCGTGGGGATATGATGTTGAAGCCCTTTTACCTGCCCAAAGTCTAGTGGGTGTTTGCTGAAGACGCGCTCATATTCTTGGACCACCCGGTATACTCCATGCTTTTCAGTGCCCACTTGTAGCTTCTGACACCAATCCTCCATCTGTCCCTTGGAACCATTATCCTCTGCCGGTTTGGATGGAGGCAAGGGTTCCACTATCTTTATTGAGTTGTTACTGACAGTGAATAGCTTAGCAAGGGTAGCATACCGGGGTAAATGGACCTCTTTCTCCCCACAATTCAGGATGCTTATCGGTACTCTCCCCTTGCAGACATCGACTACCCCCCTGGCCGGCAAGATAGTGGGCCTACTGTCAGAGTACACGGGCTCTAACAGGGCCTGATAATCTTGACCCCTCAGACCAATTGTTGCCCGACACCATATTAACATTTCGCTTCTAGGGGGCATTGCAATGGGGAATGGATCACTCATCCTGACACTGCCAATTTCCCCTCTAGACAGCTCTACCTGTTGTCTTTTCATCAGGGCTCTGATCTCCTTCTGTAGAACTCGCTGCTGACTGGAACTGGCAGTCTCTGCGACCTGTTGTAACAAAACAATAATTTCTCCAAGACAATTTTCTATAACACTAGTGCCTAAGGTTATCATGGGATGACTTTCTCGGCGATCAATATCAACAATAATCATTCCTTGTGATGGCAATTCTACTTTGCCAACTTTTATGGTCACCTCTTTATACCCCACCTGAGGCAAGGGCTTACCATTGCTGGCATAGATACTAAGGTGTTCATCTGGACGGCGGGTAATGTCTGAATCAGTCCAGTATTGTTTATAAAGGATATACGGCATCATGGTCACCTGGGACCCAGTGTCCAGCGACGTACTTGTCTCCCCAGCTTTTTGGGCCCGGTCATCTTACTCCTGGGGGTTGGCCCTCTGCTCCAGGGGTTGCTCGTTTAAATTACAGAATCTTGCGTAGTGCCCCGCCTTTTGACTGCGGTGGCAGATGGGTTGTCCGTCCTGGTCGTAGCGATCGCTGTTCCTCCCTCTGATCGGTGGAATTCTTCTCTGTCGTCGCCACGGGATGTCATCTAGACTGGAAGCCAGCTGGATCTTTTCCTTTGGAGACACTTGCATGGCCTGCACGGTCTTGGTTAACGCAGCCACACTTTTGGTCAGCTCCTGGACCTGAAGGCGCAGGTCTGCAGACGGGTAATTGTCTAGAGTCTGCGTGTCAGCTTCCACAGGTTCTGGGGAAAAGGACGCCACCTCCTGGTGGTATGTGATAGCTCGGAGCCGGTGGGATGCAGCGCCTCCTGGTGTTGATTCCCGCAGCACCCGGATGGCTCTGTCTTTAAATTGCGTAAAGGCCAGATCAGGGTTTTGCAGAGCCATAAGCGCAGCTGTGTCCTGTGAGCGCTGGACAGCAGCCCCTCAATAAACTGCTCAGTTAGCAATCTGTCCTCATCATGTACACTGTCAGGGTCAACCTGTTTGATGGCCCGCAGTGCCTCCTGCAGGTTTAGAGCATAGTCCCATACACTGTCCTGCACCCTTTGTTTGCACCCGTAAAAAATCACTTTAATTTCTGCTGCGGTGCTGGTGTCAAAGGTATCCTTCAATCGGGCCAGTATTTCTTTTACAGTGCCTTTGTCTCTGCCCGACCAGGACTTCACCTTTCTCTGGGCTGCACCGATTAGCTGGCCTATGAGGATGCTGACTTTTTGCTCCTCAGACAGGGTTTATACTTTAAACAAACTGCGCAGTCTCTCTTCAAAGTCATTCAGGATGTGCGACTCCCCTGAGTAATGGTGTAACCACGCCGCCCCCGGTATGTATGGCATTGATAACGGCATTACAGTGGCAGCGTCCTTGCCTGCGGCTGAACCCTCCTCCTTGTTGGGCATCTTCCTCCTCCCTAGTGAACCTCAGCCAGGTTCTGGGCGTCTCCTGACGTACCAGTATGCTGCTCTGCAGGCGGAAGGATCTCTTACCTGGCGGTTCTGGATCAGGGATTCTTTCTTCCCCCTCAGCGGGCAGCAAACCACGTGATAACACAGTTCAATAAAGTCTATGGCACACAGGACCCGGTTATACCGGGCTTCATGAATCCCGTTCGTGACGCCAAGTTGACGCGCCCCCTGGGCATTGGGGTACCCGTTGCCGGGCCGGTAGATACTGGGGGATGTCACAATGGCGGTGACCCGGTCCGTGACCCAGGGCGGTCAATAACAGGGGTTTATTTATAGGGGATTAATAGTGATTGTATAAAGTTCGTGACGCCACCTGTGGTATGCAGCTAAGGGAGCCGCCGCTGCGGAGCAGGTCCTCTGGAGCTGATGTTACTGCAACAGGGATGGTGTGGCTCTCCACAGGTAGAGCTTATCTCCAGGGTAGTGTAGATGTTATGGGTTATGCTGGGCGTTGTAGTGCAGGGGTTGATGGCGCAGCAATAATCAGTCCACAACTTAATGGCGGTTTCCTCTTATCTTTACCGGTAGTGATTAGACAAGCCGGGACTAGGGTACTGGCTAGAAGTGGAATTCCGGGCAGCCTAGAAGCAAGTAAAGAATCCTCCTTGCCAGGTGAAGTTGGAGGCCTTCCCTTTCCACTAAACGCTTTGGCCCTGCTGCTTGTAGCTGTGCGGTTGCCCTCGTCCCTGAGTGCAACGTTTCTGTGCTCACCCGTATGGCAGTCAGCTCGGGCCTTGCCATACAGAATCTCCGGAACTCCCATTTAAGAATGGTAGAGCGGTAGTGCGGATGATTGACCTCTGCTCCACTTTTCAGGAAGGTTGGGGGTCCGACAACCCGCAAATAGGATAACTTTCCAACTTAAATCAACCCCTTTAAGAAGCATTAAAGGGGTTATCGGTCTAAAACTACAAATCTGCAGTCACTCTTTGTGACGGCAGACTTGTGACTGTTCACATCACGCACTGCTTGCTGTGAGGATTCTCTGGTGCCAGCGTCAGGAATAGTGGTCATGTGACAGCAAATATGCGATATGCATACGCCCAGCCACAATTCGACTAGATGGATACTGCCTCGCTCAATTTATTTGCATAGTCGGATGGTGTCCGGAAATATGCAAATCGCATACTTGCAGTAACATGACCACCGTTCCCAAAGCTGATGACGCGCCCCCTGGGCCTAGTGTGGACGTGTGTGGGATACCCGGAGCCGGGTCTCTGGGGGTTGTAGTGTCCGTGGCGACGACCCAGTCCCGTGGCTCAGGGTGGTCAAACCAGTGGCAGTCTTTTATGGGTTTTAGGTTAATTGTCCGACTACGCCACCCGTGGATTGCGGTCAGGGTGTACCGCTGTTGCGAGGCAGACCGCTGAGGCTGGTGTGGTGAGCGCAGCAAAGGATGGGATAACTCCCCACGGGAGGAGTATAGCCTCAGGGCAGAGAATGTGGATGAGGGGAGTGATGGTGCACGGGCGTCCCAGTACTAGTAGTGCTGTATGCGGTAAGAAAGCAGGAACGACTCAGAGTCTTTGCAGTGCAGTTCAGGGTCTTTACTGATGATATTAAGGCAGACCCTCCCGGGAGTACTGGCTAGCATAAGGGGCTTGGTCAGTCTGTGAGCAAGCAGGAATTCCCCTGGCCAGGTGGAGTTGTAGGCCTCCCCGTCTATCTGCACTCTTCCTGGCTACCTTGCTGTAAGCGAGTGGAAGTGTGTCACCCTGGCCTGGATGCCACAAGTGCAATTAAAGCTGTGTCTGAGAGCAAGGGGGAGGTTCTCTAGTCAGGGGAACATTAGCATGCAATGCCTCCTGTCTCAGGCCAGTAGGGGGAGCTGGCTGCCGCTATAAAAGCTGGTACTGGGGGCAGGGTTAGGGAGAACTTGAAGGCCTGTCTCAGGACTGAGACTTGTCCCAGAGCAGAGCAGGGACAGACAGTTTTGTATTGCACCTAAGAGGAAGTGTGGCAGGAGGAGAGCCACAAGCCAGAGACAAGAGGCGAAGTGAGCCTGTCTTGGCAGATAAAAGACTTACTTTACCAGACTTTGGTGTCTGAGGCTGGGAGGATTCCACATTCTCCAGCAGATAACCAGTTCGCAGGGGACTGTATATTCCTTGGCCTAAGAAGGCTGGAGGCCCTGCCACAATAGAAGGGACCAGTAAAGCCGTACAAGGCTGGGAGCAGAAAGGAACCCACGTCGCAGGCCATACAGGCGAGAATACACGGAAAGCTCGGAAACGTGGGCTGTTACCCTATAACGAGGAGATAGCCAGAAGGAGCGCAGAAAGCACGGTAGGCCTACACTCTCACCCTGACCAGGGCCAATTTCCCCGTTGCTCTCAGACATCCAGGTCCCCTCCTAGCTGGGACTGTTTATGGGTCAGTTTACCTGTTTCAGTAAAGACCCTGGACTGCAACCTATTGTCTGTGTGCTCCTTCGCGCCTCCAGCACTACCGGTACTGGGACTCTCACCACCATCACTCCCACCATCCACTACACTGGCCTGGGGCCGCACTCTTCCCGTGGGGAGTCACACCATCCCAGCTGCACATATCATCAGCCCCAGTGGTCTGCCTTGCAGCGGCGGTTCCTAATGACCGCAAATCCACGGGTGGCGTAGTCGGACATAATCAACAACACATAACGGACTACCCCTGGCCTGACCACCCTGAGCCATGGAACCGGGTCGCCACTACTATCCCCATCGTCTCCCTATTGCCCTGATCTGAGTGCCCCACGGCCCAGGGGGCGAGTCAGCTTTGGCGTAGTCGGTAGGATTTCGTGCCCGCAACCACCGGGTACTGCATGCCTGAAAGAGACTTTTGTAACTTACCTGTGGCGAAGTTTCCCGCCGTCCGAAGTCGTTTCCCGCCATCCGGAGCCGATTCCCGCCATCAGACGCCATCTTGGACCGTTTCCCGCTGTCTTCTGCCGTCTTCCCGCCATCCGCAGCTGCTTCCCGCCATCGGACGCCATCTTCAGGACGCCGCGCGGGAAGAAGAGGGGCGTGGACGCCGAAAGCGCGCGAGACCCGAAGCTCCGCCCCACGCACCGACGCTGCGCAAGGTCCTGGAAGGGAGAGAGAGTGGCGCTGACGTCATCAGGACGCGACGCCAGGTCCTCGTCCATAGCAGCAGCAGCGGAGCCGCGGCCTACAGAAGAGGATCGTCGGAAGGTAGGCCACGCTTAACTAGGGGGGAGGGAGATGTCGGACACAGAGGCCCCCACTACCACCAACGCAGCTGCAGCAGCGGTGATGCCCTTTTCCCTTCCCTACATCCCTGGAGCGGCCTGGCTGCCCAAATACTCAGGGGAGCCCCATGCCCTAACTGACTTCAAGGAAAGGCTATACAGTTTGTTCCACGTTTACCCCCTGACAGAGGAACAGAGGATTAGCATACTAACGGGGCAGTTAACTGGCGCAACCCAAAGGGAGGTAAAATCATGGCCCACTGAGGAGAAAAGGACTGTGAAGGGTATTCTGGCCCGGCTGCGGGGTACCTTTGACACACGTACCTCCGCTGAGATTAAAATGAGGTTCTATGGATGTAAGCAGTGGGCACCGGACAGCATCAGAGACTATGCCCTAAATTTGCAGGAAGCCCTAAGGGCCATCCAACAAACTGACCCTGGCAGCGTGCAGGAAACGGATAAGTTACTAACAGAACAATTCATAGGAGGACTGCTGTCTAGCGCCCACAGGGCCCAACTGCGCCTCATGTTCTTTCAGAACCCCGACCTGACCTTTGCCCAATTTAAGGACAGGGCCATAAGGGTGCTTCGTGAATCCGCAACCAGTGGTGCTATAAACCCCCGGCGCCCTGCTATCACCTACCACCAGGAGGCGGCGCCCTCCTCTATGGACCCCGTGGGGGCTGATGCATAGGCCCTCAACCAAGCCCCGTCGAAAGACCTGCACCACCAAGTCCAGGAGCTGACCAGGAGCGTTGCGGCGTTGACCAGGAACGTCCAGGCGTTGTAAGTGGACCCATCAAGACCCATCGAGCTGGCTTCAAGTCCGGAGGATGTCCAGTGGCATCGACAGAGGAGGATCCCGTCGTTCAGAGGGAGGCCCACAGACCGCTACGCAGAGGATGGACGGTATCCCCATGAGCGCCTTGCTGGATACTGGGTCGCAAGTAACCACTATCCCTTATGTACCTTTTAAGCAGTATTGGACTGATGCTGATATCACACGGTATCCAGACAGTAACTTGAGCATCATCGCCAGTAATGGCTTACCCGTGCCGCAGATGGGGTTCAAGGAGATGACCATTAAGATTGGTAAAGTTGAACTGCCGGCACAGGGAGTAATTATTGTGGACATTGACCGTCGTGAAAGTCACCCTAAAATAACTGAGGGTACTAATGTAATTGAAAATTGTCTTTCAGAGGTAATTGTAATCTTACAACAGGTGGCGGTGAATGCTAGTTCCAGCCAATAGAGAGTCCTCAACAAGGAGATAAAAGCCCTGATGAGACGGCAGCAGGAAGAACTGTCTGGTGGTGAGATCGGTAGCGTAAAACTGAGTGACCCATTCCCCATTTCCATGCCTCCCAAAAGTGAAATGATGATCTGGTGTCGGACTGCAATCGGGTTGAGAGGTAGAGACTACCAAGCCATGGTAGAACCCGTGTACTCAGACAGCAGGCCCACCATTTTGACAGCCCGGGGGGTGGTTGATGTCCGTCATGGGAGGGTGCCCGTCCGCATCCTCAACATTGGGGAGAGGGAGGTACACTTACCCAGGTACGCTACGCTCGCCAAGCTGTTTGTGGTCGAACACAAAGCTATCAGGGCCGTGGAACCATTGCCTCCATCTCCACAGGCGGAGGGTAATGGCTCCCAGAAACAAAAGGAGAACTGGTGCCAGAAACTCCACGTGGGTGCAGACTCCACTCCCCTGCACCAAAAACAAGGAGTCTACCGGGTGGTACAGGAGTACGAGAGAGTCTTTAGTAAGCACCCGCTAGACTTCGGCAGAGTAAAAGGGATAGAACACCACATCCCCACAGGGAGCCACCCACCAATAAAAGAGAGACACAGACCTGTACCCCCTGCACACTATCAGAACGCAAAGGGCATGCTAAGAGAAATGAAGGAAGCTGGGGTCATTAGAGACAGCTGTGGCCCCTGGGCAGCCCCCTTGGTTCTGGTGAAAAAGAAAGACGGCACCATGAGAATGTGCGTCGACTATAGACAAATCAACCGTATCACCCACAAAGACGCATATCCGCTGCCTAGAATAGAGGAGTCTTTAGCCGCATTAAAATCAGCTAACTTCTTTTCTACTTTGGACCTTACTAGCGGGTACTGGCAGGTTCCTGTGGCAGAGGCTGACAAGGAGAAGACCGCCTTCACCACCCCGATGGGACTGAGCGAGTTAAACTGTATGCCTCTCGGGCTCTGCAACGCACCAGGAACCTTCCAGCGGCTGATGGAATGCTGTCTAGGGCACCGAAACTTCGAGATGGTCCTCCTTTACCTGGACGACGTGATCGTCTATTCGAAGACCTACGAGGACCATCTCAAACACCTGGCTGAGGTGTTCGAAGCTCTGGCAGGCTGTGGCCTGAAGGTGAAACCATCGAAGTGTCACCTGCTGAAACCAAAGGTCCAGTACCTAGGGCACGTGGTAAGCGCGGAAGGAGTAGCCCCCGACCCTGACAAGGTCACGGCAATCAAGAGCTGGCCAAGCCCCTCGAACATCAAAGAGGTGAGACAGTTTCTCGGGTTGGTAGGCTACTACCGAAGGTTCATCCCCGGGTTTACCAAGATGGCAGCTCCAATGCAGGACCTCCTGATCGGACAGTCTAAGTCCAGGAGTCAAAAGCCACCCTTCAAGTGGGATAAACCAGAAGAGGAGTCCTTCCGCCAGTTGAAGATGGCCCTCACAGGGGATGAGATCCTGGCCTACCCTGATTATGGCCAGCCTTTTATCCTTCACACAGACGCCAGTAATGTGGGACTGGGAGCCGTACTGTCCCAAAACCAACAGGGCAGAGAAAGGGTGATCGCGTACGCCAGCCGGAAGCTGAGACCCACTGAGAGGAACCCGGAGAATTACAGCTCCTTCAAGCTAGAATTCTTGGCGGTGGTGTGGGCCGTGACGGAACGCTTCAAGCATTACCTGGCCTCCGCAAAGTTCACCGTGTACACGGACAACAACCCGTTGACACACCTGGACAATGCAAGACTGGGTGCCCTAGAACAGCGGTGGATGGCCCGTCTCTCCAACTATGACTTCGTGATCAAGTACCGGGCCGGCAAAACCAATGCCAACGCTGACGCCCTATCGAGGATGCCTCACTTACCTGAAGGTGACGAAGACCCAGAAGAGCTGGAGGAGGTAGAACTCCCCGCGTTTCACCGGTATGGAGCCGCTCAATACTCCCACCGCGTGAAGGAGGAGGATCTAACAACCGTGATGATCAATCCCCTACCTCACCACAGCTGGGCCGAGACCCAATATAGTGACCCTGCAGTCCGTCTGGTGAAAGATCTGCTGACCCAGGAAGATGCCCGCATAGATCCGGATGCTCCAGAGGAAGCCAAGCAGCTATGGAAAGAGAAGAGCAAGCTGTTCCTCTACGAAGGCAAGTTGTGCAGAAGGATTGTCAACCACCGGACGCACGAGCTAACCTGGCAAGTCGTGGTCCCAAGGCGAGATGCAGCTATGGTCCTGGGGGCTTACCATGACAGAGCGGGACACTTCGGTTGGAAGAAACTGGAGTTCCTGCTAAGAGGAATGTTCTTTTGGGTCGGCATGAGAGGAGCTGTAGAAAAGTGGTGCAGAGACTGTGGCCCTTGTCACCTGAGGAGGAAGGACCGCACCAGCCAGAAGACACCCTTGAGGCCCATCGTCACCATGCAGCCTCTTGAGCTGGTAGCTCTGGACCATGTCAAATTGGCTCCAAGCCGGTCAGGATACATCTATGCCCTGACAATCGTGGACCACTATTCCCGTTTTCTAGTGGTGGTCCCGGTAAAGGACTTGACAGCCCAAACAGCGGCCAGAGCCTTCCAGCAATACTTCTGCCGTCCACACGGGTATCCGGAACAGGTCCTGACAGACCAGGGTCCAGCGTTCGAGGCTGAAATCTTGCAGGAGTTCTGCAACCTCTATGGCTGTAAGAAGATTCGTACAACGCCTTACCACCCCCAAACCAACGGGATGTGTGAGAAGATGAACAATATAGTCATTGATCTCCTGAAGACGTTGCCCCTGGAGGAACGCAGCTTGTGGCCAGAAAAACTGCCGGACCTGATAGACCTATACAACAATATCCCGGTGAATGCTACAAACTGCTCCCCGGCTTACCTGATGCGAGCTAGACCAGGTAAGCTGCCCGTAGACCTGGAGATGGGAGTCCTGACGCCTGAGGACACCTCCCCGAATGCAGACTGGGATACGGAAAGGCAACTGCAGTACAAGAAGGTACAGGAGAGTGTGGAGAGTGTGGAGAGGAGCCTGGCCCAGGTGAGAGAAAGGCATGAAAAACTCTTCAATCAACACGCCCCTGCTGGTCCCCTAGAACCTGGTGAGCAGGTCCTGAAGCGGAAGAGAAGGCTACATAAGTTGGACGACCAGTGGGAAAGGGAACCATACACCGTACTGCAGTCTGTTCACGACAACCCGAAGGTGTGCGTGATCACCAAGGACGGAGGAGAAACCACTAGTACCGTCTCCAGAGACCACATCAAAAGATGCCCCGAGCAACTCCGTAGTGCAGAAGAGGATCAGAGTGACCTTGAACCCGCAGAGGACAAGGAAGAAATGATCAGCACCGTTCTCGGAGAGTTCCCTCAGTCCTGGACTCGGATAAACGATGCTATAGTGGTACCCGTCCTGCATTTCCTGCAACCGGCACAGCAACAACCAACACCAGAGCTGGAAGGTGAAGAGGAGCAAGCAGTTCCAGAGGCAGAAGAGCCTGTACCAGCAGCCCAGGAGAGTCAACCCTCTGCTGACAGTGAGCCTGCCATGCCTGCGGTAAGCCAAAGGACTCGCAGACAGCTGCCTGCCCTACCTGTACAACCAGCTGATAGCTGTACCCCTAACGCTAGTGGGGAAAGCCAGGTTAGTCCACCACCAGACAGTGGGTTAAGGAGATCAACCAGGAGCACAAAGGGGCAGATACCCGCTTGCTGGAAAATATAGAGTGTACTAAAATTGTAAATAACCCTGTTGCCAAATGTTGAATTGTTTGCCAAGTTACATGCTTGTTTGGTAATTCTGTGTTTCAGTTTCTTGCAGTTACCCTAAGGACTCACAGGTTATGGACTTTTTATAACCAGGACCTTGTATGGACTGCGTTCGGAGCCTAACCCAGGAATGAACTAAGACTGTAAAGGACTTGGGGTAGGACAGACCCCCACCTGGTTAAGGCTCCCCGTTGTATTGGTGATATGGACACCCCGTCACAGGCCACACTGTGACCTTAAGAACTCAATCTGTGCGTCGTTTGTCTATTAATGTTTTCATATTGTCTTTGGTTATTGTTTAGTCCCGGAGTACTAAATTTCACTAGGGGGAATGTGTCACCCTGGCCTGGATGCCACAAGTGTAATTAAAGCTGTGTCTGAGAGCAAGGGGGAGGTTCTCTAGTCAGGGGAACATTAGCATGCAATGCCTCCTGTCTCAGGCCAGTAGGGGGAGCTGGCTGCCCCTATAAAAGCTGGTACTGGGGGCAGGGTTAGGGAGAACTTGAAGGCCTGTCTCAGGATTGAGACTTGTCCCAGAGCAGAGCAGGGACAGACAGTTTTGTATTGCACCTAAGAGGAAGTGTGGCAGGAGGAGAGCCACAAGCCAGAGACAAGAGGCGAAGTGAGCCTGTCTTGGCAGATAAAAGACTTACTTTACCAGACTTTGGTGTCTGAGGCTGGGAGGATTCCACATTCTCCAGCAGATAACCAGTTCGCAGGGGACTGTATATTCCTTGGCCTAAGAAGCCTGGAGGCCCTGCCACAACAGAAGGGACCAGTAAAGCCGTACAAGGCTGGGAGCAGAAAGGAACCCACGTCGCAGGCCATACAGGCGAGAATACACGGAAAGCTCGGAAACGTGGGCTGTTACCCTATAACGAGGAGATAGCCAGAAGGAGCGCAGAAAGCACGGTAGGCCTGCACCCTCACCCTGACCAGGGCCAATTTCCCCGTTGCTCTCAGACATCCAGGTCCCCTCCTATCTGGGACTGTTTATGGGTCAGTTTACCTGTTTCAGTAAAGACCCTGGACTGCAACCTATTGTCTGTGTGCTCCTTCGCGCCTCCAGCACTACCGGTACTGGGACTCTCACCACCATCACTCCCACCATCCACTACACTGCCCTGGGGCTGCACTCTTCCCGTGGGGAGTCACACCATCCCAGCTGCACATATCATCAGCCCCAGTGGTCTGCCTTGCAGCAGCGGCTCCTAATGACCACAAATCCACGGTTGGCGTAGTCGGACATAATCAACAACACATAACGGACTACCACTGGCCTGACCACCCTGAGCCACGGAACCGGGTCGCCACTACTACCCCCATCGTCTCCCTATTGCCCGGATCCGAGTGCCCCACGGCCCAGGGGGCGAGTCTGAAGTAGCCCACATCCCTGAGTATACCATGTGGTGCTCACCCGTATGGCTGGTGACTTGGGGCCTTCTGATAGCCTCCGGTCCTCAATGGCGGTGCTGGTCCCTTCCTTGTGAATGAGCCTCCGCGCTTCTGTGGCCAGAGGACCTGGAATCCCCTGCCGGCTGGTTTCTGCTGCTGGGTGAATATATGTCCCCACAGCCTCGGACTCCGGTGTCTGGTACTTGGATTCACCTGCCAGAGCGAGCTCTGCTCAGCTCCAGCCCCTGGTCTTCAGCTCCTGGCTCCTACAGAGCTCCTGCTGTAACTCTCCCTGGGCCTGGAACTGTCTCCAGGCTCTGACTCCACTGACTAATCCCGCCCCAGACCCAGTTTATAAGGGCAGATTCCTCCCCTCCCAGGTCTGGGCAGGAAGTGTTGCATGCTTAAGGGCTCCTGACCAGAGAAACCTCCCACTTGCTCTCAGGCGTAATATTTCTATTACTGTGGTAACCAGACCCCTGGGGTGCCACATTCCCCCCTAGTAAATTTTCGTACTCCGGGACTAAACACATTTTTAAGAAAACACAAATACAGGGTATAAACAATAATACAACAACATATATACAAGAAGCTTTAGTCTTTAGAGGTCACGGCGTGTCTGTAACCGGGTGTCCATATCACCCAACAAGGTGAAGTCTTGGCACAGAGTAGGGGACCTGTCCAAAGCAAACCCCAAGCGTTGGCCCTGGGCGTGGCTGCAAGGCTGAGGCTAGCTACTTTGGGCCACAAGGAGGCCACGCCAGACAGGTTTTCTCTTCCGCGGCCATCTTCGCATGAGGCACCAAGGTGCAACTATCTACATTGTAGTTCCGGTTACTCAGTGTCCATAACCTGTCAGTCCAAATAAACCTGCAGGGGTAACTAGAGAAACATAATTAGTAACCAGGTAACAAAAACATAAACCCTTTTCAACATTGGCAATTTAAAAGCAAATTCACATTACATTTAGATTCTCCAGCGAGCGGGCATTTGTCCTCTAGTGATCCTGGTGGACCTACGTAACCCACTATCTGGTTCTGCACTACAGGGTGTAGAAGGTGTTATGGGCAGGCCTGGCAGCTTTCTGCGTACTCTTTGGCTTACTAGGGGCACGGCAGGCTCACTACTAGCAGAGGGTTGATTCTCCTGGGCTGCTGGTATGGATTCTTCTGCCTCCTGGGCCGGCTGCTCTTTTGACACTCCCTGTTCTTCTGTAGGTCCTTGAGGGGCTGGCTGGAGAAAGGTGAGGACGAGTACCACGACTGCGTTGTTGATCTGAGTCCAGGACCGGGGAAAGTCTCCGAGTACGGTACTGATCATTTCTTCCCTTTCCTCTGCGGGTTGAGGGTTTCCTTGATCTTCTTCAGGGCTTTGCAGCTGCTCGGGACACTTCTTCAGGTGGTCTCTGGAGACAATGCCTGTGGTCTCTCTTCCATCCTTACTGATGACACAGACTTTTGGGTTCTCATGGCTTGAGGGCAGTACGGTGTACGGGTCCTTCTCCCACTGGTCGTCCAACTTGTGGAGCCGCCTCTTTCTCTTCAAGACCTGCTCTCCAGGTACCAGGGGAACAGCGGGAGCATACTGGTTATAAGCCTTCTCTTGCCTTTCTCTTGCTTGAGACAGACTTCGCTCGACGCTCTCCTGTACTTTCCGATACTGCTGCTGCCGTTCTGTATCCCAGTCTGCCTCTGGCGAGGTGTCCTCAGGTGTCAGGACTCCCATATCCAGGTCAATAGGCAGCTTACCAGGTCTTGCTTTCATTAGGTAAGCCGGGGTACAGTTGGTGGAGCCTACGGGGATGTGATTGTACAAGTCCACCAAATCAGGCAGTTTTTCAGGCCACAGACTGCGTTCTTCCAGGGGCAACGTTTTTAGCAAGTCTATCACCACCTGGTTCATTTTCTCACATAGTCCATTGGTCTGAGGGTGATAGGGCGTTGTTCTTATCTTCCTGCAGCCATACAGATTACAGAACTCCTGGAAGACCTCCGCTTTGAAGGCTGGTCCTTGGTCCGTCAGCACTTGCTCTGGATACCCGTGTGGATGGCAGAAGTGCAGCTGGAAGGCTCTGGCTGCTGTGTGAGCCGTTAGGTCTTTGACAGGGACCACCACCAGGAACCGGGAGTAGTGATCTACAATGGTAAGGGCGTAGACGTACCCAGATTTGCTTGGAGCCAGTTTCACATGGTCCAGGGCTACCAGTTCCAGTGGCTGCCTGGTGATGATGGGCTGCAGGGGACTCTTCTGGCTGGCACGGTCCTTTCTTCTTAGGTTGCACGGGCCACAGTCTCTGCACCACCTCTCAATGGCTCCTCTCATGCCTACCCAGTAGAACTGTTCACGCAACAGGAACTCCAGCTTTTTCCATCCTAAGTGTCCAGCTCCGTCGTGGTACGCCTCCAGAACCATAGCCGCGTCTCGTCTTGGGACCACTACCTGCCAGGTCAGCTCGTGTGTTCTAGAGTTGACCATTCTCCGGCACAGCTTCTTCTTGTAGAGAAACAGCCTGCTTTTCTCCTTCCACAGTTGCTTGGTCTATTCCGGAGCGTCTGGGTCAAGACAGGGAATCAGCCTGTGTCAGCATTTCCTTCACCAGGCGGACTGCGGGATCACTGTCTTGTGTCTCTGTCCAGCTGTGGTGGGGTAAGGGATTGAACATAGCAGAGCGCCTGTCCCTCACACGGTGGGAATACAGGGTAATCCCATGACGGTGGAACGCAGGGAGTTCGATTTCTTCCAGTTCTTCTGGATCTTCCCCGACGTCCGGTAAGTTTGGCATTCTGGACAGGGCATCCGCATTGGCATTTGAGCGTCCCGCCCGGTATTTGATGGTGAATTCATAGTTGGACAGGTGGGCCATCCATCTCTGCTCCAGGGCACCAAGTTTTGCAGTGTCCAGGTGTGTCAACGGGTTGTTATCCGTGTACACGGTGAACTTGGAAGAGGCAAGGTAATGCTTGAAACGTTCGGTCACTGCCCACACCACTGCCAGGAACTCTAGCTTGAATAAGCTATAATTCTCAGGGTTTCTCTCTATGGGTCGTAGTTTTCGGCTGGCGTAAGCGATTACCCGTTCTTTCCCCTGCTGGATCTGGGACAGTACGGCTCCTAGGGCGATGTTGCTCTCATCCGTGTGGAGGATAAAGGGCTGGCTGTAGTCAGGGTACGCCAGGATTTCATCCCCCGTGAGGGCCATCTTCAGCTGGCAGAAGGACTCCTCTTCCAGCTTTTCCCACCTGAAGGGCGGCTTCTGGTTTTTGGCCTTCCTGGATTGACCTATCAGGAGGTCCTGCATAGGGGCTGCCATTTTGGTGAAACCGGGAATGAATCTTCGGTAGTAGCCTACCAATCCGAGGAACTGCCACACTTCCTTTATGCTGGAGGGTCTTGGCCAGTCTTTAATCACGGTGATCTTATTGGGGTCGGGAGCCACTCCATCAGTACTCACCACGTGTCCCAGGTACTGCACCTTTGGTTTCAGGAGGTGACACTTGGAGGGATTCACCTTTAGGCCGTAGCTTGCCAGGGCATCAAACACTTCTGCCAGGTGTTTCAGGTGGTCCTCGTAGGTTTTGGAATAGACGATGATATCGTCCAGGTATAACAGGACCGTCTCGAAATTCCGGTGTCCCAGACAGCATTCCGTCAACCGCTGGAAGGTTCCTGGTGTGTTGCAGAGCCCGAACGGCATACAGCTGAATTCGCTGAGACCCATCGGGGTGGTGAATGCAGTCTTCTCCTTGTCTGCCTCTGCTAAAGGAACCTGCCAGTACCCGCTAGTAAGATCCAAAGTGGAGAAGAAGTTAGCAGATTTTAATGCAGCTAAAGATTCTTCTATTCTAGGTAACGGGTACGCATCTTTGTGTGTGATACGGTTGACCTTTCTGTAGTCTACACACATTCTCATTGTGTTGTCCTTCTTTTTCACTAGAACTAGTGGCGCTGCCCAGGGGCTACAGCTGTCCCTGATTACCCCAGCTTCCTTCATGTCCCGCAACATCCCCTTCGCATGCTGATAGTGTGCAGGGGGCACAGGTCGGTATCTTTCCTTTATGGGCGGATGGTCTCCTGTGGGGATGTGATGTTCTACCCCCTTTACTCGCCCGAAGTCTAGCGGGTGCTTACTAAAGACTCTTTCGTACTCCTGAACCACCCGGTAGACTCCCTGTTTTTGGTGTGAGGGAGTGGAGTCAGTACCCAAATGCAGTTGCTGACACCAGTCCTCCATTTGTTTCTTAGAGCCGTTACCTTCCTCTGGTTGAGATGGAGGCAAGGGTTCTACGGCCTTTACAGAATTTTGGTTTATGGTGAATAATTTGACTAGCGTGGCATACCGGGGCAGGTGTACTTCTCTCTCCACGATATCTACGATGCGGACAGGTACCCTCCCATGGCCTACATCGACCACTCCCCGTGCTGTCAAAATGGTGGGCCTACTGTCTGAGTAGACGGGCTCTACCATTGCTTGGTAGTCTCTACCTCTTAGACCAATAGCTGCCCGGCACCAGATCATCATCTCACTTTTCGGGGGCATGGCAATAGGAAACGGGTCACACATTCTCACGCTACCAATCTCACCACCAGATAATTCCACCTGTTGCCGTTTCATCAGTGCCCGGATTTCTTTTTGGAGGACACGCTGCTGGCTAGAACTGGCGTTCTTGGCAACCTGCTGTAAAATGAGAATCACCTCTGCAAGACTATTTTCAATCACGTTAGTTCCCAAGGTTATTCTAGGGTGACTCTCATGATGGTCAATGTCCACAATAATCAGTCCTTGTGCCGCTAGTTCGACTTTACCGATCTTAATGGTCACCTCTTTGAATCCCACCTGCGTCACGGGCTGACCATTCCTGGTGATGATACTCAGGTCGTCATCTGGGTAGCGGGTTATGTCCGAGTCATTCCAGTACCGCTTAAAGAGCACGTACGGGATGGTAGTCACTTGTGACCCAGTGTCCAGTAGGGCACTCATAAGAATGCCATCTAGTACCACAAGCAAGACCGGACGTCCCCCTACGTATTTATCACGCCAGTTCGATGGGCCTGATGATCTTATGCCTGGGGGTTGGCCCTCAACCCCAGGTTGTGCCCGTTTAAATGACAGTACCTTGCCATATGTCCGGGCTGATTGCAGCGGCGGCAGATGGGTTGTCCGTCCTCGTTGTATCTGTCGCTGGGTCTTTCTCTGGACGTTGGGATCCTCCTCTGTCGGCGCCACGGGACGTCCTCCGGTCCGGATGCCAACTGGATCTTCCCTGGAGGAGAGACCTGTAAAGACTGCACAGTTCTGGTTAGCGCGGCTACACTTTTGGTTAGCTCTTGGACCTGATGGTGCAGGTCGGTAGCCGGGTTGGTATCCAAAGCCTGCGCACCAGCTACTACAGACTCTGTAGACAAGGGCGCCGCCTCCTGGTGATAGGTAATAGCAGGGCGCTGGTGGGTTACAGCACTACCCGGTGCCGGTTCTCGGAGCACCCGGATGGCCCTGTCTTTGAACTTTGCAAAGTCCAAACCAGGGTTCTGCAAGGCCATTGCACGTAACTGGGTTCCGTGGGCATTGGACAGCAGACCCTCAATGAATTGCTCAGTTAACAGTTCATCTGCATTCCGCACACTGTCAGGGTCTGCCTGTTTAATGGCTCCCAGGGCCTCTTGCAAATTCAAAGCATAGTCTCTTATACTGTCTTGGGCCCGCTGCTTGCACCCATAAAATCTCATTTTGATCTCGGCTGAGGTGCGGGTATCAAAAGTGTCCTTCAGACGGGCCAAGATCTCCTTTACGGTCTCCTTGTCCCGGACTGACCAGGACTTTACTTCGCGTTGGGCTGCGCCGGTTAGCTGGCCTATCAATATGCTCACTTTCTGGCCCTCCGTCAAGGGGTATACCTTAAATAGGCTGTACAGTCTCTCTTTAAAGTCGCTTAGGGTATGCGACTCCCCTGAGTATTGGGGCAGCCAGGCCGCTCCGGGGATGTATGGCATTGTGAACGGCATCACTGCGGCAGTAGCCGCGCTGGTGGTAGAGGGTCCCTCCGTGTCTGTCATCTTCCTCCCCCCTAGTTAAGTGTGGCCTACCTTCTGTTGCTTCTTCTCCGTGGGCCTCAGCTCCGCAGACGATCGTCAGGGTGGAGGACCTTGCGTCGCGCTCTGGTGACGTCAGCGTCACTCTCTCTCCCTTCCAGGACCTTGCGCAGCGTCGATGCGTGGGGCGGAGCTTCGGGTCTCGTGCGCTTTCGGCGTCCACGCCCCTCTTCTTCCCGCGCGGCGTCCCAAAGATGGCGTCCGATGGCGGGAAAACGACTGCGGATGGCGGGAAACTATTGAAGATGGCGGGAAACGGCTCCGGATGGCGGGAACCTTCACCACGGCAGGTAGGACAATCTTTTGAAGGCACGCAGTACCCGGTGGTTGCGGGCACGAAATCCTGCCGACTACGCCAAAGTTGACGCGCCCCCTGGGCCTAGTGTAGACGTGTGTGGGATACCTGGAGCCGGGTCTCTGGGGGTTGTAGTCTCCGTGGCGGCGACCCAGTCCCGTGGCTTAGGGTGGTCAAACCAGTGGCAGTCTTTTATGGGTTTTAGGTTAATTGTCCGACTACGCCACCCGTGGATTGCTGTCGGGGTGTACCGCCGCTGCGAGGCAGACCGCTGAGGCTGGTGTGGTGTGCGCAGCAAAGGATGGGATAACTCCCCACGGGAGGAGTATAGCCTCAGGGCAGAGAATGTGGATGATGGGAGCGATGGTGCACGGGCGTCCCAGTACTTGTAGTGCTGTATGCGGTGAGAAAGCAGGAACGACTCAGAGTCTTTGCAGTGCAGTTCAGGGTCTTTACTGATGATATTAAGGCAGACCCTCCCGGGAGTACTGGCTAGCATAAGGGACCTGGTCAGTCTGTGAGCAAGCAAGAATTCCCCTGGCCAGGTGGAGTTGTAGGCCTCCCCGTCTATCTGCACTCTTCCTGGCTACCTTTCTGTAAGCGAGTGGAAGTATCCCATGTCCCTGAGTATACCATGTGGTGCTCACCCGTATGGCTGGTGACTTGGGGCCTTCTGATAGCCTCCGCTCCTCAATGGCGGTGCTGGTCCCTTCCTTGTGACTGAGCCTCCGGGCTTCTATGGCCAGAGGACCTGGAATCCCCTGCCGGCTGGTTTCTGCTGCTGGGTGAATATACGTCCCCACAGCCTCGGACTCCGGTGTCCGGTACTTGGATTCTCCTGCCAGGGCGAGCTCTGCTCAGCTCCAGCCCCTGGTCTTCAGCTCCTGGCTCCTACAGAGCTCCTGCTGTAACTCTCCCTGGGCCTGGAACTTTCTACAGGCTCTGACTCCACTGACAAATCCCACCCCAGACCCAGTTTATAAGGGCAGATTCCTCCCCTCCCAGGTCTGGGCAGGAAGTGTTGCATGCTTAAGAGCTCCTGACCAGAGAAACCTCCCACTTGCTCTCAGGCGTAATATTTGGGGTGCCACACTGACACCAGAGAATCCTCACAGCAAACAGTGCATAATGTGAGGATTCACAAGTCTGCAGTTATATAGAGTGACACATTGAGTGACTGCAGATTTGTAGTTTTAGACTAGACAATCCCTTTAACACTGAAACTGATTATCAATCTATCTAAACAGGCTGTCCATCACCCGATGCACGAGCAAAATGTTCGTTAGCCGAAATTAATTTTAACCCCTTCATGACCGGAGCCTTTTCCGTTTTTGCGGTTTCGTTTTTTGCTCCCCTTGTTCCCAGAGCCATAAATTTTTTATTTTTTGGTCAATATGGCCGTGTGAGGGCTTATTTTTTGCGGAACGAGTTGTTCTTTTGAATGACATCACTGGTTTTACCATATCATGTACTGGAAAACAGGAAACAAAATTACAAATGCAGTGTAATTGCAAAAAAAGTGCAATTCCACAGTTGTTTTTTATATTTTTTTTACTACGTTCACTGAATGCTAAAATTGACCTGCCATTATTATTCTCCAGGTCATTACAAGTTTGTAGACACCAAACATGCATAGGTTCTTTTTTATCGCGATTGGATCACGATTCCACCAGCGGCTGTTGCGGGCACATGTCAGCGGTATAGATCAGCTGACATGTGCCCAGTTTAGCGCGGGCTCAGCGCCAGAGCCCGCACTGAACAGGGGGTCACGACATTGTGCGTACTATTACGTACCATGTCGGAAAGGGGTTAAGCTTGCTGAAAGGGAGTCTGTCACCTCAAAATGACAATTAGACTGCATAAATATTTATATAGGGGACGCAGCCCTACTAAAATAATACCAGGCATATACAGTTTAGCGTAATATTTACTAAAAAAGCGAAATTGAATATGCAAATGAAGAAGCTTCTGTGCACCCTTGGTGTGGCCTAAGCCTTGGTGCACCATTATGACCTAACATTTAAAAATTACAGTTACCCTGTCACCAGGTTTTCCCAATATAAAGTATGGACAGTACCTATAAGCCCTCTGATACTGGGGTGCTGTACATATGTCTCCAATCCCCTATGCGAAGCACAGACAGCGTGGTCCAGTCCGATGGGCATCTCTGGTCTTGATCCAACACCTCCTCTCATTCAATCGTTGTCCTCCTTCCCTGCTTCATATGGATGATGCGTGTAGTGTGCATGAGCCAGGAAAGGCAAAAGACCACTGATGAAACATAGGTAAGGCTACAGCATGCGCACTACCAAACTTTGCTCTGCCCTCGGCAGGGAAGTGAGAAGTGCGTCTGTGCAGAGGCGCGATGGGGAACACAGTGAAGACGATATAGGACATGTCATCCACATGAAGCAGGGAAGTAGGACAGCGGTCATAAGAAGAGAGGAGGCATTGGATCAAGACCAGAGACAACCATCGGACCGGAAGTAGACGTCTGTGGGTATAATAGAAACTATTTTTTGTGCCATGCATAGAAAATTGGGGACATACAGACAGCATACCAGAATGCTGTAACATAGGGCTTATCGGTGGTGGTTGTACTTTATTTGTGGAAAACCTGGTGACAGGTTCCCTTTAAAGCCAGTCCCTTGTCTTGACACTGATCCGTTGGTAAGAGCGAGCACAGTCTAACATCAGCTCACTTGTCTGCACTTGCGCACTCACACTAGAGGAGCACAGCAGCACACTCCAAGTGTCAGTTTGGGTGTGAACATAATGTGGTTGTGGGCAAGGTCTGACGCCTAGATCCTGTCCGTCTATGGCTGCCACTCGGGGGACGATGATGTTAACGATCACTCTGTGCACATGAAAGTGAGGCCACATCCTATTTGGTGTCTAACCCATCAGACATTTATGACATGTATCGTATTGATATTTCATTACTGGCACTATTATTCAATTAGAGTCAAAAATACATTAATCAATTTCATGTTTTTATTCATTTATATTTTAGAATTAATCATTGATGGAAAGGATGAAGAGATGTTCTTGGATGAGCCTTCGATTTTTGCAGATGTTTCTTGCAGGTCAGAAGGCATCAGGTAGATGTACATCTCCTTCCATAAAGGTACAGCATTGTTGGTGGACATGCTGCACGTTCTTCAGGGGGCTAGATGGGGGTTTTCTGTCCTTGAGATGTTTAGGGTTCACCGATGACGACAAGGTGCAAAAATGCAGCTTTGTCTGACAGCGCGAGCAGCCCTGGACAATCCACGCCGGCAGGATGATATCATCCGGCGGAAGAGAGAACCTATGAGAAAAGATATAAAACTAATGTTAATAATGTAACTCTATATTAGAGGATACTACTGTGGTGTCTCTGTGGGAGGACGGGAGGGGAATCTTCTCCATACAGAGGTACGGGATCAGTGTCAGCCATCATACATGTGACAATCCCACCACTGACAGATAACATCTGCTCCACATGAATCCTTCTCACTGACATCATACAACATGGAGCTTATTGTCACACTTACCTCGCCTACGTTCCCCCTCTTCTACTTTCTCTGTTTTTTCTTGTTTCCTCACTTTTAGTTCAGATTTACTTCTTTTCTGAACTGGAAAGTCTAATCAAAAAATCAGAAAAAGATGTTGATTATAAACTCCTTTGTATCTTTATAGAGTTATGTAAACGTATTAATATGCACCTGTAGGTTTTCTGTGTGCCGCCATCTGGGGTCTCCCAAAGGGAATATGTCCCCTTATTAACATGACATTACATTCAGCAAGCCACAGTGTAACTTTAAAGAGTCACCAGGTAAAAAGAGTCCAGGATCCACTCTTACTTTATTTCTGCTTATTCCCTGAGTATTCTGCTTTTAGATTTGTTAAAATCCCACATACAGTTCCAGACATATGGGCCTTTTTATTTAGTGCTAATTGTAATCGTCTGTACCATGAGGGCGTGGCTCACAGTTTAATATTGAAGAGCAGCCTGAAGACACGCCCCCAGATAATTCTGTGAGCCACGCCCCCTTGGCAACGACCATAAAAGTTAGCATTAAATAAAAAATGCCCATAACTCTACAATCATATGTATGGATTTTAACAAAGCAAAAACAGAATACTCAGGGGGGCAGCAGAAATATAGTAAATAATTTTCTCAGCCTTCATGTGCAGATTCACATTACACTTTTGTATTATAGGCTATAATAGGATGGCTTATAAACCTGTACATACCTGACACTGAGAACGAGGATGATTCGCTGGTTTTATCAGGGAAACACTGATTGTCACCATCGGTTTTGGAAGATGAAGACTCTCTCTGCCTGTTTGGTAGAAGAAAGACAAATAAATTACAAGTAAAAGCAATAGAAAAACAGAACATCTGTCTGTAAGGCCAATTAGGACACCATGAAGTGCACACCCTGCTCAGGACCCCATTCTACCATCAAGAACGGTAGTCTAACTAGTAATATTGGCCGTAGTGAACTGGAAATGAATGGCTGGTCACATTGATCAGCTGTTACTGCAGTGTTATCACAAGCCAGACCCACAGAGATCAGCAATCATGGGGAGGTGGATGCTGGATTTGAATATATGTTACTTGTGTCTTGTATTTGGATCTGACATATATCAAAACTAAATCTCATAATAATGATAATAATCTACTTACACGTCTGAGCTTTTTTCGCTGTTCTCTAGGGAACACTCTGATGATGACATAGGGTCTTCTTCTTGGTTCATCATCTCGGTATTCTTAGCATATAGCTAAAACAAACGGAGAAATATAAAATAGATACATTTTTTATTTTATTTTCTAATTATAGCTTTTATACATTGTATTGGCCACATACTTACTTTAGAAAACTTTTGAGAAGATGATACAAAATTTTGGACTTCTGGCCAATCATTGTCCTCACTTGTGTCCCCCTCAGCTGAATCCATATGTTGGTATTCCTTAAAGCTAGCTACAAAATACAAGTGTTATAAAAGATTATTAGCATAAGACCAGGGTCAGACAGTCACCATGTTATCACTAATAATGATGGGTACTACATAAAATGAAAGACAAGACACACAGCAGTTTTCTGCAGATGATGTATCATTTTACTTACTGTTAAAGCAGCAGGTGTCCTCATCTGACGTTAGATCAGGATAGAACAAGGCCTTCTGACTTGGAAGGTTGTCAAAATTTAAGCAGCTTAGGAATGGATGAATTTTGATCTGATTTGCTCCTCCTGGAAAAGGTAGACAAGAAAGAAAGTGATACAGTCATAGTCAGAGAAACTGCTCCATATCTGTATAGTTTATGTTAATCTAAACTGAAGATGTAATGGAGCCGACATAAAGTAAATGTACAGGAAGTAGTTAAAATACTGCTGGTCCCCATGGACATGATCATTTGTCTGGTCAGAGAGGCGTAATAAGTCATTAATAATACTATTATATTATTACCTGTCCCAAGTCTTTGTGCTGGATTTTTTTGGAGCAGTCCAGTGATGATGTTTCGAGCATCGCGTGTAGGAAAGTATCTAATATATCTCCAAGTTATGTCACCTGTCATATAAAAAGCAAATAATACAGGAAATAAAACCTCTTCATTTATTTTCATATAAACCACTTTCCTTAACAAAGTTAGGAACTAAATCACAGAAAAAAAAATCAAAACAAATAACTATGACATCACATAGCATTCAGATTATTTTACATACCTCTGATGACACTGAGAAAAATCTCCCTTCTTGAAGCTCCATGAAATGGTAAAAATCCACAAATAAATTGATATAGGATGATCCCTACTGACCACCAGTCAACTGGCCTTCCATATCCTCTCATTAAGATGACTTCTGGAGCCATGTAACTAGTGGTACCAACAACCTGGAAACCAAAAGAAGAATGAGATGATGATCAATAAATATAATTGTGACAAATAACATCAGTGAAAACGTTTTCTAGATGAGAAATTGTCAGAGAAGGAGAAAGAGGTGAGATTTGTGAAGTACAAGATCCTGTAAGTAAAACCAACCTCATTGTCACGGAACTCCCTGGTGATGTCCTCAATTGGAGCTTTGTAGAGGTTTGATGTTGGTCTCATGAGGCCAAGTTTTGAAAGCCCAAAATCAGTGACTTTAATATGTCCTCTTGATGTTATCAGGAGGCTGTGAAAGAAAAGATGGTGTCAGCCCCAAGTAATAACCCACAGACTATATAGCAAACTAACTTTCTTTCCCTGTATTGTACTACAAGGGTCACTTACTTCTCAGGCTTCAGGTCTCTGTGCACCACACCATAGCTGTGCAGGTATTCCACCGCAAGAATAGTTTCCGCAATGTACATACGGGCCAGGGAGGTAGGTAAAGCACCCCTCTCCTTTAAAAGTCTGCCACAGTCTCCTCCTACATGAGAAAGCAAATATGATCGGTGAGGGTTTGTTACAATGTAAATTACACATGATGAGGGTGAATGAGAAATAAGCGGAGACATTAGGGCATGATCTCATACATTAAGATATATTGTACACTGCAGAGTGACCCTATATGAAACAGAGCGGGGCCTCATCTACAAGCCTCTAATTTATATCTTTGTGAAAGTTCCCATCTATAAAAACTGTTCAAATAAAGACAAATCTTCCTTTTATCCATAGTGGATATTGCTGCAGTGCTCAGTGAGGACATACAGGGGAGACGGTCACCGAGATCAATGGTTTTTCAGGCATCTTGTTAACAGATAACTTATAGTAAATGCAGTGAGGACATGTACCCGTCCATGTGGGCACATTCTGGGTATATAAGGTGCTACGATTAGCAGACATGAGCTGGATACAGATACAATGGATGTGTCCTACCTGGTAAATACTCCATGACCATACACAGATGACGTTTTGTAGGAAAGGAGCAGAACATGGAGGCCACAAAGGGACAATCAGCAAAGATTGAGATGTCCCTCTCCAGAAAGGCTCGTTCTAGTCTCCTTGGCTCTTTCAGGTTCTGCTTGTCCATTAACTTCATAGCACATACTTGGTTTGTCTCTTTATGACGAGCTAAATGGACGGCCCTGGAGAGGAGGAAAATCCATGATTTATTTTGAATTCATACTAACAATGTGTATGTAGACCTCATCTAATGATCTTCTGCACTAATGGTTAATACTAGATGTTCGGCCGTCACTAGAAATCCATGTTTAGAATTACATAAAATAACACTCCATAAATGATCATCTATCATGACCTGAATAGTGACAGATGTGGACAGTGATGTGGACTCATATAATTTATACAGTACAGACCAAAAGTTTGGACACACCTTCTCATTTAAAGATTTTTCTGTATTTTCATGACTATGAAAATTGTACATTCACACTGAAGGCATCAAAACTATGAATTAACACATGTGGAATTATATACTTAACAAAAAAGTGTGAAACAACAGAAAATATGTCTTATATTCTAGGTTTTTCAAAGTAGCCACCTTTTGCTTTGATGACTGCTTTGCACACTCTTGGCATTCTCTTGATGAGCTTCAAGAGGTAGTCACCGGAAATGGTCTTACAACAATTTCGAAGGAGTTCCCAGAGATGCTTAGCACTTGTTGGCCCTTTTGCCTTCACTCTGCGGTCCAGCTCACCCCAAACCATCTCGATTGGGTTCAGGTCTGGTGACTGTGGAGGCCAGGTCATCTGGCATACAGAAAAGCCTTTAAATAAGAAGGTGTGTCCAAACTTTTGGTCTGTACTGTATATGGGAACATTACATGGGCAGGACACAGAGATATAGGCATCGTCATAAGGAGCCCTGGGATATAAATATTATACCAAAATAAAGCTCACCCATAACCTCCAAAGTTGATTAGTTTGATCAGTTTATAGTCGTTCTTACAAGGAAGTCTCAATGGGTTTAATGATCTGATCAAGGCCTAGAAAGGAATAAGAGATGAAAATAAGACATAGAAACCGCAGGAGAATAAAAGCCCCAGATGCAGGAAGGTCTCACTTCTACATGAAGTCCCTACTGATTATACTGCAGCAGATGTAGAGGACGTGATACAAGCTGGACCCTCCACAGACACTATTATATTATAGGGGGATATCCCCCATACACATATATTATTGTACCGCAGAAGAGGATAAGGGACATCACACAGAGGAGGCAGAATAATAATAATGCATCATCACACACAATAGGTCTGATCTACATGAAGAACCGTGCTATCCAATTATCATATGGGGTAAAATATGGGATGTGTAACTCACACCCGTCATCTGATGATCTACAGACGTCCCTCTGATACTTACACTGGCAGATTCCTGGATGATCTCTGGTGTCTCACATATTCCACCATCAGAATCTTCCGGCTCAGTTTTTCCTAAAATAATGATAAAATAATGAAGAGATGTCATATATTACTCTATATTAGCACTTACTATATAACACATCCATGTAATGAAGGAAATGACGAGACCCCTGTACATGGAATAATACTAGGTATATGGATATTCTGCACACACTGTATACAATTATGGCATATCTATATACAGTCATATACAGCCGAAAGTGTTGGCACCCTTGAAATTGTTCCAGAAAATGAAGTACCATATTTTTCGAACTATAAGACACACTTTTTTCCTTCAAAATTTTGCAGGAAAGTGGGGGGTGCTTCTTATAGTCCGAATATAGTCTGTTTATATACACTATGGCTTAGGGTGGTGGGGGCTGAGGGGGGAGTGGCAGCGCGGGATGAGTGACGCACAGGAGGCAGCAGCCGCCTGCTACAGCCTACGCTGTGCCTGCGGCTAAAGAAAATGAATATTCACTGATCCCCACGCCCATGGGCATGGAGAGCAATGAATATTCATTTTCCTTAATAGCGCACACTGTACCTGCAGCGCGGCTCCTGCTGTGCTCGACAGTCATGTGTGCCCGCTATTAAAGCCCATGAATATTCACTACAATCCACTCCCATGGGTTGTAGTGAATATTCATGGTCTTTAATAGTGGGCACACAGACCGCCGAGCAAAGCAGGAGCCACGCTGCGACTACATTGTGCGCGCTATTGAAGAGAGTGAATGGTCACTGCTCCCCACGCACACAGCCCCAGCATGGGAAGCAGTGACTATTCCGGCACAGCATTTCAATGTGTGAGGGTTCATGGCAGGGATGCCATGTGCGGCTCACACAGTGAGAGTGTCGGCAGCAGAATGGGCGCAGCACTGGAGGAGAGAGCAGGTGAGTATAATTGTTTATTTTGGTGTGTGCAGCGTGATGGGGATCACGGGGTGCCAAGCATACCAGGATGGAGGGGTGGCAAGCATATCAGGAAGAGGGTTGAGGGGTGCCTTGCATACCAGGATGGGGATCATACCAGGATGGGGATCAAAGGGTGCCATGCATACCAGGATGGGGATCAGGGGTGCCGTGCATATCAGGATGAGGGATAAGGGGTACTATACATACCATGAAGATTGATGAAGGGTGCCATACATATCAGGAAGAGGGATGAGGGGGGCCATGCATAACAGGATGAGGGGTACCATACATACCAGGAAGAGGGATGGAGGGTGCCATACATACCAGGAAGAGAGATGAGGGGGGCCATGCATACCAGGATGAGGAGTGCCATGCATACCAGGATGAGGGATGTCATGCATACCAGGTTGAGGTGTGCCTTACATACCAGGATGGGGATCAAGGGGTGCCATGCATACCAGGATGGTGGATTGGGGTGCCATGCATACCAGGATGGGGGATTGGGGTGCCATGCATACCAGGATGAGGGATTGAGTGCCATGCATACCAGGATGGGGATGAGGGGTGCCATGCATATCAGGATGGGGATGAGGGCCACGTATAACAGGAAGGAGGGGGCCATATATACCAGGATGGGGGATATTAACAGAATTGGGGGACATTACCCCTATAATTGTGTCAGCAGCAGACCTCTTAACAGTGCATCATGACCACATTTTTTTTTCTATTTTCCTCCTCTAAAATCTAGGTGCGCCTTATGGTATTTCTCCCAGAAAATAATTGCAGTTACACGTTTTGTTATACACATTTTTATTTCCTTTGTGTTGTAATGCAGCGGCTTGCTGCATTGCTAAAATGTCCAGGGGGTGTGTTCTGGCTGACCACGTACCTCCCCTTCAGTTGAGTGATCACATGACTGTGACATCATCACAGGTCCTGTTCGCACAGAAGGATATATAAATCCTGGTAGTTTTAAAACAGGGTGGAAGGCAAGAGGCCTGATCCCTGTGTCTGGGACACCGTTAGCCTTGGAAGGCAAGAGGCCAGGTCCCTGTGTCTGAGACACCATTGGCCCTGGAAGGCATGTGGCCTGGAGACCATGTCTGGGGAGCCTTAAACCACAGCTGTGGCAGAACAGAGCTGAGAGAAGCTGCTAGACCTGGCAAAGGTAAAAACGCTGCTTGATATAGACATTGATATTGTTACCTTGCTGAACGCTGTATCTGGAGCCAAGTGGGCATATCTGCCACTGAAAAGGCTCTAGGATATTACATGTGTAACATGCCTGCGAGCCACTGAGATGGACTATGTTATAAGCAGTTTATGATGTGTAATAAACTGCTGGACTGTAGATTACCAGCAAGCGTTGCATGTGTGCTATAATTGACCCGGTGAAGTGAGTGCCCCTCAACATTATCGATAGCGCTACCCCACAGTGTGTATTGGAACAACACAAAAAGCTGAGAAAAAAACAGGCAAATTGGACATCATTTCACACAAAATCCCAAAAATGGTCCAGACAAAATTGTGGGCACGCTCAACTTAATATTTGTTTACATCCCCTTTGGAATAAATTACTGCAATCAATCGCTTCCTAGAACCATCAACAAGCTTCTTACGCCAAATGGAATTTTGGATCACTCTTCTTGTGCAAACTACTCCAGGTCTCTCATATTTGAAGGGTGTCTTCTCCCAACAGCAATTTTAAGATCTCTCCACAGGTGTTCAATAGGATTTAGATTGTCACTTATTGCTGGCCACTTCAGAACTCTCCAGCGGTTTGTTTCCATCCATTCTTGGGTGCTTCTTGAAGAATGTTTTGGATCATTGTTCTGCTGAAAGACCCAAACCCAGTTTTCTGACACTGGGCACTACATTGCGACTCAAAATCCTTTGGTAATCTTCAGATTTCATGATGTCTTGCACACAGTCAAGGCACCCGGTGCCATGGGCAGCAAAATAACCCCAAAACAACTTTTAACGTCCACCATATTTGACTGTGGTACTGTGTACTTCTCTTTTTGGGCCTCACTCTGTTCTAGGTTAAACAGTAGAATGATGTGTTTTACCAAACAGCTCTGTCTTGGTCTCATCTGTCCACAAGACGCTTTCACAGAAGGATTTTGGCTTACCCACATACATTTTGGCAAACTGCAGTCTAGCTTTTTTTAGGTCTCGGTGTCAGCAGTGGGGTCTTCCAGGGCCTCCTACCATAGCGTTTCATGTCATTCAAATGTCGAGGAAAATTGTTCTATCTGACACTGATGCACCCTGTGCCTGCAGGACAGCTTGAATTTCCTTTGGAACTTGATTGGGGCTGCTTATCCACCATCTGGACTATCCTGTGTTACAACCTTTCATCAATTTTCCTCTGCTGTCCACGTCCAGGGAGATTATCTACAGTGCCATGGGTTGTAAACTTCTTGATTTATGTTGTGCACCGTGAACAAAGGAACATCAAGATCTCTGGAGATGGACTTGTAACTGTCACACAACGGATGGGGGAAGGGAGCCCAGACACTAGGAAAAGGGGAGTGGAGACCCCCTAGGCTGATCTACAATCACCCTGTCTCCCTTATAGACCCTATATTGGTTCCTCACCAATCGCTGCACGCGAACCTAAACCCCATAATTCCCTAGCGTTTTGCCCTGTATAGGGAAGGGGGTGAGCACTAGTCGATCCCCACTAACGACTAAAGACAACAAGGTAGACAAACACGGGGGAAAGTAGCTTAGCTTTTTTTTTTAAAGGTGCCAACAATTTTGTCTGGCCCATTTTGGGGGTTTTGTGTGAAATTATGTCCAATTTGCCTCCCCCCCCCTGTGTTTTTGTGTTGTTCCAATACACACAAATAAAATAAACATGTGTTTAACAAAACTGGTGTAATTGTAATAATTTTCTGGGTGAAATACTTAATTTTCCAGAACAACTTCAAGTGTGCTAACACTTTTGGCCATGACTGTATATATACTGTACTATAAATGTGTAATTGCTCAGGATCTGATCCAGTCACAACAATGATATGAGGGGATCTATGAGCATATTTTTACATTTTTGAGCTGAGACGAGCCCAGAGGAGAGGAGTAGAATTACATGAGCCCCTCCACTATAGTCTATAGGGGGCTTATGAGCCGTCAGTGGCCTCATAGAGAGTATGAAGAGTAAATCTCCATATTCTCTGCCGTTCTCTATAACTTGATATTAGAATGTAGAATATTAGATGATCGGCTTACCTTCCATCAGATCAGGGTTTAGCCCCGGCTGACTGGTCTCGGGGTCAGCGATATTTAGGTTTTTCCCCTCTTCGGAGTCTCCTTCTGATGTTTTCTGATGGATATAATATATACAATTAATATAACATTTCACAAACACTAAATTACCACAAGGCAGGATGGACTAATACTGGATTTACATGATAATTTCAGTATTGGACGGACTATACGCGGCCGCTCCCTCCAGTAAATCCACATTCATACTGTATATAAGGGACTTGTATCTTCCACTGTTTTCTAATATCTTCTATCAGAACTGCAGAATTTACCAGAAGGAAGATTGAGATGATCGAGCGAGACAGAGGTGGAAAAACAAACTCTGCACCGCTGAGTACAGACTACCATCACAGGTGATGGAGCCGCAGAGACAAGCCGCCATAAAAGGTCCTATGTCTGCCTGGAGCGGACAGGGAGGCCTCTAACCTCACGCATCTGACCTTCTGCTATATGACGGTAATCTGGAGAAGATCAGACAACAAGGACATGAGAAATAGAAGATGGTGGATCCTTACCAGACGCTCCAGTGAGTAGGCCGGGTACTCCAGTACAAGCAGGACATTTTGGGCCAGTTGTTTAATAAAGGCCAATTCTCCACTTTGGGATTTGTCTTCAGCCTATAGAAATGAGAATAAACAAGAAAGGAAAATCATTAGAGAACGTGCAGAATGGAGGAGGCCATTTATATCACCGTGTTACTCCACTATCTGCACTACAAGGACTACATGACACCTGACGAGGAACCGGTCGCCTGTAAACCATTATATCTCCACGTCCTCCCTCCATACCCAGTGTATATAAATAACACACATGGCGGCTTAGGACCTGTGGCCACAGCAGCCTTTATTATCTGTACTACTCCAAACACACGGTGACTGCAACAATGACGACCTCGTCATCATATATATAGTACAGTATATACAGTATACATATCTAATCGGGCTAGACCAGAAGAAATCCAACACCTAATTAAGATTTAGACCCTACAAGCACCGCACCGGCACAAGGTATTAATATCTCACATTATTACCTCTATTTGCACAAGACATAAGTCCACTGGTTACATTGTGATGTAGCCAAAGTCACTTTTTTCCTCCCCATCCCTCCATATATATATGTATAAGGGCTGGTTGGATGCAGAAACGTGACACTGCAAAGTGGAGGAATCTCCCCAACCTTCTCTTTTATTGCCCCCCTGCACCTAGCTCCATAACTCCTTCCCATAAATGTATGAGTTATGTACGTCCTTGGGGGTTCTCACAAGTGGAGGGGGCTCCGGAGCGGAGCTTCATAATCACACGGCATATACAGCTATATTATATGGCGGCATCTGTCTCTAACAGCCGCGGACGGCGCTGAGTTCTGGCAGCCATTGTTTTCTATTAACCATTTAAATGGCGCAGTCAATATCTAACAGCAGCATTTATATGGTGCGCACCGGTTTCCGAGCGCTCAGAGTGTTTATCTGGCCTCTACAACTTGATCAAAGGGAACCAGTTACTGTGACAGCTGGGGGTCTGCAGAAGACCCCTGTCACTGTAATTTTGGTCCTCCTGTGAAGCTCAGCCTAAGGCCACGTTCACACCTTCAGTAGTTGATCAGTATTTTACATCAGTATTTGCAAGCCACAACTAGGAGTGGAACAATCAGAGGAGAAGTATAATAGAAACACGTCCCCACTTCTGTATTTATCACCCACTCCTGGTTTAGGCTTACAAATACTGATGTAAAATACTGACCATATACTGAACGTGTGAACGTGGCCGAAGGCAGAGCTTCTAGGAGTATAAGATTTTCACTACGTACTGCAATACTATAATAAAAAAGTCTTAAAAATAAAATATAAATCTAAAAAATATAAAAGTTTAAATCACCCCTCTTTTTCACCATTAAAAATAAAGAAAGGAAAAAATGCACTAAAAAATACTATTAAGATCTGGAATTAATTAACGTGATCAATAAACAAAAAAAAAAAAATTGTTTTCTGACCTCACGTCCAAAAAAATGCTATTATGAGAAATCAAAGCATCATATGTACAGAAAGTTTGTATTAATAAAAACATGTGTACAAAAAAACAAACCTTTCCTTAGCCCCATCGACAGAAAAATAAAAACATTATGGGTCTCTGACTAAAGCAACACAAAGCACCAGATCATCTCACTTGAGATTTTTTTTTACAACTCCTCCCTCAATAAAACAAGCCCATACACGTCTATGTCAAAGCGAAAGCGGAAAAACAGAAAAATCTGTGGTCCTTAAAGGGTTAACCAATCCAATCCCACACATCCCCCCACCCTGTGTCCACAACCTTCCTACCTCTACTTCTATTATTCTACTAACCCTTTGTATCCCACCCTCTCCCTTGTTATGCAGACTTTATACCCTACTTCGGCTCTCCAACTATTCTTATCTGGGTATTTGGTAGAGGTTAACCTTAAACTTGTATTCTATTATTATTATTTTTCTATGATTTGTACAGATTGTCTGCTGCTTACCTGTTGTACTAATGTCCAAATGTTCTCCTGTAAATGCTCAAGATATTCTGAGCTTATTCGACCTTGGTGGTATTTGGTCAGGCAATCTCTCACTAGCTTCATAACCAGCCGGTAAGTGAAGCTGAGGACGCCATCGGGTAGTGGTAGCACAAAGTCAGGTTCATAGGTGGTAAGAATGCCCT
This sequence comes from Phyllobates terribilis, assembly GCF_046119375.1. Classification (NCBI taxonomy): domain Eukaryota; kingdom Metazoa; phylum Chordata; class Amphibia; order Anura; family Dendrobatidae; genus Phyllobates; species Phyllobates terribilis. The sequence goes on from NW_027362763.1 coordinate 166,484,049, forward strand.
GGAGTAGTGCTAACACCTGAAGTCTGTCTGGAGGAATTCCAGACATTTCAAGTAAATCCAATGAAATAGCAAATCAAATCGCAATCAGAATATGACTAGCTATGCAGCTTATCACACACAACAATGACACCAGGGTATCAAAGTGATGATTGGAGTGCAAACACTAGTATAAGTTCTGATGTTTAATTGTGATGTCATAATATAACCTTGTGTTCTAATCTTAAAGGGGCATCTCACTTTATAAGGAAGTTGTCTAGCAACTCTTAAGAAGGCAACAATATAGGCTCAGCATCAATAGTACCGGATGCAAGTGTGGTGGAAAGGGCCATGGGTGCTTTACTTTTCCAATCAGTTATGGTATTTTTATATTGTAAGATAAATTATTTTTATGTGTTATACACAATAAAAATGTAAGCGTTTATTATCAATAGAAATTCAGATTACGGTGCTAAAAGAAGCATCTTTACTGGGAGCAGGGTCAGACTGGGACTGCATACAGCCCTGGCATATGAAGCACACAGACCCATGTTACTCTCCCACATCCACCTCCAAAGATCGGGATCTCTATTACAAATATGACCCTGTCTACCATTGGAGAAAATCCAAATTTACTACTATCAATGATACACATTTATGAGGGAGCCCACTTAGGTCCCTTTATAATATTAATACCTCCTTCTTGGGCCTCCTTATAATAATAATAGTGCCCCTCTGGGCCTTCTTATAATAATAAAAGTACCACTCTGGGCCTCCTTATAATAATAATAATCGTACCCCTCTGGGTCTCCTTATAGTAATAATCGTACCCCTCTGGGTGTCCTTATAATAATAATAGTGAATCTCCTTATAAGGGAATCTGCCAGGAGAATCAACCCTCCTAAACCATCTATACGGGCATTGTGAGGATTCACTCAGGTTGTGCTTGAGGTAGGCGTTAGGCAGTGTTCACACAGGTAGTGCTGTAGTTCAATAAGGCAAGGTTTATTAGCTCCATAATCCCTGGAAGGACTTCATCACAAAATAGCCATGATCCGGCACACAGGTAAAGACAACAGGAAAGTATAGTACATGCAGCAGGTCAATTGTCCGGCAGGCATATGTCCAACTCTCTGCCAAGTATATGTCCAATTCTCCGGTAGTTATACATCCAATGCTCCGGCAGGTGTATGTCCAAAACTATGGCTGGTGTATGTCCAATACTCCGGCAGGTATACGCCCAATACTCCGGCAGGTATACGTCCAACACTCTGGCAGGTAGACGTCCAATACTCCGGCAGGTGTACGAGCAATTCTCCAGCAGATACACGTCCAATAGTCCAGGAGGTAGACGTCCAACACTCTGGCAGGTAGACCTCCAATACTCCGGCAGGTGTACGAGCAATTCTCCAGCAGATACACGTCCAATACTCCAGCAGGTGTACAACCAACAGTCCAGGAGTTAGACGTCCAAAACTCTGGCAGGTAGACGTCCAATACTCCGGCAGGTGTACGACCAATTCTCCAGCAGATACACGTCCAATACTCCAGCAGATGCACGTCCAATACTCCAGCAGGAACACGTCCAATACTCCGGCAGGTACACGTCCACCCACAAATAGGTCAGTATGAGATCTCTCCAGGTATCTCACTGCTGTAGACTGTCCACCTGTAGACTGTTCACCATTGATTGGTCCTTTTTCGCTCCAAGGCCAAAGATTGCTCAGGCCCTCAGCTGACTCCCAGTCACTCTATTCAGAGAGACCCTCATTTTTCTCTCTCCTAACTGCAGCTCACATCTTGGCGTGTTACTCAGGAGCCTCAACACACTCGCCTCTGCTTCAACGTCCCGCAGACTCACTGGCTCACCAGCAGTAACACACGCTGAACCCATTTCCTGCAGGTGCTCTCCTAATCTGGAGAAATCCATGTTTTTCTTATATGTAAATGAGCTGTTAAAATCTATGGGCCAGACATAGATCTCCCTAAGAATCTGCCTTCAGAGATTACTTTCAATGAAACGGGAAGTTACCAGTGTTTTACATGTAGATCAGGAGAGCAGACTGTCAGTCATTACATGTCTCACACTGGTAACACCTCCTTTCATTTAATATAAGCTCTGAAGGCAGATTCTCAGGGAGATCTATGTCTGGCCCACAGATCTTAACAGCTCATTTACATATTAATAAAAATATGTATTTCTCTGGAGTAAATATTGGATCACAGATATCAAGATATCAGTTTATTCAACTTTCTATGACCTACATGACCACTTCCATGCTTCCTTATCTGCAGCTTTCATCACATTACACCTTCAGCTGCTGCAACCATCCCACAAGGGGGCAAACCAGATAGGGTGAGGGTAGGAGCTGATCCCACATCACCTTTATCCTGGTGTTGAGAGGCTTCAGACAAAACTCGGCGAAAGGGAGCCTTAGGCAATGTTCACATGTGTTTTACAGCGTTTTTTTCTGCAGGCAAAACCTGCACTCCTGGGAGTAAAAAAAGTTGCTCACAAAAATCAAGTTTTGTTAAGTTTTTGCTTTTTTTCATGTGTTTTTGCTGCATCTTTGTTGCATTTTTTGCTGTGGATTTTGGTGCGGATTATATGTGTTATTCGTCTATAGTACATGTTTAATAAAGTTGACTTTATTCACCGTATGGTTGTGTATTTTGCAGTGTTTTTGCACTTACTCATTACTTTCTATGGTGAAAAACCACTGAAAAAAAACAAAAAAAGTTGACATACTGCAGATTTTAAAAACATAGCAATTTTCCAATTCAGGAAACAAAACTGCTGCAGAACCCAATGTGTGAACATAGCCTTACAATTCCACAACTTTTCCGTCTTCACTAGAGATGAGCGTTGTTCTACTCGAACTGTTCGCCAATCTCAAATTCAAGCTGTTTTGGGCGGTGTTCGAGCCGTTCGGCGAACACGAACAATTTGAGAAAAATTTGGCTGTTCGAGGTTATGTTCGATAACTGTTCGTGCACCAAAATCATAACTGGATTTTTTCTCAGTAATGATGAAAATTAATGTTAATACGCAGTTTGAGTGTACAGCGGGGTGGGGGGAGGGGCAGGGGATGGATCTCTGCAGGAACAATGAAGATCTCCATTTTTTTTTCTCTTTCCCGCATTTGCAGTGGGGAGGTGCAATCTGTCAGCCTATCAGCAGCGCACATGTAGCACCCTGAGGATTCGGCTGCTACAGGGGTATTGCACCTCAACCCAGAGGTGTGATATTCCACTCCCGGGTAAGGATGGAGTGTGGATCTGAGCTCGGTAGGCTGCATGCACTACACACATCCCATTTCCGAGGAGCAGACCGACGGTACTCCCACTTAGAAATGTGCAGGTACGACCGAGTCTGTTCCTGGCTGGAGTGGGAGGGGGGTGGGACATCCCATGTAGTGTAGGGGCAGATAGGGGGAGCAGTCTGGGTAGTGATAGGAGCTCATTGGGTGCTGGTCACCTGAGCTCACACATAGAGGGATATATAAGGTGGGCACCAACTAGAATCAGGGTCAGTTGTAGAGAACAAGTCAGTTGGAGAGGAGCCTGTCTGATGCAGAGAACAAATCGGCAGAGAGAAGGAAACAGCAGCCCTGGAGAGAGAGAGAGTGGAGCAGAGAAAGACCCAGAGGGGGAAGACTGAAGGGACCCAAGAACCCAAATTAGAGCACCGGGTGAGGAGTCAGCAAAAGGGTACCGGAACCCAAACTGGTGGGGGTAAAAACAATCCCCAGCCAGAGACCGGAGGCCGTGGGCAGCATCTGCCACGGCCACCCACCATATTCACCCCGAAGGCACACCACATGAAGGGTCAGGGAACCCAAGGCCAAGGGTGTCCCAACAGAAGGCCCGAGGGAGCTGGACCTAGGTGGATCACTGGTGGGGACGGCTGAAGAAAGGACAGAGGGAGAGCTCAGGGCCACGCTCCGGACTTGTTTGGGGGTTGGCTGGATCCAGGACCTGGTGGACGCAGCACGGCTCGGGTGGTCACTAGCAGCTGGAGTGACCAGTACAACATCTGCAGTAAGTAAACACCCTTAACTGCACAACCCGACTCTGTCTTCATTGCCGTCTGCACTGCACCACCACAACCCCCATCCTCTGCACCTGTCCCCTCTGAGGCTATACCCCTCCCGTTGGGGGTTATCCCACCAAGCTGCGCACCCACCATCAGCCTCAGCGGACCCTGCTGCAGTGGCGGCCACAGTGACCGCATCACAACGGGTGGCGTAGTCGACACAAAAGAACTCTTAATAACATCTGTAGGACTGCCACATAACACTGAGCTTGACGCCCTGGGCACGGGGCCGGGTCACAGCCGCTCGGAGACTACAACCCCCCATCTGATCCGGTGCCGGGTATTCCCCTCAAAAAGGAATATGTCCCAGGGGGCGCGTCAACTTTGGCGTAGTCGGCAGGATTACGTGCCCGCAACACCCGGGTACTGCGTGCCTGAAGAAAAGTGCAAGTTTACCTCAGAAAGAAGTCTCCCGCCGGCTCCGGAGGGTCCACGTCATCGGACTCCATCACCAGTCGTTTCCCGCCGATTGTCCGCCATTTCCAGCTTGTTCCCGCCATCTGCAGAGTTTCCCGCCACTGGGCGAAGCTTCCCGCCAAAACCGCAGATTTCCCGCCTTGGAAGAGCAGCGGACGCCATTATGGGCGTGCCAAAGGAGGGCAGGAGGCCACCTCCCATCGTGGGCCAGGACAGAAAATGGCGCCAAAAGTGGAAACCGCCCCCACCAACAGAGACTGTGATGTTGGAGGTGTCTGTCAGCGTGAAAGAACTACCCCTGGAGCTGACAGTCACCGAGTTGCCCCGGGACCGCCCTCGAAGTGGGAGGAGACGAAAGAAAAGAACGAAGATGGGTGCCGCTTGGAGCAGTCTGGAGCGAGCGCACCCGGAGGCAAGAGGTCTAACGAAGAATATCGGAGGAGCTCACCCGGAGATGGAGAGAAAGCAGAACAGCACCGGCCCGCTGGCCAGGAGTCTGCTAGAGACCGAGGAAGGAGGGCAGAGCAGCACCGGCCCGCTGGCCAGGAGCCTGCCGGAAGAAGAGCAGAGCAGCACCGACCCGATGGTCAGGAGCCTGCTAGAGTCCACAACCCCGCTAGGTCTAGCGGAGATCTTAGCGCAGCTCCCCCGAGACCGGGAGTGTGCGCAGACTGCCCTGGAGGGCCTCGCACGGAGGATGGCCCGGGTACAGCGAGAGACATTGGCGGAGTGGAGCCGGGAGATGGCCCAGCAAGCTGAAACCAAGACGCAAGCTGAAACCAACACCCGGAGCACGCCAGCCGAGATGAGGAAGGAGACCGCCTCTGAGGATGGCGCGGGAGGACCCAAGGCCGGAGACGGCGCCGAGGAGGGAGCCGAACGCATGGAGGCAGGTAAAGGGGACGCCTATACCCCAAGCCGTGACACCGCTTACCTGGCCCAGCTCCCCGTCGCAGAGCCCGAAAGTCCCCCTGCTGTGCCCGAAAACGCCATGTCACCGACGCAGACTAGGCCCCAACCGGAAGCCGCCGCCGCGACCCCTGTGACGTCACACGCCTCGACCCCGAGCGTGACCAAGCAGGAAGTACCACCAGCCTGGTCGCAAGGCCTAGTACCCCCGGGCGCCGCATCACCAACAGCGCCCCCTACCTCCGCGGAGCCTCCGGCCTGGTCGCAAGGCCAGGTAGCCCAGGGCGCCGCCGTATTAACGGTGCCCTTCACCTTCCAGGTGCCCCAGGCCTGGCCGCAAGGCCTGGGCAACCCGGGCGCCACCACCACCGCGCCCGCACCCGTAAGACCAAGAGTGCCGCATCTGGGAGGAGCCAGAGGACCCGGACGGGTCTGAAGCAACACCATATCAAGAAAAAGCAGGAGGGAGCCGTCGTTGAGGACGGGAGTAGAGACTGTATATAGTTGCCCGTCGGGGCACAGTGAACCGTTGCTGCTAAAATAGTCCCCGTTGGGACCAGTGAACTGTTTACCCGTTAACCCCTTCATCCTACAGGCTGAGGACTGTGAGCAGCCATTCCCTTCCCTCTACCTGGCCGAGGACTGAGAGCGGCCAACTTCCCCTGTAAATAGTTGCGCGTCCTAAAGCGCCCCCTACCGGTTTTATAGGAAAACCATTTTTCTAGAAAGACTGTCGCACTTTACCCGGTCACACGTTGCACAGTGACCGGAGGAGGAGCCAGAGGCGACGAGAATGTTTTATCTGAAAAGTTTTATGCTAATATATGTTGTTTTATATGTTTTATATGTTATGCAAAAATTTGTATGTTTTGGTGTTATGTCTTACAGCCCGAGGACGTGCTGTGATTTACCAGGGGGGAATGTAGCACCCTGAGGATTCGGCTGCTACAGGGGTATTGCACCTCAACCCAGAGGTGTGATATTCCACTCCCGGGTAAGGATGGAGTGTGGATCTGAGCTCGGTAGGCTGCATGCACTACACACATCCCATTTCCGAGGAGCAGACCGACGGTACTCCCACTTAGAAATGTGCAGGTACGACCGAGTCTGTTCCTGGCTGGAGTGGGAGGGGGGTGGAACATCCCATGTAGTGTAGGGGCAGATAGGGGGAGCAGTCTGGGTAGTGATAGGAGCTCATTGGGTGCTGGTCACCTGAGCTCACACATAGAGGGATATATAAGGTGGGCACCAACTAGAATCAGGGTCAGTTGTAGAGAACAAGTCAGTTGGAGAGGAGCCTGTCTGATGCAGAGAACAAATCGGCAGAGAGAAGGAAACAGCAGCCCTGGAGAGAGAGAGAGTGGAGCAGAGAAAGACCCAGAGGGGGAAGACTGAAGGGACCCAAGAACCCAAATTAGAGCACCGGGTGAGGAGTCAGCAAAAGGGTACCGGAACCCAAACTGGTGGGGGTAAAAACAATCCCCAGCCAGAGACCGGAGGCCGTGGGCAGCATCTGCCACGGCCACCCACCATATTCACCCCGAAGGCACACCACATGAAGGGTCAGGGAACCCAAGGCCAAGGGTGTCCCAACAGAAGGCCCGAGGGAGCTGGACCTAGGTGGATCACTGGTGGGGACGGCTGAAGAAAGGACAGAGGGAGAGCTCAGGGCCACGCTCCGGACTTGTTTGGGGGTTGGCTGGATCCAGGACCTGGTGGACGCAGCACGGCTCGGGTGGTCACTAGCAGCTGGAGTGACCAGTACAACATCTGCAGTAAGTAAACACCCTTAACTGCACAACCCGACTCTGTCTTCATTGCCGTCTGCACTGCACCACCACAACCCCCATCCTCTGCACCTGTCCCCTCTGAGGCTATACCCCTCCCGTTGGGGGTTATCCCACCAAGCTGCGCACCCACCATCAGCCTCAGCGGACCCTGCTGCAGCGGCGGCCACAGTGACCGCATCACAACGGGTGGCGTAGTCGACACAAAAGAACTCTTAATAACATCTGTAGGACTGCCACATAACACTGAGCTTGACGCCCTGGGCACGGGGCCGGGTCACAGCCGCTCGGAGACTACAACCCCCCATCTGATCCGGTGCCGGGTATTCCCCTCAAAAAGGAATATGTCCCAGGGGGCGCGTCACACACACGGAGCGAAGTGCTTTTTTTCACACAAGCAAGGGCATGTGTCATTGGCAGTGTATGTCACATGTCCTTGCCCTATAAGACCAAGCCATTTTCCCCGTCGCCACCATTTTCTCACTGTTGCAGCTGCGTGTTAGACGGCACCGCTGTTGCTGTGTGCGCTATACCTTGTTAATTTCAAGCCAATTTTCGCACAAATATACAGATAGCTTGGGAGTAGGGAATAGTTGTGATTGCAGTCCTTTTAAGGACTAGGTTACAGCATTTCCTACGACTTTTATCAGGGAGGTCTGTGCTCTTAAATAGATAGGTTGTGGGAATAAAGACTAATTGTAATTGGAGTCCTTTTCAGGACTAGGTTACATGAGTTCCTATCAGTTTTTGCCAGGCAGGTCTGTGCCAGTGCTGTGCAAGTTTTTTTCACAGCATTTGGCTGAATCTAGCAAAGCTAATCCTTTTTGGCCTATTGCAGAGTGTGTTAGTCAGTGGAGTAGCCTATCTGTGTTGCAAGATATAACACCTGTGTATAGAATACCAATTTTTTTACTGCACCTAGTGAAGTAAAATCTTTTGGGCATAGCATCATTCTATTAGTCCATCTATACTGACCTCCATCAGGTTGCAAACTGAATATAATTTTTTTCTGCATCTAGCTCTGAAAAAATATTTGGGCCTCTAGCAGTGTGTGGGACTTGGTCTATTAGTCCATCTATACTGACCTCCATCAGGTTGCAAATTAAAAATAATTTTTTTCTTCATTTAGCTCTGAAAAAATATTTGGGCTTCTAGCAGTGTGTGGGACTTGTTCTATTAGTCCTTCTATACTGACCTCCAGCAGGTTGCAAATTGAATATAATTTTTTTCTGCATCTAGCTCTGAAAAAATAGTTGGGCTTCTAGCGGTGTGTGGGACTTGGTCTATTAGTCCATCTATACTGACCTCCATCAGGTTGCAAACTGAATATAATTTTTTTCTGCATCTAGCTCTGAAAAAATATTTGGGCTTCTAGCAGTGTGTGGGACTTGGTCTATTAGTCCATCTATACTGACCTCCATCAGGTTGCAAATTAAAAATAATTTTTTTCTTCATTTAGCTCTGAAAAAATATTTGGGCTTCTAGCAGTGTGTGGGACTTGTTCTATTAGTCCTTCTATACTGACCTCCAGCAGGTTGCAAATTGAATACAATTTTTTTCTGCATCTAGCTCTGAAAAAATAGTTGGGCTTCTAGCGGTGTGTGGGACTTGGTCTATTAGTCCATCTATACTGACCTCCATCAGGTTGCAAATTAAAAATATTTTTTTTCTGCATCTAGCTCTGAAAAAATATTTGGGCTTCTAGCAGTGTGTGGGACTTGGTCTATTAGTCCATCTATACTGACCTCCATCAGGTTGCAAATTCAAAATAATTTTTTTCTGCATCTAGCTCTGAAAAAATATTTGGGCTTCTAGCGGTGTGTGGGACTTGGTCTATTAGTCCATCTATACTGACCTCCATCAGGTTGCAAATTAAAAATAATTTTTTTCTTCATTTAGCTCTGAAAAAATATTTGGGCTTCTAGCAGTGTGTGGGACTTGTTCTATTAGTCCTTCTATACTGACCTCCAGCAGGTTGCAAATTGAATATAATTTTTTTCTGCATCTAGCTCTGAAAAAATAGTTGGGCTTCTAGCGGTGTGTGGGACTTGGTCTATTAGTCCATCTATACTGACCTCCATCAGATTGCAAATTAAAAATAATTTTTTTCTGCATCTAGCTCTGAAAAAATATTTGGGCTTCTAGCAGTGTGTGGGACTTGGTCTATTAGTCCATCTATACTGACCTCCATCAGGTTGCAAATTAAAAATAATTTTTTTCTGCATCTAGCTCTGAAAAAATATTTGGGCTTCTAGCGGTGTGTGGGAATTGGTCTATTAGTCCATCTATACTGACCTCCATCAGGTTGCAAATTAAAAAAAAAATTTTTCTGCATCTAGCTCTGAAAAAATATTTGGGCTTCTAGCAGTGTGTGGGACTTGGTCTATTAGTCCATCTATACTGACCTCCATCAGGTTGCAAATTAAAAATAATTTTTTTCTGCATCTAGCTCTGAAAAAATATTTGGGCTTCTAGCAGTGTGTGGGACTTGGTCTATTAGTCCATCTATACTGACCTCCATCAGGTTGCAAATTAAAAATAATTTTTTTCTTCATTTAGCTCTGAAAAAATATTTGGGCTTCTAGCAGTGTGTGGGACTTGTTCTATTAGTCCTTCTATACTGACCTCCAGCAGGTTGCAAATTGAATATAATTTTTTTCTGCATCTAGCTCTGAAAAAATAGTTGGGCTTCTAGCGGTGTGTGGGACTTGGTCTATTAGTCCATCTATACTGACCTCCATCAGGTTGCAAATTAAAAATAATTTTTTTCTGCATCTAGCTCTGAAAAAATATTTGGGCTTCTAGCAGTGTGTGGGACTTGGTCTATTAGTCCATCTATACTGACCTCCATCAGGTTGCAAATTAAAAATAATTTTTATCTGCATCTACAGTACCTCTGAAAAAATATTTGGGCTTCTAGCTGTGTGTGGGACTATTTGTATTAGTCCATCTATACTGACCTCCATCAGGTTGCAAACTGAATATATTTTTTTCTGCATCTACCTCTGAAAAAATATTTGGCCTTCTAGTAGTGTGTCGGACTTTCTCTATTAGTCCATCTATACTGACCTCCATCAGGTTGCAAATTAAAACTAATTTTTATCTGCATCTACAGTACCTCTGAAAAAATATTTGGGCTTCTAGCTGTGTGTGGGACTATTTGTATTAGTCCATCTATACTGACCTCCATCAGGTTGCAAATTCAAAATAATTTTTTTCTGCATCTAACCCAGCCAATAGTTTTGGCCTAATACCACAGTTTGGCCACTCAGCTCTGCTCGGTTACCATCCATTGTTTTTTTGTGCAAACAACTCCAGAGTTGTGAATTAGTTAACCACCAAAATGAGTGGAAAAAGGCCTGCTGCTGGTGGAAAGGGGAATAGGCGTGTTGGGAAGGGGAAAAAAGGTTGTGTCCGTGGGGTAGGTGTTAAAGCAACAGTAACATCTGCAGAAGAAAGACCATCTTCCAGCCAAACTAAAATGTCTACTTCTTTTAGCGGACAATGTGATAAGATCCCTTTCTTACGGCCACGCCAATCGCTACAAATTCCAGATGAGGCACAAAAACAGCAGGTGCTTCAACGGATATCAAGTGCTCCTTTAAGTGGGCTCTCCTCCACATCAACTTCAACATCACAAATACTCCAGTCCTCAAAGGTGTCACCCAAATCGCACTTGCTTCCTCACAGCTCCCAAATCTCCAGCTGCCCGTCTGAGTATGAGGTAGAACAGATGGTTGAGTCTGCAGAGCTGTTTACTCATACTATAGCCTGGGAATCAGAGGTCGACTCCAACGCTTCTGTGAATCCAGACGAGGAAATGATCTGCACTGATGCCCAGAATCTTTATGAGTCGGATCCAGGACCAGACGCAGAAGGTTCTGACCATAATGTAGACCCTCATTCCCAAACTGTAACTCCTGTTGGTGGAGACAATGAGGAAGACGATGATAAGACTCAAATACCTGATTGGAGCGACAACTTTAGTTTTTTGTCAGGGCAGGAACAGGTTGGCTCTGAGGACGACGGGTGTGATAACGCACAGGGTGATGATGATGAGGTCGGAGATCCCACTTACTGTCAACCCACAGTCAGCCAAGAGATGAGGTCAGCAGAGGAGGTGGAGGAAGTGACGACGAGGTCAGGTTGCGCCTTCCTGGACAGAGACGTAGTACTGGAAGCACGTCAACAACTGCATCCTCAAACACAACTCTGCCTCTCACCACAAGTCGTGGTGGCTCTTCAGGTCGCATGGGTGCTAAGCCTTGCATAGCCTGGGCATTTTTTCAGATCGATAAAGATGACCCAACTCGTGTTATCTGTAACATTTGTCAGCAAAAGCTAAGTAGAGGCCAAAAAATACATAGTTTGAGTACTTCATGCATGAACCGGCACATGGACATGAAGCATAAGTTGCAGTGGGAAGCTCAGTGTGCTACAATGCGGCCTAGCCGGCCGGGCCAATCACCGTCTGCCATATCTTGTGCATCCGCGGCCTCTTCATCCTCTGTGACTGGGGGGACAGCAGTCACACCTGTTTTGGGGCGCAGACCTGCCACCTCTTTACCCGCAACAGCCAGCGTGATTGGCAGGTCATCATTTTCTTTGGAGGTGGTAACACCAGCTGGTGTTGAGCGCTGTCCGACATCGATAGCACCACCTTTGGATCAAGGCAACCTAACATGTCCGCCTGCATCTTCCTCACAGACTGGCAGTTTGCCGGGGACACCCTTATCAACCCCGTCTAAGCACAATAGCCAGCCCTCGGTCCCTCAGATGTGGACAAGTAAAAGACCATTTCCTCCTAGCCATGAGAAAGCTAAGAGGTTGAATTTCACCATCTGCAAGCTCTTGGCTACAGAAATGCTGCCTTTCCGCCTGGTGGACACAGAGGATTTTCGAGACCTTATGTCCGTCGCAGTGCCCCAGTACCAGATGCCCAGTCGGCACTACTTCTCAAAGAAAGGTGTGCCTGCGCTCCACCAGCATGTCGCACACAACATCACCGCTTCTTTGAGAAACTCTGTGTGTGACAGGGTGCATTTCACCACAGACACTTGGACGAGTAGGCATGGACAGGGGCGTTACATGTCGCTGACTGGGCACTGGGTAACTATGGTGACACCAGGACAAGGGGCTGCTGTCCAAGTCTTGCCGTCCCCATGAGTTGTGCGTCAATCCTCTTTATGTCAAAGTTCCTCCACTGCTTCTGCCTCCTCAACCTCCTCTCGGTCTTCCACCTGCACCCAAAGCCTGTCTGGTCATGCCACAAGCTTTCTAACTGCGCAGAAGGGATCCTGCACACCTCCTTACTATGCTGGCAGTAGGGCTCAACGTCATCAGGCGGTTTTTACATTGAAATGTCTGGGAAATGTGAGTCACACAGCTGAGGAGTTGTGGTCAGCTCTGGAGAACCAATTTCATGAATGGTTGTCTCCACTGGACCTGAAACCAGGGAAGGCCGTGTGCGACAATGCTGCAAACCTGGGTGTGGCCCTTCGCCGGGGCAATGTCACACACGTGCCTTGTATGGCTCACGTGTTGAACCTGGTTGTCCAGCAATTTTTAGCCCACTATCCCAGACTAAATGGCCTTCTGCAGAGGGCACGGTCGCTGTGTGCTCACTTCCGCCGTTCGCATCCCGCAGCTCAGCGACTTACATCTCTACAGAAGTCGTTGGGCCTGCCACTTCACCGGCTAAAATGCGATGTGCCTACCCGGTGGAATTCAACTCTGCACATGTTGCAGCGACTGTGGCAGCACCGACAAGCCCTGGTGCAATACGTTCTGACGTATAGCCTGGGCCAACGAGATTCAGAGGTGGGGCAAATCACGCTGGAGGAGTGGTCTCAGATCAGGGACCTATGCACCCTTCTGCACAGTTTTGAAATGGCGACGAAGATGTTTAGTGCTGACGATGCCATTATCAGCATGACTATTCCGGTGATTTACATGCTGGAGCACATGTTAAACAGAATTCGGAGTCAGGTGGTGGCACAAGAGGAGGTGGAGGAAGTAGAGGAGGAGGAGTTGTATGCGGAAGGGCTAACATCTGCAAGGTCCAGACGGTCGGCAGCACCAAGGCGGCAGGCATGTGAGGGTGGGGGAGATGGTTTTACCAGGGCGCATGGTAGCAGCCAAACTAGTGAGGAAGGTGCAGGAGCCCAGGAAGAAGTGGAGGACGAACTGATGGAAGACTCATCAGATGAGGGAGACCTTGATCACATTTCTGTTGTGCGAGGTTGGGGGGAGAGGACAGAGGAAGGAAGCATGATTGTTACCTCGCCACCAACACAACAGGGACTTGGTGCTCCTGGATGCGCAACACACATGAGTGCCTTCTTGCTGCACTACCTGCAACATGACCCTCGAATTGTGAGAATTAGAAATAATCCTGACTACTGGGTTGCCACACTGTTAGATCCCCGGTACAAAAGTAAATTTGCAGAAATTATTCCTGCCATAGAAAGGGATGCACGCATGCAGGAGTATCAGCAGAGACTGTTGCAGAATCTTACATGTGCTTTTCCACAAAATACCAGTGGTGCACGTAGTGAATCTCACAGTTCCAACTTGCCAACCGTGGGACCGTCAAGTGTTCAGCACTCAAACCGTAACAGAACCACAGTATTTGCTGGTAACATCAATTTTGCGGAATCATTTCACCACTTTTTTAGCCCATCCTTTGCAAGGCCACAGGAGACAAGAAGTCTGACACATAGTCAACGCCTAGAGACGATGGTACAGGAGTATCTCCAAGTAAACATTGAAGCCACGACTGTGTCACTGGACCCTTGCTCTTTTTGGGCTTCCAATCTGGTTAAATGGCCGGAGCTAGCCACTTACGCCTTGGAGATCTTGTCATGCCCCGCAGCCAGCGTTCTGTCTGAACATGTGTTCAGCGCTGCTGGTGGTGTGCTGACAGATAAGCGCACGCGGCTCTCCACTGATAATGTAGACAGACTCACGTTCATAAAGATGAACAAATCATGGATCCGAAACGACTTTTCTACCCCTGTGTCATCCTGGGGAGAGTAAAAGCTTGATGATTGGTTAAAATCACCCTACCAACCATTTTAAGCTTTCAAATTACTAATCATGTTTATCTGTATCTTGACTGGAAAATAATTTGGGCTTTGTAGCAGTGTGCAGCACTGATCCTATTAGGCCATCTATACTAAAGCTTCACCAGATTTAAAATTAAAAATAATTTTTAGCTGCATCTAGCCCGGAAAATAATTTTGGGGCTCCGAGATGCGCAAGGCACATAAGTGCCTTCTTGCTGCACTACCTGCAGCATGACCCTCATATTGTCAGAATTCGAAGTAATCATGACTACTGGGTTGCCACACTCTTAGATCCCCCAAACTTTTCGATCAACCTTTTCATTTTAATAAAGACCAAAAAAATGGTCATTTTTGAAATTATAAGCATTAGCAGGTTGTTAGAAACTGAAATCAAACAGTTTTCAACTCAAAACTTTATTCTAGGTGATGTTACATTTTCACATAGGACCCCTTGTTCGAAAGGAGCTTCTGAACTCTCTCGTCCATTGAATTTGTCAGGTTTTGGATGGTTTCTGCTTCAATTGTTTTGCATGAGGACAGAATACCCTCCCAGAGCTGTTGCTTAGATGTGAACTGCCTCCCGCCATCATAGACACTCCTTTTAATGATGCTCCAAAGGTTCTGAATGGGGTAGAGGTCAGGGGAGCATGGGGGTCACACCATAAGTTTGTCCCCTTTTATGCCCATATCAGCCAGAGATGCAGATGTTTTATGTGCAGCATGAGATGGTGCATTATCATGCAGAAAAATGATCTTGCTGTGAAATACACGGTTCTTCTTCTTGAACCATGGCAGGAAGTGCTGTTTGAGAAAATCCACATACATTATGGAGTTCATCTTTAGCGCCTTCAGGGATCCTAAAGGGGCCGACAATCTCTCTCCCCATGATTCCAGCCCAAAACATTACTCCACCTCCTCCTTGTTGGCGCTGTAGCCGTGTTTGTGTGGGGTGTCCATCAACCAGCCATCCTCCACTCCATCCATCTGGACCATCGAGCGCTGCACGGCACTCATCCGTGAACAAAACAGTTTTGAAATCAGTCTTCATGTAATGTTTGGCCCACTGGAGCCGTTTCTGCTTGTGTGAAGTGGATAGAGGAGGTCGACAGGATGGCGCATGCACAGCTGCAAACCTCTGAAGGACCCTGCATCTTGTTGTTCGGGGGACGTTGGAGGCACAAGCAGCTTCAAAAACTTGTCTGCTGCTATGACAAGGCTTTTTTGCCGCTGCTCTTTCAACCTGACGTAATTGCCTGTAGGAAAGAGTCCTCAATTTGCCCTTATCAGCACGCACACGTGTGTACTGTGAATCAGCTACATACTTCTTGATTGCCAAGACACTTCATCCTGATCATCGCACAATGTTGATTGTAGTCATGCCTTGACCTAAACACTCCACAATTTGTTGCTTCTCAGCAGCCGACACATCCTTTTTCTTTCCCATTTTGGCAGAAAATGTAGGCTGCTTAATAATGTGAGAGAGCCTTCTTAAGTAGTCTTGCCTTTCATTGGACACACCTGCCAAACTAATTAGCACAGGTGTCTGCAATTGCTTACAGTGATATAAAGAGCCCTGACACACATTACCATCAATGAGTTTAACTGACAAACAAACAAATTCTTCCCTTATCACTCCTAAACACTTTTTGTATAATAATTTGGAACGCAGTGTACATGTGCTTTTCCACAAAACACCAGTGGTTCACGTAGTGAATCTTACAGTTCTAACTTGCCAACCGTGGTCTGTATGGAGTTGTTCAATAAAGGGCCCAAAATTAAGATAACATAGATGGGAGAGGTCTCTATGAATAGGAATTCCTAAGTATTTGATACCCTGTGAGGGCCAGGCAAAGGGAAAGTTGGACTGGATGGAATCCTATATGGATTTGGGGAGGGAGACATCGAGGGCCTCAGACTTCGCTGCATTGATTTTAAAATTTTACCATGTAACAAAGTGATCTATTTCAGCCATAACAGCATGGATGGATATATGTGATTGAGTGATATATACTAGGACATCATCAGCAAATAGAGAGCACTTGTACTCGGTGCCTCCCACCTCAATCCACCTAATATTGGGGTTATGGCGAATTGATGAGAGCAGGTGCTCCGTCACTAGGATGTATAAGAGAGGGGACAGAGGACATCACTGCCTTGTCCCATTGGTGATTGTGAAAGGTGATGAAAATGTTCTGACGCACCCCCTGGGCCTTGGGACACCCGGAGCCGGACCCTTTTTGGTGGATGCTGGTGGTTGCAGTCTTCGTGGCGGCGACCCAGTTCCGTGGCTCAGGGCGGTCAAACCAGTGGCGGAACTATTTATGTGGTTTTCATGTTTAAATGTCCGACTACGCCACCCGTGGATTGCGGTCAGAGTGAACCGCCGCTACAGGGCAGACCACTGAGGCTGGTGTTGTGGGTGCAGCAGAGCGTAGCATAACTCCCCACGGGAGGAGTATAGCCTCAGGGCAGTGTATGCGGAGGATGGGGGTGATGGTGCAGGGCAGCAGCAGTAACGACACGGAGTCAGTGATGCAGTTCAGGGCCTTTACTCACAGTTCTTATTATCCAGACCACGTCTGCAGGTAACGGCTGCCCACGTCGTACTGTGCTCACCAGGTGAGGGGCTCAGACAACTCCCAGATAACTTTGGAGCACTTCACAGGACCCCCTTTGTGTGTCCTTTGTCTGGCCTTTCTTACCAACACTTCTGTCCGGCTGCCTCGGGCCTCCTCTTGGTAAACTTGGCGCCAGTTTCCCTGACCCTATGTGGTGCCTTCCTAGCGGGTGTAGCGAGGGGCTGCGCCACATAAAATGTCAGAGCCTCCGGTTTCTAGCTGAGGGTCGTTTCCTGCCTCCACTAGTTCGGGGACCGGTCTCCCCCTTTGGCCTGACCCCTCCACGCAGGTGGATTCGGGCGTGCGGTGGCGACTCGCCCGTCCGCACCCCTGGGATCCCTTCATTCCTCGTTCCTGGAGCCTTCTCCGCTCCTCTTCCTTCCTTCTCCCTCTTCCAGGCCTGGGCCTCTGTTACTAGGCCCGCCTCCGGAGCAGAGCTCATGCAGAGCCCCTGCTCCCTGCCACTTCTGCTCAGACTTCTCTGCACTGAACTAAGATGGTGCCCACCTTTTATACTCCCTTCTCAATGCACCCAGGAACTGCTTCCTCCCTGCTCCTGCACTACAGGGTTCCCCTTCCTCAGTGTTCCCTCCCCCCACTCCAGCCAGGGACAGGGACTGTCGTGCCCATCTCAGGGGCATATTGGTCGCCCTGCCCCACGGCAATGTGGTGTAATGCATGCAGGTGTCGGGTCCTGATCCACACTCCATCCTTACCTGAGAGTGAGATATCACACCTCTGGGTGAGGTGCAATACGTCTGTAGCAACCGAGCCCTCAGGGTGCTACAGTTCCATTTATCTTCAGCCTAGGTGACGTATTGCGATACAGGGCCGTGATTTTGGCTATAAAAGGGTCCCCTAGACCCCTACCCCAAGCTTTTTAAGAGAATCATATATGGCGTGCCAGGAGACTCTATGGAATGCTTTCTCAGCATCCAACGAGAGTATCTAATTACAAATTTTTAACTGCATCTAGCCCAGGAAATACTTTGTGCCTAGTAGCAGTGTCTGCTAGTGAGCGGATTATCCCGGCTGTTAAGCAAGCTGCACCACCAGTAGTTTAGACACTTAATTTTTTCAAAGGAAATGCTTCGGGACCATGGGATACTTAGTGAAGAGCATCAGGAGGCACCCCAAGGCATAGGGGCTGGGACTGGTAGTAGGATGCCTTGCGGTGGACAGCCGAGCTCGATCCTTATAAAAGCTTTTTAACTGCAGCAGCTTTAGTGGACGCTACTGGAGCTGGAATTACCGCGGCTGCTGGCATGAGACTTGCCCTCCAATAGATCCTTGTAAATGGATTTAAAGTGTATTCATTCAAATTAGAGAGACAATTTAAATTAAAAAGCTTAGAGCTGCCTCCACCACAGGGGGGCTCGCTCGACCCACCAGCGGACAGGCACCAGTATTGGGAGAGGGGGGCTGGCCGTCAGGGTTCACCGCGGCTCTGGCACAAACCCGGCGACACGGAGGTGGCACGGGCAGGAGCGGACTGGCCGTGTCGGCTTCTCACTTTTTGGATTTTAGAAGAGCATGACATGCCTATGTGGCACCCCAGGGGTCTGGTTTTCCACAGTAATGTAATGTTATGTCTGAGAGCAGGTGGGAGGTCCTTTGGTCAGGGATCCTGTGCATGCCACACCTCCTGCCCAGTCTTGGGAGGGGAAGGACTTCCCCTATATAAACCTGGGGCTGAGGCAGGGTAGGGAGTTCTGAGAGGAGAAGACAGGGAGCAGAGCTGCTCTATGGGCTCTGCTCCACAGGCAGGCCCTGTCCTGGGGCCTGAGCCTGGAGACAAGGAGAGTGGAGAAGAGAAGCAGCATAGGAAACAGCAGAGTTACAAGGAGTCAGGGGCTGGCAGCTACAGAGCTCGCCCTGACTAAGAAGATTCTTTACCGGACCCGGAGTCCGAGGCTGTGGGGACTAAATCCTCCCCAGCAGCAGAATCCGTCGGGCAGGGGATTTCAGGTCCTCTGGCCCAGAAGCCTGAAGGCACGGTCACACGCGTGGGACCAGCACCGCCATCGTGGAGCGGAAGCCATTAGAAGGCCCCGAGTCACCGGCCATACGGGTGAGCACCACACGGTACACTCAGGGACGTGGGCTACTTACATCAGCTTCTAGCAAGGTAGCCAGAAGAGTACAGTCAGTTTGGGAGGCCTACAACTACGCCTGGCCAGGGGAGATCCCATCTGCTCAAAGACTGACCAGGCCCCGTTTGCTAGCAAGTACTCCGGGAGGGTCTGTCGTTGTTACCAGTAAAGACCCTGAACTACACCGTACCGTCTCTGAGTGGTTCCTGCTACCCCCATCATCCACGTCGGCTGCCCTGAGGCCATACCCCTCCCGTTGGGGGTTATACTATCACGCTGCACAATCCTACCACCGGCCTCAGCGGTCTGCCCTGCAGCAGCAGCTTCCTGGCTGCACTCAACGGGTGGCGTAGTCATCAACTATTTACTACTAATAGACTGCCGTCTAGTTTGACTCCCTGGGCACGGACCGGGTCACCGCCACGAGATTACAACCCTCCACGGATCCGGCTCCGGGTAAGCTCCCGCGTGCGCACCGCAGCGCGACACAGGCCCAGGGGCGCGTCAACTTTGGCGTAGTCGGCAGGATTTCGTGCCCGCAACCACCGGGTACTGCGTGCCTGAAAAAGAGACTTTTCAAACTTACCAGTGGTGAAGATTCCCGCCATCTGTGAAGATTCCCGCCATCCGTGGAGTTTTCCCGCCATCCGGCGCCATCTTCTGCCTTCTTCCCGCCATCCGAGGAGTTTTCCCGCCATCTGGCGCCATCTTGGAGACGCCGCGCGGGAAGAAGATGGGCGTGGACTCCGAAAGCGCGCGAGAACTGAAGCCCCGCCTCACGTCCGGACGTTGCGTAAGGTCCTGGAAGGAGCCCAGCAGACGCCGACGTCACAGGAGCGCGACGCCAGGTCCTCTACCCCGACGATTGACTGCGGAGCCGCGGCCTACGGAAGAGGATCTCCGGAAGGTAGGCCACGGTCCACTAGGGGGGAGGAGGACACCAGGAACGGACAGCAAGATGGCGGACCGGCAGCAGACTAAGCTGCCCAGCATCGGCAGTGCCCCAGTCGTCGCCGGCCCCGACCAGCGCCGGGAGAAGACGCGTGACGCAGGAGCGGTCGCGGGAGCAGGTAAGAGGAGTCTCCCTGTCCCGGACGCTGCCAGCGTCAACCTGCTCCCGGGCCCCCTGGTGGAGCCGCCGATTTCGGGCGCTGCAGACACCGACCTGCTCCAGCCCCCGCAACAAGCCCTGCGGCCAAGCCCTCCAGCCCTGGGCACTACCACCACCAGCCCGCGCCCAGGCCCAAAGTTGCACCCTCTGACCCCGGGCGTCATCAACGGCGACCCTCTCCACGCCTGGTCGCAAGGCCTGAACTCCCCAGGTGCAAAAGGACTGTACGCCCTCCACGTTAACCAAGGAGGAGCTGCAGTACTACCAATACGAGGAAAGCCAAGAGGACCCGGACGGGTCTGAAGCCTACACACAAGAAGGAGCAGGAGGATGCCGTTACTGAAGTACGGTAAAGGGGAACTGTACATAGTTACCCGTAGGGGTACTTGTGTTGCTAATTAAAATATGGTCCCCGTTGGGACAAGTGTGAACTGTTCCCGTGTGTCCCCTATCCTTAACCAGGCTGAGGACTGTGAGCAGCCATCCCATCTCCCCACAGGCTGAGGACTGTGAGCAGCCAATCCTTATCCCCACTGGCCGAGGACTGAGAGCGGCCATATCTTGTAAATATTATGTGTTTCCAGTTATTTATAGGAGTCCTTGGTGGATTTACCGGGAATCCTTGTACATAGTTGGAGCGTAACCCAGGATGGACTAAAAGACTGTTAAGGACTCGGGGTAGGACAGACCCCTACCTGGTTACGTCTCCCTGTTTTGGTGAAATGGACACCTTGCTTTCTTCAAAGACTGCACCCGGTTACGGACACGCCGTGACCAGCTTTATGCGTTTCCTTATTGTAATGTTATTGTTTATACTTTGTTATGTTACAAAAATGTGTTTAGTCCCGGAGTACTAAATTTCACTAGGGGGGAATGTGGCACCCCAGGGGTCTGGTTTTCCACAGTAATGTAATGTTATGTCTGAGAGCAGGTGGGAGGTCCTTTGGTCAGGGATCCTGTGCATGCCACACCTCCTGCCCAGTCTTGGGAGGGGAAGGACTTCCCCTATATAAACCTGGGGCTGAGGCAGGGTAGGGAGTTCTGAGAGGAGAAGACAGGGAGCAGAGCTGCTCTATGGGCTCTGCTCCACAGGCAGGCCCTGTCCTGGGGCCTAAGCCTGGAGACAAGGAGAGTGGAGAAGAGAAGCAGCATAGGAAACAGCAGAGTTACAAGGAGTCAGGGGCTGGCAGCTACAGAGCTCGCCCTGACTAAGAAGATTCTTTACCGGACCCGGAGTCCGAGGCTGTGGGGACTAAATCCTCCCCAGCAGCAGAATCCGTCGGGCAGGGGATTTCAGGTCCTCTGGCCCAGAAGCCTGAAGGCACGGTCACACGCGTGGGACCAGCACCGCCATCGTGGAGCGGAAGCCATTAGAAGGCCCCGAGTCACCGGCCATACGGGTGAGCACCACACGGTACACTCAGGGACGTGGGCTACTTACATCAGCTTCTAGCAAGGTAGCCAGAAGAGTACAGTCAGTTTGGGAGGCCTACAACTACGCCTGGCCAGGGGAGATCCCATCTGCTCAAAGACTGACCAGGCCCCGTTTGCTAGCAAGTACTCCGGGAGGGTCTGTCGTTGTTACCAGTAAAGACCCTGAACTACACCGTACCGTCTCTGAGTGGTTCCTGCTACCCCCATCATCCACGTCGGCTGCCCTGAGGCCATACCCCTCCCGTTGGGGGTTATACTATCACGCTGCACAATCCTACCACCGGCCTCAGCGGTCTGCCCTGCAGCAGCAGCTTCCTGGCTGCACTCAACGGGTGGCGTAGTCATCAACTATTTACTACTAATAGACTGCCGTCTAGTTTGACTCCCTGGGCACGGACCGGGTCACCGCCACGAGATTACAACCCTCCACGGATCCGGCTCCGGGTAAGCTCCCGCGTGCGCACCGCAGCGCGACACAGGCCCAGGGGCGCGTCACCTATATCTGTGTCTCCCCCTCCTTTTACTCCTCCACCTCTTTTATTTTCGCATGACTATATGTACTTGTCACTTTTCCATGTGTTAGTTATGTCTTCTGAGCAGTTTGTCAGCTTTTGGACACCTTTGAAGGTGTTTTCTATGTGTTTCTATGTGTTTTTGTTTGCCTGCCATTGGTTTTAACGGTGTTCGAAGGTGTTCGACGAACAGTTCGACGAACAATTCGGCGAACACACGGGTGTTCGACGAACCGAACCGAACTCGAACACTACGGGGGTGGCTCAACACTAGTCTTCACACTGAAAAGCTTCAAGAAAAGATGAGTGATTTTGTTGTGACGGACATTAATTGTTAACAAATGAATAGACCAAGGAAACATAGAAGCATTTGGATCAAATATGATAAATACTTTTATGCCCAAAAAGTATTCTCGGAGTAATACCTTTATTGGCTAACCAGGGAAAAAAAAAATATTTGCTGGCTTTCAGGGCACAGAGGCTGCTTCGTCAGGCAGGATTAGAAATTAATTAGTAAGACAAGAGCACAACATCTAAGAGATATTACAACAGGACGTTTGTTCATGAGGCTAACACGTGACCATAATATAATTTTTTATTGTACATCTATAGAATATGATAAAAGACGTCACAAAAAAGGTCAGGTAATTATTAGTGTTGAGCGAGCATGCTCGACACTGCTCGTTACTCGCCCGAGCATCATGCTACTCGGGATGTTCGGCGAGCACCGAGCATTTCTGGGTTACTCGGGCGGTAGCTCGGGCCTCCGCCCTGCATGTTTGTCTCTCTTTAGAGAGCCAATGAACATGCAGGGATTGCCAGCCAGTCACTGTAATGCCGCAGCCATGTTGTTTGTGGGCATTACAGTGATTGGCTGGCCACACAGCGTCACCTCGAGTATTTAAAACCGGGCGCCGCCATCTTGGACACAGTCGCTCCGGATCAGACGGTGTAGGGAGAGTGCTGCTGAGTTAGGGAGAGATATATAGTGCGAAATAGGTAGTGTAGGGTCTCTAAAGCCTGCCAGATCAAACAAACAGTCCTTCTCAGGACTAATATTCATCCCAGATATCAGGCAGGCAGGCAGGCTGTATAGGAGACACAGTGGTTATACCAGCAAACGCTGCATTACAGTCCTTTGAGCTCCTGTTGGTCAAATTGCTAGACTTATCACTCCGGTCTCAGGGGCCAGGAAAAATCTTTTTTTTTTCATCTAAATCCTGTATTTATTTATTTTTCCTCAGTCAGACTGTCCAAAACCTTTGGGTATCCCCCCCCCCCCGAAAAAAAATTGAGTGTGTCTGTGACTGTTCAGACACCAATATATCTGTTTAAAAGAGTCTGGTGTAGGCCAGAAAAATAGAACTGTGGTTTTGCAGTTCCATGGGTCAAATCTCTGTATTATCCTGTTTTTTCATTTTTTGCTGAAAAAAAAACTGTACTAGTGTCTCCCTGACTGGTCAGAAACCAATATATCTGTTTAAAAGAGTCTGGTGTACACCAAATAACTATAACTGTGGTTTTGCAGTTCCACGGATCAAATCTCTGTATTGTCCTACTTTTGGCATTTTTTGCCATAAAATAAACTATAATAGTGTCTCCCTGACTGGTCAGACACCAATGTATCTGATTAAAAGAGTCTGGTGTACGCCACATAACTATAACTGTGGTTTTGCAGTTCCACGGGTCAAATCTCTGTATTATCCTGCTTTTGGCATTTTTTGCCGTAAAAAAAAAACTGTAATAGCGTCTCCCTGACTGGTCAGACAACAATATATCTGTTTAAAAGAGTCTGGTGTAGGCCAGAAAAATAGAACTATGGTTTTGCAGTTCCATGGGTCAAATCTCTGTATTATCCTGTTTTTGGCATTTTTTTGCCATAAAAAACTGTAATAGTGTCTCCCTGACTGGTGAGACACCAATATATCTGTTTAAAAGAGTCTGGTGTGCGCCACATAACTATGACTGTGGTTTTGCAGTTCCACGGGTCATATCTCTGTATTATCCTGCTTTTGGCATTTTTTCCCGTAAAAAAAAAACTGCAATAGTGTCTCCCTGACTGGTCAGACACCAATATATCTGTTTAAAAGAGTCTGGTGTAGGCCAAAAAAATATAACTGTGGTTTTACAGTTCCACGGTCAAATCTCTGTACTATCCTGTTTTTGGCATTTTTTGCCGTAAAAAAAAACTGTAATAGTGTCTCCCTGACTGGTCAGACACCATTATATCTGTTTAAAAGAGTCTGTTGTACACCACATAACTATAACTGTGGTTTTGCAGTTCCACGGGTCAAATCTCTGTATTATCCTGCTTTTGGCATTTTTTGCCATAAAATAAAGTATTATAGTGTCTCCCTGACTGGTCAGACACCAATATACCTGTTTAAAAGAGTCTGGTGTAGGCCAGAAAAATATAACTGTGGTTTTGCAGTTCCACGGGTCAAATCTCTGTATTATCCTCTTTTTGGCATTTTTTGCCATAAAAAAAAGCTGTAATAGTGTCTCCCTGACTGGGCAGACGCCAATATATCTGTTTAAAAGAGTCTGGTGTAGGCCAGAAAAATATAACTGTAGCTTTGCAGTTCCACTGGTCAATTCACTGTATTATCCTGCTTTTGGAACTTTTTTGCCGTATAAAAAAACTGTAATAGTGTCTCTCTGACTGGTCAGACAAGAATATATCTGTTTAAAAGAGTCTGGTGTACGCCACATAACTATGACTGTGGTTTTGCAGTTTCACGGGTCAGATTTCTGTATTATCCTGCTTTTGGCATTTTTTTCCGCAAAAAAAAACCTGTAATAGTGTCTCCCTGACTGGTCAGACACCAATATATCTGTTTAAAAGAGTCTGGTATACGCCACATAACTATAACTGTGTTTTTGCAGGTCCACGGGTCAAATCTCTGTATTATCCTGCTTTTGGCATTTTTTGCCATAAAAAAAACTGTAATAGTGTCTCTCTGACTGGTCAGACAAGAATATATCTGTTTAAAAGAGTCTGGTGTACGCCACATAACTATGACTGTGGTTTTGCAGTTCCACGGGTTAGATTTCTGTATTATCCTGCTTTTGGCATTTTTTGCCATAAAAAAAACTGTAATTGTTAGAACCCTCCTGTTAGTTTTTTCTATTTTGCTGGTCACATGACTTTTTGCCTATTTAATCCAGCTCCGCCCTCCTGGCCTTGCTGGACTTCAGTGTTTCATTTACTCTTAAGCTAGCCAGGTGCCTTGTACCTTACTCTGTAGTTTGCTTGGTCTTTTGACCACTTGAACTTCTGTTTGTTTGTTTGTCTTTTCTCTGCTACATTTCTGCTAGGAGGTGTCCAACTATATCCCAGTCCTTAGTTCTTGTAGGGACCCCTCCCTTATATCTATAGGTCTGCGTTCAGACTAGCCGAGGACTTAGGCGGGTCTGTTCACAAGGAACAGGTCCCCCGCTGCATCGTAGGGAATCAGCTTAGTCCTATTGTAGGGACAGTTTTCCTATCTTTCCTTAGTGTTTGTAGCAGTTCATAACAGTAATAGTGTCTCCCTGATTGGTCAGACACCAATATATCTGTTTAAAAGAGTCTGGTGTACGCCACATAACTACAACTGTGGTTTTGCAGGTCCACGGGTCAAATCTCTGTATTATCCTGCTTTTGGCATTTTTTGCCGTAAAAAAAACTGTAATAATGTCTCCTTGACTGGTCAGACACCAATATATCTGTTTCAAAGAGTCTGGTGTACACCACATAACTATAACTGTGGTTTTGCAGTTCCACGGGTCAAATCTCTGTATTATCCTGCTTTTGGCATTTTTTGCCATAAAATAAAGTATAACAGTGTCTCCCTGACTGGTCAGACACCAATATATCTGTTTAAAAGAGTCTGGTGTACGCCACATAACTAGAACTGTGGTTTTGCAGTTCCACGGGTCAAATCTCTGTATTATCCTGCTTTTTGCATTTTTTGCCATAAAAAAAAACTGTAATAGTGTCTCCCTGACTGTTCAGACACCAATATATCTGTTTAAAAGAGTCTGGTGTTGGTCAGAAAAATATAACTGTGGTTTTGCAGTTCCACGGGTCAAATCTCTGTATTATCCTGTTTTTGGCATTTTTTGCCATAAAAAAAACCTGTAATAGTATCTCCCTGACTGGTCAGACATCAATATATCTGTTTAAAAGAGTCTGGTGTAGGCCAGAAAAATATAACTGTAGTTTTGCCGTTCCACTGGTCAATTCTCTGTATTATCCTGCTTTTGGCACTTTTTTGCCGTAAAAAAAAACTGTAATAGTGTCTCTCTGACTGGTCAGACAACAATATATCTGTTTAAATGAGTCTGGTGTAGGCCAGAAAATTAGAACTGTGGTTTTGCAGTTCCACTGTACTAATCTCTGTATTATCCAGCTTTTGGTATTTTTTCTGTAAAGAAAAACAGTAATAGTGTCTCACTGATTGTTCAGACACAAATATATCTGTTTGAAAGATTCTGGTGTATGCCACATAACTATAACTGTGGTTTTGCAGTTCCATGGTTCACATTTCTGTATTATCCACTTTTGGGCCTTTTTTACATAAAAAAAAACAGTTTGAGTGTGTCGCTGACTGTTCAGCCCCAAATATATCTATTTAAAAAAGTCTGGTATACGCCAGTAAATTAGAACTTTGGTTTTGCAGTTCCACGGTTCAAATCTCTGTATTATCCAGCTTTTGTTTTTTTTCCGTAAAGAAAAACAGTAATAGTGTCTCCCTGATTGTTCAGACACAAATATATCTGTTTGAAAGATTCTGGTGTACGCCACATATCTATAACTGTGGTTTTGCCATTCCATGGTTCAAATCTCTGTATTATTCACTTTTGGGCCTTTTTTACAAAAAAAAAACAGTTTGAGTGTGTCGCTGACTGTTCAGCCCCAAATATATCTTTTTAAAAAAGTCTGGTATACGCCAGTAAATTAGAACTGTGGTTTTGCAGTTCCACTGTTCAAATCTCTGTATTATCCAGCTTTTGGCCTGTTTTACGTAAAAAAACAGTAATAGTGTCTCCCTGTCTGTTCAGTCACAAATATATCTGTTTAAAAGTTTCTGGTGTAGGCCAGAGAAATAGAACTGTGGTTTTCCTCTTCCACAGTTCTAATCTCCTTTTTATTACCCTTTTTCCATTCATAGTGCGAGTGTAAGCTATTTTACTTAATTTACAATGGGCAAGGCGCGTGGCAAGGGACGTGGAACTGGACGTTCTGGTGATGGTGCGTGTAGAGGACGGGGCCGAGGCCAAGGTGAAAATGTGCCACAACCAACAGCCACATCTTTTCGCTCCCACTTCTTGACTGAATTACTAGGGAAGCACACTGCAACACCAGTATTGCGAACTGATCAGTGTGAACAGGTTATTAATTTGATAGCAGATAATACTTCCAGTTACCTGGGCACCACCACCTCCGGTCTGTCTTCCACACAGTCAAGTTTTAGTAGCCGTGAGTCTCGACCGCATACTCCTCCTCACCCTGATGCTCCTTCCTCCCACCATGCCGAGTGTCGTCAGACAGCAACTGACCCCACACTTTGACACTCTGAAGAGCTGTTCACTGGTTCATTTCCATATTTGTGCCCCTTGCCTGCTCCGCTTGAAGTGGTGGAAGAGGAGATCCCATGTAGCGATGCCCAAATATTTGAACAGCCACGGCCAGAGGAAGTCGACAATTGTGGCAATTTGTCACAAGAGGTGGACGATGACGAGACACAATTGCCACAAAGTGAGGAGGAGGATCGTGGTGCGCATGTGGAAGAGGAGGAGGTGGTGGATGATCTAGTAACTGACCCAATGTGGCAGGAGGACACACAGAGCGAGGCCAGCAGCACACAGGGGGAGGGAGGCAGAGTACCCCAACAGGCAGGAAGAAGCAGTGTGGGGGCCGCACACAGAAGGCGGGCAACAGTTCCCCGTAACACCAACACGAGGGACATTGCCAGTACAACCGGTAAGTCTTCCAGAGTCTGGAATTTTTTTAAAGACTCTGCTGATAACCCTTAAAAGGCCATTTGTACCACCTGCCAGGCCAGCATCAGCAGGGGTGACAAAACTACCAGCCTGACCACCACCAGCATGATCAGGCACATGGCAGCAAAGCAACCCACTTTGTGGAGTGAACCCCAGGGTCCACGACCAGTGTCAGCGGGTGTCACCACTGCTTCTTCCGCTGTTGTGCATGTAATAGAACCCCCTGTTGTGCGTGCAAGGCATTCCCCTGTCCATACTGCATGCAAAGATGCCCCCTCCTCTCAGTCTTCACTTGTTATGGCAGTTTCTCAAGAAACAGCATCAACATTCATGTCCACGTCCCACCGCATCGTTCAATTGTCCATATCCCAGAGCTTTGAACGAAAGAACAAATTCGCAGCCAACGCCCCACAGGCCAAAGTCCTAAATTCGCACATTTCATGACTGCTTGCGTTGGAAATGCTGTCTTTTAGGCTGGTGGAGACGGCATCCTTCCGCAACCTTATTGCGGTAGCCGTCCCCCGGTACTCGGTCGCCAGCCGACACTATTTTGCCCGGTGTGCCATCCCCGCACTACACAAGCATGTGTCCCAAAACATCTGCCGTGCCCTCAACAACGCAGTTACTGGGAGAGTCCACCTGACAACGGACACGTGGACAAGTGCTTGTGGCCAGGGACAGTACATCTCCCTGACGGCACACTAGGTAAACATATTGGAAGCTGGGACCCAGTCGGACCTTGGGACGGAACACATCCTTCCCACACCGAGGATTGCGGGCCCTATATCAGTCAGAGTTGCCCCCACAGTGTACTGCTCCTGCGCATCATCCTCCTCCTCCTCCTCCTCATGTTCTGCCTCCATCTCAGATATCACCACATCAGTTACAAGCTGGAAGCACTGCAGTACTGCCTCAGCCAAGCGGCAACGTGCTGTGCTGAAACTCATAAGCTTAGGTGATAAACCTCACACTGCTTGTGAGTTGTGGACAGCTGTGAAAGAGCAGGCAGATCTGTGTCTGAGACCGCTGATCCTAATTCCAGGCATGGTCGTGTGTGACAATGGCCGTAAACTGGTGGCGGCTCTGAGGTGAGGCAAGATCACACAAGTACCATGCCTGGCTCATGTGCGCTTCACGGCAGATGCTGGAAAGTGCGGACAGTCAGCGCTTCACGGGAGATGCTGAAAAGTGCGGGACCGGAGCCGGCAAGTTACAGTCAGCTGATCGGTTCTCCGGCAGATGCTGGAAGCGGCGGGACCGGAGCGGACGCCTCCCCCATCCATCGGATAGGTGAGTATCCATAGTTTTAAGGCAGTGTATGCACTGCAGCCAGAAGCTGTCTGTACATACACTGCTAGGGGGACACTCACAGGACACACAGACCCACACATTACATTACATTACATACAGACACATACATTACATTACATACAGGTGTAATCCTCCATCCTCACACTTCATTTCTCCTGCATCCTCCATAAAAAAACACAGGAAAAAAAGCAGTGTGTGAATGGAGGTGCTTCTTTTACCTGCGTAAAAAAACGCAGGTAAAAAAAGCAGGAAATACGCACGTGTAAAAATACGCAGGAAAAAAAGCAATGTGTGAACGCAGCCTAAAACTGTCTTGTTAAGATACTGTGACCTCCACCACTCTTCCAAGGGGCATTGATATTGTCTTTTTATTCCACTGCGACCTCCACCACTCTTCCAAGGGGCATTAATATTGTCTTGTTAATCTACTGTGACCTCCACCACTCTTCCAAGGGGCAATGATATTGTCTATTTATTCCACTGCGACCTCCACCACTCTTCCAAGGGGCATTAAAACTGTCTTGTTAAACTACTGTGACCTCCACCACTCTTCCAAGGGGCATTAGAAGCATCTTCTTAAGCTACTGTGACCTCCACCACTCTTCCAAGGGGCATTAAAACCATCTTGTTAAGCTACTGTGACCTCCACCACTCTTCCAAGGGGCATTGATATTGTCTTTTTATTCCACTGCGACCTCCACCACTCTTCCAAGGGGCATTAAACTTTCTTGTTAAGCTACTGTGACCTCCACGTCTCTTCCAAGGGGCATTAAAACCATCTTGTTAAACCACTCTGACCTCCACGTCTCTTCCAAGGGGCATTAAAAGCGTCTTGTTAAACCACTCTGAACTCCACAGCTCTTCCAAGGGGCATTGAAATGTTGTTTTTAATTAATTCTAACCTCCACGACTCTTCCAACGGGCATTGCATTTCCTCCTAATTTTAGTCAGCTTTTGGTTTTCAATGCATAGGCGAACACTAAGGGAGACCCACTCCCCAATAATGGGTAGAAGGTTTTTAGTATGCTGTAATCCACGTCTGTTTCAAGGGGCATTGCAGTTCCTCATAATTTTTGGAAAGCCTTCCATTCACTGCTTAGGCCAACAGTGTACAGGAGACCCAATTGCTATAAATGGGAAAAACGGTTTAGTTAAGGCCCTCTGACCTCCATGTCACTTCCAAGGGGCACTGGAGTGTCTTGAAATTTTTGGTAGGCATTGCATTCACTGTATGCCCTATAACTGTGTAGCCGAACCGCTCCTTTTGGTGCAGAAACATATCCTACAAGACATGTGTGGTTGACTGACCTGATATTGATGTGAATGGTCCCTGTTCCTCCTGCTCTTTCTCCTTTGCCACCACCTCATCCATAATTCATCATCTGAAGCTTTGTTTTAATGGGAGTCATAGAACTGGGATAGTAGCAGGAAAACATCCAGTAATCCTCGGAGGAGGTATGATATGGGCCAAAACGCTGACCACCTCAGGCCTAGCCGCTACTACATACATGCGCTTGCATTCCAAGGAACAAAAAGCAGAGGAGATGGATGGTATCATGATCATGAATAATTTACTCGTTACTTAGGAGGCCGACCACTGCTGCTGTCTACCTTCTGAACTTTGTGTTGAAGCCTGATTGACCCAGGACCCGCAATCCTCTATGTCTGGAGGACGTGTTGCATTACAGTGTCCAACTGTGTCCCGGCTTCTACAATATTAACCCAGTGTGACGATGTCAGTCAGATGGACCATCCCTGGCCACATTCACTTGTCCAAGTGTTTGTGGTTAGGCTGTCCTTCAAATAGGGGCGGCTGGGGACCATTTATGGACACCCGGCCGCCCCTAGGTGGCTGGGGACCAAGCGTGGACACCCGGCCGCCGGGCGGCTGGGGACTGAGTATGGATACTAGGCCGCCGACGCAGCCATGACGTGGTGGCCAGATTCCACCTCCACATGCCTAAAAGGCCCAATTTCAAGTGCAAGCAAGCTAGCAGTATGGTATTGCAGCCTGGGGGTGGGTGGGTGGGTGGCAGGCTGCATACTTGAGCTTGCATTGCAAGGAATGGGGGAGGTACAATTGAACACTGCCCTGGGACAAGGACTTGCACGGGGATAGTTGCAAGTCTGCATATTCTGATGCGGCAAGGATCACTTCTGATGGGCACACTTTTAGGCAGTGACCTGGGTGTCAGAGATGCTTCCAGGGGTCTTCCCCATGCTGTTCCCATGTCTTTTCAGCACTGTATGTGTAGCACCCTGAGGATTCGGCTGCTACAGGGGTATTACACCTCAAGCCAGAGGTGTGGTATTCCACTCCCGGGTAAGGATGGAGTGTGGAACTGAGCTAGTAGGCTGCATGCACTACATACATCCCATTTCCGGGGGACAGAACTACGGTACTCCCACCAGTATATGTGCAGGTACGACAGCGTCTGTCCCTGGCTGGAGTGGGAGGGGGGTGGAACATCCCAGTAGTGTAGGGGCAGATAGGGGGAGCAGTCTGGGTAAAGCTAGGAGCTCATTGGGTGCTGGTCACCTGGGCTCACACATAGAGGGAGTATAAAAGGTGGGCACCATCTTAGATCAGGGTGAGTTCAGCCTGAGGAGAAGCAGAGCAGAGGAGCTCAGCCAGGAGGGCTGACAGGGAGCTGTGGCTCCGGCTGGGCCCAGCTCCAGAACAGAGCCTGCTGAGAGAGAGAGAGAGAGGAGTAAGAAGGACCCAGAGAGGAAACAAGAAGAGAACCCCAAGATCCCAGAATAAGGACAGAAGGGTGAAGGGTTGGCGGACAAGGGTACCGGATCCCAAGCTGGCAGAGGCCAAAACAAACCTTAGCCAGGAACCGGAGGTCATGGTCAGGATCTGCCACGACCCTCACCAAATCCACTAGAAAGGCACACCAAGTATAGGGTCAGGGAGCCCAGAGGAGGCTTGACCACCAAGAGACCCGAGGGAGCCGGCCAAAAGTGGATCCCTGGTGGGAACGGCCAGAGGAAGGGAGAGTCAGAAAGGAGCTCAGGACCACGCTCCGGAATTGCCTGGGGGTTAGCCGAGTCCAGGACCTGGTGGACGCAGCACGGCTCGGGTGGTCACTCAAGGCCAGAGTGACTAAAAGGACACCAGTAAGTAAAAACCCTGAACTGCATCTCCCGACTCTGAGTCTTCTTACTGCACCGTCACAACCCCCACCATCTACACCTGCTGCCCTGAGGCCATACCCCTCCCGTTGGGGGTTATACCATCACTGCTGCACATATACCACCGGCCTCAGTGGACTGCTCTGCAGCGGCGGCTTCAAAGCCGCACTCAACGGGTGGCGTAGTCGACACATCAAATTAACATCTACTGCCATAGACTGCCACTTAGTTTGACACCCTGGGCACGGACCGGGTCACCGCCACAAGGACTACTACCCCCATACAGATCCGGCTCCGGGTATCCCTTGCACACGGCCCAGGGGGCGCGTCATATGCCTGTGTCACACAGCACATGGCCAGATAAGGTTGTAAAATGTTAAAATGACATTTCCCGGTGAATACATTTGTCACGGTTGAAAGCAATACAAAAGTGCAAAAACGCATAAATAATGCTTCTTGTGAACATAGCCCAAGGTGTGG
Source organism: Phyllobates terribilis (assembly GCF_046119375.1). Lineage (NCBI taxonomy): Eukaryota > Metazoa > Chordata > Amphibia > Anura > Dendrobatidae > Phyllobates > Phyllobates terribilis. The sequence continues at coordinate 166,516,986 of NW_027362763.1, forward strand.
AGGAGTATTTTTGTTTTTGGTTATTTATTTTACCTTATACCGAAGTTTTTACCATGGAACGGATATTCCTTAACATATTTCACAGGAAAGCAGTTTCAGTTTCGTTTTTGAACGTTTCATTGTGAGCCCGTAAAAGTGGCTTAATACCTCTGACCATGTTGTTGACAGCAGTGACCTAGGGGTCAGAAATGCTTCCTGGGGCGATCCCCATGCTGTCGCCATGTCATTTGAGCACTGTCATTATCGTTTTGGGAACTTTTTAGGCTTTCTGCAGACTGCCGGGGGTGCCGCCGCAAAAATGCTCGGGTCTCCCATAGACTAACATTGGGCTCGTTGCTCGGGTCGAGCACCCGAGTATCACGGTGAGCTCGGCCAGAGCTTCGAGCACCTGAGCATTTTAGTGCTCGCTCAACACTATTCAGGACAGATCTTCAAGTGGTCTCTTGAGACTGCCGCTGAAGTTTCCCCTCCATCTTTGCTGATGAGGCACACTTTGGTGTTATCGTAACTTGAATTTAGGATGGTGTATGGCTCTACCTCCCACTGGTCATCTAATTTGTGGAGTCGTCTTTTCCTCTTAAGTACCTGTTCTCCAGGTGATAAGGGAATGACAGGTGCGTGCTGATTATAAGTTTTCTCTTACTTCTGTCTTGCCTGGGACAAACTTACCAGGTCTTGCTCTCTTCAGGTAAGCATGTGTACAGTTGGTGGAGTTTACCGGGATGTGATTATATAGGTCCACCAAATCTGGTAACTTCTCTGGCCACAGGCTACGTTCTTCAAGGGGCAACGTCTTCAACAGGTCTATCACTACCTGGTTCATCTTTTCACACAACCCGTTGGTCTAGGGATGATACGGCGTCGTCCTGATTTTCTTGCAGCCGTACAAGTTACAGAATTCCTGGAACATCTCTGCTTCAAAGGCTGGACCTTGGTCGGTAAGCACCCTTTCAGGGTAACCGTGCGGGCGACAAAAGTGCTGTTGGAACGCTTTGGCTGCCGTCTGAGCCGTCTGGTCTTTCACTGGCACTACTAACAAAAACCTGGAGTAGTCGTCTACTATGGTGAGAGCGTAGACATAGCCTGACCGGCTTGGGGCTAGCTTCACGTGGTCCAAGGCTACCAGTTCAAATGGTTGTTTGGTGATTATGGGCTGCAGGGGAGCCCTCTGGCTGTCACGGTCTTTTCATCTCAGGTTGCATGGACCACATTCTCGACACCATCTCTCGATTGCTTTCCTCATGCCAGCCCAGTAGTATCGCTCACGTAGCAAGACTTCCAACTTCATCAACCCGAAGTGTCCTGCTCCATCGTGGTACGCTTCTAAGACCATTGACGCATCCTGCCTCGGGACTATCACCTGCCAGACCAGTTCATGTGTCCGGGAGTTGATGCTTCTTCGACACAGCTTTCCTTCGTAGATGAAAAGTTTTCCCTTCTCCTTCCACAACTGTTGGGTCTCCTGTGGAGCATCTGGATCAGGGTACGAGTCAGCTTGTGTCAGCAACTCCTTGACTAGGCGGACAGCCGGGTCACTATCCTGCGTTTCTGCCCATCCATGCTGGGGCAATGGGTTGAACGTGGCCTCTCCGTTGGTGGAGCGCTTGTCCCTTACACAGTGGGAGCACTGGGTCACCCCATGACGATGGAAAGCGGGTATCTCTATCTCCTCCAGCTCTTCCGGGTCTTCTCCCCCATCTGGAAAGTTGGGCATCCTGGACAGCGCATCAGAATTTGCATTTTTATGCCCCGCCTGATACTTGATGGTAAACTCGTAGTTAGACAGTCAGGCCATCCATCGTTGCTCTAGGGCACCAAGCTTCGCAGTCTCCAGGTGCGTCAGCGGGTTGTTATCTGTGAAGACTGTAAATTTGGAGGAGGCGAGATAGTGCTTGAAGCGCTCTGTTACAGCCCAGACTATGGCGAGAAACTCCAACTTGAAGGAACTGTAGTTGTCGGGGTTCCTTTCCATAGGACGGAGCTTCCTGCTGGCGTAGGCAATCACTCTCTCTCTGCCTTGCTGTACCTGGGACAGCACCGCTCCTAATCGCACGTTGCTGGCATCTGTATGAAGTATAAAGGGTTGGCCATAGTCTGGGTAGGCCAGGACTTCGTCACCGGTGAGAGCCATTTTCAGTCGGGTGAAGGATTCGTGTTCTGGTTTACCCCATTTGAACGGAGGTTTGGGGTTCTTGGCCTTCTTGGACTGGCCTACCAGGAGGTCCTGCATGGGCGCTGCTATCTTGGTGAAACCCTTGATAAATCTCCTGTAGTAGCCTACCAGCCCGAGAAACTGCCGCACTTCCTTGATAGTGGATGGTCTTGGCCAGTCCTTGATTACGGTGGCTTTTTCAGGGTCTGGCGCTACACCTTCGGTGCTTACCACATGACCAAGGTACTGCACCTTGGGCTTCAACAGGTGGCATTTGGATGGCCTTACTGTGTGACTCACGCGCGTCCTCTGTAAGCCCTACCCTGGGAGGTGGAGGACTCGGAGTCGGGTCCTTTGATGTAGAGATGGGGTGCAGCCGTGGCCCGGACCTGACCCGTGCCCAGGGTCGTCACACTAAAACAAAAGAGATGGTACGGGCTTATCCGGGTTGAGTGGCTGATCTCGACTACGCCACCTGTGGCACCTGGTGAAGGCCACCAGCGCCGCTACAGTCCGCTGAGGCATGGTGCTATGGCAGCCGTCATTGTTACTACTCCCTACAGGCGGAGCATGGCCTCAGGTCAGAGGGAAAGGATGACGGGGGTAGTAGTCTAGGAGGTCTGGTGCTACGTAGCACAGTGTAATGCAGAATAAAGAGTCCGGAGGCCATAGGGGTTAACTTCCAGGGTTTTTACTCATGTTGAAGAGTACAGCTGCAAGGCTCCTCCCTGCTCCTCGCGGAGTTCTGCGGTCACCAGGGACAGGGGTCCGACAACCTCCGAGTAAGTCCAGTGTTAAATCAGGACCCCGCAACAGAGTGTTACTAGACTTCAGACCGGTTACTTTCCTGTCTGTGTAGATAGGCCGGGTCTCCTTCTGAACTCCTCTCAGAAAAAGGGCACGGGTGGCAGCTCCGCTCCTTCCGTTACCCGGTGGGATCCTCAGAGCCTACCGGGCTTTCCCGACCAGGACGTGGAGTAGCAAGGTCGGGTGTTGGGGGCCGGTACCCCTCTTGCAGCCGGAATCCCTCTGAATAGATCAGAATAGCGAGGACAGGTGGCGTATACCGCTCCGTCTGCATCCTCCCTGGGGCCATTTGCTGTGGAGCTACACTCCTAAGCTTCGGGCCTTCTTGGTCATTGTCCTTGACCGGGTTGAGACATATGTTAACTCGAACCTGCCCCTCGACCCAAGGCCAGGGTACGAGGGCCGTGTCTCCATCCGCTGCAGGTCCACACAGGATCCACTTTCAGGGTGGGAGATCACAATCAAAAGAACCGACCAATGACCAAGATGGCAGTGTATTAAATATGAATTATTAAGTGTCACTAAAATGTGAGTCCTCCACCCTCACCCACTAAATGGTTCCCCTATCTCTTGGTTCCCCAGTCTCCCTGTAACCAGGAGGGCAGCACCTAGTGCATTCTAGCCCCCTCTGGTGGAGAAGTGTGGTGTTGAATGTGGAGGTGGAGTCCTGACCATCACACTGTTCTTACCTCAGAGGAGGAACACTACACTCCATTAAAGAAGTGCAGCATCCCAGTGGCGGTCGAACCCTCAGGGGCGCCACATTACCTTCAGGCCAAAACCAGATAGGGCTTCAAACACCTCAGCAAGGTGCTCCAGGTGTTCTTCATATGTCTTCGAGTAGACAATTACGTCGTCCATGTACAGCAGGACAGTTTCGAAGTTCTTGTGTCCTAGGCAGCACTCCATTAACCGCTGGAAGGTTCCTGGGCCATTGCAGAGCCCGGATGGCATACAGTTGAACTCACAGAGGCCCATTGGTGTTGTAAATGTGGTCTTTTCTTTGTCCGCCTCTGCCACAGGAACCTGACAGTACCTACTGGTGAGTAACACCATACTCACAAGGATTTCAGGAACATCACGTCCAACTCCATTGGAAATCTAATTCACAAGCAAGACTCTCAGAAATAAGAGAGCTTATATGACCAGAGTTTTTTCAGAAAAAATAATACTTTATTAAACATTACATATTAAAATATGATGGTGCTGCAAAAAGAGGGTACAGCTAACTCACATATTATTCAACAGGAGTATATGTCCGAAAAATAATTATCCAGCGTATAAAATCCCATCAGTATTGTGATGTAACCGGTTAAAGTGAACAGTGCATAGTGCCTAATAAGTTATATAAACATTCACAGTTTTATTGGACTCATAAATAGTCCGTCAATTTATAGAAGCACATTCATGAGCCTATAAGTCTATTAATCACTCTAACATTAGGAGTATACCTGGCATTCAGATCCTAATATAAGGTTCTACCTCTGTCAAAGATTATTCAGGCAAATAGCCATACCTCCACAAATTATTCAGGCAAATAGCCATACCTCCACATATTAATCAAAAGTACCTACCTGTGGAGGTGAGTGAGTGTCGCTCTTACCCTCGCGCCCCTACGCACGTTTCGCCCTCGCTTCGTCGGGGGGCGGGTATTTTAGATATGAGTTCGTATTGCCTTAAATAGCGGCTTGTGGTGTCGCGGTCTGATGTGAAGGATTACTTCCGGGTAGTCTCCCCGATAACGGCGCATGCGCTGTCGCGCGTCACTTCCTGTCGGGAACTTCCGCCGGCCGACTGTGAGACGCAAGCGTGCCACCGCTGCTAAGCAGCGGCATCCACGCTCACGCATCTAATGTCAGCAAGTGGAAGGTCCGAAGTGGCCGCGGCGCGCATGCGCACCAGGGATGACAACAAGAATCAAATGGCCATAGGCGAGTGTAAGATTGGTTTAGCATTATATAGGTCCCATTAATTCCTCCCACATATCCCCATGGCCCACCTAGTAATCAAGAAGGGGGGTTTTAATAATGTATTGGGTCTATTGCATTTTTTTACATAGAAGATTACCATTCAGAAGTACATAATTATCCCCTATATAAGCCTCAAGTAAAAGATCCTATCTCATTGCAACCCAAACATAATTTATTCATGAATAATCCGAGATGTGATCTACAAAAAGGGGAGGAGAGAAAATTAGTGGAGAGGGAGATTCCATGTTTTTTTATATCTAATAGTCTTGTTATAATTTCCAGGTGTATTTAATGGATCATATTCACCGATGCATACAAACATCTCCTATTCTCCCCAACATAAAATGGTGGAACATCACTCTTATATATTGATGCTAATTCAATAACTTCCCCAGTCTTATATACATATCTCAAACATTGATCCATCCAAAACATTGCAGATCAACAGAGTATAATTTCTCTATATATTCAGAATGAGGTCCATTGCAGACCAATCTCGTAAATTTCTGACGAGTCACTCGTAACTTCACATGTTTTCCGAGTCCCACAAGGAGCCAAATCTTGGGCAAACACTCAGGTTCAACATATGATGATCTAAAACTAAAAGAAAGTTAATTAAAATCCAAAAATTAAAAAAAATCATAAACACCCATATCCCAAACACCAGGGAGATCCAAAGGAATCAAAGAGAGGAGGAAAAAGAAATAAAAGGGAGGGGGATGAAGAGTTAATTTTCATTTAAGATTTCAAAATAAAAATGATGGAGAAGGAATAAAAAGGGGGGAAAGAAAAGGAAATGGAGGAATAAAAAAAGGGGGAGAAAGGGGACAGGAGTGGCAAGGGGGAAGAGGGAGAAAAGGATACATAGAGACATCGAGCAAGAGAGAGGCTGAAAGGGAGAGAGAGAGACGGGCTCATAGGGTACAGATGGAATAGATCCCTTATCATTTCAGAGGAAGGAGCTAAATCCAAAGTTTTCATTGAGTCCAGATGGGGTCACAGTTTTTAATCTGTAAATCCACCGGCTCTCTACCTGAGATAAGATTTTAAATAGGTCTCCTCCCCTTGGACCCAGAACTACCTGATCGATGGCTTTTATCCTTAGACCTCTTGCATCGCCATTATGCATGGTTTTAAAGTGTCTGGGTAAGGTTTTTAGTTCACTCATATCTTCGATATTTTTAGATTTTTCGATGTCCCTTATGTGCTCTCGCACTCTAATTTTGAGTTCCCGAGTGGTCATGCCAACGTATAGTTTTGCACATGGACATTCTGCCAGATAAATCACACCTTTCGAAGAACATGTCAAGTAGGTGTCAATTTTGAACTCTCTATTTTTTGCAGAGTTGGAGAAAATTTTGCTTTTGATTAAATTGGAACATGCCTTACAATGTCCGCATGGGAAAAAGCCTTTGATGTAATTTCTAAAGGAGTTTTTATGTATTCGTTCCCTGGAGTAATGGCTACGGACCAAGAGGTCCTTCAAATTTTTGGATCTCTTGGCCGTAATGCTAGGCTTGTCCCCGATTACCCGTGACAGGATCGGATCCATTTTTAAAATTCTCCAATGCTTATGAATAATTTGGTTAAATTCTTTCCATTGTCCATTGAAGGGTGTGATTAACCTGGCCTGATCAGAGGATTCTCCCTCCTTTGCTGGATTATTATACAGTAGCCTGTCCCTAGGGGTATCTTTAGCTCTCTTGTATCCACGCTTGATGGTTCGATGTCCGTACCCTCTCTCCCTGAATCTCAAATAGAGATCAGCAGCCTGATTTTCGAATTTTTCTTCTGTAGAGCAAATTCTTTTTGCTCTAAGATATTGACTAGTTGGAATACTCCTGATAGTGGAGGGGAGGTGTGAGGAGCCGGCATGCAGGATGGAGTTGGTTGCAGTCGGTTTTCGATAAATATCGGTAATAATCGTTCCATCGGTGGATACTCGTAAATCCACATCCAGAAAATTAACATGTAGGCCGCTATTATACGTTAATCTAATGTTAATATCATTTTTATTCAACTCCATCATGAATGCGTCCAGCTCCTCACACGTCCCCCCCCAAACAAACAATATGTCGTCTATATATCTCATCCAGTTGAGGACCCTATCTGACCCCTCAACTGGATTGCATTGTAGGACCTCCCTTTCCCAGGCCCCCATAAATAAATTTGCATATGAGGGGGCACAAGCTGCCCCCATAGCTGTTCCTTGTGTCTGAACATAGATCTGCTCATTAAATATAAAGCAGTTATGCTCAAGCACAAATTCTAGCAGGGTCATAATGAGCTTTGTTAGTGGTCCGTCCAGGTTACTGTTTTCAAGAAACCAATGTATCGCCTCTAACCCATCCTGATGTTTAATCGCTGTATACAGGGCTTCAACAGGAATTAATGGGACCTATATAATGCTAAACTAATCTTACACTCGCCTATGGCCATTTGATTCTTGTTGTCATCCCTGGTGCGCATGCGCGCCGCGGCCACTTCGGACCTTCCACTTGCTGACATTAGATGCGTGAGCGTGGATGCCGCTGCTTAGCAGCGGTGGCACGCTTGCGTCTCACAGTCGGCCGGCGGAAGTTCCCGACAGGAAGTGACGCGCGACAGCGCATGCGCCGTTATCGGGGAGACTACCCGGAAGTAATCCTTCACATCAGACCGCGACACCACAAGCCGCTATTTAAGGCAATACGAACTCATATCTAAAATACCCGCCCCCCGACGAAGCGAGGGCGAAACGTGCGTAGGGGCGCGAGGGTAAGAGCGACACTCACTCACCTCCACAGGTAGGTACTTTTGATTAATATGTGGAGGTATGGCTATTTGCCTGAATAATTTGTGGAGGTATGGCTATTTGCCTGAATAATCTTTGACAGAGGTAGAACCTTATATTAGGATCTGAATGCCAGGTATACTCCTAATGTTAGAGTGATTAATAGACTTATAGGCTCATGAATGTGCTTCTATAAATTGACGGACTATTTATGAGTCCAATAAAACTGTGAATGTTTATATAACTTATTAGGCACTATGCACTGTTCACTTTAACCGGTTACATCACAATACTGATGGGATTTTATACGCTGGATAATTATTTTTCGGACATATACTCCTGTTGAATAATATGTGAGTTAGCTGTACCCTCTTTTTGCAGCACCATCATATTTTAATATGTAATGTTTAATAAAGTATTATTTTTTCTGAAAAAACTCTGGTCATATAAGCTCTCTTATTTCTGAGAGTCTTGCTTGTGAATTAGAGTACCTACTGGTGAGTAGTGTTGAGCCACCCCCGTAGTGTTCGGGTTCGGTTCGGTTCGTCGAACACCGGGATGTTCGAGGAACTGTTCGTCGAACTGTTCGTCGAACACCTTAGAACACCGTCGAACACCGTTAAAACCAATGGCAGGCAAACAAAAACACATAGAAACACATAGAAAACACCTGCAAAGGTGTCCAAAAGCTGACAAACTGCTCAGAAGACACTCTCTTTAAAAAAGCCGGCCGGCAAATTCAGCAGCGGCATACACCGGTACCCGACAATTTAGACAAGAAGGAATAGAGCATCACACATAGATTAGATAGATAGAAACATGTCAGTCACACATATAAGAAGCACAGTGACAGTGTTGGTTACTGCACTTGTCATTTAGTGTAAAGGATTTATTTAAAAAAATATTAGTGTTTTCATGCACCGTCTCTTTAAAAAAGCCGGCCGGCAATTCAGCATCTGTACCCGACAATTTAGAACAGAAAGAATAGAGCTTCACACATAGATTAGATAGATAGAAACATGTCAGTCACATATATAATAAGTACAGTGATAGTGTTGCTTACTGTACTTGTCATTTAGTGTAAAGGATTTATTTAAAAAAATAATAGTGTTTTCATGCACTGTCTCTTTAAAAAAGCCGGCCGGCAATTCAGCAGCGGTACCCGACAATTTAGAACAGAAAGATAGAGCATCACACATAGATTAGATAGATAGAAACATGTCAGTCACATATATATGAAGTACAGTGATAGTGTTGGTTACTGTACTTGTCATTTAGTATTAAAATAAAGGATTTATTATTAAAAAAATTGGCGTGGGGTTCCCCTTAATTTTAGGCTCTAGCGGAGGTTAAGCAGACGGCTGGGGCAGATGTTTGAAGCCTGGGAAGGGGGTAATACCCACGGAGCTTCCCAGGCTACTAATATCAGCCCCCAGCTGAATACATAGCCTTTACTAGCTATTAAAATGGGGGACCCCCCAAAAAAAATGACGTGGGGTCCCCCCTAATTTAAAAGCTAGCAAAGGCTAGGCAGACAGCTGGGGGCTGATATTAATAGCCCAGGAAGGGAGCCATGAATATTGGCCCCCTCCCAGGCTAGAAACACCAGCCGTCAGCCGCCCCAGAAATGGCGCATTCATAGGATGCGCCAATTCTGGCACTTAGCCTCGCTCTTCCACGCTGCCCTGGTGCGGTGGCAGGGGGTAATAGGGTTGGGGTTGATGTCAGCTTATAATGCCAGCTGACATCCAGCCCAGGTTAGTAATGGAGAGGCGTCTATAAGACACCCCCATTACTAACCCCATAGTCAAAGTTAAAAAAAACACAAACACCCAGAATAAAGTCCTTTAATTGAAATAAAGACACAAACCTTTATTGTTCTAAATTAAACCATACTTACCATCACGCCCATTCCAGCTGAAGCCAACGATCTCCTGCAATAAAAGAAAAATAATAAAGCAACCTCATCCTTACCTTTCCATGGTTCCCACGACAGCTTCAGCTCTGCTACATCGAGATGACAGGCTGGACCGCAGCAGAACGCTGCCATCCAGCCTGTCATCCCGCAGACACTGAGAAGCGCAGGCTTGCTTGCGCTGCTCAGCGTCTCTCTGTGACGACATCCAGATGAGCCGAGTTCATGTCCAATGAACTCGGCTCACCTCATGCACGTCACTGACAGCGTGGGAAAATTCTCACGCTGAAGCGCTGATTGCAGGTGAATTTTCCCACGCTGTCAGTGACGTGCAGGAGGTGAGCTGAGTTCATTGGACATGAGCTCACCTCATGCACATCACTGACAGCGTGGGAGAATTCTCCTGCACTCAGCACTTCAGCGTGAGAATTTTCCCACGCTGTCAGTGACGTGCATGAGGTGAGCCGAGTTCATTGGACATGAACTCGGCTCATCTGGATGCCGTCACAGCGAGACAGTGAGGAGCGCAAGCATGCCTGCGCTTCTCAGTGTCTGCGGGATGACAGACTGGATGGCAGCGTTCTGCTGCGGTCCAGCCAGTCATCTCGATGTAGCAGAGCTGAAGCTGTCGTGGGAACCATGGAAAGGTAAGGATGAGGTTGGTTTATTATTTTTCTTTTATTGCAGGAGATCGTTGGCTTCAGCTGGAATGGGTGTGATGGTAAGTATGGTTTAATTTAGAACAATAAAGAATTGTGTCTTTATTTCAATTAAAGGACTTTATTCTGGGTGTTGTGTTTTTTTTAAATACTTTACTAGAAATTCATGGCGGTCATGTCTAATACTGGCGTGACCCCATGAATTTTGGGCTTGGGGCCAGCTGATAATACCAAGCTGGCCCTAACCCCTTTATTACCCAGTGAGCCACCGCACCAGGGCCCTGGATGAGTTGGGTACAGCGCCAGAAGATGGCGCTTCTATGAACGCGCCATTTTCCGGGGTGGCTGCGGACTGCAATTTGTAGCGGGGGGGGGGGCCAGAAAGCTTGGGCCCCCAGCTGCCTAGTTGTACCTGGCTGGACACAAAAATATTGCGAAGCCCACGTACTTTTTTTAAAAAAATTCTCCTGCACTCAGCGCTTCAGCGTGGGAGATTTCTCACACTGAAGCGCTGAGTGCAGGAGAATTCTCCCACGCTGTCAGTGACGTGCAGGAGGTGAGCTGAGTTCATTGGACATGAGCTCACCTTATGCACGTCACTGACAGTGTGGGAAAATTCTCCTGCACTCAGCGCTTCAGCGGGAGAATTCTCACGCTGAAGCGCTGAGTGCAGGAGAATTCTCCCACGCTGTCAGTGACGTGCAGGAGGTGAGCTGAGTTAATTGGACATGAGCTCACCTTATGCACGTCACTGACAGCGTGGGAGAATTCTCCTGCACTCACCGCGTCAGCTTGAGAATTTTCCCACGCTGTCAGTGACGTGCATGAGGTGAGCCGAGTTCATTGGACATGAACTCGGCTCATCTGGATGTCGTCACAGAGAGACGCTGAGCAGCGCAAGCAAGCCTGCGCTTCTCAGTGTCTGCGGGATGAGAGGCTGGATGGCAGCTTTCTGCTGCGGTCCAGCCTGTCATCTCGATGTAGCAGAGCTGAAGCTGTCGTGGGAACCATGGAAAGGTAAGGATGAGGTTGCTTTATTATTTTTCTTTTATTGCAGGAGATCGTTGGCTTCAGCTGGAATGGGCGTGACGGTAAGTATGGTTTAATTTAGAACAATAAAGGATTGTGTCTTTATTTCAATTAAAGGACTTTATTCTGGGTGTTTGTGTTTTTTTTAACTTTGACTATGGGGTTAGTAATGGGGGTGTCTTATAGACGCCTCTCCATTACTAACCTGGGCTTGATGTCAGCTGGCATTATAAGCTGACATCAACCCCAACCCTATTACCCCCTGCCACTGCACCAGGGCAGCGTGGAAGAGCGAGGCTAAGTGCCAGAATTGGCGCATCCTATGAATGCGCCATTTCTGGGGCGGCTGACGGCTGGTGTTTCTAGCCTGGGAGGGGGCCAATATTCATGGCTCCCTTCCTGAGCTATTAATATCAGCCCCCAGCTGTCTGCCTAGCCTTTGCTAGCTATTAAATTAGGGGGGACCCCACGTCATTTTTTTTGGGGGGTCCCCCATTTTAATAGCTAGTAAAGGCTATGTATTCAGCTGGGGGCTGATATTAGTAGCCTGGGAAGCTCCGTGGGTATTACCCCCTTCCCAGGCTTCAAACATCTGCCCCAGCCGTCTGCTTAACCTCCGCTAGAGCCTAAAATTAAGGGGAACCCCACGCCAATTTTTTTAATAATAAATCCTTTATTTTAATACTAAATGACAAGTACAGTAACCAACACTATCACTGTACTTCATATATATGTGACTGACATGTTTCTATCTATCTAATCTATGTGTGAAGCTCTATTCTGTCTGTTATAAATTGTCGGGTACCGCTGCTGAATTGCCGGCCGGCTTTTTTAAAGAGACGGTGCATGAAAACACTATTATTTTTTTTGATAAATCCTTTACGCTGACAAGTACAGTAAGCAACACTGTCACTGTACTTCGTATATATGTGGCTGACATGTTTCTATCTATCTAATCTATGTATGATGCTCTATTCTGTCTGTTATAAATTGTCGGGTACCGCTGCTGAATTGCCGGCCGGCTTTTTTAAAGAGACAGTGCATGAAAACACTATTATTTTTTTAAATAAATCCTTTACACTAAATGACAAGTACAGTAATCAACACTGTCACTGCACTTCTTATATATGTGACTGACATGTTTCTATCTATCTAATCTATGTGTGATTCTCTATTCCTTCTATTCTAAATTGTCGGGTACCGCTGCTGAATTGCCGGCCGGCTTTTTTAAAGAGACGGTGCATGAAAACACTATTATTTTTTTTGATAAATCCTTTACGCTAAATGACAAGTACAGTAAGCAGCACTTTCACTGTACTTCGTATATATGTGGCTGACATGTTTATATCTATCTAATCTATGTGTGAAGCTCTATTCTTTCGGTTCTAAATTGTCGGGTACAGGTGTATGCCGCTGCTGAATTGCCGGCTTTTCATGTTTCACTGTGAGCACTGTTCCCATCGATTTGGGCAATCACTGTAATGCCACAACCACCATGGCTGTGGCATTACAGTGAGTGGCAGACAATCCCTGCATGATTGGTGCTCTAAATAGCGCCAGACATGCAGGACACGCTTTTGGTGCACGAACAGTTATCGAACATAACCTCGAACAGCCGAATTTTTTGCAAATCGTTCGGGTTCGTCGAACAACTCGAACACCGCCCAAAACAGCTCGAATTTGAGATTGGCGAACAGTTCTAGTCGAACACCGCTCATCTCTACTGGTGAGATCCAAAGTGGAGAAATAATTAGCCGATCTTAATGCTGCTAGTGACTCCTCAATGGGTAGGCATCCTTATGTGTAATGCGGTTAATCTGCCTGTAGTCAACACACATCCTCATTGTACCATCCTTCTTTCTAACGAGAACTAATGGAGCTGCCCAGGGGCTACAACTATCCCTTATCACCCCAGCCTCCTTCATCTCCCGTAACATCCCTTTGGCATATTGATAGTGAGCTAGGGGGTACAGGCCGGTACCTCTCTTTAATCGGTCGATGATCTCCCGTGGGGATATGATGTTGAAGCCCTTTTACCTGCCCAAAGTCTAGTGGGTGTTTGCTGAAGACGCGCTCATATTCTTGGACCACCCGGTATACTCCATGCTTTTCAGTGCCCACTTGTAGCTTCTGACACAAACCCTCCATCTGTCCCTTGGAACCATTATCCTCTGCCGGTTTGGATGGAGGCAAGGGTTCCACTATCTTTATTGAGTTGTTACTGACAGTGAATAGCTTAGCAAGGGTAGCATACCGGGGTAAATGGACCTCTTTCTCCCCACAGTTCAGGATGCTTATCGGTACTCTCCCCTTGCGGACATCTACTACCCCAATGGCCGTCAAGATAGTGGGCCTACTGTCAGAGTACACGGGCTCTAACAGGGCCTGATAATCTTGACCCCTCAGACCAATTGCTGCCCGACACCATATTAACATTTCGCTTCTAGGGGGCATTGCAATGGGGAATGGATCACTCATCCTGACACTGCCAATTTCCCCTCTAGACAGCTCTACCTGTTGTCTTTTCATCAGGGCTCTGATCTCCTTCTGTAGAACTCGCTGCTGACTGGAACTGGCAGTCTCTGCGACCTGTTGTAACAAAACAATAATTTCTCCCAAGACAATTTTCTATCACACTAGTGCCTAAGGTTATCATGGGATGACTTTCTCGGCGATCAATATCAACAATAATCATTCCTTGTGATGGCAATTCTACTTTGCCAACTTTTATGGTCACCTCTTTATACCCCACCTGAGGCAAGGGCTTACCATTGCTGGGATAGATACTAAGGTGTTCATCTGGACGGCGGGTAATGTCTGAATCAGTCCAGTATTGTTTATAAAGGATATACGGCATCATGGTCACCTGGGACTCAGTGTCCAGCAACGTACTTGTCGCGCCAGCTTTGTGGGCCCGGTCATCTTACTCCTGGGGGTTGGCCCTTTGCTCCAGGGGTTGCTCGTTTAAATTACAGAATCTTGCGTATTGTCCCGCCTTTTGACTGCGGTGGCAGATGGGTTGTCCGTCTTGGTCGTAGCGATCGCTGTTCCTCCCTCTGATCGGTGGAATTCTTCTCTGTCGTCGCCACGGGATGTCATCTAGACTGGAAGCCAGCTGGATCTTTTCCTTTGGAGACACTTGCATGGCCAGCACGGTCTTGGTTAACGCAGCCACACTTTTGGTCAGCTCCTGGACCTGAAGGCGCAGGTCTGCAGACGGGTCATTGTCTAGAGTCTGCGCGTCAGCTTCCACAGGTTCTGGGGAAAAGAACGCCACCTCCTGGTGGTATGTGACAGCTCGGAGCCGGTGGGATGCAGCGCCTCCTGGTGTTGATTCCCGCAGCACCCGGATGGCTCTGTCTTTAAATTGCGTAAAGGCCAGATCAGAGTTTTGCAGAGCCATAAGCGCAGCTGTGTCCTGTGAGCGCTGGACAGCAGCCCCTCAATAAACTGCTCAGTTAGCAAGCTGTCCTCATCATGTACACTGTCAGGGTCTACCTGTTTGATGGCCCGCAGTGCCTTCTGCAGGTTTAGAGCATAGTCCCGTACACTGTCCTGCACCCTTTGTTTGCACCCGTAAAAATTCACTTTAATTTCTGCTGCGGTGCTGGTGTCAAAGGTATCCTTCAGTCGGGCCAGTATTTCTTTTACAGTGCCTTTGTCTCTGCCCGACCAGGACTTCACCTTTCTCTGGGCTGCACCGATTAACTGGCCTATGAGGATGCCGACTTTTTGCTCCTCAGACAGGGGGTATACTTTAAACAAACTGCGCAGTCTCTCTTCAAAGTCGTTCAGGGTGTGCGACTCCCCTGAGTACTGGGGCAACCACGCCGCCCCCGGTATGCATGGCATTGATAACGGCATTACAGTGGCAGCGGCCTTGCCTGCGGCTGAACCCTCCTCCTTGTTGGGCATCTTCCTCCTCCCTAGTGAACCTCAGCCAGGTCCTGGGCGTCTCCTGATGTACCAGTATGCTGCTCTGCAGGCGGAAGGATCTCTTACCCGGCAGTTCCGGATCAGGGCTTCTTTCTTCCCCCTCAGCGGGCAGCAAACCACGTGATAACACAGTTCAATAAAGTCTATGGCACACAGGACCCGGTTATACCGGGCTTCGTGAATCCAGTTCGTGACGCCAAGTTGACGCGCCCCCTGGGCATTGGGGTACCCGTTGCCGGGCCGGTAGATACTGGGGAATGTCACAATGGCGGTGACCTGGTCCGTGACCCAGGGCGGTCAATAACAGGGGTTTATTTATAGGGGATTTATAGTGATTGTATAAAGTTCGTGACGCCACCTGTGGTATGCAGCTAAGGGAGCCGCCGCTGGGGAGCAGGTCCTCTGGAGCTGATGTTACTGCAACAGGGATGGTGTGGCTCTCCACAGGTAGAGCTTATCTCCAGGGTAGTGTAGATGTTATGGGTTATGCTGGGCGTTGTAGTGCAGGGGTTGATGGCGCAGCAATAATCAGTCCACAACTTAATGGCGGTTTCCTCTTATCTTTACTGGTGGTGATTAGACAAGCCGGGACTAGGGTACTGGCTAGAAGTGGAAGTCCGGGCAGCCTAGAAGCAAGTAAAGAATCCTCCTTGCCTGGTGAAGTTGGAGGCCTTCCCTTTCACTAAACTCTTTGGCCCTGCTGCTTGTAGCTGTGCGGTGGCCTTCGACCGAGTGCAACGTTTCTGTGCTCACCCGTATGGCAGTCAGCTCGGGCCTTGCCATACAGAATCTCCGGAACTCCCATTTAAGAATGGTAGAGCGGTAGTGCGGATGATTGACCTCTGCTCCACTTCTCAGGAACGTTGGGGGTCCGACAACCCGCAAATAGGATAACTTTCCAACTTAAATCAACCCCTTTAAGAAGCATTAAAAGGGTTAACGGTCTAAAACTACAAATCTGCAGTCACTCTTTGTGACGGCAGACTTGTGACTGCTCACATCATGCACTGCTTGCTCTGAGGATTCTCTGGTGTCAGCGTCAGGAATAGTGGTCATGTGACAGCAAGTATGCGATATGCATACGCCCAGCCACAATTCGACTAGATGGATACTGCCTCGCTCAATTTATTTGCATAGTCGGATGGTGTCCGGAAATATGCAAATCGCATACTTGCAGTAACATGACCACCGTTCCCAACGCTGATGACGCGCCCCCTGGGCCTAGTGTGGACGTGTGTGGGATACCCGGAGCCGGGTCTCTGGGGGTTGTAGTCTCCGTGGTGGCGACCCAGTCCCGTGGCTCAGGGTGGTCAAACCAGTGGCAGTATTTTATGGGTTTTAGGTTAATTGTCCGACTACGCCACCCGTGGATTGCTGTCAGGGTGTACCGCTGTTGCGAGGCAGACCGCTGAGGCTGTTGTGGTGTGCGCAGCAAAGGATGGGATAACTCCCCACGGGAGGAGTATAGCCTCAGGGCAGAGAATGCGGATGATGGGAGTGATGGTGCACGGGCGTCCCAGTACTAGTAGTGCTGTATGCGGTGAGAAAGCAGGAACGACTCAGAGTCTTTGCAGTGCAGTTCAGGGTCTTTACTGATTATATTAAGGCAGACCCTCCCGGGAGTACTGGCTAGCATAAGGGGCTTGGTCAGTCTGTGAGCAAGCAGGAATTCCCCTGGCCAGGTGGAGTTGTAGGCCTCCCCGTCTATCTGCACTCTTCCTGGCTACCTTGCTGTAAGCGAGTGGAAGTAGCCCACATCCTTGAGTATACCGTGTGGTGCTCACCCGTATGGCTGGTGACTTGGGGCCTTCTGATAGCCTCCACTCCTCGATGGCGGTGCTGGTCCCTTCCTTGTGAATGAGCCTCCGCGCTTCTATGGCCAGAGGACCTGGAAGCCCCTGCCGGCTGGTTTCTGCTGCTGGGTGAATATACGTCCCCACAGCCTCGGATTCCGGTGTCCGGTACTTGGATTCTCCTGCCAGGGCGAGCTCTGCTCAGCTCCAGCCCCTGGTCTTCAGCTCCTGGCTCCTACAGAGCTCCTGCTGTAACTCTCCCTGTGCCTGGAACTGTCTCCAGGCTCTGACTCCACTGACTAATCCCGCCCCAGACCCAGTTTATAAGGGCAGATTCCTCCCCTCCCAGGTCTGGGCAGGAAGTGTTGCTTGCTTAAGGGCTCCTGACCAGAGAAACCTCCCACTTGCTCTCAGGCGTAATATTTCTATTACTGTGGTAACCAGACCCCTGGTGTGCCACATTCCCCCCTAGTAAATTTTAGTACTCTGGGACTAAACACATTTTTAAGAAAACACAAATACAGGGTATAAACAATAATACAACAACATATATACAAGAAGCTTTAGTCTTTAGAGGTCACGGCGTGTCCGTAACCGGGTGTCCATATCACCCAACAAGGTGAAGTCTTGGCACAGAGTAGGGGACCTGTCCAAAGCAAACCCCAAGCGTTGGCCCGGGCCGTGGCTGCAAGGCTGAGGCTAGCTACTTTGGGCCACAAGGAGGCCACGCCAGACAGGTTTTCTCTTCCGCGGCCATCTTCGCAAGAGGCACCAAGGTGCAACTATCTACATTGTAGTTCCGGTTACTCAGCGTCCATAACCTGTCAGTCCAAATAAACCTGCAGGGGTAACTAGAGAAACATAATTAGTAACCAGGTAACAAAAACATAAACCCTTTTCAACATTGGCAATTTACAAGCAAATGCACATTACATTTAGATTCTCCAGCGAGCGGGCATTTGTCCTCTAGTGCTCCTGGTGGACCTACGTAACCCACTATCTGGTTCTGCACTACAGGGTGTAGAAGGTGTTATGGGCAGGCCTGGCAGCTTTCTGCGTACTCTTTGGCTTACTAGGGGCACGGCAGGCTCACTACTAGCAGAGGGTTGATTCTCCTGGGCTGCTGGTATGGATTCTTCTGCCTCCTGGGCCGGCTGCTCTTCTGACACTCCCTGTTCTTCTGTAGGTCCTTGAGGGGCTGGCTGGAGAAAGGTGAGGACGGGTACCACGACTGCGTTGTTGATCTGAGTCCAGGACCGGGGAAAGTCTCCGAGTACGGTACTGATCATTTCTTCCCTTTCCTCTGTGGGTTGAGGGTTTTCTTGATCTTCTTCAGGGCTTTGCAGCTGCTCGGGACACTTCTTCAGGTGGTCTCTGGAGACAATGCCTGTGGTCTCTCCTCCATCCTTACTGATGACACAGACTTTTGGGTTCTCATGGCTTCAGGGCAGTACGGTGTACGGGTCCTTCTCCCACTGGTCGTCCAACTTGTGGAGCCGCCTCTTTCTCTTCAAGACCTGCTCTCCAGGTACCAGGGGAACAGCGGGAGCATACTGGTTATAAGCCTTCTCTTGCCTTTCTCTTGCTTGAGACAGACTTCGCTCAACGCTCTCCTGTACTTTCCGATACTGCTGCTGCTGTTCTGTATGCCAGTCTGCCTCTGGCGAGGTGTCCTCAGGTGTCAGGACTCCCATATCCAGGTCAATAGGCAGCTTACCAGGTCTTGCTCTCATTAGGTAAGCCGGGGTACAGTTGGTGGAGCCTACGGGGATGTGATTGTACAAGTCCACCAAATCAGGCAGTTTTTCAGGCCACAGACTGCGTTCTTCCAGGGGCAACATTTTTAGCAAGTCTATCACCACCTGGTTCATTTTCTCACTTAGTCCATTGGTCTGAGGGTGATAGGGCATTGTTCTTATCTTCCTGCAGCCATACAGATTACAGAACTCCTGGAAGACCTCCTCTTCGAAGGCTGGTCCTTGGTCCGTCAGCACTTACTCTGGATACCCGTGTGGACGGCAGAAGTGCAGCTGGAAGGCTCTGGCTGCTGTCTGAGCCGTTAGGTCTTTGACAGGGACCACCACCAGGAACCGGGAGTAGTGATCTACAATGGTAAGGGCGTAGACGTACCCAGATTTGCTTGGAGCCAGTTTCACATGGTCCAGGGCTACCAATTCCAGTGGCTGCCTGGTGATGATGGGCTGCAGGGGACTCTTCTGGCTGGCACGATCCTTTCTTCTTAGGTTGCACGGGCCACAGTCTCTGCACCACCTCTCAATGGCTCCTCTCATGCCTACCCAGTAGAACCGTTCACGCAACAGGAACTCCAGCTTTTTCCATCCGAAGTGTCCGGCTCCGTCGTGGTACGCCTCCAGAACTATAGCCGCGTCTCGTCTTGGGACCACTACCTGCCAGGTCAGCACGTGTGTTCTAGAGTTGACCATTCTCCGGCACAGCTTCTCCTTGTAAAGAAACAGCCTGCTTTTCTCCTTCCACAGTTGCTTGGTCTCTTCCAGAGCGTCTGGGTCAAGACCGGCATCAGCCTGTGTCAGCATTTCCTTCACCAGACGGACTGCGAGATCACTGTCTTGTGTCTCTGCCCAGCTGTGGTGGGGTAAGGGATTGAACGTAGCAGAGTGCCTGTCCCTCACACGGTGGGAATACAGGGTAATCCCATGACGGTGGAACTCAGGGAGTTCGATTTCTTCCAGTTCTTCTGGATCTTCCCCGACGTCCGGTAAGTTTGGCATTCTGGACAGGGCATCCGCGTTGGCATTTGAGCGGCCCGCCCGGTATTTGATGGTGAATTCATAGTTGGACAGGCGGGCCATCCATCTCTGCTCCAGGGCACCAAGTTTTGCAGTGTCCAGGTGTGTCAACGGGTTGTTATCTGTGTACACGGTGAACTTGGAAGAGGCAAGGTAATGCTTGAAACGTTCGGTCACTGCCCACACCACTGCCAGGAACTCTAGCTTGAATGAGCTATAATTCTCAGGGTTTCTCTCTGTGGGCCATAGTTTTCGGCTGGCGTAAGCGATTACCCATTCTTTCCCCTGCTGGATCTGGGACAGTATGGCTCCTAGCCCGATGTTGCTCTCGTCCGTGTGGAGGATAAAAGGCTTGCTGTAGTCAGGGTACGCCAGGATTTCATCCCCCGTGAGGGCCATCTTCAGCTGGCAGAAGGACTCCTCTTACAGCTTTTCCCACCTGAAGGGCGGCTTCTGGTTTTTGGCCTTCCTGGATTGACCTATCAGGAGGTCCTGCATAGGGGCTGCCATTTTGGTGAAACCGGGAATGAATCTTCGGTAGTAGCCTACCAACCCGAGGAACTGCCGCACTTCCTTTATGCTGGAGGGTCTTGGCCAGTCTTTAATCACGGTGATCTTATTGGGGTCGGGAGCCACTCCATCAGCACTCACCACGTGTCCCAGGTACTGCACCTTTGGTTTCAGGAGGTGACACTTGGAGGGATTCACCTTTAGGCCGTAGCTTGCCAGGGCGTCAAACACTTCTTCCAGGTGTTTCAGGTGGTCCTCGTAGGTTTTGGAATAGATGATGATATCGTCCAGGTATAACAGGACCGTCTCGAAATTCCGGTGTCCCAGACAGCATTCCATCAACCGCTGGAAGGTTCCTGGTGCGTTGCAGAGCCCGAACGTCATACAGTTGAATTCGCTGAGACCCATCGGGGTGGTGAATGCGGTCTTCTCCTTGTCTGCCTCTGCTACAGGAACCTGCCAGTACCCGCTAGTAAGATCCAAAGTGGAGAAGAAGTTAGCAGATTTTAATGCAGCTAAAGATTCTTCTATTCTAGGTAACGGGTAGGCATCTTTGTGTGTGATACGGTTGACCTTTCTGTAGTCTACACACATTCTCATTGTGTTGTCCTTCTTTTTCACTAGAACTAGTGGAGCTGCCCAGGGGCTACAGCTGTCCCTGATTACTCCAGCTTCCTTCATGTCCCGCAACATCCCCTTTGCATGCTGATAGTGTGCAGGGGGCACAGGTCGGTATCTTTCCATTATGGGCGGATGATCTCCTGTGGGGATGTGATGTTCTACCCCCTTTACTCGCCCGAAGTCTAGCGGGTGCTTACTAAAGACTCTTTCGTACTCCTGAACCACCCCGTAGACTCCCTGTTTTTGGTGTGAGGGAGTGGAGTCAGTACCCAAATGCAGTTGCTGACACCAGTCCTCCATTTGTTTCTTAGAGCCATTACCTTCCTCTGGTTGAGATGGAGGCAAGGGTTCTACGGCCTTTACAGAATTTTGGTTTATGGTGAACAATTTGGCTAGCGTGGCATACCGGGGCAGGTGTACTTCTCTCTCCACGATATTTACGATGTGGACAGGTACCCTCCCATGGCGTACATCGACCACTCCCCGTGCTGTCAAAATGGTGGGCCTACTGTCTGAGTAGACGGGCTCTACCAATGCTTGGTAGTCTCTACCTCTTAGACCAATAGCTGCCCGGCACCAGATCATCATCTCACTTTTCGGGGGCATGGCAATAGGGAACGGGTCACACATTCTCACGCTACCAATCTCACCACCAGATAATTCCACCTGTTGCCGTTTCATCAGTGCCCGGATTTCTTTTTGGAGGACACGCTGCTGGCTAGAACTGGCGTTCTTGGCAACCTGCTGTAAAATGAGAATCACCTCTGCAAGACAATTTTCAATCACGTTAGTTCCCAAGGTTATTCTAGGGTGACTCTCATGACGGTCAATGTCCACAATAATCAGTCCTTGTGCCGCTAGTTCGGCTTTACCGATCTTAATGGTCACCTCTTTGAATCCCACCTGCGGCACGGGCTGACCATTGCTGGCGATGATACTCAGGTCGTCATCTGGGTAGCGGGTTATGTCCGAGTCATTCCAGTACCGCTTAAAGAGCACGTACGGGATGGTAGTCAATTGTGACCCAGTGTCCAGTAGGCACTCATAGGAATGCCATCCAGTGCCACAGGCAAGACCGGACGTCCCCCTAAGTATTTATCACGCCAGTTCGATGGCCTGATGATCTTATGCCTGGGGGTTGGCCCTCTACCCCAGGTTGTGCCCGTTTAAATGACAGTACCTTGCCATATGTCCGGGCTGATTGCAGCAGCGGCAGATTGGTTGTCTGTCCTCGTTGTATCTGTCGCTCGGTCTTCCTCTGGACGTTGGGATCCTCCTCTGTCGGCGCCACGGGACGTCCTCCAGTTCGGATGCCAACTGGATCTTCCCTGGAGGAGAGACCTGTAAAGACTGCACAGTTCTGGTTAGCGCGGCTACACTTTTGGCTAGCTCTTGGACCTGATGGTGCAGGTCGGTAGCCGGGTTGGCATCCAAAGCCTGCGCACCAACTCCTACAGACTCTGTAGACAAGGTCGCCGCCTCCTGGTGATAGGTAATAGCAGGGCGCTGGTGGGTTACAGTACTACCCGGTGCCGGTTCTCGGAGCACCCGGATGGCCCTGTCTTTGAACTTTGCAAAGTCCAAACCAGGGTTCTGCAAGGCCATTGCACGTAACTGGGTTCCGTGGGCATTGGACAGCAGACCCTCAATGAATTGCTCAGTTAACAGTTCATCTGCATTCCGCACACTGTCAGGGTCTGCCTGTTTAATGGCTCCCAGGGCCTCTTGCAAATTCAAAGCATAGTCTCTTATACTGTCTTGGGCCCGCTGCTTGCACCCATAAAATCTCATTTTGATCTCGGCTGAGGTGCGGGTATCAAAAGTGTCCTTCAGACGGGCCAAGATCTCCTTTACGGTCTCCTTGTCCCGGACTGACCAGGATTTTACTTCGCGTTGGGCTGCGCCGGTTAGCTGGCCTATCAATATGCTCACTTTCTGGCCCTCCGTCAAGTGGTATACCTTAAATAGGCTGTACAGTCTCTCTTTAAAGTCGCTTAGGGTATGCGACTCCCCTGAGTATTGGGGCAGCCAGGCCGCTCCGGGGATGTATGGCATTGTGAACGGCATCACTGCGGCAGTGGCTGCGCTGGTGGTAGAGGGTCCCTCCGTGTCCGTCATCTTCCTCCCCCCTAGTTAAGTGTGGCCTACCTTCTGTTGCTTCTTCTCCGTAGGCCTCAGCTCCGCAGACGATCGTCAGGGTGGAGGACCTTGCGTTGCGCTCTGGTGACATCAGCGTCGCTCTCTCTCCCTTCCAGGACCTTGCGCAGCGTCGATGCGTGGGGCGGAGCTTCGGGTCTCGCGCGCTTTCGGCGTCCACGCCCCTCTTCTTCCCGCGCGGCGTCCCGAAGATGGCGTCCGATGGCGGGAAAACGACTGCGGATGGCGGGAAACTTTTGAAGATGGCGGGAAACGGCTCCGGATGGCGGGAACCTTCATCACGGCAGGTAGGACAGTCTTTTGAAGGCACGCAGTACCCGGTGGTTGCGGGCACGAAATCCTGCTGACTACGCCAAAGTTGACGCGCCCCCTGGGCCTAGTGTGGACGTGTGTGGGATACCTGGAGCCGGGTCTCTGGGGGTTGTAGTCTCCGTGGCGGCGACCCAGTCCCGTGGCTCAGGGTGGTCAAACCAGTGGCAGTCTTTTATGGGTTTTAGGTTAATTGTCCGACTACGTCACCCGTGGATTGCGGTCAGGGTGTACCGCCGCTGCGAGGCAGACCGCTGAGGCTGTTGTGGTGTGCGCAGCAAAGGATGGGATAACTCCCCACGGGAGGAGTATAGCCTCAGGGCAGAGAATGTGGATGATGGGAGTGATGGTGCACGGGCGTCCCAGTACTAGTAGTGCTGTATGCAGTGAGAAAGCAGGAACGACTCAGAGTCTTTGCAGTGCAGTTCAGGGTCTTTACTGATGATATTAAGGCAGACCCTCCCGGGAGTACTGGCTAGCATAAGGGACCTGGTCAGTCTGTGAGCAAGCAAGAATTCCCCTGGCCAGGTGGAGTTGTAGGCCTCCCCGTCTATCTGCACTCTTCCTGGCTACCTTGCTGTAAGCGAGTGTAAGTAGCCCACGTCCCTGAGTATACCGTGTGGTGCTCACCCGTATGGCTGGTGACTTGGGGCCTTCTGATAGCCTCCGCTCCTCGATGGCGGTGCTGGTCCCTTCCTTGTGACTGAGCCTCCGGGCTTCTATGGCCAGAGGACCTGGAATCCCCTGCCGGCTGGTTTCTGCTGCTGGGTGAATATACGTCCCCACAGCCTCGGACTCCGGTGTCCGGTACTTGGATTCTCCTGCCAGGGCGAGCTCTGCTCAGCTCCAGCCCCTGGTCTTCAGCTCCTGGCTCCTACAGAGCTCCTGCTGTAACTCTCCCTGTGCCTGGAACTGTCTCCAGGCTCTGACTCCACTGACTAATCCCGCCCCAGACCCAGTTTATAAGGGCAGATTCCTCCCCTCCCAGGTCTGGGCAGGAAGTGTTGCATGCTTAAGGGCTCCTGACCAGAGAAACCTCCCACTTGCTCTCAGGCGTAATATTTCTATTACTGTGGTAACCAGACCCCTGGGGTGCCACACTGACACCAGAGAATCCTCACAGCAAACAGTGCATAATGTGAGGATTCACAAGTCTGCAGTTACATAGAGTGACACATTGAGTGACTGCAGATTTGTAGTTTTAGACTAGACAATCCCTTTAACACTGAAACTGATTATCAATCTATCTAAACAGGCTGTCCATCACCCGATGCACAAGCAAAATGTTCGTTAGCCGAAATGAATTTTAACCCCTTCATGACCGGAGCATTTTCCGCTTTTGCGGTTTCTTTTTTTGCTCCCCTTGTTCCCAGAGCCATAACTTTTTTATTTTTTTGTCAATATGGCCGTGTGAGGGCTTATTTTTTGCGGAACGAGTTGTACTTTTAAATGACATCACTGGTTTTACCATATCATGTACTGGAAAACAGGAAACAAAATTACAAGTGCAGTGAAATTGCAAAAAAAGTGCAATTCCACAGTTGTTTTTTATATTTTTTTTTACTACGTTCACTGAATGCTAAAATTGACCTGCCATTATTATTCTCCAGGTCATTACAAGTTTGTAGACACCATACATGCATAGGTTCTTTTTTATCGCGATTGGATCGCGATTCCACCAGCGGCTGTTGCGGGCACATGTCAGCGGTATAGATCAGCTGACATGTGCCCAGTTTAGCGCGGGCTCAGCGCCAGAGCCCGCACTGAACAGGGGGTCACGACATGGTGCGTACTATTACGTACCATGTCGGAAAGGGGTTAAGCTTGCTGAAAGGGAGTCTGTCACCTCAAAATGACAATTAGACTGCATAAATATTTATATAGGGGACGCAGCCCCTACTAAAATAATACCAGGCATATACAGTTTAGCGTAATATTTACTAAAAAAAGCGAAATTGAATATGCAAATGAAGAAGCTTCTGGTGCACCATTATGACCTAACATTTAAAAATTACATTTACCCTGTCACCAGGTTTTCCCCATATAAAGTATGGACAGTACCTATAAGCCCTCTGATACAGCATACTGGGATGCTGTACATATGTCTCCAATCCCCTATGCGAAGCACAGACAGCGTGGTCCAGTCCAATGGGCATCTCTGGTCTTGATCCAACACCTCCTCTCTTTCAATTGTTGTTCTCCTTCCCTGCTTCATGTGGATGATGAAGCGTGTAGTGCAGGGGCGGAACTACCGCCCGTGCAGCCGGTTCATTGAACGGGGGCCCCGAGGGAGAGGGGGCCCCTCCAGCCTCCAGCAGGGCCGCCATCAGGGCATGACTGCCCCGACTCCAGTATGGGGCCCGGCCGGTAGGGGCCCCCTCGGAGCCCCGTTGGGGGCCCCCCTCTTGTGCATCTCTCGCCTCATGGGGCCCCCGGCCCCATGCTAAGCGCCGGGTCCGGGACATCTCAGCGCTGCGCTGCGCTGCCGTGGCAGCGCCTTCATGATTCCCCTGACTTCCGGTCATGTGACGGCGCCGTCACATGGCCGGAAGTCAGGAGAACCTGGTGTCAGCGATTTGGACGAGCGCCAGGATTCTGCAGGGATTGCATGGGGGTAAGTATAACAAGTTTTATTTTTTTTAAAATACAATTAACTAGGAGTGGGGGGAATGGGAGATGCACATGTGGGGGGGGGAGATGAGAGATGCACATGGGGGGGGGAGATGAGAGATGCACATGGGGGGGAGATGAGAGATGCACATGTGTGGGGGGGGGATGGGAGATGCACATGTGGGGGGGGAATGGGAGATGCACATGTGGGGGGGGGATGGGAGATGCACATGTGGGGGGGTGAGAGATGCACATGTGGGGGGGATGAGAGATGCACATGGGGGGGGGAGATGAGAGATGCACATGTGGGGGGGAGATGAGAGATGCACATGTGGGGGGGAGATGAGAGATGCACATGTGGGGGGGGTGAGAGATGCACATGTGGGGGGGATGAGAGATGCACATGTGGTGGAGGGGGATGAGAGAGGTGCACATGTGGGGGAGGGGGATGAGAGAGGTGCATATGTGGGGGAGGGGGATGAGAGAGGTGCACATGTGGGGGAGGGGGATGAGAGAGGTGCACATGTGGGGGAGGGGGTTGAGAGAGGTGCACATGTGGGGGAGGGGGATGAAAGAGGTGCACATGGGGGGGTGAGAGATGTGCACATGGGGGGGTGAGAGAGGTGCACATGGGGGGGTGGTGAGAGCTGCACATGGGGGGGGATGAGAGATGTGCACATGTGGGGGAAGGGGATGAGAGATGTGCACATGGGGGGTGAGAGATGTGCACATGGGGGGGGTTGAGAGCTGCACATGGGGGGGTTTGAGAGCTGCACATGGGGGGGGTTTGAGAGCTGCACATGGGGGAGATGAGAGCTGCACATGGGGGAATTGGGAGAAAATGAGCTGCACATGGGGGAATTGGGAGTAGGGGGATAATGAGCTGCACATAATGAATGTGGGGTGGGGGAGAGTAAATGATAAATGATGATGGGGTGGGGAGAGCACGGACATGATATAATGAATTGGGGCAGGGGGTGCATGTAAATAATGAATGCGGGAAGCAGGAAGTATAGAGTAGGGGGCGTTGCGGATGCAGGAGTGTAAATGGTAACAAATTGGCGGAAAGAGTAGAGGTTCTAATTAAATTATATATTGAGTGCCTATTTACAGTTAATGGGGGCACCGTGGTGGATTACAATTTATATTTGGAATGGTAGGTGGCATAATAACTAACCATATATTGATGGTGGATGCACGTCTGTATTCAGCTGCGTAATGTAGAAGTTGGGTAATGTGCTCTAGATAACTGTGTTATTTTATGCAGAGACGAGTCCTGGCTGGAAGACGTGATGGCGGTCTGTGCTGGATGAAGGAGAAAAGCGTAGCTGAAGGACTTCACCTAGAGACGTCACCAGTGAGTCAGTGTATTACATGTACACTTACACTATATACTATGTACCGGGCTCCTGTGTATAATGTCACTGGTGATCACTGTATTACCTGTACACTGACACTATATACAGAGCTCCTGTGTATAATGTCACTGGTGATCACTAGATTACCTGGACACTTACATTATATGTGGCACCCCAGGGGTCTGGTTTCCACAGTAACAGCTATGTTATGTCTGAGAGCAGGTGGGAGGTCTTTTGGTCAGGGATCCTATGCATGCCACACCTCCTGCCCAGTCCTGGGAGGGGAAGGACTTCCCCTATATAAACCTAGGGCTGAGGCAGGGTTAGTGAGTAGAGAAGAAGTAGAGACAGAGAAGAGCTGCAGATATAGGAGAAGAACATCAGGAGCTCTGTGGGAGCAGTGCTATAAGGAGTCAGGGGCTGGCAGCTGCAGAGCTCGCCCTGACTGAGAAGCTATCACCGGACCCGGAGTCCGAGGCTGTGGGGACTAATCTTTACCCAGCAGCAGAAACCGCCCGGCAGGGGATTTCAGGTCCTCTGGCCAAGAAACCCGAAGGCACGGTCACACGCGTGGGACCAGCACCGCCGTCGTGGAGCGGACGCCACTAGAAGGCCCCGAGTCACCGGCCATACGGGTGAGCACCACACGGTACACTCAGGGACGTGGGCTACTTATACCCGCCTCTAGCAAGGTAGCCAGAAGAGTACAGTCAGTTTGGGAGGCCTACAACTCCGCCTGGCCAGGGGAGATCCCATCTGCTCAAGGACTGACCAGGCCCCGATCGCTAGCCAGTACTCCGGGAGGGTCTATTTTTATCACCAGTAAAGACCCTGAACTACACCGCATCGTCTCTGAGTGATTCCTGCTACCCCCATCATCCACGTCGGCTGCCCTGAGGCCATACCCCTCCCGTTGGGGGTGATACTACCACGCTGCACAATCCTACCACCGGCCTCAGCGGTCTGCCCTGCAGCGGCAGCTCCTTCGCTGCATTCAACGGGTGGCGTAGTCGTCCAACATCTACCGCTAATACAACGCCACTTAGTCTGACTCCCTGGGCACGGACCGGGTCACCGCCACGAGACTACAACCCTCAACAGATCCGGCTCCGGGTAAGCACCTGCATGCGCAACGCTGTGCGACACAGGTCCAGGGGTGCGTCAACTTTTGGCGTAGTCGGCAGGATTTCGTGCCCGCAACCACCGGGTACTGCGTGCCTGAAAAAGACTGTTCAAACTTACCAGTGGTGAAGATTCCCGCCATCCGTGGAGGTTTCCCGCCATCCGGCGCCATCTTCTACCTTCTTCCCGCCATCCGCAAAGTTTTCCCGCCATCCGGCGCCATCTTTTGCCTTCTTCCCGCCATCCGTGGAGTTTTCCCGCCGTTGGACGCCATCTTGAAGACGCCGCGTGGGAAGAAGAGGGGCATGGACTCCGAAAGCGCGCGAGAACTGAAGCCCCGCCTCACGTCCGGACGTTGCGTAAGGTCCTGGAAGGAGCCCAGCAGACGCCGACGTCACAGGAGCGCGACGGAAGGTCCTCAATCCTGACGATCCACTGCGGAGCCGCGGCCTACGGAAGAGGATCATCGCAAGGTAGGCCACGGTCCACTAGGGGGGAGGAAGATGTCGGATACGGAGGAGAGCTTCACTGCCTCAACCCCCGCCAGCGCCACCGCTGCTGCAGTCATGCCTTTCACCATGCCCTATATCCCGGGAGCGGCCTGGCTACCCCAGTACTCAGGGGAGTCACATACCCTGCATGACTTTAGAGAAAAGCTGGATAGCCTCTTCCAGGTGTATCCCCTCACAGAAGAGCAAAAAGTGAGCATCCTGGTGGCCCAATTAACCGGGGCAGCCCAAAGGGAGGTAAAGTCCTGGCCACCTGGGGGGAGGACTGTTGCAGGGATACTAACCCGGCTGAGGGACACCTTTGATACCCGCACCTCAGCCGAGATCAAGCTTAGATTCTACGGGTGCAAGCAGCGAGCACACGAGAGTATAAGGGACTATGCCCTGAACCTACAAGAGGCCCTGAGAGCTATTAAGCAGACCGACCCTGACGGCGTGGGAGACGAGGACAGGCTGTTGACTGAACAATTTATAGAGGGTTTATATTGCAATGCCCACCGAACCCAGTTGCGGGCAATGGCCTTACAGGACCCTCATCTGGGATTTGCACAGTTCAAGGACAGAGCCATCCGGGTGCTCCGAGAACCGGCACCAGGTGGCGTTGTGACCCACAGACGCCCCACTACCACTTACCACCAGGAGGCGGCGCCCTTGTCGGCAGGGCCTGTGGGAGCTGATGCGCAGGCTTTGAACAATGACCCGGCTCCAGACCTGCACCATCAGGTCCAAGAGCTAGCTAAAAGCGTTGCCGCGCTAACCCGAACTGTGCAGTCTTTACAGGTTTCCACTCCAGGGAAGATCCAGCTGGCATCCGGACCGGAGGACATCCCGTGGCGTCGACCAAGGAGGACCCCACCGGCCAGAGGAAGACCCAGCGACCGATACAACGAGGACGGACAACCCATCTGCCGCCGCTGCAATCAACCCGGACATATGGCAAGGTACTGTCCTTTAAACTGGCACAACCTGGGGTAGAGGGCCAAACCCCAGGAAAAAGATCATCAGGCCCATCGAACTGGCGCGACAAATATGTGGGAGGACGTCCAGTCTTGCCTGTGGTACTGGATGGCATCCCTATGAGTGCCCTACTGGACACCGGGTCACAGGTTACCACTATCCCGTACGTGCTCTTCAAGCAGTACTGGAATGACTCGGATATCACCCGCTACCCTGACGACGATTTGAGTATCATCGCCAGCAATGGTCAGCCCGTGCCACAGATTGGATTTAAAGAGGTGACCATTAAAATCGGTAGAGTTGAACTGGCGGCACAGGGACTGATCATTGTAGACATTGACAAGCACGAGAGTCACCCAAAGATAACTCTAGGAACTAATGTAATTGAAAATTGTCTTGCAGAGGTGATTTTCCTTTTACAGCAGGTTGCCAAGAACGCCAGCTCCGGCCAGCAGCGAGTGCTCCAGAAAGAGATCCGGGCACTGATGCGACGGCAACAGATAGAACTCTCCGGTGGTGAGATTGGTAGCGTAAGAATGTGTGACCCTTTCCCTATTGCCATGCCCCCAAAAAGTGAAATGATGATTTGGTGCCGGGCAGCTATTGGTCTGAGAGGTAGAGATTACCAGGCAATGGTAGAACCAGTTTACTCAGACAGTAGGCCCACCATTTTGACAGCACGGGGGGTGGTCAATGTACGCCATGGGAGGGTGCCCGTTCGCATAATAAATATCGGGAAGAGGGAAGTGTACCTGCCCCGGTATGCCACGCTAGCCAAATTGTATACCATCAATCAAAATTCCATACAGTCCGTAGAACCCTTGCCTCCATCTTCCCCGGAGGAAAGTAACGGCTCTAAGGAAACAATGGAGGACTGGTGTCAGCAACTACATTTGGGTACTGACTCCACTCCCTCGCACCAGAGACAGGGAGTCTATCGGGTGGTTCAAGAGTACGAGAGAGTGTTTAGTAAACACCCGTTAGACTTCGGGCGAGTCAAGGTGGTAGAACACCACATCCCCACGGGAGACCATCCTCCCATAAAAGAGAGGTATCGACCCGTACCCCCTGCACACTACCAACACGCCAAGGGGATGCTTAGGGACATGAAGGAGGCTGGGGTGATCAGGGATAGCTGTAGCCCCTGGGCAGCTCCACTAGTCTTAGTCAAAAAGAAAGACAACACCATGAGGATTGTAGTGCCGGCGTCCCTGCCCTCTGCTAGGCAGGGACGCTGTTCCCCTCACCGCTCTGCTCCGTGCCCGGCGTCCCTCTCCCGCTCTGCTGGCAGCGCGCGCTCCTTCCCGGCCACTCTGCTTAGGGCGCGCGCGCGCCCTCCCTCCCTCTTAAAGGGGCCGCGCGCGCCGTCCTAAGGAGTCCCCGGCCAATGGCCGGAGGACTTTACCGTATATAAGGCACCTCCTCCAAAATGGAGGTGCCCGAGCAATGTTGTTTGCACCTGTGTCTCACCTGTGCTTCAGCCCTCAGTTCCCATTGCCAGTTACCTGCCAGTTACCTGCCAGATTCCTGGCTGATTACTTGCTACCTGCCTGCTAGTCGGAGGTCCGACGGTCTGCCTTACTAATCCTGTCAGTCTGTCTAAGGACCAGCCTGCCCGCTCACCTGGGAGCGCACATCAGCTACCTGCCTGCCTGCCTGAGGTCCGACGGTCTGCCTTCCAACTCCTGTCAGTCTGTCTATGGACCAGCTTGCCCGCTCACCTGGGAGCGCACATCTGCTATCTGCCTGCTAGCCTACCTGGAGGCTCCGCCGTCACGTGCTGTGACCACCTGCCTGTCCAGTGACTCCTGCCCGCTCACCTGGGAGCGCTCTTCTGCTACCTGTCTGTTTGCCTACCCGGAGGCTCTGCCGTCACGTGCTGTGACCACCCGCCTGTCCAGAGACTTCTGCCCGCTCACCTGGGAGCGCTCATCTGTCGCCTGTCCGCTGGTCTTCCTGGAGGCTCCGCCGTCACATGCTGTGACCACCCGTTCATCCAGAGACTCTCGCCTGCTCACCTGGGAGCTCACGTCTATCTTCAGCCGCCACAGGTCGTACCAACCCTATACCTAGAGACTGCCCCGGTCACTTGCCGTGACCTCCAGCCCGTTCACTCAGAGACTGTCCCGTTCACTCAGAGACTGTCCCGTTCACTCAGAGACTGTCCCGTTCACCTGCTGAGACTTCCAGCCCGTCTTCCCTGGTCGCCACCCGCTCCCTTACAAGGACCGCCTCCTTGTATAGTAGCTCTGAGGTTCCGCCTCCCAGACCCGTTACAGTTTGCTCAGGCCATGGAACCCGGTGGCACCCAAGCCCCCTCGCTCTCGGACCTGTGTCATGAACTGTCCCGTCAAAGGTCCCAACAGGAGTCCATCCTGGGTCACCTGCGGAATGTCAATACTCGCCTGGACACTCTGACTGCTCCACCAGCAACCTCCGCCAGTGCCATGTCTCGCAATCCGGCAGCTCCGCTGCCCACTAATACCATGGTATCCTACCCTGGACCCCGGCTTTCTGCACCTCCTCGCTTCGGAGGCGACTCCGCCCAGGCTCGGGGCTTCATAAATCAGTGCACCCTGCACTTTGAACTTTTGTCCCACCAGTTTAACTCCGACCAAGCCAAAATTGCATTCATCATGTCCCATCTCACCGGGGAGGCCCTGGCCTGGCTAAATCCTCTATGGGAGAGAGGAGACTCCCTGGTGTCCAACTTGCCTGCTTTTCTCACGGCTTTCCGGAAAGTCTTCGACGAACCCGGACGGAAGACCTCATCCGCATCATCGTTGCTACGCCTCCGTCAGGAAAGTCTCACCGTGGGCCAATATGCCATACGGTTCCGTACCCTTGCCTCGGAGCTGGCCTGGGAAAACGACGCTCTGGTTTCCGTCTTCTGGGAGGGTCTGTCCGGCCGTATTAAAGATGAACTTGCCAGTCGGGACATTCCTACCACTCTCGATGACTTAATAACTCTTGCCACCCGGATTGACCTACGGTTCCAGGAGCGTGCCAGAGAGGTCACCCGTGAGAGGAGGTTACCACGTCTAGCTCCTACTTTTCAGAAACCCGTCACTCCTTCTGTCTCTAACCAGGTACACCCTCCTGAGCCTATGCAGGTCGACCAGACCAAGATGGTCAAGACCCGTCAGGACTTACGTCGTGCCGAGGGGACCTGCTTCTACTGTGGCAGTAAGGAGCACCGGATCCGTGCCTGCCCGGAGAGATCGGGAAACGCCTGTGTCTAGGTTCGCTCAGAGAGGTCCACCTAGACAAGAATAAATCCTCTCCATCCCTGCTGTTGTCAGTTTCAATCGTCTACGGGGAGAACCGTTATTTCGAACTAGCCCAACTGGACTCTGGAGCAGCCGGGAATCTTATTTCACAGTCCCTGGTAGAGAAATACCGCATCCCCACCAAACCTCTGGCTGTACCCTTGTCTGTTGCTGCCGTGGATGGGGGGCTCTTACCACGCCCCATCCAACTCATCACCGAATCCATTACTCTGCAGGTGGGAATGCTGCATTCTGAAAGTATCTCCTTCCATGTTCTGCCTGGACTTTCTCACGCCCTCTTGCTAGGCCTACCTTGGCTCCAGAAACATGCACCCGTTCTTGACTGGCAGACCGGAGAAGTCCTTCGCTGGGGACAGGGCTGCCATAAGACCTGTCTGGTTCCCGTTCATCCCGTCCGTCCTTCTCCTACCCCAGCTAATCTACCTGGACTTCCGATTCCTTATTGGTCTTATGCTGATGTCTTTAATAAAAAGGAGGCAGAGACACTACCCCCTCATAGACCATACGACTGTCCTATCGACCTGTTACCTGGTACTTCTCCTCCCCGTGGGCGTATTTATCCATTATCCGCTGCTGAAACCCGGTCGATGTCCGAATATATTGAGGAAAATCTGGCCAGGGGATTCATTCGGAAATCCACCTCCCCGGCGGGAGCAGGCTTCTTTTTCGTCAAAAAGAAGGACGGCTCTCTCCGTCCCTGTATAGACTATAGAGGCCTTAACCAGATCACGGTGAAGAATAAGTACCCCCTTCCGCTCATTCCGGAGTTATTTGATCGTCTGAGGGGGGCTAGAATCTTCACCAAACTGGACCTCCGTGGGGCGTACAACCTGGTTCGTATCCGTCAGGGGGATGAATGGAAGACGGCATTCAACACCCGGGACGGCCACTATGAATATCTGGTAATGCCCATTGGTCTCTGTAACGCTCCTGCCGTCTTTCAAGAGTTGGTCAATGACATCTTCCGGGACCTTCTCTACTCCTGCGTAGTGGTGTACCTGGACGACATCTTGGTCTTCTCTCCGGATCTCCAGACTCACCGGAGGGACGTTCGTCAGGTCCTGCTCAGGCTCAGGCAGAACCATCTCTACGCTAAATATGAGAAGTGCCTCTTTGAGCAGACCTCGCTTCCGTTTCTGGGCTACATTATCTCTCAGACCGGCCTACAAATGGATCCTGAGAAACTGTCTGCCATCGAGAAATGGCCCCGACCAGAGGGGTTGAAGGCTATTCAACGGTTCCTGGGCTTCGCCAACTATTACCGCCTCTTCATCCCGCACTTCTCTTCCCGGACTGCCCCAATTTCCGCACTCACCCGTAAGGGTACTAATCCCAAAGAGTGGCCGCCCGAAGCAGAGGAGGCCTTTCTTTCCCTAAAACAGGCCTTCTCTTCCGCCCCGGTGCTGCATCGCCCGGACGGCAACAAGCAGTTCTTCCTGGAAGTTGACGCCTCCTCCTCTGGAGCCGGAGCGGTACTTACTCAAAAATCATCTTCCGGGAGAATGGTAACTTGTGGCTTCTTCTCCAAACTCTTCTCCTCTTCTGAGCGCAACTATTCCATAGGAGACCGAGAGTTATTGGCCATCAAACTGGCGCTGGAGGAGTGGCGTTACCTACTCGAGGGGGCTCTTCATCCGGTAATAATTTACACTGACCACAAGAACTTGGCTTACCTCCAGCATGCCCAGAGACTTAACCCGCGCCAAGCCCGGTGGTCCTTGTTTTTTGCTCGTTTTGATTTTGTTCTTCATTTTCGCCCGGCTGACAAAAACGTCAAAGCAGACGCCTTGTCCCGATCCTTTCTGGTGTCCGATCTCGAGGAAGAACCTAAACATATCATCGATCCCGCCAGAGTAATGCAGGTGGCTCCCGTGAGTCTAAATCGTCTCCCTCCCGGTAAGACGTTTGTTTCAGTACCTGATCGGGAGAAGATCCTACACTGGGGACATTCGTCTAAACTAGCTGGCCACGCCGGTCAGAAAAAGACCCTCCAGCTTATTGCCCGGCACTATTGGTGGCCTACCCTGCACAAGGACATAATAGACTTTGTTTCTGCCTGTGTGTCCTGCGCCCGCAACAAAGTCCCGAGACATCTGCCAGCCGGACGCCTCCTTCCGCTTCCTGTACCTGCTGCCCCCTGGCAGCATATAGCAATGGACTTTATAACTGATCTCCCCGTCTCTGCCAAATGTACGGTCATTTGGGTGGTCGCTGACCGCTTTTCCAAGATGGCTCACTTTATTCCCCTGCCAGGCCTTCCGTCTGCACCCGAGCTGGCTAAAGACTTTATCCGCCACATCTTCCGTCTTCATGGCCTGCCCCTCCACATCGTGTCGGATCGTGGGGTACAGTTCACCTCACGTTTCTGGAGAGCCACTTGTAAACTACTAGACGTCACCCTGGACTTCTCTTCCGCTTACCACCCACAGTCCAATGGTCAAGTGGAGCGGATCAATCAGAACCTGACCAGTTACCTCCGGCACTTCGTTAATGCCCACCATTCTGACTGGGTGGATCTCCTACCATGGGCCGAGTTCTCTTATAATAATCACGAGAGCGAATCCTCCTCCAAATCCCCGTTTTTTGTAGTCTTTGGTCAGCATCCTCGGATTCCTTTTCCTGTCTCCACCTCTGTGGACAACCCGGCTGCGGAATCTCTCGTTAGCAAATTTTCCTCCATATGGGAGAGTACCCGGTCCGCACTCCTTCTGTCATCCGAGCGTATGAAAAGACACGCTGACAAAAAACGCCTGGATCCTCCACAATTTCGTCCAGGAGATAAAGTCTGGCTCTCATCTAAATATGTTCGACTCAAGATACCTTCTTACAAGTTAGGGCCTCGGTTCATCGGCCCTCTGGAGGTCATCAGTCAGATCAACCCGGTGGCCTATAAATTGAAACTCCCGGCCAACTTACGGATCCCCAACTCCTTCCATGTATCTCTCCTCAAACCCGTGGTGCTTAACTCTTTTTCCAAGTCTACAGGTACGCCTCCTGCTCCGGTTTCTGCTGAGGACGAGTTTGAGGTAGAGAACATTCTTGCCACCAAAAGGGTAAGAGGAAAGACCTTTTTTCTGGTAGATTGGAAGGGGTTTGGTCCTGAGGAGAGAACGTGGGAGCCCCGGGAGAACATCCATGCCCCTCTCATCCTAGCTAAATTTCTCTCTGGCCTAAAAGAGGGGGGGCCTAAAGGGGGGGGTACTGTAGTGCCGGCGTCCCTGCCCTCTGCTAGGCAGGGACGCTGTTCCCCTCACCGCTCTGCTCCGTGCCCGGCGTCCCTCTCCCGCTCTGCTGGCAGCGCGCGCTCCTTCCCGGCCACTGTGCTTAGGGCGCGCGCGCGCGCCCTCCCTCTTAAAGGGGCCGCGCGCGCCGTCCTAAGGAGTCCCCGGCCAATGGCCGGAGGACTTTACCGTATATAAGGCACCTCCTCCAAAATGGAGGTGCCCGAGCAATGTTGTTTGCACCTGTGTCTCACCTGTGCTTCAGCCCTCAGGTCCCATTGCCAGTTACCTGCCAGTTACCTGCCAGATTCCTGCCTGATTACTTGCTACCTGCCTGCTAGTCGGAGGTCCGACGGTCTGCCTTACTAATCCTGTCAGTCTGTCTAAGGACCAGCCTGCCCGCTCACCTGGGAGCGCACATCTGCTATCTGCCTGCTAGCCTACCTGGAGGCTCCGCCGTCACGTGCTGTGACCACCTGCCTGTCCAGTGACTCCTGCCCGCTCACCTGGGAGCGCTCTTCTGCTACCTGTCTGTTTGCCTACCCGGAGGCTCTGCCGTCACGTGCTGTGACCATCCGCCTGTCCAGAGACTTCTGCCCGCTCACCTGGGAGCGCTCATCTGTCGCCTGTCCGCTGGTCTTCCTGGAGGCTCCGCCGTCACATGCTGTGACCACCCGTTCATCCAGAGACTCTCGCCTGCTCACCTGGGAGCTCACGTCTATCTTCAGCCGCCACAGGTCGTACCAACCCTATACCTAGAGACTGCCCCGGTCACTTGCCGTGACCTCCAGCCCGTTCACTCAGAGACTGTCCCGTTCACTCAGAGACTGTCCCGTTCACTCAGAGACTGTCCCGTTCACCTGCTGAGACTTCCAGCCCATCTTCCCTGGTCGCCACCCGCTCCCTTACAAGGACCGCCTCCTTGTATAGTAGCTCTGAGGTTCCGCCTCCCAGACCCGTTACAAGGATGTGTGTAGATTACCGGAAAATCAACCGTGTCACACACAAGGATGCGTACCCCTTACCAAGGATAGAGGAGTCTTTGGCTGCTTTAAGATCTGCTAACTTCTTCTCTACCTTGGATCTCACTAGTGGGTACTGGCAGGTTCCTGTAGCAGAGGCGGACCGGGAGAAGACCGCATTCACCACCCCGATGGGACTTAGCGAGTTTACCTGCATGCCGTTCGGACTCTGTAACGCACCAGGAACCTTTCAACGATTAATGGAGTGCTGTCTGGGCCACAGAAACTTCGAGACGGTCCTGTTGTACCTGAACGATGTCATCGTATATTCCAAGACTTATGAGGACCACCTGAAACACCTGGCGGTAGTGTTCGAAGCTCTGGCAAACTACGGCCTAAAGGTAAAACCCTCCAAGTGTCACCTCCTAAAACCAAAGGTGCAGTACCTGGGACACGTGGTGAGCGCTGACGGAGTGGCTCCCGACCCTGATAAGATCACCGCAATTAAGGAATGGCCAAGTCCCTCCAGTGTAAAGGAAGTGCGGCAGTTCCTCGGGTTGGTAGGCTATTACCGCAGATTCATCCCCGGTTTCACCAAAAAGGCAGCTCCTATGCAGGACCTCCTGATAGGCCAGTCCCGGAAGGCCAAGAACCAGAAGCCGCCCTTCAAATGGGAGAAGTTAGAAGAAGAGTCCTTCCGCCAGCTGAAGATGGCCCTCACGGGGGATGAAATCCTGGCATACCCTGATTACAGCCAGCCCTTTATCCTCTACACCGACGCAAGTAACATCGGGCTAGGAGCCGTACTGTCCCAGATCCAGCAGGGGAAAGAACGAGTAATCGCTTACGCCAGTCGAAAACTGCGACCCACCGAAAGAAACCCTGAGAATTACAGCTCATTTAAGCTAGAGTTCCTGTCAGTGGTGTGGGCAGTCACCGAACGCTTTAAGCACTACCTCGCTTCTTCCCGGTTCACCGTGTACACGGATAACAACCCGTTGACACACCTGGACACGGCAAGACTCGGTGCCCTAGAGCAGAGATGGATGGCCCGTCTGTCCAACTACGAGTTCACAATCAAATACCGGGCGGGACGCTCCAATACCAACGCGGACGCCCTGTCCAGGATGCCAAACCTACCGGACGTAGGAGAAGATCCAGAGGGACTGGAAGAAGTCGAACTCCCCGCGTTCCACCGTCATGGGACTATCCAGTATTCCCATCGGGTAAGGAGTAAGCAAGCCGCTACGTTTAACCCCTTGCCTCACTACAACTGGGAGGAAACACAAGACAGTGACCCTGCCGTCCGACTGGTGAAGGAGATGCTGACTCGGCCAGAGGCTCGCCTTGACCCAGACGCTCCGGAGGAAGCCAAACAACTGTGGGCTGAGAAGAGTCGACTGTTCCTTTACAAGGGGAAGTTGTGCCGCAGAATGGTTAACTCCCGGACGCATGAACTAATCTGGCAAGTAGTGGTGCCACGAAGAGACGCAGCCATGGTGATGGAGGCATACCACGACGGGGCTGGACACTTCGGATGGAAGAAGCTGGAGTTCCTGCTGCGCGGGCGGTTCCACTGGGTAGGCATGAGGGGAACCATCGAGAGGTGGTGCAGAGACTGTGGCCCGTGCAACCTAAGAAGGAAGGACCGTGCCAGCCAGAAGACCCCCCTTCAGTCCATCGTCACCAAGCAGCCGTTGGAACTGGTAGCCTTGGATCATGTAAAACTGACCCCAAGCAGAAGTGGCTACGTCTACGCGTTAACCATTGTGGATCATTACTCCCGGTTCTTGGTTGTTGTCCCCGTTAAGGACTTAACAGCTCAAACAGCAGCTAGAGCCTTCCAGCAGCACTTCTGCCGTCCACACGGGTACCCGGACCAAGTGCTGACGGACCAGGGACCTGCCTTTGAAGCGGAGGTCTTCCAGGAATTCTGCAATCTGTATGGCTGCCGGAAGATAAGGACGACACCCTATCATCCGCAAACTAATGGACTTTGTGAGAAAATGAACCAGGTGGTAATGGATCTTCTGAAAACGTTGCCCCTGGAAGAACGCAGTCTGTGGCCTGAGAAGCTGCCCGACCTGGTGGCCCTATACAACTACATCCCTGTAGGTTCCACCAACTGTACCCCGGCTTACCTAATGAGGGCAAGGCCTGGTAAGCTACCTGTTGACCTGGAGATGGGAGTCCTGACACCCGAGGACACTTCACCGGAAGCAGACTGGGACACAGAGAGGCAGCAGCAGTACCAGAAAGTACAGGAGAGCGTGGAGCGAAGTCTCTGTCTCGCTAGGGAAAGACAAGAGAAAACTTACAACCAGTATGCTCCCGCTGTTCCCCTGGTACCCGGAGAGCAGGTCTTGAAGAGGAAGAGACGGCTCCACAAGTTGGACGACCAGTGGGAGAAGGACCCGTACACCGTACTGCCCTCAAGCCACGACAACCCAAAGGTTTGTACCAACAGTAAAGACGGAGGGGAAACCACAGCCATTGTATCCCGGGATCACCTGAAGAAGTGTCCCGAACAGCTACGGAACCCAGAAGGAGAGCAAGAAGACCCTCGACCCGTAGAGGAAAGGGAAGATATGGTTAGTACTGTGCTCGGAGACTTCCCTCGGTCCTGGACTCAAGTCAATGGTGCAGTTGTGGTACCCGTCCTCACGTTCCTCCAACCAGCATCCCAAGTGCCTACGGAGCAACAGGTAGAGCTGGAAGAGCAGCCGGTCCAGGAGGCAGCAGACTCCACACAAGCAGAACAGGAGGATCAACCCTCTGCTCATAGTGAGCCTGCCATACCCCTAGTGAGCCAAAGAGCCCGTAAACAGCTGCCCAGTTTACCCTTGACAGCTCCTACACCCTGTAGTTCAGGGCCAGACAGTCAGCTCCGTAGGTCCACTAGGGCCACTAGAGGCCAGTTACCCGCACGTTGGAGGATTTGAAGTGTTTAAATTGTTTTATTGAGGTCACCTGTCTGTTACTTGTAAATAATTATGTGTTTCTAGTTATTTTTAGGAGTCCTTGGTGGGTTTACCGGGAATCCTTGTACAATTGGTTGGAGCGTAACCTAGGAATGGACTAAAGACTGTTAAGGACTCGGGGCAGGACAGACCCCTACCTGGTTACGTCTCCCTGTTTTGGTGAAATGGACACCTTGCTTTTCTTCAAAACTGCACCCGGTTGCGGACACGCCGTAACCATCTTTATGTGTTTTTCTTATTGTATTATTATTGTTTATACCTTGTTATGTTTTTCTAAAAATATGTTTAGTCCCGGAGTACTAAATTTCACTAGGGGGGAATGTGGCACCCCAGGGGTCTGGTTTCCACAGTAACAGCTATGTTATGTCTGAGAGCAGGTGGGAGGTCTCTTGGTCAGGGATCCTATGCATGCCACACCTCCTGCCCAGTCCTGGGAGGGGAAGGACTTCCCCTATATAAACCTAGGGCTGAGGCAGGGTTAGTGAGTAGAGAAGAAGTAGAGACAGAGAAGAGCAGCAGATATAGGAGAAGAACATCAGGAGCTCTGTGGGAGCAGTGCTATAAGGAGTCAGGGGCTGGCAGCTGCAGAGCTCGCCCTGACTGAGAAGCTATCACCGGACCCGGAGTCCGAGGCTGTGGGGACTAATCTTTACCCAGCAGCAGAAACCGCCCGGCAGGGGATTTCAGGTCCTCTGGCCAAGAAACCCGAAGGCACGGTCACACGCGTGGGACCAGCACCGCCGTCGTGGAGCGGACGCCACTAGAAGGCCCCGAGTCACCGGCCATACGGGTGAGCACCACACGGTACACTCAGGGACGTGGGCTACTTATACCCGCCTCTAGCAAGGTAGCCAGAAGAGTACAGTCAGTTTGGGAGGCCTACAACTCCGCCTGGCCAGGGGAGATCCCATCTGCTCAAGGACTGACCAGGCCCCGATCGCTAGCCAGTACTCCGGGAGGGTCTATTTTTATCACCAGTAAAGACCCTGAACTACACCGCATCGTCTCTGAGTGATTCCTGCTACCCCCATCATCCACGTCGGCTGCCCTGAGGCCATACCCCTCCCGTTGGGGGTGATACTACCACGCTGCACAATCCTACCACCGGCCTCAGCGGTCTGCCCTGCAGCGGCAGCTCCTTCGCTGCATTCAACGGGTGGCGTAGTCGTCCAACATCTACCGCTAATACAACGCCACTTAGTCTGACTCCCTGGGCACGGACCGGGTCACCGCCACGAGACTACAACCCTCAACAGATCCGGCTCCGGGTAAGCTCCTGCATGCGCAACGCTGTGCGACACAGGTCCAGGGTTGCGTCATATACATACCATGTATAGAGCTCCCGTGTATAATGACACTTATGGTAATATTAGTAATGTGGTGGTAATATTAGTAATGTGGTGGTAATATGTGGTCTGGTCATGGTGTGGCAGTTTTTCTCCCTTCTGTGTGGTATTATTCGGTCACTATGTTGTGGTAATATGTGGTCTGGTCATGGTGTGGCGGTATTCCCTGTATGTGGTATTATTGGTCATTTTAAAAAAAAATGTATATGACACATTCCCTTAAAGAAAACTAAATAAACATATATCTAAAAAGAGTATTGGATATTTTAAGAAAATTTTAATAGGTTAGAGTAGGGCCCGGCCAGAAGAGTCTACCTTATCGTGGTGGCGGCTTTAAAAATCTTTTGGCCAAAACAAAAGCTGCTGGCTATGTATGTGGCGCCGTCACATGGCCGAACGTCAGGAGAACGTGGTGGCAGCGACGTGGACGAGCGCCAGGATTCTGCAGGGATTGCATGGGGGTAAGTATAACAAGTTT
The DNA here is from genome assembly GCF_046119375.1 of Phyllobates terribilis. Taxonomy (NCBI): domain Eukaryota; kingdom Metazoa; phylum Chordata; class Amphibia; order Anura; family Dendrobatidae; genus Phyllobates; species Phyllobates terribilis. Next base: position 166,559,219 of record NW_027362763.1, read on the forward strand.
TATTTTTTTTTAATACAATTAATTAACCAGGAGTGGGGGGAATCAGAGATGCACATGGGGGGGATGAGAGATTCACATGGGGGGGGGGTGAGAGATGCACATGGGGGGGGATGAGAGATGCACATGGGGGGGGATGAGAGATGCACATGGGGGGGATGAGAGATGCACATGGGGGGGATGAGAGATGCACATGGGGGGGTGAGAGATGCACATGGGGGGATGAGAGATGCACATGGGGGGGATGAGAGATGCACATGGGGGGATGAGAGATGCACATGGGGCGGATGAGAGATGCACATGGGGGGATGAGAGATGCACATGGGGGGGATGAGAGATGCACATGGGGGGGATGAGAGATGCACATGGGGGGGATGAGAGATGCACATGGGGGGATGAGAGATGCACGGGGGGGTGAGAGATGCACAGGGGGGATGAGAGATGCACGGGGGGATGAGAGATGCACGGGGGGGTGAGAGATGCACGGGGGGGATGAGAGATGCACGGGGGGGGATGAGAGATGCACATGGGGGGGATGAGAGATGCACATGGGGGGATGAGAGATGCACGGGGGGGTGAGAGATGCACGGGGGGATGAGAGATGCACGGGGGGGATGAGAGATGCACGGGGGGATGAGAGATGCACGGGGGGCGGATGAGAGATGCACATGGGGGGGTGAGAGATGCACATGGGGGGATGAGAGATGCACATGGGGGGGATGAGAGATGCACATGGGGGGATGAGAGATGCACATGGGGCGATGAGAGATGCACATGGGGGGGATGAGAGATGCACATGGGGGGGATGAGAGATGCACATGGGGGGGATGAGAGATGCACATGGGGGGGATGAGAGATGCACATGGGGGGGATGAGAGATGCACATGGGGGGATGAGAGATTCACGGGGGGGTGAGAGATGCACAGGGGGGATGAGAGATGCACGGGGGGGATGAGATGCACGGGGGGGTGAGAGATGCACGGGGGGGATGAGAGATGCACGGGGGGGGATGAGAGATGCACGGGGGGGGATGAGAGATGCACATGGGGGGGATGAGAGATGCACATGGGGGGATGAGAGATGCACGGGGGGGTGAGAGATGCACGGGGGGATGAGAGATGCACGGGGGGGATGAGAGATGCACGGGGGGGATGAGAGTTGCACGGGGGGGATGAGAGATGCACGGGGGGATGAGAGATGCACGGGGGGTGGATGAGAGATGCACGGGGGGGGGATGAGAGATGCACGGAGGGATGAGAGATGCACGGGGGGATGAGAGATGCACGGGGGGGGTGAGAGATGCACGGGGGGGATGAGAGATGCACGGGGGGGATGAGAGATGCACGGGGGGGATGAGAGATGCACGGGGGGGTGAGAGATGCACGGGGGGGTGAGCTGCACATGGGATGAGAGCTGTACATGGGGGGGATGAGGGCTGCACATGGGGGGGTTATGTTTACATAACTTTGTTGCCTTATGAAGGGCAGGGGGGGGGGCCCCAAAAATTTCTTGCACAGGGGCCCACTACAGTCTGTGTCCGCCCCTGGTGTAGTGTGCATGAGCCAGGAAAGGCAAAAGACCACTGATGAAACATAGGTAAGGCTACAGCATGCGCACTACCAAACTTTGCTCTGCCCTCGGCAGGGAAGTGAGAAGTGCGTCTGTGCAGAGGCGCGATGGGGAACACAGTGAAGACGATATAGGACGTGTCATCCACATGAAGCAGGGAAGTAGGACAGCGGTCATAAGAAGAGAGGAGACATTGGATCAAGACCAGAGACAACCATCGGACCAGAAGTAGACGTCTGTGGGTATGATAAAAACTATTTTTTGTGCCATGCATAGAAAATTGGGGACATACAGACAGCATACCAGAATGCTGTAACATAGGGCTTATAGGTGCTGGTTGTACTTTATATGGGGAAAACCTGTGACAGGTTCCCTTTAAAGCCAGTCCCTTGTCTTGACACTGATCCGTTGGTAAGAGCGAGCACAGTCTAACATCAGCTCACTTGTCTGCACTTGCGCACTCACACTGGAGGAGCACAGCAGCACACTCCAAGTGTCAGTTCGGGTGTGAACATAATGTGGTTGTGGGCAAGGTCTGACGCCTAGATCCTGTCCGTCTATGGCTGCCACTCGGGGCACTTGCAGGTAGTGAGCGGTTTCAGTTAGGAGGGGACAAGGTGTTGTGATGTGTGGTCTGCTCACTTCAAAGCCCTTCATCCTAATTGAGACTGCGGCCAAAAGCAGGCAGCAACCAGGCATCAGAACGCGCCTGCAGACTCGTTGTGTGCGCGGTCAAGCGCAGAAATGCACAGCTCTTACTCTTACCAAAGGACATCTGACAATTATAATAAGGGAATGGCTTTAATATGCAAATAGGAGGGTGTAACTGACGCGCCCCCTGGGCCAGTGTTGTTGGGGATACCCGGAGCCGGATCAGATGGGGGTTGTAGTCTCCGAGTGGCTGTGACCCGGTCCGTGCCCAGGGTGTCAAACTCAGTGTGTGGCAGTCCTTACTGATGTTACTAAAGTTCTTTATGTCGACTACGCCACCCGTTGAATTGCGGTCACTACGGCCGCCGCTGCAGCAGGGTCCGCTGATGCTGATGGTGTTTGTGCAGCTTAGGTAGTATAACCCCCAACGGGAGGGGTATAGCCTCAGGGGGTCAGGTGCAGAGGATGGTGGTTGTGGAAGTGCAGGGAAGATGGTAATGAGAGTCAGAGTCGGGTTGTGCAGTTCAGGGTTCTTTACTTACTGCTGTTCTTGTACCGGTCACTCCGGCCTTGAGTGACCACCCGAGCCGTGCTGCGTCCACCAGGTCCTGGACTCGGCCAACCCCCAAGTAGTTCTGGAGCGTGGTTCTGAGCTCCCTTTCTGTCCTGTCCTCGTCTCTGGCCTTCCCCACCAGGGATCCACCTATGTCCGGCTCCCTCGGGCCTCTTGTTGGCGAACCCTTGCCTCTGGGTTCCCTGACCCTATGCGTGGTCTGCCTTCCGGGTGGATATAGTGGGTGGCCGTGGCAGATGCTGCCCACGGCCTCCGGTCTCTGGCTGAGGTATGCTGTAGCCCCCACCAGTTTGGGATCCGGTACCCTGTTGCCAACTCTTCACCCTGTGGTTGTATTTGGGCTCTCAGAGTTCCTTCTTTCTCCCCCTCTGGGTCTTTCGTTCTCTCCTCTCTCACTCTTGGCCTGGGGCTGCTCTGCTCCTCTGCTTTCTTCCACTGCTCTGCAAAGACTTACTTCTCACAGACTGACTGACTGACTGTGGCTGACTGACCCTGATCTTAGATGGTTCCCACCTTTTATACTCCCTCTATGTGTGAGCTCAGGTGACCAGCACCCAATGAGCTCCTAGCACTACCCAGACTGCTCCCCCTATCTGCCCCTACACTACTGGGATGGTCCACCCCCCTCCCACTCCAGCCAAGGACAGACTCGGTCGTACCTGCACATTTCTAAGTGGGAGTACCGTTGGTCTGCCCTCCGGAAATGGGATGTGTGTAGTGCATGCAGCTAACTGAGCTCAGTTCCACACTCCATCCTTACCCGGGAGTGGAATATCACACCTCTGGGTTGAGGTGCAATACCCCTGTAGCAGCCGAATCCTCAGGGTGCTACATTCCCCCCTGGTAAATCACAGCACGTCCTCGGGCTGTAAGATATAAAACATCCAAAACATACATTTTTTCATAAACATAAACATATAAAACATATAAAACACCATATATATCAGCATAAACTTTTCATATAAACTTTTCATAAAAACATTCTTGTCTTCTGGTACCTCCGATCACGGTGCAACTTGTGACCGGGTAAAGTGCGACAGTCTCTCTTGGAATAAAACAGTTCTCTATAAAACCGGTAGGGGGCGCTTTAGGAAGCGCAACTATATACAAGGGGATATGGCCGCTCTCAGTCCTCGGCCAGGTATTAGGGAGGATTGACCGTTCTCAGTCCTCGGTCAGTGGGAATAGGGACACACGGGTTAACAGTTCAGTTCTCTGGTCCCAACGGGGACTATATTAGCAGCAACGGTTCACTGTGCCCCGACGGGCAACTATATACAGTCTCTATACTACCGTACTCAACGACGGCGTCCTCCTGCTCTTTCTTTGTGGACAGTTTCAGTTTCAGACCCGTCCGGGTCCTCTTGCTCCTCCTCACACCGCAGCTCCTCCTCCGTCAGGCGATGCACATGGAGGGCGTAGGGTCCTTTGGCACACTTGTGCCGGGTGAAGGTGACCTCGTCCCCTAAATACAGGTCACGACCTCTGTGTCCCTCCGGTAGGTGGGACTCAACGTCTCTCCTGGTCACGAAGACGTCGCCTGGGGTGCGGTGATCCCTGATGAAACCCCACCCATGCTGCAGATTAAATTTTATCACAGTCCCGATGGTACGGGGACCATGCGCTGCACGGGGGTCTCTCCTGGTCCGGCTCTTCTGCTCCGCGCTCCTGACTTGGGCTTGCTGTTCCCGGACCCGCCTCTCTCTCCGCTCCCTCTCAAAGACCTCGAGCTGCTGGCGGCAGCACTCTGCACGCTCCGCTGCGGCTGCCCGAGTCTCCTGAGTGAACCCCATGAGGTCTTCTCCGGTGGGATCCCACTCAAACTGGGTCTCTTCTAGCGGGGGCGAGGTCCTCTTTACAGGCTTCCCAACCGGAATCAGGGGTTCGTCTAGGGGTCTCTCTTTCCGGAGTCGGGGATGGTGAAACTCCGGTGGCCATATGAAGGGCTGCCCATCCGGGCACGTATGTTGGGCGAACAGGTCTTCACCCAGGTGCAGCACTCTTGATGTTACGGGCGCTGTGGTGGTAGCGGCGCCTGGGTTGACCAGGCCTTGCGACCAGGCCTGGGGCACCTTGAAAGTAAAGGGCACCGTAAGAACGGCGGCGCCCTGTGTTACTTGGCCCTGCGACCAGGCCGGTGGCTCCGCGGAGGTAGGGGGCGCTGTTGGTATTGCGTCGCCCGGGGGTACTAGGCCTTGCGACCAGGCCGATGGTACTTCCTGCTTGGCCACGCTCGGGGTCGAGGCGTGTGACGTCACAGGGGTCGCGGCTTCCGTTTGAGGCCTAGTCTGCGGCGGTGACGTTGCAGCGACGGGCACGGCAGGGGGAATTTCGGGCTCTGCGACGGGGAGCTGGGGCAGGTACGCGGTTTCCCGGTTTGGGGTAGAGACGTCCCCTTTACCTGCCTCCTTTCGTTCGGCTCCCTTCTCGGCGCCGTCTCCGGCCTTCATTCCTCCTGCGCCATCCTCAGAGGCGGTCTGTCTCCTCGTCTCGGGTGGCGTGCTCCGCTGACGGGTTCTTGTCTGCTGGGCCATCTCACGGCTCCATTCTGCTAACGTCTCTCGCTGTACCCGGGCCAACCTCTGTGCGAGGCCCTCCAGCGCGGTCTGTGCACACTCCCGGTCT